>NC_143052.1:153522500-154772500 GCF_052426305.1 Pelodiscus sinensis | reverse complement strand
ACGTGTGTTATATTTAAAAAAGACACAGTGATACTGATTCTCCACTATCCCCCTTGGCTATTATTTGCACCTGTGCAATATGGGTGCAAAATGCTGCTATTTGGATTTGAAATTATGTTGCGTTCACTTTCCCTAGGTGAAAATGACTACATCATGGCAGTGAAGAATTAGATCCATTGTATACAGAATTCTATAAAGCCTCCATTATGCACCAAAAAAACCTTTGTATATCAATTTTACTGCTTCATATTAAAGATCAAATTACTCACCTGTAAATGAAGACAGTATCCTCAGCTCTTATGTATGTGGCATTCCGAGTATGTATTAAGGGTGCTCCGAAAGCTTAACTTTGTTCTCTTTGCATTCCTATTTCCAGTTGTCACTATTTGGCAATATGTGCATAGTCTAGGTGAAGAACTGTCACTAATCTCAATTGTCACTCCTTTGGCTGAAACCTACCCATAACTTGTTATTATGTCGCCAAACAAAATAAACCCCATGAAAGGAACTTGAGAAAAGATGCAAGAGGATGAGTAGATGCATGGATACCACCAGTTTGGAAAACAACAAATATAAATGAAGAACTAACCACTTTTCCAAAGCCACACCTTTCCTTCTTCAAAGAGGAAAGGAAACAGAAATGACAAAAATAAATATCAGGGGACCCTCAAAAGGAGAGCACAAAATATATAGCTAATTTTGGAGGTACTTTCTGTAATACTTTCATACTAAACACTGATACTTTGGTACAAGTCTTTACTGTCAACATACTGTCAGAGTGTAACAGGCTCTCCACAGATGCTTAGGAGATGACCTCATATAGTTGGATGAGCATGTGGCTGCCATTTTCCTAATTTTATAAATTATAATTTTCACTTTTGGCTAGCTCTGGCTCCACTGAAGTGGAAGTTTTACCAATGTCTCCAAGGAGAGCAGAGTTGGGCCAACATTGAGTGCTTTTTGAAAACCACACGTGTATTAATTACATAAAAACCTCTTTCTCCCCAGCACTAGACACACACAAATAATGACTGCAGTTCTGATGCAACAGATCATGGCTTTCTTTCCACAAAAGAGAAGCCTTTTACATTAATTGAAATAAATGCCAGTCAGTTACAAGAGTTCTTGTGAAAAACAATGTACCAGTTTGTGTACAAATTTTCAAGCAAGGGCAACACAGACATGATTAATAGATATACACGATTAACAGAGCGAGAGCCTCAACCGCATCTTCTAAAGACATCTGAAATTACTCAAAATCATCAAGTCGTTACCAAATGTGGTATAATGTGGCCTCACTAGAGCCTAATCCTGACTAATCCAAAAAAATTAATCTGAGATCAGGAATAAAGAATTATAGCACTCACTAGCACCACACTCCTTTAAAAAAGGGTATGTGTGTGAGAGACCTATATAAATGTATTCAAATACTTAACATTTCTGACTGACAGAAATAGAAGAGGAATAACAGAAAATCTTTGACCCCTTTACTCTGATCTAGCCAGGTATCCATTTACTTTTACATTTATGATATAAGGTAAATTGTGGTCAATACTCTATTTCAAGATTCAGTCTTTTGCTTCATGCCCTCATTTCTGACATATGCAAGCCCACACTCCTAGTTTGTTAGATTAGTCTTGGTTCAAATGAATATATACTGCTGTGGAATGTAGAGCTATTTTATCCACTTTCAAAATTCCTTTGAAGCATACTTCTTTGTGATTTTCTGATTCCTGGAAGATTGATCAATTGACCACAGAGTCTTAAACATACCTTCCCTAACTAATGTATCTTATAGGATGGTTAGAATGGAATTTTACTTTGTTACCAGGAGCTATCAAGTCCTAAAGTTGCATTCTCATGCAGTTTTAACTCAAAGCTACCCTAGACTTCTCAGAGACAACTGATTCACAACATATGACCATCCCACCAAACTCTTAAAGATCCTGAGTAAAAAAATTCAGAAGAACTTAAGCAACTTAGAAGCCTAAGTCCCATTTTCAGAATGACATAGGCACTTACATTGAAAGTCAATAGGATTTAGTCTCCTAAATCATACAAGTGGTTTTGAAACTCTCTCACATGCACACACAACTCTGCTTAAAAATCAAGAGAACAGGAAGAGAGAAAAGGAAAGGAAAACAAAGGAACTGCCAAATAAAAACAAAATAGTAACTCCCTGCATTGGTGGATGTGTCTCATATGCTCCCTTGCTCACAATGACAAGAAGCAGAGATGATGATTGATGCTTATGATTATCTGTTGGGGCTCTGAAATCCTTCATAGTTACCTGGTTATGTTGAGAGGAATTGTGCTGGTTTGGAAAATACAGCTTCATCTCTTAGGCTATGTCTACACTACGTATTTTGTCAGAAGAGGCAATGCAAATGAAGCGCTGATTAGCATTTTCTCATGCTTCATTTGCATAATCTATTCTGATCCGCTTTTGCGCAAGAGGTTTTTGCTCAAAAACATGCAGCGTGGACGTGTCCGTTTTGCACAAAAACCCCTTTTTGCACAAGATCCTTATGATCTCTCTGGGAGAGGCATAATTATCTTGCACAAAAAGGGGGTTTTGCGCAAAAACTAATTGAAATAGATTATGCAAATGAAGCATGAGAAAATGTTAATTAGCACTTCATTTGCATTGCCTTTTCCGACAAAACACGTAGTGTAGACATAGCCTTAGAGAAAAAATAATACCAGGGCATCTGGAGTGTATGTGTGTATGTGGAGGGGGAAATCTATGCATCAAAGATGTTTTGTTTGAAAGATATTTTAATTAACACACGCAAGATTCTAGTTCATATTCATTGGGATGTTCTGGTTGTGGATCCATCTGAAAGTGGTAAATACATAGTGGTGCCAAGACAACTCAAATATTTAAAAACTCTTCTATAATTCCACAGTTTAAAAGGAGTTTGTGCTTTTCTCTTAAAAGTGAATTCACGTGCTTGTGAAAGACATCAAACTGACAGCATTAAGAACAATTTATCCATAAATTAGCAGAATCAATCCAGATTTCCCCACACTGTTCTACCAGTGGGTCTCCAACCCAGGTGAATACATGCTATGTACAAGAGTGCATGGGCAGTTCAGTCTGCAGCTTCTTTGTTGAGATACACAACAAGAAAGTATAAAACAGTGAATTATGAAGGTTATTTTCTATGCTGTGGACATCTGCCCTCCAAGAGGTAGACAGAAACTAAAAATGCATTTTATATACTGCACAGCCAGTAGACACCCTTCAGATAGTAATAATTTTCAGATACACTTTTCAAAATTGTTTTCAAACCAGAACAGAGAGGTGAAAGACTTTGTATCTCTTTATCAATTATAGCCTTATGGCCATCCACATCTCTGAGCAACATCTAGCTCTTAAGAATAATGAAACAGGAAAGGAAGATACAGGAAAGAAACCAGTTGCTTGAAAAATGCCTTGATAAATAAATGATGTGCATCATATTTTTTCTATATCCCTGATATTTTTAGTTGAAGGTTGTATTTTTCATAATTAAATAGTTTCACAGAAATAAGTTCCCTCGAGTTGTTGTCGCTATCTCCTGGCACACCATCATAAGTCTGAGAAAATGGCACTCCTTCATTGGGGTTTCTTTTAAATCTCTCATTAAACAGATATGGCACTTAAAAAATAAAAAATACAGTACAAAAAATAAAATCTATCTCGTTGAAAATAATGATAATTGGTCCATTGTCTATTCAGTCTCACGTCAAGCTGACCACAAAGTTCTGATCTATAAGCTTCTTCAAAAACTTCTGCTCAGCAGTGATGTTGTGGTATTCATTCTAAAGAGGGGGAGGGGGAAGAAAAACCAAGACAAAAATCACATTATTACTGCAGGCAACAAAAGTATACTCTTTTCCATGGATCCAATGGGTTATGCAGATATTAGTATAGCCAGAAATTTTTGTGGAAAGGACTCAAAATGCTTATCGGCTAGGTGTACATTGCACACCACAATTGACCATATGCAGTGTACAAAGAGTCCGTCCTGGGACTTTAATTATTCAGTATTTTCCTTAATGAGTTGGATAGTCGAGTGGACAATATAGTTATAAAATGGACTGCTGCCACTCTGGAGAACAGGATTAGGATTCAAAACAACCTTGATAAATTGGAGAATTTGTCTGAAATCAACAAGATGAAATTCAATAAAGACAAGTGCACAGTACTATAGTTAGAAAAACAAAAATCAAATGGACAACTACAAAATGGGGAATAACTGGGTAGGGTAGGGGTTGGTACTACAAAGAGCTCTGAAGGTTATCATGGACTGCAAGTTGATGAGAGTCAGGAGTAATTCTGGTTCCATTCTGCACATGAACCAACAATGTGATGCAGTTGTGAAAACGGCTAATATTATTCAGGGGTTTACTTAACAGGAGCATCATCTGTAAGACCTGAGGTAACTGTCCCACACTACTCTGCACTTGTGAGATCTCCACTGGAGCACTGTGTCCAATTTGGGGTGCCATACTTTAAGAAAAATGTGGACAAATTGGAATGAGTTCAGAGGACAGCAATACAAATAATGAAACACGGCCTTTGTTTTGTCTTGAGAAAAGAAGGTTGAGGGGGAAGTGATAACAGTCTTCAAATACATCAGGAACTGTTGTAAAGAGGATGGAGGTCAGTTGTTCTCCATGTCCACTGAAGGCAGATAAGAAGATGGGTTTAATCTGCAGCAAGGGAGAGCTAGTTTAGACTTTTGGAAGAATGTTCTAACCATAAGGACAATTGAGCTGTGGAATATGTTATCAAGGAAAGCTGTGGATTCCCTAGTATTGTAGGTTTTAAGGACAGGCTAGAAAGAAACACCTAGTTGAGACGGTCTAGGTTTACTTGGTTCGGGCTCAGAGTGGGAAGGTGGAGCTCAGTGATTTCTCAAGGTCCCTTCCAGTCCTATATTTATATCATTCTATGAAACAGTTCATGTTTCTGCAGAATGAGTCAGATTTGACAAAACTGGCATTTTCCAAATGGAAAACAGTCCATTGGAAAGTGTCTGATTAGTTCCATCCATTTTACAAATAGGGAAACTGAGGCAGGGTAAAGTGATTTGCCTCTGGCAGATAGCCAGTTAGTGGTAGAGCCAGGAATAAAACTTCAAGACTTTCTGACTTCTAAACCAGGCCTGTTCCTCTCCCAACTTACTAGCTCAAGATTATTTTACTCTAAGCATTTCCCATAAAACAAAACAGTACATTACCTCAATCATCTGAGACATGGTCTCATTGCCATAATAGTGCAAAGAACTGTTTCGGTCAGCAAAGCTGTACTTAAATCCTGCCAGGTGAACTTCACTACATATGTGAAATGCCAGCATGATGGCAATTAGCCCTGTTGTAGGATGTTTGGGTTTCTAAAGGCAAACAAAAAAAAAAAATTGTTATTTTTATGAGGAGACAAACCCAAGAGCGGAGATTTTACCATTAAGCCTCATTTTTTAAGGAATAAGGGTTATTTCAAAAGAAGGTGTTTCTTTCAAAATAACCGCATCTACATAACGTTTATCATCTTGAAATAGGGTATTTCGAAATAGCAGCCGGACACGATTATGCAAATGAAGTGCGATAAATTCAAATCCACCCTTCATTTGCAATTTCACTCGGCTGCATTTGCATTCCTCTCTCAAGAGGAATGCAGTGTAGACATACCCAGACACAGCAGTTGTTGGCATAACAGAAGAGAGCAAAACTGAATGGAAAAGAAGCATTTCTGTTCAGCACATATATAAAGGAAAAAAGAGACAGGAAAACTTAAGAACAATGACCCGGGTTGCTCCAGCCCATGCATGTGCCTGCGGGAGAGGACCTGGGGAATGGAAAACTCTATGAGGAGCTTCTCAAAGAATTTTCCTTTGATGAACCATAGGGGTATTTATCATCTTACCTCCCCTAGCCATGGACCTAAAAGCAAGTCAGTCCCCAGAACCAATGCTGTTCTGTGGGAGCCATAAGAGCACTAGGCTCCTTCTCGGGGATTACAAGTCCCCCACCTGGCTCTTTGACCATTTGGCTTCATTGGTGTCTCCAGCCATTGTTTCTATCTCCTAGGACCACATTTAATGAGAGGGGGGAGGATTTCCTAACATGGAGCTTACAAAGCCACTGGGCTTTTTCTGGGCTTTAGGAGGAGGAGGGGGAGTTCATCAGACTCTCCTCCGCACCTGTTGCTTTCTCTCCCATTTGAAGTCATAAGCAAGTTGGTGACATTATATTCCTTTCCAAAGCGCCCAACTGAGCTAGCAGATACAAGCTACGATTTAATGTGGGAGAAGAAGCAGGAGGACTAGATAAACATGCTTTCATGCAAATCAAATATGCTCAAGTATTAGGCAGGCCAATTCAGACAAACATGGTATGCATGCTACACAGGATACTTGGAAAAGATATTCAGGGGATGTCAGCTGCTCTTTAGTAAACAGCACTTTGTAACAACTACTGTAGCTTGTGACCTCGGGGGATGGCAGATTAAGCTTATTTATTAAGCTTGACAAATGCCTGTGCAGTCTGAGATAAATCTTGCCTACACAAAGAAAGTTTACAAGTTAAAACCTACATTTCTGTTAGAACATTCGTTAGAAAAAAATTACCAATCAATATTACTTTTATATAAAAATAAGAGGTTAAGTCAACTGCAATACTCTGCCCCAATTTGCAAAAATACCACTAGATGGCACTTCTTCCACTAGTGATAGAAATGTAGCCGTGTTAGTCTGGTGTAGCTGAAACAAAAAACCGTACTATGTAGCACTATAAAGACTAACAAGATGATTTATTAGGCGATGACCTTTCATGGGCCAGACCCACTTCCTCAGATCAAATAGTGGAAGAAAATTATCACAACCATATATACCAAAGGATACAATTTTAAAAAATGAACACATATGAAAAGGACAAATCAAATTTCAGAACAGAAGGGGGGTGGACAGGGGGGAGGTAAATGTCTGTGAGCTAATGATATTAGAGGTGATAATTAGGGAAGCTATCTTTGTAATGGATAAGATAATTAGAGTCTTTATTCAAACTTAGGCATAAAGTGTCGAATTTAAGTATGAATGACAGTTCAGAGGATTCTCTTTCAAATGTAGTTTTAAAAGGCCTTTGAAGCAGGATGCAGGTAATCAAGTCGTTAAGACAATGTCCTGTCTGGTTGAAATGGCAAGAAACTGTTTTTTCTTTGTGATCCTGCCTAATATCTGTTTCGTGGGCACTGATCCTTTGGCGAAGTTTCTGAGACGTTTGTCCAATGTACATAGCAGACGGACACTTTTGGCACATGATAGCATAAATTATATTTCTGGATGTGCAGGAATATGTGTTCTTGATCTTATAACTCACTTGGTTAGGTCCAATAATGGTATCAGCAAAGTGAATATGTGTTCATTTTTTTTTAATTGTATCCTTTGGTATATATGGTTGTGACAATTTTCTTCCACTATTTGATCTGAGGAAGTGGGTCTGGCCCACGAAAGCTCATCACCTAATAAACCATCTTGTTAGTCTTTAAAGTGCTACATAGTCCTGTTTTTTGTTTCTTTTTCCACTAGAATGCCAAGAGGCTGGCTGCATGCACAACAGCCCACAAAAGAATGATAGCTCCCACATTCAGAAGCCCTTGTCATAACTTAAAAATATTCCATCATTAAAAGCATTATTTGAACATCAAAACCATGTATCCGAGTCCTATAGCTGCTTCCCTTGCTAAGCTTCTTTCCTTTTTGTGGGTTTGAGACTCCTCAGACTTCTATGCCATGTTTTTAATAGCCCCAGACAGGGCCACCTCTACAGAGCGTGGGGACCAATTCCAGGGGCAGGGCCCTGGACGTTACGACACATGCACGGTGGGCCCTCACATATGCAGTGCCCCGGGAGTACAACGCGTATGCCTGGGATGTCATGACGCATGCGCCGTGCGCCTGGGGGCCCCATGCAATCATCGTGCTCCGGGTGCACTGCACATGCATTGCTTCCCTGAGTGCGGGGCCCCACGCCGGGAATCAGCTGAATCGGCCTAAGGCCGGCCCTTGCCCCAGAGTACCACTGAGAAAACTAACTTCTGCCTCTCTGGTGGTTCTTTATTCAGTACCAGAGCAGTGTTACCTACATCTCTGGCAATGGTGATTTGTTGAATCTATGAAGGGACAGGTAAAATGTCACCTCTACTTCAATGTATTAAATGCAGAAAACTCCGGTGCAGGTGGCATAAAGGTTTTATTGAGGATGCCTCCCTCTACTGCTCGATTGATATATAACTCAACCAAAACAAGTGCCACTAAAATCTTCATAACACACTTGCTATTAGGAATTCTGTTTATGTTGAACATTTTATAAACAAAAGTATTTAGAAATATGTTAGGATGTTCAAAAAAAAAAAGAGAGACTCATTTGCACCATTTTGCATATTTTTCCAACACTAGAACCTTAATATTGTGACTCTTATAGAGGAAGAAGTAAAATGAAATCAATACATTTCAATACATTTTGCAAAATTACATGTAGGGAAAAGATGCAAGGTCTATGAACTTTTCAGGGCTGAAGCAAGGACTGTGTCACATTGTGTGGCAAAGATAGAAGCCCGTGATATAAAGTTTTCCATTCTAGTCATGAGCCATTAGACCTTAAAATCATCATATGTCCAGGCCTGAATACTGCCTATCCTATCCCTAATTCCAGTGCCTAATTCAGCCATCCCCAACTCATTATGATGAAGTCTTCATAGCCCCTCTCTCCACACATACCATTACATAATCTTTGTCTCTGTATATACATGTTACATGAATCAATGCAGACACAGAAGCCATACCCACACTAGGATAAAAGGTGGATTTTTTAATGTGTGTTAGCTTAAGCTGTAGGGCTCATCACAACCAATTAACTCATGTTAAAAATTACTATTTGCCTTGCTTACACTAGGGTTTTGGGGTATGATTTTTAACATGTTAGCTGATATATTTAAAACATGCCTTTATTTCTAGCGAAGAAAAGGCCACACTAGGCAAGCATGAGAGAGAATACACATACTAAGACGTTACACAGATGTACTGCCAAGTCACTGACCAAACAAGGCCATGATTTGGTTTTGCCTACTGAAAATTTCAACAACCTTCTAAAAACCAATAAAGTTTTAGTGTAAACCTAAAAGAGATTTTCCAATAGTTAATTACAATAACCAGTCATTCGAGATCATTTTAAATCACCTGTTTGGAAAGAATTGAAGCAACAACAAGAATATACCTACTTCTTTTCTGGGAAACTTAGTTGGGAAACGAAGCCATTCATATGCAGTTTTTCTAACGATGATCGGATCAAGTATCCTGATTTGATTAGGTTTATATATCATTTTCAATGCCGGTTTCTTCCAGAAACTATTAGTGTTCTGTAATAGTCAAATATATTGATTTTATCTAACTCACTCATCATGCATTTGAAGTGGGTGGAGGGGGAGAAAACAAATACGTGATTTTTTTTTTTAAAGTCACTATAGTCTCTATGATTTTTTACATTTCTCAAAAATATTACTGAAAAAAATAGAATAATGAGTTTCTTGTATAATAAATACCAACCAACCCAATAGTGTGTTTATATGATCATTTTATGAAAACCCATATACAAGTTTTCTAGAAAGAAAGAATTATGCACTAAGTCTCTCTGTCACAGCATAGAACAGTGAGAAAAAAAACTGGGTCCCAGTAATACCTTCACACACATAAGGACATCGGCCCCTTGAAGTCAAAAGCAATTTCATTTATGTATCGAAGGCAGAATTTGACCTGTTCTATTTTGAGATAATTTGGGTGATCAGTTATATTTTCTGTACTTTGCATGATCCTTGGCATGAATGGGGATTCATTTTGACTTGAGTTCCTTCTGCTGCTTACAGGGTTGCCAATTCTACTTTACAAGGTTTTCCCTATAGACTATGCAGATTTATTCAAAATAATGCAAGTGATACACATTTATGCAAATTCAGTATCTACTGACATTTGCTTTGAAAATGTTGGCAAATAGATGTTATTGCTCACTTTGAAAATGGAGTAACTGATTCTGGTCTCACTTACACGAGTATAAATCAGGAATAATTTCACTGAAGTTTAATATATTCTAAGGCCCACCTTCCTCAATAACTCAGTAATTCTAGAATAAGGGAGAGCAGAAAGAACATCCTCCACTTGTGATCACATTTTAAAACAGCATTACATGTCCTATAAAAATTCTCCTTCTCAATCAAATCAATTTTGCTCTGATTCCATGTTCCAGTGTGGATCAAAAGTATTGTCATTTAGATAAGGAACAGAGGACAAGTGGGGGGAATGCTTTAAAAAGTTTATAAAACTAAAAAATTAAATGCTTTGAATTTTTAAAAACTAAAAACCTGTTTCCATGCATATATTCCTAATCATGTAAAACTGTGGGGGAAGGAATCTTAAGACTTGGGCTATGTCTAGTCTGCAGTGCTTTTCCAGTAAATTGGAGGCATCCCGGAAAAGCAATGCCGCCGTGTCCAAGGAACACGTCTGCTTTTCCGAAAAAAGCATTCTATGAGGAAGGAGGACTGTGTCAAAAGAGCAGGTTTTTCTGAAATTTGGCGCCATGTAGATGCCAAAAAAAATGTCTCTCTCGACCGAAAAGCAGAAAAAGATACGCAAATTGCGGTTCACAATTTGCATATCTCTTTTCAACTTACTTTTGTTGTCTAGATGTAGCCTATATGACATAAGAGAGTACATGTCTGGCTTGTTACTGATTGACACCAGTTGAGGCTTTGACCCATAATATTTTCCAAAGTTTTTCTTGACTTCAACTAAATTGTAGGGACATAGCATGAGCAGTTCTGCTAGAAGCAAGCTCACACAGACATACAGTTCTGTATTATAAACAAGATGTTATTTATTTTACTACTTTAGTTTAACACAGCACTTCTCAGGGCACGTCTAAGACTACCCACAGGTTCTGAAAGAAGATATGCAAATTAGGCACAAATCTGCATATCTTCTTTATATCCCTTTTTCGGAAGAGTTTTTTCAGAAAAAAAAAGCAGTCTAGATGGGGGTTTTCGCATGAAAACACCCTTTTTCAAAAGAATCCTGTAAACCTCATTTTTTGAGGAATAAGGGTTCTTTCGAAAAAAAGAGGTTTTTGTGTGAAAAACCCCATCTAGATTGCTTTTTTTCTGAAAAAACTCTTCCGAAAAAGAGATCGGAAGAAGATATGCAAATTGGTGCCTAATTTGCAAATTGTCTTTAGGAAGCCATGGGTAGTCTAGATGTAGCCTCAGATTAGTAGTAAGAGGTTGATGTGTGCACACAGCCAAGATAAACAAAGTAATGACAATTGGAACGCAAACTAGATACAATAAATAAATCAACTTACTATTTTCTGACCAATTAATATATCACAGAGCCATTTTAAGTCATGTGGTTTGAAAGCCAAAAGAACCACAGTAGTGTCAGGATCATAGTGAATTGGATCTGAAAAAACAGACTCTGGATAAAAAAGTCGGAAAGTTGTTCTCCTCCCAACATCCTCTTCATACCCTATAATGGGACCATCATTCATTCTGTAGGCAAGGGAAAAAAATATACAGACAGAATTACCATAAATCCATTTTGGTGGTCTCTATAGGGCAAATGGTACAAGGATTTAGGAGCATGACTTATTAATAATGTTAATTAGTAGATGTGAGGTTATTACAGTAGATCTTGCATCAGGGTCTTCAAACTTGCAAGAAATTTGGTCAAGATGGTTAAAAATAAATTAGAACATTGCCAATCATGCAGCCCTGTGCCAGCAAAATTCCTTTTGGGCCCATAAACCAATACACTCTCTTAAAATTTAAAATTATCTAGTTCCGTTTAATTCAGTAGCAATTTCTTCCTAAGCTATGATGTGGGAAGTCAAAGCCTTTGTTTTTGTTCCATTTGTTTGGTAATTGACAGCCAAGAGAGTAGAGTTACACATAGCCTAGAGTAGACACCTGTGCAGTTACCTTGGCAACTCCCCAGAGTAAATCTATGTATACTTTTGGATGGGGAATTCCAGAAATGCTGTTGGCTGACGGTGAATTTATGCTGAAGAACACTGAATTTTACCTTCAGTTCAGAAGTTGGGGGGTGGGAGGAGGATTGGAGACTGTATGTCCCATGCTTGTATAGACCCTCAAATGAGGTGAAAGCACCCCAAGGAAGACCTAGCTTGGACAGTTACTGATTCAAGTCTGGAAGATCCTGGTTCCAGAAGACAATACAATTCTCTAAGGGTACATCTACACAGCAGAACTAAAGCTGAAATAAGCTACGCAAATTGAGCTACGTCAATTGAGTAGCTTAAGTCAAAAAAGCTTATTTCTGCTTTTGGCGCTGTCTACACAGCAGGAAGTCTGAGTCAGAGCACTCTTCCTCTGACTTCCCTTACTCCTCATAAAATGAGGGTTACAGGAGTCAGAATAAGAAGTCCTCCAGCTCAACATGTAGATGTGGACTATGTTATTTCAAAATAACATCAGTTAGACGTACCCTCAGTGTTGGAGAAATTAATGTAGTTAAATCTCTCATGTATCTTGACAGGATTCTGTGCATCATTCACCTAGTTTTGATTTATGGGGTGGGTGTATATGTGTAAAATCTCTCTCTTTTTTTTATTAATTTTGTATGTTCTGAGTGACTACTGCTTTGAGACACCCCAGCAAGATATTGGGGATGATGTTCTGCTCTGAACAGTTAAACAAGCTGACGAGCAGTGGTAGAAATCACCTTCACGCATCCTTTATTTTGTAGCTGTCCTGTACTCTGTGGAACAATCTGCCAATCCCCACATGCTAAGAACTCAACCAGCACTCGTTAAAATCCACTACTTTCACAAAGTCTCAAGAGGATCATCTCCCTCATCATCATCTCTATCACTTTGCATTTTACACTAGGTTCAAAGGGGGCCAGTTACAGAACCCCGCAGGTAAGCATAAGAAAGGGCACCTTACCAGAGTGTTAAATGTTGGGAGGAGGAGGGACATGGAAAATTGCAACAGTGTCATAGGAACAACAAGAGGGAAATCAGATACAAGGAGAATGCGGAATAAACAGAAAGAATTGAAAGTATCAGAATGCAAACTAAATTATGACTAGCTTTGGATGGTTTAGACAAAAAAAAATCCTGCATCTTGGGTGGGAGGTTAGACTAGAGGACTCTTGTCAGTCCTTTCTAATACAATGAGTCTATGATGTAACTGGCATCTCAGATACCAGATCATGCATATAAATTCTGTGAAAGACACCAAGCTGGGAGGTACTGCAATCATTGTGGGGTCTGATTCAGAATTCAAAATGACCTTAACAAATTGGAGAACTTTTCTGAAATCAACCAACTAAAAATCAATAAAGACAAGAGCAAAGTATTACAATTGGAGAGAGGGGAAAAAAAAAAATCACATGCACAGTGTGACGGGGTGACAACCCCACACTAACCGGGGCCCCCCTAGGGGGCAGGAAGGAGCGGACGGCTTCCCCCGCCAGGGGGGAGGCAGCGGCGGCAGCTGGGATGCGCTGCCCGGCCAGCGGCTTGGCTGGCGCTTTAGCCGGCGTGCCAAGGGAGACTTCCCCCACCCCGGGAGAAGCTGCGGCAGCAGGCATGCACCACACGGACGGCGGCTTGGCCAGTGCCCCCACTGATGCCCCGGGGAAGGCCACAACGAACAAGGGCACCAGGAAAAGCACCGGGGGCGGGGTCAGCAGGGAAGGGGGAGAAGCCAACTGGGCAGGCGCCTTAGAAGAGGGTGTGGCTGGGTCCTGGAGAGCAAGGGGCAGTGTCCTCCACAGTATAAAGGAGGTGGGGATACTGGTAGCAGGGAGGCCAGCCAGAGCAACAGATGAAGGGGCTCCAGGCCTCCAGAAAGAAGCGGACGGGACACCTGTGTGAGCGGGGGTGAGGAAGCAGCCCAGGGTGGGCACAAATCAGATGCCTGCGGGCTGATGAGTTGCAGCACGTAGCCCCATCAGCCAGGTGAGGGTACAGCGGATATTCTCCCCCACCTTAGGGCCCTGGGCTGGGGTCTGGAGAGAAGGAGGGCCCGGACCCCTTCACTCCCCGCTTGGGGCAACCCCTGGGAAGCCAGGGAAAAGGACATTCTCACGATCCAGAAGGGCAAGTCGAGGGAAAGTAAGGGAACAGAAGAAGAGAGGGGGGAGGGGGGGACTGGCAGACATGACTGGGGCACCCCATGACACGCAGCTACAAAATGGGAAATAACTAGCTAGGTGGCACTACTGCTGACAAGGATGTGGAGGGTTACAATGGATCACAACTTGAATATGATGCTATGTCTATACTACCATTTTTGTCATTGTAACTTATGTGTCATCAGAGGGGTGCTTATTCACATCCCTGTGGGACATAAATTATATTGACCAAAGTGCTACTGTGGACAGTTAGCTGAATACCGTTCGGGTACATATTACTTTTCTATATGGAGTGGAGATGTAAGTGAATGACTTTTGAGGGGAGCTGTCAACAGCAAAATAAAGGTGACAAGGAATGTTAACGACTTTTCCTTTTATCTGTTATTTTCCCAGTTTTCAAAGATATGGGTGGGTGAAATGGGTCTGTTTATCATTTATACAGAATATAATATTGCACAATTTATAAAAATTGCTTTAAGATGACAGGAATATACAGCATAGCATGGGATTTTATTGTTAAATGGGTGCATCTATAACTATAAACAAATGAACTTTGAAGCTACTTACTCAAATAACTTCGTTACAGAAAATGAGAATACAACTTACCTTATCACCACATCATAGGAGTCAATTTTCTCCCCTAGCGTCTTGTTTCGAAGTACTCCTCCATTGCCAACAACTACACACCTTCTACAGGACATGCTGTTGAACAAATGGAACTTCAATATGTATGCTCATAAAACATTTCAAATTTATTATGGTTTTCCTTTAAGGTGTTCCTGTCCTATGAACGTTTGGTTCAGTTTAGTTACCACTGTTTGGATCTGATTTGATTTTTGTTTGGTAAGGTGGGTATCCAACAGCACCCAAGTCACATTCAAAATCAAACACTATTGTAACATTCCAGCTGGGACTGAATTATTTCAGAAATTGTCACAACCATGAAATAACAACTGATTTATCAAACACCTAGCATTTACAGATTATATTTAAATCAATAAATAGCAAAGCACTCTACAAAGGGCACAACTAGTTGACAAGTTACAGTACTACTCAGCATGCCTACAGTACTGTAATTTAGCTTACAGTACAGACTAGGACTTCAATATACAAAGCAGCCCTTTTTTCAGTGGAAGTATTGATTCAGTCAAGTTGTACTTGACAGAGCAAGAGTGGAGGAATCAGAACCAAACACATTCCTGAAGAATAAAGCTTACAGAAGAGTTGAGACAAGATGTCTCTCAGCCCTTGTCAAAGTGTTATAATTAAGGCTAAGGTTTAGTCAGGGGTGTTTTTTAGTAAAAGTCATGGACAGTTTTGGGCTAGGAATGTCTGTTTATTGCCTATGACTTATGACTTCAAATGGGTAATAAAGCTGCTCCTGGGACCACTTCTCTGGGAGCCCCAGGGGACCAATGACTGCACCCTACTCTAGTGGCGGAGGCTCTGAGGCCCTCCTGGGACTACTGTTAGTCTGGTGGCCCCCGGGGCCAGCTTTACTGCTGCTCTTCCAGTGTCCTAGAGCCACCTACATCAGCCACTGCTATGGCAGCTCCAAGGCCAGCTGATCCAGCAGTCATGGAATCAGCCACATCAGTTGACACAGAATTCATGGTGGTCCCACAACAAGCAGAATCCATTACTTCTATGACTTCCGTGACAGACTCACTTCTTACCCCGACTCCTGTAACTCTCATTTCACAAGGAGTAAGGAAAGTTGAAGGAAGAGTGATCTCCCTTCAACCTCCTGCTGTGTAAACAGCACCTAAAGTCAAATTACTTCAACTTATGCTACGTAATTGACATAGCTGAAATTGTGTAGCTTAATTCGACTTTTGCCGTGCTGTGTAGCTCACAGGTGTTGTTTTACTAATGGGAGCCAGGACTTGAATATAGAGTTCTGATAAAAAGAACACATAAGTATCAGGAATATAAGTATCCCATATATGGAACTGGCATGCTTGAATGACATCCAATTGCTGTATTCCAAAGCTATTATTCAGACCTGCAAATGCTTATTCGAACCAGCAATTCCACTGATTTCAATAGGACTACTCATTTGAGAAGGGATTTGCCAATATGTATTTCCGATAAGACTGGGTTTCAAACTGCATCCCTATTTTAAAATATATATATATATATATATATATTTCTCTCCTCTTCATTGTTCTACCAGTAAGCCATATAATTTGCTTATTTTAATACAGATTTTGATACAGATTTTAATAGGTGTCTTCATGACTACAAACCACTTAATACAAACAATGTCTGAACCAGAATGAGATGAAAAATTACTGGAAAAATCACTGTATATTTTTTAATATGAGTAAACAAGGCTAAATTACAGTATTTCTAAATTGTATAATTACTTAATTGCTATTCTACACAGAGCTTTTGAGAATCCTTTCCAATGACTAATGTTGTATACTATAATACATATACCCAGGACTCTCTATATCCTATAGTGATTCATGCTTTGTCTATACTGCACAAATTACATTAGTTAAAACAGAATATATAGCACCTAGTCATTACACTGAGACTTATTTTAACTACTACCTGTTAAGTAACCACATTACTAAGTGTTTTCATACTAATGTATAATTCTGCAACAACAAAAACAAAAGGTAGAAAACCCACTAACCATCATACAGACACAGACACACTAAAGTAAGAGTGGAGGGAAAAACAACCTTTGTACAGTATTGTATTTGATCTGTAGCGAAGCTTGCTAAACTTAATTCTGCTACCTAGTTTTGCTCAGCTCCCAAAATAACTAGAAGAAACTTGACATATTTACTGCAGATACTACTGAATATAAGGATTTTCTACACAAACATCTGTAGGTTTGCTTTCTTCAGGATGCCAGTCAGCAGCAGCATGATCTTTCAATATGGCACTCCTCTAACGCTATGAATGGCTTCTGCACTAGTCTCTGGGTGGCAGTTTTTTTTAAGTACACAGACACCTAAAGATGCAGACAGGAAGCTAGCAGGAACAGGAACCCTTAGATGCCTAAATATTTTACAAATCTACACTTTCCTTGTGTCTTCACTGATTGAGGCTGCTGTTGAAAAGTGAAATCTTTTCTGAATTGAGAGCTCCCTGGAAAAAATTGGTCAAATGTGGAAAAAAGACCATTTTCCTAGCTCTAAAATATAGGCCTAAAATAAACTAAAGCTTGGATTTAGCCTTCATGTTCGTAAGTTACAATATACAGAGTCCAAATAGTATGTTTAAAATATGCCCCTGGCATTCTGATATAGGGCAATAATTATAGCTTAACTAGAAGACTTACTGGGCATTGCCCACAGCGAGGGTGGGGTCACGCACTGTGGATGTTGGCCTGGAGCGGGGGACAGGGCAGAGCTGTACACTCCAGCTCCTGGCTTTGCCCTAGGAGCAAGAAGATGGGGGGAGGAGAGGCCACACAGGCCACCTATCGGCACTCCCTGAAACTAGCCTGGGGGCCACAGGGGCTGCGCAGTGGCCAATAGCTGCTCTCTGGAGCAGGCCAAGGGTTTTAGCTGCTGCCAGCCAGTGGCGTCCCACTAGGGCGCTTGCTGCCTTCATGTGGTCATTACACTGTATAACTGCCTCTGCTAGAAGACTCCTCCCTTTCCATCTTATGAGAAAATCAAATTCCAGACATCTCATTGTTCTGGCACAACCAAACTCTGGCCTTGCTTTAAGTTAGGATAAGAGGAAGCTGCACATCACATTTGGTGGTCCTGATTCTTATTGTTTAGGAGGAGTTCTGGAACAAACAAGACTCACAGAGAGACAGACAGACAGCGTGTATTCCATTCCATTCCCACTCTCTATCAATCACCGGATTGCCAGAGATTCTTTGGTGGTGCAAAATAAAGTAAGAGACCAGAAATATGAGAAAGTTGAATCCGTATTAGAACTACTGGATTTTTATTGATATATTTATTGGTGTATTTCCCCAGAACAGACATGGCCACTGGTGGTGAACTGTTGGAAACCCACCTCAACCATGTCTTCTAAACTTGCACTAAAATCTTGTTTAGCTTTGCCTATATACTCCCAGGCTTTTCAATAGGAAAGTCATAATATGGGTGGTAGAGAGAACTGCAATTCCCAAGACTTTAAGGGAAATGGGTCCATATTCAATTAGCAACCCCCTGAAGCATTTAAACTATCTTAAGAGCAAAAACAAGATTCTAAGCTCGCCCACAAGAAGAACATTATTGAATGCTGACCCTACCTGAATTTAAAATGTGGCTTAATTATACATTAGGACCACTTGCTAATGTATGTATTTTAAAATACAGTGTGTCAGATTCTGATCTCAGTTAAACTACTGTAAATCCAGAATAACTCCCCCGATCTCACTTCCTGACTGACTGTTACATTTTAAAACACAAGAACAAGAACAAAAATATAAAAAAACTCTCACCCCTCATCTTCATTGAATAGTCCACAATTTGGTACTCTTGAAAGGCTTCGGTGAAAATAAATCTCTAGAAAGCAGATAGTGAGAAAAGTGTTTAAAATGAAAGAGGTCACAGTATAAACATACCACTTGAGTACAGCATTTTTAGCCAGAATAGCTTTTCTCCATTCATTTTCTGCCCAGAAAATAGAAATCTGAACACTGCCATAATTTAAGACTATATGTTAGTTCACAATCAGTTTTATTACAACTTCTCCGGGATAAACAGCTACCTCTCTCATGTATGCCTGGGTCTGAGAACAGAGTGGGATTCAGATTCAGAGACTACAGATCTGAAACTACTAAACACAGATGAGTACAGTAAATATGGTAGACCAGAATCGCAAATAGCAACTTAACAAGGTTCACTGTTAGACACTTCTATCTAAATGGCTCCCCATCATGATTAGCATCTGCATTCCTCACAGTCTTTAATGTATTTATCCTCCCAACATGACTGTGAAGTGAGGTGATGATATCGTCTCATTCTACAGATGGGGAACTAAGGCACAGAAAGACTAAGGCCCAGAATTTGAAAGGTATGTAGGTATTACTCCAGTCAGCATTGCAAGTCACTTACAAATTATTTTCAAGTGATTTGGCAAGTAAGAGCCTAAATCTCTTTGTTTTCTTCTCAGATTTTTAAAAGGTGTTAATGTACCTATCTACATCTTTTGGTGGCCTAAACACTTTTTAGAAAAACTGGCTATAAATGCGTAACTTACTTTTGAAAATGGGACTCTGCTATCTAAGGCTATGTCTACACTGCAGGGTTTTTCCGGGATACCTGAGGTATCCCGGAAAAACCCTGCCACGTCCAGGGACTGCGTTTGCTCTTATGCTTTTTTCGTGAAAGATCAAATGCGTTCTTTCGGGGAGCCCTGTATTCCTCATTTTATGAGGAAAAAAGGCTCCTCCAAAAAAAGAGGAGACTTTTCCACCATTTGACCCCATCTAGCTAGGGCCAAGTGGCAGAAAAGCCTCTTCTGAAAAAACAATCGGAGAAAGCTACGCAAATTGCAGAGTGCAATTTGAATAGATTTTTCCGATAAAACCCAATAGTGTAGATGTAACCTAAGTCACTTGGCTTTGTAAAGCTACATGGGGCAATGTCTAAATCCCTTTAAAAGTCTGGACTTAAGTGACTTACCCAATGCTACCCAATAAGTGAGTGACAAAGCTAGGATGAAAATTCAGTAGTTCTTGACTCTCATCTCTTTGCACCATAGAAACTTGAGAACATAACAGCCATACTGGATCAGCCCAATGGCCAATCAAGCCTTGCATCCTGTCTTCCAACAGTGGCCAAAACCAGGTTTTTCATAGGGAATGAGCAAAATCGGGCAATCATCGAGGGATCCATCCCCTACTGTCCAGTCCCAGCATCTGACAGTCAAAGGACTAGGGACACCCAAGCACGAGGTTGCAACCTTGACCATCTTTGCCACTGATTGACATAACCCCCATGAATGCATCTCATTCATCCAGGTATCCTTTTTATCTTCACAACATCCTCTGACAATGAGTTCCACAGGTTGACAGTGTGTTGTGTGAAGAAATATTTCCTTTTGTTTGTTTTAAACCTGATGACTATTAATTTCATTTAGTGGCCCTTAGTTCTTGTGTCGTGAGGAGCAAATAATACTTCCTCATTTATCTTCTCCACACCATTTATGATTTTATAGACCTCTATCGTATTTCCCTCAATCACCTCTTTTCTAAGCTGAAAACTCCCAGTCAGTTTACTCTCCCCTCATATGCAAGCTATTCCACAACTTTGATCATCTGTTGCCCTTCTCTTTACCTTTTCCATTTCTAATATATCTCTTCTGATATGGGGTGACCAAAACTGTGTTCAGTATTCAAAGAGCGGGTATGCCATATATTTACATAACAACATTATGAAATGTATGGTGTTGTTATGTAACTCTTTCCTAGTGGTTCCTCACATCGTTAGCTTTTTTAAACTGCTGCTACACAGTTAGCAGATGTTTCCAGAGAAATATCCACTGTGATTATAAGACTTTGCATATATCAATATTGATACTGATATAGCATTTATCGTCTGCCATTATGTTGCTCGGTCACCCAGTTTTGTGTGATCCCTTTGTCACTCTTTATGGTCTGCACACTTTGCTATCTCACTGTTTACCCCTTCCCCAGGTCACTTATAACTATGTTGAACAGCTTGGGTCACAATACAGATCCCTAGGGGACACTGCTATTTATCTCCATTCTGAAAACTGATCATGTATTCCTACATATTGTTTCCTATCTATCTCTTATCTCACTACTGATCCATGAGAGTACTTTCCCTCTTGCCCAATGACTGCTTAATTTGGTGTGAGATCTTGTCAAAAGCTTTCCAAGGGTATGTCTACACAGCAAAGTTATCTCAGAATAACAGCTGTTATTTCAAAATAATTATGCGAGTATCTACACAGCCATTCCATTATTGTGAAACGATTTTGAAATAATGGGCAGCTTATTCTGAAATCTGTAAACCTCATTGTACGAAGAATAACACCTATTCCAAAACAGCTATTTCAAAATAAGGCAAGTGTAGATGCTCCACGGCTGTTATTTTGAAATAGAATGGCCTTGGTGAGGGGCTAAGTTATTCCTCCCCAGTGCCTCCTGGGGCTCTAAATCGAGATAGCACGTCTACATTAAGGAAATCTGCCTCTGTTTAATTTTGAGGCTTCCCTGCACTGCAGAAATGCTATTTCAAAATAAGTTATTTCGGAATTATTATTCCGAAATAAATGTGCAGTGTAGATGTAGCTCCAAAGTCCAACTACCCTTGTCTACATACTGCCTCACCAACAATAGTAGTCAGTGTGTGTGTGTGTGTGTGTGTGTGTAATTAAGTACTGTACCTGAATAAAAGAAAGTAAAGATCCATTTAATAATTTATAGTAAGTATACAACACACTAAGCATGGATTCTGACTCCGGTTTGAGCCCCAACGTCCCTTCTCTCCACATACAAATCAGTCTGACTCAGGTCAGCAAGCACTTGGGACCCAGATCCTAGGACCCTGCTTTTGGGGGGAAGGGGGGTTGTCAGAGTCCTGCTTATTATTTTGCAACTTGAATATAGTTCCAGCAGCAGATGCAAGTCAGAAGGCCTGCATAACATAGTACAGACATGTTAACAAAGCTTCAATATCCAAGCCATCAACTGTAAACCCAGGTTTCCCATACAATGAAGATACTCAAGCACAGACTTGGAAATACTGGTGTTCACAAGCCTGGGTGAGGCAAACCTAGTCTTAGCATGCACTGTAAACATATCCATAGATACAGCTTATATTTCATACTGCATGCATCCCCAATAAATACTTACCTGTTCTCTTCATTCCATAAGGTAACTCAATCTTATCACTTCCATAGAACTGTGCTACTTTCATGAAGTCATTAGCACACAGGAATGGATATATTTTCTGAAATCTAGAAAGAGAGGAGGAACAGAAAGTTTCTTTTTAATAAAAACACTCATGCTCATTTGAATCAACCACTAGTGCCAGCAATCATTTTAAAAACCTTTCAAATAAATACTTTAAATCGCATGCTATACATTTATTAGTAATTAATGAATGCCTGGGAAACAGCCCAACCCCATTGAATGGGACAAATCATTTTTACAGTGTGACAGTATTCAGAAATTTGAACAAAAAGGAAGTCACAGGGACAGAGTCTCTGCTGGTGTTAACTGGCACAGTTTCTTTGAAATCAGTACAGCTGTGCCACTTCTCACCGGCAGATAATTAACCCAAAGCTGGAGAGAGTGTGCAACATGCTAACACAAAGCACAATTCTTTTTCATGTGAAAAATTATTATTCACACTGGGGGAAAGAGAAAGGAAAACTAATTAAAAGTTTTAAAAATTACAGGGCGGGGGCAGATTTCTTAAAGAGGAACCAGACACCCTGCTCTGAAGAGATTTCTTTGTGTTAACTTTAATACACTGGGAAGGTGCTCAGATTCCATAGTGAGTAGCATTGTGTCAGAGGCCAAAGAGAGGAGACAAGTTAATTGCTCATTCAGAAGGCTTCTCTATTGCTGTCTATCCAGATTATATCACACAAAGAAGCTATATGGAATAAGTTGACAAGTCAAGTCGAACACACATACAAATTGCCAATCTAAACCTGTAAAGTGCTGAAGGCCTTCACCTTCCATGGACTTCCATGCACAACTTCCCTGCCATGAGCTAGCACGTGATTTGACTTCAGTAAGAACTGAGGGGCAACTTGCAGGATCAGGCCTTATATGAGGTTATTTACCTGAAATTGAAGGTTCTTCAAGGTGTGTGTTCCCTATCTATCTTCCACTGAGGGTTTACACTTCCATGCCACACATCCAAGGCTGGAGAATTTGAAAGTAGTAGCATCCATTGATCATAGAACACTAGAACTGGAAGGGACCTCAAGAGGTCAATGAGTCCAGTCCCCTGCCCTCACAGCAGGACCCAGTACCATCTAGACCAGTGTTTCTCAACCTCTCTTTTTTATAAAGTACCCCTTTAAAAAAAGTATACGTACCTCCAGTACACAATTTTTTTCCTACTACTGCAACACATTTGTTTAAACAACTTAATCGTAGCCAGGCGGGAGATGACATTTTTGGGTGTAAAATGATACTGCCAGGTGTGACACTGAGCGGATCAAGTGTGACTACAGGGCTTTGGGAGTACGGGTGAAGGAGTTTGGAGCGCAGGTGGTATTCTCTTCTATCCTTCCTGTCAAAGGTAGGGGCCCGGGCAGAGAGAGGTGCATCCTGGAGGTGAATGCCTGGCTGCGACGATGGTGTCACCAGGAGGGATTCGGCTTCCTTGATCACGGGGTGCTCTTCCAGGAAGGACTGCTTGGCGGAGATGGAGTTCACCTTTCCAGGAGCGGGAAGGCCTTGTTTGGACACAGACTGGCTAACCTTGTGAGGAGGGCTTTAAACTAGGTTTGTCGGGGGCAGGTGAGCAAAGCCCACAGGTAAGTGCTGAATGTGCGGGACTGGGAGATGGGTTGGAAATGGGAGGGACTACGGCCTATAATGGCAAGGAGAAAGGAGGGTCAGAGCACAACAGGGAGGCAAGATCAAATCAGTATCTTAGATGCCTATATACAAATGCGAGAAGTATGGGTAATAAGCAGGAAGAACTGGAATTGCTAACCAATAAATACAACTATGATATCATTGGTATTACAGAAACCTGGTGGGATGGGACGCATGATTGGAATGTTGGTATGGAAGGGTACGGCTTGCTCAGGAAGGACAGACAGGGAAAAAAGGGAGGAGGGGTTGCCTTGTATATTAAAAATGTGCACACTTGGACTGAAGTGGAGATGAACATAGGAGATAGCTGTGTAGAGAGTCTCTGGGTTAAGCTAAAAGGGGTAAAAAACGAGGGTGATATCATGCTAGGAGTCTACTACAGGCCACCTAGCCAGGTGGAAGAGGTGGATGAGGCCTTTTTTAAACAATTAACAAAACTATCCAAAGCCCAAGATTTGGTGGTGATGGGGGACTTCAACTATCCAGACATATGTTGGGAAAATAACACAGCGAGGCACAGGCTATCCAATAAGTTTCTGGACTGCATTGGAGACAACTTTCTGTTTCAGAAGGTTGAAAAAGCTACCAGAGGAGAAGTTGTTCTGGATTTGGTTTTAACAAATAGGGAGGAACTAGTTGAGAACTTGAAAGTGGAAGACAGTATAGGGGACAGTGATCATGAAATAATAGAGTTCATGATCTTAAGGAAAGGTAGAAGGGAGACCAGCACAATTGAGGTAATGGATTTCAGGAAGGCAGATTTTGATAAGCTCAGAGAACTTGTAGGTAAGGTCCCATGGGAAGCAAGACTGAAGGGAAAAACAACTGAGGAGAGTTGGAAGTATTTCAAAGGGACGTTGTTAAGGGCCCAAAAGCAAACAATTCCGCTGTGTAGGAAAGATAGAAAATATGGCAAAAGACCAGCTTGGCTTAACAAGGAGATCTTGCATGATCTCAAAATAAAAAAGGAGTCATATAAAAAATGGAAACTAGGACAACTAACAAAGGATGAATATAGGCAAGCAACACGGGAATGCAGGGGCAAGATTAGAAAGGCAAAGGCACAAAATGAGATCAAACTAGCTACAGGCATAAAGGGAAACAAGAAGACCTTTTATAAATACATTAAAAGCAAGAGGAAGACCAAGGACAGGGTAGGCCCACTGCTTAGTGAGGAGGGAGAAGCAGTAACAGGGAACTTGGAAATGGCGGAGATGCTCAATGACTTCTTTGTTTCGGTCTTCACCGAGAAGTCTGGAGGTGTGCCTAACGTAGTGAATACAAGCAGAGAGAGGGTAAGTTTAGAAGATAGGATACACAAAGAACAAGTTAAAAATCACTTAGGAAAGTTAGATGTCAGCAAGTCACCAGGTCCTGATGAAATGCATCCCAGGATACTCAAGGAGCTGATAGAGGAGGTATCTGAGCCTTTAGCTATGATCTTTGAAAAATCATGGCAGACAGGGGAGATTCCAGAAGACTGGAAAAGGGCAAATATTGTGCCCATCTATAAAAAGGGGAATAAGAACAACCCAGGAAACTACAGACCGATCAGTTTAACGTCTGTCCCAGGGAAGATAATGGAGCAGGTAATTAAGGAAATCATATGCAAACACTTGGAAGGTAATAAAGTGATAGGGAATAGCCAGCATGGGTTTGTGAAGAACAAGTCATGCCAAACTAATCTGATAGCTTTCTTTGATAAGATAACGAGCCTTGTGGATAAGGGAGAAGCGGTGGATGTTATATACCTAGACTTTAGTAAGGCATTTGATACGGTCTCGCATGATATTCTTATTGATAAACTAGGCAAATATAACTTAGATAGGGCCACGATAAGATGGGTGCATAATTGGCTGGATAACCGTAGTCAGAGAGTTGTTGTTAACGGTTCTAAATCCTGCTGGAAAGGGATAACAAGTGGAGTTCCTCAAGGGTCTGTTTTGGGACCCGTACTGTTCAATATCTTCATCAATGATGTAGATATTGGGATAGAGAGTATGCTTATTAAGTTTGCAGATGATACCAAACTGGGTGGGGTTGCAACTTCTTTGGAGGATAGGGACATAATTCAAAATGACCTTAGCAAGTTAGAGAAATGGTCAGAGGTAAACAGGATGAAGTTTAATAAAGAGAAATGCAAAGAGCTCCACTTAGGAAGGAACAATCAGTTCCATACATACAAGATGGGAAGCGACTGTCTAGGAAGGAGCATGTCGGAAAGGGATCTAGGGGTCATAGTGGACCACAAGTTGAATATGAGTCAAAAGTGTGATGCTGTTGCAAAAAAAGCAAATATGATTCTAGGTTGTATCAACAGGTGTGTTGTAAGCAAAACTCGTGAAGTCATTCTGCCGCTCTACTCTGCACTAGTTAGGCCTCAGCTGGAGTACTGTGTCCAGTTCTGGGCGCCACATTTCAAGAAAGATGTGGAGAAATTGGAAAGGGTACAGAGAAGAGCGACAAGAATGATTAAAGGTTTAGAGAACATGACCTATGAAGCCAGGCTTCATGAACTGGGCTTGTTTAGTTTGGAAAAAAGAAGATTAAGGGGGGACATGATAGCGGTTTTCAAATATCTAAAAGGGTGTCACAAGGAGGAAGGCGAAAATGTGTTCCTCTTGGTTTCTGAGGACAGGACAAGGAGTAATGGGCTTAAAGTGCAGCAGGGGAGGTTTAGATTGGACATTAGGAAAAAATTCCTAACTGTCAGGGTGGTCAAATATTGGAATAAATTGCCAAGGGAGGTGGTGGAATCTCCCTCTCTGGAGATATTTAAGAACAGGTTAGATAGACATCTGTCAGGGATGGTGTAGACGGAGCTTGATCCTGCCTTGAGGGTGGGGGGCTGGACTCGATGACCTCTCGAGGTCCCTTCCAGTCCTATTATTCTATGATTCTATGTTTCTATGATTCTATGAAAAAGTACACAAATAATAAAGCGCTGTAAAACTTAAAACAAAAATTCAGTTTTCTCCAAATTTCAGTGGTGTTGGCGTACCCCCCAGGTTTCTCTTGAGTACTCCTAAGGGTACTTGTACCACTGGTTGAAAAACACTGATCTAGACCATCCCTGATAGATGTCTATCCAACCTGCTCTTAAATATCTCTAGATATGGAGATTCTACAACCCCCCTGTGGAGGCAGGAAAAGGGAATAAGGGAATTTGTGTGCAGCCATCTTGGTCTTGTTAACTAGAGAGCAAGAGTCAGGCTAAGTCTGTGGCCTGACAACACGAGATCTGTAATTAGACGCTGCCTTCGCCTCTCGCCTCCATAGGGAGATAAGGATAGAATGCTGACTCTGGCAGGGACCTTGAGATAACGAGCATCTGAGTAGAACTAAATAACTGTTAGCCATTGGTGTTTGTAATAGGAAGGAGACTAATTGTTATTGTTGTTATATCTAATAGACAGTATATAAACTGCTTCATAATTGCTTGTATTCGAAGATCTGCCTCGGGGGGGGAGGGGAGACTTCCCCCCTGTCCGAACCAGTTTTTCCCTTGCTGCAGCTCGTAATAAAACTGCCTCTGGCTACTTGTTGCTTAAACAGAACGCAGAGTGAAGGCATGTTTTCTTCCACACCCTCTAGGCAACTTATTCCAGTGTTTAACCACCCTGACAGTTAGGAAGTTTTCCTAATGTCTAACCTAAGTCTCCCTTGCTGCAATTTAAACCCATTGCTTCTTGTTCTAACAATTTTTCTCCCTCTTCCTTGGGACACCCTTTTAGATACCTGAAAACTGCTATCGAGTCCCCTCTCAGTCTTCTCTTTTCCAAACTAAACACGCCTAATTCTTTCAGTCTTCCTTCATAGCTCATGTTCTCTAGACCTTTAATCATTCTTGTTGTTATTCTCTGGACCATCTCCAATTTCTCCACATCTTCCTTGAAATGCGGTGCCCAGAACTGGACACAATACTCCAACTGAGGCCTAATCAGTGCAGAGTAGAGCAGAAGTAGAGCGGCCCCGCCCCTGGATGCCCGGCAGCCTCAAAAGGTTGGGGACCGCTCTACTGTATTTCATGGAGGATGATTAACAAGCAGTACCTAATCCGGAGGTGGGTGCAAGGAAGAGGATGAAGTTGAGTAGAGGACAGCCACGCCGAATGAGGCATCCGTCACAGAGTCTTGGACCAAGGTGTAACACGCAGTGAAGGAATGTACAGAACTCCACATGGTTGCCCTACATATGTCTGGAAGCAGTATGCCATGTAAGGTGGCCATAGTCACTGCTTGCGCTCTTGTGGAATGGGCCCTCACCTCAAGGGATGGAGACAATCCCAATAACTGATAGTAGAGCATAATGCACCCTGAAATCCACTTAAAAACCTCTGTATGGAGATCTCCTGCCCCTTACTCCTTTCAGCTCTAGTGATAAACAGTCTACAGCAGAAGTTCTCAAACTTTTCTTATTGCATACCCTCTTACAGATCTGCAAGCTGCCCTCATGCCCCTATCAGAATCCAGTGTTTATATTTTAACCTTTTAATACCCAAGCATTGTGCAAAATGTACAAATTATACTATGCAATCATACATCATATATGACTATAATACATGAAATACACAGATTTCATTTTAATGTACACTTATTTTTGACCAACTTAAAAATGGCTAATAAGTACTAGTTACCATTAACGTGACAGATGAGGTTGTTTGCTCAAGCACAGGTGCATACTGTCACTATTACAGGCAGTCCCCGGGTTACGTACAAGATGGGGACTGTAGGTTTGTTCTTAAGTTGAATCTGTATGTAAGTCGGAACTGGCGTCCAGATTCAGACGCTGCTGAAACTGACCGCCAGTTCTGACTTACATACAGATTCAACTTAAGAACCCCAGGCGTCCCCAAGTCAGCTGCTGCTGAAACTGATCAGCAGCTGATTCCAGGAAGCCCGGGGCAGAGCAACTCTGCCTCGGGCTTCCTGTAGTCAGCGCTGGTCAGTTTCAGCAGAAGCTGACTTGGGGACGCCTGGGGCAGAGCAGCTGGGGTGCTACTGGACCAACCCAGCAGCACCCCATCTGCTCTGCCCCAGACGTCCTGATTCAGCCGCTGCTGAAACTGACCAGCAGAGGCTGAATCAGGACCTGGGGCAGAGCAGCTGGGGTGCTGCCGGGTTGGTCCAGTAGTGCCCACGGGCGCTGCAGGACCAATCGGCAGCGCCCCAGCTGCTCTGCCCCAGAGTCCAAAACAAAAGCCTGGTCTGCTGGGGGGGGGGAGCACACTAGCTGCGCCCCCCCCCAGCAGACCAGGGACACGGGGAGCAGAGCCGCAGCGGCAGCGGGGTGCCGCGCCTCTGAGGCTTTGCTCTGGCAAAGCCTCAGAGGCAGGGACCCCGCCACGGCTGCGGCTTCAGTCTGGGTGCCTGTGGTCTGCTGGGGACGGCCCCCAGCAGACCACAGGCACCCGGACTGAAGCCGCAGGCGCGGGGGGGGTCCCGCGCCTCTGAGGCTTTGCCAGAGCAAAGCCTCAGAGGCGCGGGACCCCCCGCGGCTGCGGCTTCAGTCCGGGTGCCTGTGGTCTGCTGGGGACCGTTCCAGCAGACCACAGGCACCGGGTCTCAAGGGGCAGCAGCAGCGGTTCCCGCGCTTCTGAGGCTTTGCTCTGGCAAAGCCTCAGAAGCGCGGGAACCCGCCCGGTGCCCCTGGTCTGCTGGAGACGGTCTCCAGCAGACCAGGGGCACCGGAGCAGCTTACGAACGGGGCTTTCTCGCCCCGACTTCCGGGGCGAGAAAGCTCCGTTCGTAAGTGCAGATCCGACATAAGTCGGATCCGCGTAAGTCGGGGACTGCCTGTACTTCAGTCTAGGTCCTAAGTTGTTTTCTACACAAAAGTGCCAATTTTATTCCACAACCAATAGTCTGGTAGCACTTTATAGACTAACAAAACATGTAGATGGTAACATGAGCTTTCATTGGCACAGCCCATTTCTTGCAGTGAGTGATGACAAATCTACTTTTGCACAGATAAGTTGGAGCACAAGGCATCAGAACCTTAACAGCTCTGTCCAACAATTTGAGGAACTCTACTTGCGTTTGGGTCTAAACCCTAGCCAACTACTTTTGTTGGTACATGGTCCTGAGTCTGCCACCAGCTGAGACATTCAGGAAATTCTCTTGTTCTTATGTTGACCCGTCTTGTGGCATAGGTACTGCAGAAAAATCTGTGAAAGGGTAGCAGACTCATCTGTTTGCATTTAGGGAAAGTACTCAGGTAATTTATATAATCTGTAACACTCCCACAACTATAGCTCATTTGTTGTCAGGAATTCATGCATGTCTGGGAAAATTTCTGTTTTCTCCTCCATATAGCAAACCCAGAATTCTAGATTTTTTTTTTTAAATCATACACTCAGTTTTGTCCTGGACACTGAAGATAGCTGCATTCAGCCCTTGAAGTCTTAGATTTAGATCACTGACGTGAGAGAATATATCTGATGAGTAGCCCAGCCATGAGAGACAGGGGTAGAAGCAGCACTGGTAAGCAGATTCCCCAAAGTATCTTATCTCCTAAAAATGACTACTACATACTAAAAAACAATGAGTAGTCCTGTGGTACCTTAGAGACTAACAAATTATATATATATATACACACACACACACACACACACACACACACTTATATATCATCAGGAGCTTTCATGGGCAAAACCAAAGCTCATGATACTATATATATTTTTGTTAGTCTCCAAGATGCTACAGGACTACTTATTTTTAAAGTTACAAACTAACGCAGCTACCCTTCTGAGACTTCTATGCACTAAATTACACTAAAAACAGCAAAAGCTAAAAAACCAACTCTAACTATATGAAATTGTAAAACTATTTCTATTAATTCTATTTTTTAAAGTGCATCACAGACTAGAGGACACTAGCAGCTCCAATCTGGACCACGTGGCAGTGTAAAGGAACTGAAGGCATGGTCAGGCCCTACCCTTTATTGCTTTGGAGGGTACCATGAGGTGAAGCAAGAGTGGAGGGGCAGATCAAAGGCCACGTCTACTAACAAATTCTCCAGCTCGGGACATTCATTAAACCCTCAATAGCAATCATCACTCAAAGAACAACAAAGCATTAAAATGACAATGGAGAAATAATTGATTAACTTTGTCTTAAGGAGGGAGTCCAGTGTTAACAGTTGTAAGACACAACTTAAACCTGTCCAACACATTATCAATAAACTACAGCCTATACTGGAACAGGATACCATACTCCAAGAGGCTCTGGGAGACAGACCCATAGTCTCCTATAGACAACCACCTAACCTCAAGATGATTCTTACCAACAACCACAGGACATACAACACTAATACCAACCCTGGTACCTTCCCTTGCAACAAACCCCGTTGCCAGCTTTGTCCACATATTTATTCTGCTGATACCATTATTGGACCTAACCAAGTGAGTTATAAGATCAAGAACACATATTCCTGCGCATCCAGAAATATAATCTATGCTATCATGTGCCGAAAGTGTCCGTCTGCTATGTACATTGGACAAACATCTCAGACACTACGCCAAAGGATTAATGCCCACAAAACAGATATCAGACAAGATCACAAAGAAAAAACAGTTTCTTGCCATTTTAACCAGAAAGGACACTCTCTCAATGACTTAACCACCTGCATTCTGCTACAAAGACCTTTTACATCTGCACTTGAAAGGGAATCCTCTGAACTGTCATTCATGCTAAAATTCGACACTCTCCAAAGAGGATTGAACAAACACTTGAACTATCTTACCCATTATCAAGATAGCTTCCCCAATTATCACCTCTAATACCATTAACTCACAAACATCCCACTCTCCCCACCTCTAATATCAATTCACAGACACCTTCCTTCCTTTCCCCCCTCCCCTGCATCCCCCTCCTGTTCTGAAATGTGATTTGTCCTTTTCATATGTGTTCATTTTTTTAATTGTATCCTTTGGTATATATGGTTGTGACTATTTTCTTCCACTATTTGATCTGAGGAAGTGGGTCTGGCCCACGAAAGCTCATCATCTAATAAACCATCTTGTTAGTCTTTAAAGTGCTACATTGTCCTGCATTTTGCTTAAGACACATAGGCAGAGCAGTGTGCATAAGGAAATGTTACTTCAGGACAGTTTTTCATTAGAAGACTGCAGAATAAATACTTCCTTTATAGTTTTTAATGAGTCAATATTGCTACTTCCTAAGACAAACATCATGCTGTATCAAATTAAAAATATACTGAATTGAAAATCATGGAAACAGATTATGTTATCTGAAATAAACAGGCTAACTTTGATATGACACCAAACCCCAAAAGTCAATATTCTTAATAGGAATTATTAATATTAGTAATAAACTCTACTGTTTGGAGGCAGATGGTGTTTATGCCCTGCAGAGGGGTTCTTAATTTTTCACTCTGTGAAGAGTGAATGTACCTGGTTTCTTTCTAGTGCCCAGTACCATAAAGTTCAAAATCTTTTCTTCCTATTCAACAAGTGACATAAGTTGAGGATCTGGCTCTTGTAAAACAGCTCCATAGTAGAGCTATGATAACTTATACCAGCCCAGGATATGGTCCAGCATTCTAATTCTTCTTCCCTTTTACTTCTCAAGTTACAACCAAACAAGAATACATCTAATTTTGCCTCCTTAAATGGAGTAGGAGATGTTGTGTTATAATGAGGCTAATCAAACATCCCTTGTGCAGAAAGGGAAGATGGAAAGTAAACCACCAGTAACTCACTTTTTTGGTTCATGGAAATCCAGAAGTTAAAACTCACATATTTCATTAAAGGTGGAATTAATTTTTACTCATTTGATGCACTGGCTTCCAGAACAAATTGGAGCTCCATCATCAATGTGATGTGAGTTTCAAGAATACAAGTATGCTTCCATTAAAAAAAATAAAAAAAACCAGAAATATGCAGCCGAATCCTGATAGGTTAGACTAAATTTATCCAGTATTTTTTATACAAAACGGTGTCCATAAGCAGATAATTTCCCCAACTGTGTATGATGTTCAAAAATTTACTCAACAAATTTTAGTTTATTCTTCTCTCTATGGACTGATAAGACAGTTCACCCAGTTCATCCATTTTCACAAACTTGAGCTGTGGTAGCTAGAATTAACATGATGTAACTAATCCTGTTTCCTGATTGGATGAACACCTTTTGGCCTTGAAAATAGACTGGATGGCACTGAATGGTAGTTACAGCCACAGAATCTTGGGCCTTCAGAGCCCATACCAATGCCCACTAAAATCATCAGGAATATTCCCTCTAAGATATATGAAGTTATAAGAAATATGTTGTATGGTTTTCACTAACACATTTATATATATATATATATATATATATATATATATATATATATATATATATATATATATATATATATATACACACACACACACACACACACACACACACGCGCGCGCATCACTAACACTTATTTTTATATATAAATTACTTTCAGAAGATCATAATCCTTTCCCCAATACCTTATAAAGAATCTTTATATGCAAGATCATGATTATAATAAAATGAGATATATGGGTGGTGGGAGAGGGGAGTTATAAGTGGCTCCCCCAAGGTACAGAGTGTCACAGATTCAGAAGTATGCTCTGGCAGTTTTGTGCTGCCCTCATGATGATGAAGTGACCACACAGTTGATTTATGTTGACAGAGTGGCACAAAGCAACTGGTGTATACTCAGGAATCTGATCCCAAGGGTCACATGTGATCTAGTAGCGAAGATGAAAAACATTAGTGGTTAACATGTGTTGATAACAAAATCTCCCTTTCATTTAGCACACTGCCATTCGTAATTTGAACTTACTTCAATAAAGATAAAAATGGTGGCATCACTGGACAAGTTTCTAGTACAGTTTTTCTTTCTACAGCCGTATGAGGCAGCCTAAAAGAAAAGAATATTAAAGAATTAATAGAAATCTAACAGACAACTAAAGCAGGTGGTAGTAACTGGCTGAGAAATTTTACAACCAAGCTCAATAAATGGACTTTTTTTAAAGTTCCAAACATGTCAATAGAGCCCACTAAGAAAGAGAAAATAAATATAGGGCATAATAAAGGTTTACAAAGTAGATCTTCTGGGTGCTTTCATATTAATTTTGCTACTTAACACTGTGCTTCTTACTGGCAAGGCTTATCATTCAATGCTACTCCAAGATCTCTTCATTACCTAGTAGTCATTAAAGCTACTATAATTGTAGGTCAGATGTTAGGGCTGACTCAACCCGATAGCTAACCCGGGGGCAGGGGCCGGGAGCTTACTAGTTCTATATTTTTGGGGCTAGTTCTGTTCAAGATCTTGATTAGCAATTTAGATGTGACATCATGAATACACTTTTAAAGTTTGTGAATGATACCAAGCTGGGAGGGGTTGCAAATGCTTTGGAGGATAAGGAGGACTAATTAGTTACATACAAATGACTGCCTACGAAGAAAAATTTCAGGAAGAGATCGAGGGGTCATAATGGCCCACAAGCTAAATATTAGTCAATGGTGTGACGCTGTCGCAAAACAAACAAACAAAAAAGCTCCATCACTCTGGGATGTGTTAACAGGAGTGCTGTAAGCAAGACACAAGTAGTAATTCTTCCACTGTACTCTGGATTGATTAGGACTCAACTGGAATATTATGTCCTGTTCTGGAAAGATGTGGACAAGGTTTAGAAGGCAGCAAAAATAATTAAAGGTCTAAAAAACATAACCTACAAGAGAAGATTTAAAGACTTTGGTTTACAGACGCTTCCCGAGTTACGAACAAGTTATGGACCAACACTTGGTCGGTAACTCAAAGTGTTCGTAACTCAGATCCCATAGAGTTACATGGTGACCACGCTGTTCGTAAGCGTAGATCGCCGTTCGTAACTCTGATCTGCATTTACGACCACTTTGGTTGTAAGTGCGGAAGGTCATAAGTGGAGGTGGTCGTAACTTAGGGAGCCGCTGTATTTAGTCTGGAAAAGAGAGGGCTAAGAGAGGACATGGTAACAACTTTCAAGAATCTAAGGAGAAGAAAAATAATTCTCCTTAACTCCTGATGATAGGACAAGCAGCAATGGGCTTAAATTGCAGCAAGGGAGGTTTAGGTTAGAAATAAGGAAGAACTTTCTAACTGCCAGGGTGGTTAAACACTAGAACAAACTGCCCTTGGGAGCACAGAGAGGACTGTGTGCTGCTTACTCAACATACAGGAGCAGGTTGGTTCTCAAGCAGGGAGGCATAGGCCAGCTGGGGGCTAGCCTAACCCAAGATGATGGTTCACCTGCTGCCCATGCAACCCACTGAAAATAAAATTTGAAGGATAAGGCCTAGTTACACAGAAAGGCTGCGGCTAGGGGTTAGCAACCTTTGACATGCAGCCCTTCAGGGTAATCTGCTGGTAGGCCATGGGACATTTTGTTTATGTTGACAGTCTGCAGGCATCCTTCCCCTCCCCCCCCCATCCCCGCCCACTCCAGTTGCCAGCAGCCACAGTTTGCCATTCTCGGCCAATGGGAGCAGAGGGAAGCAGCAGCCAACCTTTCACCACTTCCCAATGCTCTCATTGACTGGGAATAGTGAACCATGGCCACTAAGATCTGTGGGTGAGTGTGGCTGCAGGCTAGGACAACAGTGGGATCTTAAAAAAATAAATAAAGCAGCTAGCAACCTAGGTTCCCTACACAATGAATGGGGAGAGATTGAGATCTTAGAATGCGTTCCACATCAGCCAACTCACTGAGTGTGATGCCACCTACGCTAGCCAACAGGAGACGCTGATGATAGGGGTGTATCCTTGCCCTCCTTCTCTGCTGGAGAAAGGCAACCAAGTTCAGGCATCAGGGAAGTGCCTATCTCTGCAAGCAATCAACAACTGGGAAACCTTCTTCCTGAGGGTATGTCTACACTACAGCGTTAATTCGAACTAAGCTAATTCGAACTAACGCGTCTAGAACTAAAAACTAGTTCGAATTAGCGTTTTGCTAATTCGAACTAGCATGTCCACATTAAGTGGACCCTGAACCGGGCTTAAGGATGGCCGGAAGCAGTGCCGGCAGAGCATCAGAGGAGGACTTAGAGTGTGGAGATGCTGTCTCAGGCTAGCCGAGGGCTGCGCTTACAGGGTCCCGACCCCTACCCCGGACAGACAGTTCTCAGGGGTGCCCCGCGTGCAAAGCAGTCCTGGCTTGGAGTGCCCGGAGTACCCACACTGGGCACATCACACCACTCGGCCATCAGCCCGGCTACACTTGCCGCAGGCTGCCATCTGGGCAGAGGGGGCAATTGGGGGGCTGCAGGAGAGCTTCCACACCCAGAAGCCCGCAGAGCCAGCCCAGTCCTCCCCATCGGGGGCTCGTACCCCATTCCTCCCTCACCTCCTCCCTCACCTCCTTCCACTTACCCTTCCCTAGCCCCTCTTCTTGATGTACAAAATAAAGGACAATTGTGTTCAAAAATGGAATCTGTCTTTATTGAACAAAACTGGGGGAGACTGGGAAAAGGAGGTGGGAGAGGGGAAGAGAGAGGCTGGGAGAGGGGAGGGCAACTAAAATGATCAGGGGTTGGGTACAGGTCCCATATGAAGAGAGGCTAAAGAAACTGGGACTTTTCAGCTTAGAAAAGAGGAGACGGAGGGGGGACAGGATAGAGGTCTCTAAAAGCAGGAGTTGGGTGGAGAGGGTGCATACAGAAAAGTTCTTCATTAGTTCCCATAAAGAAGGACTAGAGGACACCAAAGGAAAGGAATGGGTAGCAGGCTTCAAACTAGTAACAGAAAGTTGTTCTTCACAAAGCAAAGAGTCAACCTGTGGAACTCCTTGCTGCAGGAGGCTGTGAAGGCTAGAACTAGAACAGAGTTTAAAGGGAAGTGAGAACAAGTCATGTAGGCTGGGTCCATGGAGTGGTATTAGCCAGGGGGTAGGAGTGGTGTCCCTGCCCAAGGTTTGTGGAAGGCTGGAGAGGGATGGCACGAGACAAATGGCTTGGTCACTGTCTTCGGCCCATCCCCTCCAGGGTCCCTAGGGTTGGCCGCTGTCGGCAGACAGGCTACTGGGCTAGATGGACCTTTGGTCTGACCCAGAACGGCCATTGTAAGCTCAGGGCTGAGGGTCGGGGGTCTTAGTGGACCCCCTTGATTTTCATGCACACCTGCTCCTGGGTGGCCAGGCTGGCAGCTCTCCTGCCCTAGCTGGACACTTTCCTGTGCCTAGTGCAGAGATCGTGGACGAGGTCCACGATGTCTGCACTAGCCCAGGCGGGTGCTCACCTCTTGCGGTCCTGGGCAAGCTCCCGGGAGCCGCCAGCCTGGTCCCGGGAAGAGGGGGAGGGCTGGGGGGCATCGGGTGGGTGGCTCGAGCCGTGCCAGGTGCAGGGTCTGCTGGCTGGGTGCTGGCAGGCTTGCATCTGGCACGGGCACCGTAACCAGCCCGTGCCCCTTTAAGGGGTCCGGGGCCGGGAGGGGGTCAGTAGAGTTTCCCTGGTGTTGGCCAGAGTGGCCACCAGGGAAACCTGGGGAGGGCTAGCCTCCCACTAGTTCGAATTAAGGGTCTACACAGCCCTTAATTCGAACTAGTAAGTTCGAACTAGGCTTAATTCTCGTGGAATGAGGATTACCTAGTTCGAACTAAGCGCTCTGTTAGTTCGAATTAAATTCGAACTAACGGAGCGCTAGTGTAGCGCCTATGAAAGTTAGTTCGAACTAACGGACGTTAGTTCGAACTAACTTTGTAGTGTAGACATACCCTGAGTTAGGTGACGTAAGTGCCTACAATTCTTGATAGTTTAAGTTAGGCACCTGCCCAAGAACACGGAAAATAGAGGGGAAGGGCTACCTTCTCCTAGCTCAGTGGTTAGGGTATTCGCTCAGATTGCAGGAGACTCCTGGTGCAAATCCCTCCCTCTGCCTAAAGGGATTTGAACATGGATCTGCCAAGGTCTAGCCAGTGGATTACGGAGTGAGTCTCTCTCTAGATCAGGGTTTCCCAACCTATGGGTCAGGACCCAAATACAGGTCGCCATTACATTTCAAAAGGGTCTCCAAGTGTGTCTCCAGGTGGCTCTGCCCCCCTTCTCTTCCCCCCATTTTTGAATTGCCTTGGGTCACCAAGTCTTCCTAAATTGTCAAAATGGGTCCCCATTTGGAAAAGGTTGGGAACTGCTGCTTATAGCAATTAATATTGAAATTATTTCCTTAGAGTGGAACAACTTCAAGCAGGAAAGATTGGGAAGACTCATATCAGGACACCTCACAGCCCAATGGTTAGAACACTCATCTGACAGGTGGCAGATCCTGGTCACAATTCCCTTTTTCAGGCAGAGGGGCAACTTGAAGCAGGGGTTCAAGTTACTAACCATCTTGGGTGAGTTACTAACCACTGGACTGAGAGGTCCTTTCCCCATCCCCTGAATTGTTTGATACAGAGCTAGGTGGCCTCTAAGCATGCTTACCGGTTTAGGTCTGGCAGGAAAAATGGCTGCTCTTCTGCCTGTCTTCCCCTTGTTTGTGGTTCATGCTTGATCATAAGTGGGAGATGGGTGTACGGATGCCTAGAGTGAAGCAGCAGTGTGAATGCTCAGAGACAGAAATATAAGTGTCTGGAGAACTTTTACTGCAAAACACATGCACCAAATGAATTTAGGTGCCACCAGGGCTAGGCAGCAGCTAAGACTGGGTTTTGTGGATCACAGTAGTACTCAACAATGGGATTTAAGCACCTGTCTTTGTGGGTCCAGGCCTAAGCTTTGTAAACACATTTCTGTCTTACTTTATGTAAAAAGGCAAAGGCCAGGAACGAAACTGGGGTTCACTTTCTACAATACCTATTGTGTGTATGTGCTGCATTGGAAGCAGGCAGGTGAACCCACCCATTTACATCTACATAATCAAATGAGAAATGGAGTTCTGATATTACGGAGCACTGACACAAACCAAACTAAGGGAAATACGACAGGATTTTTTTTTTTTAATATTCATCACCAAGTTCATGGTTTTGTAGTGCATTTTGCAGATCAGACTTAAAAAGAGGAAGGCTACGTGCAAATGCAGTCCCTGCATGCATGCTCACATTTGTACTTGGAATGTCATTTCAACTGTTTGCTTCCATGAGAGCTGCTGATGCACCCAGTTATCTAAGATGTTTGTACTCACGCATGTGAGAGCTTTTCACATGTAAGCCGCCTTTCAGGCTTTGCCTATTTGGCCTGCCAAATTCATGGTCCATTTTGGTCAATTTCTTGATCATGGGATTTTAAAAATTGTAAATTCAGACATTTAAAGCTGAAATTTCATGATACTGTAATCGTAGGGGTCCTGAACCAAAAACGAGTTTTTTGGGAGGAAGCTCAATTTTGGGGGGAGCAAGGGGGTGTTGCGGTACTGCTACCCTTACTTCGGCACTGCTGTTGGCTGGGCAGGTGGAGAGCAGCAAATGTTGGCTGGGATCTCAGCTGTGAAGGCAGAGACGTGGCCACTAGCAGCGCAAAAGTAAGGCTGGCGTGGTACACTGTTGTGACCTTTACTTCCACATTGCTGCCTACACAGCTGGGCCTTCAGTCAGCAGCCGTCTTTATCCAGCACTGCCCATCTCTGAAGATAATGAAGAAGTGTGGAAATACCACGCTCCCTAAACCTTAACCTTGCAACTTCCCCCCTATCCCACCCCGAAACTGCCTCTTGGGTCAGGACCCCCCAGTTTAAAAATGCTGGTCTTCCCTGTGAAATCTATATAGTACTGGGTAAAGCACACAGTACACCAGATTTCACTGTCCATGACATATTTTTCAACTTATAGGTGGTCATAAAATGACACATGATAGCATTTAAGGTGGGTGGAAACAAAAGATCATGAAATCTAATCGTTCAGAAGGAAGTAAATTAAAGTGATTTAGGCAATCGGTTTTAATCACACTTTAAATCAGCAAGCAGGAATCTTGATTAAAATAATTTATTTTAAGTCTTATTTTGCAAGTGTACTTTTAATGATTTTCCATTAAAGGTTGATTCTCATTAGTCAGTAAATATTAAAACATTTTTTTGATTTGCAACCAAATAGAGCCTTTACAACACTGAATTTAAGAACATTAGAATGGCCATACCGGGTCAGATCAATGGTCCATCCGTCTTGGTCTTTATGTCTTTGTATCCTGTCTTCCATAGTGGCCAATGCCAGATGTTTGAGGGAATGAACAGAACAGATAATCAAGTGACCCATTCCCTGTCACCCATTACCGGCTTCTGGCAAGCAAAGACTAGAGACACTACAGTACATGGTTTTGCATCCTTGCCCATTTTGGTTAATACTCACTGATGAAGTCATTCTCCATGAACTTATCTTGACTTTAACCCATTGTCTTGGCCTTCACAACATCCTCTGGCAAAGAGTTCCACAGATTGACTGTGCATTGTATGAAGAAATGCTTCCTTATGTTTGTTTGAAACCTTCTACCTGTTCGTTTAATTTGGTGACCCTTAGCTCTTGTGCTATGAGAAGTGAACAACACTTCCCTATTTACTTTCTCCATGCCAGTTATGATTTTATAGACTTCTCTCCCCCCTCCCTTAATCGTCTCTTTTCCAAGCTGAAAAAAATTTCATTCTTATTAATTGGTACACATATGGAAGCTGTTCCATACCCCTGATTATTTTTGTTGCTCTTTTCTGTACCTTTCCAATATAACTTTTTTGAGATGTGGTGACCAGACTTACACACAGTATTCAAGGTGTGGGTGCACTATGGATTTACAGAGAGGCAATATGATATTTTCTGGCTGGTTATCTATCCCTCTCCTAAGCAGTCCCAACACTGTTAGCTTTTTTGATTGCCACGTCACACTGAATGGATGTTTTCAGAGAATGATCCATAATGACTCCAAGATCTCTTTCTTGAGTGGTAACAGCCAATTTAGACCCCATCATATTCTATGTACAGTCAGGATTATGTTTTCTAATGTGCATTACAGTACTTTGAGTGTATCAACACTGAATGTATCTGCTATTTTGTTGCCCAGTCACCCAGTTTGGTATTTCTTTATATTAACTAGGAGGATAAATGTGTAGAGATAATAGTGTATTTAAGACATTATGTAGACTGTGAGGGAGTGGAGAAAGGAGGGCCCAGCACCCTAAGGGTTAAAGAAGGTTGTTGGGTTCAGCTAGCCTTGTCCCACTCTACCTGTAGCCAATGGCAGACCTGGAGGGAGGAGAAAAAGAAAGGAGCCTGGCTCAATTTGGGGCTGATTAGCATGGAGGCAGGAGCCTGGTTCAACAGTTTAAGGGCATGAACCAGATCCTGTCCACTCAGCAGCCAGGGGAGCAGGTAAGCCCCCAATCTCACCCTCTGGGAAAAAGGGGGGACCTACTGAGAAGCCCCACGTAAGGGGAATCTGGACTCTTGTGACCATGACCCAATCTTAAGGACGTGGATAAGGAGTGGTTTGGAGTTCCTGAGCCAGGAAAACAAGGAGGACATGGGGACAACCCCTTTTGCCTGCTTACTCAGTGGTTTTGCCACTAGGCTACACAGCCACCAGGGACCTGGCCAATAGCCAAACATACTTATTCAGATTATTAAGTTTTTACTGGTGTGCCCCACAACCCAGGAAGTGCTTTAACCCCTGGGTTTAATGTTTTTAGGGAGGCACCACCATCTTCCTCTCTGGACTTTTTGTTTGGAACCAGGCAGGGACTTAACTCATCCCAGCAAAAAGCAATTAAGTCACTTTATCCCCCTAAATCCAGTTTGTGGGTTCTCATTAACAAGAAACAGTCAGAAAAAGCAGAAAGTCACCTAAGTCCAGGCTACAAAGATGTGCCTATCTTCATGGGAGGGACAGGGCTTAGCACATCCTTCTGGTAAGCTTTTTCCATTGATTAGCTTTGACAGTTCAACGCCTAGAGTGCAGGCTTCTACATCTCTCCCCCAATCATGGTAGAGAACACCAAGACACACAACTCAAGCTTTATAGGCTCCAGGGGGTAGCCGAGTTAGTCTGAACAGGATAAACTTAAACAAAAACTGGTCCGGTAGCACTTTATAGACTAACAAAACATGTAGATGGTATCATAAGTTTTTGTGGGCACAGCCCACTTCTTTGGATGACTAGAGTTTTGAGTTTAGGATGTGTAGATCCAAAATAAATAGGAAGAAGGGGAAAGAAAAACAAGAAGGGGGGGTGGAAAACAAGGAGCAGAGGTTATAAAAAAAATAAAAGGGAAAAACAGGAAGGCAGAAGAAGGGTCATCAGTAAGAACCTGAAGATTGGCCAGTTAAAATGAAGCAGATAAGGATCAAAGTCAATAGATGGGGGGGTTACTAACACAGGAATCTACACAAAGAGCTGGTTTGCACCTCCATTGAATGTTAGGTTGGTAATGGCCAAGCCACCCCTCAGCCGACGGAGTCCTTTAGCACGAGAATTGAACTTGCAGATGAACTGTAATTCCAACAGTGTAATTCTCTGTGTATTTGGCTGGTAGAGTTTCTTTGTGACAAGACGGCCACCTGGAGATCTTTTAAAGAGTGGTTAGATAGATTGAAGTCCTGTTCAACAGGTTTGTGTATGTTCTCTTTACATATATCTGATTTATATCCATTGATGCTTTCTCGTAGGACTTTCCAGTCTGTCCAATATACATAGCAGTGGGGTATTTCCAGCATTTGATAGCAGAGATGCCAGTGGTCCCCAACTTTTTGGGGCTCCCGGGCCTGCTCGCATGCTGGGCACATGGGGCGGGGCCGCACACGCACCCGGGAGCGGGACCGCACATGTGCCTGGGGGAGGGCCCACCCATACGCCCGGTGCTGGCGCCACCCATGCGCTGCATTCCCGGGGTCGGCGCTGCTCCTATGCCACATACCCAGGGGTGGGGGCTGCCCATACGCCACACGCCCGAGACCGGGCCGCTCCTGTGCCGTGCGCCCAGGAGTGGGGTTGCCCATATGCCATGTGCTGGGGCCGAAACAGCCCATGTGCCGCACACCCGGGGACGGGGCTGCCACCACCCATTTGCTGCGTGCCCGGGGCTGATGCCGCCCCTGCGCCGTGCACCCGGGACTGGCACAGGCCTTGCACAGCGCACCCTGGGGCAGGGCCACCCAAACGCTACGCACCCGGGGACAGGCACAACCATGTGCTGCGCACCCAGGGCCGACGCTGCCCATACTCCATGCGCCTAAGGGGCCGGCACTGCCCATGCGCCACGTGCCTGGGGGCGGGGCCGGCCCCGATCACTCAGCGGGCACACAGAAACGGCCCAGCGGGCGCCATGGTGCCCGCAGGCACCACATTGGGGACCACTGGCATATATCAAATTACTGGATGTGCAGTTGAATGATCCCTTAATTTGGTAGCTTATGTTGTTGGCTCCAGTAAGCCATGTGTAGCATAGTTGCTGGAAATAATTCATTTTAGGTTGGGGTGTTGTCTGTAAGCGAGAATAGGCTTTTCCCCAAAGATTTTTAGTGAGTGATCATTTTCCAAAATGGGTTGCAGATTGTGTAGAATGTGTTGGATGGGTCTGTGTTGTGGACTATAGGTAATAACAAGTAGAATTCTGTTATTCTCCCTTTTGGTTCTGTCTTGAAGTAGTTCATGTCTGGGTACTTTTTTGGCTCTGTCAATCTGTTGTTTCACTTCTCCAGGTGGGTATTTCAGTTTTAGGAATTCTCTATAAAGATCCTGTACGTGTTTGTCTCTGTCTATGGGATCAGAGCAGACCCAGTTATATCTTAGGGCTTGGCTGTCTACAATAGATTGAAAAATGTGTCTGGGATGGAAGCTGGAGGCATGAAGGTAAGTGTAGCGATAGGTGGGTTTCCAGTATAGGATGGTGAAGATTTGGTCATTATTTAATTGTTCTGTAGTGTCCAGGAAATGGATTTCTCATGTGGACTGGTCCAGGCTGAGTTTGATGTTGGGATGGAAGTTGAAGAATTTCAGAAGGATTTCAATGGGAGTCTCTTTTCCGTGGGTCCATATGATGAAGATGTAATCAATGTAGCATAAGTAAAGTAGGGACATTAAGGGACGAGAGTTGAGGAAACATTGTTCAGGTCAGCCATAAAGATGTTGGCATATTGTGGTGCCATGCGGGTGTCTATTGCTGTGCCTCTGACTTGGAGATACAAATTATCTCTGAATTGGAAGTAGTTGTGGGTGAGATCAAAGTCGCAGAGCTCTGTAATCAAGTGTGCAGTGCTGTTACCGGGGATGGTGTTCTTAATAGCCTGTAATCTGTCTTCATGTGGAATGTTGGTGTAAAGGGCTTCTTTGTCCATAGTGGCCAGGATGGTATTTTCAGGTAAATTACTGAAGTTTTGAAGTTTCCTCAGGAAGTCAGTGGTGTCACTGAGGTAGCTGGGAGTGCTGGTAGCATAGGGTCTGAGGAAGGAGTCGATATAGCCAGATAATCCAGTAATAAATGTGCCAATGCTTAAGACTATGGGCCATCTGGGATTTCCAGGTTTGTGTATTTTGGGTAGCAGATAGAAAGTTCCTGGTAGGGATTAGAAGGGGTGTTACTGTAAATTTCTTCCTAAGCAGCATCAGAAAGCTTCATGGGCAGTTTTTTCAGGGTTTTTTGGTATTCCTTAGTGGGGTGATAGGAAAGAGGCTTGTAGAATCTGGTATTGGTGAGTTGTCTGTTTGCTTCCTGTTCATAATCGGTCTTGTTCATGATGACTACAGCACCTCCTTTGTCTGCCCCTTCTCCCCTATTTATTTTGGATCTGTGCATCCTAAACTCCGGTCATCTGAAGAAATGGGCTGTGCCCACGAAAGCTCATGATACCATCTACATGTTTTGTTAGTCTATAAAGTGCTACCAGACGAGTTTTTAAGTTTATCAAGCTTTATAGATCACAGTGTTGTTCCCATGATTTTCTAGGAGAGCTAAAGGTTAGGTGCTGTAATGCTAAGTGTTGCAACACCCGAATCCCTGCATGGACCCCACCATCAGCCCAGCAGAAATTCAACTTACGCATAAAAATTTGTCTTCCACAGATTGACGTGAAGTATAACATACATAACTGCAGCAGCCAGGAAAATCACTAGAAGAATCCGTTTCATGACTTGCAGACCTGAAATGCAACAAGATGAAATAATTTTGTTTTACACTTATTTTCACAAACATGTTTTGGTGGGATGGGGTAAATGGTCATCATCACTATTTACTACATTTAATTCAGATCCATCAATTTGATCAAAATGGTTCCTCAGGCCTTAAAATCTATCAAAAGGGTTGCAGGGTCCCTTAAGCTTAGGCATTCAAGAACTCAGTAACAACATCTTAATGCTTATGTTCCTCCGCACTTATCAACATGAATATTTCAATACAGCAAACATATTTATTTACATAAGGTAAACAAAAATACTGGCCAATGACAGTGAAATAGGACAAGATATGATCTTAGAAACCTACCTCTCATATTGCTAATTGTAATTGGCATTGCCTTTTTCTTTTTTCCCCCATCACAATTTATTAAAGTCAGACTTTAATCAATGGGCTATCCAAAGTCATGTTGTGATTGGCTTCTTAGACCTTCTTAACGATGTCTCACATCTGTCCTCTAATTCCTCCAGTTCCTGACAGGGGTTTCACTGTGGAGAAAAGAAAGCTACTCATTATTTTAATTGAGTCAGAGGATAAGTTAGACTCAAGCTCAGAAGAGCATGCCCCTATTCAATTTGTGAGAAATAGCAGAAAAAGACTAAACCTTTTTTTAAAGTTTTCACTTAATTTTGGGGTGTTAAGAAAACAATTAAAAAAAACCATCCTGCTGAGCCAGACAAAGCGAAATGCTTGAAGAGTAAAAGTAACAATTTCAAATGACCGCTCTTCCAAATTACTATACTACCCTTTTGGCGGCTATAAATAGACCATCTGTCACTTAAGCCACTGAAAGTAGCGGTTCGGATACAAAATGATTTTCACTTTTCCCTCTATTATGAAAAGTACTTGGTAACAGAAGGCTATGTTGCATATGTAAAAAGTATGGGGCCTGCATATGTTTTTTAAAAGGAGAATTAAGGCTAATAAGCCACACACTAATAGAAACCAGTTACACCAGACTTGGGCAAAATACGGCCCGCCAAGCCCCTGGATCCAGCCTGCAGAAACTGTGGAAAACCCCAAGCAAGCTCCCTGCTTGCCTCGCCCCACCGCGTGCTGCTCAGAAAGTAGGGCTGCCAGATGGTTTCAACAAAAATACTGGACACACTTTACATTACATCACAATCTACATTACATCTTATTTAGAAAATACTGGACAGTTATATTTTCTCATTTCTATTTTCTCAATTTGTTTCCCCGAACAGAAAGCTCAAATATTAGACTGTCCGGTTCGAAACCGGACACCTGGCAACCCTATCAGAAACACGGCTGTTGAGTAGTTTTTCTTTAAAAGCTGAGTTGGGGGTGGGCGGAGTTTTAGGAGCTGCTTTTGCCCCCTGCACAATCCCATTGACTAGGTTCTGTCTGTTTCAATAACAGGCAGCCATGAAGCAGGAGGGGCTCCAGAGCCCATGGCTACAGCCTGTGCAAGGGTAGGGCAGGCAGCAGTGCTCCCTCTAAGATGCATATCAACACAACTTCATCCTGACCCAGTTAGAGGCTCAGGGCTCCATGCACAGAGCTGACTGACTAATCACCTGTGAAGCTATGCCGTCTCACAGCTTACAGGGAATACTGGCTGGCAGGGAGGCTGATTCAGGAATGGGCTGCTGGCTGGTAAGTCTCCTGGCCTGACCCTACCTCTTAGCACCCCAGCCCTTCCCTTTCCCCAACCCTCTGTCCCCCACTCCACAAATCCCTGCCCCAGATCACAGTCCCCTCTTGCCCTAGCTCACAACCCAAATCCCTGCACCCCCTCCTGTGCCCCAATTCCCTGCCCTAGGTCACAATCCAACCCCCTGCACCCCAGTTCAGTGCCCCAGGTCATAACTGTCTCCTTCACCCAAACTACCTTCTGCACCCAACCTCCATCCTAGACCCCCGCATCTCCTCGATTAATATCATGGAAGAGTGCAGCTCTCAACCACTTTCCAAATTCTTGGAGTGGCTCCCCCATCAAAAAAAATCATTGCCCACCCTTGAGTAACATCAATATGCACATATTGGTATATTTCTCAGGTAGTTGGAAGCACTCTGCCTTTGGCCTTATAACTCTATGCACAGCCTGTTATGGAACACATGCAGAGTGTTTTAAGCAGAATCAGGCTTGTGTTTGATGTAATTCATAAGTGCAGGTGTCTTACACTGCTAGGAAAACAAACATAAAACAGGTGATTATAAGATACTACCGCATACATTGCTGCAGCCTATTGCCAAAACCAGATTACTGCAGCATGAAAACTAACAGAAAGCTCACTGACAACAGTAGTACAGTCCATATGGACTTTGACCCTTAAGGAGGATCCATGCACCTGCTCAGAGCCCCAGTGATTTCAAGGGCCTTTCTCATGGAACTGATTACAAGACTGGAGCCACGGTTTGTAATGACATCCGTAGGTAAAGAACCCATGCAATACACAAATCTTATTTCAAACCCAGGAAGGGCACACGATCACCCTCAGCATTGTCTTGATTTACTGTTCTAAATATTAACTAAGCTGCCCTTTCAATTTTAACCCTTCTCATATCACCTTCCGCATGCATCTCCTCTGTAACTTTAGCTTAATCCAGACCACATACTTTTGCCATAGTCCAGACTTCTTCCACTTTTGGGGCACACAGTAAAACTGTGATTTCCACAAGCCCTTCTCCTGAAGCTGCAAGGAAACTGTAACCAGCATAGCCTGTCTGTTAGCAGCATTCTATAGGAGCACAGACTGTCTGGCACAGGACACTTCTGCCAGGAATGGACACAATGATTTGTTAAAAACAGTCATCAAAACTGAGCCTCTCTGACCCCTGCAACCACCTGCACAGCAGGAGACAATGATATACTGGTGAATAACATATACTAACCACCTGGTCCACCTCCCACTTCAGTCAGTGCACATAGGAGTGAATCAGCTGAAGACAATGGATCAGATTTTCAGCTGTAGCAACTCATTCAATTCATTGATTTCATTCACTTCAGCTATGCATTTAAAGTGGATTAGGAGCCAAATGGGCAGGCAGCCTGGATCAGTTTCAACTCATGCAGCTCAGACCCTGTCCTGGAGGGGGCAGGACTACTGGCACCCCATACTACTGCCTCTGATACAGAGGCAGCAGCACAGAGTGGAAGGGGGCTCCTCGGGAGGGGCCAGAGCACACTGGCTACTGGTCCCACCCCTGGGAACTATAGAACAGTAGCTGATAAGAATTCATGAGGTTAATCAACTATTCAATTAACCGAGATTAAACATCCCTGCCCCTTATAGCCTTTGTTAGAACAACTAATAAATTCTAACTAGAAAAAAAGTTAAATTCTCAGCTCATAAACTGTATTTCAACTTAGGCTTTAAAGCAGTGGTAGACAGATAGCTTAGTTTTTAATAACTGCTTAGTATCCCTCCTTACCCTCATAGAGAAATTTAAAAAGCAAAAAGAACATAATTAACTTACTCAAGAGTCATATTACAAAATGTCACTATTTTCATTAATACAGAAATGCCATATGAAAGTCACTATGTTACAAGACTATCACCAAGGATGTAAAGTGAAGCACTCTCAAGTAAAAAAAATGCTAGAATTAAGGTTTCTCATGAAATCTTAACCTTCCTCCCATTATGAGTGCTTTAGGATACAGTTTTTAATCAGGTTAAAATACTGATTCTTCCCACAGGATGTGAGAAGTTTGTGTGGTGAATTATGCTGTTATGAATGGGATCCTTGGCTCATTTGCTGAAGAAATTAGGTGCATTTTCAACATTGACAGCATTTACTGGTTTTATTCCTATAAAAAAAAATCTATGCAAATACCAGACATGGAAAATTCCAGACCCAAAGGTTGCAAGAAAATAAGCTACTGAAGACAGTTTCCATGCAAAATGTTAGGCAACCAATGCGGGCTGCCTAAATCAAATGAAGGATGTCATGTTCGCTTTGGCTTGGCTTTTGCCTCAAGAGCCACTTCAGTGGGACTCTGAATGGTATGGACAAAACAGTTTGTGTTAGTAGATCTTTATAAAAGATCAGAAATGAAACTGGTCATTCTGAAAAATATCTGAGGATATTCTACCCTCGTTTATCCCAAAGTTACTCACCTGGAGCCCACGGGGGGCATGCACGTAACTGAAAGCAGAAGTTGCGCAAGGTAACTTTAAGTTACTTCAAAAATCTATTGCATAATTCAAATCCTTCCTCCTTAGAGTGCTGTGATAAATGGAACCAGAAAGAAAAGTTAAGGATACAGGCTCCAGTTAGAGTGGCACAGCTATTAAATTATGAGGGAGAACCTATGGGAGCAGGGATCATTTGTAATATATTGAAAACTGTGCTATCCTTTCCCAGTAGTGGGTTTTATCCAGTGGAGGTACCAGAGGTAATAGACAGAGTTGGCTTTGCTCATCACATTTTTAGTCACTATAACCTTTGTGACTACAACTTGGATCAGAGTGTATCAATTTTGCCAACCCACTTTCAGAAGACATCATTTGCCACTAACATGATCTTTCCTTAAGAAATACCATACATGTCCAAATACCTTATTCAATCAGCTACTAGCCATTCACACACAACTAGGCTATGTCTACACTCGTGGTGTCAGTAAAGAGACCCAGGATGAAATAGTCCATGACACCTCTAGGACAGGGGAGTTCATTCTGCCTGCCTAAGCCCTGGTGTACTCTACAATGTCAGGTTGAGGTTAGCTGCATTAGGTCAATTTTACAACGAATGAATCCACACCACCAAGCCCCTTCTGCTGACCTTACAGGCTTTTAAAACTGACGGTTGAGCTCTACCGAAGCAGTGCTAAAACTCAGCCTTCTGGGGTATTGCAGAAATAGTGCTGTTCAAGTAGAAACTCAGACTATGGGAGGTGTCCCAATAAGATCGCTCTGGCCAGCATTTTCAACTCTGCTGCATTCCCTGGTGCATAGGAAAAGTCCCAGAAACTTCTGAATTTCATTTCCTATTTGGCCAACATGGTGAGCCCAGCAGCACACCTGACCATTAATGCCCAGGATCACAAATTCTGAACCACAATAGAGATGTAGCTGTGTTAGTCTTTGTAGCTGTGTCAGGTTTAAGTTGGGGGCTATAGGTGATGACAAGGTGATGACAAAACCAACAATAGAACACCACTTGTCATCACCTATACCCATAGTCTCCTATAGACAACCACCTAACCTAAGGATGATTCTTACCAACATCCACAGGACATACCACACTAATACCAACCCTGGAACTTTTCCTTGCAACAAACCCCGTTGCCAGCTTTGTCCACATATCTACTCTGCTGACACCATTATTGGACCTAACCAATTCAGTTATAAGATCAAGAACACATATTCCTGCTTCATCCAGAAATATAATTTATGTCATCATGTGCCAACAGTGTCCATCTGCTATGTACATTGGACAAACGTCTCAGACACTTCGCCAAAGAATCAATGCACACAAAACGGGTATCAGACAGTATCACAAAGAAAAAAGTTTCTTGCCATTTCAACCAGAAAGGGCATTGTCTCAATGACTTGATTACCTGCATCCTGCTACAAAGGCACTTTAACACCAGACTTGAAAGAGAAACCTCTGAACTGTCATTCATGCTTAAATTTGACACTTTACGCCGGGATCTTAACAAAGACGCTAATTATCTTACCCATTACAAAAGATAGCTTCCCCAATTATCACCTCTAATATCATTAGCTCACAGACATTTACCTTTCCCCCCTTAATCCCCCCCCCGTTCTGAAATTTGATTTGTCCTTTTTATGTATGTTCACTTTTTTTGATTGTATCCCTTTGGTATATATGGTCATGCCTACTTTCTTCCACAATTTGATCTGAGGAAGTGGGTCTAGCCCACAAAAGCTCATCACCTAATAAACCATCTTGTTAGTCTTTAAAATGCTACATAGTCCTGGTTTTTGTTCAAACTCTGAACCAGCAGACAAAATGCTGAATCTATGCCAAAATTTCACAGGACATGTTGGAAAAAAGTTACAGCAGGGATACTCAGCAATGCCATGTGAAATTCAAGGCACTTAGGCAGGTGTACCAGAAGATAAATGTGACAGACTCACTCTGGGTCAGAGCCAGAGCTTCTATGAGAAGCTGCATGGGATTCTAGCGCAGACCCAGCCAACATTCCAAAACGGTCCATGGATACCTCCCACTCAATTTGTCAGGTAGCCTCAGGCAACAATGAGGAGGACACTGTAGATGAGGAAGAGGAGGAGGAGAATGCTCAGCAGGCAAATCCATGCTCACTGATAGCCAAGATCTTTTCCTAACTCTGGAGCCAATCCCATACCAGGACTTATTGTTGCCAGACAGTGATTGTGACAGAACCCCCCCCCCCCCCCATGCTTTATGAAATGGACTTACAGACACAAATATGCAAAACTCAAAGATGCTTTGGACAAATTGCCTCATATAACCTATCCATCTTAATGTCTTAATCCACTGGGTTTGTGCATCTTATTTTAGCGTATGTATCGTTCTTGTGTGTCAAGTTAGCTATATGGAATGCTTTATGGTTTTAAATGTGCAAAAAAGCCATCAAGGGTGTTACCCTCAATGTCTAGATGACCAACTGTACACAAACTCTTTTGTCCTCTAAGTCTTAGCAATGTTTTGTCTGAGGAAGTTACAGGTCCACACCGACTGGTAAGGGCCTGACCAAGTAATGGAAGGTGGAACGTAGAAACAGAATTCCTGCCCATGGTGGAATTAAACAATAGGAAGCTAGCAGGTCTTTGTCTGTAGCTGGCTTGGTACACCCAGGAGGATAATTAAAGACCCTAGCCTTCCCTGGTTTTGAAGGCTTAGCAGGAACAAGAACAGTTTTAAGCTGAATAAGTTTGTATTGAGGTTTGAGTGTTAGAATTAGCTATACGTTTTCTGTTATTTTAAATTTGTAATCCACTTTGCTCTGCATGTTTTCACTTATTACCACTTAAATCCTACTGCTTGTACTTAATAAAAATCACTTATTTACTATCTAGCCCAGCGTAAATAATAATTGTTACCTAGGGGAGCAACCAGTGTGTACATCCTCCTTTCATTGTTAAGGGGGGCTTACCTATATAATTAATGTGGGGTTCTGATCCCATTTGGGGAGTGGTATCCCAGGGAGCTGGGCTCAAACTGCATTTTCCTTGGACCTGAAGAGTATCAGTGCCTGTATAGCTCCTCGGGAGCAGTGATCTCAGCTCTGTGCCTTGGCTAGGATAGACCAGGAAGCTGAACCAGCAGGACAGAGTGATGAGAAACTCCAGAGAGTAGGAAGGTGAGTGGCAATGGCCTTGTCAGCACTTCAGGAAGCACCCCCAAGGGGGCCTTCTGTGACCTCACAGACCTCTGTGACACTGATAGAGATCATCCACATCAAAAAGGAGGACAGGAGATCATGCAGGGAACATAAATATAAAGTCGTAGGACAAGATGCTAAGGTTCATGGAGGAGCAAACAGACCTGATGTTTCTGCACCTTTTGAAGTGCCACAGCAGCTAGAGCACAGAGCCCTCCCCCGATAAACTACCTGTCCTCATCACTAAGTTCCATAGCCACCTCCTCCAGACATCCTAGAATTGGGGAGGGTGGGAAAAGCCCCAGAAGCTTTTTATTCAGCTCTGAGGAATGGCTAATGGAACAGAAGGCTGTCATTCCCACAGCTTTGACTGCAACACACGGCAATTGCAATAAGCCACATATCCTCCTCTTTCCCCATACCCTGTGTTATCAGGCCCTTGTTATGCCCGCAACTCCTTTTCTATTCAGCAATGCCTGGGTTCACAGTGTTACCTATATAAAAGTGCATGTTTTTAGTCCTGCAAGATCTTCATTCACTGTACTAACAGTGGTTGGGGCGGGGAGTATTTTTACAGGGCAGTATGCATACAACAGGAGGCAGTGTGGTAATGAGCAACACACATACAACTGTCACATCATTGTCTGGTCATTCATGAAGCTGGTTTTTAAACCCTCTCTGATGTGTAAAGCCCCTCAAGGTGCTCTCCTTATTGCCATAGTAACTGGCTGCTCGCAGTTGGACATCAGTTGATCTGCATTAACTCTCCACCCTCACCAGAAACTTTTCCCCCTTATTTTCACAGGTATTATACAGCACACCGCAAGAAGCAACAACAATGGGAATACTGCTTTCGCTGAGGTCTAACCTGGTCTAATTTGGTATTGCTGCACTTCAGGGCAGGGAAAAGCAATTCACAGAGTTCATTGCAAGTGGCCTTACATAGACAAATGTCTCACAGCTACTGGTCATCACCCCACAACTGTATAATTATGTGGTCCCACCAGTCTATGCTTGTTTCCCAAGACCAGAATCAGCAATCCACTCTGTAAACATGCCTAACTTCTGCCTGCGTATGTCAGTTGCTTCATTTAATGGGTTCCTGTGAATCTTTGCATGTAGCTTCCTCACATTCTTCCTCGTAAAGGCAACTCTTGGCTAGGCTCTAGACAAACCACAGCATAATGCCCAAGGTGTTGGAAATACTTGCCACAGCAGCGTGCAGCTGAGCAGGCTCTAGGCTCGCTGTGCCAGCGAAAAAAGGGCATTGCTTTCAAGCAAGGAGGGAGGAAGGCGGCAATAATATTTGTGTCCTATGAGGCATTGGGAGTCTAACCAAGAATTCAAATGGATAGCAGGAAGTGTGGGATGGCTACCCACAGTGCACAGCTGTAAGAATCTATGGTAGCCAAGCTAGCGGGGACATACTCTGGCAACCACATGTGCTTAGTGAGAACATGCACCTTCAGTTTCATAAAATCAGATGCTAAATGTTGACCTGACTACATTTGAGCAGGGACAGATGTATAATGCTTGGACTGCTGCTGTCAGGGGAGTAAACGAAGGGCTTAAACAGTGCTGTGCAAACTTTCACAAAGATACTTAGAAGATAAAGAAATGTAATAAGCCAACAAGCCAGACACACACATTGTTTACAATGGCTGCTTACAGTCCTTTACAGAGTAATTTTCTGTAACTGGATATGCAGTATTCAAGTAGAGAGGGAATCAGGGGAATATCTAATAAACCTTTGAAATTTTCTTCATCCATTACCCAAGGTAAATGTAGAAAAACTAAGCTAGCAGATTCAATTACAACATTCTGCAAGCTTTCCATGTATTTAAGTTACAAAGTATCAAGATACCCAAAATTGCTCTATGTCTGCTCTATATACAAGGGCCTTATCCTGCTCCCATTGGCTTCAAAGACACACACACACCCACCCTCAGGACAGTTCACACACTATACTTGGTAAGGATGCGTATTTGTAAACCTTGTACCTCCTCCTCTCCCCGGCCCTTGTTCTTTGGGACGGGACCACTATCTCTGCTGGAGCCATATTTTCATTTGGAATTAGCCTTTACTCTTCTGGATCAGTAGGTACAGTACCTGAGAAGTGCAACAACTTCACATCATTTGTGTGCCTTATCAAGCATTCTCATCATGCTCACACCACAGATGTGCCTTCTACCCTATTAGTTCTACAAAGCACTTTACAGATGTAAGTAAGTGTAAGTGTGTGCAGCAGCTGCCACAGAACCAAAATTGAGTAATCATGTGATGCAATTATCCTTTTCCTTCCTCAACAGTTTTTTTGCTCCCTACTGTTTAAATCATGGAAAACTTGAACTGAAAGGAACCATGAGAGATCATCACGTCCAGTCCCCTGCACTCATGGTAGGACCAAGCAACATTTACACTCTCTCTGACAGCTATCTGTCTAACCTGCTCTTAAAAATCTCCAATAATAGAGATTTTACAACCTCCCTAGGCAATTTATTCCAGTGCTTAACTACTCTGACAGTTAGGAAGTTTTTCCTATGTCTAACCTAAACCTCCCTTAGTGTAATTTAAACCCATTGCTTCTTGTCCTATCATCAGAGGTGAAGGATTTTTCTCCATCCTCCTTTTAACATCCTTAGATTCTTGAAAGCTATGTCATGTCCCCTTTCAGTCTTCTCTTTTCCAGATTAAACAAATCCAGTTCTTTTAATCTTCCCTCATTTTTACTAGACCTTTAATCATTTTTGTTGCTCTTCTCTGCACCTTCTCCACTGTGTCCACATCTTTCCAGAAATGTGGTGTCCAGCACATTGTGTCTAAGAAATGATAAACCCTTAGGCCCAGTTTTTATTGATATAAATCTTTATTTATATGACGACGTCGCACAGGAGGGTGGTTATACTGACCTAACTCCCGCATGTAAACTATGCTATGTCAACAGGAGAACTTTCCCTTCAATATAGGGAGGTTGAATTAACTACATTCGTGGGACATACTCCCCTCGTGGTATAGTAGTGTCTTCAGGTATGGCTGTATCAGTAGAGTTTTGTCATTGTTGTGCTGTACATGACAACAAACCCTTAGGAGCTCATACGAGCTTTAGCCTTCTACCCTATTAGTTCTACAAAGCACTTTACATAAATAATACCAGTGTTGCAAACTTTTGCAATTTTATTCCAAGTCTTGTGATATTTGGTGTTTTGCTTCAAATGCTAGCAACTGCAATTAAGAGATTGCATGAGAATCTCAGTTTTCATTAAAATAAAGCCCTCAGGGTTGTGGAGAAAAGTTGAAAATGTAGAGTGAGTGCAATCCAAAAGTTCAAAAGCCAGTGGCAAAAAAACAAAAACCCACCATCCTTTTTTTAAAAAAGCCTCATGGATTTTTAAGCCAATTTGATGCTGTGGGGAGGAGGGGGAGAGAACTCATGATTTTTGACTGCCTGGGGTAGCTATTCTGTTATATAAAACTTCATATTGTTTCCTTGTAGCTGACACTGCAGTACATTTCCTTTGGGCCAATTGCTCATTAAGATACACACAGACGCTGCTAATTCCATGTTTAAAAAGAACTTCATGAACTGCCAATACACATTATGCAGTAGAGTAGATTTAAAGACTATTTATACTGTTCAATTAGGGCATGTTTATACTGCTGCTTTATTTCAAAATAACTAATATTATTTTGAAATAAGGCAACTGTCTACAATTTTGAAATAACGGGCTTCTTATTCTGAAATCTGTAACCCTCATTTCACGAGGAAAACAGGGTTACTTACCTGTAACTGTTGTTCTTCAAGATGTGTTGCTCATGTCCATTCGAATGAGGTGCATGCATGCTACATGCACGGTTCCCAGAGCATATTTTTCCCCAGCGGTACCTGTTGGGCTGGCAGGTCACCCTCTGGAGTGGCACCGCTATAGCGGAGTGTAAGTACTCCTGCCGGCCCTCCCTCTCCTCAGTTCCTTCTTGCCGGAACAACTCCGATGCAGGGGAGGCAGGGGGGGAATTGAATGGACATGAGCGACACATCTCTAAGAACAATAGTTGCAGGTAAGTAATCCTGTTTTCTTCTTCAAGCGATTGTTCATGTCCATTCGAATGAGGTGACTTCCAAGCTAGCCCCCCAGAGGTGGGCTCGGAGCCGCCTTTTTTAGCTAACAGAACAACCACACCGGTATTCAAGTACAAACGGTAACTTTAATCAAGCAGTGCAACCATAGAACATAACATAGAACTCAAACAGGTAGGCACAGCAGGCACGTAACACTTCAGCATGCCATTCATCCATCCCCCCTTCCACTTTACAGAATAGAGCCCAACACCGCTGCACCCAAGGCAGAATCCTCCCACGCCTGTTGAGTGATCCTGGTAAGCACCTTGGGAACCAGTGGGGATGGAGGAAATGCATAAAGCAGCCCTGGAGGCCAAGGTGAGGTCAGGGCATCCCCCTTCGAACCCACTCCCAGACCCAGGAGAGAGAAATACTGGGGACATTTCCTGTTCCCCTCAGTAGCGAATAGGTCCACCAAGGGATGACCCCACAACCGGAAAAGCTGAACTAAACCCTCCCCCTTCATGCACCACTCGTGGACTCTGAAGGACCTGCTCAGCGAGTCTGCTAGCATATTTACGCATCCCGGCAGGTACGCCGCCTGTGGCTGTATGCAGTGGGCTATGCAGAACTCCTAAAGGAGAGCCTCCTCCTGACAGAGTGGGGACGATCGAGCTCCCCCTTGCTTGTTTATATAGAAAACAGCTACTGTGTTGTCCAGCAGAACTGACACGAGTTTCCCTGAAAGCATGGCCAGGAAGACCTCGCAAGCCCTTCTGACCACTCTCAGCTCCCAAACATTTATATGTAATGCTCTTTCATGTGGGGACCACAATCCCTGCGCCCTGTGACTCTGTAGGTGTGCCCCCCAGCCGTCGTAGGAGGCATCTGTGATAAGCTGGACCAACAGCAGCTCCACACGATTGGGAACCCCATCGCACACCTCGGTCTCTAACGTCCACCAGCTGAGCGAGGCCAGGACGTCCTGCGGCACAGTCAGGACCTGGTCCCATCCCTGACTGGCCTGGTTGAATGATCTCGCTAACCACGCCTGCAGTGGCCTGAGCCTCAGTCTGGCATGTCTGACCACATAGGTGCAAGCCGCCATGTGACCTAGGAGTTTCATGCACGACCGTGCAGTCATCAACAGGGACTGCCGCAGGTTGGATATCGGGGTCCTGATTGCTTGGAATCTGGACAGCGGGAGGTAAGCGCGCCCCGCGCACAGGGCCACCCCCACGAACTCTCTGTTTTGTGTTGACATCAATTTCGACTTTTCCTCGTTCACAATGAGTCCAAGCCTGTCAAATAGAGACCGCGCCAACCTTACGTGTGCGACTACCTGGTCCCTTGACCAACCTCTGATGAGCCAGTCCTCCAAGTACGGAAAGACTTGAACCCCAAGTCACCTGAGGAAGGCAGCCGCTACTGCTACACACTTTGTAAAAACCCTGGGGGCGGTCGACAGTCCGAAGGGGAGGACAATAAACTGGAAGTGTTGGTGGGATACCACGAACCGGAGGAACCTCCTGCGGGTTGCCCGAATTGTGACATGAAAGTAGACGTCCTTCAAATCGAGGGCCGCATACCAATCCCCTTTGTTTAGTACCGAAATGATTGAGGCCAGGGTCACCATCCGAAACCTCTCCTTTTTTTGTGTCTGTTGAGGCCCTTGAGGTCAAGGATGGGCCAAAGGCCCCCTTTTGGTTTTGGAATAATAAAATAGAGGGAATAAAACCCTCTGCCCTCTCTGTGGGAAGGGACCCTTTGCACCGCGCCCTTCTCCAGGAGCTCGATGACTTCCTGTCTGAGGAGGGCCTCATGAGACAGGTCCCTGAAGAGGGACAGAGAGAGAGGAAGGGAGGGGTAGGAGTCCAGGAAAGGGATAGAGTATCCTCATGATATTATGTCCAGCACCCATTTGTCCGAGGTGAGGACTGACCAGGCCTGGGCCAAGTGGGACAACCGGTCCCCAAACAGGGGGGGAAATGGCGGCTATTGGTATGCGGTCCCCGAGCACATCTTCAAAATGACTGCTTGGGCAGATTGGGAGGGGGCTGAGTGGTGCCCCTGCCTGCATTCGGGTGGGGCCGATGGCGCCTATTGCGAGCCCCTGAGCCCGGCACATTGGCGAAACCCCCAGCAGGACCTCGGGGCCTGCGCCACCAGTAGTCCAGCTGTGCGGCCTGTGGCTGGGCCCTATGCAGCTGCCTACTCAGCAACTGCCTGTGTTGAGGCGCTGGCGTATATATGCCCAACGACCGAAGAGTCGACCTGGTATCTTTGAGACTGAGAAACCTGGAGTCGGTATTCCCTGCAAACAGGGCCTTCCCGCCGAACAGCAGATCCTGTATAGTGGCCTGCAAGTTCAACAGGATCCCTGAAACCTGCAGCCAAGCGTTACATCGCATCACCACACCCGACGCCATCATCCTGGCTCCTGAGTCTACCACATCCAGGGATGCTTGTAGGGCGGTGCATGCTATCCTTCTGCCTCCGTGGCCAGGGCGGAGAACTCCTGCCTGTCCTCCAGGGACAACCTGTCCCAGAACCTCTCCATCGCTTGCCAGGTGTTATAGGCATAGCGACTGAGCATTGCCTGCTAGTTGGCAATGTGCAATTGCACACCTCCCCGTCCCCCCGTTGCACCGGGTGCAAATAGAGGTGCTCGTGCCCCAAATGGGGGACATAATACCTCCTCTCGACACCCTTGAGCGTCGAGGATAGGGATGCCGGCGTCTGCCACAATGTGTTCGTGATTTTTACCACTGTTTTATTCAGTGGCAGGGCCAATCTCACGGGGGCATCTTCAGTGAGGATGTCCACCATCGGGTCTGATTCCTCAGTCACTGGCTCAACCGGCACCCCAAGATTCGCCACAAAGTTGGTGGAGCAGCTCTTGGTGCGACCTTGAGTCCATGATTGGCATAGCCGGGGCTGGGTCTGCCAAAGCCTCGTCCATAGATGATGAGGATGTCGACTTGCAACTCAGGACCAGTGCTGGATTCTATTGTGGCCCAGGCGGTGGCCCAGAAGGAGGAACAGGGGCAGCCTAGCCCTTCTCCAAAAGCAAAGGACCATAAGCATATGGACCTATTGGGGCACAAGGTCTATGATTGACCCCCTCCCCCTGCAGTTGGGGAAGCCCATGGCAGCAAAGCCACTGATGATGGGGTCCATGTCTCACAGAATGATGATGACTGCGCAGCAGGATGACGTCCTACCCGAAGTGCTTCCTGGGTGGCCTTAAATGCAATTCAGCATCCAAAGAGTATGGAAGCTCTATTTGAAACAGCTCAGCTCTATTTAAATGGGTATTTGCAGTGTGGACACACTATTTCAAAATAGCTATTTGGGAGCTTTTATTCTGAAAGAGCTTATTTCGAAATAAGCACGTAGTATAGATGTACCTGTAGTGCACTGCATTAATTCTGACTTTTTCTTCTATTTTATGCGGTTTCAAAATATATTTGCATATATTGGTATCCCTACTCTTTTTCAGCATGGAAGTACAAAGGAACTGTGGTAGGGCCTTAGGTTACTAATTTTACCTTTCTACATTTACTCTAGCCATGAACTCTTTTCCTCTGAATTAAAACTGCATTTCCTGGGTTTGTTCTCCGGCTGTGCATAGTCAATTTAATAGTGTCTTAGTTCAACTTACTTATATAACATTTCTGAAAGGGTGAGTAGATATAAATCTCTTTGGAGATTTCCCGGTGTGTGAATTTCTACATCAAGCCACACTAGCCCAAACTGAGATTTTACTGTGAAAACGGTACCGTCAGCTTAATACATATGCTCCTATTACAAGAAAGTGAAAAAAGTTTTCCTTATGTTGAATCTACTGATCTGGACTGAAGTTATAATATATGGATATTCCTGCCCAATCCATCTGAATCATAGGGCAAATGTGGTTTTCTTTGGTTTAAATTTAAGGAAGCTGAAACATTCTCTTGCTGGCTCATGCACTGCATCAGACAGTGCCTCTATTGAGGAGAGCATGTGCTTCCTCATAATTGAGCAAGCTTTCTGCAGGGGATTTTTTCCACTTATTTTTCCAGGAACAGCACACTGTGCTTCAGAAGCAGAGAGGATGGGGGCTGAAATTTTCTTAGCAACCAGTAATTTCCCAGTACTTATTCTCTACCAGCAGTGTTCAGCAGCAGGCTCATATGTAGGTAGGGTACGAAGAGTGAGGAAGTTCCCCCCACCCCGTGGATCCCCGAGTAAGCATGCTCTGACTAGCCAGGGGAAGGCAGGAGTAGCCCGAGCTTCCCTCCCCCATGCTCTGGCCAGCCTGGGGAAGGCTGGGGCAGATTTCCCCGCTTACTTGGAAGACCATGGGAGTGCTTTTACATCTCCCCTCCCCCCCAGCATATACATCCTTGCAGTCCACATTTCCAAAAAAGTCACCACCCCACAGAAGTTCCTGCATATGGGCCTGAGCAGGGAATACCATTTTGTTATCCTGAATTTCACCTGCTCTTGTAACCAGCAGCTTAGCTGTGCGTTCCTGAACAGTACTTTGGGAATACTCCAGGAGGGTCAGCAGGTGTGTTTTTAGTATTGGAAGTCTGACCTGCCTTTATTTCAGGCTCAGGCTAGTATCACATTTAGGGACTGCAATGGTATAGTGTTTATAAAGCCACTACAACTATTCTGCTCCCCATTACCACACAGCCTGCCAGTCGGCTCAGGCCCCGCATAAACAAACACCATCATAGTTTCATTTTGTACCAGGGCTGTAAGGAAGCTTCTGCATAAGCACCTGTTTTACGCACTTCCCCGCTCCACACTGCTTCTGAGGCTACTAACTCACCCCTGACTGAGCTTTATAGTATTTTGTGAAGAATGCCAGGCTAATTGCCAATTTATTTTAGCCCTTCTTTTCACCCTCAGGCTACTTTTATTTTCCTAAGGAAGGTGATTTTCCAAAGGCGGCATTGAGTTGGTATCTGGCATCCAGCAGGTAGTCACAATGGGCAACTCAGTTTGTATTTTACATGGAGCATAGATCAAGGGTGGGGAACCTTTTTGGGACTGAGGGCCACTGACAGAGAAAAATCAGTTGGGGGCCGCACACAAGTGAGAAGCAAAGCAACCTCTCCCCCCCAAAAAAACCCCCCAAAACCTCTCACCAACGTGGCCCCCCAACTGAGAAGGAGAAAGACACTCCCCACATTCCCCTCACACACCAGAGCCTAGGGGGGCCCGGCCTGGTAGATTTTGTGTGCTCCAGCCCTGTGGTGAGGCAGCAGGAGGGTTGGAGTACCAGGGCTTTAAGTTCCCCTCCCCTGGCACAGAATCTTAACACTACCAATCTTCTTATCTTAGAAAACTCTCTCTCACTAGTTGATCCATCAACAAATTAAAAAATAAAACATGCAAGGTCTGGTCCCTAATCCAACAAGGGATGGTTTAAGATGTTGTCATTTCATGCGAGAAAGGTTAAATGGACTGCTTGTCTGTTGGCAAGCATTCTCCACCACAACACGCACGCACCTTGTAAGACAGGTGGGCAAAACTACTAGAACTGATATTGAACATCTGGATTCTGCCTTACACTTTGCACTGGGCTATTTCCTGAATTGTGTATCTTTACTCACAGCTACATACATTGAGTGAAGCAAACCCAGAAAACCTACTGCCTGCCCCCGAGCCTACATATTCACAGCCTAACACAGCGTTGTTGAGCTTCTAAACAACAGCTTTTAGGGCAGGATACAAAGTCCATCCCAGCACTTCAGGCACCCTTCCAACTCTCAGGCCCTCTCTACACTACACAGTTTAGTTTGACCTAACATAGTAATGACTGCAGCTTTTCATGTCTACATGACCCTCCTTCAGAGAGTGGTGCGCCTCCTCGCCAGGGGCACTTTCACCCACTGAGCAGGGCCAGGGGGTGCTAAGAGCCCAGGTGGCAGCTGGACTCCAGCTGAGTACTCTGTGGGGAGCCGACAGCCCAGGCTCTCCAGTGCCTGGCAGCAAGGCTTCAGCTGTCAGCACTGCTGGGGCTCACAGCTAGAAAACAAACAAACGAAACACACAAACACACTTTCAGCACAGGCACCCTACAAGTAAGGCAGTCTCTATACTAACACTGCTTTGCCCAAACTACATAAACCTGAGCCTTACACTACTCATCCAGTTGTATTTACTAAGGTCAGCAGAGTAAGAGTTATAGCAGAGGAACAGGTATAGCAGGGAAGTGTAGTGGGTACACTTACATACTTAGGTCAATGTAAGCTGTCTTATGGTGACTGTGACGGGGTGAAGCAACCCCGCCACTGCCAAGCGCGGCAAACCACGGCGGGAGGTGAAGAAACCTCTGCCGCCGCGGCAGGTGCTCCGAGACGGCAGGGGCCGGAGCCGGAGGCACGCCCGGAAGTGCGGACATCTGCCGGGGATGGTGGGGAACGGGATAAAAAGGACCCAGGGGACGAGCAAAGGGGGGAGGAGCAGTGCGAGAGGTAAGGAGGGTAAACGCCAGCGACGGGCGGCTGGCCGATAGCAGGCCGGCGGGGTGAACCAGACCCAGGGCGGGCCGTGGAACCCGGGAACAGGCGTGTTTGGGGGCAGAACCCCCGCCTGTTACCGTCAGGAGGCTCTCTCCTGACGTTAGGGCCCTGGGTCGGGGTCCAGAGAGAGGGTGGGCCCGGACCCCTCACCCCGCCATCAGGGCGGTAATCATTGCAAAACGGGGGGGGGCGACCTCGACCCCTGACAGTGACTTAACTTTCTTGTGCAGACATGCCCTCAGGACACAGCTACCATGCAGTTGGGGTGTGTGATTGCAGCCAGAGTAGGCATACCCATGCTAGCTTTAAATTAGCTAGTACCATTTAAATAGTAGTGAAGACCCAGCAGCATGGGTTTCAGTGCTGGCTCTACAAGCCCACCTACAACTTAGGGTACCTATTTCATGTTGCTAGCTCATACCGAGGTTGATGCCCCTGCATCTTCACAGCTATTTTTAGCCAAGCTAGATAGATTAAAACTAGACTGGGTATGACTGTCTAAGCTGCAATCACTCCCCCAGTTGCAATATAAATATACGGTAAGTGGAGAGAAGTCTCCCTCTCTGCTGCAGTTATACAGAACACCCATTCTATGTGCTCTGGCTAGGGAACACCTTTATTTTGTTCTGTTAATATAAAAAAAAAAAACCACCCTGATGGATTTAGACTGTAATGTGCTTAACATATGCTGTTCACATACTGTCTGCTAATAAACCTAAAACAATTTGAAACAGAATGGCTAGCTTAGTATTTTTACATTTTGAATGAGGAATAAATAGGTTTGTAAAACTATTATTTCTATTAAAGATGACGGTGCTGTCCTCTGGCAAATTTCCAGGATTCCAAAAACTGCTCTGGGGCATTTCATCTTGTAACCGTGTCCTCTCTTAAATGAAGATTAAAATACCAATAAATGACAAGTTTTAAAGATGCTGCTAAATAAATCTGAACCAAATTTAGGTTTTGAAAAACAAAATTTCTACATTTTACCTAAAGTATTGCTATACAAACGCCAAGGAGATATGCAAAATCTACTATTAATAAAAATTAATATTGTCATTAATTTAGTGGAAAAAGCCCTAAAAAAATAACTTACGCATTCCCCAACAGCATTTACAATCTAAGCATTAAGCTAGTGCTTGAAACCCAGAAAGTGCGACGGATTAGCAACAGATCAATCTAATTTTACTGGGCAAACGGAGAGAAATGCAGACAAGTAAAATCAATAACTTAAACGTTGAAAAGTAACCTTCTGTTTTAATGCCCCTCAGAATCCTCAAACCTGTATTCCTAAAGTTAGTTACTTTTTAAAGAAGTACTCTTTGGGGCAGGGACCTTTGTTATGTGTTTCTACAGAAGCTAGCATGAGGTACTGGTGCTTGGATGGCTTCAGGTTATTTGTCTTGTAGCAGAATAATAATATGAATATTGGTTTTGCTGTAGTGCTGACTGCCTGCTTTTCCCACTGATTTCTGAGGTAGTTTTGTGGTTTTCAAGCTGCTTATTTAGAAGGATAAAACTTGGTATAAGATACCACAAATAAGACAGGTAATGCTTTTTATTATGATTATTTTCCTCCACCTCAGAGTTGAACTTTAAATGTTGTGGTTGGTGTTTATTCTCAGACTAAGAACATAAGAACAGCCATATTGGGTCAGACCAACGGTCCATCCAGCCCAGTATCCTGTCTGCCAACAGTGACCAATACCAGATGCCCCAGAGGGAGGAAACAACAGGAAATCCTCACGCGATCTCTCCCATCACCCACCTCCAGAGAAACAGAGGCTAGGAACACCATTCCTATCTACCCTGGCTAATAGCTAATAATATTACTAGTATCATAGCATTTCCTTCTCCCACCAAAAATGTAAATGAGGTGGTGATACCATTACTGTTACGGCTGATTTTAGCTTTCTATTCAACAATTATTAAACATTGTCTTAAGAAATTAGTTGTGCTTCAGGAGTCAAGGATAGGGGTTAATGGTCTAAATCTGAAGTCATTTGAGCAAAAAGTTCCCAAAGTTAGCACTCCTCTAAAAATATTCTAGTGCATTAAAAAAAATGTATAGAGGTGTGTGTGCGCACGTGCCTATGACTCCAGCCATGGCTCTGATTTTTCCCCAAACTAGTATAGTTTGGTCACTCAGAATCTCATCTAGTAACAAGCACTCACTGTTCCTGCAAGGAATTCGTCTGTCAACACCCCTTCAGTCAGAGTGAAAAGGAAGAGAAATCAAGGCAAAAGCAGCTGAGAGGGAGTGGTTAGTGGGTTACAGATTGTTGTAGTAAGTCACAAGCCTAGTGTCTCTACTCAGTGCCTAAAAAATTTAAGCTCCCAGGCCCATTGTTTGAAAGTGTTGTGCGGGTTTCTTTTGAGGAGGAGGACGGAGGGGCTAGATATAGAATGTTTGCTTAGCGAAAAGGGTTAACTCAGAAGTAATAGGGCGTTTTTGTCTTTTATCAATTTCCTATGTGACTTCATTCAAGAATGTACTTATTGTCAGCAGCAACTAAGTGGTCTCAAATGAAGTCATACAGGAAAATGTCCCTTAACCACCCAGAAATGTTTACAGGAAGGCAGCTTATACTAGGATGTTTCTCTTTCTGCTTGTTCTCCCAATAGCTTGCTATTCTAAGCCAACAGAGTCACATCGTAAACATCTCAATAATCAGCTCATATAAGCAAAGTGGTCCTGTCTATAGGAAAATTTTGCCCCGGACCCCAAGCTTTGGGGGATGTGGGGCCTAGGTGACATGGGGGCCAGTGACAGTAACCAGCTCCACTCCACCCTGTCTACCCATATTTGAGGGCAGTGGGGGGGGATCTGATAAGTATGGGGGCCAGAAGCAGTGCTAGTGGCCCTGCTCTGCAACACTCTGGCTCCCAACGTTGCTCGGGGAAGTGGGGACAGAGCAGGGGTGGGGCATGGGTTTTGAGGAAGCAGTGGTCCTGGGTCCCACACCCCTGTAAGGATGGCTTTGCATATACAGGCAGTCCCCGATTTACGCGGATCCGACTTATGTCGGATCCGCACTTACGAACGGGGCTCTCTGCCCCGGAGGTCGAGGTAGCGGATTGCTACCTGCGATCTCCGGGGCGAGAAAGCCCCGTTTGTAAGCTGCTCCGGTGCCCCTGGTCTGCTGGAGACCGTCTCCAGCAGACCAGGGGCACCGGGCGGGTTCCCGCGCTTCTGAGGCTTTGCCAGAGCAAAGCCTCAGAGGCGCGGCACCCCGCTGCCGCTCTGCTCCCCGTGTCCCTGGTCTGCTGGGGGGGGGGGGGGTGCGGCTAGTGTGCTCCCCCCCCCCCAGCAGACCAGGCTTTTGTTTTGGACCCTGGAGCAGAGCAGCTGGGGCGCTGCCGATTGGTCCTGCAGCGCCGCTCTGGGCACTACTGGACCAACCCGGCAGCACCCCAGCTGCTCTGCTCCAGGTCCTGATTCAGCCGCTGCTGGTCAGTTTCAGCAGTGGCTGAATCAGGACGCCTGGGGCAGAGCAGCTGGGGTGCTGCTGGGTTGGTCCAGTAGCGCCGAGGAGCGGTGCTACTGGAGCAACCCAGCAGCACCCCAGCTGCTCTGCCCCAGGCGTCGCCAAGTCAGCGGCTGCTGAAACTGACCAGCGCTGACTACAGGAAGCCCGAGGCAGAGTTGCTCTGCCCCAGGCTTCCTGGAATCAGCCGCTGATCAGTTTCAGCAGCAGCTGACTTGGGGAAGCTTGGGGTTCTTAAGTTGAATCTGTATGTAAGTCAGAACTGGCGGTCAGTTTCAGCAGCGGCTGAATCTGGACGCCAATTCCGACTTACATACAGATTCAACTTAAGAACAAACCTACAGTCCCTATCTTGTATGTAACCCGGGGACTGCCTGTAAGTGATATCTACCCTACCGCCACTACAGCAGCAGAGTTTCTCCATCGAGGCTCCAGTTAAGCTACCAAATGACAAACAAACAAACAAAGGCTGACTCAGGTCAGAAATCAGGCAGTTGTTGCTGGAAAGCTGTTCAGGCTGACACAAATGCACCCACTTGCCACTGGAGTGTCTGAGGAAGACCAGCGCCTAGAAGATAGAAGTGTGTAGAACTTTCATAGTGTCAAACCCCTCTCTCTCTAGTGTTATCTTTTATTTTTAAACAATACTGTGGCTTAAGAAGACTCTCTAGTAACTGCATTCACTTGCCAGTCACAGATGCCCAAAGGGAAGAACTGCAGGTGCCAAACCCAGTTGGATTTACTATAACCTCAGTTGATCCATGGGGTGCTGTGGCCTAGGACTTGGTCTAAGATTGAGCAAATCATGTGATTCCACCCTCACTGGTAAAGGCATTTGTGAGACTACACACTATATTCTTTATAGAACTATTGTTACAATATGAATATGACATAACTAAGATCTATTTTGTGCAAAATGGGTCATATGAGATATCACTGGAAACATTATAAGGTACTGAATAGGATTATCCTAATTTGTTTGCATGTGTCATTTCTGTGCCCAGAGTTTGGCATATTGACTATGTAACAATTACAGTTATGGTTTGCACCCGGGGAATGGTCACCAGACATAATGCAATGAGCCTGGATGGGCCATTAGGAAGGACAAAAGTGTATGAAAGTGCTCATCTTCCATCTTCCTGAGAAGTTTCCTGGGATACTGATTTGACACTGCAGGGTCAAGTGATCATGTCACTGTCATTGGACCCCATCTTAAACCGTTGGTGTTTTTTCCACTAAGAGGAGATGGGTATCAAACTGGAAAACAAAGGAATTCCACCTTATATAAATCCTATTTCAGGCTGGGGAGTGAAATAATTAAGGTCAGTTCTCTTCACAGAACACCCACCCAAAATCACTGCTGTATAAACATTAGACTAAACTTGGAATGAAAGAGACTAGACCTACACTGGAAAGATGTCTGGTCTCTGAAGGAGATGCTTAAAACAACATTTAGAGTGAGAAAATTACTACTTGCAACCAGTTTCTTTAGACTGTATTAAGTTTAGTTTGAATGTTTGTTTTGCTTGCTCAGTAATCTACTGTGATGTGTTTGCTATCACTTATAATCTATCCTTTGTAGTTAATAAACTTGTTTTGTTTTCTAAAACCCAGTTTGTGCTATTCATAACTGAGGGCAGGGACCAAAAAGCTAGGCCTATCTTCCTTCATATGAAGGGAGGGAGTGAAATTCAGGAGCTTACTCTATCATTTTCTGTACAACACAAGAGGACAATTCTGGGTTTGCATCCCAGAGGAGGTGTGTCCTTGAGTGCTGGGTGTGGCCCTACATGATAGTGCTAGAGAAGGCTTGAAGGCCTGGCACGGCAAGGACAACTTGAGGGAGCCCAGGATGATGGAATGGGCAGGCTCAATGGGACCATAGTACATCAGGCACCCTGGATGGGAGAGGGGCGAGCGGTCTCAGGCACGAGTTCTGATGTCTGAGTTAGGGCTGAAGTTGTCCAGTTTCTGACTGGAACTTTCTGATAAGATACCCGGGCAGTTTGGTCAGCACCATGAATCAGGCTATTAAAAGTCTGGTCAGCAGCACAGTGGAGTTAAGGCAGCCTCCCTGCCTGCAAGAGCGCCATAACTCCCAGAAGCAGAGGCACGTTCCCCCCTGCAGTTCCTATGCATAGGGGAACCCAGGGGGCTTTGTAGCACCATGCACTGTCCCTGCCCCACAGCTCCCATTGGTCAGGAGCTGGCTGGCTGGCTGCACCTCTGTGTAGGAGCCAGAAGGGGGCACACTGCTGCTCCCAAGAAGTGTTTGAGGTAAGTGACACCCAAATTCTGCATCCCTGAGACCAAACCCCCGTACCTCAACCCCCTGGCCCAGCCCTAAACCCCTCTGAAGACCTTGAACCCAGACTAGAGCACCCTCATGCATGCCAAACCCCTCTTACCTAGCCCCACCCCAGTGCCTGCACTGCCACCCCAGCCCCGAGAACAGAGCACCCTCCTGTATCCCAAACCTCTGACAGAGGCAGTAACGGGGGGAGGAGGGGGAAGGCAGGAACTGGTGCTCATAGGAAGCCAGCTCCCTATGAGCACCAGCTTCCACCTGCCCCCCTGCACATAAACATGTAACATCCCTAGATTTTGCAAGTTCTGTTTCTCTAAGTGCTATAGTTCCACCACTTCAGGCTGCAGGATTCTTTTTCCCTCTTTCCCCATGCACTCCCCAGTGACTAAGGGCTTCTCCATGCTTCACAGTCACCCCAGCCAACTTGAGATGCCTGCCACATTAATGTAGTTGCTGCAAATGAACTGGTTTCTCAGCATGTACTATAAATTCACTTAAGAAGTGTGTTTACTCTGGTGCAGGGTGATTTCATCTGCAGCAAAGTAGGTGTAGAGGCATCCTATGCTGATGACAATGCAGAGCATCTTCCGAGTCCTCCCAAAGATATCCTATGCTATTTGCACGTTACCTTGGCTTGCCGGTTTTCCTTTGTGTCCTCTACTGCTTCATGCCATGTTTCTGTTCAAATTCTGCTTGCCACCTGGTATCATCCTTTATAATATTAGTGTGTGGGGAGTTCACATGCCAGTGTGTTTCACTCCAGATTCTCAGTCATTTTTCTGTTGACCCATGGTCCTAAAATGAGGTTCTGGACTTTGCAGGTAGAACTCTGCAAATCCACAGGTATCTGAGAACCATGTTTACGGATCAGATCAGATACAAATTTTGTATCCATGCAGGGCTCTATTTATAGATATTGGGGAGAGGAACTTTATTCTACCTATACTGCCAGCACTCGGTCAGAATTATTGGAGCTATACAAGGGACTATCACAGGAAATGCTCAGAATGGGGCACAACCATGATAAATAACAGTGCCACAATAACACAAAGGTGCTCCAACTGGAATACAGTTATGCCAACTATAACCTGACTACAAGCATCTGCTCTTAATACAAAGAGCTTAACTGTATCTTAGCTAGGTGTCTCATCAGTGTACCAGAGAATACTGTGGACTGAACAACTTATTCAGGAGTATCAGATGCTAGCAACAATGGCGAAGATATATTTTGGACAGGATAACTAATTCTGGAGCACCAGATGCTGGTAACACCAGAAAAAAAAAAAAAAACTTATGTTGTGGCCAACAAAGCCCAGAGAACCAGATATCCACATTATGGAGGTCACCTATTACTGTACATATACAATTATAAATGGAAATACGATTTATAGTGAGTGGACGAGGAATGGTGGGCTACACGTGACCTCTAACAGGCAGACACAATAACAATCTGTTATCTAACATATGGGCTTGTAAACCCCCTCACTGCTCATATTATATGCTTTGCCAGATATTCATTGCATTCTCCCTACATGATTTCTTATAATATGAAAAAGCCAAAACACACTGTCCTCCACACACCTGACTCACCCACCATCTCCTAAATTGCTGATTAATATGGCTAATAAAAAGGGACTGATGTCAGCTGTGACATCTTTACTGCAAAAATCTTTTACATTACAGGCAGTCCCCGGATTACGTACAAGATAGGGACTGTAGGTTTGTTCTTAAGTTGAATTTGTATGTAAGTCGGAACTGGTACATATTGTAGGGGAAACTCTAGCCAAACATTTCTCCAGAGCTCAGTTTTATTCTCCCACACCTCATTTCTCTCAGTCCTTTATTCTCAAGCTGAGGTGTCTGCTGAGAAAAGCCGCTCTGCGTCTCTCTGGTCTGCTGGGGGGGGGAGGGGGGCGCTAGCTTCGCGTCTCCCTGGTCTGCTGGGGGGAAGCAGCTAGTGCGGGGTTGCCTCACCCCGTTTGTAAGTAGGGATCTGATGTAAGTCGGATCCATGTAACCCGGGGACTGCCTGTATTATTCTGTGATTTTTACCACTTCAGCTACAAATGGAAGAGACAGATCACTGAACCGGGAAGAGGCAAGACGTGCTCATGGAGCAGATGTGCTGTTAATTTTCTACTGAAATACAACTGCTCAACATGTTGAAGTTTATCTCAGTATACAAGTCTTGCTTTTACTACCCAACATCCTGGGGAAAACCACCACATAACAGTTATATAGTACAAACAACATTATCTTAAACACAGTGCTTGTTTAGATAAAGTGCATCACTGAGATATGAAATGTGCAATAATGTTAAAAATTATACTCAGAAGTGGGCCCTAGATTCAAAGTAGTAGCAGAAGGCATTCCCTTATCATGTGCCACTGAGTGTCTACACAACTTCACATACACCCTTTTTCTCTGGCTGATGGCTATGCTAGGCAAGAGTATCAGATGTTTTCTGCTATCATTGCACAAGGCTCTCCCCCAAACACTGTGAGAAATTTAGTAAGCAGATCTCACAGAACAGATATATTCTGCATCAGCAGTCACTCCAGTAGGAGCCTCTGCTGACTGGTCAGTCTTCCAAATGCACATTCCATAGTCTGTGTGCAATGACTCGGGGTCTAATTAAACAGTTCCCTTCTTCTACCAAATTGTCTAAGGAAAGGTTTCATAACCTGGGAGAGCACGGACAAGCTGCTTCTCCTCAAACGGCTGCGGAGGAATTGCAAGGCCATTAATGTCCTTATAGATCATTGGTGCATAAATTCCACTTGTTGCTGGATGGAAAAGTGCAGATATTTGAAAGATCCTGAAATCATGGACTTTCCCAGAATATGCCACATAAATATATTCATGAACAATCGTCACAGCATAAGGGAGAAATATGCCTTTCTGTCTGGTGCCTGAAGTCGGGTGGATGGGGACAAAGAATAGACATCCAGATTCCAACTATATCTCCGATACCACGAGAGAAACCCAGCTGGGCAAAGCCATTAATAACTACCCGCACATTGCTTAGTTTTATGATCCTGAAGGAATGCATTTTCTTGATAATGGTGCACATCTTCATTACAACAGCACCAACAGCTGATCTACTAACACCAACTCATTAGCAGCTGAGTAGTGGCAAACCAGGACGGTGAGCTTTCAGATGACAGCCATGTGTTACTCCACATGCAAGGGAGCCTCCATGTTAGCACGTGTTAGTGGAACTGGGATAGTTCCTGAGTCATTACCCCCACAGAACTTAAAGGAAGTGACTTCTGACATCCTGAAGTTCTGCTGCTGGCAATCCCATCAGCCAGTACTCATTAGGGGAGTCTAAAAGCAGCACCACTCTGAGTGCACGTGTTCCAGAAAAAGATGTAGGAGAAGAGACTGATTGTCTTCATCCTCCTCTGCCGTTCTTCCTGGTTTGTTCTGTACTAGGGATCTAATAGTGTAGTCGATTAACCGATAAGCAAAAGCTTATTGGTTAATGCTATAGACTACACTTATTACACACACACACACACTTACTTTTTAGCAGCAGCCTGGCTGAGTCCAGGACCTACCCCTGCTATGGCTCTGCATTTAAGCGTATTAGGAGCCAGGTGGGCAGGCAGCTTGGCTCAGTTCTGGCTCACGCCAGGTTCGGGAGCTAAGCCCCAGCCCCAGACTGTATCAGAGGCAGCAGTGCAGGGTGGCAGGCAGACAGTCCACGAGGGGAGCTGGTTTTTAAATTGTCTTCCCTTGTGCAGACGAGCTCCTGCCTGGCCTCTCTGATACAGAGGCAGCAGTGCAGGGTGACAAGGGGCTCCCCAGGAGTGGGGCCAGAGCACACTGGCTGCCAGCCCCACCCCTGAGGACTACAGAATAGTTGACTAACCGATAAGAATTCATGAGGTTAATCGACTATTCAGTTAACCAATAGCTAACATTCCTATTCTGTACCATTGCACAGCTTTACCTACCCTAGCAATAGTCTGTTTATATTCATATCTGTGAGGATTTCACTGATCCATGCCTCCTCCAGACTGCCTATAGGTACTAGCTCATAGAAAAAATAGTGAGTTTGACCTCCAATTTCTACTTCCACTGCCTTCCGGTAGGAATCTCACAATGCTCAGGCAAAAATTCCCACAATTCCTATACAACTGTGGATGAGCAACACATCAGGAGATGTCTAAGCAGAACACTGTGCACTCAGTGCAAAAGAAACTCTATGCCACTAAAACAGGCCAACACTTACTGGCATAGGCAGTGGGTGAAGGCACGGCTGGGGGAGGCAATCCCTGAGCCCCACCTCCAGCCCTAACCCTTTCTTTTGAGGCCATGCTCCTTCCCCATCTCCACAGGGAGGTGGGGCAGCGCACAGTGCACATGCTTGCCCTCCCAACCACAGGGAGAGGGGGGGAGCAGGTAGGCACGCACCAGGGAGGTCAGAGGGCACGCAGCATGGCCTGATGTAGCCCAGCCTCTCCAACCCCAGAGCACCAAGGGAAGGAGGGTGCTTCACATGGTGTGGCCTCTCCAGCTCCGGGAAGGGGGAGAACAAAGGGCACACGGCATGGCCCCAGCCTCCCCAGCCCCAGAGGAGGGCATACCACATGGCCTGGCCCAGCCCTGCCTCTCCAGCCCCAGAGCAACACTCTGCCCCCAGAACACCTACAGCAGGGCTTTGCCTGGTGGTTTGGGAAGGCAGAGTTTTCCCCCACCTTACATACTGGACACCCATGCTTACTGGATCACCAGAAAACCTTTTTGGATATCCAAACTGATTACGCCGTTGTGGATCAATTAACACTCCTACGTGAGAGCAATAGCCATCTACAAGCCTAAGCATGCCCAAAGCTAGCTACCAGACCTGGATGCTGGGTTGAAGATTTGCCTCACAGGCTAACACAAGTCAGTGCAAATTATATCGGACTACCAATGGTTAGCATCAACTTTAGTTAGTTCTCTATTTTCTCAGCTAAAGCCACTTCGCACTAAACAGCCAAAAGAACAACTCTCAAAATGCTGTATTTCTGCTAGCCTGTTTTTGAATGTAGTATTTTACAGATCATAAAAATTGTTTTGCATTTCCCATAAATTCTTAACTAAGACTTGTTTTCTTCAATGCCTGTAATGTTCCTAAAAAGTCATTTCTTCAACTAGGAAGCTTCACTAAGAGCCAAAATTCTTCCCTTGGATGCATGCATATGTAAATCTTATTGAAGTCAATGGGAACACAGCACATGGACCTTGAGGCAAAATGTGGGCCTTACCCTGGCAAGTCAGGACATTATAAGAGGGATCCACTATAATACCCTTTTTTTTTTTTTTGTCAGAACAGCTTCATTTTAAGCCAAGGAACAGTCTAACCAGAATTGTGGCTAGTACATTGCAGTGAAGAACTTTAATTCCACCTCAGCATGAAGATGTGCTTCTGCTCGATCACAATTCACTGGATTCTACTGTATCACCAAAAGTCATCTCCTCTTTGCTCAGCCCTTCATTTCACATCACAGGTACTCCAGGTCCATATCCACTGTGGCCTCCCACCCTCCTTAGTATACTGTTGATATTGAAGACACCAGAGAACTCCATTAGAGCATGAATCCTACAGGTTGTTGCATAAATAGTTTTTTGTTTTGTTACATAGTGCAGCTTTTTAAAGATCTCTTTCAATGTTGCATTTTACTCTAGAAGCTTAGGACAGAAAGCAAACTCATAAATTTTGAAAACCCATATAGTATTACACAACACAACTGACCAATGCATCACATTAGGGCAAGAACCCAGTGAATCCTAACTTGAGGCACTGGTCAGACAGCATGACAAAATAGTACCTACAGGGCTTTTCAAAGTTCATAGGATTGCTTTATATGCTCAGATATGCATAAATACACAAAGGGCCAAATCTGCAAAATATGGGTGCCTGTAGATAGACATCTAAACCACACATCTGAACATCTAAACACCACTTTTAGGCTCCTAAGAGCATGTCTACACTGGGGAGTGATTTTGAAATAAGGTGAGTATCCACACTTCCAAGCCTGTTATTTTGAAATGGACTTGTTATTTCAAAATAATAACTCCTGCTTATTTTGAAATAACCTGTTAGTGTAGACATAGCCTAAAGCTGTACAGTGTGCAGATAAAGCAAGCTGTAGTTTTAACTCATTTAAGGTGATGGTCAACGTTAGTCTTCTCCTAGATAAACTGAAATAGAAAATAGCCACCTTCACTAGTGCTATAAAAAAAGATCAAGTTTAACTACATTAGCTAACCTCAGCACTTTTACTAGTGTATGTAAATCCAAAGTTATACTTGCTTAACATCGTGCTTTTAGTTAATTTCATGCACACTCTGTGGTTAAAGAATTCCTAAGGATGCCTGAATACATCAATTAAATACACACTGCTGTCCCATGTCAACTGTAAAATTGTGGTGTACATGTTCCATCTACAGCTGGAACTTGGGCTCTTGGACCTTCCCCCTCACTGGGACACAGGGCATGGACTCCAGATCACAGCCAAACAAATACAGTGCAGTTTCACAGCCCTGCAGCCTGAGCCAATTGACGTGGGGGTTAATTGCTGTGTACACATACCTTGTATTTCCTAACCAGGTTCTCTCTCTGGACCCTGCTCAGGGGCCCAGCCCTTCTAATTCACTTCAGGCTAGTTGAGGTGTAATAAAGAAAATGTATTAACGTTTGTAAAATGTTGTAAAGATAATGTATAATGTTTGTGAAGTGTTCAGATACTATAGCGATGCGGGGGGGGAGGGATCATGTAAACAGACAGATAGAAAACAGAAAATTTAAATGACCTTTTCTGGCTGCTGAAAAGAGAAGTGTTCTCTCTCTTTCCCTCCTCCTGGGTGCAGACCTTCTTGGGAGGGACTAGAAATTTCCTGTTTCGAAATTAGTTAGAATTCTGCAGACACTGCAAGTCTTAGCACTCCATTTAATGTTTTCTACTGGTTAAGGGTGAACAGATAAGTTATACTAAACTTGCTTTGAAACAATCTGTTTCTAAATCAAGAATGCTCTTTTAACTAAGAGCCTCGCTTTATTTTTATTGCCAGTTTATAATAGCTCACATTAGTCCTGATTCTCAATTATCCCATTCTTGAATCTGGGGCACAATGTGGAAAAAGGGGCTTCTTTGAATTCTTCATATTCTGGGCCCATGCAAAGGTAAATTAAATTAGAGTAACCTCAGGGCTGCTTTTTCTTATGCTGAGCTGCTCAGAGCCCAGTTCGGATCATGGGAAGCAGAGAATATCCATAGCACAATGTGCTCCAGCTACATCTTCTGCAGGTGGGGGCAGAAGCAATGTAAAGTCCTTATGCCAGCTGTTCACCAGCAAGAGAGCCAAAGCATAAGGCCTTGATGTAAGAAAGACTCAGGCCTACTATCCATACTAGATAACCTTTGTCTAAAACCAAAATATTAACCATTCCTTCACTCTGATCTGCCTAAAAATATCAACTTTGAAGGGAATTAAAGATGTGTCCTTATTTTTAGATGGCAGATACGTACCCAGCAGGAGTCATATGGTTAAGTACTTCTCTGCACTAAGGCCTTAAGTATTACATAAGCACAACAGGAGTGATACTGCTATTCAAAAAGCTTGTTCAACATTGTCCTTACACATACTACACCAGTAACCTCACACTATCCATATGTTTTCACGGAACACTACAAATTCATGTTGCCCTGCACGCATCTATTTGTACTGCAGATTATTGTTGTGTGAATAAATCAAGGTGTGCTGAGATACAAATTAGAGAATCACAGAGCAAAAGCAGTTTAATTCCAGTACTTAAGAGTGAGCTGAAAAGAAAGGAATTAAATTCTTGTGTTTTTTTGGGGGGCCGGGGGTGCGTGCATGTATGTTTTCTTCATGTATAAAGAAGGACTGATTGATAGGCTTTTCTGGGGAAAGAAAAAAAAGGGGGTTGTGTTTGTTCTTAAACATTAGAAATGGTACCACCTTTACTCTTTGAAGAGGATGAATAAAAGAAGAATTAGTAGGCTTTTGACACCACAGAAAACAGAAATGGAACAAGTGGAGTGAAATAATGGCTTTAAATCTGATTAATTAGAACTTTAAAACCTATAACTTGAACAATGAAAATATATTAATCAGTTCTACTTCCTGCTTTTTCTTCACTAACTTTATGCACATATGATAGGAGAATGTTTACATTCACACTCAGCACTGTTTTCATTGATTAGTATTCCTTAGAAGTCAGGAAAATACTTCTGGTTAGAGAGAAGACAGGAATCGTTGAGGTGGTAGGTAATTTCTGTTGCTGTTGTTTAGCAGAGGAAGGATATTTTACCCAGGGAATTCCACAAATTTCCTTTGAGCAATATTTCTCAAACTGGGTATCCCAACCAGTGTTCCCTCTAAGCTGCACAAGTGCCAAAGAGTCAATCAAGCATCAAACACCTGATTAATAGAACGGCATGTATCTGGAGACTTGTATTCAGGTACCCTTCCAGTAACCACACTACTCTGCAGCCACATTGCTCCTATCCTCTGCTTTGGAGCCTCTAGCCAGCTGCTCCCAAAACCCTCCTGCTTGTTATGAAGAGCAAGGTGGGGGGGGCATAGGGAGTGCTGATGTTATGGTGCCCCTACCAATCCATGTATCCGAATCTTTGCAGAGCCAGGGAGGGAAGACAGCTCAGGAGTTAAGATGCGGCTGCTGTGGTCTGAATGAGCCTTCAGACTAGTAAATACCTTTCTGCTTAAACAGACTACGGATGTTAAGGACTAGTCTACTAGTCAACTAACCAATAAGCAAATTGGTTAGTCGACTAGTTGCTTCCCTCACCCACCATGCTGCCTCTATCAGATAGCAACAGCAAAGTGGGGAGAAAAGAGAGTACTTCAAAGCGGCAGCACCGCTTGGAGTCTGGGATCAGCACTGGTGTTTCAAAGGGGCAGTGCCGCCCTATCGACTAATCAAACAGTCAATGCAAATATACATCTGGAGAAAGGGGTAAGCAGTGAGGTGGTAAAGTTTGTGGATGATACCAAACTGTTTAGGATAGTCAAGACAGAAGCAGACTCTGAGGGACTCCAAGCAGATCTCACCAAACTGAGTGATTGGGCAACAAAATGGCAAATGAAATCTAATGTAGATAAGTGTAAAGTAATGCACATCAGGAAAAATAACCCCAACTATACATACAGTATGATGGGGGCTAATTTGGCTACGACAAATCAGGAAAGAGATCTTGGAGTTATCGTGGACAGTTCTCTGAAAACTTCCACACAGTGTGCAGCAGCAGTCAAAAAGGCAAATAGGATGCTAGGAATTATGAAGAAAGGGATAGAAAATAAGACCCAGAATATCTTACTGCCCCTGTATAAAACAATGGCACGCCCACATCTTGAATACTGTGCACAGATGTGGTCTCCTCACCTCAAAAAAGACATTTTGGCCTTGGAAAGGGTTCAGAAAAGGGCAACTAAAATTATTAGGGGTTTGGAACGGGTCCCATATGAGGAGAGGTTAAAGACACTGGGACTTTTCAGTTTAGAAAAGAGGAGACGGAGGGGGGATATGATAGAGGTATATAAAATCATGAGTGGTGTGGAGAGAGTGCATAAAGAAAAGTTATTTATTAGTTTCTTAAATAGAAGAACTAGAGGACACCAAATGAAATTAATGGGTAGCAGGTTTAAAACTAATAAAAGAAAGTTCTTCTTCACACAGCTTGTAGTCAACCTGTGGAACTCCTTGCCAGAGAAGGCTGTGAAGACTAGGACTATAATAGAGTTTAAAGAGAAGCTAGATAATTTCATGGAGGTTAGGTCCATAAAAGGCTATTAGCCAGGGGATAAAATGGTGTCCATGGCCTTTGTTTGTCAGAAGCTGGAGAGGGATGGCAGGAGACAAATCACTTGATCATTGTCTTCGGTCCACCCTCTCTGGGGCACCTGGTGCTGGCCACTGTCGGCAGACAGGGTACTGGGCTAGATGGACCTTTGGTCTGGCCCAGTACAGCCATTCTTATGTTCTTAGTCAATTACACGATACTTAACATCCTTAAAACAGACCATAGACTTTTCCAGGAGCCAGCATGCACATACTTTAACACTCACCCCATAACACATGCAGCCGGTCCCTGAATTGTGAACGGTTGACTTCCAACCGTCCGCAATTATGACCAAAGCAGTCATAAATGGTGGACCCCGAGTTACGAACACAATCCGTGCTTATGAACAGCGCGGTCGCATGTAACTCTATGGGGTCCAACTTACGAACAAACCGAGTTACAACCAATTGTTTGGTCCGTAACCAGTTCGTAAGTCGGAAAGAGGCTGTACTTATGTTGTTGCTACTTCTTGGTGCAGCTATTTTAGATTTTTGACTGATCTATGCATTTCAAGATTGTATCTCCTATGCTTAAAATTTAATTCTTTGAGCAGTCAAATCTAAAATGACTAACCTGTCCTAGCTGGAGTTATTATCCCTATGGTAACTTTTAAAAAAAAACGTACGTCTAGAGTTTGTGTTTCCACTGGTGACACCCATCTGTAACATTACCTCGCTATTGATACGCATTACAAAACTAATTCCATGCATGGATGGAAAAAATTGGAGGGAACATTGATCCAAAAGGTTAGTGGCAAGGCTGCTGTAGAAGCTGAAAGAACACCTTGGTCTAAAGACAGCACTGCTGCAGAGCATCACACAGTGTTCCCTGTAAGCTGAGCATTTGGGTGGCCACCCAGGAGAAATTCAAATGCCACCCAGCTGATTAGCACTGCTGCAGAGCATCACACAGTGTTCCCTGTAAGCTAAGCATTTGGGTGGCCACCCAGGAGAAATTCAAATGCCACCCAGCTGATTAGCAGAGTCGATAGCCCACAGTCAGCTGTATGTGTTTCTATTGGTAGTGCACATTTGCTCATGCCTCAGTACACATAACATTTATTCCGTCCATGGATGGAAAATATTAGAGGGAACATTAGTAGCATGATCTGGTTAATTAGCTCTGTAGTGATCTGCACTAATGCCACAAAAGCTATGTCTAGTACCAAGAGGAGTGTGGGGAACCATCACAGTGTGAAATATTTTCAAAGAGGGTCACAGAAAAAAAATTGAGAACCCCTACTGTAAAGTATGTGAACATTTTTGAGAGATCTCTTGTTAAAGTTTTGGCACATGAACACTAAAAAAGGGTATGAAGTGCTATTTTGACTTTATAGTGTACAAAGAAGGAAAAAAGCACATCCCTAACGTTTGTACTCTCTTTGGAATCACATTTAGTTGCAAATAAGAAATCTAATAGAAATGCTGTATAAGTTTTCCAGGGTGAAACATATATATCTTTGGTTACTATTTGCATGCAGTTTGGCTACAATGCAACTCTGTGTCAGTACAGAAAAAAATCTCATCCCAATGCTAAGGTCTTGAATGTTCAGCCAACTAAGCTGTTTCTCTAATGGCTTTGTAACCATGTAAATAGACAAATATTTTTATGCATTACACATGTGATGGGGAGTGAACGAGAGACAAAATATTAAGAAATTAGGATTTCATTTTATAATTTGGCTACCAAATTTCAGATTAATACAGGGCCCAGTTCAGTCCCCGTTAAAATCAATGGAAAGACTCCCAGTGACTTCCGTGACTTTTGGTTCAGGCCTGCAATTGGGTAGACTCTCCCTTGTTTTGGTAGAAATTTGCCTGAATAAAGACTGCATGATTGGCTACATATTTTTAAAATAACTATAATCTGAATATTGACTGCCAAAGCCAAAATACACTGTTCAAATAACACTCTGCAGAGCCACCAAATAACTGCACACACACACAGAAATATTCTTAGACTTTTTTCAGCACCCAAAAAATGTAACCGGATTTGCATAATACTTAAATAGCCATCAAAATATTACCTGTAAATTACTGTTTGTTTTAAAATACACTTGGTGTTAACTACATTTTAGTACATGAAAAAGAAAAACTTTGGCTTCTTTTAATACTTTTATTAACAAGGTGCACTCAAGCGCTGTGTCTATAATCAGTTTCCTGCATCTGCGTGCTCATTTCCGAACAGAAACAAGAGGAAAAACTTTAAAAAAAAACACACACACACAACGAATAGTCTTGCAGCACTAGAGACTAAAAAAACTCGCAGATCGGGTCATGAGCTTTGGGCACAACCCATTTGCTTACAAACGAGAGACAGGAAAACTTTTTTTTAAAAGGTTCTTAACGAGATGGTAACGACAGCCAGGTGCAGTATCCAGCAAAATCTTTCACCCCTTTTTAAAATGGTTTTCGGGTTGACACGGTCTTTTCCCTTTTGAAGGCACCTACCTGTCTTGCACATGGCTTTAACCCCCAACTTCCAGTGTGATGAGCTGGAAGCTGAGGGCCTGGATTTAACAGCGTGGAAAGCCTGAGGTTATAAGGAACGATATACAGAGCGGGCCAGCAGGCGGGAGGGGACATGCCCGTACTAACGAAAGCCCACGAAGCGGCTTTAACGCCCGGAGGCTGCTCCTGACCCGCTTCACAAAAACAGGCGAGGGCTGCGGCGCCTCTGCATCGCCTGCTCCCAGAAAGCAGAGGAGACCAGGAAACACCTCCCGAGCGCTCGCTGCGCTGCGGGACTCGAGCTGCTCGGCAGCAGCCGTGAGGAGGGTTTGGCTAGGGGAGCAAGCGCGAGCCTCCCCCTTCCCTGCAGCTCCGAGCGCGGCGCTAGCAGCCCCACGCCACCCCCCTGGCTTCGGTTCCTCCTGCGCCGCGTTCACAGGAGAACCGAATTCGCGCCGCGAAGGGAGGGAGGGAGAGGGGCCGGTGTAGCGAGCAAGCGGCACACGGCTCCTGCGGCCCGTCCCGCGCCTTCCTCTCCGCTCCCCTCGCCTCCGCAGCGCGCCCGAGAGCCCGGCCGCGACCCCGCCACCAGGCCGTGACGAGGGGGCGCCCTCTGCCTGGCCCAGCCCCAGGCGCTTCCCTTCCCCCGGGGCCGCCGCCAGCGCGGCGCGTTACTCACTGTGGCGCTGCCCGGGCGCGGGGCTTCGCTCCCCCAGGCTGCGGCGCAGAGACGCGCGGACTGGGGGCTAACTGGGGCAGGCCGGCCCCGGCATGCTGGGAGTGGGGGGGGGCAAAGCGGTGGGGGGCTGCGCCGCTTCCCACTGCCTCGGATGCAGCAGGAGACGCCGTCCAAGGGGGGGGGGGCGCAGAGGTAGGTTCCGCCTCCTGCCAGATGTTGCGGCGCCAGCTGCTGCCGCGGGGCAGCTCTTCCGCTAGGTAAAAGGCAGCCGAGCCGGGGGAGTCTCTTACACACGCGCGCTCCCCTCCCGCCGGCGGCCCCTCGACTGAGCGCCTCGCTGCGGCCGCACGACCCCGCCCTTCGCTCCACACGCTCGCAGCTGTTCGCTGGCAAGATTAGCCGGGAGGGAAGTGGCCGCGGGGAGGGGGTCCCATGGCTTGGAGCAGCGCGCCGCAGAGGTCAATCGCCTTGGAAAAAAGGCAGCCAGCGGATGTGGCGTAATCGAGGCCCCTATTCGAGTCTAAACATGAAGCGGAGAGTCCGGCTATCAGGCAGGGACGGGATACTTTCCACTCCACCCGCGTCTGCTGGGGGAAGAGATTAGCTTTCTGACCTGGAAAAGCGCTGTCTGGGAGCGCCAAAGCCTGTCTCTGAATCCCCCTAAGAGGTCGGTCTAATGAAAAGATATCCCCTCGCTCGCCTCCTCTCTTTAACAGGGTCGGAGACACAGCCAAGAGGCACGCTTAGCGGTGCGCACAGGATCTCATTCGCAGCAGCTACAGTAAAATGGGTTCGTTGGATTAAAATCCAGCTCCATGACAGAAGGGATCTGCTTTGAAATGAATGTCCCGGCTTACCTATTTCAAGACTCACTCGCAGGATGTTGTAAAAATGATAAAGCTAAACAAGAAAAAAGGTCCTCCACCCTCCTAGGTTATCTATTCCCGGCTGCTGAGAAAAGTTCTGAAGCCAAGATTTATGGCATCCTGAAAGCATGTCTGGGTAATTTAATTGAGAAATAGAGGTGGGGAGAGACAAAGTACGAGATAGTGTCAATTAACTTTCTTTCCAGGAAATAACCATCCTTTAAAAACTATTCTACCTTCAGAATAGTAATAGAAATGTAGCCGTGTTAGTCTGGTGTAGCTGAAGCAAAATACAGGACTATGTAGCACTTTAAAGACTAACCTTCAGTGATAAGTCAGAGAATTCTGGTCTATGGCCTGACAGCAGGCTCAAGATTCAGTGCCACTGAAATCTAATTCCATCTTTGACAGTGATTCTCTTTATGACCCAGGGCAACTCAGTTAACTCCGGTCTGTTTCCCTATCTGTACAATGGAGACAATACTTTTCTCACAAAGTGTTTGTAAAACTGGTTAAGTTTCTACAAAGCTTTTCAATTGTAAAATGGAAGAAATAATAGCCAGAACAACTCCATACATACTGATGTACCTGTGAATAGCTAATACATTTTATACTTATCTCAGTGGGCCAAGGTTATGCAATATTTCAGTCCCTTGTCATCGCTAATCAAGGGCCTTGTGCTGTTTGAAGGGCTTTATAATGAGAAACAGCCATAAACCTAATTAAATAATCAGATGGACATGCAAATTAATGTTAATTTATAAAGGCCTCCAAGAAAGTGATTGTCCGATTCATTTTTCTAGTCCAAAGCAATGAACAATTATGCTAATTGTGCTAATTTAAATATGCTAATAGAAAAATGTACACTTTTTATCCTTGTACAAATTCAATAGTTCTTTGTGCTCTTTCTTAGAGTAGTATATTGATATATCAACACTAATTGTTATGCTTTTAGATATGCGGTAATAGATCCTATATATTCATTCTACTATAAGGTAAATCCCTGCATGTTTGCCTGACTATTGAAGCTTGATTTATGTCTCTAAAAATACTTATAGGCTACATCTACAGTGCAGGCTTCTTGCACGAGAATGGCTGTTCTTGTGCAAAAACTTGCAGAGCATCTACACTGCACATTTGTTCTTGAGCAAGTAAATTTACAGTACAGCGTCGGAAAACAGGGCTTCTTCCAGAAGAGTTATTCCTCTCTCCATGAGAAATAAGCCCTCTTGCGCAAGAGCTCTTCCACAAGAAGGCAGTGTAGACAGGCAACATGAATTTCTTGCGCAAGAAAGCCCTATGGCTAAAATGGCCATCAGCTTTCTTGCACAAGAGAGCATCCACACTGCCTTGGACACTCTTGCGCAAAAGCACATGGCAGTGTGGACACACTCTTGTGGAAGACCTTTTCCACAAGAACTCTTGCGCAAAACAGTTCTTGCACAAGAAGCCTGCAGTGTAGATGTAATCATACAGTCTCAGATGCTGAGAGGAGCACAGACTGTCTGTGATGCGGGCAAGGAGCCTTCCTGTTTGAAAAAAACCAAGAGTGTTATAAAGAAGTCTGGTGGAAGGAAAATAGATTACAACTGAGTGCAGAGGGGATGCTGATTCTTAGAGTTGTGGAGAGTTGAGGCTTTAGATTACAGATATGTTAGCCTATAAAGTGCTACCAGACAATTTGTTGTTCTTTAAGTTTATTCTGCACACACTAACTTGGCTACCCCCTGAAGCTTCCAAATCACCAATCAAGTTATCTAAATCTTGCTAATGTCCTCCACAAATACCTATTCTTCTCCTGATCTGATCTGTGTAGAGTTGAGGGATTTTTCTTATTACCTACCACTATAGAAGAGGTTTATCTTTAAATCATCACAAGTTACAGAACGGAGTTGTCAATGTTATAAAACTCCCAACTGTTTAGTATTCAAGTGCCCAGCTTTGGACATGACACAGGGGTGGGGCTGATCTTGTTAGATTTTACAAATAATGGCAATAGGAAGCGCATTACTCATCCAGGTGCAGATGTGCCCAGATTTATACCTTCCGGCTGATGTTTCTTTTGAAGTCTTTAACTTAAAAACCTGTAGGAGAAGGGTATGCAGCTGAATAAGTGAAAAGTTGCTCCTCCTATTCCCTTCTAATGAATACATTTTTATTTCCATCCTTAAATCACCTCTTGTTACAATTCTTTCTTCTTATCTGTTAAGTGAATCTGCTAAAAGATACTTTTTCTTTCTTTCCTGCAGGCCTTTCCTTGGGAACCACCACATAGCATTTAGCTGCCTTTAGTCTGGTGCAAACAACATACGACCCTTCTGCTCATCAGTGATTTCCTAACCTGGGACCAGCCCAAATTTCTAGGCTTTTACAGTTGAAAAGCCCAACTGTCAAATCAGTGAGGTGAGAGAAAGCTACGGGAGCTAAACCCCACCCACAGGGGCACAACTAGAGGTATGCAAGACATGCTACTTATGCCTGCCCACAGTCACAGGGGGGCCCAATCCAGAAAAGCCCACTCAACTGCAGCTGCTCCCAGAGCTCTCCTGCAGACGGCCTTGTTAAGAAGCAGGCAGGTGAAAGGGGCTGGCTGGGGGTTTGTGCATACAGACACACGGCAGCCCAGGGCTGCCTCAGCCCCTAAACACCCCACACCTTTTAAGGAGGTGGGGGGAGGCTGTAGCTGCATGTAGCCAGAACTCACCCCATACCTCCCAGCCCTGACCCCCCCCTCCCCAGTCTTCTGCCCTGATTCCTGCACCCCCACATCTTCCCTGCCCTGAGCCCTCTATCCCCAGCCCCTGCCCTTATTCCTAAAACCCCCACCTCTCCCAGCCATGACCCCACATTCCCTGCCCTTATTCCTGAACCCTCCACATCCCCCCTGCCCTGACCCCCTTCAGCTCCATGTCATTATTCCTAAACCCCCAAACCTCCCTGCCCTGGCTCCCCATTCACAGCCCACTGCCCTGATAACTGCACCCACCACATCTTATGTCCTCTATCAGAAGCCCCCTGCTCTTATTCCTGAATCCCCCAAACTCCCCTGCCCTGCCCCCTCCCCTCAGCCCTGATTCCTGCACTCCCACATCCCCTCTGCCCCGAGCCCCCTGCCCTTATTCCTGAAACCCCCCCCCCCATGCTCTAACCCTCTGCTATGAATCTCACACACACACACACAAATTCCACCTCACATTTACATTTCTTACAAGTGTTGTATGGCAACCCCCAATTGCCTGCCTTAGTGTTCCTCCCCAGGGGTGTGATACATCAGTACCTGTAAGAAACTTAAGTTACTTTTCATCCCTGTAAAATACTAGCTGCAATTAAAACTACACAAACTTATATAATTTCTCTTTAATACACTGAGAAGATGGGTAAAACAATTAATATTAGCAAAGTGGTAATGCCCAAGAAGTGAGCAGTGAGAAGGGGCGGGCAAAGTCATATCTTGCATTCCCTCTCCCCCCCTCCCCAGCACAGCTAGTTGCACCCCTGAGACAGCAGGGGCAGGATTTCCCCCCAAATGCCTTATTGTCCCTTTTTGGATCTATAACATGCTCCTAGTTTCCAAAAAGTCACATTAAACAACAAATGAATGAGATCAGCAAGATCTGGCAACTGTTGGAGGAACTATTTCTAAAGTTGCTGCTGGCAGCTGAACATAAACACACCCTTAGCCTAAAAATTCCCAAGAAAGCAAGTCAGCAGTTTCATGAATCCTGCTAAATATCCCCTGAACAAGAGGGCAGCCATCTACAGCTGACTGACACAGCTAGAAGGAATACTTAAAAATGATAAGTAAAGCACTGGGCAAGCAATGACGTGGATACAGTAAAGCAATTTGGCAGAGATCACCTGCAGTATTGGTTTAATACCTGATATATGCGACTTGTAGCTCTTACGGCCAATTTAGCCTTATTTTAGTAAGCAATCATGCTAGTAAGAGACTGTCCTGTTCCTGTAAGACACTGGCTTAAGCAAGCTAGCACAAGAAAAGCACGGGCCAATGATATTTGGCATAGAAAAAGTGACCCAACGGTCACCTAGATTTTGAGGGGCTGGGAATGAGATAAAAGCAAACATAAAATGAGACAAGGCAACCACAAGAATACCAGGCTGGGATATTTTAGAAAAGGCTCATTGGCAGGTGTCTTATCACAAACTTTCTTTAGCAGTAAAGTAACAAGTCAACAGGGCTTTCCATCATCACCTTTCAAGGCCCCAAATACTATTTGAAAATCAAGGTGGTTCTGGAGGGTAGTAACGAACGAGTTCCTCTGAAATTAAAGGTGTCAGTGCCCCAACAGTTGTCAGTGAGATCAAATGGACAACCATCCAGTCAAGTGGCCACTCTTTGACAGGAGAGTATGGGTTAGCAACAAAAAAAAAAAAAAAAAAAAGAAGAAAAAGAAGAAATCTATGTTTTGACAAAGTAGAGGCTTGATGTTCCTGTCAACACAGAGTTTCTGTCTCCTGAACATCAACTGGAGATTATTCTTGTGCCAAAGAAAGATCTATAAGAGGAGACAAGAGACACCTCAAGTCACCTCTCCCTTTCTCTCTACCAATGGCCTAAACAACACGAAGAAAAAAGGAAGCAGCATTGGAATTAGGGGGGGGGCGGGGAGTAGACCCTGACAGAAAGTAAGATTATTGGAATGGATGGTGAGACAGACCTTACCTTTGTATTGAATTCATGTGACTTAAGTTAAGTATGAGTTGCATTTTATCTTTTTATTTCTTTGGAATCCATTCTGACTTGTATGCCTCATTATTTCTAATCCTTTACCATCCATCCTTCTGTAGTTAATACACTTGTTTCATTTTCTAAACCAACATCTTTGGATTGACATGTTTGGGAAATGCCAACAGGAATTTTGCATAACATTTTCTATACATAAAATGACGGACTTTGTATGAGATTGTATTATCCAGAATTCTTCTGGACAGTACAGGACACACATTTCTGGGGGAAAGTCTAAGGCTGGGAGTTTGTTGGAGTTGACCTGAAATGTAATTCAAGAGTGGCTGGCTACAGTACTAATAAAATATAATTGGAAGTGATTTACGTACTGGAGTCTGTGTCTGAGCTGGCCAAAGAATGGTAAACAGCAGATTGGAGAATTATGGGACACCACTGTCTATCAGTCCCTGAAAAATGTCACAGTGGAACCAGAAGTAAGAGGACCAAATTATTTTGAAGGATATTAAGCTTAACTAGTGGACAAAATAATGACGAGGAAGAACCATATCGCCCACTTCTCTTTCTGAACTTTTTTGCATGTAATGTTTTAGGTTTCTAAAAGCAAACTGAAAATCAGAGATTCCATCATACGGAACTACACTAGTACCCTTATTGGACATCAGCAACATTAGAACTTCTAGATCCACCCACCCAGGCCTCTGCCTTGTTGTCCTCGGTGTAGACCTGCCACTGGAAGAGATAAGAGACACTTTGTCAGTGAGTGTGGCAGATATTTGCTGAAGCAGAGAAAGAGTGAGATTCAGGAATCTTTGATTCAATTCTGGGTTTTAGAGGGGAGCATGATCTAGTGGACACAGACCTTTCTGTCCCTTCTTCCAAAAAAACCCAATCACACCTTTCCCAGTCCTGTCTCTTCCTCTTCAGCTTCTCATCTGAGCTTTCCCAACCCCAGAAATCTCCTCATGCTAGATCTAGGCTCCCTTTCCAGCCAGTCCCTGTGTTTTCCTCCAGGCTTCCAAACTGAGGCCCCACTTTTCCCCCCTCCACCACCATCCCCACCCCCACCTCACCCACTCTCTTCTCTGTTTCCTTTCCCAGACAGTCACAGCCCCACCAGCTGACTCTCATATTATCTCAATTCTTCCTGCCCCCATTCCATTCTCTCCCCTCCCTGGCTCTTCAGTCCTGGTGCCACTGCATCCCACATTGGGAGCAGCAACTGGAGGGAAAAGGGCGCTCAGCCCCAACAGCCCTGGGCAAGAACATGCTCAGGATAGATAGAATTTAGCTGCCAAATTCCCCCCATTCTCTGTAGAACAAGCCTGAACTCAGATTTTTCAAAGGCTTAACCTGTCCAGCAAATCTGGGTGTTTTCCTTCCCCAGAAGGAATGGGAAAAAGTATCTTTCTGACACCAGGGCAATCCCTCTGCCAAATTTCAAGCCCTTGCTTCAAAGCACAGAGGTATGGGAGCTTCTCAAAAAGAGGTTGCAAGATTTTTTTAAATTTTTATTTAAAATATGAGCAGAGTAGCCCCTAATTTTGTTCTTGGAAATGGCTGAACTATTTTTGTTGACACTTAAAATATTCTGTCAGAGGCAGCCATCTGCTCTGGGAAATTTTAGAAAGACAGTTTAAAGTTTAGCAACTGAAAGCAGTTTCTTATAATGAAAAGTGTAAGGCAGCCTTTACTATAGGCAGCTCTACCAGATCCACTGATAATTGTTGCTAAATTAGTGCCTATACTAATTTCTTAGTAAACTAATTGTCTTACTTAGCCTGTGCCTTACCTAATAGGGCTATTCCTTTACAAACCACAGACTCTTTTCTGGATATTCTGAAGTGTTGTGGTAAATCTGTTCATTTAAGTCTGGGGTGAGGAACCTTTTTGGGTTGGGGGCCACTGATCCACAGAAAAATCAGTCGGGGGCTGCACACAAGTGAAAAGCAAAACAAAAAAAATCCTGACGTGGCTCTAGACCAAGAAGGAGAAAGACACTCCCCCACCTTCTCCTTGCACATGGCGCAAGTTAGCAGATTTGTGTGCTCCAGCCCTGCAGGGAAGTGGCAGGGGGCTCGAGTACCAATATGGGCTCCCCAATGCTGGGTGGGGAACCCTGAGCTTTGAGGGCTGGATCTAAGCAAGCCAGGGACCGCATCCGGCCCCTGGGCCTTAGATCCCCCCTTTAGGCTGACATAGGACTTTATTAACCAGGCTTGAGTGCCTGCTGCCTCCTAACACATCTCAACTCTGATTGTTGAAATCCATATTTGCATTCCCCTGACAATCAGTAGACAAGAGTTTCTGCTAATAGAAATCCATGTAGGGCCCAGTCCTATTGTCACATAAGTGAATGTAACTGTCATTCATTTAAGTGGGTGCAATGTCCATGTAGGTGAACACAGAATTAAGTATAGAGCCAAATTCTACTCATATTCACATGCTAGTATAAATGCAAAGTAATTCCTCTGTCTTGTGAAGGTACTCTGTTTTTACACCAGTTTGAGCAGAATTTGGATTATAAATTTTTACTACAGCTTCCTCCATAATCTCTGCAAACACAGTTATTCATTACAATACTTCATTTCATCTTTATCTAACATTCAATTACCGGTGTCTCTTTTATAAACTCTCAAAAGAAGCTTTATGTGACTAATTTATGCTGGCAGTATACTCTTCCCTGTGTCAAGCTACACTCACCCAGTATTACTTAATATATCCTTATTGCCATAAAACAAATACCCTGCTGCATTTACATAAGGTGTGCCAAATCTTAATCGCTGTGTACACTTCGTATTCCTGCTAACACTTCCACTGTATGTGTTCCCACTAATAGTTTTCTTTGGAAGGGACTCTGTTATTGTTTTACCAGAATCAATGATTCAACAGTGCTGATGATAACAGCTTCCTGAAGTCGCATAATTCTTTATCATACAGCTTTAGAAAGCATGACTTACACAATACATAACAGGAATTACTTTGCATACCACTGAAGAGCAGCCACTTCAAGAGCAGAATGCAACAACTGTTTAAGTAACACTATACCACAATTTAGGCTAGGATGTGAATATCACACCCTATTGGAATTATAGGAGGAATTTGGCTAGGTAGGATGGCAAAACTACCATGCCAACAAAGAATCCTGGGCATGGATGGACTGGACCTTGAAGCACAAATATGTGAGTAGATAGAGAATGGAATGTCTATCTAGACATGACCAGGTTATTTTCTTTGTTTTGTTGTTGGGTTAAACTTCTCTGTGCTAAGTCATGTGCCCCCCCTCCCATACACTGTACTTTAAGTTGTATCCAAGGGATGGAATTTCTCTGTGTTTTTAAATTGTTCTTTTCTCGGTTGCTTTAAAACACCTGGCCACCAAGTGTGCTTTATCAAGTATATCTTTTTGTTTTGTTAAAAAAAAATCACTTTTTTTGAGGCTGTGATTTGATTCTTGCATCCTGGAAGGTAATAGTGAGTTGCAGCCAATGGCAGCCACGAAGCTCCATGGCTGCAGAGCCAATAGGTAAACAAACCAGAGCAGCCCAGTGGCTTCTTTCTCAGAGTGGGTCCGTGGACCACATTGAGAAACACTGCTTGATGTGGAAAATCAAGATTATATAAAATGAGAAATATGAGGGTTACAAGGTACTTCTCCAAGGTACAGACCATCATAGTGAGTCTTGTGTTACCTAGGCTGTGTCTAGACTGGCCAGTTTTTCCGGAAAATCAGCCGCTTTTCCGGAAAAACTTGCCAGCTGTCTACACTGGCCGCTTGAATTTCCGCAAAAGCACTGACTTCAGAAAAACACTTTTTGCGGAAATACTATGCTGCTCCCGTTCAGGCAAAAGTCCCTTTTGCACAAAAGTTTTGTGCAAAAGGACCAGTGTAGACAGCTGAGATTTGTTTTCCACAAAAAATCCCTGATCGCGAAAATGGCGATCGGAGCGTTTTTGCGGAAAAGCGCGTCTAGATTGGCACGATTGCTTTTCCGCAAAAAGTGCTTTTCCGGAAAAGCGTCCGTGCCAATCTAGACGCTTTTTTCCGAAAATGCTTTTAACGGAAAACTTTTTCGTTAAAAGCATTTCCGGAAAATCATGCCAGTCTAGACGTAGCCCTGTTGTTTTTCTTAAACCGCAACTCCTGAATTGTAGCAATTTCATAAGAATCTCAAATTTCAATTTGTAAGCAAAAAGACATGTCTTGTCCTTGTGGTTGCAGTACAGAGGTTGACAATGTGAACCCTATTGGTTCCACTAAATGAGAAGGCAAATAAAAATAATCTAAACGTGGGTTATTTTTTTTAAAATTCATGATTTTTAAATTTAATCCCGATTTTTTATTTTTTATTTTTTTGCTTGGGCTGACTCATGGCTATGCAATGCCTGAATTTTGGGCAATATTTGATACAGAAGGAATGAAACAAACTGAGTTCTCACTCTAATAACCGCAAGTATCAAAGGAGCCATTGCGGAGAAACTAAGGCTGTGTCCAGACTCAGGGTTTTTTTTGAAAAAAGTAGCCTTTTTTCGAAAAAACTTCACCTGCGTCTAGACTGCAGCCACGTTCTTTCGAAATTAAATCAAAAGAACGCGGCTTTTCTTTCGACGGCGGTAAACCTCATTTCACGAGGAAGAACGCCTTCTTTCGAAAGTGCTTCTTTCGAAAGAAGGCGTTCTTGAATGTAAATAGGGCTTCTTCGTAAGAGAGCATCCAGACTCACTGGGTGCTTTCTTTCGAAAAAGCAGCTTGCTCTTTCGAAAGTTCCACGTGCAGTCTAGACGCTCTCTTTCGAAAGAGGCTTGCAGTCTAGACATAGCCTAAATGATTTCTTTGCTTCAGTCTTCACGGCTGAGGACGTTGGGGAGATTCCTGAATCTGCACCGTCCTATGTGGGTAATGAATCTGAGAAACTGTCCCAGATTGAAGTGTCATTAGAGGAGGTTTTGGAACAAATAGAAAAACTTAATGTTAACAAATCTCCGGGACTGGATGGCATTCATTCAAGGGTTCTAAAAGAACTCAAATGGGAAATTGCTGAGCTATTATCTGTGGTTTGTAACCTATCCTTTAAATCGGCTTCCGTACCTAATGAATGGAAGGTAGCCAACGTGACACCAATACTTAAAAAGGGCTGTAGAGGCGATCCTGGCAATTACAGACCAGTAAGTCTAACTTCAGTACCGGGCAAATTAGTCGAAACAATCGTAAAGAATAAAATTGTGAAGCATGTAGAAGAACATAAATTGTTGGACAAAAGTCAACATGGTTTCTGTAAGGGGAAATCCTGTCTTACTAATCTGTTAGAGTTCTTTGAAGGGGTTAACAAACATGCGGGCAAGGGGGATCCAGTAGATATAGTATACTTAGATTTTCAGAAAGCCTTTGACAAGGTCCCTCACAAAAGGCTCTTGTGTAAATTACATGGCCATGGGATAAGAGGGAAGGTCCTTTCTTGGATTGAGAACTGGTTAAAAGACAGGAAACAAAGGGTAGGAATAAATGGTAAATTTTCAGATTGGAGAGGGGTAACTAGTGGTGTACCCCAAGGGTCAGTCCTGGGACCAATCCTTTTCAACTTATTCATAAATGATCTGGAGAAAGGCGTAAGCAGTGAGGTAGTAAAGTTTGCAGATGATACAAAACTGTTTAGGATAGTCAAGACAGAAGCAGACTGTGAGGGACTCCAAAAAGATCTCACCAAACTGAGTGATTGGGCAACAAAATGGCAAATGAAATTTAATGTGGATAAGTGTAAAGTAATGCACATCAGGAAAAATAACCCCAACTATACGTACAGTATGATGGGGGCTAATTTGGCTACAACAAATCAGGAAAGAGATCTTGGAGTTATCGTGGACAGTTCTCTGAAAACTTCCACACAGTGTGCAGAGGCAGTCAAAAAGGCAAATAGGATGCTAGGAATTATTAGGAAAGAGATAGAAAATAAGACCCAGAATATCTTACTGCCCCTGTATAAAACTATGGTACGCCCACATCTTGAATACTGTGTACAGATGTGGTCTCCTCACCTCAAAAAAGATATTTTGGCCTTGGAAAGGGTTCAGAAAAGGGCAACTAAAATGATTAGGGGTTTGGAACGGGTCCCATATGAGGAGAGGTTAAAGCGACTGGGACTTTTCAGTTTAGAAAAGAGGAGACTGAGAGGGGATATGATAGAGGTCTATAAAATCATGAGTGGTGTGGAGAGAGTGCATAAAGAAAAGTTCTTCATTAGTTACCTAAATAGAAGAACTAGAGGACACCAAATGAAATTAATGGGGAGCAGGTTTAAAACTAATAAAAGGAAGTTCTTCTTCACACAGCGTGTAATCAACCTGTGGAACTCCTTGCCAGAGGAGGCGGTGAAGGCTAGGACTATAATAGAGTTTAAAGAGAAGCTAGATAATTTCATGGAGGTTAGGTCCATAAAAGGCTATTAGCCAGGGGATAAAATGGTGTCCTTGGCCTCTGTTTGTCAGAGGCTGGAGAGGGATGGCAGGAGACAAATTGCTTGATCGTTGTCTTCGGTCCACCCTCTCTGGGGTACCTGGTGCTGGCCACTGTCGGTAGACAGGATACTGGGCTAGATGGACCTTTGGTCTGACCCAGTACGGCCGTTCTTATGTTCTTATGTTCTTATGAGGAGAGGCAACAATAGCATGGGCGGTGGGTATAAGAGGTAAGGGAAGGCATTGCCTTTCCAAACTGCCAGGCATGGCCCTGCCCATACTCCGCCCGTTGCTTCAACATGGCTGCAGGTCTTCAGCCATGCTGAGGCTGGGACCACTTGCCACCTGCCCTCCCTGTGCTCCGAGGCAGGAGAAGCTGGGACTGCATGTTGCCTTCCCTTCCTGTGGTCTGGGGCTGGGGAAATGGGACCATCCGCCTCCGACCCTCCCCATGTTCTGGGTAGGCTCATGTGGGGGACCAGAGACTTGCCCTTGCATTGGGGGGGTGGCTGGCGTGGAAGCTGGAATCCTGCCCCTGCGGTGGGGACACTTGGCTCCAGCAAGAGGCAGGGGGGCCTTGGGTGGAAGAGGCGGGGTTGGCAGTTGCCTCACCCAGCCCTAGGTTCACCCACCGCCCATGAGCTTTTCTCCCATTCCCACTTCCTCTGAGCCTTCCCAAACCTTAAGAGTCTTGGCATAACTATAGAAAGAGTTATGCCTCTAGGGGTAGGGGGCAACCCAGGAGTTTTCTAAAGACTGTATCAAATGCTTTACTAAAGTCTAAATATATCATATCTACCACTTTCCCCTTATCCACAAGGCTTGTTACCCTGTTAAAGAAAGTTATCAGGTTGGTCTGATGCAATTTGTTGCAGAAATGCCGCACGGAGCCCAGGATCAGCTGGGGAGTGACCCTGGGCTCCATGAAGCGCTGCCCCTTTGAACGCCGCCTTGGTATTTCAAAGGGGCAGCGCTGCACAGCTGATCCTGGGCTCAGCTGTGCAGTGCTGCCGCTCTGAAGTACCCCCTCTCTCCCGCCCCCCTTTGCTGCCTCTATCTGAGGGGGGGAAATCGACTAGTTGACTGACTATTTGATAAGCATTTGCTTATTGGATAGTCGACTAGTCCTTAACATCCTTACTTATGAACCCCCATCTTCTGCACTTGAAGTGCCAGAGTGCCAACCTTGACAATACACTCCAATCAGAGATGGGGGCCTGATTCATGAAATTTCCCCCTCCTGTTATATATAATAATAATGCTTATCGCTGAAGTCAAATGGAACTTTTTAGAGTTTTGAGATGTTGTGATTTAGCACCTCTCCTCCTCCATGTTTCTCTCGGAGGGAAATGGAGGAACTTCCAAGATGGAGCCTGTACTTTCTGCTACTTTCTACCCACAGATATGTATAGGCTGTTTACCTCATGGCAGGTCTTCCTGAGATGAAGTTTGAGGCCTGGCGCAGAGGACTTTTTCAAAAGATATTCTGTTCCCTCTGCAGGATTTTCTAGGGGTTGTCTAGGTGGCCGACTTCCTACTAAATAAAAAGTGTGTTGTTTACCAGGGTGAACTATTCTTCTTATTCCCAGTTCCTTATTCACTGTTCTCACTTCCTTATTCCAATAGGCAAAGTTTCTTTTTAAAAAGAAACCTAAACAAGACAATTTAAGTTTAAATATTTAGAAATCTCACCAATATTAGATTGAATTTCTTCACACAGTGCACAGCCAACCTGTGCAATGCCTTGCCAAATGGATGTTACAAAGGCCAAAAGCATAACTGGGTTGAAAAAAGAATAAGATAAGCTCACGGGGGCAATTAGCCAAAGTGGTCAGGGTTGCAATCCTGGGTGTCTCTAGCCTCTGGTTGCCGGATGCTGGGACTGGACAACATTGGATGGGTCTCTTGATAATTATCCTATTCTGATCATTCCCTTGGTGATCAAATGAACCCCCTTATTCACAGCCTAGAGACTACAGTAATAATGTTTGTGTAAAATATGCCTTTCAACAAATCGTTTGAAAGATAACTCAGTGGCCAATATTATCACAGTGAAGTATATGTAGTTGAGTAGAACTGGCCAAGCAGGCCTGTCTGAAGAAAATACACATCCCTTTAAATTTGCATAGATGTGTTAAAGAGTCCTCAGACAGTGAAAGTAGAGGAAACAGAGGCAAAAGAAATGTTTTATTTCTGCCTTCACCACTGAAAATAAAGCATGAAGTCTCCTTCCTTCAGCAGATTCCATGGTTCCTTGTATTCAGCTGGAAAGATCTTTATCTAGGGGTCATGCTCAGGACATTTCAACGGATAACTTTCTTCCTACCCATCTCTCTCTTTTCACCTAAGATGACAAAAGAAGCAGCTGTTGGGACTACAGGAACCCAACCTTGGAGAATTCTACCTTGGGCCAAGTCTAATGTGTTAAGCTTAGAAAGCATTTTATCTATACTTTTCTTGTAACTGTTTCTGACTTTAATGCCTCATTGTGTGTCTTCATTTAAAATCTCTCTTTGTTGTTAGATAAACTTATCTTATTCTTTTAGTTAAAATTAATCCAGTGTTGTGGATTGTTTGGGTAACTCCATTTTAAGGTGGCAAACTGTTGCATACTGATCTCCTTAGAGAGGCACCAGACCTAATACATCTGGACTGTGCAGGAGAGGGCTGAGTAGCACAAAACACATGGTTGTTGTTTTTTTTAATAAAAATCCAGGAGTGACATCATGTTGGGGTCATCCTACAAGTAGTAAACTGAGGCTGCTGGAAGCCAGAATGTGGCTGGTGTTTGCTGATATGCAGCTGGGGTTAGCTCTTTTGGACCAGGGCTGTAGCTGTACAGTGACACTCAGGCTGTGAGACCTGCCTGCTGGCAGTCTGTTTGCGTGTGACCCAACTTGCAAGCAACAACAGTGAAGCATTGTGAGGAACTTTAGGTTGCAATGCACATGGTGACACTCAGTGATCTGGACTGCACCCCTGGAGTGGCATAACCCTTGAAGCATTTGGCACTGGCTACTGTCAGAAGAGAGGATATTGGGAAAGATGGAGCATTTGTCTGATCCAGTACAGCCAGCCAACTTGGACTGCTGAAAAAGTTTCTTGCTATAAAGTTAGATTTTCAGCTAAACAAAATTTTTTGTGTGTTTCAAGTGTTTGCTTTCTGCAGAAAATGCTGACTTCTTGTGCAGAGACTGACCACCTGAAAGCCAAGAAATAAGACTCATAATTTTGACTCAGAAATGCATTTATAGTACCTCATTGCAATTGTAATTCAGGTGCATCACATCCCTGTTCTTCTCAATGGGCCAGGCTCCTACACTGGACTATATCTCCCCAGGGCTATGTCTAGATGGGATATTTAATTTGCAATTTCGGTATGTCTAATTTACATCCCTCTGGTGACAGAGGGATGTAGTCTAGACATACTACAATGAATGCTTTCCCTGCCCACATGCTTAGGGTCTCAGGGTGCATCTACACTGCACCCATAGATCAAAATAATATATGCAATTTGCGCTACAGCAATTGTGCATCTTAGTTCGATCTTATTTCAGAATAGCTTATTTCATAATTACAGTGCCAAATTTTGAAATAAAGCGCTATTCCAAAACGTCCCTTAAACCTCATGCAATGAGGTTTACAGGGATGTCAGAATAGTGAGCCCGTGATATTTCGATATAATGGCCTTGCTCTTAAGACGCAGAATAGTTATTTTGGGATACCAGTGGCATCCTGAAATAGTTCTGCAGTGTAGACATAGCCTAACTGATTGCCATATTTGGGGCCAGGAAAGAATTTTCCCCTTAGGTCAGATTAGCAAAGACTCTGGGGATTTTTCACCTTCCTTTGCAGCATGAAGCTTGGGTCACTTGCAGGTCTAAAATAGAGTAAATAGTGGATTCTCTGTAACTTGAAGTCTATAAAGCATGATTTGAGGCCTTCAGTAACTTAGCCTCCAAGTCAGGGGTCTATTACATGAGTGGGTGGGGGTGAGGTTCTGTCGCCTGCGATGTGCAGGGCAGACTAGATATTCAGATGGTCCCTTACAACCTTAGTATCTGTGACTATTTTCATCTTGCTTCTTTAAGGTTTCAGGACTCACCTACACTACTGAGCCTTTCATGCCATACCTTTGCGTGTAGTCACCTAAATGGAAATGCAGTATAAGTTGTCAGGAGGCATAGCTATACCACCTCCTTGAACATTAGTGATGCAGTGAGAAGCACTCTGTCAGCATAACTGTGTCTGCTGTGAGGCTGTTGTCCATGTAGCTATGTCACCTACAGGTCACCTACTCAGCTAATGACAAGTGTTATATAGCACCTAGGAATTATTATTTCATAAACATCTACATTTTAATATATTTGTGTAAAAATTAGTAGCTATATTAGTGATCATCATTAACACAATGTTTAGAAAATGGGTGGTGGTGCATTTGGCAAACAACAGAAGAAAAGTATGCATTTCTTGTTTTTATTTTTATACACGATCATGTTAAAGCAAAGACATCTCGGAAGAAAAATGCTCCATGTTGGTATAGGTGTGTGTTGGTTTCACACAAGTATTAAAAAAGAGACCAAGGAAGCAGGATCACAATGTGAACATAACTGTCAAAATGACAGGAGAAATAAAACACAATATTGGCCAAGAACACAAACATCTGCTAGAAAGAGAGGATTAAGAAAACAAATATCAAACTGATTCAACTGCATTAATAGTTGATAACTTTAGTGAAGTAAAACTCAGTACCATTTTTCAAAAAATAGCTTGTGAAAGAAGGAAGGAAGGAAGAACTGATTGCAGTATCTACCCGGATTGCATTAACATGCAGGAGAAACAACATGCCTCTGAAATAATCACATAAAATATCCCACTTCTATTTGCAGTTCATTGACATTTCCCCTTTTACACTGCACAAACTATTGTGTATAGAACCAGCCACATTACGGTTGCCTTCTTTTTTGTCCTCTTCCTATTATTGTCCTGCACGATGTTTATTGCATTTGCTCTTAGTTAACTTTGAACACTGTCTTTCACAATTTCCACCAACTCTGAAGCTCTGTGGTGGAGCTAGTCATTCAAAATGTGTTTTAGCAATTGTGTACAAGTTTTCAGCACTGGCTTTGCTGTCCCTAATTAGGTGCTCTCCATCTCTGGTAGCATAATGCCTCTCCATAATGATGATTGGGGGACATAACTGAACAGGCCTGCCTACATTTAGGTATGATAATGTATGTTGGGAGGAGAAATCATGTTTTCCTGTTCATCTTTTTCCAGGCATGCAAGAACTGATTTCACAAAAAGGTAGATTTTTGCAAATTTCCTGTTTATTCTCAAGTGCTATTTCCTTGTAGAATTCAAGAAAATTTTAGTGAAGGATAGCTGTTGTTTCTGCACATGTTTTATCATAGTTATTATGTCCTTGAGCTCTTTGAAGAGATGTGCTGTACTAAAAACAAGGCTGAGTTTGCTAATCATTTAGTTGCATTCATGTATAGTTTTCCCATTTTGCAGTAATGCAGAAACATGCTAAAAAACCCTTCTTGTGATCAGTGGAAACTCTTACTTTAGAGTCATTACCACTTATTATTTTTATTCAATGCACTGCACAAAATGTGTAATATTTCAACATCAGTTGGCTTTCACATACAGACTTCAAAACAAGCACAGATAATACAAAGGAGCCATCTGGTTGAAAACTTTGCAGTAGCATAATTCAGGACCAGCTAAAATCATATTCAATTTTTTTTGTTGTCTGTGACAATGACGATTTATCCTAAGGGTATCTGGAGAAAATCAGACCAGCCAATTTGAAATTGCTGAAGTGCTCCAGGTCTGCTGTTAGTAACTCTGTTTCATTGAGATTGAAGAGACCAGGGCACTTAGCACATAAAACACTGTGTAAGAGTCAATGTTTACCTGATAGGGGTTTCATGACAGCTAGTGACCCTGTGGCATCAAGGTATGAGTCACGTATACCCACTGTTTGAAGATCCAACATTAAGTACAGCTTAGCCTTCATGAATCTTTGAAACCATTTTTTGGCTCTTCTATATATGCACTTTTATCAACATTTCTCCCTTCATGTGGATATTTGATGTAGTAGTTGGCTGTATCTGGATTCCAGACCGTAAAAGCTTCCTTATGGAGAGGCAGACAGTGCAAAATTATATGGGAAATTCCATGAAGGTACTCATGAAAATAACTTCCCTTGTATGCTAAACAGGAACTTAAAGTACAAATCCTTAGGAAAGCTTATCTATGGGTGCCACCAATGATTAGCATTAACTACTGCTGTACTAAAATATTTTTGTTATAAGAAATTGAAACGTCTTTCCTGACTTTGCAATTTCAGAGTGAACAGATGCTATGGAATGCATCAACTGAGCAAACCTAATTAATGAATGTTAAAGTTAGTCTATAAGGTGCCACAGGACTTCTCGTTTATGCAGATTCAGAGTAACATGGCTACCCCTCTGATTCAAGCCATATTGATACTGCATGAGTCTTACAGCAACTCAAAAGACCCACTAGCCACTTCAACTTACTGTAGGGTGTAAGAATAAGGGAGTATTCCCTAAGTAGCTAGTGACCCCTTTCGTATTTTATGTTTTAGAATCCATCGCTAACCTGTGCGGGGAGCAATATGTATGCATTAACCTAGGCCTTGTATGTTTCTGAGCCAGTTGTGCCTATGTGGTTTCATCTAATTTTTGTTTTATAAAGAGTAAAAGATACAACACTTGAATCCTCTGAACTGTCATTCATGCTAAAATTCGACACTCTATGTGTCGGTCTCAACAAAGACGCTAACTATCTTACCCATTACCAAGATAGCTTCCCCAATTATCACCTCTAATACCATTAGCTCACAGACATCTAACTCTCCCCACTTCTAATATAATTAATTCACAGACACTTACCTTCCTTCCTCCCCCCCCCCCCATCCCCCTCCTGTTCTGAAATGTGATTTGTCCTTTTCATCTGTGTTCATTTTTTTTAATTGTATCCTTTGGTATATATGGTTGTGACTATTTTCTTCCACTATTTGATCTGAGGAAGTGGGTCTGGCCCACGAAAGCTCATCATCTAATAAACCATCTTGTTAGTCTTTAAAGTGCTACATAGTCCTGTATTTTGTCTCATAAAAAATGTTTGTGACAAAATTAAACAAAACTGATAAATATGACTATGTTCCTTGTCCTTAATTTGTCTAAAAGCAAACCAGTGTTCTTATTGGTTTCTTAATTTTAACTGCCTACATAATGTCTGTGAAAACATAACTGGATCATAGGTATGGGAAACGGGGTATACAGGGTGCTGCAGCACCTCCCAGATTTGCACCCTGTGCCTGTGGTCCTGGCTGCCAGCTCCAGGGTGTCCTGGCCACTGGAGTCCCCACCACTGGCCTTGGAGCCCTGGTCATCAGTCCCATACCCAAGGCTCTGCAGCCACCCCTAGTTGTGGCCCCAGCCTGAGGAGGTGAGGGGCTCGGATGGGCTAAGGCAGAGGGGGCGCAAATCAGCCCTCCCATCCTAAAAATTGTTCCAATACCACTGCGCTGGATTTGCAACAGGTTGGTTGAATATTGTTGCGGGGTGATTTTACAAGTCTCTGTCTGTTTACTAACAAAGGAAATGCAAAATAAAAATGAGAACAAAATATTTAGCAAGAGTGTTGCCCAAACATGAAGCTTTGGCTGTGGAAGTGGTACAGTACCATCTCTTCATAACATAGCAAGCATGTATCCCTGAGGATGGCCAGAGAAGTATTTTGCCATCTATATAACCCATAAAAACCCAGTTCCTTATTCACATTCCATGTACAAAAAGGAAGTGGTGTGTGGCAGTGTGACATGTGGCTGCATTTTGCACAGGAGCAAAGCTTCAGGTCAGAGGTGACATGTGCCAGCTACTTGAGAACCTTCTGCGTGCAGGGACATGTCACTGTGGGGTAACCCAAGATGTATCCTCTGACAATCTGTCAAAACTTAGTTCCTCATTTGAATAAATTCCTAATATAGTTTGTTATGAAATTCACTCTCAGTTATTTTGGTGTCATTTCTTAAAAAGTAACTGCCACCGATTCTCTCTTTTTTAATTTTATTTTATTTTGGCCTGTAAATAAAGAGCTGGTACTAGCTTACTCTCTCCCCTCTGGGTACAACAGATCCCAAATCCCAATGCTGGGTCCCTCAAAAGTTTTGAACACACTCTCCATGGATCTCTATCTGCCTTTTATTACTGCCCTCCCTTCCCAAAGGAGGAGGAATTGCAGGGTACAGAGAGACAGCTCTCTTCCCTGGGATACTGCACAGCTCTTGGACAACCTGTCCTAAAGCATTCACAACATGACATGAAGTGCTGCGAAACAGCTCCGACCTCACAGTGAATTCCTGGTCATATTTTTGATGTGGTCTGTCCTCTGAAAGACCTGGTGGTTTTGAAAAGAGAAATACACATAGATTGGAAATTTCAAAGCTCTCTATACAATAAGCAACTGGCTTCAAACAACTAAAACTGATAGCCCAAGAAGGGTATTAAGCCCGCTCTGCATATCTTATCTTCTATCCTAGGCATTTTGGAACCCCTATAATTATACCATCTACACCTCCTTACAGGGCACAGTCAGCCATGCACATGGAACAATTCCCCTACACTCACTCTCCTTCTCTGGGCCCTCTTTTCATAAGCACAGCTTGTGTGTCACAGCCTTCTCACATGGGCCAAGTCTACACTAGACCTGGAAGGTCGGCTTACTATGTAGACTACGTAACTGGAGTTGGCTTACTTCAAGCCAAGCTTGGCGCCGTCCTCACTGTGGGAGGCCAATAGGAGCAAACGCTCCCGTAGGCTTCCCTTACTCTTCATGACTGCGAGGCATACAGACACCAGCCGGAATAGCCCTCAGCATTTGATTTACAGAGCTATAATAAACCCACTAAATCAAACGCTAGAACATCAATCTCCGGCACAGCAAGTGAAGACACACCCATGCAGCATAGTTGGAGACATTTGAGACTCCGGAAATTAGAGAGACATTGTATATTTATATAATTCGATATTAACAGACGAGCTTCTGTTAGTGAGAGACAAATTTGAGCCACACAGCGCTGAGGAAGAATTCTGTGTGACTTGAAAGCATGTATCTCTCAACAACAGAAGTTGGTCTAATAAAAAGATATTACTTCACAACCTTCTCAGTCACATTGTGAGACAACAGACCACAGAATAGTCTGGGAGGGCTGTTCTAGCAAATGGCCTGCCCCCATATAATCAGTCTGGATATGGCAAATTGCTGAGCCACTAGTTCTAAAAGAGAAGTGATGCCTTAAGTGATCCATTGAGCCATCTGGTTCGTCTGATGATAAACATTTCTATTAATGAAACAGCTCCACCTGTTCATCTCATTCATGCACACTGGTCTGAATGTTATTAAAGCATACAAGGGCCCTATAACACTGAACCCCTGCGAACATGTTATTTAGGTTCCAGGCCTCAGTTTCTGCATCAGCAGAATGACCTATAACTGCTTAAATGATAAATGTCAAATATGAGCAATGTGCAAAATGTTAAGGCTGTAGTGGAAATGCAGAAGACAATTGTGATAACGAGGAGATTAGGTGGTGTACAACAATCATTCCCTTTTATGCCTGAATCTCCTTTTAGGCCTGGATGCTTTAGGCAGCCATTTATGCTGTTTCCTTCTCTTTATTTTCTTATTCCCAAGGAGTTGACTGCTTGCTTAAGATGGTACATCTTAGGAATGCACTGTTTACTTTTAACAAGTTCTGAGACCTGTTTCAAGGCTTTCCACCTGGAGTAAGGGAGTGCCTGGAAAGATTACATAGCTATCTATGTTGAATGTTTACCACCTACTAAAGCTAATTATTTGGCCTGGGAAAATATTCCATGTATTAGCAATTTTGCCAAGTTCTCAAAACAATAGGTGTGAATAATGTAGATCCGACAGTATATACCGTATATACTCGAGTATAAGTCGACCCGACTATAAGCCGAGGCACCTAATTTTACCCCAAAAAACTGGGAAAAAGTATTGACCCAAGTATAAGCCTAGGGTAGGAAATAAGGCAGCCTAGGGTAGGAAATGAGTCGGGGCGAAAGCTGCTCCGGTGCCCCTGGTCTGCTGGAGACCGTCTCCAGCAGACCAGGGGCACCGGGCGGGTTCCCGCGCTTCTGAGGCTTTGCCAGAGCAAAGCCTCAGAGGCGCGGGGAACCTCCGCTGCTGCCGCTTCAATCTGGGAGCCTGTGGTCTGCTGGGGACCGTCCCCAGCAGACCACAGGCTCCCGGACTGAAGCCGCAGCCGCGGGGGGGGGGGTCCCGCGCCTCTGCGGCTTTGCCCGCCTCAGTTCTCGAGATGCTGACTCGAGTATAAGCCGAGGGGGGCATTTTTCAGCACAAAAACTGTGCTGAAAAACTCGGCTTATACTCGAGTATATACGGTAAGTGCCGGGGATATTCCTAACATTGGAACCCCAGCGTAGACCAAAGCCACAGGAGGTGCTACATACTGGCCACTGGGGTCCATCCACTGTCCTCCTTCAGGGGGTTTCCGGCAGCAGAAGGGACATAAGCATTGCATTTTATTCTGAGAGTTGCTTAGGCTTAATAAGTATTGTACTTTCTTAGTAAGCATTGCATTTTATTTTGAGATGTGCTTAGGCTTAATAAGCATTGCACTTTACTCTGCTATGAAGCATTGCATTTTACTCTGACAGTAAGCATTGTACTTTACCTTGATATTTGTTTAGTAAAATCTTTAAACCTTCACCCAATTTGTGTGCTTATTGCCTCTGAATCCTTTAAAGAAAGAACCATTGCCTCTTGGCAACACAAAGGCCGATCAGCAGAGGGATTAAAGTTCCGAATCTTCTGCTTTCCCATCTTGTGCTTCATGCACAAAACAAAGCCCCAGCCACAGAAGCTTTTTGCAAAATTCAGAGGTTTTGTTTTCAGGAAAATGGCTTTATTTTTCTTATGTTCTTTGGAATTCATTTATGATTTTGCCCCCACTTTTATCACCTCCTGAACCTCTGCGCCTAGAAAAAAAATCAGGTGGTTGAAGACTTGTGAAAAATGATTTTTGTTTTGGGGCATGGAGGAAGAATTACTTGGATAACACTGCAAACATAGATTTTCCTAATAACAAGAGCAACAGTTCTGCCAACTTCTAATTAGCAACAGATTTACACAACCTTTTCCATGTACTGAGAGTCCCGGGTGAATAATGAAGTAATTTTGGCAAAACTGCTGTAGGTTGGCTGGTATTTATCATTCCATTGTGGCAAAATGCTAATACAGACTAACATGCAGTGTAATTAAAATTATAATTGTTAAATAATGCAGTTTAGTCTTTTTGTCTCCTCAACATGCCCTGCTTCTTTTGCCTTTGAATTAGAATAGCTTCAGTTTCTTTCCTGTGGAAAGAAGAGGTTTGGTTTTCCCTGCTGGGTGTTTCAAGGCAGTGTTTCTCATTTGAAAGCAATACAGCCTGCTTTGAACACAGCCCTTATCACAGGCAACTTCATTTTCCCAGTTAGATGACTCTGCTGTCTCTCCTACCTCCTCGCCCTAACCTTTCTTGCTCCACCTGCTGCTCTGGCTCATTTCTATTCACTGCCCTGGTGCTCTTCATATCTTTACCCCCTCACTGAATTCCCTCTGCCTGATCAGTTCCTTATTTCTTTTAAAAAGTGACCTCTAAAGAGGTAGAAATGAGTTTTTGCCCTTTTCTTGCCTTAATCCATTAAGAAGACCTGAAGGTAAAGAGTTTTTCCATTTTTTTCCACTTTGGAAATACTAGAGATGTCAAATTCAGTCTTCTCTTTAGTGATTGTTTTTCTTTTTGTTGTTGTTCTTGGGTGTCTCAGAAACATATAATGGTGTTTTCATGGCCATTAAATAAATAAGTGGAATGATTGAACCCACATCTTTGAGTTGTAGGCATTAAGCAAAATCAAACAACAGCAAAATGATTTAAAATTCTGAATACAAGCACTTCCCCACTGAATTATGTTTCACTTCCTTGGTATTCTAATGCAGTGGTCACCAACCAGTAGATCAGGATCTACTGGTAGATCTTAGAACCTCTGACAGGTGATCCTGAGAGCTTTGGCCAGGATGCTATCAAGTGCTGGCATTTCATCTTCCCCTCTCAGCACTGCCGTGCTGCTCCTGCCCTCTGCCTTGGAGGTGCCCCTCACCCCTGGGAGCCTGCTGCTTGCTGTGCAGGGCACAGGAAGAGGAAGAGGGAGTGCTGATGTCAGGGTGTCCCTCCCTCCCTCCACCCTGTACCCCATCTCCACAGAGCAGAGATGGAGAGAATTTGCTGTCTGCTTTGGGAGTGGTGCTGGGTCAGGGGAGGGGTGAGCCTGCCTTAGCCCCCTGCACCACCATCCAGAAGCCACCTGTGGTAAGCGGTGCCCAGCTGGAGCTCACATTCCAAACCCTGGCCCCAGTCCTGAACCGCTCCTGAACCTCAAACCGCTGCCTGCAGCCTGATAATAGCAAGTGAGGATGGGGGAGGGAGGACGGAGAGAGCAGGGGCAGGGCCTCAGAGAAGGAGTGGGAAGGAGGGGGGCAAGGGTATTTGGGTTTGAGGTAGATCCTGGATTGTGCTTAAATTCAAAAAGTCATCTCATGCTTAAAAAGGTTGGGGACCACTGTTCTAATGTCATCATTCTACTAGTTCTCCTGTTATTCATAAAGTTTTCCAGGGAAAACAGTGCAAATGAGACCTACATTTCTAATAAAAAAACAAACACACCTTTTCTATAAATCATAGAAAAGAAAAAGGGCACAACATTCCAATTTGTTTTTCCTTGCTGGATCACCATTAAGGCCACTTGCTCTTATACTCCCCAGCTCCATCATTCAGTCTTTTACTAGTGTCTGTTTCCTCTCCAATTCTTAGTCCTGTCCCACTTTTTTTTCCAGGAACCTCCCTCCCCAATGGGACTACCACTCCTAAGCAATATTCCCTCTAGTCTTTTCCAACCATGTGGAGAATAATGGTTATGTGCCCTGAAGCATGTGTGGATGTGCACCACCATGTGCAAACCTAGCTGAGGTTGCTCTGCTAATTAGCTAGGTGCCATTTGAATCTCTCCTGAGTGGCTGCACAGCTTAGAGGGGACACTCCTCCTTAGGCTCTCAATAACATTTGCATTGCTTGATCCTGTTTAGATATGTGATGCTGACCCCACTGTACACTTATGCCATGTCCATATACAGCAGTTTTATAATGTCCCCTTGTTTCTAATGAATTCAACTACACGGATATAAACAGTACTGAGAGCTATAGGCCCTGGGGTCTTGTATCTCAATAAAAACAGCTGCCCGTGGCTCCAGCCATTTTTAAAACTTGTTTAAATGAGCTGTGTTTGAAACCGGTTTAGGGTTGCCAGGTGTCTGGTTTTGAACGGGACAGTCCAGTATTTGAGCTGTCTGTCTGGGAAACAAATTGAGAAAATAGAAATGTCGGGTATTTTCTAAATAAGATGTAATATAGATTGTGATGTCATGTCAAGTGTATCTGGTATTTTTGTTGAAACCATCTGGCAACCCTAAACCGGTTACAAGTTTCCCAGTTTAGACAGTCCGCCCGCTACAGCAACAATTTTTAGTACCTTGTCTGTTCAAACTGCTCTGAATGGGTTTAATCAACACAGTGCTGAAAACATCTGTCACCGCCAGCCACACAGCCATCTCACTGAGGGCACCAACTGTTATCAACTCCTGGACAGCTGAACTGGTTTTGGCATGACTGGAATGGTTGGTAAAAATTTCCTACTGTAGAAAAAGCTGAAACATCTTCCATTTTGCTCACAGAATCAAAGACTTCATATATGCCAGTGCTAAATATCAGAAAATGTTTTGCTGCTGTGTCTCCCATCAACACTTGTCATTTTGGGCTGATGCCTGAACTTAAAATTCAGAAGCTTCAGAGAGGTAGTCAAGTTAGTCTGTAACAGGAAAAACTTAAAAAACAACAAATAGACTAGTAGTACCTTAAAGACTAATAAAACGTAGATGGTATCATGAGCTTTCGCGGGGTGCGCGCATAAAAGTTCATGATACCATCTGCATGTTTTGTTACTCTTTAAGGTGCTGTTAGTCTATTTGTTGTTTTCTAAGTTTTTTTAAAATTCAGAAATATTCTAATTTTGGCAGTAACAACCACCAGCATAATTTTTATTAACCACTCTGTAAGCAGGTACATTGAATGTCTGAGAGCATTCACTTTAACTTCTGGAAATTTTGGATAAACCTGGAACAGTTATCTCATGTGTCATTCAGCTTGGAGGATAAAGTGGCATACATTTACATATATGTGTATCCGATAGGGATGTGAAAGCCTGTTGAATTAGTTAACAAGTTAAATGTTGTGTTTATTCAGTTAACCAGTTAAATGGGGCCAGTGAAGAGGACCACTCCAGCCTGACTGGGCTGGAGCAGCTCCCCACCACAGATAGGGACTGCTCCTGCCAGATTGGGTCTGCTGCAGACCAGGTTTGCTCTGGAGGAGTAGGCGTGCCCATACCGACAGTGGGCCCCACGAGGCTGGAGCACCCCCCTGCCTGTGGCATGCAGTGGACTGCTCCAGCCCTGACTGGTTAACCATAACCGGTAAAACATTCACATCTCTAGTATCAGATCCATATAAAATACAGCAAACTCTGAATACCAAATGAGAAACACAAAGGAAGCATAATGAGTTTTTTATTGCCTGAAGAGTACAAAAGAACCATGAGCTTGATCCAAAGCCCACTTAGGTCTATGGAAGCCTTTCTATGGGCTTTGAAGCATTAATACAAAGATAAATGCAATATAAATAATACGCAGCTCTTTGCAACAGTAGAACGGCAAGTGCTTTACAAAGGCAGTCAGTACCATCACCCCCATTTTACTGATGGGGAAACTGAGACACAGAGCAGTAAATGACTTGCCAGCAGCCAGCAACAAAGCAAAGGACAGACCCCTGTTCTCCTGAGTCTCCGTCTAATGCTCTTTGCACTGAAGCCTCACGTTGCCATGTTTGAACAAATATCTTACATTTGTTCACTGCTCTGTGACACAATATGACAGAGGAAACACCCCAGAGCTAAGAGGAAAAGAAAAAAAAATAGGGAAAGATGCCACACAGAACATATGTGTCAGAAGAAATACCAATGCTAATTCAGGCAGTTTCCACTGCCCAGCAATATCAGCCTACAAAAATATCTCTGACTCAGTTTCACCATATCCATTAATAAAACTCACCTCCGCTTCCCCATTTTTTAGTTATTTGTCAGTTAAATAATTCTAAAAATAAATTAACACCCTGATCTTATATCCATTTTGGAAGAGGAGTAACTTTGCACTCGGGAGTAGCACTGTCATGTGCAATAGGGCTGCTCACATAAGTAAAGATACTCAACTATTTGTAGGATTCCTGATTTAATGTCAATACATGTATCAAATTCTTCCCCCTTTCAAGAACAGGAAGTTATTTAACCCATTGTGCATGGGAGATATCTGATGCCTGTGCTACCAAGCTTTCATAAGACAGCATTTTTGAGAATCAACAAATACAAATGCTGGTTTGGTAAGCCTATATACGAACACTGCTTGCTGGAACAAAACCAGCACATTTCTAAAATGGGTCTTTGTTTTTCTTAATAGATGAGCATTCTTCCTGAAAGGGTTAGTGTCTCTTTACTTTACTCTGCAAACTCTGTTTGATGGAGCAGAAGGTTCTTTTCTGAGTTTATGTATGATGATCAAATTTTGGCTTTTATTATCCCAGCTTATATATATATATATATATATATATTTGCTTTGATGTAAGTTTGCTAAATATGATTGAAAAGGAACAAGCAAAAATTAGAGAGGTTTGTATTTTCATCTTGGGCTGTGTCTGCATTCATTTTTTCCTGAAAAGTTTACCACAGTTCCAACTCTGTTGGTGATGGCAGTGGTTGAAGGATTAGCAGAGACAAGGCACTCGCCTGCTGCAGATATTTCTACCACAGATTATGTCTAGACTGCAGCTGGGAGACATGACACTGGCGGCAGCTCAGACTAGATACTCTAAACCAGGAGTTAGGCAGGCTTGGACTCCAGCTGCTAGCCCTTGTGACAACATTCACATTGCTATTTTTATCATACTAACTTAATCTGAGCTAAGGTTAATCATCTACCCATACTGGGAATTACACCTCCCCACTGCAATGAACACATTCAAAAGTTTTATTGAAGCTAATGTTTGAAATCAAATTCACGTTACACAAGTTAAAAAGGAAGGCACTGTACATCTGGGATCAAGCGTGGGTTATAAGAAATTATAAGTATCGGTAACAAGGTTCAGAAGATACATTGGGTACATATCCCGTATCGTCCCAGACTGGGGTGTGAGAGTTTTTAGAGCATCAGGGTATGTCTACACTACCCCGCTAGTTCGAACTAGTGGGGGTAATGTAGTCATCCGCAATTGCAAATGAAGCCCGGGATTTGAATTTCCCGGGCTTCATTTGCATGAAGCCGGCCGGCGCCATTTTTAAATGCCGGCTAGTTCGAACCCCGTGCCACGCGGCTACACGCGGCACTGAGTAGCTAGTTCGGATTAGGCTTCCTAATCCATACCCTGTGCCGCATGTAGCCGCGCGGCACGGGGTTCGAACTAGCCGGCATTTAAAAATGGCGCCGGCCGGCTTCATGCAAATGAAGCCCGGGAAATTCAAATCCCGGGCTTCATTTGCAATTACGGATGACTACATTACCCCTGCTAGTTCGAACTAGCGGGGTAATGTAGACATACCCTCAGAGAATAGGTGTTCTTGGGTATGCCACTGACAGAGGCGGTGAAGCAAATAGATACATGATTGAGTGTCTCCCTTGATCCAGTGGATCTTCTGTAGAAAGTTATAGTCAGTCAGGGACAGAATTGGGTTAGTTCCCTGACCGTGTCCCTTGTCAGCCGTCTCTTTCACACCTCTTGGTAATGTTGGTGGCCTGCAAGTAAATGTCGCTGAACTACCTGGTGGTGTTGGACACCTTGAGCTCAGGGCGTAGCGCCTACTGACTCCACACACTCTCAGCACTGGCTCATTGTGGGAGTCCCATATGCCCGAGGTTCCCACAATCAGGGTATGGATCTAGACCTCATAGCCCTGGGCTTTCAGGGTGTCCGCCAGCAGGGTGTATTTCTCTACTTTCCAAGATCGGGCCCTGTGAAAGGCCGGGGTCCTATTCCCAAAGGGCACCACGACATCCACCATGATGACCCTCTTCTGCTCCTCAGTGGTCACAATGATGTTGGGTCGTAGCAAGCCAGGATCCTCCCCAGGGTCAGCATAAGGGCTTTGACCAGCTGGTCTTGGATGGGTCTGGCAATTGCACAAAACATGGGGCAGCATCTCATTGGTGAAGCGGCACTTCCTGCAGTGCTTGTCTCAGTTCCCACACACTTGAGCCGGACCTGGTAGATGAACCACCAGTCGAAGCTGCCTCCAAGGAGGAACTGGTTGCTGGTGTCCCACTTGCTGGTTACCACAAACACCTTATCCAGTGTCACTACTCCAAGAACCTTATACAGGTAGTCCCCGGGTTACGTGGATCCGACTTACGTCGGATCCCTACTTACGAACGGGGTGAGGGAACCCTGCACTAGCCGCCCCCCCCCCCCCCCCCAGCAGACTGCCAAGACACGCTGCGGCGGTCCCGCCGCCTGCGTCCTTCGCGGTGAGAAAAGCTGCTCCGCGTCTCCCTGGTCTGCTGGGGGGGGCGCAGCTAGTGTGCCCCCCTCCCCAGCAGACCAGGCTTTTCTCGCCGACGCCTGGGGTAGAGCAGCTGGGGGGCTGCCGGGTTGGTCCCACAGCACCGAGCTGCTGCGCTATTGGACCAACCCAGCAGCACCCCAGCTGCTCTACCCCAGGCGTCCCCAAGTCAGCCGCTGCTGAAACTGATCAGCGGCTGACTACAGGAAGCCCGAGGCAGAGTTGCTCTGTTGAAAGATTCAGCTGCTGTTGAAACTGACCAGCGGCTTCCTGTAGTCAGCCGCTGATCAGTTTCAGCAGCGGCTGACTTGGGGACGCCTGGGGCAGAGCAGCTGGGGTACTGCTGGCTTGGTCCAGTAGCGCCGCAGCTTGGCGCTGTGGGACCAACCCGGCAGCCCCCCAGCTGCTCTACCCCAGGCGTGTCCGATTCAGCCGCTGCTGGTCAGTTTCAACAGCGGCTGACGCCAGTTCCGACTTACATACAAATTCAACTTAAGAACAAACCTACAGTCCCTATCTTGTACGTAACCCGGGGACTGCCTGTACAGAATCCAGACCAGGACAAGGTGTTTGAGGACCATCAAGGTCCTCTCTGGCATTGTTCTGGTGGGCAGGGTGATGATGATGATGTAGTCCGAGTTCTTAATACATGGTACCAGGACTCCCAGCATTCCTTGCACCACGTTCGGTGGCAGCCAATACTCTTTTCTAGTCATCACAATGCGTTGTAGGTGTGGAACCAGATCAAGGATAGATCTCCCCGCTTTCTCCCAAATTCAGCCTCCAGAAAGCTGCTGAGGTAGGTGACAATGTCCTGCTTGAAGGGGGTCTTGGCAATTTGTTTCTTTACCACATCCTGCACGATGCTCTCAGCAATGCTCCTCACTAGGGATGTTAAATATCAGTTAATTGAATAGTTAAGGAACCTCAGGATTCTTATCGTTTACTCGACTATTCTATAGTCCTCAGGGGCAGGCTGGCAGGCAGTGTATCAGAGGCAGCAGCTTGGGGTGCTAGGTGGGAACTGCTCTGCAAGGGGAGCCGGTTTAAAAACCAGCTCCCCTTACAGACTGGCTGCCTGTTGCCCCATTCTGCTGCCTCTGATAAAGAGGCAGCAGTTTGGAGTGGCAGTAGCCCCTGCCTACGGGGGGGGGGGGGGTCTGAGCTCCCAGACCTGGTGTGAGCCAGAACTGAGCCAGGCTGCCTACCTGCCCGGCTCCTAATACACTTTAAATGCAGAGCCATAGTAGGGGTAGGTCCCGGATCTATCACAAGCCAGGACTGAGCAGGGCTTCTGGCCAACCTGTTAAAAATGTACTGGCAAGTGGGGGGAGAAGGAAATGTGTGTGGTCTATAACATTAGCCTATATGTGTTTACTTATCGGTTAATTGACTACGCTATCACATCCCTACTCCTCACCATCGAATCTGAGCACATCGGGAGACCGAAGGCCTGGGTGATCACCACCATGTCACCCATCAGAGGTAAGTTGGGAGATATAGCTAATGTTGTTCTGGCCCTCTGGGTGAAGAAGAGCAATTTTTTCACCAGGTACCTGATGGTGCCGTCTGCCTTGTTCAGGGCACTTTGGCCATAGCTGATCCTTTCAGGACAAAGGAGACCAGGAAGGTATTGAACATGCTGATCTTTTGCCAAGAGGGAGGGGAGCAGGGAGGAGCCGATGCTGGCTGCATCCCGCAGGAACTCTGCAACGGTGTCTTCCAGAGTCTGTCAGACATGGACTCCTGTGCATGTGCCCAGGTGTTGTTATACCTGCCCCTCCTTGAGGGAGGCCATGGACTCGCCCTGGATCGGAGCCGTGTGGCCTGAATCAGATCCCTATGCCGCCATCAATGTGGAGGGAGATGCACTTCTTGGCGTTGAAGTAGAGGCCCAACCACTTGGCGGCCATCGAGCATCTGCTGGAGGCTCCAACCTGTCGGCAACTAGGACCAGGTTGTTTGCCTAGGCCAGGATGTTGATTCTGTTGCCATGCCGGTTGAAGCAGGCTGGATGTTGCCCCCAACCAGCTCTAGGCCAAATACTACTATGTAGAAGATCCTTACTTGGGATTTAACCCCACACTATTTTAGCCTACTGAGTTTCCCTATTAGATTGAAAGGGAACAGGATCAAGTCCTTATTAAGATGCCTATTGCCAGGTTTCATTCCAAGCTCTCAGCAACAAATACCATCCATCAATGAAAGCCCTGCTATCTAAGGCTTGGTCGCTATGTGGCCACATTTAATACAGATTAAGAATTACTAATCTCAACCAATATTAGCTGTTCTTCACCCCATCTAAGAGCAAGTGGGTTGCAATCATTTAAGTAAATCAGTTTAGCTAAATTGATGCAAATTTGCTAATTCACCTCCCCTTGTCAGCTCTGTGTACATTAAGCAGGACCTTTGCTTAGGATTTTCTTTGTGAAAAAACATGTATACTCTTTGCTAAACACGCAGACGTTTCTAATTAGCGCACATATGGTGTTCATCCGGAATAGATTAAGATAAATTGGAAATCATTGATACAAAGAGCACAAAAACTGTTGCATTCAAATCTTATGACTCCACCCGATAGAGCCAACTATCTCTTACTCAACGAGTGTTCCGTATTTTCTGCACTGTGTTTGCAGACAGAATTGCTGGTGTCAGTGCCTCATGCAAAATGTTTAAACAACTTTATTCCTAGGTTTTCTGCTAGACTGGGTATTTTCCAGTTTGTCTGAGTCATCCAAAATGCCAGCGATGACTCAGGTGGATTTGTGATAAAGGCAACAATAATAGCAGTCTCTACCTTTGGATGAAAATAACTCTCCAATGACAGCACAGGATCATAACGATTCTGTGTGGAACAAAAATAGACATAAATGTACATGTATTTGCTGTACCGCTAACATTTGTTTTGCATACTGAACTTTACAGAAAGTCAGATAGCGACTCATATACACTAACAAGGAAGTGACACAGGCATGGGAGAGACACACTGAACTGAGATGAGGAGGAAAAGGAAAAGGACAGTGATGGAGAAGAGGGAGAGCAGTGCGGTAGAAGAGGAGGAAAGTGAATATAGATTGAAGAAGAATTAAGAGACAGAAGGTGGTGGACAGAGACCAAAAGGAAAAAGCCAAGAATTTCTACTAGATCTGAGATTAGAACGTACATTCTCTGAACTGGTAGTGCTGAATATTATTATTTTTTACTCTAACAGCAGGGCTGTTGATTAATCACAGTTAACTCGTGATTAACTCAAGAATTAATTGTGATTAAATCACAGTTTTAATCGCGCCACTAACCAACTGAAATGTATTAAATACTGTTGGATATTTTTCTACATTTTCAATTACAACACAATACAAAGTGTACAGTGCCTGATTTATATTTTATTACAACTATTTGAACTGTAAAACTGATAAAAGAAATAGTATTTTTCAATTTACCCCATACAAGGACTGCAGTGCAGAGTTTCTCAAATTTCATTGCACTGTGACCCCCTTCTTACAACAAAAATTACTTCATGATCCTAGGGGGAAGAAGAAAGGGTCGAGAGTGATCAAAACCTGAGCCCTCCCAAGCCCCAACTCCAGGAAGGTGGGGGAAGGGAGCAAAGCTCAAGATTAATGGCTTCACTCCCAGGCAAAGGGTCTGCAACCTGAGCCAGCCTTGGCCATGGCATGTAGCCCTTGGGCTCTGGTGTCAGCCCTGTGCAGCGGAGCTTAGTCTTCAACCCTAGGCCCCTGCCCTGACGACCCCATTCAAAGTGAGTCCCAACCTACAGTTGGAGAACTGCTGCTGCAGTGTAATATCTTTGTCATGAAAATGCAATTTACAAATGTAGATTGTTACATACCTGCACTCAAAAATAAAACAAGGTAAAACTTTAAAGCCTACAAGTCCACTCGGTCCTACTTCTTGTTCAGCCAATCACTAAAAGAAACATGTTTATTTACATTTGCAGCAAATAATGTTGCCCTCCTCTTATTTACATTACCTAAAACTGAGAACAGACACTCACATGGCACTTTTGTAGCAGGCATTGCAAGGTATTTACATGCCAGATATACTAAACGTACGTATGCCCCTGTGTTTTGGCCATACTTCCATGTTGATGATGCTCATTAAAAAAATAATGCATTAATTAAATAGTGACTCAATTCCTTGAGGGAGAATTGTATGTCTCCTGCTCTGTTTTAACTGCATTCTGCCATATATTTCATGTCATAGCCGTTTTGGATTATGACCCAGCACATGTTCATTTTAAGAACACTTTCACTGCAGATTTGACAAAATTCAAAGAAGGTTCCTGTGATGCAGAGGGGGTGCTGTCTGTTTTTGTAAACCCGTGTTCACTCTAGTGTTACATTCACCGTTTGTCTTACGGGGTTATGTGTGATCCTACTGTCCTATGCTGCTCTGTAGTGATGCTATGTGTGTGTGTGTATGCATACCTCAGTTTCCCCGGGCCCTGCAGCACTAGCTGCATGAGGAGGGGGAGGCTGGGTGTGACTCACTGGGGAAGTATGTGCAGTCTCTTACATCCTGAGGCCCAGGTGACAGCACATAGCACCTTTGGCCTGGAAGGAGGACAATGGAGGAGGTAGGGCTGTGGAGGTGAGGCAGTCTCAGCTGGGCTATGATGAATGAGGAGGTTTTAGACCACGGAAGAGGGGAAAGCCCCTTCCTCCCCCTGAGAGGAATAAATCTGTCTGCTCTGGGTGCCCATGCTAACATCGATCCTATGCTACGCTGTGCTCCTGACAACCAATCAAACCTTCTACTCTACTGGCTGGCTGAGAGTCACACCTGGCTGCAGATGGGGGTGCAGGGTCGGGGGCTCCCCGACACGCCATCACAGTGGTGTCAGGGTGGGATGAACTGCACCCTGTGGATGGAGTACCAGGCAGTAAGTGACTGGGGTGCAGTAGAAGGAAGGGGACTTGCAAAAGCCAGGCACTGGGGGCAGTAAGAAGCAGTTCCAGGAAACGGAGGGGCAGGCAGTGTAGTCATGGAGAGGGAGCGTCCCCAGGATGGGAAGTGGCATTCAAGGAGCATGGCACACTGAGGGGTTCTTTCTGGGAGTCGTGGGGTGCTGCCGCATCAGCCTGTGAGTCTGCACCCGGGGAACAGCGGGGAGATGGCCTACAACCATCTCCTCAAGGCAGACGTAGGGGGGCTGTGCAAGGAGAGGGGCCTGTCCATGGGGAAACTGACCAAAGCCCAGCTAACTGCCTGGCTGGAAGAGAATGGCCGTTCCAGAGGTCTGGATCCTGTCCCGGCTAGGAGCAGCCAGACACCCCCTGGGAGAGTTTCAGGCTCTGAGACAGAAGAGAGGGCTGGAGACCGCCAGACAGATGCAGTGCCCTCCAGGCCGCAGTCCCACGATAGTAAAGTTGCTGGAGCAGCAGAGGAATGAGGTGTCTCAGTTGGGGGCCACAGCAGTCAGTGTTTGGGGTTTCTAGAGGGGTTTTTTTGCTTCTCACTTGTGTGGTCCCCAACTGATTTTTCTGTGGGTCACTGGCCTCCAGCCCGAAAAAGGTTCCCCACACCCCTGCCATAAAGAAAAAAAACATGGCAATCTTTTGGGTTGGACATAAATTAATATTTTATTTAAAATGAAGTTTGATAAACTATCATGAGAAAGTTAAAGTACTTAATTGGTTTAATAATTTAAATTAATATTTCCTTTCTTACCAGTTAAATTAAACCATTCTCCCTTGCTGCAGCACTAGCAAAATGGCTCCGGTATAATTATGTGATTAGCAGTGAGTTTCCATTAGCAACGGGTAGTCCATGAAAAGGTTTGCATTGAGCCAGTTGGGCCACAGGCCAAAAAGTTTGAGAACCACTGCGTTAGATTATTCAGCAGTTCCCAACCTTTTCCAGATGGGGACCCATTTTGACAATTCAGGAAGACTTGGTGACCCAGAGCAATTCAAAAAAATGTGCGAATGGCTCCTTAAGAGCCACCTGGGGAGACCTGGCGACCCTTTTGAAATGTAATGGCAACCCATATTTGGGTCCTGACCCATAGGTTGGGAAACCCTGGATTATTGGCAACTGATCATCTGGCAACCTAAAACAAGCCTCCTTGTCAACCCAGGAACTCAGGACACTGCCCAAGCAATTCAAACAACAGCAATCAATAAGAAGTCATAAAATACACACTATGGAAATCCAAATTAAATACTACAAAGACAGCCAGGCCAGCGCAAGTCTCCAGGAAAGCTGCCAACCTTTTGGCTAAATGTCAGTCTGGAGTGATGCAATAGGGCTGGAGGAGCTGTGTGAGGGATGATCTTTGCCAGGTTTCCAAAACAGGATGTAAGTGTTAGACTGCTACATAGCAGGAAGAGAGCTGGTTTCATGGGGGGTAAATTTACATAATTCCCAAGGGGCTCTAGAGAACTTACGTTTAGCTGGCCAAGCCCAAAAGCCCAGTTCAGTGTCTTTTCCATCCAAACTCAGACAAAACCACACTGACGTCAATGGGTGCTGTTCCCAATTAAGGAATGAGGAAAAACAAAACCCCTCCTGTAGTCAGATTTATGAGGTAACTTCTCCTCATGGAGAAGGGTTTGGTCTGTACCGCCCAGGAATGCCCAAGATCGTTGCTGAACTGTGAACTCTGCTGGAGGCTTTGAAATCAGCTATTGGATTCATATTGTGTCTAAAAACCAGTGTTGTCTTCAAGTCGTCATTGTCAAGTCCAAGTCGAGTCTCAAGTCACTACAGTTCAAGTTTCAAGTCGAGTCTTGAGTCCCTAAAATCACTTTCGAGTCAAGTCCCAAGTCGAGTCTCAAGTCTTAATTTAAAAAATGTCAAGTCACTTTTGTACAAGCCATCAATATCAGCATTTTCAGACAATTTTTTCACCAAGTGGATTTAACAAAATTAGCAAGTCTCAAGTCGAGTCTCAAGTCACAAACAATGAACCCGAGTCGAGTCTCAAGTTGAGTCACCTTGGCGACTTAAGTCGTACTCAAGTTCAAGTCGTGGGACTCGAGTCAACAACTCTGCTAAAAACAAAAACAAACCCAAAGCAAAACAACCACCCTAGGATTGTGAGCTTTCCCAAGCTTGAGTATCAGGGTACAGAGACATAGCCACTCCATGCATATGCTATTTATTTAAATTTGCAGATGGTGGGGCAGAGCAGATACAATTTCTCTTGTCTAAAGTATATTGCCCTCTACTTTGGTGCTTTTTAGGTTCGCTGGTACACTTACTGAAGTTGTTAGGTGTTCCAAGTATTAGCTTATAACTAGTTTATATTCACTACCTATAAAATATAGTTCCTTACATTTCACAATGCCAACTCTGACCTGTATATTTGCTCAGTTATAGAAGTGGTTTTCTTCTTGAATACACAATCATGTTCCTCAATTGGAACTATACAAATAGGCCTAAATTGTCCAAGATGATAAGTCATTTTCGGTGCCGCCAGTTTTAGGTGTTCAACTTCAGGCTCTTTTTAAAAGATGCTTATATTATCAGAAAATGCATTTACCTTCTGAAAATTTAACTCCCTTTTAAGGTGCCTTATGTTGAACACACAAGAATCTGAAAATGTAAGCCATAAATCATAGTGATCACAGCAAAGAATCAACAACTGACCACTCAGTCAGCAAAGAATCAACAACAGACGCAGTCAGTCATACAAGTTTTGGAATTAAACACATATAGGGTCCTTTGCTTTTCTTTCACAGAAATATAGGACTGGAAGGGACCTCCTGGGTCATGGAGTCCAGTCCTCTGATAGCACAGGCAATGTTGTCATGTAATCCGGTTCATAAAATTACCAAACTCGTTTTTAAGGCCAGTTGAGTTTATTGTCCCCACTATTCCTCCTGTTCCAGAATCTTCTCCTGATTTCCAGCCTGAATTTATTCATGGCTAGAACTTTATACCCATTTGTTCTTGTGCCACCGTGATCTATTAGCTTAAAAACCTCTTCTCCCTTGTTGATGTTTGCCCCCTTTCCAGCCCCCCAAAAAAAGAGTTTAAAGAAAACAATCACATCCCTTCTCTGCTTTCATTTTGCTGGGTTTCACAGACTAAGCTCTTTGGGTATGTCTACACTAGCTCGTTCCATGAGGAGTAACAGGAGTTCAAATTAGAGATTCTACTTCAAACTACCTACTCCATGCCATGTGTAGCCGCGGGCACGGAGTTCGAACTAAGGGGGATTGAAAAATGGCAGCGCCTGGGAAGATGCAAATGAAGCCCGGGATATTTAAATCCCGGGCTTCATTTGCAACTCCGGTTGCCTTCATTTGCCTACCTAGCTCGAGCTACCGAGCTAGTGTAGACATACCCTTTGAGTGTCAAATTTATACTGCCGCTGTCTGTACTAGGAACAGTTTGCAATCATACAACTGAATCAGATGAAATGCTGTCTTGAAATCACCCTTCCTCTTCCACTTCCTTTCCCCTCCCCTCCACCCCACCAAAAAAAATAGATGAGTGTGGTTACCAAATACTTTGATCTACAAACCATGTGATGTAGGTCTTCAGAATGTTATTGAAAAACGACTGGAGTGACAAAAAGAAGTTAACATTGCTCATTTAGATTTTGCAGCTGGTTTTGACTCGGCACGTAACTCAGCATTGTGGGTACTGCTATTCCAGTATGGAGTGCTCTAGGACTTAGCATGCCTTGAACATGGGCGGTGAGTTATATGGGCTCGTACTCCAGCAATATTTAGACCCGGGGGCCCTGCTCCACCAATATTTGGAGCTGGGTCTCTCCCCCAGTCCTGCCTGGAGTGGGCCCAGCCCCCACCTGCCAGGAGGAGAGGTGTCAGTGGGAGGGGGGACAGGGTGATGCTGGGTGAGGAGAGAGTAAGGGCATTGGGGGCTAGAGAGGGGAAGGGGGAGGTGCTGGGAGAAGGCTTGAAAGAAGAGGTGGGCATGAGAAAGGTGGGGATGGAGAAAGTCATGTGTGAAGGCACAGAGGGGCATGAAGGGAGAGAGTGGTGAGGGGATGGGCATCAGGGAAAAAGAGGGTAAAGAGGGCAGGGGCAGTAAGGGAAGGAGGAGGCCCCAGGAGGGTGCAGGGCTAAGGGAAGGAGCAGGTGCCAGAAGATTCTGGGGGTGAAGCAGAAGGGCAGAAACCTGCAGGGGAGGGACCAGCACCAGTGGAGAGAGGCAGGGCAGGTGTGTAGAGGGAGGTGTTAGGAGAGGGGATGAGGAGGGGTAGCTCACATGATCAGAATCAGGCTACTGGAGGAGTGGGCACAGGTGGCAGAGAAGGGCTAGTGGAGGGGGGCAGGTCGCAGGAGGGCTGAGGGCAGTGAGAAGGGAAGGAGTCAGAACAACAGAAGAGGGTGAGGAGTTGGGGGGCAGCAGGCACCAGGGGAGCAGAGAGAAAAGGTAAAGGTTTATAAAATATTTATTAATAACTTGGGTGCCACAGTGACACATCCAAACAAGCCACATGAATTCAGTATTGGTGCACAACACAAAATTAGTTCTGCTCATGGGAGGAAACTCTTAGGCTATATCTACACTGGCAGCTTCTTATGCAAGAACATCTTGCACAAGGCTTCTTTTGCAAGAAGTCTTGTGCAAGAACACGTCCACACTGCCATGTGCGTGCTGTGCTTTTGCGCAAGAGCATCCATGGCAGTGTGGATGCTCTCTTGTGCAAGAAAGCGCCAATGGCCATTTTAGCCATAGGGGTTTCTTGCACAAGAAATCCCTGCCGAGCATCCACACTGCCCTCTAATGCAAGAGAGCTTACACCTGTTAGAAAAGAGCATAGCTCTTGTGCAAGACGCCCTCTCTTACCACGCCGTACTGTAAATTTCCTTGCGCAAGAGCAGGCGGGCAATATGGATACTCTGTGGGTTCTTGCGCAAGAACGGCTGTACTTGTGCAAGAAGCCACAAGTGTAGACATAGCCTTAGAGGGAACACATCCCCCACCCTCTCTGCCCCCGGGTAAATGTCACACACATTGGATTAATGCAATTGCAGTATAGTTACAGGAGAGGGATTTGGTGGGGGCCAAACTAATCCCTGTTGGTAGGAGGATGGCGGGAAAAGTCCTTTGAGTGGGGTGACATGACACCTTTTACTTCTGGTCATGTGTCCATCTTGCCCTGAGCGTGTTATCTCCAGAGGCCTGGTTAACAGGAAGTTAGGGGGTGTGGCTAATGGGGGTCAGGGCATGGTTAACAGGGGTCGTGGGTATTGCTAATTGGGCACCACCAAAAATTATACAAACCTGTTGCCCATGGCCTTGAAGAGGAACAGTGCCATACTGTTGTCTGTCTGTAAGGGTCAACAGTTGCCTTACAGACTGGTTTTCAGCAGAATCAGGCATATGCCCGAGATGTGATCTCTTGTCTACTTTATTTAATATGCTGACAGACTGATGATAAAGCCTATGAAGGCCAAAGTACTGGCATTTAAAATTTCACCTTTGAGGATCCTGAAAATGCAGATGATATTGCCCTACTGAGAGACAATTTGAGATGCCATAGATGCTGCAATTTTTCCAAAGCTCTTTTAGCTAAGGCTGGAAGAGCTGTGAAAAAACAGCTGCATCTATTGGACTTGAGCTCAATGATGATAAAACCAAAGCTTTGCATGTCTCCTATAAAACCAAAACAAGTTGCTGGAGCAGCATGTAGATGGAAATGATGCAGAATGGGTGGTTAATTTTGTGGCAAAGATGTGAATTTCCTGTATTGTGCTGGGCAAAACTGAACGAATTAGGTTTAAGGAGTTCATTGTTTTGAAAACAAACGTTTATGTATTATTGTGAGATGGTATCTAACGTCTTTAAAAGGAGAGGCATGACTAAGATAAACTCTTGGAAGTGGTACAAGAGCTTCAGAAGGACTCTTTTAAACAATGGGCCAAACAAGAATAATTTTTTAGTTTTGTTTGGCTCCTAGGAAACACTTGGGAAGAAGGGAATGCAAGTTACCCTCCTTTGGGCCTATCCTTCTGAAGCTACACCTCAAAAAAGGGAAACTCGTTGTCTGTCCGCGCATGGACAGCAGCTGGTGGCAGAGCTTAAGCATGGGGCCCGAATCGGCCTAAGGCCGGCCCTGCTCATATGTCTCTGGATTCAGCAGGCTGGGTTTAACAGCAATGCCACACTGCACCCTCATGTGCCTTTGGACTCAGTGGGCTGGATTAAACAGCACTTTAAGCTGCCACCCTCATATGCCCCCAGGTTCAGCACCTCCCTATCCCCACTTTCACACTACAATTATTCACCAGTAAATCACACGATGAGCAAACTCCACAGGATTTTGGGCACTATAGGGATCTTTAGCTTGGGTACAAGAAGCGTTGTTGCAGAGCAAACGGGGAAGCCAAAACACCCCCCGTTGAGAAACAGTGAGCGAAAGAGAAAGCAACCAGTTTAACAACGGAAGTTATTTATTTGTGGGTAGTGAAATATATATATATATATATATATATATATATATATATATATAGGGAGCCAGACACACAAAACAGTTACACTATTAAATCTAAATTGAAACTGATCACAAATGTTAGGGCTAGCTAACCATATTACAGTTTACATAGGGCAGCATCAGGAGGCTATGCTTGGAGGTCGGGGAGGAAGGGAGAGAGAGAGAGAGAGAGAGAGAGAGAGAGAGACCTCACCACTCTGTGAAGCTTGCACTGATCAGGGTTCCCAGATGGTGATAGTAGCCGGGGGTCCAGAGGGTAGGAGGCAAGCAGAGCAGAGCCCCCAGCACGATCAGACAGGAGATGAAGAAGTCTCAATGGAACTGATGGGCTATGTCTAGACTGGCATGATTTTCTGGAAATGCTTTTAACTGAGAAGTTTTCTGTTAAAAGCATTTGCGGAAAAGAGCGTCTAGATTGGCACAGACGCTTTTCCGCAAAAGCACTTTTTTCGGAAAAGTGTCCGTGCCAATCTAGATGCGCTTTTGTGCCAAAAAGCCCCGATCGCCATTTTCACAATTGGGGCCTTTTTGCGCAAAACAAATCTGAGCTGTCTACACTGGCCCTTTTGCGCAAAAGCTTTTGCGCAAAAGGACTTTTGCCCGAACGGGAGCAGCATAGTATTTCCGCAAGAAGCACTGATGCAGTTTTAAATCCAGGTATCAGAACAGTTTTTCTTGGGCAAGGGTAGGAGCTTTTATAGGGATAGGACAATAGTTCGAAGAGAACACTGGATTTGGTTATGGGTAAACAGAGGCAAGAGACTAATCATTCCTGGTGTAACCCTTCTGCCGGGTAGGCCTGGCAGTAACCAGGGCTGGGTTTAATATCTTGGGGTCCATCTCACATAGAACCGGCTCGAGCCCCCACCCAGTAATCTGGGAAATTCACGCACCCCTGGGCACCTCTGAGAGGCAATGCTTCCCCACTCATAAGCACCGAGTCTGAGTGTAGGAAAGAAACATTTAATGAGAGAGAGAGAGAGAGAGTCATACGGCATTAACTTGGGGAAAACACCACAAACAGAGTTCATAACCCAAACATGAGCCAAGTTCCCCCACCCCAGCCAAGAATCACCCAAAGTCCAAAGAGTCTGACACCCCAAAAGTCTCTGTCCCTGGTCCGTGCCACCCAGAGTCCCAAAGTTCACCCGCAGGGTTTCACCTCCCAACCTGGGTAGAAATAGGGGTGGGGGGATAGATAAGGGGCACCTTATACAAAACTCCACCATGCTCCACCAGCTGTCTTGTCCCACACCACTGGACACCTGCCACCACTCCTCATCTGCTGTCACCACTGGTAGCCACTCCTTGCCTGCTGCTTCTTCACTGGTTGCAATAGGTCTGGCTCTCAGCCAAATCAGTGATCTCAGCTCTTTAGCCACCAGCTGGACTAGCAAATGACTCCAGCTTCCACTGGACTAGTAAAAGAAAAGACTCTTCAGAGAGTCTGCTTTAGGTCTGTCCTTAAAACAAAAGGGGCAGGTTGGATCAGTGTTATAGCTCACACCTGGCAGGTATGAAGCAGGCTGATTCAAGCCCTTTAACCTTTTCCCCCAGCTCAGTTCACACAACTCTTGAAGGGGGGAGGCCTTACCATGATGGTGGTGTGTCTCCTGCAAGCACTAGTGGCATGTTTTACAGTTCCCACATTTAGGGGTAGCATGATTAGTGACCCCCACAACAGTCCCAAATTATTTACAATTCTCCACATTCCATTCCAACACTGACCTTCCATCAGCCCTGGCTGAATAGGATTTACATAGCCACACCTCAGATTCTCTCCTGAGCTGTATTTACATATCAACAGTTAATTACCTTGCAGAGCTAAACAATTGTAGTGGGCACACCCACCCCTCCTTTTAGCTGGCTGATAGCAAGCAGCAGTTCAGCCCCTGCTTACACTGGTTATGGGTGATGTTCCTTGAAGGAGCTCGCAAAGCAGCTAGGCAGTTTCAGTATTTTAGATGTCAATAGGATCGTTACTAGAATTGGTCTGATAATGACTAATTTGGGTGTGAGTAGGCTTGGGTTCATTAGCATCTGGAGCAGAGATTTCCCATCAGGCAGTGCTTCTCTGCTTTTGGTATCCCATAGTTCAGTGTGGTGCCTGCTTTGGAAGAGCTGGTCTCCATTCTGTATGCTAATGGAGATAACACTCTGTTCTATCTTCCATGCAAATGAGGCTGAGGTGTTTCCTTAATTGTATCACCCTTGTCTGAAGCAGTTCAGGTGGGTCTTCCCCGGCCTTTTCATTGCTCTGTCTTTGATTCTAGCGGAGGCCTGAGAGAGGGGGATGGTTTTCCATGAGTGTCACTCCCTGGCTCCCCAAGAGCACAGGACTGGTAGGTAGCACCTGCATGTAGGTTTTTATTGTTTGTAATATGTATACTCTGTAATGCTTTGAATTTTGTTTGCACAGGAAAAGCTGTGTGGGCATGTAACTGTGGCAGTTACTTTGCTTGCACAGGAAAAGCTGTGTGGGCATGTTACTGTTCTATTCAGAGGCAAAAAGCAGAGCAAGCATTCTTAGGCAGGCTCACTTCACTAAGGAAGTCAGAGTAGGCAGGAAAGGTGCAACCTACAAATACCTAGATTCGGGGGGGAGGGTAAGAGATGCATGTCTCTGCCTGTGAGAGGTGGAAGGCTGAGTGTGGGTGCCCCTGCTAGACCAGGGAGTGGGGAATGCAGGTGCATTAAACTGTGACAAATTTTTCCCATGTGGGCAATCAATCGCAACACGAGGATCCATAACTGAAGAAGTCACATATTAGATTAGTCTTGCATCGATGGCATAATAGCATCCTCAGAGACTGCTTGGGTGTCAGCATATCTGTGTGACAACTAAGATACGAGTGATCAGTATGGTAGTGATGACAACCACAATCACACTGACCATGGTGTTCTATAGAACAGAAACATGGCTGCTGAAAACATTTCATGAAAGGAAACTAAACAATATTTAGTATCAGAAAGCTATGGCATTCCCTTAACATTCATCAGTTTCACTGTATCACAAACAAGAAGATACCTGGACTAGCTCAGCAACTTGCAGGCTTACTCCAGTTGAAAGCAAGACATCTGCAAAGGCAGAGTCCCTCCAGCTTGCAGCAAAAGGTAGGATTTTAGAGGAGCCTGAGGAAGCTGAGCTAGAAGGAAGGAAAGCACAAGGCTGACCACAAAGTAGACTGGCAGATGCAACTTTGAGGGATTTTAAAAACCTACTGTGACGATCCTCCCCTCCCCCCACTGCGTTATGAAATGGACTTCTGGACACAAATGTACATAACTCAAAGGTGCTTTGAGCAAATTACTTCATGTAACGTATCACTCGTCATGTCTTTATCTTATTTTGGTGTCTGTATCGTTCCTGTCTCTAAAAATTAGACACATGGGCTGTGTCTATATTGGCACCCTTTTCTGGAAAAGGGATGCTAATGCTGCGGGGGATTTAAGTATCCCCCGCGGCATCTGCATGAACATGGCTGCCGCTTTTTTCCGGCTCGGGGTTTTGCCGGAGAAAAGCGCTAGTCTAGACGGGATCTTGTGGAAAATAAACCCTTTTCCGGAAGATCCCTTATTTCAAGTAGGAATAAGGGATCTTGCGGAAAAGGGTTTATTTTCCGCAAGATCCCGTCTAGACTGGCGCTCTTCTCCAGCAAAACCTCGAGCCGGAAAAAAGTGGCAGCCATGTTCATGCAAATGCCACGGGGGATATTTAAATCCCCCGCGGCATTTGCAATTCTGACTGGTCTCATTAGCATCCCTTTTCTGGAAAAGGGTGCCAATGTAGACACAGCCATGGAGTAGGGGAATACTTTATGGATTTTAAATGTGTGAATGAAAGTCATCAAGGATGGTCCCATTACTGGGAGGTCTCCGTGTCTGTGCAATCCCATGCAAATAGCCTTTTGTCCTTAAGTCTTAGCAGTGGTTTGTAGGGACTGGCAAGGTGACTCCCCATGCAATGAGGGAATATTTAAAAACAATAGGAAAGTAGGAGTCTTTGGTCTTTTGGCTGGCTGATGTGGCACACCCAAGAGAGAGAACCAGAGACCCAGGGAAAAGGAGACGGCCCTGGTTTGGAAGGCTTGGCCAGGAAAGAAACAGTTTTAGGGTGAGTTTTTGTAGTAAGTTTGTACTGAAGTTTTTGTATAGAAGTAACTAAGCATTTTCTGTTATTCTGAGTTTGTAATCTACTTTGTTCCACCAGTTCTCACTTATTGCCACTTAAATCCTACTGCTTGTACTTAATAAAATCACCTTTATTTTCTATCATACCCAGTATAAATAATTGGTACCTAGAGGAGCAAGCAATGCGTACATTCCCCCTTTCATTGTTAAGGGGGATTACCTAAATAATTCCTTTGGGGTTTTCATCCCATCTGGGGAGTGATATCCCAGGAAGCTGAGCACAAAACTTCATTTTCCTTGGACCTGAAGAGATTTATTGTGTCCCCTGCTTCTCGGGGGGGGGGGGGGGGCAAGGAGAAGGCAGCGATCTCAGCTCTGTGCCTTGGCTGGGGGAGATCAGAAGGCTGGCCCAGCAGGACAGGGCAGTGAGGGGCCCCAGAGAGCAAGAAAGCAAGTGTCAGTGTCCTTGTTAGCACCCACAAGGAGTCTTCTGTGACCTCACCCCCTCCCACCTACATTCATAGCTTCCAAGGCCAGAAGGGACAACTTATCATCTAGCCCAGGGGGTTTCAAGGCCACCAGGTCATGTGCCTGCCCAGGTAAGCCACTGGCGGGCCTCAAGACACTTTGCTTATCTAAGCATCCATAGGCATGAAGCCTCACAGCTCCCATTGGCTGTGGTTTACTGTTTCCAGCCAAGTGGAGCCACGAGGCTCCCTGCTTCCGGATGCTTAGATAAGCAAACCATCTCGTAGCCTGCCAGCAGCTTCCCTGGGCAGGCCCTCAACCCGGTTGCTTTCATCAACTGGTCTGTGGACTGGTACAAGTCCCTGAGATCACACGGTTAGAAAGGCGGCAAGCTACTTCCTGGTTGAGAAACACCAAGATAGTCAGACTTCCTGTCATCCCCAAACTAATGCCACAAGCATATTTGTTTAGGAAAAACACCATCCAGTGTTTATTTTAAAATTATTAGTACTGGGCATTCCACTCTGATCCTTGGTAAATTGTTCCAATGATTAATTACTCTCTTACATTTTTAACGGTATGTCTTATTTTTGTCTTTTCTGAGTTTGTCTGGCTTCAAACTTCCAGCCGTTGGATTGTGTTATATCTTTGTCTGCTAGATTAAAAGCCCATCATATATATAGTAGCCCATTGTCTGTGAGTCTGTAACGCTGAGGTATACGGCCACGCCCCCGGCTGTGTACGTCAGCACCCCCCCCCTTCCCCTCTCTCTCTGGTGGCTCAACCGAGCGCTGCGCCGCTCAGCTGGGCCCCGGCGGGGGAGCAAGCAGCGGCAAGCGACCCTTTGGGGTCCATTCTCCCCACGCCGTGTACGTCACTGCCCCCTTCCCCTCCCGCTGTGGCACTCAGCTGAGTGCTGCGCCCCTCAGCCAGGCCACCGGTGAAGCCAACAGTGCAAGGGGCTGTTTGGGCTCCCCTGGGGTGGGAGGGGAAGGGAGGGCGGTGACATACACGGCCCCGCCCCCTGGCCATGTACGTCAACACCCCAGCCCCCTCCTTCACAGCAGCCCAGCTGAGCAGGCAGCACTCAGCCAAGTGCCATGGTGGGAGGAAAGGGGAAGGGGGGCGGGGAGAGACGGAGGGGAGAGAGAGGCAGGAGGGGGAGAAGAGAAAGAAAGAGATGGAGAGAAAGGCAGGAGGCAGAGGAGAGCTGGGGGGGGGGGAGGCAGTAGGAGGAGAGAAAGAGAGAGACAGAGCGAGAGAGCTCAGGAGAGAAGACCTGAAAATCCCGACTTATGACGGGCTAATTGGCTAGTTATTAAATACTTGTCCCCAGTGCACATGCTTTTAGAGTAATCATCTTAACTTAGTTAAGCTAAATGGTTTGAACTCTTTGGCTTCATCTACACTGCAGGGTTTTTGTGCAAGAAGCCTTTTGCGGAAGAAAAACTTCCATAAAAACTTCTTGCACAAAAGCACGTCCAGACCTCAAAGCACGTTGCAAAAGTGATGTGCTCTTGTGCAACAGAGCATCCACGCTGCATGGACACTCTTGAACAAGAAAGCTCTGATGGTCATTCACAGAATGGCCATCAGAGCACCTGTGCTTTTTCAGATAGGGGCCACGCATGCCTTTTTGCGCAAGAACTCTTGCACAAAAAGGAGTTATTCCTCGTGGGGAGAGGAATAACTACCGGCAAATGCCTTCTTTTCTGTCAATTTACTTGCGCAAAAGCATGCTTGAGGTGTGGATGCTCCACTGGTTTTTGCGCAAAAACCATGTGGTGTAGACATAGCCTTTGAGTCTATCACTAAAAGGCAGCTCTTCTAATCCTTTAGCCATTGTGGCTTTTCTCTCAGTGCTCTCCAATTTACCTGTATCTTTCTTGCTGGTATATTTTCTTCTGATAGAGGAGAGAGCATCTGTGTTGCAGGATAAGCAATTAACATGAAATCACAAGAAACCAGGAAGTTGGTATGTTGTTTTTGCTGTAGCATGCAGAGAAAAAGAATATCTAGAGACTGATAAAACAATGCACTACTTTGTATCATCAGCTTTGTCACATTCACTGAACCTGAATATGTTCCACACTGCCCTTATTTTAAAAAAAAAGCTACCATAGAAAACACAGAGAATATTCAGGATAGGAATTCTGAATCAGACACAGTAGCAATTTTTAAATTACATCTGTATTCATTTCAGAATATTTACAGAATAAAAGGAGAGGAAAAGAATACAAACAAGATAAACATTGATACATTAAAAGACATCAAACACCAGTCGCTACTACTTCAGTTCATTATGGGAACAAAGGGTAGAAAATGATCTAAACAATACTGAGAAGAGATCACTGTGGAGACTTCAAAACAATTAGATGGGAGGCCCACAGATGTTAAATAATAATAAGAAGAAGAAAAAAAGAGAGTAAACTTAAGCCTAAATACAAGGTTCAACTTTTCAACAAAGAGATAATTAGTTTAGAGTTAGAGCATTTCTATGGCTGAATAGCATGTATACCTTTCTGTAATGGGGTTGCAACTCACTGCCGGAGCACCTCCTGCTGGTTGCACTGGGAATCAGCTCTGTCCTCAGCAGGGAGTCTCCTTCTGGTGGGTGTCTTGCCAGTCATCTCTCTGTGCTCTCCCCATGATCTTGCTCTGGGCCCCCGCTGCTCCCAGACCACAGCGCCCTCTGTGGGACACTGCCCTCTGGCAGTGCCCACCACACTGGTCTCTTACCCCCTTTCTGGGGGTTATCAGCAGTCCTCAGCCTCACATCTGCCACTGTGGCCAACTGAAGCCTCAGTCTAACCCCTAATAACAGGGGCAAGGCACATTTCCTAAAGGCCACTACTCGGTATGGTACAAGGGCAGGGGGGGACCCAGGTCCACCCACTACTCTGGGTCCCAGCCCACGGAGCCTCTGGCAGCAGTCTTATTCTGTCCTCCTTCTCTCTCCCTCTATTGCCTCTTCTCTCTCCCCCTCTATTCCCTGGGCCACTTCCCCTGTGACCCCTGTGCCTCCTTGACCCCTATGTCAAGGCCTGCAGTTTGGCAGTGTGGAGGCAGGAAAAGGGAATAAGGGAATTTGTGTGCAGCCATCTTGGTCTTGTTAACAAGAGAGCAAGAGTCAGGCTAAGTCTGTGGCCTGACAACGCGAGATCTGTAATTAGACGCTGCCTTTGCCTCTCGCCTCCATACGGAGATAAGGATAGAATGCTGACTCTGGTAGGGACCTTGAGATAAGGAGCATCTGGGTGGAACTAAATAACTGTTAACCATTGGTGTTTGTAATGGGAAGGAGACTAATTGCTATTGTTATTATATCTAATAGACAGTATATAAACTGCTTCATAATTGCTTGTATTCGAAGATCTGCCTCGGAGAGGGGGGGAGGACCCCTCCCCCGTCCGAACCAGTTTTTCCCTTGCTGCAGCTCGTAATAAAACTGCCTCTGGCTACTTGTTGCTTACAAACTCAGAGTGAGGACAATGTTTTCTTCCACAGCAGGTATCAGGCTGGAGCCTCTCTCCAGCCTGCCCAGCACCGGCTTCCTCTAAGGTGCTTCCACTTGGAAACCCTGCACTCTCCCTAGTCAGGATCCAACCACTCTGCTCTGGTGAGCAGCTCCTTACGTACAAGGCTGCCATAGCAAGCTGCCCTCCAATTGACTTCTCACAAGCCTCTCCCTGATTGGCCAGGGCTCTGTGCAGGCTCTCTGGCCTGCTTTCACCCTTCTGACCAGAACAGGGCAGCTGCCCCTCTACACTTTCCTCTGTGCATAGATTGTTAAATACTCCCTCTTAAAGCCTTTTTTGTCCTACATGCATAAGCAATAGCTCACATTCACGAGTCCTCCTGCTGTAAAAGCATAAAGTAGGGTCATTGCTTCTGTCAGGAACATCTGTTTTTTATTTGGTTTTGGCAAATATCATAGATTTTGTAACGTAATCTTCATGCCAAAGGCACTGGAAATGCTTGAGCTGATCCTTATGGACTTACGGACAAATCAGGGATTACTTGCCTGGCCCTTCTCTCCACTAAAAGCCTGAACTTTCCCTCTAGGCCCTGCCTGTGACTGAGCTGAACAAGGCCATCACAGATGTAGAAAGAGATTAAAGTTGGTTCAATTTAATTTCTGAAACATCCAAGGATTGAATACATTTTTGCCTGTCATCTTTGGAATCATGACAAGTGGGTATTTCCATATGCTTTAGCCTTGCCTGTTAATATTGCCCTATTACATGTGGTGGGTTGGCTGAGAGTCTGGTTAGTCACTTCCAATAAATGGCAAGTTCTGCAGTTCTTTCCTGTGGGCATGGGGTCTTCAACAGCAGTAGGACCAGTACTATCCCCAGCAGAGAGGAGCAAGATTTGGCTGTGCCCAGCAAAAGATAAAACATCTATTCATTATATCCACATACTGCACTGGGAACTCATGGAACTAAGAGTAAATGTCAACAATTCCTGAACTCCCTAACTAATACAGTCCTAAATAACCTAATAAATCATTAGGAATAACAATGGTAGGCACTATTTTAAAGGAATTAGATAATTGGAGATTTGGGTTGCACTATTTGGATATTCAGCACCAGTGCTGATATTTTTCCACATGGAACTTAAACGTATGCATTAACAGATTTTTTTCCATGCTCCAAAGGCTGGAACATTAAAAACAGGCAATCAACTATGTAGAGGCTTTATGGTGATAAAATTTATGGGAAGAATTGTCAAAATTGTAATCAGCACTTCCACAGAATAGTTTAAACTGCATCGTTTTACAGAATAGTTTAGAAGGCCTTTGCCGTTTGCCAAAAAAAAAAAAAAAAAAATCGGATATAAAAATCAGTCAGTTGATTTGTAGCACCAGTCTGTTTAGTAAAGGCTAGGAAGACTTAGGCTACATCTACACAACATGCTTATTTCGAAACAAGCTATTTTGGTTTTTTTTTCCAAAATAGCTTATTTCGAAATAGCAGATCTACATTACAGGGAAGCCTCAAAATTAGTCTGAGGCAGGCTTTCCTACTGTGGATGTGCTACCTCAAATTAGAGCCCCAAGAGGCACTGGGGAGTAATTTCTTAGAATAGTCCTGGGGAGGAACTATTTCAAAATAGCAGCAGTGGAGCATCCACACTATCGCTATTCCAAAATAACTATTTTGGAATAAGCGTTATTCCTCGCGGAATGAAGTTAACAGATGGTTTATTTCAAAATCTGTAATTTCAAAATTATTTTGAAATAATAGAATTGCTGAGTAGATGCTTGCATTGTTATTCTGAAATAGATGCACCCTTAGCCTTCTATAATTTTCATATTACTGAATCATGTTTTCAAGCAGATATGTATGTGTAAATATAGGTTTCGAAATTGCTGAAACATGTGAAGGTCTCAAAATTGACCAGGTACTATGGACTCATTCTATAAGGGAAGCTGCAGGTTGTAGTGGTCCTTCTGGGGCTGCTGGGCGCCCAGGGGCGGCACCGATCATGTGCCGTGCGCCCAGGGCGGGGGCCATGCATGTGCTGCATGCCCGGGGCGGGGGCTGTGCATGCGCCGGGTGCCCAGGGCCGGGGCACAAGTATGGCTCGAGCCGGCCCTGGTCACTAGGCTGGCGCACAGAAATGCCTCAGCGGGCACCATGGTGCCCACAGGCACTGTGTTGGGGACCACTGGATTAAAGCATTTAATAGGGGTAAGAGTACTACGGTTTTTTGCAGATTATTTGGTTAGAACTTCTAGAACATAATAGAAACTTTGGAAGGAATTGTCTTTGTTTTATGTCAGGATGGAGAACCTAAGGCTTAGGAGCCAGATGACACGCCCCCCCCCCCCCGCAGCCTTCATGGATCCAGCCCCTGAGGCTCAGGGCTCCTCCCCCCAGTATTGAGGAACCCGCACTGGCACTGCAGTCCCCCTGCTGTCCCACTGTGGGTCTGGAGCACACAAAATCTACTAGCCTGGGCCCCCTTAGGCTTTGGAGTAGGAGGGGAATGTGGGGAATGTCTTTCTCCTTCTCGGTCTGGGAGCCATGTCAGTGAGGGGTTGGTTTTTCTTTTTTGCTTTTCACTTGTGTGTGGCCCCTGACTGATTTTTCTGTGGGTCAGTGGCCCCTAACCCCAAAAAAGTTCCCCACACCTGTTTTAAGCCATCCTATACAATTCTAGTGCAGAGATAATGATTTGCTATTTAAGTCTACAGATTGATTAAAAAAACACAAAGATTTGATTCTATAGGACCCTTTAAGGGTGAACCTGACAAATTTCCTTTTACATCCAGTATCATCTTTGAAACTTATTTAAATATAAAATTGGAAGTAGACATGGAGGAGAATGATAGAGTAATGCCAGTCACATCCAAACTAGGATGAACTAACAGCTTTCTACTCCCTCTTCCATTTAGCATACATTGTCCTTTTCTTGTTATATAGCGCATAAACTCCCTACTAAACAATATTCACCCTATCTACTAGATAGTGATTAAACTTTCAGAGGTTTTCACTTGACTATTGTTCATATACAGAACCAAAACACTAATGAGTTCAGTTGTCATGAGACAGGAAATCAGGCTAAATATGTTTCCTGCTTTTATTGAATCTGGCCTTAGTTCAGCAGTATCAGGGGGAAAATGGACGTGGCAACTGTCTGCAATATCTATGAAAAGCCCTCCTGAATTTAAATAAAGTATCTTCGAAGTCCATTGTATTAAATATAACAGTTACGTTCTATTCTGAGCACTGGGAAATGTTAGGAGCCTCCGGGAACTATGCTGATGTAACCCTCCTGTCAGGAGCAACCAGGGCTAGAGTCATTATCTAGGGGTTCCTCTCCATTGATGCTGCCCTTGGTCAGCGCAGACCCAGAGCTCAGAGGTCCATCTGCAGAGTTTACTTCCCATCCTGGGGAAGTGGGGAGGTAGAGGCATTTGCTGCACTGGCTGTTCACCTCTCTGCCATCACCCTGCTGGCCAGGCGTAGGTCCTTTTCAGCAAGGATGGTAGAGTTTAGTGTGTCAGGCTCTGCCTCATGATCTAAAAGCCAGCTGGCTAGTAGCTAAGGCTGTAGAGCAGACTCCTACTTCACTCTGTAAGTGGGCTTGGAGCCATTACATGGGACAGTACACCACACCCAGTAGGTGTGTGTGTTGCAATGAGTAATGGGTCAGATGAGTAGACCTTCAAAGCTTTCTCTGGAGAATTTCTAGGAGTGGAATGCAAGCTCCCTATATCCGGTTGTGCAAAAGCCCAGCCTTTTGAGGAGAGGAAGATTGTACAGTAAAACTCCAATAGTCCGGCATCCAACTGTTCGGCACTCCTGATACTCCGTCATCAAAATGCCAAATGCTCCTGACCTGCTGATTAAAAAGCCTGCCACTCAACACAGGTGCTGGCTGTAACCAGAGGGAGCATAAGGTTGGGGGAGAGGGGGAGGGAGTGGGATCATGTTACAGTATGGAGAAGAGCGTTTTGCTTCCGCGAAGGGGAAAGGGGAGGGGAGAGAGAGGGAGATTGTGTCCTTGCCAGCTGTTAAACTGTGCAGCTGTACTGGACCTCCTGATTTTCTGGCAAATCTGATAATCCGGCACCACCTAGGTCCAAAAGGTGCCAGATTATCGGAAGTCTACTGTATACTGATTACCTGGTCCCAGAATGTGAAGATGAAAGGCCCAGGTTCAATAAAGGAAAGATTAATCAATTCTTGGGCATGAGCTAAAGCTGTTATGAATTTGTAACAATGGGATTCCCCTCCTTGTGAGGTCTGAGGGACTGACTCCTATCGGAGTCCCTATATGAGCTGGAAAAGGAGAGTGATTCTTGTAAGTTTGTTGGCATGCAGGTAAGTTATTTTACTGTTGTTAATACACTCAGGCTATGTCTACACTGGCCCCTTTTCCGGAAGAGGCATGCAAAGCAGGCAAGTCAGAATAGGGAAATCCGCGGGGGATTTAAATATCCCCCGTGGGATTTAAATAAACATGGCCGCCGCTTTTTTCCGGCTTGGGGAAAAGCCGGAAAAGAGCGTCTAAACTGGCGCAATCCTCCGGAATAAAGCCCTTTTCCGGAGGATCTCTTATTCCTACTTGCAAATAGGAATAAGAGATCCTCCAGAAAAGGGCTTTATTCTATTTGCAAGTAGGAATAAGAGATCCTCCGGAAAAGGGCTTTATTCCGGAGGATTGCGCCAGTCTAGATGCTCTTTTCTGGCTTTTCCCCAAGCCGGAAAAAAAGCAGCGGCCATGTTTATTTAAATCCCGCGGGGGATATTTAAATCCCCCGCGGATTTCCCTATTCTGACTTGCCTGCTTTGCATGCCTCTTCCGGAGAAGGGGCCAGTGTAGACGTAGCCCCACTGTTGTGCTTTCACTTTAGGAATAAAGACACTTGCTAAGAAATTGCCATGTGGTAACTTAGTATTGTGGCAATTATACTGTTGATAGTCTTGTAAGAGAAAGCAAAGCATAGATGCAGGCCTGTTTTGGCTGTGTGGCTTGCTAGCATAACAAGATGTAGGCTGGGAACCATGCAGACTGGAAAATCCCCAGGCAGGAGGGAGAAAGATGAGGGGTCTCATCCCAAGAGAGATGATGGCTGGGAGTCTTAAAGAGGGTGCCTTTGCTGGACCATGGAGAGATAATGCAGATGCTTCTTTTCCTGTTTTTTTCCTTCTAGCCTGATTCAGCAAATGCTTACTCACATGAATAACCACAGTGTCTTCAATACAGGCAGTCCCCGAGTTACGCGGATCCGACTTATGTCGGATCCGCAGTTACGAACGGGGATTTTCTCGCCCCGGAGGACTGGAGCGGCAGGACACCTGGTCTCACCGCCCGCCTCCTCTGGGGCGAGAAAAGCTGCTCCCCATCTCCCTGGTCTGCTGGGGGAGCCAGCAGACCAGGGAAACGCTGAGCAAAGTGGCAGAGGACCCGGGGCCGGACCCGCGGTGCTTCCAGATCAGCTGGAAGCGCCGCGGGTCCGGCCCGGGTCCTCTGTGGCTTTGCTCAGCGTCTCCCTGGTCTGGAGACCGGGGAGACGCTGAGCAAAGCCGCGGAGGACCCGGGCCGGACCGCGGCACTGATCTGGAAGCGCCGTGGTCCGGCCCAGGTCCTCTGCCACTTTGCTCCGCATCTCCCTGGTCTGCTGGGGGAGGGGGGAACGCAGCTAGTGCCCCCCCCCCCCAGCAGACCAGGGAGATGTGGAGCAAAGCCCGGGGCCTGTGGTAGAGCAGGTGGGGCGCTGCCGGTTGGTCCCGCAGCACCGCTCCTTGGCACGACTGGACCAACCCAGCAGCACCCCAGCTGCTCTGCCCCAGGAGTCCTGATTCAGCCGCTGCTGATCAGTTTCAGCAGCAGCTGACTTGGGGACGCCTGGGGCAGAGCGCCTGGGGCAGAGCACCTAGGGTGCTGCTGGGTTGGTCCAGTAGCGCCGAGGAGCGGCCGTGCTACTGGACCAACCCAGCAGCACCCGAGCTGCTCTGCCCCAGGCGTCCCCAAGTCAGCCGCTGCTGAAACTGACCAGCGGCTGACTACAGGAAGCCCGAGGCAGAGTTGCTCTGCCCCGGGCTTCCTGGAATCAGCTGCTGATCAGTTTCGCAGCAGCTGACTTGGGGATGCCTGGGGTTCTTAAGTTGAATCTGTATGTAAGTCGGAACTGGCGTCCAGATTCAGCCGCTGTTGAAACTGATCAGTTTCAGCATCAGCTGAATCTGGATGCCAGTTCTGACTTACATACAGATTCAACTTAAGAACAAACCTACAGTCCCTATCTTGTACGTAACCCGGGGACTGCCTGTAGTACTATTCCCATTAATGTACTATTGCAGGATCAGGCCCCTAGAGACCAATCTATGAAGACTGTTCCCGACACCTGAATTTAATACTGTATCTTCCAAAATTAGAAAGGGCAAAGTGAAACACTATTATACAAGAATCTATTTGTTTGATTTCTCACTGGTAGCTAGAGCTGAGTCAGCATTTCCTAATAAGTTATTTATTTAAATTAATTTTGCTTCTGTTCATGAAGCAAAAAATTCTTATATTTGATTATTTTAGGTTATTCAAACTTAGTGCTTTCCCTTGTGTGAATAGCTGATCAGCGATCTAGCATGTATTTCTGATGTTCCGACATGAAGAGTCATAAGTCCTGTACTATTGTTTTTCTTCCCCTATTGAACAAAACATGCAAGTGACTAATATGATACCAATTTTGACTATTACAATCAAATGTACTATTTGAACATAGTTTTTCATGAAAATTTGAACTTTGTCTCAAAATTCAGTTTTCATCAGTATTTGTGCTAGAAAAAGTTGATTGTTCAAGTAGTTGTAGAAAATGAACATAAAAGGATCTGTAAACATAAGTCTCCAGGAAGCATTTTTTAATCTGTGCTCTTTGTGCAGAGTCAGTCAAACCGAAGTGGCTTGAAGTGGTGCTTTTTCGTGGAACCATTATTTTGTGTTCTGGTATCTAAGATTTAGTGATGGTAATTTATGTGTATAGAATGTTGACAATTTCACTTTTAATTATGGTAAACAGGAAATTAGAGAGGTTGTCATCTTATAAAAACATGTTCTGCCTACTGTGAGTGAAATACAATTCAGTTTCTCAATACCAATTAGATCAGAAACTTGGTAGAGAACCAATATTTGTCTTCCAGTCAGATCCCTAAGATCTCTCTCAAAATTACATTAAGAAGGGTGTTATAGATGTTCCCACATCCCCTGCGGAGTCTCACAGAGCTCAATAACATCTTCTAATAACCTGTATCAACAGGGCACGCTAGAAGCAAGCCTAATTTTTAACTTTGTCAGTTATCTTCAGGATTACAGTATAATGAATGAGATGCTTAAGTTAGGGTAAAAAAATAAGATTGCACACGTCTGGCTTGCTCTATGAATCATTTTTGTCCTGACAAACTAAGTCACAGAGAGCTAGCTCTGTACAAGATAAGAGACCTCCCCAAAAAAGCTAAGTACTGCAGGAAGTTAAGAGTCGTAATGCAATGGGATGATGCCGTAAGCCAGTGTGGTACCACCCTCCCACCACGACACGTAGAGCTGTTGTGCTGATAGAGCGGCTCCCCTTCAGTCAACATACATGACTGCAATCACTTCCAGATCTCTATGCTTTTCACAAGTGTTGGGGAAATTACTCACCTCCCTGCTTATACTTTAACTTATAGTGTGCCTATCTGCAGTTTCTATTCTGTAAGGTGTTTTTCCCCTGCTTCCTTTCCTGAACCAGCATGTACTGTTTAGAAACCACAGTGTTTCATTCCAGAGGTAGCTGCATTTTATTAGTAGGTGGCATGATCCTTGGCTGTGGTCTAACAATTTAAAGCAGGTCTGCAAGCACTAGTTGTATTCAACTCCCATGGACTCTTAAAAGTGAAGGAGTTCCGCATGTGGAACATGCCTGCAGCCCTAGGATTGAGAAGTGCTTTAGGACTCCTCAGCATGCAAGGGGATAGACAGGGGTCAGCAACCTTTTCAAACCAAAGAGCCAAGCTACGTCGAAATTCAGAGCAAGTGGTCAGCAAAGAGCTAGTATAAGAATGCTCATTTACATGGCTGAAAATATATAACTTAATATTATTAATGACATGATGATTACTAACAGAATGAATGAACCATTGTACTCGTGGGTTTTATTTAATGGGACTTCCACAGCTGCATCTTTTTGCACAGTTCTGTGACGTTTACATCATAACTGATCAAATTCAGGTTCATGTGTACATTCAAGCTATGTGAGTAATTACGTGTTTTTAAAATTTTGAATTTTTTCATTTTATATTTAAAAAGTGACAAAAAAGCCATAGGTTGCAGACCCCTGGGCTAGACCAAAAAAAAGATTACATGTATGTATTGTAAATTAATTTAAAACTAGTAAGATATTCAAAATAGAGTTAATGGGCCCAATTTTTCCATTTTTCTCACACCCTATGTAGTTATTTATTTAGGTGTGATGTTGAGGTAATAATATAATCATTCTGAAGTGGTAACATTTTGCACTCTGTCTACAGCAGCATAAAATGCGTAAGTGGGCAGCAGGCCCACTAACTACTTTAACTTATTTTGCAATAACTATTGCAAAATCTGCAAGCTAAGCTTTTCTAAACTATTTTAGAAAAATATTAACATAAGATAACATAACAGGTGTGTGTTTGTGACCCTTCTCTCCCTCTGCCCCCCATCCCTCCACCCACCCACCCAGAGCTAGCTTTAGCCTTTATTTTATTCAGCAGAAATGCAAGGAACCTACAGGCTTGTATCCTATAGGACACTGGCATTAGCAGCTACCATAAAGCTTAAGGCCAATGGCCTTTATCTGGGCCACCACATAGCCTAATGGGCAAAGGCAACGTTTGTTCATGATGACACCAGCCAACCCCAGAAATGTGAGCAAACACTAGCTTTCAGACGGAACAGCCAGAGATGTCTGATCACTAGAGTGCCATGGAAACAAAAGAACACACACACTGTAACACACAGAGATTGTTAATATAGTAACCTGTAAGAGAAGGGCACCCTAACATTAGTAGTGTGAGGAAATACAAAAGAAGAACCTCTACTGAATAGACATTAGACATCATGGCATCAGTGTCTCATATTATACAAGGTGTATCCCAGCCTGTCAGAAGGAAAAGAGGGATGTAGCCCTCAAAACATGCCAGAATACTGGCTACTCGGAAGGAGGAAGGTCATGAGGAAAATAATGGCTCATATTTCAGGTTGTTCTTCAAGGGAGGGGGTGAGTAGATGAATATTCAGATGCATACTCTATTATCTCTATCTTTCTGGGTTAGAATGTTTGGGGACTTAGTTAAAGATATTGATAATTTATTTGTAGATGCGGAAGGGTTTCTAAAAGGGGGAGTGTTGCAGCTGTGCACATCAAGGTCCCCAAATGAACAGCCAATTTAATACTGGACCTGATCCTGGGACAAGAACCTGTCAAACCTCAGTTATTACTGGGGATCCTAAAGTAATGCAACTGTAGATCAGACTATATTTGACATGATAAATTCTGGAAAAGTATTTATCTTCTATAAAAATATTTAGGTTACAGGATGATTTTCCTTGATGGGAAGAGTGTGACAGAACTTCCAAGAATTCAACTTCCAACCCAAACATTTTACAATGCTGCCAAGAAGAGAAATTAAAAAATGAGACACACTGGACAGTGATTGGTGGCAAAAATAAGTGTTCCCATTGGCTGAGGCATTAAATTGCATTTTCAGTAGCCTTATCTTCTCTTTCCAGACTGATATCCTGTCCATCATAGTACAAGTGCAATTCTAAGAACAGGACTCCCTCTAGAACATTTGCCAAAATGTACCTAGTCTAAACAGCTGTTAGAACATTGATTAGTGAAAAAGAAGCAAGGCGGGTGAGGTTATGTCTTTTATTGAACCAACTTCTCAATTTAGTTCAATGGCTTGTCTCTTTCACCAACAGGTTTTCAGGTCAGAGTGAAGAAGCATTTTAGGACATTTCTACTTGGAGGTGTGCTTCCAATTGGCTTCATGATATGATCATTACTTTTTTCATACACATGCAAGAACTTGATGGAACCAGCAATAAAGGGCAACAGTACCAGCAGCGAGGGAGGGAGATGTATGCTAAGTAGCTCCTTCCTGCAGGAGTCTCTGGCACCTACTGGCCAGCTGTGGAGGGTTGAAGGAGAGGAAATGTACTGTTTGAGTAATATTCTCTGCTTCCAGGATTTAACCTGGTAAAGGGGTCCTGTGGAGCCTCTTTCAGTTCTGTTACGGTACCAATTTGGTGCAGCACTCTACTTTAAATATCTTACCAGTTTTATATTGATTTACTGGAAATACTTTTGATCCTTTGTCTAGTAGTCCCTTCCATGCTCTGGGAGCCAGAAGCGCTTCTCAGTCCTAGGGCCTCAGGCACACTCCACCTTGTCTTACTTCAGTCTTCACCCAGAAGAATTTGGTTCTCATTCTTTCGGAATCAGGGCAGAGAGACGTCAGCAGCTTCAGGACGTTCTGACTCACAGCAGACATGGGCAACAGTGCACAGGAAATCCAGGTACTACCGAACATGCATGCACTTGAAGGAAAAGATTGACAAGCAACGGCAAAAAGTAACTCATCCCCTGTGCTTCTTTCAGAAGCTACCCAGTGCACACAATATCGGGAATTGCAGGCACTCGTTACTGCATTGATCCCACAAGAGGGCAGCCAGATCTGAGCTAGGCTTCAGAGCCAGCAGTTTGGCAGAAGCAGTATGCAGGGGGATCATCCTGTGCAACCCTTATGCTCACTAAAGTGACAAACAAGGCAGAGGCAAGCAATGGTGTCTGCAGAGAGAGCGGGTGCAGGGAGGGCCATCCAGAGGGGCAGGGAGCAGGCTTGTGGGGGCACCCTATTTAGCAATTAACATTTTGGCAGGAGTACAGGGGTGCAGTGCCCCTCCCGAATGCTAACACAAATCACCTATGTCACAATGCACACCCATTTCATCTCCCTGAGGTGAGTGAGCAGGACCGTTATCTTGGGGGCAGGTAGTCTAGATTTAAATAATCGCTGCTTCATTTACATCAAAATGGCCGCCGCGCTGTGCCAATCAGCTGTTTGGGGGCACAGCGGGGCAGTCTGGATGCGCCGCGGTCGACAACAGAAGCTTTGTCGACTGCTCCGGTAAGCCTCATTTCACGAGACATACCGGAGCGCTCGACAAAGGCTTCCCTTGCCGACCGCGGCGCATCCAGACTGCCCCGCTGTGCTGCCAAACAGCTGATCGGCACAGCGCGGCGGCCATTTTGATGTAAATGAAGCGGCGATTATTTAAATTGCTGCTTCATTTTCCTATGTCTAGTAGACTCATCTACATGGCTCCATTGACGGAGCCATGTAGTCTTGACATACCCTAAGAGACAGAATCTAGAGGGATGCTACTTTGGTTAAGCAATCATGGCTGCGGATAAGATGGGCAGGATCAGAAATGTTCACAAGTTTGATCTGGTGGGGAATTGCAGCCCCAGCCTACATGGGCAAGGCTAGAGAGAAAGCGAATAGAGAAGTCACCAAGATATTCCTCAAGACAGGAGGTCAATGATACAGTGTAAGGGCATCCCTTACAATCTGCCAGATTGTAGGAGTGAGCGATGTACATTGGCTGGCTGGAGGTACTGACCTAGGGCTAGAGCCGTGGTGGCCAACCAGTTCTGATGCAGTAGCCCAATGGTCACCAACCAGTAGATTGGGATCTACTTGTAGATCCTGGAGCCTCTGACAGGTGATCCTGACTGGTTTGGCCAAGAGGCTATTATCAAGTGCCTGCACTTCAGCTGCCTCTCCCCACACTGCTGCACAGCTCCTGCCCCCTGCCTTGGAGCTGTCCCCTCAGGGGCCTCCTGCTTGCTGGGCAGGGGAGGAAGAGGAGGGTGCCAATGTCAGGGTGCCCCCCCCACTCTGTATCCCATCTCCACAGAGCAGAGAGGGGACACAGCAGGACTTGGGATGGAGTCTGCTGGCTGCTTTTGAGAGTGGTACAGGGCCAGGGCCAGGGTGAGCCCACCACCCAGGAGCCACCTGAGATCAGCAGGGCCCAGTCAGAGCCCACATCCTGAAACCCTACCCCAGTTGTGAACCCCCTCCTGCACCCTAGTCCACTGCCCCAGCCCTGAGTACCCCTGCATCCAAACACCCTCCCAGAGCCTGCTCCTAGAACCCCCTCCAGCAACCTAACTGCCTGCCCCAAGCTCAGCTCAGAGCCTCTCTCTCACTCCCGATCCCTTAATCCAAGACCAGAGTCTGCACCCCAACCCTCAGCCGCAGCCTGGTGAAAAGTGAGGGAGGATGGAGTGTGCAGGTACGGGGGACCTCAGAGAAGGGGCACAAAGAAGGAAGGACAAGGATATTTGGGTGTGAGGTAGATCTTCAATTGCACTTAAATTCAAAAAGTGATCTTGTGCTTAAAAAGGTTGGAGACCACTGCAGTAGTCACTATAGTGGTTACTGCTGTTGAGAACTAGCCACACTCAACCAACCAAATAGCCACACGTGGCAGACGTATTGGGTACTATGGAGCTATAGAATGTGATGGAAGGGATGGGCAGGAATTGTGATATGAAGCAGCATCGTTGGAGAGGGACAGAAGGGAACAGACAGAGAAGTGACCAAGCTCGTCAGTGTCATGCCTCTCCTCCTCCCCCCCCCCCCTCCCATGGCCCATTTTCAGTGCAGCGAAGAATGAAACAGACATTTCCCAGAAGCAAAGGGAGGGATTTTGGCCATGGGCCTTGGGCTCATGGGATAGGTCAAGACCTTGTGGCCTTTCCGGGCAGAGGGGGAAGGCCCAGCTGGGGAAGGCAAGCCCCAGCCCCACCCTTGCAACCAAGCCCAGCTCCCACTGCAGCAGCCAACCCCAACCCCAGGTTACTGCCCCTGCCCCTGTCCACCCCCAGGCCTTTTGCTTCCTTCCTACCCCCAGCAGGTGGCATGGCCAGATCCTTCTTGGATGGCCAGGCAATAGGGTTGCCAGGTGTCCAGTTTTGAACCGGACAGTCCAGTATTTGAGCTTTCTGTTCGGGAAACAAATTGAGAAAATAGAAATGAGAAATAGAAATGTCTGTTATTTTCTAAATAAGATGTAATGTAGATTGTGATGTAATGTCAAGTGTGTCCAGTATTTTTGTTAAAGCCATTTGGCAACCCTACCATGTAGCCACGCCTCAGCCCCAGCCAGCCAGAGTGCCGGGCAGTTTTGGGAAGGCTATGCTTTCCCTCACCTACATTACCTGCCACCCATGAGAGGGACAATCTTGTGACCCTTATAGGCTGAGGTCCCCGCCTTGTGGCACCAGCAGTCTCCCTTGCATGGACTGGAGTGCTAGGACTCATACAGCTGTGTCCAGAGAAGGAAGGGAAGGAGAGAGAATAGACTGAACACAGCAGCCTATCCCATGCTATGTATTTTATGAACTTCTAGCTGCCCACTTTGGAACCTCCCCTGTGTTCAAGTTTAATAAAAGTAACAGCCTGCTGCTTAATTCCAGGAATGTGATCTGGCCTCATTTTGCTGCTCTGTCTGCATCAGTGGCTTATTCATGTCCATCATCCTGACTCATTTCTCTGGCATCTGAGCCTTTAGAAGTCAGCACTTAACTACTTCTCTGTTCCTCTAATTTTTTTTTAATATATTGAAGTGCCATTTTGTCAAGAGCTATGCAAACTTTCCTCAAATGGGGGGTGGGGGGAGTAAGGTGAGGAGGGAATCGGGAGGGGGGAGAGGTAAGGGGTGCAGGAGGGAATCTAAGGATTAGTTGGAAGATACAATAATGTAGATGTGTAAGTCTTCAACATCACATGGCAGGATTTCTGGGAGTGGTAGTGGGGTTTGCAACTGGGTTATTTTCCTGAAGAGGAGGAGGAGGCTCCGCTTTCAAGAGTTTGAGAAACTGCACATTAGCTAGCTACCTGCAATAAAGTAACTGAAGATCATGAATATGGTGGCTAGTATCTTTGATCATGTTTTCAGAAGTTTGACACACATGACTTGTTTAAATCAAGAGGATGGTTTCAAGATGAACAACCTATAGTTGATGTGGTGTTTTCCTTCCTGATTTTGGGGACTGCACAAATTGTAGCTTACGACAACTGCATTCCACTAAATAGTACTGGGTGACTAAATGGAGCCACTTGGGAGATGCATCTAAAATTAAACTGCAAGAAGAATTAAATATGGAGTCTGATTTAAAAAAAAAATCACATGGTCTTCAACATAGCAGCACGGCTAGAGTTAAGGTAGCATGAGGATTTGCATTTTAACAGGACTGAAATATATAAAGTTGTGTGAAATTTGTCTATCTTGCATTAAGCATTTGAAATTGATCCTCTAAGAGTACTTTAACGTATTAAATTGCTTGGATTTTCTATAGCCTTTAATAGTGGGCAAATATATGGTTAAATGACATTTTAGAAAGATGTCATGATTATATATTTTCTAGTGTCTAATATTTGAGATCAAAATTAAATGATTGAGATTATTTGCTATGAGTAAACTGAACAGGTTAAAAGAAGTTGCAACATGCCTTGTATAGTTATAGTTAGCTCTTTACGTTTAAAAAGGAGACTGTACTGAACAACAATATCGGTTCAGTATTACTGATGGAGATTGCCTATCTCCTAGAACTGGAAGGGACCTGGTCATTGAGTCCAGTACCCTGCCTTCACAGTAGGACCAAGTACCATCCCTGACATTTTTGCACATTTCTTTGACGTTTACATCATAATTGGTCAAACTCAGGTTCATTTGTGCATTCAAGATGTAGCTTGAGTAATTATGCATTTTTTAAATTTTGAATGGCTTCTGCAAAGATTGAACTCACAATCCTGGGCTTAACAAGCCACTACTCAAACTACTGAGCTATCCTTCCCCTTTGGCCTCAGTGCATTGTTTTAGATGACAAGGTATAATGGCAGCATTGATTGTCAGTACTACATTGCTGAAAACAAGTTATGACAGTGTCAGTTCTCAATACAATGCATCAGACATATTGCTTACTTCCCTGAAATCTAGTCTTATGTGCTTTTACCTTCTACTATACCAATTTCACAGGAAAGACCAGCATTTCTCAAACTGGGGGTTTTGACCCAGAAGGGAGTTTTCCAGGGGTTGCGGTATTGCCATTTTTATTCTATGCTGCCCTCCAAGATGGGCAGCTGGAGGTTGATGGCTGCTAAGGACTCACCTTTGTATGCTATAGTCTAGAAGTACAGGTGGCAATACCGCTTGTCCAGCAGCTGCCACTCTCCAGCTTCCCAGTTCTGAAGGCAAGGCTGCCCCAACAGCAGCACAGAAATAATGGTAGCCATCTCCCTCCCCCCAATAATTTTTCAGCTTTCCCAGTCCTTTTGGGGTCAGGATCCCAACAATTACAACACCCTGAAATTTCACATTTAAATGGCTGAAATAATTAAATTTATGATTTTTTAAAAATCCTATGATCAAAACTGAAATTGACCAATATGGACCATGAATTTCATAGGGCCCTGTTTGTGAATCTATTCCTGCCTCTGATCTGATCCCTTTGTTCAGAGTTTCTCAACTTTTTCAAGTTGGCAACACCTTAGTCAAAATAATATTTCTGCAGACAGCCCTCCTCCCCCATTACATTGACTAACTGTGGATGGTCTGTGAGAAAGTTTCAAAAGAATGACTGAATACTAGACTAGAAAGGTCAGCTACCAAAGAACCAAACTATGTCAAAATTCAGAACATGTGGTCAACAAATGCAGTATAAGAATTCCCATTTGCATGACTAGGGCTCTACAAATAATGTAATCTACTTGCCCGTGGTGAGTAGATTACAACCTGGAAAAGCCGGTGCAGAACCATGCAGCTGGCGAGCGGGGCTCACCACCGCTTGGCAAGCCCTGTGCATTACTAAAAACAAACAACTTAATATTATTGATAATTGACATGATGATTAATAATTAAATGAAATGTACTTGCAGACTTTATTTAATGGGCTTTCTGCTAATGCTTTTTTTTTTGCACATTTCTTTGACGTTTACATCATAATTGGTAAAATTCAGGTTCATTCGTGCATTCAAGCTACATGAGTAATTACGCATTTTTAAAATTTTGAATTTTAATTTAAAAAGTTGCATGTATTTTGGGAATGACAAAAGAGCCATATATGGTTCCATAATCAGATATAGGTTGCAGACCCCTCTACTAGACTTTGATAGGAGGGGAACAAGATTTTCTTAAGATGTAAGAAAACCTAATGCCTCACAACCTCCAATTGTCTTTCATGACACCCTACTCCCAACCAAAGAGATCACAACACCTACACAGAGACACACTGCTATAACTCAAATAGTAAAGGCTGAGGCTTGCAGATCCATAGGTGTGACTGAGATTTAATCCCTGAAGCTGTATAGTGGAATTTCAAACGCTGTGGACCTCAACCTCAGTATTATCTTCCCTAGGCATGGGGTGTATGTACCCCTGCTTAGCCCACATGGCTCTGTTACCCAGTAGCAGCTAGACCATGTATCTGGAAGTTTCTGAGGCTGCTGCTGCCTATGACCCTTCAGCTCAAACATACAAAGAACTGCTGGGTGCACATTAGAAGGACCTTCATGTAGATACACGTTGTAAATAATTGACACAGCCGCACAGAAGCTGTAAAAAGTATAACATTTTGGGCCTCTTGCAAATGTTTTGAGCTGGCACTTGGCGGGCGCACACAAAGGGCCCCGCGGGTGCCATGGCGCCCGCGGGCACCGTGTTGGGGACCACTGCTTTAAAGACTACCAAGATGGTTTATTAGGTGGTGAGCTTTCTTGCATTAATTTCATAGCTGAAGTTGCATCACAACTTGCCTCACCCACCCAAACCTTTGGAATTGTTGAAATAGATAAGAGATAAAGGCAGTGAGTGACTTCCCCTGCAAGACATACTGGAAAACACCTTGTATTTCAATGTCATTCAGCTTAAGTTATGTGGCAATCTTAGTGGTGACCTGCTCAATATTAATATGAAAATAATAATTTTCCATCACACTGTGTGGGTCAAATGTCTTCGTCTGCTGACACAAGAGAGTTTGAGGTCACCGTCAAGGTACTGCATGACAGGAGTTTGAGGGAGTTGGCCTTTTTACTTTTAGGAAGTAACAGGAACATCAAGCTCTAAATTCTCTGGTTTTACTAGCTAGACATTTCCCGGGGGGAGCAAAGGGGAGAGGAGGGGGGGACAGAGAAGTGGATCAGTTCTTAAATTGGACTCCTTGGCACTTCAATTAACAAAGATATTTTCTTCCAGTTTTGGTTAGCGAGTGGAGTTACACAAGGTTTGAAAACAGAATGTTAAACAGTCTACAAAAATCCACACTCAGTTGCTCAGGCTTGGTTTCCTTGGTACCTGCAGTGTGTTCTAATTCTAATGAGGAGTTCCCTAGTCATGAATACATCATTGCAGGAAAAACAGGGTAGATGAGAGCTGAATTTACGGTATACAAAACAAGTAGCTTTCCAGCTTTTTTTTTTTTTTTTTTTTTTTTGTATACGCAGAGTACCAATGCCCAAGGAGGCATCATCCATCTTTTTCTTCTGCAGGTAACCTTAAAGAAACAGGCTTAATTATATATTAAAGTTATAAAAGGCCAGATCCTCAACTGGTGTAAGTCAGCATAGCTCTGACATCCATGCAGCTATACCAGTTTATACCAGCTAGGACTCTATCTTAATTACATGGAATTTCTATGGTGGCAGCTTATTTTATTACCTATGCAAATTACATTTCTGAGCAGTTGGCCCACTATCTATTTTAATGCTTCCATTAGCCAGTTCATCTCAAACTCTCTGTAACATATTTTCCTCTAACTCTAGGGTGGGGAACCTTTTTTGGGACAGGGGTTGCTGACCCACAGAAAAATCAGTCAGGGGCCACACACAAGTGAAAAGCAAAAAAAAACCAAAAACAAATAAACCAACCACCACACAACCCCTCACTGACTTGGCCCAGACTGAGAAGGAGAAAAACACTCCTCCACATTTCCCTTGCACACCAGAGCCTAGGAGGGCTCACAGATTGTGTGCTTCAGCCCAGTGAAGGGATGGCTGGGGGGCCTGGAGTGCATGCATGGGCTTCCCAATGCTGGGGGGAGCCCTGAGCCACAGGGGCGAGATCCAGACACCCTGGAGGCCACATCCATACTCTGGGCCTTAGGTTTCCCACCCCTGCTCTAACTGATTTGGATGCAAAGTTCAAATCTGGATCCAGATTTCAAACAAACTATAGACATGGGAACTAGAGGTGCAGGAGGTGCTGCCGTACCAGGGTGCTGCCTAGGTTTTAGACGGGGTTCCAGCTACCATGCCCCAGCTCTATGGCAGAGGGTGGGAGAGGATGGACCAGGGTAAGAAAGCTGGCTTTCAGCACCCCCACTATTAAATGTGTTCTCATGCCACTGTAAGCCCATCAAGGGATATTTAGAGCTAGGATTTGGTTCAGCCTGCTGTGAGATAAGAATAATTTGCAATACTGTACTTGAAAATGCCAATGGTGGAGCCACCTGTGAGATATATGTCCTTTTAAACATACAAAGCTGACTTTTAATATTATTCCAGGAGTTAACCTTTGGTTTAAAAAAAGCAAAAACAAAAATGGTAAGCTAGAAATTTTTCTTCCCTCCTGTCTCCCTAGTGTTATGGTAGAACTGGTTAAATAACAAAGAAAGTTATTTATTTGTCAGATTGACAAAAGGCACTTCATTGAATAACTTAAAAATGGAACTGGTCAAACAGTTTATCCCAGTATTTCTATGCCTTCTAACCCAGCATTATCCAAGCATCTCACAAGACACCAGTATTTGCCCTGCCCTTGTTTTTAATCATTCCTCTCAGTCACATTGCATAGCCTGTGGCAGAGGGTCTGTAACAATATGATGCAATGCATTAGATCAGAGATCTGAAAATAAGCATGAGCTTCCCTACAATGCTGGATTATGGTTTTAGAACTAGTGCAGTCAGGCCTGGACGGGCCACTCCACTTCAAATCAAGGGGCTTTCTTCGTGGCTATTATTCCAACTGTGCACACGTGTGCACACACCCCCCATTAGCATTGCCACCTGTCCAGGTTTTCCCAGAATCATGTCTTTTTGGGGGGGGTAGCTGTCCCAGATGAAGTGGTTCAAATGTCCTAGGTTTTTGTACTTCAGATATAAGAACCTAGCTGGCAAGGGCAAAATATCCAGGAAGCAGATGTAGATGGATGCCCTATGCACTAGGATGATCTTTGATTGAAGTTTCATCCTCCCTCACACGTAGATTAAAGGGGGAAGCTGTACATGTACAATGCTGTATGTGGTGCCTGGGAAAGTACAAACTGAAGTCTTACGCTGCCTTTTGGAGTTCCCCTTCACCTACCCCAGGTCAGCATTGTGCTCGCTACAGGCAGAGTCTGTGATTAGGACCAATAACCTTAGCCTGAGTAAAATCATTTTTGCAAATTTCAACTAATAGGTGACATTTGCCAGATGAGTGGTTTTCCACAGCTTGTGAAACAGAATTGGTAAAGTGTGCCTGCCCTCTAGTGGTCATAGTAACACTGATGGCAGTAAGTGAGCTTTCGGATACATACAGTTGGCTAACATTTTTGTAGCACCTTAAAAACGTACTTGTTATGTTACAATCACAGATAAGATAGTCACTGTTGTTAAGAGCTCAATATCTAAATTAAGCAAGAACATGTACAAGCAGCACACCCAGCCACGCTGGAGAGGGAAGGCTTGGGGATTATTGGTAAGACACTTGCTTACCGAGCTGGGTTTTAAAGGAGGGATTCTAAGGAGGAGAAAATAGGTCAGTTATAGATGAGGAGAGGGAAAGTGCTCCTGGCATAGGGGCCAGCATGTTGGAGGCGAGAGGCAGAGAATGGTGCAGTGAGGTAAGAGGATTTGGAAGATGTGAAGTGATGGTGATGTGAGAAGAGAGATATACAGCAGGCAGAGCAAACTCATGGCTTTGTAGAACTCAGTAGGGAAGGAAAAGGAGCTTGAATATGACCAAACCTATGACCAAAAAAGAGCTTGAATATGACTAAGAAATTGAGGAGTGAGGGGTCCAGAGTTGTGAGAAGAGTACTTTGGCTGCAGCTGCAGGTGGGACAGACATGTAAGTATTTAGGGTCCACACAACCCATTGCACTGATTTAACTAACTTAATCTAAATACACTAAATAAATTAGCGTGCTTTTCTCTTGTAGGCAAGCCCTTTGTTCATTTATTCAACCCTATTCCTTTCTTATCCATCACAGTGATCTGTGAACCCACCTCATTCAAGGAGTATTTTCCTAGGCCTCTACAACAACCTGGCATCCCAAGCCACCCCTCAGTCATGGGATTGTAATTACTCACCATCCTAGGGCAGCCCTTTGTGGTGCTATCAACAGACTCATGCAATGCAACATTTAGCTCCCCAGCCAAGTCCTTCCAGTACTAAAACATGCATCAAGTCTTCTGCCTCCCCTGGGATTTTATTTCAGTTCCAGGCTCTTCACCAGGTCCTTGTAGACAAACAATGCCTGCTCACTTCCACCCCATACATAAAGTCTCTTCTTCAAGTGATCTGAGCTCCTTCCTTTGTGGAGACCATCCATCACCTCCCCAGCTGGGTCTGATATTCAGTTGAATCCAACACAGCCTCCAAGTGCAACATGGTGAGCTAATTGGTCTCTCAGACTTCCGTTAACCATTTGCTGACCTCTGTGGGCTTTACGTATCCCAACACAGCTTCCCACATAGCTTATAATTATCATACCCCTATCACAGTACCTCAGCATCTTGCCTCACATTAGAGTTATGAAAGGCAATGCGTTCAGAAATAAAAATTAATTCACTTAAGCAACACACATGACCTCAGAAGATTTCAAACACAAAAATATAAATTACACTGAATGTACAAGATGTCAACAAGTCATACACAATAAAATCCATATCTTCAGTCAAAAAAGCCAGTGTCTGAAAAATTCACAGGCCTTGGCTCAGACAATGCACATTGGGTCTAATTTAGAAAACCATAGGAACATAGAAATTGCCAGACTGGATTAGCTCAAAGGTCTTTGCAGTCCAGTATCTTGCCTCAAACAATGGTCAATATCAGATGCTGCAAGAGACACATAATAGGCAAATGTGGAATGATCAGCCCTTCACATACCTCTCATCTTGATGTGTTATAAGTAAAAACAGGCTTAAACCCTAAAACTCAAAATGTAGTATCCCTTCCAATATATTCCTTGTCAATTATTATGACAGATCCATATACAAGCCTAATACATTTGTAACTCTCACTAGTTTTTTGGCCTTTATAATTTTATGTGGCAGTGAGTTCCACAGTTTAATCATGTGTGAGGAAAAAAGTATTTCTTTTTATTGTTTTTTTATTTCCCAACTTGTAATGTCAACAGTATTATTCTTCTGTTATACGACAGAAGAACAGCCAATCTGATCTTCCTTCTTTAGAACATTCATTATTTTATACATTTTCATCATCGCTCATTTTATTCACCTCCTCAGCTAACAATCTGAGTATTTCCAATACCTCTTCTTAGGAGAACTTTTTCAGGCCTTTGATCATTCCTGTCTCTTTTCTCTTTAACCCCTTCCAGCTCTGCAATATCTGTTTTTAGACTAAGTGATCAGCATGGGACCCAGTATTCCAGGCTATGCTGCATCATGTTTTAAGAGAAAGGCATTATTTATTACCTGTATTAGTTTCTATCCCATTTCTTAAGCATCCTAATATCTTGTTATCTTTTTATTTAACCACAGCAGCACATGGAACAGAGGTTGAAGTTTTCACTGATGCCTGGATCCTTGTCTTCGATTGATACAACTGATTTAAAACCCTGTAAAATGTAAGAATAATTTAAATTAAGATTATACCTTTTTAATTATAATTTTCTGTGATTGCTGCTGGTGCAAAATGAGTGCTTGTAGTGAGAACCCTTTAAAAATCAGGCCCATACTGAAGGTTTTGGCATAAAGAAGAATTAACAGTCTTGTCCTATACCAGATTAAAATGGCACAATATCACCCCATTTGATAGTTTGTTTTTAGTAATATTGTCCTTTATGAGGAGAGAGAAGGGTTAATTATTGCATTTGTGCTTTGAGAATGGTGATGGTCACATTTATATTATTAATACAGCATGAACCTCTCTCAGCTGGGACTCCCTAGTCCAGCAACAACTGGCCCTCGGATGTTGCTGGATTAGTGAGACCTAGTGGAGGGCCGGAGGCAGGAGCCTTGCACAGGCCAGGAACCCAGCAAGTCTGGCTGCAGGGAGGCCAGCAGCTGGGAGCCTTGCTGTGGGAGTCCAGTTGAGCCACTGGCAGGACAGCTGGAATGCCAGTGGGCTCTGGTGGCCAGGAGCCCCAACGGTGGGACTGCGGGGCTGCCACAACAGGGCAGGTGGGACCAAGAGCCCCGGCAGCAGGGCTGGTGCTGCCTTGGTAGGGCTGGCAGGGAACCCCAGTGGCTGAGCAGTTGTCTGACATGGGGGGCGGGGCGGGAGTCCCTGCAGCGGGACTCCAGGCTGGTGGGGCTGGTATTGCCGTGGCAGGGCTGGGAGTTTCAGCGGCGGGGCAGTGGTATGTCATGGAGAAGCTGAGAGTCTCAGTGGTGGGACAGCAAGGCTGGTCACACATGTGAAGCTGGCCAGGAGGCCAGGCAAGGAGCAGAGCCGGGGTGGGGGGGCCAGTGGCAGGGAGGGCCAAAAGTGACCTCCCCTGGTCCAGCAAAATCCATCCTTAGGGATCACTCCGGTCCCAAGAGTGCTGGACCAGAGAGGTCCAACTTCTGTTTCTTAGTTTATTAGTGTAGCAGTATCATCCAAAGTTTCTGATAAGGGACCAGGGCCTAGCTGGGTTACACACTGAAAAAATCTAACACATTTAATAGAAAAAGTCTTGAGAACAGTCATCTCCCTGGCGCTTACCCATGACAGATTTTTTTTCTTGGTTTAAGAATCAATCCAACACTGAAATAACTTCACAAAAGTCCATAATGGTTCAGTCCTACAGGTCGCTCATCCTGAATAATGATTAACCAAAGTTAAGCAGCTTGCAAACAGTTCAGTATGGCGGCCTCAAAACACGATGCATATTTGTCCCATCTTTGCATGTTGTTTTCTTTAATCAGCCATAAATCACTCAGCATAAAATGATTTGATCTTGGTATACGGAAAACAACATACAGCAGGCCAAACGGCTAGCACTCCATGTTTGCACTTCCACGTAGTACACAAAAATAGGCACAGATGTTCAGCAAAATGAAAAAGACATTCACTCCTTCAGCTGAACTGAGCTCTCGTTGTCGTTGTTGCAATGCCTAGGAACTCCACTCAGGAGTCAAGAGCCGTTTGTACTAGGTGCCAGTGGTGTGGACATGGCCATGGCTGACTGGATATAGGGCATGGGCAGGCAAAGGTATTTCATTGCAATCCAATGATCGCTAGTTGTGGGATTTAGTTTTTTCAGCTGCTTCTACTGCTAATCTGGAGCACTGGCTACTAAGGGAAACAGGAGAAGAAAACAAGAGCTGCCACAGGCATCAGTGTCACCATCGAACACAGAATTGTACCCAAGCATTCTAAAGAACCGTCTCACTCAGATAGCTGCTTAATGCCCAACGATGCAGGCTTGGCCCAGCAGTCTTGCTGACCTGACAGACTGCAATGTTGTTCCCCTGACCCAATTTTACTATGCTGGAATGGAACCAGGCACTGCACACTCAACCATCCCACCAGTGCCTCAGAATTGCTGTCTAATGACTCCTCTCTGCAATCTTCTATAGGACCAAGTTCCATGGCTGACTGCAAGAAGATAGAGCATGTTTCTGAGATTTTTCCTCCCCCTCAACATAGAGCTTGACTCTTGAGCAGCGTCTCAGCTGCTAAAGAATGTACACCGCAATAAAACAGCCAGGGTTAGTCCGTGGCAGCTGACTCAGGCTGTGGGGCTATGAAATGGCAATGTAGACATTCAGACTCAGTCTGCACTGCCATTTTATAGCACTACAGACCATGCCCTGAGACTATAAGTTGGCTGATATTGGCCAGCAGCAACTTTTTTATTGTGATGAAGACACATGCCCCAAGCAGACTATTCTACTTTGCACACTCCCCCAGACAGCATTCTACAGTAAAGAAATTGAGGGTAGAGTCTGTTTAACAGTGCAAACATTTAAAGCAATCTTATGCCCAATTCTGGACTTTATCCTCCTAGCTCTGCTAATTCTCCATTGAGTTAACCTTGACTAGGGCTGGATTTAGTGGCAAGTGACCACCTGGGATGCCAGGCTAGAGGGGCACCTGGCTCAGGGTGCTGTTTGTGTTGTAAGCAACAAAAGGGGAAATCAAATTTTTTGCAGTAGCATTTAAGGTATTCTGTATGTGGATTCAATTTTCATTCATCTCCTACAATGTTCTGGACCTTTATAGAATCTTATGGAACCTTTCAGACTTTCGGAGAACTTCATTTTCCTTGTACTTCCTAGAATACTGTCAGCCCTGTACATATGGGTATAGAGGGGGGGAGGTGTAACCAGTGAGTCAGCAAGCTATTCAAATGAAGTGAAGTGACAGCCCTGCTGTGACATTGTAAACATTATTTTATTGTGTAATTATGAAAGTGTACTTGTGTTTTATGACTTAATGGCTACGTCTAGACTGGCATGATGTTCCAGAAACGCTTTTAACAGAAAAGTTTTCCGTTAAAAGCATTTTTGGAACAGAGTGTCTAGATTGGCATGGACGCTTTTCCACAAAAGCACTTTTTGCAGAAAAGCGTCCGTGCCAATCTAGATGCGCTTTCCGCAAAAAAGCCCCGATCGCCATTTTCATGATCGGGGCTTTTTTGAGGAAAACAAAGCTGAGCTGTCTACACTGGCCCTTTTGCACAAAAGGACTTTTGTCCGAACGGGAGCAGCATAGTATTTCCGCAAGAACACGGACAATCTTACATGAGATCGTCAGTGCTTTTGCGGAAATTCAAGCGGCCAGTGTAGACAGCTGGCAAGTTTTTCTGGAAAAGTGGCTGATTTTCTGGAAAAACTGGCCAGTCTAGACACAGCCAATGGATACGTCTACACTAGCATGATTTTCCGGAAATGCTTTTAATGGAAAAGTTTTCCGTTAAAAGCATTTTCGGAAAAGAGAATCTAGATTGGCACGGACGCTTTTCCGCAAAAGCACTTTTTGCGGAAAAGCGTCCATGCCAATCTAGACGCGCTTTTGCGCAAAAAAGCCCCGATCACCATTTTAGCCATCGGAGCTTTTTTGCGCAAAACAGTGCTGTGCTGTCTACACTGGCCCTCTTGCGCAAATGATTTGCGCAAGAGGGTTTTTGCCCAAACGGGAGCAGCACAGTATTATCGCAAGAACACTGACGATCTTACATGAGATCATCAGTGTTCTTGTGGAAATTCAAGTGGCCAGTGAAGACAGGTGGCAAGTTTTTCCGCAGAAGCAGATGATTTTGCGGAAAAACTTGCCAGTCTAGACACAGCCAATGAGTATAAGTAGCAACAAATAAAGACAAATGCATTTTAAAAATGAAGTATTCAAAAGTTTAAAAATGGGAAGGGGCACCAAAGATGCTCTTTGCCTGGGGCATTATTCTGTCTAGGGCTGGCCATGACCCTGAGGTGAGAAGCCTACCCATTGGTACCTCTGTACAGTGACCCAATGAAAAAAAACCAGACAAGAGTAGAAGTTTGAGGAGGGGAAATGTTAATTTAGTTCTTATAGCTTATTCCCACCCCCACCCAGATGTGTGTTTTCATGGTATTTTTATCTAATGATAGATGTATCATATTAATGACGAAAACAATAAGCTTATTTTTTTTAAATGTACGGGTAACAAAATCTGTTTTATTTGTGATAAAACAAAACTCTTGTAGATCAGTTTAGCTCAGTACCATTATTCAGTGATGTATGGTCACTTACGTATTTGCCTGGGGGAAAATGCGGCTTTATTTGTTAACTAAAGACTTTTGTCTTTGTGCTAGTCAGTTCATTGTACTGGCTGATCATTGATATCACTTCCCACTCAGATGTCAAGGCAGATGAAAAAGTAGCTAATCAGTTCACTGGATTTGTCATTTCACTAACTAGGCCAAGCTGTACTTTACTTTAGCTCAGGGGTAGGCAACCTTTAGCATGAAGCACATCAAAGTAGTCTGGGGAAGGCCATAAGACGTTTTGTTTATGAACCTCTAAAATATATGGAAACCTTAGACGTGGCAAATGTTGAAGACAATGAGTGTGGCATTTGGCCCTAGACTGACCCATTCCCTCACTGTTCCAACTTTCTGTTTTGTTAGAACTATCCAGTGCCTGAACTTTACAGAGAGAAAGATTCCATCCTGCTCCCATTTCAAGTCAGTGGTAGTAGAATTCTCATTAATTTAAACAGGAGCAGGCCTGTAAATAAGCTAAGCAAACATATGCTCAAATACATCAGATCTGATAGAGAATGATATTGCCCATACATAATATCAATCCTGTAAGCCCATATCCATATGAATAGACTCTTTGCAGTAGGAACGTAAGTGACTCATCGCTCCCTTCTCCCTCCTTGCTGCCTCTATTAGAGAGAGACAGCAAGACTAGGGAGAAAAAGCTGGTGCTGGGGGGAGCCTGCATAAAAGCCAGTTCCCCTCCCCTCAGCACCATCTCGCAGGAGGCAGGGGAGTTAGAGGCACAGCGGGAAACAGCAGGAGAGGGGACTGAAGCAGTCTCTGCTCACACCAGTTGTGCTCTGATTCTGGGTTTTGTTTTTTTAAATGTACAAGAGCCCTGGCAGGACTTATGTACATTTCAAAAGCAGAAACCCTGCAGGGAGTGAGGAGCCAGGGGAGGACTCCCCCGCTGGCCCTGCTCTCCCTGCAGGGCTTCCTTTTGAAATGTACATAAGTCCTGCCAGGGCTCTTGTACATTTCAAAGGCTAAGGCACCACAGGGATCATGGGGCCAGTAGGAGTCTCCCACTGGCCCCCGCACTCTCTGTGGGGCTTCCACTTTTGAACTGGCAGAGGTGTTCTTATTAACTAATCAAAGACAATGGAAATCGATTAGTTAAATAATCTAAATTTAACATCCCTACGAATCGGGCCCCACGCCCCTGCACCCGTAAGTGCTGGGGCGTTAAGAGCCGGGCTCTGCTCCAGAGCTATGTGGGGCTGGGTCTCTCCCCGGCTCTGCCTGCAGCGGGCTCCTCGCGCGTCCTCCCGCCCCCAGAGCGTTCCCCTCGGCCACGGACTCCCTGCCGCGCGCGGCTCCTCCTCACCGCCTGCCACCCATGCGCGGCGTTGCACGTGGGCGGGGAGAACAGCTGGGCGTGACGTGACGTCATGGCCCAGGGTTTAGAAACCCATGGGAGGCACGTGGCGGGGCCTGGCTGGCTCCGGGTTCGGCCTCCAGGGCCTGAGTGCGGACTCCGGCCCCGCAACGTGGAAGGAGAAGGCGGGAACCAGCTCGTGCGGCGGAGGCGAGGCACCAAGGGACAGGGGTGCAGGAGAGACAAATGGGGGCCAAGTGCAGACCATGAGGGAAAGGGCAGGAGGGGAGGTGTCAGCGGGAGGGGGGACAGGCTGATGCTGGGAGAGGAGAGGAGAGGGGAAGGGTACTGGGGGCTGGAGGGGGAGTTGCTGGGAGAAGGCTTGAAAGAAGGGGGGCATGAGGAAGGTCAGGATGGAGCAAATCGTGTGAGAGGGCACAGAGGGGCAGGAGGGGAATGGGGCAGAGACTGGTGAGGGGGTGGGTATTAGGGAAAAAGAGGGCAAAGGGAGGCACCAGGAGGGTGCAGGGCTAAGGGAACGTGCAGGTGCCAGGGGATTCTGGGGTGAGGAGGAAGGGAGAGCTGGCCACCGGAAGCAGCACTGGATGGGGGAATCAGGGCAGGCTGGGGGGTGTGAGGTTGGGGTCAGGGAGCTGGCTGGGGAAGATGTGGGTGGGGTGGGAGAAGCGGCTGCTGGAAGGAGGGCTGGACGCAGGCAGTGGGGCTGGCCAAGGGAGATTGGGAGTAGAAGTGGGGGAGAACTGGCTGCCCGGAAGGGGATTGGGGGAAGTGGGGCTGGCCAGAGGCGCAACAGGGGGGAGGAATGAATTGGCCTGCAGGGAGTGGGACTGACCCAACCCCATTCCCCCTCCTCTCCCACCCACAAAGCACAAGTTAGTCCAGCACAGGGATTCTACTGTTCTCTTCTCCCTTCCCCCCCCCCCCCCATATATATATACACACACACACACACACACACAGTTCGCAACTACTCAAGGTATCTGGCTGGTAGACACACTCATGCAGCCTGAGCACATTTACCAACCAGGCAGTTCGAAACTACAAACTGATACATCTAGTAATAATACAACTTACCTACTGAGAAAATACCAGACATGTTATATGTCTTGTATTGTCTGTTTGTTTTTCATGTGTTTATATTTTTGGGCTGCAAAAAGCAGAACTGTAAAAAAAAAAAGATCCCAATTAAAGTAAAAAGTTTGGGAAACCCTGGTCTAACCAGCTTTCTGTCTGTCTTACAGCCCATTTATCCAATCCATATTCCTTAACTTGCTGGCAAGAATATTGTGGGTGACCATATCAAAAGCTTTGCTAAAGTTGGCACTGGGAGATTTGGGAGGACCAGAAACAACTTATTTGAATATTCATCATTTGATTAATGAATATGCAAATATGCAAACGAACATTACTGGTCCTCCAAAAGTTCGTGAATGGATTTACTGGTCCCCGTGTCAAAAAGTTTGGGAACCCCTGAGGTAGAATATACAGTGATATTGGTGGAGCATGCCAAGGTACATTACTTTCAGTTCCCTAGCTCAACCCTTTCCTGATATTAAGAAAAGCAAAACAAAAGGTAAATTAACAGAAGGTGAGGTAAAAGTGAAATTTATGGCCCTGTGGAACTTTATCATCAAAAATTCACTCAACATGTGTGGTCAGTTCAGTATCACTCTCTCCAGCTTTTTTCTTAGAGGAGTAAAACAAGCAAACAAAAAAAAGCTGAGAGACTTTTTCTCATGTTTCTTTTCCTTTTTTGCAGTTACATCTAAGGATGTTAACTGAATAGTCAACTAACCGCATGAATTCTTAGTGGTTAGTTGAATATTCTATAGTCCCCTGGGGTGGGGCTAGTAGCTACTGCAATCTGGTCCCACTCCTGGGAAGCCACCTGGTGCTGCTGCCTCTTTATCCTGCGAGGGGAGCCAGTTTAAAACCAGCTCCCCTCACAGACGAGCTTTGCCTGTCACCCTGTGCTGCTGCCTCTGATACTCGCATTTCCACACACACCCTTGCTGCCTCTGTATCAAAAACAGCAAGGGGGCCAAGCAGGAGTTGGTGCTGAGGAGAGACATAAAAGTTAGTTTCCCCCCAGCACTGGCTCCACGGTGCTGCCTGCCCTCCTCCCCCACTCTCCCAGCGTGAGGGAGGCAAAGCAGGGGAGGCTTCCCAAAGCACCCTCTGCCCATGGCAGTGCCCTTGTCCACAGTGGCCTAGGCTTATCGGTTAATTGATTCGTTGACTAGTCATTCTGCCCTGTACTGTATCAGAGGCAGCTGTGCGGGATGGTGGGCAGCTAGTCAGCAAGGGAGCTGGTTTTTAAACTGGCTCCCAGTGCTGCTGCCTCTGCTAAAGCCCCAGCCCCAGGGACTAAGAATAGTAGACTAACTGTTAAGAATCCTCTTTGGTAGAGCGGCAGCAGCGCAGGGTGGGGGGGGGGCACAGTGCACTGGCTGGGGGGGGGGGCACAGTGCACTGGCTGGGGGCCCTGCCCACAGGGACTGTAGAATAATTGACTAACTGCTAAGAATTCATACTAATGGCTAATAGTCATCATTCGACTATTCAATTAACTGATAACATCCCCAGTGGCAGCAGCCTCTGTATGCAGGGGTCTGAGCTTCCCATGGACAGAAGGTGCTGGAGTAGAGGAGGGACCAAAGGAGGCTGCTGCAAAGCAGCCTCTGTACCGCCGTGGGCAGAGGCTGCTCCAGCAGCAGCCTCTGTCCGTGGGGGCTGGAAGCCCCATGGATAGGGGCTGCTGCCAAGGACCAGCCTCTGTCTGTGATAGGCTCGGGGAAGCCAGCTTAAAAGCCAGTTCTCCCCATCACCAGCTCCACTGTGCCATCTGCTCCCCCACCCTCCAGCGGCAGCCCCTGTCCACAGGGAGCTCAGACCCCCTCACAGACAGGGGCTGCTACTACTAAGCAGCCTCTGCCCGTGGCAAGCCTGGGCCCTCTGTGGGCAGAGGCTGCTTTGTGGCAGCTTCCCCTGCCCCCCCTTCCTGTGCTGCTGCCTCTGATAGAGGCAGCAATGCGGGGTGGGGGGATGGCAGGCAGCACTACAGAGCTGGTGCTGGGGAGAACTGGCTCCTGCTCCCCTGATACAGAGGCAGCAGGGGAATGGGAGCAGTCAACTAAATTAACAGATCAGCCTAGGCTTATTGGCTAATTGATTAGTCGACAGCTCGTTCACATCCCTATTTACATCATCAATACAATATTGAATTCTGAACCCCAACCACATAGTAACAAACAGACAGATGCTAAAATAGGCTAGATATGCTGTATATTAAAAATTATTATTGTGGTACACATTGGGCATGATTGTGCTGGGTTCTGTGCATATGGATAGTAAGAAACAGTCATTTCCCCAAGACCTACAAGCTAAACAGATAAAACAGATCAAAGGCAGGAGAAAGAAAAAGGAAAGAGTGATTTGCTTCTGGTCACACAGGAAGCTGACAGCAGCACCAGCCAAAGATAGGTCTCTGGACTCCAAGCCTGTCTCCTGTCTGCCTACATTCTATTCCTGGTTCTGACACAGAGCTGCTCTGTCAAGTCACTCAACTCTGCCTTAGATTTCCCTCCTTTGCAAAGCACCTTTAGGAGTTCAGATGGAAGGCACAAGATTAGGGATGTAAGCAACTAGCTGACTACCCAAAAAGCAAATGTTTATCTGGTAGTCAAATAGGAACTCAACTAGTTGCTTCCCTAGAGGCAGCAAGCTGGAGGTGGGGAAGAGAGCAGGAGCAGCTGCTTGGGGGATCCAGTTTAAAAGCTGGTTCCTCCCAGCACCATCTCTGCAGGGGGCGGAGAAGGCCGAGGGCAGCAGGGATTGAAACAGTCCCACTCATGCTGGTCCTGACTGCTGCTTCTCTCCCTGCAGGTCTTGTATGTATGGAGGAAGAGGTGCAGAGGGGAACTGGTCAGTGGGGACTACTTCGATTCCTGCAGGCACGGGTTCCCATCGCCTCTCTCCCTTTGTACATTTCAAAGGGAGAGAGGCAGCAGGGATAGCAAGTGCCCCCCTTATCGACTAATTGAGTAGTTGATGGAAATTCCATCAACTACTCGATTGGCTGATTAATAGAAATTTAACATCCTTATACAAGATGCTAATTATTATTAAAATTACTACCTGGGCTTAACAACATTGCTACCATGTGGGTTGGGGCTGAGGCCAGGGGTGGAAAAGGGATGGGAAAAGGCAGGGCAAGGGCTTGGGGAAGGACTGGAGTGAGGGCAGAGGAAGGCTAGAGAGGAAGTTGGCATGGGTGGTCAGAAGGGAGCTCAGAGCCATTGAGCCCAACAGTAACCCCTGAAGTGGTTTCCATCAGGTATAAGCCAGGGGGTGTGGCAGCACTCCAAGTTGCAAACGCTACCTTCTTGGCTGGCCTGTTTGAAAGCAACGCTATGAAGCCCCGCTGGGCAGCAGTGAAAGTAAGGTCACGTTTCTTGCAGGTGCTGTCCTAGTTCAACCCGGGCCCTGGCAGCTCTTGCAGTGGGGCCTTGCGGGTGTCATGTTGAAAGCCGCAAGCACAATCTCATAGGTAGCAGCTTTCAACATTACACGAGCTGGGCGCACCCGCGCACTTTCCCAGCTGGCTGCAGGCTTCCAACAGCGTTCGCTGAGGCAAGGGCGGGTTTTAAGCGGGGGCGCGCTAAGGGGACGAACGCTCGGCGCCCCTTGCAGCCGACCCGGAGCAATGAGGGTGGCCGGGCAGCGCTACCCGATGGGGGGATTCCCGACATCGCCCCGCGCCCCCACCCATGCCGGGCGCGAGCGCGAAGTCTCAGCACGCGCTCCCCGCGGCAGCCCCGCCCGGCCTCGTTCTCTGCAGCTGGGCTCTGTGGAGCCGCTGGGCCGGCCGGCGCGGGAACTACATTTCCCGGCATGCCTCGCTGGCCGGGCCTTGGGCTGGCGCTGGCTCGGGCTGGCGCGAGGCGCTGCTGCAGCTGTCATGTCTCCGCCGCTGCTGCTGCTGCTGCGCGGGGCTGCGGGCGCCCGGGGCGCGTTGCGCTCATGCTGCGCCCGGGCCACCTCCCGCAGGGGGCTCAGCTCCTCCTCCGGCGGCGGGGCTGGAGCCGGGGCTGGCGGCGGCCCGGGGTGGCGCTCGCTGCTGGCCGGGCTGGCCGGGGCCGCGGCGGCGCTGGCCGGGCTGGGGCTGGTGCGGCGGGCGGAGATGGTGTCGCGGAGGCCGGAGGAGGAGGAGGAAGGGGACGAGCTGTCCCGGCGCTGCAGGGATTTCATGGCCCCGCCGGTGAGCGGGCTGCGGGAGCTGCGGAGCCGGCGCCAGGAGATGCGGAGCCTCATGGAGATGCTGATCATGGAGACCCAGAGCCAGGTGTGCAGGGCCCTGGCCCAGGTGGATCGCGGCGCCTCCTTCACCGTGGACCGGTGGGAGAGGAAAGAAGGTGACAGCGAGCGGGGCAGAGGGTGGCGGGGTGCGGAGTTGGAGCGCCGTTGCGCGCACCCGTGTGTACAAGCTGGGGCCGGGGGTGAGGTGCATGCATAGGGGGCAGTGGCCAGGAGGGTGTGTCTGTGCACCTGGCTGCATGGGCAATGGTTGCTGGTGTAATAGCAAGTTGACAGATGGGCGACCGACCAGACCTCAAACCCACGGTGAAGCCTGACCCTGGCTAGATCGTACCTACCACTAACTTTTCTCTCCTGCACACTTTCCCAGCTTGTCACAAATGGGGTGGAAAGAAGAGCCTGTGTGTGTTAATCATTTGATGTCTGTGCCTGGTCAGAGAAGAAGAGGGGTGCCAAAAGGAAGCATGGCCGCGTGGAGGATAATTTTGTATCTGATTAATCTTGTTCCTCTAATTTAGAATCCTTTTCTCTTGCCTCTTCCCTTTCTGATATCAGAGATCTGGGGCACTTTGAAAATAAATAAGGAATTCCTTGGAACAAGTCTTTGTGTCTCCAACAATTACACAATCACTTACCCTCTAATATACAATAACATTTGTTGTGTTAAACCAAGAAGCAGTTGAGCAACTCTTGCAAAATATTAATCAGTTGTTGCCAAACATGGGTAGAGCTGTTTGATTTGTGGACAGATTCTGTCTCGCAATTATACCTTTTTTGCAGATATGATACACATTTCTGTCTCCACTCTCCAAGACAGAAATTCTGTGCATTACTCAGAATCACAGACAGTTTCTAAAAGGGAAGATGTAAATGGTCAAGGCTTGAAAAATTCCCCAGACCCACATTAGGCAGGGAAAAACATCTTCTATGTCCCCCTTCAAAAAAAAAAGTTAGGTCCTACCCATGAATCCAAAACAAACATATTGGTGAGAAGCTTGACTCTATCCCTAGCCCTGGGGAAAAGAAGGTTTGTGGGATTTCTACCAGGATGCTTTTAGTGTACTCTGCTTAGGCACTCTGCCTCTTATTTGCCTTTGATTAGTAGGTGTATGATAAATTGGAAGATCTCTCTTCCTTTTACTGCAAGAAGTTGTTTTCCCTTTCCCCCATCCAACCCTGCATCAATAGCATCCTGACTGCTGGCATGTGAGAGAGGGAGTAGGAGGAAAGGTTTCTTTTTTAATCTTCCTTTCTCCTGAACAACTCCACTGTTTACATATAAGGCTGCTCATTGCTTTTTCAAGCAGCAATGTGAAATTGACATGGCTTGTGATAGTTCTGTTATTGCATTCAGGGTCCTGAATAGCAGCAAAGAAGTTGACTGGAGCCTTGCTCAAACACTATTGCTGCATAGGACAGTTACGGATTGCTGCAGAAGCACAGACGCTGTCTGAAAGTGAAGTGTAATCTTCCAGAATTATCTCCTTACATTTCACAGAGTCCCTTCCCAATTATAAGAGCTAAATGAAAGAGCTTTACATGAAACTAAATTATGTTCTTGCCAGAAAATATTTCACTATTACCACTTACAAGTGGGAGAGTGAGAATGGATTTTTTTTTTCAAGGATTCTAAATGATTTGGAGCAATCGTATTTGAAAATATTTTGATAAAATGTGTTCCTTAATGAGTGACCAATGCAGACTGAGAATGAAGTGGTATTAATTACAGTCTTTGTTTTTTGCTTTTGTATCTTGGTGATCAGAGCTTTCATTTTGGAGAAGTGAAATCCTTAAAACAAATTCAAATTCAGAAGAGAATACAGTACCAATAGTACTTAAGCAGGCCATTTATTCAATGTGGGCCATCGGAAGAGTTTTTTATGGAGAAAAATGCTGCACATCTGAAGTCAAAATATGTCTATCTGTTTCTACTTGCAATTACAAGGGACTTTGGGTTATAGTTCCATTTCTAGCCAGGTTCTAACAACTCCAGCATTGTCTGTGTTTCCACTGACAGAGTTATTGGGCTCTCTAGAAACTTCAGACAATCTATAGTAAGCCTATAAAAGTCACTGGTTCACGAGGTGATTGTAAAATAACGTAAGCAAATTTGTAAAAAACCTAAATAATTTTATGATCAATATCATTTGTAGTTATTTGGGATAACAAAGGAGTCAAGATAGCTCTTGAAGATCAAATGGTCACCTGTGCGCTACTAGTCAGTGTTACAGAATTGGCAGGATAAGATGTTTCTGAGACCAAAACTTTCCTTTCTTTTGTGTTTAACAGGTGGTGGTGGTATTAGTTGTGTGCTCCAGGATGGCCACATCTTTGAGAAGGCAGGTGTCAATGTTTCTGTGGTTTTTGGGCATCTTTCTGAGGAAGCAGCACAACAGATGAGAAGCAGAGGGAAAAGTCTGAAGGCAAAAAATGGTAAAACATGCTATTTAAAACCTCATTGAGTCTACAATGTTATTGAATTATTGTATTGGAGACAAATAAGTCTAGGCTTCTCCTATCGTTTTTTTTTATAAACTGCCTAATCATATTAGATCTTGAAATAGATCTTGAAGAAGGCCACATTTCAGAATGACATTATTTCTCTTCTCAGTGCTTTATAGCTCTTCCTATACCATGAGAGTTTCTAGGCATGAACACCCACCAAAGACACTTTCAAATCTCCAAAGATTTGAATATCAAAATAAGTTTCATCTTCTGTCTTTTTCTCATCAAGACAGAGCAACAGTAGTACAGTCAAATTTGTATGAGCACTTACAAAATCCAAATTAAAGATGAAAGGGTATGTGGACTGTTACAACTCTAACGTCAAATGGACTCATTGATATGATGACACGTTATGTTTGCCAGAAGATATTTTTTAAACTTTTGTCTCTAAAGTGTAGTTCAAGTCAAAACAGGATCCAGTAAAAATGCTACACTATTGCATATTCCACCTTCATCTCATTTGTTCATGAATAAATATTTTATTCTGTTACACTGCATACAACCCCATTATAAAAGTACAATTTAGGTTTCTGTTTTTCTTTTGTATAACTAAAGGAAACTCTTTCCCTCTCTCAAATAAATTAGAACTTACTGAGTTGTTGAACTTGCTGAAACAAAAGGAAGAATACAAAAACCCAGTTTCTCCTGATCCCCTACAGTACTAGTAATACTTAGAAAATTGACCTATTGTGTTAAATTCAACCTAACTCTTAGGATGTATGCACGCTGCACCTGTAGCTCAAAATAAGCAGTGCAATTTGAGTTACGCAAATTGCGTATCTTACGGTGAGTGTATTTCAAAATAGAGCACTATTCCAAAATGTCCCTTAATCCTCATGGAACAAGGGTTACCAGGACGTCAGAATAGTTCGCCCGTTTTTTCGAAAGCTATTTCAAAATAACGGAATCACTGTCAAGACACGGCAAATGCTATTTCAAGATACCAGAAGTAGCCCGAAATAGCGCCGTCATCTAGACGTACCCTTAGTGTAGATCAGGTCTTAGTCACTACAGTAAGACAGCATAACTTGGAGGACACGTGGTTGGCTGGAGCAAGTATGCAAGGGATTTGCTTACATTGTGCCATTTGGAGTCTTTTTTTTTTTTTCCTGACCATAAATATGCTGTCAAGTGACAGCTCACTGGTGATAACTTAAACTTGCTTTGAATTTCTCAAATTCCAAATGTCGCTGTTTTTTTTTGGAGGGGGAAATTGCTCATGCACTCTTTTTCAGCATTCACTAAATTAGAGTCCAATTCTTCAGCTAGCCCCTATGGTCAGAGATGTTTAGTAGACATGGTGACTTCAATGAGACTCCATGCAGAGCCAGTCACAGGACTGGAGTCATAGTTTGGAAGTCGTCAGGATAAAAGGTGCTGCATGTAAAGTTGTTCCTCTTCTTAACTACACTTTTTATGTATGTGTTGCTATTTAGGTAAATTGCCTTTTTGTGCCATGGGTGTAAGCTCCGTTATCCATCCAAAAAATCCTCATGTTCCAACTATACACTTCAACTACAGATACTTTGAAATTGAGGAAGCTGATGGTAAGATTTATAATGATTTTTGTGGCGTGTGCAAATGTGGAGACAAACTATAAGAATGGAATGTGATTTAGTGGGTAAAGCACAGGATTACAAACAATTCAAATTCTGTTCCCACTTATGCCACAAATTTGTTAGGTAGCATTGAGTAAGTCACTTAACCTTGACATAGCTTAACCACTTATTTATGCAGCTGTAAAATTAGTGCTAAACTTGTTTCTGACTAATGTGGTTATGTAATGTACATGTTACCGTTGTGTCACAATAAGCTACAATAACATAAATATTTGACACATGCCAATAAACTCCTAGAAACTTTTCTGTGACTGGTGATTGCAAACCAGACTGATTTTGTCCTTCTCTGTGTTTAAGAATGATGGGGATTAAAAATCTTGAAGTTAGGGATGTGAAAATGTTAACATTTTAACAGTTTACGGATTAACCCAGGCTCATTGGTTAACGTGCACGGTTACATGCAGCAGTGCAGGGCGACAGGTGGGAGCCACCTGCACTCTCTTCCCTCCCCCGCGTCTAACTGCTGGAATTTTCAGTGGTTACATGATTACATAAATAAACACATTTTAACATCCCTAGTTGAAATGCGACTGTGCACTCCAAACAGGGCCAGATTAATACATGCTCAGGCCGTAAACTATGTCAAGTTTAAGAGGCCCCATCACATTACCAAAAAAAGGTGTATCATTCTAACGGAAAGGACAATGGAAATATAAATAATAAAGTTTTTAATTTGCATACATACCTGTATACAGGTAGGATTCATCTAAAAACTAGTGTGTTTTTTTTATTTAGGGGTCCCTCATAATCTGAGGCCCTAAAGTGTATCTATCTTAGTTTGTGCATAAATCTGACACTGAAATATCCAGTCACAGCAGACCCTATGGATACCACCTCTCTTCACTATCATGCCACCTACTTCGCCTCATCTCCATTCATTGTCCCATAACTTCCTTGTTACAACTACACTGTGGAAGAACAATATTAGGAAAGAACTGTGGTGACTTTTAATTTATTTTAATGACATTTAGTAATAGAACACAAGGAGTCAATAACATGTGACCAACCACCCATGGACCAAAATTTGCAAAACAACGTTTTAGAGGAAGAGGCTTCCCTGCTATCTTCCTTCTGCAGAGCTAATTTATACTAATATGCTGTATATGGCTCCTAACTGTCATTACAAACCTGATAGACATTTTTTTGTAAGCCCATTCAGGGGAGTAACTACAAAGGACTAAGCTTGTGCTCTGATACCAAGAAATAGCCAGGACAACTGACATAATACTATACAAACTTTCTTGCTTGGAGGTTTATTTAATAAGTTGCTGGATTCCTGAGTCAGTTTTACCCCTATAATACTGTACTAGTTTAAACTAAGCATTTGCGCCTTTTGAGCACTTTTGAATGTAATGTTTGAAAGTGTTTGTATCTGACACCTACCATTGTATGTGACTTGTATTTGGAAATAAAACAGTTGTTGCGTGCCTGTCTCCTGTAGGGACTAAACAGTGGTGGTTTGGTGGTGGAACGGATCTGACTCCAACTTACTTGAATGAAGAGGATGCTGTTCATTTTCACAAAACTCTGAAGGAAGCTTGTGATCAGCATAACCCAGAACTGTATCCCAAGTATAAGAAGTGGTATGTGTGGGCAGATTCAAATACCTTGGGCTTGTTTCAGTTTTTTTGTTTGTGGGAAGAAGGAGGTGCTAATATTGTTGATTTAATTCACCTCATGAAGCTATTGAGAGTCGTAGATAAGTGTCTGCTGAGAAAGATATTTGGTTTATCAGAGCCATGTTCTGCCCTCTGATATGTATGAGCTGCTCCCCTTGAACCTCAGCTGGAGCAGTTAGTATGGATCTGGGTAAAATTTGGTAAGATATCTATGTAAAATGCTTGGAGAAGATGTTAATTGTTCATATAGAAGAACATTTTTTCAAATCTGTCTCTCAAATTGGGCTCCCTAAATCAATATTTATACATCTAAATAAAAAGTAGCCTATTTGCTCTCATATCCCCTGTCCCTGCCATAGATCTCCTGTCAGCTTGGGCAAGGTTACCTTGGGCCCCACACGCTCTTCGGCCGGGCCTGTGGTCAAGTACCTATGTGTGTCTCTTTCTCCATGGGTAAAATGAAGGAAAATAATAAATGTCCCTGTAAGATAGATGGGAAGAATTAGTTTGTTACACCCTGAAAAGAGCTATGAGATTCTCTGATAGGAAAGTAGAATTACAAGCTCATTTGCTTGCAGCTTTTCAGTGGAATCTTCATTTAAAAAGAGTTTTCTACTAGGCTATAGGCTGTTTGCACTAAACATGGTTTTTAACTATTCTTTTTTCATAATGTTACTTGTTGCCAACCTGTCTCTTAATAAATAGTACTGTGCAATATGGCACATTGTCTGACACATGTAGTTGTCAAAGATTTAGGTGATATAACTCTAAAAAACACACTTGCACTCGGTTACAATTGGGAATGTTTTTGTAAGTTATACATGGCTGAAATTGCCACTAGCTTTATTTATTGAACAATGCCTTCAGTTGAACAATGTCACAACTTATGGTCTCCAGAGGAAGGGTAACTTCTTTCTGTAAGCTGCTGGCCTTTTGTCTGAGAGATAAAGTGGGTGGTGTGTGCAGGGTGGGAACGGGAGAGTTCATTTTAGCTGTTATCTCTGGGATACACTACTTAATGAAAATGCAAAGTTCTAGTCTTCAAGGAGTCTCTTATGAAATAGGCTAGATCCAAGTGCCTCTCTCTGGGCAGAGTGTTAGAGTTACAGGGGTGAGGAACCTTTATTGGGTCGGGGGCCGCTGACCCACAGAAAAATCAGTCGGGCGTCGCACATAAGTGAGAAGCAACAAAACCCAAAAACAAATCTTCACTGACGTGCCTCCTGACTGGGAAGGGGAAAGACACTCCCCACATTTCCCTTACAAACCAGAGCCTAGTGGGACCCAGACTAATAGATTGTGTGCTCCAGCCCCACCGCGGGCACGGGCTCCCCAATGCTGGGGGGGGGGGCACTGAGCATCAGGGGCTAAATCCAGGCAGGCTAGGGGCTGCATCCAGTCCCTGGGCCTTAGGTTCCCCACCTCTGCTTTACTAGATGGGAAAACTCTTAAAGCAAGGTCAGCCAGTGGTATGGGGGTGTGTCTGCTTAAAATTCTTGATAACTACAAGCAAGGTTGCACAACCATGAGAAGTCGTGTATATGTGTGCAGACAGGAGCAGAGAATTTAGTGGAATAGCGTGAACTTCCTTGTTCCTTACTTAGGGAGGAATAGACTCTTTTCTCTCGTATGAGGAGGGGAAATGAATCACTTGCTTCCTATGCAGTCAGCCCAGTGCCAGTATTGGATGTAAGAAGCAGCTGTCTGTGGCCATGCATACTGTCCCTGAGCCCAGCTTTCTCAAATGGAAAAGCTTGCACACACTTAAACTGACTGTGCTGATTTCTGTCCTAACTTGAAAGTTTCTCATCAAGCTTGTACTCTGCGCTCCTCTGCTGAGTTTCACACACTGACCTACTGCTCTGTCTCTCTAAGTTTCGTCTTCCACTTATCTTAGAATAAAAAGCTGACTCTCCCCACAAAAGAGAGACGTCTTTTCAATGTATAGTAATTGCTCCATCTCAGTGTGTGTATGGTTCCACTTTTTTATTATTATTACTTGAGAGCAGCCATTGTAGACAGATCTTATCAGATTCCATTAAAGAGAGCGAGAGACTGGATGAATCTCTGAGAAATCGCCCCCAAAAGGAGCGGGGGTGCATTGTTCTTTTTTTGTCTCAAAATGCACAGCTACTCTGATACCAAGGCTTTTCTCAGTCTGTTGCAAACTTGAAAATGGGCCTATGTTATTGGACAAATGTTGCTAAAGTTTGTGCATCTTTCAAATGGTTTTAAAAAGCCTGGTTAAAGAAGCCCTTCTTTTTGAGTGGAATGTGCTTTCCTCATAAAACCATGTGGTGCACTTGATTTGATGCAAAAACATGACATTTCGACAACATTACAAAGGAGAAAATGTTTTAAGGGAAAATGTGAAATGGCAAAAACTTGTGTGCAAAATTCTACAAAAGTTATGTTGCTTTGGGAGCAAGGGCTGCAGTGCTCTGTCAGATTCTACCTTGGTAAGGCTTTTCCTCAGTTTCCTTGGTAAGTGAAAGGTGTGGAGTTATTCCCTTCCAGACTATAGTTAGCATACAGAGCCATGCATTTCCAAATCTGCTGTTGGGCTTGTGTGTACATGTGCTGTAGCTGATCTTTTTTCAAGATAAACAGTGTCATGTATCTTTTATCCAAGAGTATAATCTGACCTTTAATGGTATCTAATGTAGAGCCTCGTTCTACTTGGTGCATTTAAGTCACTGGGTGAAGAAAGCATTCAGTACATTGTAGGTTTGGCCTTTCACCTGCACCGCTGCCCCAGGGATGGAGCTTACTTCCACATTAGGAAAGCAGGATAAGAGACCCTCCAAAAGTAGGGAGGTGGGGTGGGTTGTGGAGTGGCCTAGGGGATATGGCATTCACCTGGGGAGAGCTCAGGGTGGTGGTTTCAAGGAACACTCATCCTGGGAGTGAGAGGCACATTTCACCTAGCCCCAGGTTGCTGTGGTGAGAGAGGGCTGGGATAGTCCTTCCTCCCTGCAAAAGCCGCCATACTGAATCCCTCATCCCCATCCCAGAGCAATGGTTTAAATGAATCATGCCTAGTGTCTGTTTTGTGTTCTACTCTGAACTTAGTGTGCTAGCATTGATGTCTGGTTGCTTCTTCTTCCAGGTGCGATGATTACTTTTACATCAAGCACCGAGGAGAGCGAAGAGGGATCGGGGGCATATTCTTCGATGATCTGGACTCTCCCTCAAAAGAAGAAGTGTTTCAGTTTGTGCAGAGCTGTGCCAAAGCCATTGTGCCTTGCTACATTCCCATTGTGAAGAAACACTCCCGTGATGCTTTCACCCCAGAGGAAAAGTTATGGCAGCAGCTTCGTAGAGGGAGGTAAGTAATGCAGGAACAAAATGTCTCCCAGTGGAGTTGGAAGAGAAGTGAGATTGGATTCTCTCTATCACGATGCACAGGAAACTTGTATGTGTTTGGCGAGGCTTCTGAGAATTCTTCTGTAACATTCCCACATTGAATCCTTGAAGAGTCACAAAGTTATAAATAGACCCTGAAAGCCCTATGTGAGTTGGTACCAACTTTTTAAAGGTGTTCAGGATGGCTCCATTTTAGAAGTAGGATCCTATGCTCCTCTTTCCAGTACAAATTAAACTCTTTGTAGTGAATAATATTTTTTTTGTACCATAAGAAAGTTTCTTCTGTATATTCTGAAAACCTTGGAACTCAGTCTTGAGCACTGATAATGACACTCATTAGTAGAGCATGAATTTTTAAGCTTGGGGAAACTGGCACAATGCTTGTATTTTAGTGTTCTGTAATAAAGTGAATGTGGACATAATGGCAAAAAATACAGACTAGGAAAAATGAGGGTCTCCAGTTCCTGTGTTTCTTAAAAGCAATAAAGTGCTTTATGGAGAACTTTGCTTTTTAATTTCTCTCTTTTTTTAGAGGATGCCCATCTTTATTGTAGTGAAATTTCAGTTACGTCTACACTGGGAAGGTTGGTGACAAAAGTGCTGTTCACATGCAAAAACTGCCAAAAGTGAAAACGGGTCAAAAAACAGTTTTTCTGCTTCCCATTGTCAACATTTCGTGGCCACATTACTAGCACCCGGTTGATAGACACAGCAAAGCAATGTGAATAAACATCCCACAGTGCAGTGCTGTGGGAAGGCGGAGCTGCTCTGTGAGCTCTCTGTGCTGAGGAATGTCAAAGTAATACAGCAGTCTCTCCAGCCCTGCCTGCTGTTGTGTTTCTAGCAGAGCAGAACAGGAAGGGGCATTCCAATGCTTTGCTCTTTGTTTGTTCCCAAAAGGGAGTAGCTCACTCAGCTGTCAGTTACTTCCTGGAGCTTTGAAATGGCAGGGGTGCATGCCTGCAGGGTAGTAGAGATCACAAAACACTGAGCGCAGCCAGGGCCAGACGGATGCATGGGCAAGCCGGGCAGCTGCCCAGGGCACCAACTGATGAGGGGCGCCTGATGGCAGCTGTAAGGGGCGCGCTGCGTCCCTTACAGCTGCCATCAGGAGCCACATGCCTGGCTCCTGCAGTGCCGGCCCCGCGGTGCCAGCCAGCAGCGCCCTTCCCCCCACGGCTGTGGGGCCCTGCATGGCCCGGCATGTGCGCCAGCAGCGCTGGCCAGGCCAGGCTGGGCAGCGCATGTGCCGAGCGCCCCGGGGTCGGGTCCCGGGCTACACGCCAGAGGCCATGGCCGGCGTGTGTATGCGCCGAGCGCCCTGGGGGGAGGGGCCTGCGTGCCATGGGAGGGCGGGTCTGCACTTCATGGGCGGGCCAGCATTTGCGCCCTGCGCCGGGGGCAGCACCGCGCACCCGGGCCCAGGGCGCCAAAAGGGCTCAGGCCGGCCCTGACCACAGCCATCAGGGCACATGCATTGTGGGATACTGGCGGAAGCCATGTCTCTCAACAAACAGCAAAGTCCACACCAGCTCTTTGTCAACAATAAAGAGAGGGGGGAAAAAACAAAAGTCTCTCACACGGGTGGAAGTTTTTTGTCGCCAAAACTGCGTGTTTTTCCCAACAAAATTTGCACTGCCGTGTGAACACTCTCACTGTTTTGTCACCAAAAGGTAGGTTTTGGTACAAAACATGCCCGTGTAAACAAGGCCTTAAAGAGTTTTGCCAGAGAAAGGTATTTTTCTCCACTTAAAAATTCCCTGTAGCATAAGAAATTTGAAAATCAGCTGAGAATCCCCAGTATAGTTCGGCTTCAATCTTATTAATTACTGTGGTGCTTCCTTCCACATAATAGCTGCTGCTTTTACTCCATTTCTACTCAAATCTTGTATTGATATTTCTTATTGTCTGGTGCCTTCCCATTCTTCAAAGAAAGCAAGTGAACCAGTAAAATAATATTGAAGTTGTCATAGAAAAGAATGATTGCATCTGAGTTCAGGACTCTGTCCCATAGCCATTACTCACCTGAGCAACCCACCTACTTTAATGGGACCACTCAAATGAGCTGATCATTGCAGAATCAGGCTCCTAGAATAGTTGTGGCAAATGCCACAGGGTTGTGGGGAGATGGGCTTCCTTAGGTTGCAGACAAGACCTTCCTAGACTGCGTAGTACTTTTGATCTCCCCGCACTCCTCCACATGAAGATAAGGAGCCACTCTCCTTCCTGTCACTGCCTTAATCCTGTCTGGTTGTTAAGATAGCCACTTCTGAATTGTAGGGGCTCTTTCCAGTGCAATAAATGCTGGAGCAAGACCGTGAAAGCAGAGGGGCTGATTTTATGCCATACAGGGTCCCCGTTCTCCCATTTGAGGGGCTGAGGCAAAGAGCAATAACAAAGACAGCTGGGCCAGAACAATGCTTCAGGTGCCCCAGTTTGCATGTTGGCCACCAGCTTATAGAATACACCATGTACTTCAGCAAGCGTCTCCGAGCTTCAGCATTTAGTTGGGGATTGAGCTGTTTGTAATAGGTCTTGAATGCTTTCTGCTAAAATTTTATCTTAATTCCCTTCCTTTTTTAACTCGGTTACAAGGGCGTTGCATCCATTTTTGCACTAGTAGATAGGCTGGCCAGATGCTTTCACCCCAAATCCCGAACATGGCAGGAAAAAAACTTGGTTAACCAAAAAAAAAAAAAAAAGATAATGGTTGCTGTGCCTTTAAGACTTCCTCACACACCTCACTTCCACTGGCCTTCCATCAAAGAAAAACAAAAAATACCGGACATGGGTTTGTTTGTTTTTTTTTAACCAGACAGGGCCCAGAGAAAACAGACTGTCCAGTCAAAAACCAGACATCTGGCTACCCTACTAGCAGGTGCTACCTCAGAAAAGTGAAGTTCTTATCTTTTAAAAGTGAAAGCTACAGAGATGTATCTAGAGCCGCCCTTGTGTCCGTGTCTGGAATTCTGAGTAGGGGTTTTAGCTCAGCAGCTCTGGCAGGACTGACTCAGCATAGTCTGAACAGAGGTCAGACAAATTTTGGCAATAAGGGATGGAAGGAAGGGATGTTGGAAGACAGGTTTTACTGGACAGGGTTGCTTTCTTTTGCCAAATCCCGCTGCCTTATTCTTTGCCATGGTGCCACTGTTCTGGGATGCATGGCACTTTATAATCCCTGAAGCGGATTCTGTCCTATACATCCTTGTGTAAGTGCTGGTACCTGTGGGCCTTTCTTAGAGGGAGACTGTTTACTCTGTCCTATTAGCTAGAGAGCAGGGGTACCACAGACCTTTACAGTAGTCAAAAGGAAGTTTAGTGGGATATTCTCCTTGCATGCTGGAAAGATCAGCGTTGTTAGGGCATTTGGGCCCTTTGGACAGAGAAGTTGCCCAGAACATGATGGCTGTAAATTCATTAAGTAGCTATTTCATTAGAAAACCTTATCTGGAGATTTGCTAAAGATCTTGCTGCTTTCATTGTGTTTTTTATTTAAGAGGTAAATATGGCTGCAGATTGCAACCGTGAAAAGTTTCCATTGAGAGTTTAGCCAGGCAGCATATTGCATTTCCAATGTTCTCTCAAATAGTTGCCCAAGAATGGAATAGACGTTCACATTTAGTCAACAGTGGATTCATTTTATTTGTTTGGAAGCCTCCTATTCTTGTGCAATGCAGGTGTATGCAGAGACAGGTCTTCACTTCCTGTTGTTGTTCTTGGGGGACAAGGCTGTCTATTCATTCCTGCACATAAGCTGGGGTGGGACAACTGGTCCAAACTGGTGCTATTTGTTCAAGTGTCTTTGGGGTCAAGGAGACTGAAGAAAAGCTGACTGTCGTTTAGGCATAAGCTTTTGTGGGCTGGTACCTGCTTTGTCTGATGCACAAAGTGGAAACTTCAGTTTGGGAGATATAGCTATATGCACAGAGATGGGCGTGTTACATTATTGTGCAGAGGACCAATGCTAATGAGGTCAATTCAACCATATCCACTTTGATTGAACTGACTTCCTTAACATGAGCCCTCCGCACAGTAGGAACGTAAATGGTTAACTAGCTAACCGATAGGGACTGGAGCAGCTCCCCTCCCACTGTGGGCAGGGGGGCTGTTGCAGCCCCTCAGGGTCCACCACAGGCAGGCACTGCTCCAGCTGATGGGCCAGAGCAGTCCCTGTCTGTGGTGGGCACACCTGCACCCCCGCCCCAGGTTACACACTGGTTCCCTGGGAGTGGGACCAGCAGGGGCACCAGACCCACTCCCAGGGAGCTAGCTGCAGACCACACCCCTTGCCAGCCCCACACCCCTTGCCAGCTCCACTCCTGGGGAGGCTTCATTGCGGGTGCTGCAGTATAAAGCTTCAGTAATCTTTATACTGCTGAGCCTGCAGCATGTGTAACCACTAGGATTTTTCAGTTACATTTTTAAACACCCTTTTTACATCCCTACCGCACAGGAATCTACTATACCCATCTTCGTATGCGTACACATACCCTCCAAATTGAAGTTTCCGCTTTGTGCATCTGACAAATGCAGTTTTGCCCACAAAACCTTATGCCCAAATACATTTGTTTCATTTTTAAGGTGCCACAGGACTCCTTGCTATATTTGCTGAAACAGACTAATTTGGCTCCCCTTCTGAAACTTGTCTATTGCTTGAAGCTTTCTGCTACCTGCAGACCTCAACTTACGTGATGGTAAATTTATTTTTCAGCTAACTCTTTGTGTCTGTGTTATTCCTCCACAGGTACGTGGAGTTCAATCTTGTTTATGACAGAGGCACAAAGTTTGGCCTTGCAACACCAGGATCCAGGATTGAAAGCATTCTTATGTCTCTGCCACTGACTGCCAGGTAAGGGAATAGTTACATGTTGCTCAGATGCTACAACACTGTTTCCTTTCCTGCTGTTCAGCCTTGACCAGGTAGTGGCAGCAGGAAATGTACCTGACTCATACCTGCAGACCATGGTTGTGTCCACACTACAAAGAAAAGTTGGAAAAAGATATGCAAATTGCGAACGTCAATTTGCCTTTTCCCGCTTTTCTTTTGGAAGAGGCTTTTCCAAAATTTGGCGCATCTACATGGCACCAGATTTTGAAAAAACCTCCTCTTTCAGCACATCCCTTCTTTCTCGTACAACAAGGTTTACAGGGATGGCAAAAAAAAAGCATCTGCTTTTCCGAAAAATTTTTCTGGGTATCCCAGAAAAGAGCTGCAGTGTAAACATAGCCGAAATATCACTCTCACGGCCCAGTCCTATTGTTGCAATACCAGCACATTGTTGCAATGGGCTGGTTTTATGTGTTGAAGTATTTGGACATTGTTTCTCTTCATAATATGACAAGTAAAGTAATTGCTAGTAAAAGAAAGAAAATGGAAAAGGCTAAATCCTGTCTGCTGCTTGGAATATCTGTAATTGTTTTCTTCACATTCACAATAAAGCCCAGACATTCAAATCCAATGAGAACATAGCTTTGGGAGAGTGGTGGCCAGCCAGCCAGCCGACCTGCCTCTAATAGCCATATTCTCTCTTTGTTGTGCACAGGTGGGAATACATGCACACGCCACCAGAGAATTCCAGAGAAGCTGAAATCCTAGAAGTCCTGCGCCATCCCAAAGACTGGGTGCACTGAATTAACAGCATGGGGGAGAGGCTTAACTATGAGCAAACAATAGGAGCTCTTACCAACCAGCTCCCTCAAACTGCCATTGTGTGGGTGTTCAATGTTTAGACTTATGTTCTTATCATGTGCCTTAAAAACGTTGTAAACTGGTTATCCTTCGCATGTTAGTGAAGTGTTTCACTAGCTGACACACCCTTTTCTGTCTGACGTTGCCTTAAGGGGACGTAAGAGATGTTAGTTGGACCAAATGATATGTTCGGTAGCTGTCTCAATTTGTCTAAACATACAATGGTATAAAACACTGCAAAATGTTCCCCCAGAAACATAGTGCTTTCCAAGCCAAAGGGGAATTACACATCTTGCTGTTAGGAAATTCACAAGAAATTTTAACATTCTGAAAATAATGTTCTTCTTTGTTTCATAGTTAAATGAACGCATCTATTCTGGTGCATACAAAATCTCTTTTTTGAATACAGTTTCAAATACTTTATATCAGTTACTTTTCACTAAGGGACAGATTTTTAAAGGTACTTTGGTGCCTAACTCCCACCGGGTTTAGTAGGAGTTAAGCACCAAATTGGATTGGGTATCCAAATACTTTTTAAAATTTGGGCCTTGGTTCCTACAAATATACCAAACAAGTGTACTTCTATGGGAGGAGCAGGATTATAAAACAAGTTGAAAATTTACTGAAAGCAAGCAGGAAACTAAGAAATTTACATTAGCTCCATTATCTTTATTCAGATCGACCAAGCAAGGCCATATTAAGACAGACACCTCTCTGATTCATCTTGTGAGGGTCACAAAACCCCAAACCCAACGCCACTTTTTTTTTCCTTTTTGGTGAGGTTTTTTTTTCTTTCCATCACGCTGCACACCGATCCCACCCCTGACACCAGTTGTGACAAAGCTCCTATGAAAACTCAGCGTGTCCTGTGCTTCCTGGTGGATTTTGATTGCCTCAGAGACTCTCAGCAGCCCACAGTTTTAGGCACCACAGCTAGGGCTTTAGTTTGCTGTTTGTTAAGCTCTTTTCATCATTGGCCTGCATACAGTAAAAAAAAGAGAATAAACTCCATAGTCCTTTACCCCCAGTGGAAATGGGAATGTGAGTGCTGGGAGGGGGGAACCCAGGCCGACCCTCTACTCCGGGTTCCAGCCCGGGGCCTGATACCTACTATAGGACAGCTCCAAGACCCCTGGGCATACTTCCTCACATCCCCAGACCTTCCTTCTCTCTGGTTTGTCCTCCAAGGCTACGTCTACACTGGCAGCTTCTTGTGCAAGAACAACTGTCCTTCTGCAAAACTTACCGGCTGTCTACACTGCACAAGTGTTCTTCCAGAAGTAAATTTACAGTACAGTATTGTAAAACAGGGCTTACTCCTGCAGCAAAAAAACTTCAGGACCAGACTTCAAAGAGAAACTGTTGAGCTATAGTTCATCTTCAAGTTTGACCCAATCAGCTCAGGATTAAACAAAGACTGTGAATGGCTAGCTAACTACAAAAGCAGCTTCTCCTCTCTTGGTATTCTCACCTTCAGATCAGCTACTAGAAGTGGGCCTCATCCTCCCTGATTGGATCCACATCATCATCTCTAGCCTGATTCTGGCCTGCATATTTATACCTGCCTCTGGAAATTTCCACTACGTGCATCTGATGAAGTGGATCTTTGCCCACAAAAGCTTATGCTCCAACACTTTGGTTAGTCTATAAGGTGCCACAGGACTCCTCGCCGCTTTTGCAGATTCAGACTAACATGGCTACCCCTCTGATACTCTTCCGGAAGAGTTATTCCTCTCCCCACGAGGAATAAGCCCTCTTGTGCAAGAGCTCTTCCAGAAGAGGCCAGTGTAGACAGGCAGCATGAATTACTTGCGCAAGAAGGCTCTATGGTTAAAATGGCCATCAGAGCTTTCTTGCGGAAGAGAGCGTCTACACTGGCATGGATGCTCTTGTGCAAAAGCACATCTCTTGCGCAAAAGCACATGCCAGTGTAGACGCTCTCTTGTGGAAGAGTTTTTGCACAAGAACTCTTCCGCAAAAGAGTTCTTGTGCAAGAAGCTGCCAGTGTAGACGTAGCCCCTAGTGTTCAGTTGTTGTTGCGTTATATGGCCTTTCCTCCTCCCAGCAACACTTTCCTCCATCCTCTCAGTAATCCATGTACCCAACTGATGGCAACGATTCTTTTATAACCAGCCTGAACTGGTTTTCTTAATTACCCCCTGTGGTGTAGTTTGGGGGGCCTTGCTGGTTGCTGGGCTTGGGCAATGGGTGACCTCCACTGGCAGCTGTTTGTAGGACAGCAGATGAGTCACTAGGCAAGGGTCTCCCAACCTGTCCAACTGGTCGCCTCCCAAGGAGAGAGACAAAGGGAGGAAGGTGGGGTCCAACCCCTGGCTGTGGGTCAGGGCTGGAAGAGAGGGTAGTTTCTGTATGGAATCATGGCGGAAGCAGCCTAAGCAAGGGGGCCTAGGATTTAAGGGCCTAGTCTCCCCCATCTCAAGGGGGGCTGAGGCATCCTAGGCCTGGCCCTGTAACTAGATTACATCTGTGTGGTGCTGCATCCTTGGAGAAGCAATAAACTCCCTCAATCCTACTGGCTGGCAGAGTCTGTGCCACTGCGGGGGTGCAGGAGTCAGGGGAACCCTGACATGTTGTTACACCCCCCATGTGTCCTAATTAGCCTAGGCTGGCCTGACTGCAGGATTGGTGTTCCAATGCCCCTGATTGCCTCTACTGGTTCTAAACCAGCCCTTCCCTTTTACTCTGGGAACAGATCTCCCCTCCACTGCTTTTTTTTTAAATAGCCTTCGGTTCTGACCCTGTCACAGTATGTTTAAGTGAAGTACAGATGCAAAGGAGGAAGAAATCCTTCATTTACTAGTTTTACTAGACTTTATTTGCATGAATGAACTTCTGAGATAAGTGTCCTTCATAAACTGCTGACTCTGAGGCCTTTTAGGGAAGGCAGCAAAGATTGTAGAGCACACTTGCTCTAGGAGGGAAGGTGTGACCTGCTACACTGTACACTCACAGAAGAATATTCATAGAAATGTAGCCGTGTTAGTCTGGGGTAGCTGAAGCAAAATGCAGGACAATGTAGCACTATCTGAGGAAGTGGGTCTGGCCCACCCCAGCTCATCATCTAATAAACCATCTTGTTAGTCTTTAAAGTGCTACATTGTCCTGCATTTTGCTTCAGAAGAATATTCAACATTGTTAAATATGAATGCCTAAAGTTAAACACTGAAATCCAGGAGGCATTTCACCCCCTGGCTTATATGGAATAGTACCTTACTCCTAGAGTAACTCTATGTGAGAGGGACTACTTGAAGAGTAAGATACTCCTCAGTATGAATAAGTGACAGAATCTGTCCTCTTCCATGTCCCGCTATCTAAGGTGGCCTGGTTCCAAACAAAGCTACACCTCTTTAACTAAAGGTCTCAGCTTAAACCAATTTAGTTTAACTGGTGTGACTTTGTATAGCACTATTCTGTTTACTTCAAGCTGGCTTATAAAAGGTTAGTTTGCACCAACAGATTTAAATCAGGTATAAACAGGTTTGAATATCCACACAGAGACTTGCACTAGTTTAAAGGAATTAGGTTTTTTTAAACCAGGTTTACTCCAATGGCCTTGCTAAGCATGGACAAATCCCAAGTGGACTGATTTTCAAAGGTGCTCAGAATCTTTGACTATCTGGCTACTTTTCTTAGGTATCTTTAGAAACCCAAATCTGAAAAAATGTACCGTTTCTTTTAGCAGGATGGGGTTTGCAGCTTTCTTCTGTTTGCCATTTGACTTGTGAATAAAGTGACAAGAGCTGCAAATCTATTGGCATCTCTGGTTTCTTAGGAGGAAAGAGTAAAAATTATGGAAGTAGTTGTATCACAGGTACAGATTGGACCTCCCTTGTCTGGCACCCTCGGGACCTGACTGGTCCTGGATGAGGAATATTTCTGGGCCAGAGGAGTCATTTCAACACCCTGCTGCCAGTCCCCCCCACTGTCCCCACCCACTAGGCTTTCTGGTTCCTGCCTTTCCCCCAGCCCAGCTGAGCCATATGCTAGCTCCTAGCTCCTCCCCAGCCCAACTGAGCTGTGCGCCAGATCCTGGTTCCCTACCCCTCTGTGCAGCACTCTGGAACTCTCTGATCCTGGAACATCTGTGGTCATGCTGGGACCACGGATGTTGCTGGTCCAGAGAATCCTGGATTTTAGAGGTGCAGCCTGTATTGTTGAGTGTCCTAACCAATCTGTTCTAACCCTATTCACAAATAATGTACATGGTAAGCACAAGCAGTTCTCTGTATAGCGCTGCTAGCCCTTGCCATGTTATCATCCATCTTAGGTTTGCTGCTTTTCTTAAAGCCCTGGCTCTCAAAGACAAGCAATTCCACAAGAAGCTCGGCTTTTTGTGCTTCGAGCTAAAACCATGAACGTAGGGTAATTGTAAAGTTCAGAAATCCAAACATCAACCAAAAGGCCCCAACCACTATTCAACACTTGGCTCATATTTTTAGAGCACTTGGGAGTTGGCAATAAAGGTATATAAGGGTTTGCAACATACGGCTGATTCGGTAAAGGGAGGCAGGTCTGATTTTCATAACTAGTGTTCTGAGCAAATTACTCTCAACACAAGATGCCCATTGTAGATGGAGGCTTGATTTGGAAGAGCATACCAGCAGTTGCCCTAAATGGGGACGGGAGGGGGGACGCCCACCATTTGGAGCAGAAATAAAGCAAGGATGTTACAGTGGGGGTTTCCGAGTCTTGGTAGGAACCATAAGAAGATCGCCTCATATTCTCCCCTTCATCTCTCTGGAACAAGTTGTGCCTCACTAGAGCCGAATAAAGGGGCATAATAACATCTCTGGATCTGCTGGCAATGCTCCTCTTAATGCAACCTAATATGCCATTAGCCTTCTTGGCTACAAGGGCACACTGTTGACTCATATCCAGCTTCTCATCCACTGTAACCCCCAGGTCCTTTTCTGCATCACTACTACTTAGCTGGTTGGTCCCCAGCCTGTAACAATGCTTGGGATTCTTCCATCCCAAGTGCAGGACTCTGCACTTGTCCTTGCTGAACCTCATCGGATTTCTTGTGGTCCAATCCTCCAATTTGTCTAAGTCACTCTGGACCCTATCTCTGTCCTCAAGTGTATCTACCTCTCCCCCTAGCTCAATGTCAGCTGCAAACTTGCTGAGGGTGCAATCCATCCCCTCATCCAGGTCATTAATAAAGATATTGAGCAAAACTGGCCCTAGAACCGAACCTTGGGGCACTCCGCTAGAAACCGACTGCCATCCTGACATCGAGCCGTTGATCACTACACGCTGGGCCCGGTCTTCTAGCCAGCTTTCTATCTATCTTACTGTCCATTTATCCAATCCACATTCCCTTAACTTGCTGGCAAGAATATTGTGGGAGACCATATCAAAAGCCTTGCTAAAGTCAAGGTATATCACATCCACTGACTTTCCCATGTCCACAGAGCCAGTTACCTCATTATAGAAGATAATCAGATTGGTAAGGCACGACTTGCCCTTTGTGAATCCATGCTGACTATTCCTGATCAATTTCCTCTCTTCCAAGTGCCTCAAAATGGATTCCTTTAGTATCCCTTCCATGATTTTTCCAGGAACCAAGGTAAGACTGACCAGTCTATAGTTCCCTGGATCGTCCTTCTTCTCTTTTTTGAAGATGGGCACTACATTTGCCTTTTTCCAATCATCCGGGATCTCTCCCAATCTCCACGACTTTTCAAAGATAATGGTCAAAGGCTCCTCCATGACATTTGCTAACTCCTTCAGTACCCTTGGATGCATTAAGTCGGGACCTATGGATTTGTGTACATTTAGCTTTTCTAAATAGTTCCTAACCTTCCAGGGAAGAAAAGGCAAAAGACGGGTAAACTGGTTTTAGGAAACTTTTGCCATCTGTGGATTGCATGCCTGTAAGGAGTTAGTGGTTCTCAGTCAATAGTGGGATCAGATTGTTTTTGGCAATTTCATAGTGTAGCCAGCCAGAAACATGCTAATGGTACTTATGGAAGAATAACTGACCAGGCCATTTTCAGAACACATCCCGAAAATATTTTTAAATATACAGGAAATTTTAAACATCTGTTAATGTGAGCCTAGAAGGCTTTCTGGCTGCCTCTAGACTCTCATCTATGTACTCCAAAATGCTGTGGAAATTGTTCTCTTGTGATTTGTATGTGCAGATTTGTTTCTTCCTTCAAAATCCTGTCCTCAAAAGGGTTAAGGAAGTTGTTTTCGTGGAATGAAGGGAGGGAATGAAACTGTCCTGTGATAGCACTAGAACCAGAACCCTAGAATATATTTCTGAGAAACTTTACCAAAGGCAGAAAGATGCAGCTGGGAGTAGATCTGTGGAGAAGTTTTGTACTACTTGGCAAGTTAGCTTAGTTGGTTAGAGCATGATGCTAATCACACAAAGGTTGTGGGTTTGATTCCCATATGGGTCACAACTCCTTTTGCTCCCCTGGGCCCACCGGGCAGCAGCATTTCACTTTTCCGTCCGGAGGGAGGGGACAGGTGCAAACAGCGGGGGGCGGGGGCACCAGCCACAAAGTCGCTCGCTCAGCGCGGTCATTAACCCGCCGCCCCAGGAAACTGCAGCCCAGCCAGCGGGCGGGAAGGGAGGCGCCGGTGCGGCCGGAGACAGGGCGGCGCAGGCAGGGGCCCCGCGGGGAGCAGCGACCCGACTCCGCGCCCAGCAGCGCTTCCCCGCAGCCTGCGCAGCCGGGCCTGGGAGCGGTGCCTCATCCCACCCACTGGCCCGGCAGGCAGCGGCGGCAGCACCAAGGTGCCCGGAGACTTTACTAAGGGTCCGTTTGGTTCCCTGCACTTTGCGCCTCCCCCACCCGGCACTAAAAAGGCAAATACCAGGGGCCCGAGCAAAAGGAGCTGTGGCCCGTACGGGGATCGAACCCGCGACCTTGGCGTTATTAGCACCACGCTCTAACCAACTGAGCTAACCGGCCGGTGCAGAAACCCCGTTCACGTTTCCATTCACGGGCGCAGACCCGACCCGCGTCACTGCTCCAGCACGCGACGAAAGCGGCTCCGCTATTGGCTGAGGCTCTTCCCCGGCACTTGTCAACATCTGCACGTGCAGAGGGGAGACGCTGACGCGGCAAGCGGCGGGCTCAGGAGGGGGCGGGGTTAGCGGGGCCCGGGCGGGCGGGGCCAGTAGCGCGGAGAAGCCGCTCGCCCAGTTCCTGCAGCCGCAGCACGAGCCCCGCAGACACTGGTGCCGCCCCCTGTCCCCGAACCGCATTGGCCTCGGAACCCCTCGCCCCGCCCCCTACGCCTTTGCCCCGCCCACAATCCACCGCCAGCCTTCCAACCACCATCAGCGTTCAGGGTCTCCGCATGCGCCGCTTTTCCCGCCAAAAGTGGACGGAACCAAAAAAGCGGAGGGGCCCAGCGCGTTCCCCCCCCCCGCTCCACCTTGCAGGCACATGGTATCGCCCAGTCCGGAGGGTATAAAAAGGCCTCTTTTGGCCACACCCCTTTCACTCCTACTCGGCCACGCCCCCTCGCCGGCCGGGGGAGCGTTTCTCCAGCGGACTCGTGCAGCGGCGGCGCGGAGCCAGGAGACGCCTCGGAGCCTCCTCCCGGGAGCGGCCGGGCGAGGTGAGTGTCGGAGCCGCCCCGCGCCCGCAGCAGCAGCAGCAGCAGCAGCGCCCCCCCCGCGAGCGCCCCTGGGCAGGCTCCGAGACGCGGGGCCAGCCCGGCCATGGGGGCTGCTCCGCTGCAGGAGCCCTGAGCCCGCAGCCGGGAGCGGGGGGAGGAGCCCGAGAAACCCGCCCCGCCGGGTCCGTGCCCCGAGCCTGGGGGGGGGGGGTTTCCCCACTCGGGCCGGGTCCAGGGACGGTTCCCACGTGCCCAGCGATTTACACTGTGTGTGGGGGGAGAGCTGCCTTGCAGGGGGGAGGCAAAACTCTGAGCTGGGCCCCCTTCCTAGAGCCCGGCCGCCTTACGCAGTGCTATGGCAGAGGGGAAACTGAGGAGCAGCCCTCAGGAGAGCTTGTCCTGGAAAGCTCCACTAGGACCTGGGTAAGTGTTGCCTTTAGTGGGGAGGCTGTGCCCTGAGCCAGCCGGGTGTGAGTATCCCACAGTCTGTGTGTGGTGGTTTCCTTCACTGGTGCTGGTTAGTTACAGTTTTCCCATGTGCGTAGCAGTTGGAATTGTGTGTCCTGAGATTGCTTTGTTACAGGTGTGTCTTGAAAGGAGCCTTAGGGTGGGAGGCAAGGCTCTGAGCCGGGCCCCCTTCCTAGAGCACGGCCGCCTTACACAGTAGTCTGGCAGAGGGGAAACTGAGGAGCAGCCCTTAGCAGAGCTTGTCTTGGAAAGCTCCACTAGGAGCTGGGTAAGTGTTGCCTTTGGTGGGGGAGGCTGTGCCCTGAGCCAGCCGGGTGTGAGGATCCCACAGTCTGTGTGGTGATTGGTTTCACTGGTGCTGGTTACAGTTACGGTTTTCCCATGTGCGTAGCAGTTTGAATTGTGTCCTGAGATTGCTTTGTTACAGGTGTGTCTTGAAAGGAGCCTTAGGGTGGGAGGCAAGGCTCTGAGCTGGGCCTCCTACCTAGAGCCCGGCCGCCTTACACAGTAGTCTGGCAGAGGGGAAACTGAGGAGCAGCCCTTAGCAGAGCTTGTCTTGGAAAGCTTCACTAGGAGCTGGGTAAGTGTTGCCTTTGGTGGGGGAGGCTGTGCCCTGAGCCAGCCGGGGGTAAGTATCCCACAGTCTGTGTCTGGTGGTTTCCTTCACTGGTGCTGGTTAGTTACAGTTTTCCCATGTGCGTAGCAGTTTGAATTGTGTGTCCTGAGATTGCTTTGTTACAGGTGTTTCTTGAAGGAGCCCTAGGGTGGGAGGCAAGGCTGTGAGCTGGGCCTCCTACCTAGAGCCCGGCCGCCTTACACAGTACTCTGGCAGAGGGGAAACTGAGGAGCAGCCCTCAGGAGAGCTTGCCCTGGAAAGCTCCACTAGGACCTGGGTAAGTGTTGCCTTTGGTGGGGGAGGCTGTGCCCTGAGCCAGCCGGGTGTGAGTATCCCACAGTCTGTGTGTGGTGATTGGTTTCACTGGTGCTGGTTACAGTTACGGTTTTCCCATGTGCGTAGCAGTTTGAATTGTGTGTCCTGAGATTGCTTTGTTACAGGTGTGTCTTGAAGGAGCCCTAGGGTGGGAGGCAAGGCTCTGAGCTGGGCCTCCTTCCTAGAGCACGGCCGCCTTACACAGTGCTATGGCAGAGGGGAAACTGAGGAGCAGCCCTTAGCAGAGCTTGTCCTGGAAAGCTCCCCTAGGAGCTGGGTAAGTGTTGCCTTTGGTGGGGGAGGCTGTGCCCTGAGCCAGCCGGGTGTGAGTATCCCACAGTCTGTGTCTGGTGGTTTCCTTCACTGGTGCTGGTTACAGTTACGGTTTTCCCATGTGTGTAGCAGTTTGAATTGTGTGTCCTGAGATTGCTTTGTTACAGGTGTGTCTTGAAAGGAGCCTTAGGGTGGGAGGCAAGGCTCTGAGCTGGGCCTCCTTCCTAGAGCACGGCCGCCTTACACAGTACTCTGGCAGAGGGGAAACTGAGGAGCAGCCCTCAGGAGAGCTTGCCCTAGAAAGCTCCACTAGGACCTGGGTAAGTGTTGCCTTTAGTGGGGAGGCTGTGCCCTGAGCCAGCCGGGTGTGAGTATCCCACAGTCTGTGTCTGGTGGTTTCCTTCACTGGTGCTGGTTACAGTTACGGTTTTCCCATGTGCGTAGCAGTTTGAATTGTGTGTCCTGAGATTGCTTTGTTACAGGTGTGTCTTGAAAGGAGCCTTAGGGTGGGAGGCAAGGCTCTGAGCCGGGCCCCCTTCCTAGAGCACGGCCGCCTTACGCAGTAGTCTGGCAGAGGGGAAACTGAGGAGCAGCCCTTAGCAGAGCTTGTCTTGGAAAGCTCCACTAGGAGCTGGGTAAGTGTTGCCTTTGGTGGGGGAGGCTGTGCCCTGAGCCAGCCGGGTGTGAGGATCCCACAGTCTCTGTGTGGTGATTGGTTTCACTGGTGCTGGTTACAGTTACGGTTTTCCCATGTGCGTAGCAGTTTGAATTGTGTCCTGAGATTGCTTTGTTACAGGTGTGTCTTGAAAGGAGCCTTAGGGTGGGAGGCAAGGCTCTGAGCTGGGCCTCCTACCTAGAGCCCGGCCGCCTTACACAGTAGTCTGGCAGAGGGGAAACTGAGGAGCAGCCCTTAGCAGAGCTTGTCTTGGAAAGCTTCACTAGGAGCTGGGTAAGTGTTGCCTTTGGTGGGGGAGGCTGTGCCCTGAGCCAGCCGGGTGTGAGTATCCCACAGTCTGTGTGTGGTGGTTTCCTTCACTGGTGCTGGTTAGTTACAGTTTTCCCATGTGCGTAGCAGTTGGAATTGTGTGTCCTGAGATTGCTTTGTTACAGGTGTGTCTTGAAAGGAGCCTTAGGGTGGGAGGCAAGGCTCTGAGCCGGGCCCCCTTCCTAGAGCACGGCCGCCTTACACAGTAGTCTGGCAGAGGGGAAACTGAGGAGCAGCCCTTAGCAGAGCTTGTCTTGGAAAGCTCCACTAGGAGCTGGGTAAGTGTTGCCTTTGGTGGGGGAGGCTGTGCCCTGAGCCAGCCGGGTGTGAGGATCCCACAGTCTGTGTGGTGATTGGTTTCACTGGTGCTGGTTACAGTTACGGTTTTCCCATGTGCGTAGCAGTTTGAATTGTGTCCTGAGATTGCTTTGTTACAGGTGTGTCTTGAAAGGAGCCTTAGGGTGGGAGGCAAGGCTCTGAGCTGGGCCTCCTACCTAGAGCCCGGCCGCCTTACACAGTAGTCTGGCAGAGGGGAAACTGAGGAGCAGCCCTTAGCAGAGCTTGTCTTGGAAAGCTTCACTAGGAGCTGGGTAAGTGTTGCCTTTGGTGGGGGAGGCTGTGCCCTGAGCCAGCCGGGGGTAAGTATCCCACAGTCTGTGTCTGGTGGTTTCCTTCACTGGTGCTGGTTAGTTACAGTTTTCCCATGTGCGTAGCAGTTTGAATTGTGTGTCCTGAGATTGCTTTGTTACAGGTGTTTCTTGAAGGAGCCCTAGGGTGGGAGGCAAGGCTGTGAGCTGGGCCTCCTACCTAGAGCCCGGCCGCCTTACACAGTACTCTGGCAGAGGGGAAACTGAGGAGCAGCCCTCAGGAGAGCTTGCCCTGGAAAGCTCCACTAGGACCTGGGTAAGTGTTGCCTTTGGTGGGGGAGGCTGTGCCCTGAGCCAGCCGGGTGTGAGTATCCCACAGTCTGTGTGTGGTGATTGGTTTCACTGGTGCTGGTTACAGTTACGGTTTTCCCATGTGCGTAGCAGTTTGAATTGTGTGTCCTGAGATTGCTTTGTTACAGGTGTGTCTTGAAGGAGCCCTAGGGTGGGAGGCAAGGCTCTGAGCTGGGCCTCCTTCCTAGAGCACGGCCGCCTTACACAGTGCTATGGCAGAGGGGAAACTGAGGAGCAGCCCTTAGCAGAGCTTGTCCTGGAAAGCTCCCCTAGGAGCTGGGTAAGTGTTGCCTTTGGTGGGGGAGGCTGTGCCCTGAGCCAGCCGGGTGTGAGTATCCCACAGTCTGTGTCTGGTGGTTTCCTTCACTGGTGCTGGTTACAGTTACGGTTTTCCCATGTGTGTAGCAGTTTGAATTGTGTGTCCTGAGATTGCTTTGTTACAGGTGTGTCTTGAAAGGAGCCTTAGGGTGGGAGGCAAGGCTCTGAGCTGGGCCTCCTTCCTAGAGCACGGCCGCCTTACACAGTACTCTGGCAGAGGGGAAACTGAGGAGCAGCCCTCAGGAGAGCTTGCCCTAGAAAGCTCCACTAGGACCTGGGTAAGTGTTGCCTTTAGTGGGGAGGCTGTGCCCTGAGCCAGCCGGGTGTGAGTATCCCACAGTCTGTGTCTGGTGGTTTCCTTCACTGGTGCTGGTTACAGTTACGGTTTTCCCATGTGCGTAGCAGTTTGAATTGTGTGTCCTGAGATTGCTTTGTTACAGGTGTGTCTTGAAAGGAGCCTTAGGGTGGGAGGCAAGGCTCTGAGCCGGGCCCCCTTCCTAGAGCACGGCCGCCTTACGCAGTAGTCTGGCAGAGGGGAAACTGAGGAGCAGCCCTTAGCAGAGCTTGTCTTGGAAAGCTCCACTAGGAGCTGGGTAAGTGTTGCCTTTGGTGGGGGAGGCTGTGCCCTGAGCCAGCCGGGTGTGAGGATCCCACAGTCTCTGTGTGGTGATTGGTTTCACTGGTGCTGGTTACAGTTACGGTTTTCCCATGTGCGTAGCAGTTTGAATTGTGTCCTGAGATTGCTTTGTTACAGGTGTGTCTTGAAAGGAGCCTTAGGGTGGGAGGCAAGGCTCTGAGCTGGGCCTCCTACCTAGAGCCCGGCCGCCTTACACAGTAGTCTGGCAGAGGGGAAACTGAGGAGCAGCCCTTAGCAGAGCTTGTCTTGGAAAGCTTCACTAGGAGCTGGGTAAGTGTTGCCTTTGGTGGGGGAGGCTGTGCCCTGAGCCAGCCGGGGGTAAGTATCCCACAGTCTGTGTCTGGTGGTTTCCTTCACTGGTGCTGGTTAGTTACAGTTTTCCCATGTGCGTAGCAGTTTGAATTGTGTGTCCTGAGATTGCTTTGTTACAGGTGTTTCTTGAAGGAGCCCTAGGGTGGGAGGCAAGGCTGTGAGCTGGGCCTCCTACCTAGAGCCCGGCCGCCTTACACAGTACTCTGGCAGAGGGGAAACTGAGGAGCAGCCCTCAGGAGAGCTTGCCCTGGAAAGCTCCACTAGGACCTGGGTAAGTGTTGCCTTTGGTGGGGGAGGCTGTGCCCTGAGCCAGCCGGGTGTGAGTATCCCACAGTCTGTGTGTGGTGATTGGTTTCACTGGTGCTGGTTACAGTTACGGTTTTCCCATGTGCGTAGCAGTTTGAATTGTGTGTCCTGAGATTGCTTTGTTACAGGTGTGTCTTGAAGGAGCCCTAGGGTGGGAGGCAAGGCTCTGAGCTGGGCCTCCTTCCTAGAGCACGGCCGCCTTACACAGTAGTCTGGCAGAGGGGAAACTGAGGAGCAGCCCTCAGGAGAGCTTGCCCTGGAAAGCTCCACTAGGACCTGGGTAAGTGTTGCCTTTGGTGGGGGAGGCTGTGCCCTGAGCCAGCTGGGGGTAAGTATCCAACAGTCTGTGTGTGGTGGTTTCCTTCACTGGTTCTGGTTACAGTTACGGTTTTCCCATGTGCGTAGCAGTTTGAATTGTGTCCTGAGATTGCTTTGTTACAGGTGTGTCTTGAAGGAGCCCTAGGGTGGGAGGCAAGGCTCTGAGCTGGGCCACTTTCCTAGAGCCACCAGGCTTCCCTGAAAGCTTACCAGAAGGCAAACTGAGAGGGAGCTTCCTTGGAAAGCTCTCCTAAGACCTCTTAAGTGTTTCCTTTGGAGAAGAAGCGGTGCCCATGTTGAGTTGGCATGGGTAAGTATGCAAGAGTCTGTGTATCTAACTTGGTTCACTGGTGCCGGTTGCAAGCATGCTTTCTGGTTGATGGTCCTCATTACACTAAGTTTCTATATCAATAGCTTTCTTACCCTCCAGCACGACCTGGTCTGTCCTTCGGATACCTACTGTGAAAGTAGAATTATATTGTAAGAAGAATTATACCAAGTTGAAAGAATGTTGTTTGTCTTGGAATACGAGAGAGATAATTGTTTGTAGGTATGGAGATCAGAATCAAGTCAGGTGAGCCTGGGATAACAGGAAAAGAAACATTAGGTGTTAGGTGGAAAGTAATTGAGGTAGCGAGAGAGACATGGACCGGAGATTACTGTGTGCTTGATGTGGAAATGAAGATATTGACTAGTTTCATACTAAGATTTCGCTACATTTTACCCTTGTTAACTTGGTTTGCTTTTGATGGTACACATCTAAGGGGTTTGAGCCTTATATGGTATTCACATTCTCTGGGTTTATTAGCAGAGCATTCTGACAAATCTGTGAGGCTTGTGTGTCTGACTTTGACAATTTGGAGGCCCCACTGAGATGGCAAAGATCTTGGTTGAGGCTGTGAGATAACTGACGGTGTTGCAGGAGGACGGTGTCAGCCGGCACCTGAAGATAACGCCCGAGTGGTCCCCTGTGCAACTTCTCTTCTGACAAACACAGCGAAGTCTACGCCATAAACCCTGTTGTTTCCCGCTCTGTTGTGGTAGATATTCCTGGACAAAAACTCAGGACTCTGGTCAGGTAATTATTCCTGTTTACTCGGGACTGAGGACTGTCTGGTCTCCGTGTATATCCATCTTCCCTGTGCCGTGAGAGTACGGGAGCCGTCGCTGTCTGGGGACTGACTGACCAAGGGGCTCGAGTCCCCGCGGTCTGTGTGATTGGAATCTGCCCAATCGCAGCCGCACCACGCCTTGGATAAAATCCTTGGAGTGAACGCAAGGGCGATTGACGCAGTAGCCTGTGGCCGCCTTTTGCGTGTTGCACCCTGCACCGCTCTGACAAATCTGAGTCCTGTGTGTCTGACTTTGACAGTACCCTGGTATAACACTGTCCCGTGGGTCGTCCTCCTTGGGCCAAGTTTCCGTGGAGCCAGCAGCCTTATCCCGGAGGCAGCCAGAGCGAACTGAGTGAGCAGCCAACAGGGGACTTGCCCTGGGAAACGTTCAAGTGGAGCTCGGGTAAGCGTGGCTTTTTGGGGGGGGGGCTGTGTTAAGATTGTAAGAACGGCCATGGGTCCGTCTAGCCCAGTCTCCTGTCTTCCGACAGCGGCCGATGCCTGATGCCTCAGAGGGAGCCACCAGACGGGACTCGAGCGATCCCTCTCCTGTCGTCCGTTTCCAGGCTCTGACTGACAAACCAGAGGCTAGGGACGCCGCTGATGGCCCTGACCTCCGTGAATGTATCTAGTTCTGTTTTTGAACCCATGTAGAGTCCTGGTCGTCTCAACCTCCTGTGGCAAGGAGTTCCGCGGGCTGAGAGCACGCTGCGTGAAGGAGAAACTGCCTTTTTGTGTTCAGCCTCTGCTACCTGTTCGTTTCATGTGGCGACCCTTAGTTCTTAAGGGAACGCGTACGTAACTTTTTGTTTCCTTGTTCACCTTTTCCACCCCAGTCATGATTTTATAGGCCTCTATCGTATCGCCCCTGAGTCTCCTCTTTTTCTAAGCTTGAAAAGTCCCAGGCTTTTTAATCTCTCTTCTCTTCCTATGGGACCCGCTCCAAACCCCTCATCGTTTCTGCTGCCCTTTTCTGAAGCCCTTCCAAAGCCAGTTGGTCTCTTTGGCGCGGAGGCGACGCCGTGTGCAAGATGTGGATGTACCGTGGCTTTATAGAGAGGTGATGAGAGATTCTCTGTGGTCTTCTCCTCTGTCCCATTTTTAAAGGATTCCTGACGTTATGCGCGCTTTTTTGGCTGCTGCTGCACGTTGAGTGGATGTTTTCAGGGAAGGCTCCTCAGTGACTCCAAGATCTCCTCCTCTCCTGAGTGATTAGAGCTTAAATTAGTCCCCGTCGTTTTGTATATAGAGTCGGGGATGATTTTCTCTCCCTCTTCCCCCGCCCTCCCCCGTGTACGTTACTCTCCATTCATCGACATCGTTAGCTTTCATTTGCCACTTTGTTGCCCACTGACTTAGTTTTGTGAGATCTCTTGGAAGCGCTTCACAGTTAAGAACAAAGCAGACCATCTCGAGCATCACCTGCAAATGTTGCCACCTGACTGTTTCCCCCTTTCTCCAGATGACTTACAAATAGGATGGGTCCCAGTACGGACCCTTTGGGGTGGCCCCTCTCTCCGTTCTGAAAACTGACCATTTATTCCTACCCTTAGTTTCCTGTCTCTCTCTAGCCAGTTGTCAGTCCATGGGAGGACCTTCCCTCTTCTCCCTTGACGACAACGTACTTGACGTGAGAGCCTTTGGTGAGGGAGCTTGTCAAAGGCTTTCTGGAAATCTAAGTACGCTGTAGCCACTGGCTCCCCCCTTGGCCGCATGTCTGTTGTCCCCCGTCACAGAACTCTCTAGTAGTAAGAGGTGACTTCCCTTTAGAGAAGCCATGTTGGTTGGCTTCCCCCACACCCAACAAATTATGTTCATCTGTGTGTCGGACAATTTTAGGCATGACCGTAGTTCCAAGTAACTTGGCGGGTGCTGCCGTTCGACTTACCGGTCTGTAATTGCCAGGAGGATGGCCTCTAGAGCCCTTTTGAAAAATCTTGGCGTCCCGTTAGCTGTCTTTCCGGTCATTAGCTAGGGAAGCTTGATTTTTAAGGGCTAGGTTACGAAACCCAGCTTAATACTTGTGCAGTTTCACATCTGACTTCTTTCAGAACTCTTGGGTGGTGAATGGCGTCCGGTCCCGCTGACTTGTTACTGTGAAGTTTTCTCGCTTTGCTCCCAAACCTCCTCTAGGGACACCTCAGTCTGGGACGATGCCTCAGCTTTGTCAGCTACAAAGAATTGCTCGAGTTGGGGAATCTCCCTAACGCCATCGTCAGCCGTGAAGACGAAAGCAAAGAATTCATGTGGTTTCTGCAACAACGACCTAATCGCCTTGGAGTGCTCCTTTAGCATTTCGATGGTCAAGCGGCCCCGCTGGTGGTTTAGCGGGCTTCCCGCTTCTGATGTACTGAGCCGAATGGCTTTTTTTAATTACTTTTTTGACTGTTTGGCTGGCTGTTCTTCAAACTCCTTTTGGCGGCGGCGGCGGTGGCTGCTTCTATTTTGACACTGAATTGGACCGTTTCTGCTCCTTTCTGTCTTCCCCACTTCTTTTTAAATGGTGCGCCTCTCTTCTCTCTGTCTCGCTGCTTCGGTTACTTGGGGGTTCTCTTACTGTGTGTGTGTGTGTGTGTGTGTGTGTGTTTGGGGTGTACATTTCAGTTGGGCCTCTCTTACGGTGTCTTGGAAAAGTGTCCATGCAGCTGGCAGGGTTTTTCCTTTTGGCACTGTAGCTTTTTGACCAACCTCCTCACTTTTGTCTAGTTCCCCTTTCTGAAATTGAGTGCGTGCCACAGTGTTGGGCGGCTGAGGTGCCTTTTCCCACCGCAGGGAAATGTTATATGTTATGGCCTTATGGTCGCCGTTTCCCAGCGCTCCACTTGTATTTACCCCTCGGACCACCAGATCTCGTGCTCGGCTTAGGACTGAGTCAAGAATTGCCTCTCCAGAGATGGAGATTCCACACACAGGCAATTTATTCCAGTGTTTTACCTCCCTGACAAGAAGTTTTTCCTGATGTCCAACCTAACTCCCCTTGCTGCAATGTAAGCCCATTGCTTGTTATGTCGTCGTCAGAGGTCAAAGAGAACAATTTTTCTCCGTCCTCCTTGTATAACAGCCGTTTTAGTATCTAGAAGGGTATCTTGTTCCCTCTCAGTCTTCTTATTTAAACTAAACAAGCCCAATTCTTTCCATCACCCCTCATAGCTCATGTTTCTAGATTGTTGAAGCAAAATATTCCCCTGTGGTTAGGTGGCTAACAAACAGCTTTACTGATCAATAAGGCACAAAGTGAGCCAAACATGACCCCAGCAGAGCTGGACCCAGGAAGGCTGTTCAACACAATCAATCCTAGTATTTTATACCCTTAACCATACAAGTCTGATGTCAGGGCAAGAAATCAAAGCTAACTTCAAAGAGAAACTATCAGCAAAGAAAGAAACAGGTTTTAGGGAGTAGGAACTTCAGCTCAAAATAGTTCATTAACGCATTCCAACAGCTCATCCTTCTGGCTTTTCTCACCTCGGTGAAGGTTAGTTCACTCTCTGGCATATGTGCAGAAGCAGGGGACTTAAATGGCTTCTAGCTAAATATGAAATGGTGAAATGGTTTCCACAAGACCTTTAATAATTTTTCTTTTTCTCTGGACTGTCTCCAATTTCTCCATCTTGCTTGAAATGTGGTGCCCAGGACTGGACACAGTAATCCAACTGAGGCCTAATCAGCACAGAATAGAGCGGGAGAATGACTTCCCATGTTTTGCTTACAACACTCCTCTTAATGCATTCCAGAATCCTGTTTGCTTTTTCTGCAACAGTGTCATACTATTAACTCATGTTTAACTTTGTTGTCCACTGTGACTCCCTAGATCCCTTTCTGCAGTAGTCCTTCCTAGACCATCACTTCCCTTTCTGTATATGGAGAACAGATTGTTCCTTCCTAAATGGAGTACTTTGCATTTGTTCGTATTAAACTTCATCCTGTTTACCTCAGACCATTTCTCCAGTTTGTCCAGATCATTTTGAATTATACTGCTCCAAAACACTGTCCCCTGCAAATTTAATAATCAAACTCTGCCATAATCTAAATCAGTGATGTTCTTGAACAGAACGGTCCCACCCTTGCAGAACCCCACTTGTTATGCCCTTCCAGCATAACCATTAACTACTACTCTGAGAACTATTACCCAACCAGTTATGCACCTACCTTATAGTAGCCCTGTGTAGGTTGTATTGCCCTAATTTATTGATAAGGTCATGCAAGACTGTTAAATGCCTTACTAAAGTCTAGGTATACCATGTCCACCACTTCTCCCTTATCCACAAGGCTTGATATGTTGTCAAAGCTGTCAGATTGGTTGGACATGATTTATTTTTTTACAAATCCATGCTGGTTGTTCCCTATCACTGTCTTACCTTCCAAATGTTTGCAGATGAATTCCTTCATTACTTGCTCCTCTATCTTCCCTGGTACAAAGTTAAACTTGGTCTGTAGTCTCCTGGGTTATTTCCTTTTCTATAGATGGGCATTATATTTGCCCTTTTCCAGTCTTCTGGACTCTCTTCAGACTTCCATGATTTTTCAAAGATGATAGCTAAAGGCTCAGATACCTCTTCTATCAGCTTCTTGAGTATTCTAGGATGCATTTGATCAGGCCCTGCTGTCTTGACGACATCTAACTTTCCTAAGCAATTTTTTTTTAAACCTACCCCATTTCCACTAGCATTCCCTGTGTTAGGCATCCCATCACTATCAGTCTTCTTGGTGAAAACCAAAAGTCATTAAGTACCTCTGCCATTTCCAAGTTTCCTGTGTTTCTGTCTTCGCTAAGCAATCCGTTTATATTCATCCTTTATAATTTGGTCCAGTTTCCACTTTTTATGTGACTCCTGTTTGATATTTTTTTTAGATCATGTAAAATCTCCTGGTTGATTCAAGGTGGTGGTCTGCTACTATTGCTATTTTTCCTACTCTGGAATAGTTTGCTTCTGGGCCCTTAGTAATGTCCCTTTTAAAAACTGCCAACTCTCTTCACTTGTTTTTCTCAGTCTTGTTTCCCGTGAACCTTACCTACCAGCTCTCTTGAGTTTACTAAAATCTGCCTTCCTGAAATCTGTCTTTATTTTGCTGTTCTGCCTTCTACCATTCCCAAGCTGCCTTCCACTTTCAAACTGTCAACTAGTTCCTCCCTGTTTATTAAAATCAAATCTAGAAGAGCTTCCCCCACGGTAGCTTCCTCGGCCTTCTGAAATTGTCTCTAATGCAGTCCAAGAACTTATTGGCTAATCTGTGCCCTGCTGTTAGGTCTAAACAGATGTCTGGATAGTTGAAGTCCCCCATCACCACCAAATTCTGTGCTTTGGATGATTTTGTTGATTGAAAAAAGCTGCATCCACCCCTCTGCCTGGGTAGGTGGTTTGTAGTAAATCCCTAGCATGACATCACCCTTATTTTTACCGCTTTTAACCTAACCTGGACAACAAGTCGTCTGTCCATCTCCACCTACATCCAAGTGTATAATTTTGTAATATATAAGGCATCACCCCTTCCTTTTTCCTGCCTAATGTTCCTGAACAAACTGTACCCTGCTATACCAATATTCCACTTGTGTGTATTTTTCCACCGAGTCTGTGCTACCGACTATATCATATTTGTGTTGGTTTATTAGCACTTCAAGTTCTTTCTGCTTATTCCCCATACTACTTGCATTTTTATATAGGCATCTAAGATACCGATCTGATTTTCTCCCTCCCCCCTCCAATTCTGCTTAGTCTCTCCTTTATCTCTACTATTAAAGCCCTTGCTCCTTCCTATTTCTAAGCCATCTCCCAGGTCTCAATGTCTTTCACTTACCTGTGGGTTTTGGTGTCTGCCAGAAAGCCTTTGACAAGGTCCCTCACGTAAAGTTAATTGTCATGGGATAAGACAGAATGTCCTCTCATGGATTGATAACTGGTTAAAGACAAAACAAAGGTTAGAACTAAATGGTCAATTCAGAATAGAGGTGTTGGTGTCTTCTTCCCCCCCTTCTCTCCCCCCGTACCCTCCCCACCCAAGGGTCTGTGCTGGGACTGATCCTATTCAGCCTCTTCAATTATCTGGAGAAAGGGCTAAACAATGAGGTGGCAAAATTTGCAGGTGACACTAAACTGCTCCAGATATTTCAGAACAAAAACAAGTGAAAAGCTTCAAAAATCTCTCAACTACGTCAGCGGGCAACAAAATGGCAAATGAAAGTTCATGTTGATAAATGTTAGGTACATTGGAAAAGTAATCTCAGCTATACATCCAATACAATGGGGGCTAATTTAGCTCTAACCCCTTGAGGGATCTTGGTGTCATTGTGGAGAGTTCTCTGAAAACATCCACTCAATGTGCAGCAATAGTCAAAGCCCACAGACTATTAGGAATAATTTAAAAAGGGACAGAGAAGAAAACATTTGATTGCCTCTATGTACAACCATGGTACGCTCACATCTTGACTAGTGCATTTCAGGCTGTCTAGACTATGGGGTCCAGTATCCCGAAACACTCTGCTGCATGCAGGGAATGTATCTGCTCTTCTGCCTTATTTGTGGAAGAGCGGACATGCTCTTTTGGAAGCCCTGTCTTCCTCCTCCCACAAGAGAAAAGGGCTCGTCTGAAAGTGTTTTTTCCAAAACGTTGCAGAGTGTAGACGGGCCAAAGTTTGGAAAATGCTCTTCCAAAAAAGCTATCAAAAAGGTACACTAATTGTGGTGCACAATTTGCGTAACTTTTTCCAATAAAGCCCCGTAGTACAGACAGCCTCATCTCAAAAAGGTATATTTTTGGCATTGGAAAAGGTTCAGAAAAGGACAACAAAAATGATTAGGGATTTGGAACAGATTCCATATGAAGAGAGATTAAAAAGACTGGGACCTATCCAAGTCTCTTGTGTGTGTGTGTGGGGGGGGGGGGGGGGGAATGACAAAAGTCTATAAAAACCATGATTAGGGTGGAAAAAGCAAATAAGGAAAAATTTACTTGTTCCCATAAGAAATAGGGTCACCAAATCAAATTAATAGGTAGGTTTAAAACAAAAGGAAGTTGTTGTTTTTCCCTCACATGCATAGTTGGCCTGTGGAACTCCTTGCTGGAGGAGATTATGAACACCAGGACTTTAATAGGGTTCAGAAAAGATCTAGATTAATTCACGGAGGTCAGGGCCATCAGTGGCTGCTGTTTAGGATTGGCAGGAATGGGTTTCAGAGCTTCTGTTTGAGAGAGGCTAGGAATGGGTGACGGGAGAGGGATTGTTTGATGACCTGTTCTGCTTACTCCCTCTAGAGCATCTGACAGTCAGAAGACAGGATACTGAACTAGATGGACCTTTGGTCTGACCCAGTATGGCTGTTGTGTTCAGACATTCAACCTATAGCAAGTGCTAACCAAAAAGATTTAAGTGCCAGTGTAGTGAATTAGTTCAGCTGGATACTTTCCTGTTTCAAAATACTCCTACACACTAACACCCATGAACACTTAGCCCCAATCATACATCAAATTAAAATTCTAAATCATTGTGAAAGTTGACAGTGGCACTTCACTTCCCAAATTCACTTTGAAGAAACCTTTTGTTTGAATTGGGATGTTAAAGGGTGATTGGGGGGAGGGGTTAACATGTAACTGCTGAATTTTTTCAGTGGTTACACATTTACATATCAGGAGGAGGGCAGCTTCACAGGATCTGGTGTGTGCAGGGAACCTGCTTTTAAGCCAGCTCCCTGTGCAAACCTGCTCCCCCTTCTCTCCCTACTATGCTGCTGCCTCTGATACAGAGGCAGCAGCAGTGGGGAGGTGGCTGGAATTGCACGTAACTGAAGGTTTGGTACACTATCATGGCCCTAGTTTACAATGCACATTTGTAAACATCTCCCAGAATATCCCCCTGCACAAACTACGTGACAGTCAAGAGTAACTGCTGCAACTGCTTGTCAATATTTAGTGCTAAGTCAACCACTTACAATATTGTGGCATTCTAATTCATTTAAAAATACCTGACATATTTCACGTTAACAGTGAACATGTGCATTGTTTTTCCAAAACTTTCCTAATCAATGTTACATGAAGAATAAAAGTTACCAAAGCTATGTAACCATGCAAAATATTAGGCTTCTTCATCAGTAGGGAGTCAAGTTATTCTGAATATAGAAATGATTAGGCAAAAGTTTAAGAACATGAAAACCAATCGTTGAATTTATAAAGTTACAGCCATAATTTGTGTTCTGGCTGATATTTTCTACATGCTGCATATAAACTCCATCTATCTGTTTACATAGTCTATATGCGAGAACTTGAAGTAAATTTTTTCCTTCCCCAACAAATGGAAGCAACCATTTTCACTACTTTTTTACCAAGGTCTGTTCTGTTAATCGTATAGCTTTGAAGTTATTTGCACAAACCTAATTCACAAATACTACAGTAACTTTTTATGCCTGCAAAGTAGCAACCTAATTTGCCTCTTCATTGAGAGAGTCATAGAAAGTGACTGTAATCATGCATAAAATACATGTTTAGATAATACATTTTAAAAGTAGTAAAGAAATACAATAAAACTCCAATTGTCCGGCATCCAGTGGTCCGGCACTCCCAATAGTCCAGCACCAACTGGACCCTGGAAGTGCTTTGGCCACCCGGACAATTGGAGCTGCTGTGAGCCCCATGGGTGCTCGTGGCTGGGAAAGGGAGGGAGAGAAGAGGGGAAGGAGATTATACCCCTGTAACAGGTCTGCCAGGACCGCACTGCGTCCGGGCGGGGAGTGGGTGGGGAACAGCATGGTGAGGGGGCAAACCCTCTGCCACTTTGCAGGAAGGCAGGGGAAGCCCTGCGCAGCTGCTGGTGCCTGGCCAGCTGGGGAAACCCAGCTGCTGGCTTGCAAGTGGCAGTAAAGGAGAGAGGGCAAGAGCTAAGTCCCCCCCCTCCCCCCCCAATTTGCCCCGTTCTGGCTGTGCTCAGCCCCACGCTGCTGCCAAGAGTTTCTGGGAAGATAGCAGGCTCCCCACCCCTCAGACTGCAGTAGTTATCGCTGAGCAGGAGGATGAGGGGCGGCACTTCCCCAAGTCCGCTGCTGCTGAAAATGACTAGTGGCAGACTTGGGGAAGCAGCGGAGCAGAGCAGCTGGGGTGCTGCTGGGTTGGTCCCGCAGCTCTGCCCCTCACCCCCCTGCTTGGCGATAACTACTGCAGTCCTAGGGGGTGGGGAGCCTGCTCCCTTCCCAGAAACTCTTGGCGGTTGCTCGGGGCTTCCCCTGCCTTCCTGCAAAATGGCGGAGGGTTTGCCCCTTGTTCCCTGCCCACCCCCGGCCAGACGCAGTGCGGGTCCCGGCAGACCCATCACAGGGGTATAATCCCCTTTCCCTCTTTTCCCCCAGGTTGCAAAGGTGCCGGATTATCGGAAGTCTACTGTACAATGCTTGGAGTGAAGAAATTCACTAATGACTTTTAGGGATTGATACCCAAACCCACAAAATGTATTGGATTAAACAAACATGTTGTTAGATTTTTGCCCCCAAAGGAACCCTGCAACTGTCTCTGAGAAGATGGTTGTGTAACATTTTGTAAACACCACCATAGGCCACAGCTACATTTTCCCATCTTTCTTTTCCCATAAAAAAATTAAGATGTACAACTTATGGCAATATTTCCAGGTGTCTCCTTTCTGGAGACTGAAAGAAATGGTCCTTTATGGATAAATAGAACTTGTTTTCTTCCTGTCAATCTAATGTTAATATTTCCATATTGGAGAGGTGCTATTTCTTTCCAACTTCTTCGGCATTTAAGACAAATCAGAACTTTCAAGATAATCGCTTGTACCATACAGAAATGGCTCATTTGTTTAATGTCCAAATCTGTCTCCAGTTAATTTGGGCAACCATTACTGATGGTAGTCTTTTTATTTTTGTGGGCTTTTTTACAAGTTCAAAAAAGTTTGGTAATCTGAGCATTGGTATCATCTGACTCCATTTCTTCTTACCACAATAAATAGTTCCTGCTACAGTGTCATAGGCTGTTCTGTTCTGTTGAAAACATAGCAGTGTAATGAATGCAGGAGAAAAGGAAGCAATAGGAAAAATTCTTGATCAAAGCTTGTATTGTAGGCCTAGACTGAGAAGGAAATCAGTTTAATTTTCAGTCCCTGCCCCCAGTAGTTTTGCCACTAATTAATGTTATTTCAAATTAATGCAGCGCAAAGTAAATCACATGGATTTAGAAAACAAATATTTTAATGTGAAAAGCTAAAATATGCTTTTAAGTGACTAGATAACAAGTACTTCATTCTTGGTTACCACAACAGATCAGTCTGGATTTTATCAGATAATCAGTACCACAAACCAGACTTAAACCCAGAAAGGATGGCCGTGATCTTCTAATCTACTCTGACCTTCTGTACCCTTCAGAATCTTACCCAACTATTCTGCAACGGACCCAGATCTCAGAAGGAATAGATCCCCCTCAATTCTTTGGTGATAAAAGGCAGGCGGCTCGCTACCACGTATGTACTGATAGATTTCTCATGCAACATGATTGCTTTAATAAAACAAATTTACAAAAGACTTGTGAAGTAATCTTATTTCAAATTATGCAATTGCAGTAATATTAATTGGTTAGCGATAATAAAATGAAGAATACTTAGGCTGTTCTGCTAACATTTGAGGAGGGTATCACTGATACACTATTTGGTGCAATAACTATAGAGATATTGTCAACTCAAAAGTCCAAGCAGAAGGTGCCCTGGGGTTGCCCCACCAATTCCCCAAATACATATAATCTGCAAGAGAAATCAGCAATTTTATATCTGCAATCTATCACTGTTGGTTGTTTATAATGTATATAGCTTGTCAGATCTGACATTTGGATTGCTTTTATTTATAGAAATCTGTCTTAATCCATTGAATAGTTAATTTACATTCTCATACACTAAGTTTACTTTTATAGGATAGTTTTAAAATAGGTTTAAAGTTAGGTTAGCCTGATTAATAATTGCCTGCGTTCAGTAAATTGTGTACAGAGCAAAGCAAAAGGCACCTGTCCTGGAAATGGGTTAAAATGCTACACCAGAATGCAGCCTGGAACAAGATAAGTTTTGTAAGGAAACTGTTCTTGAAATATGATGATCTCTAACAGTTTTTTCTTAACACACAGAAGGGTTGTATTGTGATGAATTTATAGTAGCTGCCAAAATGCCAATATTTTAAAATATGGGCTTGTGAAAAGAGAAGACCAATTGCTAGTTTTGACATCCATAAAATCAAAAGAAAAGACCCATCCTGGCCTAGGCCAAGGTTGAGGGAAAACCAAGAAATGTGCAACACTAGACTGCCCAAAATTAGTTCTGAGCTTCAGAAAGCAATTGACAATGAAATCACTTGTTATATGGTGTACATAACCCGTGATTGCTAGATAGTTGTCATTCCTCTCTGATTACACTGGTGCCACTTGGGGGGGAGAGGGGCATGGGATGGGCTCTTGGGGAGAGTACTGAACAAACACTTGTTTGCTACTGTATTGATTGCTTATTGTTTAGCTTTTTAGAGCAAATATAATTGGCCTTCTTGCATTTAAAAGACTTTATGGTTAAGTGCATTTCTGGGAATATCCTGGTATAGTTCGTATATTAGAGTAGACTTCTTAACTAGTTAATCAGTTTTCAAATATGTGTTAGTTCTGGAACAATGTGTTACCTAGCTAACCAGTTGATCCGTTAGTATTTAATATTCATGGCTAGCTCTCTCAGGTACAGATTTAGTCTGCTGCTCTAAGGGCCACTATCCTCATTTTCTACAAGTCTTCCATGGATGTCTTCATCTTTCTTCCATCATTATAATACGTTAGAAATATCCCTGTACAAAACACTTGTTGACCCAGTCTCATAGCTCTGACTTTACACTACAAAATGTTGACCTTGCTTATTTGGGTATATAGCCACTCCTATTAAATCTCTTGTGTGCACTCTTGGCTCTTTGTATCAGCAGTGTATCTCCTTCCTAAGAGTGCTTATATGGCTGGTACTATCAGTGTTGGCCAGTGCGTGGAAGTTCCTGGGGCCCAGCACCAGTCAACACAAACTGCACTGTGACTTACACAGATGCTGACTCTGCATTGTCCTAATAACATAGCAGCATAGCTGTGGGCACTATAAAGGTAGCAGAGAAGCATGGTGATGGGAGCCAAATGTAAGTGAAAGCATTTCCCCAGTAGGTCATCCTAAGGCTGCATATGACCTAGATGTGCAGTATAAACCAGGCCAACAGGAACCATCAAGATCACTGAGTCTGACTTGTAACTTTTAGGCCACAGAAACTCATCCATCCACTCCCGTACTAGACCTAAAACCTCTGAGTTACAGAAATCCTCAAATGTTTTAAGGACTTCAAGTTAGACAATCCACCATTTACTCACGTAAACGTGCAAGTGACCCCTGCCTGATGCTACAGAAAAAGGTCAAAACCCCCCAGACTCTCTGCTAATTTGACCCAAGGGAAAATTCCTTTCCAGCCCCAAGTATGGTGATCAGCAAGACCCAAACATTCAGACAGCTAGGGTAAATCTAGGCTGCTATATTTTCAATAGAGGATATGCAAATTCCCACTTTCAAAAGCAGGTCTTTCAAAAATGAAAGTAGTCTGGATGCAGTTTTTTCAGGGGGGAGGGGGGGAACCTTTTTTGAAAAACCTCTCTTCCTTAAATAAGGTTTACATGGTTTTTTCGAAAGGGGCATTTTCCTGAAAAAATGCATCCAGACTACTTTCATCTTTGAAAGACCTGCTTTTGGAAGTGAGATCCTGTGGAATTTGCATATCCTATTTTGAAAATACAGTGTAGTCTAGATGTAGCCCTGGGTAACAAGGCACTGCAGTAACTCAGAGCGTGCCACAACTAGTCTCTCACTGGCTTTGGGGGATATTTGCTATTAGCAGTTGCAGTATGGCTACATGCCAGGGTAAATAGTCTCATCATGCCATTACTAAGCAGAGTCTTGAAGCCAGTTAGGTTTTATGACCTCATTGCTTTTCCTGAGAGGCTATTCCAGAAGTTCACTCCTCTGTTAATCTTTGTCTAATTTCAAGCCTAAGGCTACATCTACACTGGCAGCTTCTTGCACAAGAACTCTTTTGCAGAAGAGTTCTTGTGCAAAAATTCTTCTACAAGAGAGCATTTAGACTGGCATGTGCTTTTGCGCAAGAGCATCCATGCCAGTGTTCATGTTGCCTGTCTACACTGGCCTCTTCTGGAAGAGCTCTGCGCAAGAGGGCTTCTGCCTGAGGGGGAGTGTCAGAGTTCTTGCACAAGAAGCCCTGATTTTCTACAGTACAACATCAGTTTACTTGGGCAAGAATGTGTGGCATGTTTTTGCGCAAGAGGTGGCCGTTTTTGCACAAGGATGTGCCAGTGTAAATGCAGCCTAAGTGTATTGATGGCCAGTTTGTGCATTTGTTCTTGTGCCCACACTGGTGCTTAAATTCTAACTCCTCTCCCTCCCTGCTATTTATCCCTCTGATGTATTTAAGGAGGGCAGCTGTATGTCCCCTCAGCTGTTTGATTATGCTCAACAAGCCAAGCTCTTTTAGCCTCTCTTGCATAAGGTAAGTTTCCCATTCCTCTGATCATCCTAGTGGCCTGTCACTGCACCTATCCTGCTTTGCACTAATCTCGCTTAAATCCAGGAAACTAGAATTGCACATGCTATTCCATTTGAAGTCTCCCCAATGTCTTGTATGACACTAACACTTCACTAGGGCTGTTGGCAATATCACTTCATTAGCCTCTTTCATGGCTGCCTCGCATTGGCAGCTTGTAGTCATCTCATAAACAACCAGTTTCTTCCTCCTGTTGCTTCCAACTGGCAATTCCCTAGTCTTTTGTTACTCATTGCACTGCTAAATTTCATTCCATTCCAGCTTTGAAGATCATCCAGTTCTTATGGCATGATATTGCCAATATAGGGGAGGGCCAGAATACCTCTAATCTTTTTGTCATCTGCAAATTTTATAAGGACATTCCCCCTTTTTGTGCCATGGGCATGAATACAAATGTTAAAGAAGATTGGTTCCAATACCCACCCTTAAAGAATTTCACTAATAACCTCACTCCAGCCTGACAGTTCACTGTTCATTATAACCCACCAGTTCCTTGTCCATCTTTCAAGTCTCATTAATTCCCATCTCCAATTGAATGATTTCCCATGTGGAAAAAATGTATCAAATGCCTCTGAAGTCCAGGTAGATCAGTTTTACGGCATTGCCTGCATCTAAAACCAGTTTCTCAAAGACAGATCCGGTTGGTCTAGTGCAACTTACTTTTTATAAAACCATGGTGTATTTTGTTACCTTTTAACCCCTATGTTCTTAACTACTCTTTCAAAATTCATTCCAAGCCCCTGCATACATTGAAGTCAAACTAAACTTCCTATAGTTTATTAGATCATTAGTTGTTTTTTTTTAAGAATAAACAGGCACAGGTTGAATCTCTCATCTGGGACAAGCAAGTCTGGCATAACTATGGATATGGGTAAGCCAGAGGACCACAAAGTCAGGTCTAAGGGCCTGCTCACTGCAGCCCTGGGGCAGTGGAGACTTAGCATCCCCTACAGCCCAAGGGCAGCAGCAGCTGGGGCTTGCTGACAGCCAGCAGCAGGGAAGTCTAGAGTCTGTCAGCAGAGAGGTGGAAGTGACCTCCTCAGGTCTCAAGGATGGCAGACCAAGAAAGACCATTCTGAATTCTATTAGCAATTCTCCTGTCACAGTGCAAGCCCAAGTTCCTGGATTAATTAAAATTCCTTGCTATTGGGTTTGCAATTTCATCTGCCAGTTCCTTTTAATATTCTTGATGGAAATTTTTCAGCACTTATGATTTGATCTTATTAAACTGCTTGACTTTTACTTCTACAGCAGCTGTGCTCATTTCTCTTTCCATATCTTTTCCATTAGCTACGCTGCCAAAAAGGGAGAGAAAGTATTTGCTTGGATCAGGGGCCCACTGAAGTGAGAAGGGGAAAAAATACCCCTGGCATCCATGACTTTCTATACCAGAGTTATGAGGTGGCTCTTGCATAGTATGCAGCTTGCCACACCTTCATTTCCTCCTGTCCCCACTCGAAGGGAGAGGCACTTGAGGTTTCTGAAAGCATACAGCATGATGTTAAGATTGGGCAACTAAGGGAATTGAGACTAACCTTTGTGCTAAAGTCAGCTTACATAGACCCTCCCTCAGGACAAATATTGCCATTTTGGCCATAACACACACACACACACTCACCAGTCCCAAACTGGAATGTCTTCAGTCTTAAAGCAGGAGCAAAGCCCTTGTGCAGTAGGGATGTAAAAGCCTATTTAATTAGTTTATACCTGTTAAGTGTAGGAATGTTAAAGTGTACTCCTGTACACAGTTAACTAATAAGCAGGGAGGCAACAGAGGAAAGAGGAGCTGGCTGCACAGGGTGAGCTGGCTGCACATAGAGAGCTACCTCCCATAGAGGCAGCAGTGCATTGGGGGAAGCAGCAGGGTAGAAGCCAGGATATGTGGGAAGTCAGAACCACCTGTAGCTGGCAGGAACTGGCATGTGGGGGGAGCCAGCTTCTAAGCTGACACCTGTGCGTGCTGGTTCCTGCAGCACCAGCTGCCTCTCCTGTCCATGCTGCTGCCTCTTCCCATGCTCAGGCCTGCCCCTTGTGTCAAAAGTATTTTAACATCTCTAAGGATGATGCTTCCTGGGTATCCAGTTACCATTTAACATTCCTATTTCCAGCCCTATCAGCAGTGCCATGGAAAACCAAACCATCACTGCCTACTCAGGCTCTGAGAGCCTTGAAGACTACACAGGGAAAACCCATCTCAGCACCAACTCCTTCTCTGGCATCAAGTTTGTGTCTATTTTTCATTGCCAGTACCTTTGTAGTGTTACTGCGCGTCCATACAGCTGCCCATCAGGTTAAAAAAACCCAAATCTTTTCACAAGAGGGACATAATCATCAACCCTTTCCTCCTTTTTATTGTCAACCAGGACTTGGGTATCTTGACAGATGATCAGCTAAACACAAGGTCCGGCTGAAATGCTGTTGCCAAAAGGATCAATGCAATACTTGACTACACAAAGGAATATCTAGAAGGATTAGGAACACTGCATTTATTTGACACTGGTGTGACACCCACTTGAATAGTATTTTCAGTTCTGATATCCCACACTTCAGGAAGGATTTTGATAAATTGGAGAGGATTCAGAGAAGAGCAGGAGAATGAGTGGAAAATGTTTTTACAGTGAAAGGGTCACGGAGCTCAATCTTTCATCTTAACCAAAAGAAGATTAAGAGGTCATTTGATCAGTTAAGTACCCACAGAAGAGAAAATTAAACAGAGGCCTCTTCAATTGAGCAAATGAACAAGATCAGATAGCTGAAAGCCGATGCTATACAATTCAATCTAGAAAGCACAAAGTGCTAGTTTCTAAAACAGTGAACGTAATAACCATTGGAACAACTTGCCCCAGTGGATTCTTTACTGAGAGCTAGGTGCTTTTTTTTTTTCTTCCAAATTTTTCTAATTCAAACAGGAATTAGTGCAGGAGGTCATACTAGATGATCCCAGTGGTCTCTGCTGACTTTATTGTTTATGAATGTTCTCATTCAACAGGTTCGCAGGGTAGCATTTAAAATTACATTTTATACATGGAGAAATGAAATCAGACAAGGGTGACAGGCTCCACATCTTCTTACTCTCCACACTACAGAATTGCAAACAGGTATTTTAAGTAAATGTTACTCTGCCTTTTTTTTCATAAAAATTCCACCCTAAATACCACTGAATTGTGTAAAACAAATGAGGGTGGAAAATAATCAAATATTTCAGTTTTCAAAGTGAGTATTTTAAAAAACCCTCAATTGTCTTTTCACAGTACAAGCTAATATAAAATGTTTTCTTGTCTATTTACACAAATTTCCTTCTTTAAATAAATTGTGCCAACTCAACTTTTTTTTGTTAAATAAGCTTAACATTTGAGAGCATTTCTAGGAATGTACAAGTAACTTTTAATAATCCACGTACACCTTAATAAAGATCTATTTGTAAAGACAAAATAAGTCATTAAGCTTCCATCATGTGTTTCTCCTTAGTGAATTTCGGAGCAGCTATGCTTGCACAATGTATAAAATACTCTTTTCAATCAGAAGACTTATTCTTCTGAAATGCATAATACTAAAGACTACACTTAAAATGCAGAGCCACAGCATTCATTCACCCAGTGCAAACCGGGACTGAGCTGGACTTCTTCTGGGGTCCAGCAGCCACTGTCCACAGAGGGTCCTGTGGGGGAGCTGGGACCCCTGCAGATGGGCTACTGCCAGAGCAACCCCTGTCTATGACGAAGGATGTCTCAAGTCCGCACTTTTGGTGAACTGACAACATTTTATTTGCATATTCATTATGCAAATATAAATATGCAAAGAAAATTTTACTGGACAGACACATATACCTTGCTGGCTACAGGGCTCCTTGATTGCACCTCGCCTGGGCTGCTTTCTACTTGTAGCATCAGAAACAGCTGCCTTTCAGAATTCCATACCTAGGGGCTGCGTCTAGACTGGCAAGTTTTTCTGCAAAAGCTCCTGCTTTTGCGGAAAAACTTGCCAACTGTCTACACTAGCGCTTTGAATTTGTGCAAGAACGCTGACGATCTAATGCAAGATTGTCAGCGTTCTTCCACAAATACAATTCTCCCATTTGGGGAACAAATGCTTTTGTACAAGAGGGCCAGTGTAGACAACTGAGAACCGTTTTGTGCAAAAAAGCCCCGATGGCGAAAATGGCGATCGTGGCTTTCTTGCGCAAAACCGCATCTAGATTGGCACGGGCGCTTTTCCACAAAAAGTGCTTTTGCGCAAAAGCGTCCCTGCCAGTCTAGATGCTCTTTTCCATAGATGCTCTTTTCCACAAATGCTTGTAACAGAAAAACTTTTCCGTTAAAAGCATTTGCGGAAAACCATGCCAGTGAAGACGCAGCCAGAGTGTACTGAGCAAAAACTGATGTAAGCCAAAACTGACAAGCTAGTATGTCAGAAACTGCTACTAGAAGCCCATTTTCACAGCAGCTGCTTGTGATGCTACACCAGCAGGGAGGAGCCCGGCAGCATCCAGGGTGGGAAGATGCTGGATGCGCACACAATACAGGGGTTGATGGCACTTGTGCCCAGGCAGCCAGCGTGGTCTGGGCTGGGCACACTCACCGCTGCAGCACACAGCGGCTGGTATCAGCGTGACGAGGGTCTGTATGCTGGCTGGCTTGGGGAATGCAGGTAGTTGATTCAAGTCAGTTTGCAGAGGCTGGCGAGAGAGGGTCTGCAGTGGGTGGGAAGCCAGGAGTAGTTCACTAGCAGCGACATGAACATGTCTTATGTGAGATCACAGCCCCCATTTTCCCAGGCACTGTATCCACTAGCGCATGCCTGCCCTGACAACGTTACACTCAATAGAGCAGAGGTGGGGAACCGCAGGCCCAGGGAGCACCCTTCTGTTTCTCAGTTGGGGGGGCTACCGTTGTGAGGGCTGTCGGTCGGTTGGTTTTTTCGCTTCTCACTTGTGTGTGGGCCCCAGGGTTACCAGGTGTCTGGTATTCTCTGAATTTTTTTCACCGGGCAAGAGCAGAAAATACCCGACTGTCCGGGTGAATACCAGTCACCTGAGCTGTCTGGTATTTTTTGAATTTTTCCCTGGCCAGGAGATGAAAAGGCCGGGCACCTGGCAATCCTACAAATATTCAGCGCCTCCCTTCCCCTAGCCCCCAACACCTCCGGCCCCCATGCTTACCTGGTTCGCAAGGCTGCTGGCACAAAATGGCTGCAGGCGAAAAGACCTAGGGGAAGCAATGCTTCCCCTGGGTCTTAGTGCTCAACTTCTCCCTGTTCCTATCCCTGCACTTAAAGGGGACATGCTATTTTAATGCTGTTTTATTTTAATTTTTTTTTCTTAACAACTTTGGTCTCTTCCCCTCCCCCACCCCAGCAGAATTTTTTCCCGGTGTTTTTTTGGGGGGGCAGGGGTTCAGTATTTTTGTTTTAACCATCTAGCAACCCTAGCCCTAACTCATTTTTCTGTGGGTCAGTGGCCCCAACCCACAAAAGGTTTTCCACCCCTGATATAGAGTTACAAAAGGAGGCCGGGACTGAGAGAATGGAAGAGGCTTTCTCAAGGTTCCAGAGCAGGCTAAGGGCACAGATGGGGACAGAAAGCTCCAGTCTAGGTTGGGGATTCCTGCTGGTTGAGCTGTTTCGAGTTCTGTCTGATGCCTCTACAGACAGATGCAATTTATTATTGTTGCTTTTTGGCAAGCAAATGAGACTAAACCAAACCATATCATTTGTTTATTTTTACTTTGCCTGTACCCTGAAGCAAAGTGGAAATACAAGGTTAATATCCTTTTTTGTAACTGCTCAAAAATAACAATAAATATGACACACGGAATTTACATCACTTTACAAACTCACTGTAGGATCCACTTCACCCAACGTTGCAATGCAGCCAACTTTCTAGCAGTCTTGCTAGGTTTTCTTATAGCATACAAAGGCTACAATATTAGCTGTAGTAGAGGAAGGAAGAACACCACCCTATGCATGTGAACCAGGGGGAGGGCCTTAGGGAGGCTGATGGAAATTTCTTCCACATTGGAAGTTAGCTTGAGGAATTTTAAGAATTTCATAAAACAAGTGTTTAGGAATGTGAGGGCATTTCTGGGCATTTCCACTTTAATACACTCCTCAGGAACAGTAGGGGGATGTCATGGTTTCTGGGTTACTGTTATGAGCGCCCTGTTAGCTAACACTGGCCTAAGTTGAAATGTATATTCCTTTGAAATCCCATTCAACGACCCAGTGTCCACTTCTATCCCACTGGATCCTGAATTGCTGGCCCCTTTGCTTTGGACGTGGAAGCAAAGGTGACTCTAAAGACGGATCGGTTATTGTCTACTGTAGCGCTGAATGATACAACCAGAAGCTAGCTCCCCTCTGACTGTTCCCCTACCTTTGCACCAGACCTCTTGACTCAGTCTTTTATTGTCCACTTTGGAAGTGAAGAGGTGCAAGGTGTTTTATGGAATCCGGTGCATCGCTGAAACAGGTTCCTTGTGTGCATGTCTCCTCCCCACTCTGAACTGTGATCCCAGATGGTGTTCTTGTCCAGTCAGCCTTGTTTGGATCCTGCTGAACATTCCTCAAGAGCTTCCTGCCTATTAAAACGAATGCAAGGAGGTCCAAGCAGAATCAGCTAGTCTGGCAAGAGTGAGTTCCCCTGGTGTTTCCACATTGCCAGTGCCTGCTCCCTGCAGAGGAATCGACGCAGATGAAGGTGTGGTGGACAAAGGGATGTTACCTCGCACAAACGTGCCTGGAGGACTGCCGTTCATGTCGCTCCCCGGGTTGGCAACATTAATGGCACTGTTGCTGACAGTCCACAGACATGGATAGTGGCTGGAACGAAGCAGTGTAAACCATACTAGAATTTAAATAGGTAGATTAACCCCCAGATAGCACAGTATGGCAGAGTCAAGTGCATTACCCAGAACTGGCTACTGTGATAGCAGAACAGACTAAACAGGTCTCAGCTGGAAATCCAATAACAACTAAGGCTAGTTTGGGGCCAGTGGGGGGGGAAGGGGAGGAAATGTGAAACTAATTTTGGAATTGCTTATATTTCTAAAATTTGAAAAAAAAAATCCACCAGCTCTGCAGCTGATCAACAGAGGAGGGGAAATTTGTATAAAAAATATCTCCAGTGGCTTTCTGCATTTTAAAATTAAATACTTCATCCAAACGTCTAAATTCAGAAAATGTCAACTTTTCTGTTAACAGCACTTGGTAGCTTCATAACATCTAATGAACTCGATTGCACAATGCCCCAGTGAGGCAAGCATTATTAGCCCCATTTTACACAGCAGGGTGATGAGGGATTAAAGATATTTCAGTGTCCACTAGTTTTGGATGCCTGAGTTTTTATGTGCTGAGGGGAGACATTGCTTTTCAAAGCACAGGCAGCTCCCACTGCTTTCTGCTGGAGTTGAAGGTGCTCAAAACTTCTGATTATTAAGCAAAGATTCTCAGATTGGGCACCCAAAAAATAAGGAACCCAGAATTAGTGAATACTTACAAAAATGCACACATGATTTTTCTTGAGGGTTAATCACCAAACCCAGGCATAGAACTCAACAGTCCTATTGGCCAATCCCATTTATGTAGCCACTGCCTCAAATGGCTGTCTTTATTGCTGATAGGAGAATCCAGAAATCCTGACTGCCGTTCCTACACACTGGCTATGTTTAGACTGCAGGCATCTTTCAGAAGAAGCTTTTCCGGAAGAGATCTTCCAAAAAAAGTCTTCCGAAAGAGAGTGTCCACACTGCCAAAGTGCATCGAAAAAGCAATCTGCTTTTTCAACAGATAGCTATCTCTCATGTAAGCTGTGATTACTATGGGCAGAGTGGCCACCAGGGCACCTGTGCTTTTTCCTCTTTTCTCTTCTATCGAAAGAACTCCCTCGTCCCCATCCACACACCTTTTTGCGAAAGAGTTGTTTCAGAAAAGGTGTTCTTCCTCATAGAAAGAGGTTTACCAATGTCAGAAAAACCTCTTTGAGCTTTCGATTTTTTTTTTTAAAGAACGCGATTGCAGTGTGGACGTAAGTGAAGTTTTTCGGAAAAACGGCTGCTTTTCTGAAAAAGCCTCAGGGTATGTCTACACTCCAAAGTATTCCCTTGATGGAGTAGTCTCTATTAAAGATTAATATTTTTTTTCAAATATTTCAATTTTAAATTAGTGATCTTAAATATCTTTTCACTGAATGTACATAGTTTGACTGTATACAGCCCCATACATTGTAAATGTGCTATAAATCTTATCTATTTTAGAAATGTGCATTTGTCTGTTCATTTGTGAGTCCATTGTTCAAAACTCCTCTCAAAGGTAAGAGCTAGGAGCACCAAATTTGGTAGGCAGCTTCCTCACCCTAACTGAAAGCAAGGTCAGGGTTTGGTTGTGCCAGGACAATGGGATGTGCTTGGAGTTCAAATGTTTCTCATACACTGGAAAGGGAGAGGTCTGGCATCAGGTAGTTATACTGCAGAATGACCACAGGGGACAGCAAAGGGTCACAGATGGGGACCTGGACAGCTTTAACCCCAGCAGGGGGCAGAAGTGGAGAAAGGGACAAGTATGTCTGTTTGTGTGTCTGTCTGTTTTCACTCCCTCAATTGTGCCCACTGGAGCTGCAGCAGCCATGAACAATTGCTTCTTGCCTAACCCTAAACTGCTGAAGTGAGAGAGGGCTGGTGTTCTCTCTCCCTGGGGCAGCCTGGACCCCTCCTCCCCAGCCCCACTCAGAGCAATGATTTAAATGAAGAAAAACAAAACTTATTTGAGTTAAGTACTCAAGCAATGCCAGGTAAATCTTCCATTAGTAATAGATATTATAAATAGGGCTACAAGTACAAAAGCTAACCTAAAATCAGTGCAAAAATTATTGTTTTCATACATTGTTTAAAGAACCATGACTTGAGAACTTTAAATCATTAATTCTCAACCAGAGCTTATGTGTACTTTGGGAGTACACAGAGGTCTTCCAGAGGATACATCAACTGATCAAAATATTTGCTTAGTTTTACAACAGACTACGTAAAAAGAATTGGTGGTGAAGTACAAACTACAATTTAATATTGACCATGAATGACTTGCTTATACTGCTCTATGTATTAGACACAGAAATGTAAGTGCAATGTTTACATTCCAGTTTATTTTACAATTATATGGTCAAAATGAGAAAATAACCAATTTTGCAGTTTTATGTCTGATTTTATAAGCAAGTAGTTTTTCAGTGAGGTGAAACTTGGGGGGTACTCAAGACAAATCAGATTCCTGAAAGGGGTGAAGTACTCTGGAAAAGGTTGAGAGCCACTGCCTTAAAAGACTGGAAAATAGACTGAAGGGACCAATTGTGCATCCAGGGGCGGATATAGGGCAGGGCGAACGGGGCGGCCTCCCCGGGCCCCGCGCTTCAGAAAGCCCCGCGCATGCGCTGTGGCGCCGCTTCACATGTGCATGGCGTCACTGCGCATGCGCCGTGGCAAAGGGGGAGCCCCGTGGAATTATGCTGCCCAGAGCCCCGCAAAACAGTCATCTGCCCCTGTGTGCATCAGTTAAAAGGTGGAGATAATACTAATTAGCATTTATTTAGTCCTTTACATTTTCCAAGAACAACAAAAAAGATTAAGCTTCGCAAAACCCAGCTGGTAAACCTAGTTGTCCTCATTTTTCAGAGTGGAAAACTGAGGTAAATTGACTTAGTAAGGCCATGAAATGAGGTGGTGGCAGAGCTAGACTTGGTCACCAAGTCCTAACACCTTGTTCATGCTTCCATTCCATGCTGCCTAATGATTCTTCTGTAACCTTACCTTGGACCAGCAGTGGCAGCTCCCTTGGTGTGTGGTACTGAAAGCAAGTTGGCATGTGGAGTAGATGGTAAAGAAGTCCAACTATCGTGCCCTGGAAACATCTGCAGATTATTGCTTGAGCTCTCTATCAAATTCACTTTCGAGGAAACACAAAAGTTTGGTGACTACACCAAGTTTTTGCAAGGCAAAAAAGAAATATAGAAAACAGGCAGAACTGAGAGAATAATCTAAGGGCATGTCTAACCTAGGGAGTTACTTCAAAATAAGTTATTCTGAAATACTAACTCCCGAAATAATAATTTTAAAATAGCACTATTTCTCTTCACAAGCAGGAGTTATTTCAAAATAACAAATCCTTTTTTTTTTTTTTTTTTTTTTTTTTTAAATAACAGGCTTGGTAGTGTGGACACTCACCTTGTTATTTCGAAATAAGTGTAGACATGCCCTAATAGGCCAATAAAAGCTCATGCCTATGGGCTTGGGTTAACAATCTCACAGGGAAGAACAAACCTATTTTATTCATGGTTTCTTCACTCAAAAAGTAAATCATACTAGTCTGGATGGCAGAGAAATGGTAACCGGACCAGAGCTAGCTGAATGATTTTGAATTGATTTTTTTTTTCTATTGGAAAATGCCATATTGCGGATACCAAAACTTGCCATGGGAAAACATGTCAATTTTGACTGAATTTCGCTTGGGAAAAAATATGAGTGCTTCAGGGGCCCCTGGCCATGGGTCCCTACCAGACCTAGCTTCCATCAACACACCAGGCTCCCAAGCATGAAGCTGTGGACCATGGAACACCAGCTGGTTTCCAGTGAAAACGTTTTTGTTTTTTGGGGGGAAAAAATTAGCCAGTCTGTAAGAGCTTCAGTGAAATGTTTTGTTCCAGCCAATTGTCATTTTCTGCCAAAGTCTCATTTCAATGGAAAATTTCCAACCATGTCTACTTATGACTATTAAATTTAAAAAGGAAAATCTGAATGATATTTGATTGCATCAAAAAATTAACATTTTGACCAATCCAAAACAAGAACATATAAAAAATTTTGTTTTGTGGGGAACTGTTGAATTTTTGCCATTTTCATTTTTATTTGGAATTAAACCAAATTTTAAAATGTCAGCAGTTCCCATGCAACATAAATTCTGATTTTTGACCCATTCTAAATGGAATATAGAACCTTTCATCTCTAGCACAGTCAGTTCAAATCCAGCGTAAGGTCAGAATGAGCAAAGTTATTATCAGCTGCTGACTGTTCAATGGCCTTTTGTGAAACAAATTGATTCTCTGAGGGTATGTCTACACTACAGAGAAGATTTAAGCTGCCACTGTTGATCTTCCTTCCAGGGTTTGAATTAGCAGGTTTAGTGAGGACACGCTAATTCAAATTGACAGGGCACTCCAGTCAATGCCGCTAGTCCTGCTTTCACGAGGAATAAGGGAAGTCAAAGGGAGAGTGTTCTCTCTTTGACTTTCTGCACTGGGGACAGCTCCTAAAGTTGAGTTAAGGTACTTTAACTTCAGCTACACAATAACATAGCTGAAATTGCGTATCTTAATTTGATCTTATCCCGTAGTGTAAACATAACCTCAGTCCAGTACCTTATGGACATGTATCCATATAAGAATATAAAAACAGCCAGACTGGGTCAGACCAAAGGTCCATCTAGCTCAATATCCTATCTTTTGACCATGGTCAATGTCAAGTGTCCAGCGGGAATGAACAAATGATAATCATCAGGCAATCCCCTGTTGCCCATTACCAACTTCTTACAAACAGAGGGTAGGGAGATCATTCCTGCCCAACCTGGTTTTTAAGCTATTGATGGACCTAACATCCATGAATTTATCTAGTTCTTTTTTGAACCCTGTTAAAGTGCTGGTCTTCACAATATCCTCTGGCAAGGAGTCCCATGGGTTGACTGTGTTGTGTGAAGAAATATTTCATTTTAAACCTATTACCTATTAATTTCATTTGGTGACCCCATAGTTCTTATGTTATGGAAACAAGTAAATAACTTTTCCTTATCTACTTTTGCCACACCAGTCATGATTTTATAGACCTCTGTCATATACCCCCTTAGCCTCCTCCTTTCTAAGATAAAACAGCCCAGTCTCATTACTCTGTCCTCATATTGTAGCAGTTCCACACCCCAAATGATTTTTGTTGCCCTCTTCTGAACTTTTTCAGAGAAACTGCCATCATGATTAATATTGACAGTCACATCCGGAGGACGAAGGTCCTGAATTGTCAGTGTGTCTTTAGAGCCCCTTTTGCCTGAAAATTCAGAGAATTTTCAGGCAGAAGGGGCTCTAAAGACACACTGACAATACAAAAACCTGATCGTAGATCAGCTCTTAAGATTCTCTTAATGGCTGCTTTTGTCTCAGGGTATGTCATTGCAGGAGGACTACCAGCTAATTCGAGATAGGGCTTTAAATTGGAATCCCGTTTCACTGTCACATGTAGACACAGGCAGTTACTTCAGGCAAATCAATTTCTAAAATGGCGACCGGCTGGGAACATGCAACTCAAGCGCGGGGTATTTAAATCCCGGGCTTGATTTGCAATTTCGGTCGCCTCATTAGCCTCCCTAGATCGATCTAGGGGGCTAGTGTAGACATACTCTCAGAAGCAAGACTGATTCTGGAGTGAAAAGAAAGACCAAAATGGTTTTTGGAATTTTGGTATAATAAGTAATTTAAACGCGATTTCTCTCCTACTTCCCTTCTTAGCCTTTGTGACATATCTATCTCAGTAACTTTTACATGCTTGTTTTCTGTGTACCACACCTTTTAATTTCTGGATACTCTCCTTATGTGTGGATTTCAGGAGTTAGTTTGTTCTCAGAGTTCAGTGCAGATTGTTACAGAAGAGACGCATACCGTGCTCTCTCTACTGATTTCTCCTTTTCTCGTTTTGCTGTTTCTTTTAATGCAAGGCAGAGTTGTGCAGGCTTTCTCTGCGTGAAGAGACATTACAGACTTACCCGTTGGGGAGTGATTTCTCTGCATGTACGAAGCAGGATATGGTGCAGCCCTATGCCCTCGGAGAGCCGCATAATGCTCACAGCCATGGTGAGAATGTGGAGCGGGAAAAGACAAAGCTCCTCCATATTGATAATTAGAGCTTCCAGTTGCGCACACTGCATCTTGATTGGAAATCAACCAGCCACCTACTTTGAGGGAGAAAGAAGATACAGCAAGCAAAATTAATAAAATAGGAATAAGGGAGGTAACCAGACTTCCTAAAAATGTGCCCAGCCAAGTCACAAGACCTCCAGACACTAGAAAAGCACTTTTTGAGTTGCAAGTTGCCACCCTTACACACACACACACACGCACAACAAACACTAGATAATATGTCTAATGCTTACATAGCATCTTTATTCCAAATTATCCCCAGCACTTTATACATTTTAGAAAGGAAGCAGTTTACTCCTCCAGTGAAATGCAGCTGCCCTTTGGGTGGAACATGAAAACTTCTTATCATAAAAGAGCAACAATGCACAATAACATAAGGCAAGATGTGAAGACTACTAGTGTGTGCAAAAGAAGGCAGGGCAGATTTAGGAAAACAAAGTTATTTACCTATAGGTCTGCCCACAGAGATATGTCCTTACTCTTTGGAAAAGTACCATGGGATCTTTATTGAGTCAGGACCTAGATCTACCATCATAGTCAAAAGGTGATAGCAAAGTACCAACCCCTGTAATCTTTGCAGACCTTGCTAAAGCAAGAGATCTTGATTACCGGTTGAACCTTCTTGGTCCAGCAACCTTGGGAGCTGAGTCGTCCCGGACCAGGGAGTTTGCCAGACCAGGGAGGTCAATGTTGCACTACTTACTGCCAACTCCTGTCCTTGGGACTCAAGGATGGGGTGCCCTGCCTGGCTGACACTTCCTGCACGATGCCACCAGGACTTCCCCAGCCAGGGCTGTCCGACCACCACCAGCCCCATTCAGCCACTGCTGGCCCCGGTACCTCCGGGAGATCCTTAGGGTTTCCCAGCCCTGAGGTCACCTGGCCACTGCTGCAGCCTAGCCCTGCTGCCCCAGGGGGGAGAGAGGGGGATTCCTGACTGCTGCTTGCTCTGCTGCTGCCAGAGATTCTTGGGGTTCCCCAGCCAGGGCCTCCAAGCCAGCCCCACTGCCACTGGGGATTCCCCTGCTTGGGCCAGGTCTCCCAGCTGTCACCTGGACTCATTACCAGGGTTCCCTGGCCAGGGCTCCTGGGCCACTGCATAGCCCCACTGCCACCAGGTTGTTCTCAGGATTCCCAGGCCGGGGCCACTCCAGCTGCATCATGTCCCCACTGATGCCGAGGGTTCCCCAGCCAGGGTTGAGGCTCCCAGAGGCCCTGGCCCAGCTGACACCAGGGTTCCCCTGCCTAGCCGCTGCTGGCCCAGCTAGGACTTCACAGATCCCATTCTCCTGGGGCTCTTTGGTCCAGCAACATCCAAACTTGGGATGTTGCCAGACCAAAGAGTCCTGGATTGGGGAGGTTCAACCTGTATCCACCTGGTAGGTCCCTGTATTGGTTGTCCACTTAAATTTTAGATGATTGCAAATCACTTGCTAATTCAGAGAAATTTTCATACCTTGGAGTTCAAACAGTGCAAATAGAAGCATGTACCACATGATAGCTGTACATCGTGTGATGAGCAGAATTCAGATGTAATGCCCAGAGGGAGGGTACATCAGGAATTGGGTTTAATTTGCTTTTTTTTTTTTAATTAATGATGCCATTCTTGTAATTATAACAAACAGGCTATTTAGTTTTAATCAAATAAATCAATATTGAATAGTGTTGTCTTCCCAACCCTTCTCTCCAAATTTCACTTCCCTCAAAGACCCCATTGAAGACTCATCTAGTCCTTCTGCCTGAGGAGAAATAAATTGCCTGGAGAGATGGTGGAATCTGCATCATTGGAGATTTTTAAGAGCAGGTTAGACAGACACCTGTCAGTGATGGTCTAGATCAGGCGTGGGCAAATATTGGCCCATGGACTAGATTCAGTTCACGGTTAGCTCCTGTCAGGCCATCACCACTGTATTTATCTGCACCTCCACAGGTATGGGTGCTTACAGAGTCTGTTGGCCTCCAATCTCCATTCATGGGAAGGAGCCCAGCAGGAAGCAGTGTCGTGGTCCGCACCACTTCCTGTAGCTCTCATTGGCTGGGAATGGTGATCCATAACCAATGGGAGCTGTAAGCACCATACTTGCAGAGGCGCCGCACAAGTAAACATACCTGCAGCAGCCGCTGCTGCCATTTTATTGTCCACCCCAGGTCTAGATGGTGGTTGGTCCTGCCACGAATGCATGGGACTGGACGTGACAACCTCTTGTGTGTCCTTCCGATTCTGTGATCCTATGTGCCTCCTTCTGGAATCTACCCAACCAGTGCCTTCGTTTGGCAGTTCTCTAAAGAACGATGTAACATGGTGCCTTTGCTCCTTCCTCCAGTGCTGAGCTTACTATCTCAAAAGCCATTCTATATAGACTCATAGACTTTAAGGTCAGAAGGGACCATTATGATCATCTAGTCTGACCCCCTGCACAGTGCAGGCCACAGAATCTCACCCACCCCTCTCAGAATAATCCTCTCACCTATATCTCAGATATTGAAGCCTTCAAATACTTTGAAGACCCCAAGATGCAGAGAATCCTCTAGCTGTGTTCTGTACCCCATGCTACAGAGGAAGGCGAAAAACCTCCAGGGCCTCTGCCAATCTACCCTGGAGGAAAATTCCTTCCTGACCCCAAATATGGTGATCAGCTAAACCCTGAGCATGTGGGCAAGACTCACCAGCCAGACACCCAGAAAGTTCTCTATAGTAACTCCTATCATCCCTCCATTGACCTATTCCCACTGATAATGAATGGTCAATTAGTTACCAAGATCATGTTATCTCATCAAACCATCCCCTTCATAAACCCATCTAGTTAGGGTGTAGGAGTTTGGAGCGCAGGTGGTATTCTCTTCACTCCTTCCTGTCAAAGGTAGGGGCCCGGGCAGAGAGAGGTGCATCCTGGAGGTGAATGCCTGGCTGCGAAGATGGTGTCGCCAGGAGGGATTCGGCTTCCTTGATCATGGGGTGCTCTTCCAGGAAGGACTGCTTGGCAGAGATGGAGTTCACCTTTCCAGGAGCGGGAAGGCCTTGTTTGGACACAGACTGGCTAACCTTGTGAGGAGGGCTTTAAACTAGGTTCGACGGGGACAGGTGAGCAAAGCCCACAGGTAAGTGCTGAATGTGCGGGACTGGAAGATGGGTTGGAAATGGGGGGGACTACGGCCTATAATGGCAAGGAGAAAGGAGGGTCAGGGCACAACAGGGAGGCAAGATCAAATCAGTATCTTAGATGCGTATATACAAATGCAAGAAGTATGGGTAATAAGCAGGAAGAACTGGAATTGCTAACCAATAAATACAACTATGATATCATTGGTATTACAGAAACCTGGTGGGATGGGATGCATGATTGGAATGTTGGTATGGAAGGGTACGGCTTGCTCAGGAAGGACAGACAGGGAAAAAAGGGAGGAGGGGTTGCCTTGTATATTAAAAATGTACACACTTGGACTGAAGTGGAGATGAACGTAGCAGATAGCTGTGTAGAGAGTCTCTGGGTTAAGCTAAAAGGGGTAAAAAACGAGGGTGATATCATGCTAGGAGTCAACTACAGGCCACCTAGCCAGGTGGATGAGGCCTTTTTTAAACAATTAACAAAACTATCCAAAGCCCAAGATTTGGTGGTGATGGGGGACTTCAACTATCCAGACATATGTTGGGAAACTAACACAGCGGGGCACAGGCTATCCAATAAGTTTCTGGACTGCATTGGAGACAACTTTCTGTCTCAGAAGGTTGAAAAAGCTACCAGAGGAGAAGCTGTTCTGGATTTGGTTTTAACAAATAGGGAGGAACTAGTTGAGAACTTTAAAGTGGAAGACAGTATAGGGGACAGTGATCATGAAATAATAGAGTTCATGATCTTAAGGAAAGGTAGAAGGGAGACCAGCACAACTGAGGTAATGGATTTCAGGAAGGCAGATTTTGATAAGCTCAGAGAACTTGTAGGTAAGGTCCCATGGGAAGCAAGACTGAAGGGAAAAACAACTGAGGAGAGTTGGAAGTATTTCAAAGGGATGTTGTTAAGGGCCCAAAAGCAAACAATTCCGCTGTGTAGGAAAGATAGAAAATATGGCAAAAGACCAGCTTGGCTTAACAAGGAGATCTTGCATGATCTCAAAATAAAAAAGGAGTCTCATAAAAAATGGAAACTAGGACAAATAACAAAGGATGAATATAGGCAAGCAACACGGGAATGCAGGGGCAAGATTAGAAAGGCAAAGGCACAAAATTAGCTCAAACTAGCTACAGGCATAAAGGGAAACAAGAAGACCTTTTATAAATACATTAAAAGCAAGAGGAAGACCAAGGACAGGGTAGGCCCACTGCTTAGTGAGGAGGGAGAAGCAGTAACAGGAAACTTGGAAATGGCGGAGATGCTCAATGACTTCTTTGTTTCGGTCTTCACCGAGAAGTCTGGAGGTGTGCCTAACGTAGTGAATACAAGCAGAGAGAGGGTAAGTTTAGAAGATAGAATACAGAAAGAACAAGTTAAAAATCACTTAGGAAAGTTAGATGTCAGCAAGTCACCAGGTCCTGATGAAATGCATCCCAGGATACTCAAGGAGCTGATAGAGGAGGTATCTGAGCCTTTAGCTATGACTTTTGAAAAATCATGGCAGACGGGAGATTCCAGAAGACTGGAAAAGGGCAAATATTGTGCCCATCTATAAAAAGGGGAATAAGAACAACCCAGGAAACTACAGACCGGTCAGTTTAACGTCTGTCCCAGGGAAGATAATGGAGCAGGTAATTAAGGAAATCATATGCAAACACTTGGAAGGTAATAAAGTGATAGGGAATAGCCAGCATGGGTTTGTGAAGAACAAGTCATGCCAAACTAATCTGATAGCTTTCTTTGATAGGATAACGAGCCTTGTGGATAAGGGAGAAGCGGTGGATGTCATATACCTAGACTTTAGTAAGGCATTTGATACGGTCTCGCATGATATTCTTATTGATAAACTAGGCAAATATAACTTAGATAGGGCCACGATAAGGTGCGTGCATAATTGGCTGGATAACCATAGTCAGAGAGTTGTTGTTAACGGTTCCAAATCCTGCTGGAAAGGGATAACAAGTGGAGTTCCTCAAGGGTCTGTTTTGGGACCCGTACTGTTCAATATCTTCATCAATGACGTAGATATTGGGATAGAGAGTGTGCTTAGTAATTTTGCAGATGATACCAAACTGGGTGGGGTTGCAACTTCTTTGGAGGATAGGGACATAATTCAAAATGACCTTAGCAACTTAGAGAAGTGGTCAGAGGTAAACAGGATGAGGTTTAATAAAGAGAAATGCAAAGTGCTCCACTTAGGAAGGAACAATCAGTTCCATACATACAAGATGGGAAGCGACTGTCTAGGAAGGAGCATGGCGGAAAGGGATCTAGGGGTCATAGTGGACCACAAGTTGAATATGAGTCAACAGTGTGATGCTGTTGCAAAAAAAGCAAATATGATTCTAGGTTGTATCAACAGGTGTGTTGTAAGCAAAACTCGTGAAGTCATTCTGCCGCTCTACTCTGCACTAGTTAGGCCTCAGCTGGAGTACTGTGTCCAGTTCTGGGCGCCACATTTCAAGAAAGATGTGGAGAAATTGGAAAGGGTACAGAGAAGAGCGACAAGAATGATTAAAGGTTTAGAGAACATGACCTATGAAGCCAGGCTTCATGAACTGGGCTTGTTTAGTTTGGAAAAAAGAAGATTAAGGGGGGACATGATAGCGGTTTTCAAATATCTAAAAGGGTGTCACAAGGAGGAAGGAGAAAATTTGTTCCTCTTGGTTTCTGAGGACAGGACAAGGAGTAATGGGCTTAAAGTGCAGCAGGGGAGGTTTAGATTGGACATTAGGAAAAAATTCCTAACTGTCAGGGTGGTCAAATATTGGAATAAATTGCCAAGGGAGGTGGTGGAATCTCCCTCTCTGGAGATATTTAAGAACAGGTTAGATAGACATCTGTCAGGGATGGTGTAGACGGAGCTTGGTCCTGCCTTGAGGGCAGGGGGCTGGACTCGATGACCTCTCGAGGTCCCTTCCAGTCCTATTATTCTATGATTCTATGAAACCAGATAGATCTTTTGCCCCCACTACTTCCCTTGGAAGGCCGTTCCAGAACTTCACTCCTCTAATGGTTAGAAACCTTCATCTAATCTCAAGTCTAAACTTCCTACTAGCCAGCTTATATCCATTTGTTCTTGTGTCCACATTGGTATTAAGCTTAAATAATTCCTCTCCCTCCCTGGTATTTATCCCTCTAATATATTTAAAAAGTGCAATCATGTCCCCCCTCAGCCTTCTTTTGGTTAAGGTAAACAAGCCAAGCTCCCTGAGTCTCCTTTCATAAGACAGGTTTTCCATTCCTCGGATCATCCTAGTGGCCCTTCTTTGTACCTATTCCAGTTTAAATTCATCCTTCTTAAACATGGGAGACCAGAACTGCACACAGTATTCCAAATGGGGTCTCACCAATGTCTTGTATTATGGCACTAATACGTCCTTATCCCTACTGGAAATACCTCACCTAATACATCCCAAGATCGTATTAGCCTTTTTCACGGCCATGTCACAATGGCGGCTCATAGTCATTCTATAATCAATATATGCTGTACAGCCACACACTCCATATTCTGTAACACCCACTATGTGCCACACAATTCCATGGATGCTAGCTACCCAAATATGTAAAATATGTATGGTAAGGGAAAGGGAGACAGAGAGTCCAGGACCTTCTGGCACACAAACCAAAATACCTGATACTGGCAATAAAAAGTCTCCTTGTCAACCAGTCTGAAGTAGAAGAGTTTTATTGTATAGGCCTCCAGACACTGGAAGATGGTGGTGCACAACCATCCAGAATTAATGCTGAGCAAACAGCTTTGACTTTCTTGGGAACGATTGAGCAAATTGAATATCCAGTTGTTGTTCACTATGGTTGGGGTCTCATCATGCATTCTGCTCATGGACATGAACATCATTTGTGAACAAAACAAGTAAGACGAGCAAGCCAAAATTCATTTAGAGATGGGAACAGAATTGCCAGCATGACCGATTAAAAAGTGCATTTTGACAATTAGAAATAATAATGGGAAATTAAATGAAAATACTTTGTTGAAGAGGCAAAAAATGTCAGTAAAAATGTTTCCTGGGAAAAATCTGGAAACAAAACATTTCCCACAAATATTAGAGTTTGTTTATGAAGGGAAGAAAAGCCAATTTTCAATAAAACAAGAATAAAAACTTCCAATTTTTAATGAATCATTCATACAGTTATAATGATGGGACATCTGTAAGGATAACAAGGATCTCCTGAGTTATAATACTAAACAAAGGAACCAAAAGAGGGCAGATTTGAAAGAGTCATAACTCTGAACCTGCCAAGATGAGGCAAACCTCTAAGCACTAGGGATCATAAAGATAATTTCCTTGAGGTAGATTATTTTATAACTGCCTACTAGAGAGTTTCTTGAACCTTCCTCTTAAGTATTTATAGTAATGGCCTCCATCAGTAACAGGACTCTACTTTGGCTAAAACTAGTGATTATCTGGTCAAGCAAATCCTCTGTCCACAATACCTATTATAGTATATCATACTTCAAGTCCCCATGAGTAAAATAATGTTATGAAACCTTACAATGAGAATAAGTCATATGTTGACCTTCTGAAACATTTTCGGGAGTATCTTTGGGATGGTTTCTGAAAGAGAAAAAATGAGTGGTCATGTAGTGTTGTATTCAAGAGAAGGTGAAAGGCTTAGGGACATGAAAACTGAGAAAATTAAAACTGAAAATTGTTCAGTTTTAGGTTTCATCAACTGAAAAGACAGAGAGAAAAATGAAGAGAGACAAGAAATGTTACCGTCTTCAACCATTTACTAATGAGCTGTAGAAAGCTCTGTACTATGCCAAATGTGCCATCTATGAGGCAGGAGACCTTGCCTAATTCCATGTGCAATAATGTCCCCGATTCTGTCATCTTCAGAGGTTGAACCCTAGTGCTCTGGATCTAAGTATTGAAGCCTTTTTTGCTTGAACAAAAGGACCAAGGTCACTGGCTTTTAGGTAATAGTGGACTTATAAACCTTTGTACATGGTCCAACCACTGGAGGGAGCCAAAGAGCCATATTTTGTTAGCATAGGTGGCACATGCAAACCATTTCAAGATGACAATTAAATACACTTTTATTTTCTGACTGCGCATGTCTCTCTAACGTCTTAAAGACAGTGATCTCCCACGGAGATTCTTTTAATGCAATGAGTCCCACTTTACCGTAAAAGTATGGTAATTACAGGATAGTAATTGCAGTTTTACTGATGTTGATGTCTGTGTTTACTGCTTATTCATATAATTGGAGAGTTACATGAAATGAGACTATATGAGAACAATTAAGCGTAAATACAATGGAGCTAATATACCTAGAATCTAATACTAACAAACTAATAAGTACAAACAGTCAAGTTGTTAAGTTTCTATTTATATGAATTAGTAATGATTACATAATGAAAAACAAAACAAAAAACAATCACTGTAATTATAACCTTTTTATTATAAAATGTGACCAGTAAATGATATTGCAGCATTTTGTATCAGCAGTCCACTCAACTATGTAGGTACCAAATGTGGTGACATATACTGTGGTGTGAATCTGACATTAACACTACTGACTTCAATGGAGTTACTCTGGATTAACAGCTTTGGAAAAGCCGTCAGGATTTGCCCCGTATCTTTCTCATAGCAAAGTTACAATTTTAACTCTAACAGCAGCAAAAGTCACCAAGCTGAGCAAAAGCCAAACTCACCTTTCCTTCGCATCCAGGAAAGCTTTGGCAAAGGGATTATACTTGATTTTGAGAGCTGTTATCTTGGGTTTGCAAAAAACAAGACATGTTAGTGAAGGTAATTTTAACAGAAACCTGACATAGCATTGTCCAGAGCAGGGGTTCCCAACCTTTTTTGGTCCCTGTACCTCCTTGGCTTTTAGTAAACCTTCCCATACACCCTATTCAATATGAAAGGAAATAAATTTTAGACCCTAGAATCCACAACTTTTTTCACTAACACTATTACTTTTGGAATATTTCAATTAGGATAATCTAGTTATTTACCAAATATTCCCCGTACCCCCTTGACAAGCGTCTCGTACCCCCTGAGGGTACGCATACCCCAGGTTGGGAACCCCTGGTCCAGAGTAAACAGAATGGACTGAGTTCCACGTCAGTTAGTGGAGAAGACAGGTATTGTATTTACCATGTGACTATATGTTAGCCAGGTGCATTGTGTGGGAGCATTGCTCTCCTCTGAAACACCAACCACTGGTCACTGCCAAAGGCAGGAAACCAGCCCTGATGGACCAATGATCTGATCCAGTATGGGAAATTCTGTATTCCTGGGAATACTTCTCCAGAAGATACTGAATTGCATATAAATATTCTTGATATGCATAGTGTCATTAACAAGGAAAAAGGGGACAAGGACTACCAACCCTCATGCTTCAGGGAACAGGGCATGGTTTGAGGTCAGGAAAACCTTTCCCTATGACAGGAGTGAGCAATAATTTTTGATGGGGTGGGGAGCCTGCTCCAAGAATTTGGTAAGTGGTTGAGGGCTGCACTCTCCCATGATATCAATGGAGGAGGTGCAGGGTCTGAGATGGAGGTTGGGTGCAGAAGGGAGCTTGGGGTAAGATATTGGAGTGCAGGAGGGGGTCTGGGAGGAAGTTTGGATGAAGGAGGCAATTGTGACTAGGGTGCAGGGGCTTGGACTGTGACCTAGGGCAGGGGATTGGGGTGCAAGGTCTGGGAGCGGGTATGGGTTCAGGAGGGAGACAGAGGGTTTGGCTTATGTAGGGTAGAGGGGCAGGAGTGGGGGGGCAGAGGGTTGGGGGAAGAAGGGGCTGCAGTGCCAGAGGCAGGCTCTGGCCAGGAAACTTACCTGGGTGACTCCCGGCCAGCAGCCCAGCATGTTCCTCAGGCAGCTTTCCTGCCAGCCCCACCCCTGTGCAGGCTGCATGGCCATGCACGTTGGTGAATAAGAGCCTGAGAGGAGGGCAGAGTGGTGCTTCATGCACTGCCTGGTCTTCAAACAGGCAGCTCCCATTGGCCAGAAATCGGCCAGTGGGATTGTGCTGCGGGTGGGAGCAGCATGTGAAGCACCACTCCCCCCTGCCCCTCCTCAGGCTCACAGCTGAGAAAAAGAAACGGCTGCAGCAGTCACTTTTCTGAGCAGTGTTGGGAGGGGCAGTGTGAGGCAAGTACGACGTCTGCCTGAGGCTCCCCACTGCGTTCACAGGCCAGATCCGGTGGCTTGGCGGGCTGGATCCAGCCCATGGAGGGTATTTTGCCCAGGCCTGCCGTGTGATATAGTACAATAGTCTGAGTGAATTATAAGAAGAGTAGAGGGGTTATACAGGCTGGACTTCTCTGGTCCGGCATCATCAGGACCTGGCCAGTCCCAAACAAGAGAATTTGCTGGACAAGGGGAGGTCTCCTGCCACCAGCTCCCAATCCCATCTCCTACTGCTCACAGGCTGCCCCAGCAGACAACCCTGCCTTGTCCTCCTTCCCCGAACCTGTCTGGGAGATTTGCCCAGCTATTGCTAGCTGTTTGGGTGGCCCAGGCTCTGGCTCCTTCCACAGGGCTCCGTTCCTGTGCAGCCAGCAGTAGCCACGGGGCTGGGGCTCCAACCCCAGCCCTGCACAGCCAGGGAAAGCTGTGGGACTGTGACCTCATGCTCCTGGGGCTGCTGGAAGGCTGCAGTCTTGCACTGGCTCCAGCTGGGTTGCCAAGTCCAATGTCCCACCTGGCTGGTCCTCCTGCCCTTAGGCTCCCGGGCTCTCTGCTCCAGGAGCATCAATGGTCCTGCCGGGCTACAGATGTTGCCAGACTAGAGAGTCCCAGATTTTTGGAGGTACAACCTGAGATATCCAGCACTGGGCAGTGTTAGAGACAGATACCAGACTAGATAGAAAGCCTCAGTGTGTCCCAGCATGGTAAGGGGATGGGCTACTGGTACAGATAGACCAATCCAGTATGGCAGCAAGCAAAATACCAGACTAGACTGATCATTTATCCATCCTGGTAGTGCAGACAAAGTGGACCAAAGGCATGTTTTGTTCCAGTAAGGAGTCAGAGTTTTCAACTAGATGGGCCCTCAGTCTGCTCTGGACTGACACGGAGATAGGATACAGGATTATTTTCACAACTGGTGTATGCTGATTGTTCACGTCTTTAGCTTTTAATATTTCTCATCAGCAATGACCAAACAATGTGACATTATTACCCACCTACCTCTTCATTTTGGTAAGCAGTGACAGCTATGAACTGAGTCTCCGGAAAGGAGCAGTTCATCACCATCCTGTGTGGGCCTCCCACGCGAACAATGTGAACCTGAGGCTCATATTTATGCAGGGAATTCAGCATTATCTGTAGAAAACAAGAAGGAAGACAGAATTAATAGGCAGCTTGTTTAAAAAAAAACAAAAGGAGGTATTCCTCCACACAATGTTAGTCAACTTGTGGAACTCCTTGCCAGAGGATATTGTGAAGGCCAAAACTATAACAGGGTTAAAATACACTAGATAAATTCATGGAGGTTAGGTTCATTAATGGCTATTAGCAAGGACAGGCAGAGATGGTATCCCTACCTTCTGATTACTAGAGGCTGGGAATGAGTGACGGGATGGTCCACTTGATAATTGCCTGTTCTGTTCGTTCCCTATAAGGCAGTTGGCATGGGCCATAGTTGAAAGAGAGGATACTGGGCTGGGTGGACATTTGGTCTGCCTCAGTATGGCTGTGGCCATGAACTGTCACAGCTACATCAGCGATGACCAGTCTGAAACAGCTGAAGAACTACATTTGTCACCAAACAGAGCCGCAGAGAAATCACAAGCGATGACCTGACCTGGCCTTGCGATATTTGCATTCTGTTGTTGACACTCACTGTCAGCCCCATATTAAGTGGACAGCACGTAGAAACATCACAATGCAAACCCAACGTCAGCAGAGCTCTGCAAGGTCGTCCTCTCGGTGATTCATGCAATCCCCTCCCCAGTTCCTGGTTGGCTGTGAGAGAAAGATTTCTCCTTTCCGCCTTCTGTCCTAGCTGCACAGGTACAGGCTCTAGCTGAATTACATTTGGTGCTTTGATGCAGCTGTAAATATCAGCTCTGAGGCCCCATTGTGTGTTGCAAGCTGTACAAAGAGGTAAGAGAGAATGCCTACCCTATGCCGGAAGTCTAAATAATAAGATGGGTGAACTAGAGCGCCTCACATAGAATGAGGATATTAATACAATAGCCATCACAATAACTTGGTGGAATGAGAATAATCAATGGGACACAGCCATACTGGGGTATGTATTAGAAGGACAGATCAGGTCACGCTGGTTGGGGGAGTGGCACTAAATGTGAAAGAAAGAATAGACTCAAATGAAATTAAAATCTTAAATGAATCAAATTGTTCCATAGAATCTTTATGGATAATACTTCCATGCTCTAATAACATGACTATAGCATTAGGGATATATTACTGACCACTTGATCAGGATAGTGTTAGTAACTATGAAATGCTAAGGGAGATTACAGAGGCTATACAAATAAAAAACTGAATAATAATGGGGGATTTTAGCTATCTCCATATTGACTATCCCCATATTCAGGGATAAGATGCAGAGAGAAAGTTTCTTGACACCTTAAATGATTGCTTCTTGGAGCAGCTGGTTCTGGAACCAAAAGAGGAGAGGCAATTCTTTATTTACTCCTAAGTGGAGCACAGGATCTGGTCCAAGAGGCTGACTGTAGCTGGACCACTTGGAATTAGTGACCATAATATAATTAAACGTAGCATCCCTGTGGTGGGAAAATGCATAGTCAACCTGTGGAACTCCTTGCCAGTGGATGTTGAGAAGACCAGGACTTTAACAGGTTAAAAAAAGAGAGAGATAAATTCATGGTGGTTAGGTCCATCAATGGCTATTAGTCAGAATGGGTAGGAATGGTGTCCCTAGCCTCTGTCAGAAGCTGGGAATGGGCAACAGGGGAGGGATCACTTGATGATTCCCTGTTCTGTTCATTCCCTTTGGAGCACATGGCACTGGTCACTGACAGAAGACAGGACACTTGGTTAGATGGACCTTTGGTCTGACCCGGTATGGCCATTCTTATGTACCCTGGAGTGCTTATGGTCTAAAAAGCACTGGGGCCATGACCTTTTCTTGTGTTTTGCACAGTGCTGAGCACATGAGGGATGCTCAGTGAACAATATATTTATTATGATAAAACACCTCCCTTCAGGTATCACATTTTGATTAAGAACACAGAAGGGAAAGCAGAGCCCTAGACAGAGGCCATGACTTGCCTAGACACCCAGATTTATTTGTCCATTATTTTTTCCCACCCTTTAAAAACAACCCTCTCTTCTGGGGATTCGGGAGCTAAGGTCTTATACTTCAGATGCAGAGCTAGATCTTGGCAGCAATTGGATTCTATTCTTAGCTCTGCTACTGACAGCATGTATGACCTTAGGCAAAGATGTCATCTGTTTGTGCTCGTTTCCCAATCCATAAAATGGAGACAAACAAGTCACTCGTAAGAGTGCTTTGAAGCTAAATGTTAAGGCTTGCAAGGGTCCTAGATGAGCATAATAAAATGACAACAAACAAATTAGAAATACTATAATAGGGAGTTATGAGTCAGGGCTAAGGTTAAAGTAAAGAAAGTTTTTATATGTTGGGCAGAATTTGATTTTTAATCATATAAAATTATATCTATATATAATTATATAAACAAATTATATATATATTTATAATGTATACAGATAATCTTCAAAAGCGGCGAGGAGTCCTGTGGCACCTTATAGACTAACTCAGTGGTGCCCGTGGGCGCCATGGCGCCCACCAGGCCATTTCTGTGTGCCCACCGAGTGATCGAGGCCAGCCCCGCCCCCGGGCACGTGGTGCATGGGCGGTGCCAGCCCCTGGGCGCGCAGCTTATGGGTGGCCCCGCCCCCGGGTACACAGCACAAGGGCTGTGCCGGCCCCGGGCGTGCGGCGTATGGGCAGTGCCAGCCCCTGGGCACGTGGCCCAGGAGCGGCGCCGGCCCCAAGAGTGCAGCACATGGGCGGCCCCGGCCTCTGGCCATGCAGCGTACGGGTGATCCCGCCCCCAGGTGCCCGGCAGCCCCAAAAGGTTGGGGACCACTGGACTAACTGAAGTGTAGGAGCATAAGCTTTCGTGGGCAAAGACCCACTTCGTCAGATGCATGTCACGCATGCATCTGACAAAGTGGGTCTTTGCCCACGAAAGCTTATGCTCCTACACTTCAGTTAGTCTATAAGGTGCCACAGGACTCCTCGCCGCTTTTGCAGATTCAGACTAACACGGCTACCCCTCTGATACTTGATAGATAATCTTGATGTTTATTTTTAAGCATTTTTTCTATTTTTATATATATAAAAATGAACAGTTGCACAAAATTATGAGCACGGCAGAGGAGGCAGATGAGCTGATCATTATTAAATGACAGTAGATACTGAGATTTGAAAAATTAAAGCTTTAACATTGTAAAAACAGAAATTGTCAATGTCACATCAAACTACACAAAATCAACATCCTGAAATCAAACTCTAATATGTTCTGTAGTAGCATTTCTCTGACTTTATCTATCTATACATAATTATCATCAATGGAAATATTTTTGTCAGTTTTTGTGTGATTGGTGAAATCAGCATTTATTGATACAAATCAAATTCTTCCAAACCTAAATATTTACTTGAAAGGAATTGACTCCAGGCTGACATGCAGCATCCAATATAGGAGTTTTGTACAAAACAAATATGCAAACAAAAGATCATTACTTTCTGATACATATTGGAAAAAAAACAGTCCAAACAAATTTTTCTGTTTGTGTTTTTAAGGGGCTCAAAGTGAATGTCACTTATTTCTAGTACATGCAGTTTCCTTCCCAAGGCCAAAGCTGACTCGATAGAATATTGATAATTATCATGAGGCAGAAGCAGACATAGTAATTATTTCATTTAGGAGCAGCCTTTTATTCAGGTATCTGACTCTTGCCAACATTCCACTTACAACAAACAACATGGGGAAAAACAACAAAAACCTAATACCCACGACCATTTTTCCCCTTTTTTCTAAAGTTCTATGTAAAAAACCTAGCACACAAGACAAACTATGAAAAGCACCGATGATTAAGTAACCCACAGCACTCGGTCTCTCTTTACATCAAGAAGTCCATTAAAATCTGAAAGTGCCAATTAAGACCTGTTTATTCCTGTTTATGTTTGGGCTCCAGAGAATAATTGGCATCTGTGGGGGAAGAGGCCTATAAGGGCCTCTCTAATTGCATAAATGCACCCTTGATATTTCTTGATTGGTAGGTGCTTGCGATGGAAGACAAGAGGTGTATGGGAAACATCGTGCTGTACCTGCCCGCTTCCATTGAGCTTGTTGGTAAGTTTCACTTTGCTGAAGGAAACAGAGGCTTTCATCCAGTGTGCCCCAAAATTGGGAGAGTCGGGGTGGATGTAGACACAGCTGTGGCTTGGTGGCTCTTGTTTCCCTGCCGGCACCCATTCACCGTTCACATACTTCCAGCGGTGTCCGTCAGTGGGGGCAAAGTCCAACAGGAAGGAGTACATGGCATTGGGATCCAAGCCAGACACACTGACCTTTAAAACTGGGAACATCCTTCTGTAATGGAAACAGAAAACAAGAAGGGGAAAAGCATCATTAGTCCTGATAGAAAAGATAGTTGCTAGTATGTTTCTGCAAAGACACTGAGTTTTTCATTTCCTATTGATCAGTCAGAACCAGCCACAAAATGTTTCACCTGACACACGGAATTTCACCCCAAAATCATCCTGATTGATAAGACCAGGATTGATACTATGGTCCTGCACTAGTCACACTTTTATGTATAAACTATCAGGACTATCAGTCTTATTCTGCTGGACAGGTGAGGGGAAATCCCTATGCCACAAAAGTACAGATCTAGAAAGCAGCAAGAATTCAGATCTTACAACTGTAACTTCTTAATTTGTAGAAAACTATTAAAAAGCATTCACACATCCCCTTTATCACTGACCAGCCAATGGGGAGTCATAACTCTGACTATAAACAAACTACAAGAAGACAGGCAGATTTCAATTTTTCCTTCACGACATAGACATGTGGGAACAATCACTAACATGGGAGGGGTTCTTTAGTCTAGCAGAGACAGGCGTAATGACCCATTGTCCGAAAGGCGAAGCTAGACTAATTCAGACGGGAAATAAGATGTGCATTTTTAATGGCGAGAGTAATTAATCATTGGAACAGTTTACTAACGGTCATGGTGGATTCTCATTACTAACAAATATTTCAATCAAGATTGGATGTTTTTATTTAAAAAAAAAACCCTGCTCTGGGAATTATTTATGGGGAGATCTCTGGCCTGCGTTATGCAGATCAGACTAGATACTCACAATTGTCTTTCTGGCCTTGGAATCTATGGATTATATATGATGCTTTAAGATGCATACGGAATAAGGCAGGCTTTAAAGCCACCTGCTATCTGTATGACTGATTAATGTGCATAGAGTATGAGGAAGACTGTTTCAGTTAGGGCCCAAGCTAAAGTTCATTGGAGTGCATGAGAAGACTCCCATGACTGGTGAACTTTGGATCAGGCCTTTGCTGCATGAAAATACACATTTGTTGTGTAAACATCTTGTATAGGAATTTGTTCTATTGATAGCCAGCCAATGGCTTTGCTTCATGGAATTTTAATTTTCTTGTTTTGTGTGTGTGGGGTTTGGGTGGGTTTTTGTTTGTTTTTTACTATTTTATTATACGGTATAATTATACATATAATTGTATACACACACACACACACACACACACACACAGAGTTGTAAAATAAACCCACTCTTGGCAGGGTCCTCCCCACACATATTGCCTCTTTCTTCCACCACAGCCCTACTCAACACACTTCCCTCACCTACATGGTCACTGCCCCTTTAGGCCCACACTTCTCTCATTCAGCTTGTAAACTGTGAGATGCACCGACTTCTAGTCATGTCAGGGATACACGTCTGCATGTAACAGCTGCAGGCGACAATCAAGCAGGAGGCTGTGGTAGGACGTGGGCCTGTCGGGAGGGGCATGCTGGAGAGTAAGTCTGGCGGTAAGTGGGAGAGCCGGGGGAGGGGAAGAGGGCTTAGGGAAATTGTGGCCTGTCCTGGGAGAAGTGGCATGGTGGTGGAGGGCTGTTCTGAAAATGATCAGGAGGCAAAGTGCGTCTGGGGCTCCATGGCTGGGATGAGGACTCGGTTTTCCATAGGGAAAATGCAGCTCAGCACTGATAGCTCTTCCAAGGGAATGCCTTTCCCTGTCGATCCATATTAATTGAAAACCTGGGCGATGCACCCAAACCCCCCTCAGTTTACTTTGGGGAAAGGTTGCTAAACTACATGTCCTACCACTGCAAACTATAGGAAGCAAGTGGTGAGGCTGAAAACAGGGGTAACCTGCAGGGCTGCAGAGAGACTTGTTGGGCCCCTGGGCAAAGTGGAAAGGGGCCTTGACTCCATGCCCTCAGACAGGGCAAAGCCTCAGGCAGAAGGGGAGGGCTAGGGCTAGTCTCCCCCCAGGCAACACATCGGGGTGCCCTGCATGGGGCTCCAGAGCAGCTGAACTGGAGTTCATTTACAAGTTCAGTACAGGTTGCACCTCTAAAATCTGAGACTCTCTGATCTGGCAACAGCTGTGGTCCAGCATGACCATGGATGATCAGAGAGTCACAGCGCGCTGCAGAGGGCTGGGGGCCCAGGAGCTGGTGTGCAACTCATTTGGACTGTGGGGGAGGAGATGGGAGCTAGCACACAGCTCAGCTGGGCTGCGAGAGGTGAGGCAGGGACTTAGCTGGGTTGGGGGGAAGGGGCTGCCAAGAGTCAGCACACAGCTCGGCTTGACTGTGGAGCATCCGGGAGCTAGTGTGTGGCTCAATTGGGCTGTGGGGGGAAACCAGGAAGCCTGGTAGGAAAGGACGGTGGCATGGGGCCAGAAGCAGAGGGCCTGAAATGACCTCCCCTGGTCCAGAAAAATCCCTCATCCAGGACCAGTCAGGTTCCAAGAGTGCCAGACCAGGTAGATCCAACCTGTACTATCACCTTAGAGTTGAATAAAGATCTTAACTGGTTAACGCACTGCAAAGGCTATTTCCCTGCTTTTGGTATTCACATCTCCACATCAGATGCTGTGAATGGGACACATCCAACCTGACTTAATTAGCTTCCTTAACACTGGACGTACAATTGATAGGTAACTGCTGTTATACATACCCGGGATTCTATAATTTCCACTCCAACTCATCTGATGAAGTAGGCTTTATGCACGAAAGCTTATGACCTAATATATATGTTAGTCTCTAAGGTGCCACAGGACTATTTGTAGTTTAACAACAGGTATGTCTGGCACTTACTGTGGCAATCAGATTGCAGAGGCCCCAAGGAGAGAAGAGATGGATTAAGCCCCAGAAGTGAATGGTTGATTTAACTGATTGTACACTGTTGCTGTACTGTAAAAACATATGGAGTGAGGTCTTCTAAGAAAGTCTGCAGTGTTCTGAACTTGATGAGTAGGAGGTTTGTACACACACCAAGGTAACAAATGCACGTCCGTGTCTAGATAGAAAGTTGTAAATTGTAACTGTGAGGCAACTTTAGCATCACCTCACAACAAAGCCGGGAAGCAACCAGGCAGGGAGGGGCTTCCTCCCAAGCCAGTTGTGTAGCTGAAGCCACCTTCAAGTACCCAGCCCTTTTCCAACCCTGAAAAGGACAACGATGGACCATTAAAGCTAATAGCAGGACACTGATGAGCGAGATGCTTTGGAACAATTTGTATAGTGGGAGTAGCTGAGAGCCATTGAACTACACTGGAAACCCTGCGTATGATGGAACCCACTTCAAGCCGGGGGTGTGACAGACTCCTCAGCAGCCCTAGTTCCAGTCCCTATGACTGAGGACTTCCCCAATCGTAACTATAAATTACACAAGTCTGAAAGGGAAAAAAAGAGGCGTTGAGTAGGGAAGCTTTTTTAACAGGAGGCTTGAAATAGAAGTTTTCATCCAGAAACAGAGGGTTAGTTGCTTGGCAGGGGCTGTCCATGAAACACAGGTTTTGCCTTATAGGGTAGGGTGCACTTTGGGCACAAGGAAATTTGTATTAGACACAAGAGTTTATCTAATATGGAAACAAAGCCTGAGGTTGCAGCTTTCTGTTTATTTGCTGTGTAACTAGTCTGTTTGCTTCCCTTCCCCTTTCATCTTTGGATCTGTGGCTTTTCTGCTAAATAAATCTTGTTTAGTTTTACCTCAAACAAGTCTAGGAGGTGCAAATCCCTGGCGCATGCGTGCCAAAGGAAGCTGCTGTCTGAGCGCTGGTTTCATGCTTTCTGTGGTGAGGAGGCAGAGGGGAAAGTCTAAGTGCCCAGAATTTATGGAGGATGGCTTTGGGGAATCTCAGGACTGGAAGGATCATTGATGTTACCCTGCAGGAAACAACTAGGCTGGTGGAAGCTGGGGTGAGACTTGTACTTGGGGATAGGCCACTGGTGTCAGGGGATCTCTGAGCCTTAGCATCACATCATAAAAGCACCGCAAGCTACAGAGCAGGCAGGGACGGATATCCTTACTGGGCTGCATAATCTCCAGAACATCAGACATATCCATCTCTTCACTTCTGTGAGCCTCTAGTTACTGCTATGCCAGTCACATTATTATAATGGAGCATCACATAGTATTGGTTACATATCTCAGCTACAGTATCAAAGTCTCTAATTCTGACATGGGCACTTGGAATCACTGTGATTCACGCACATTGGGGATATACTGGCACCTGCTAGAGACTAATCAACCAGAAATTGTCAAGTTGTACATGTTATTATTGAACTGCTAAGTCCTAAACTTTAAGGTCATGCAGCTTTTGCCTTTCTATTCTGCCCTTGGTTTGGTATGTGAGCTTGCCCAAGTCACTTCATCACACTGGGGCCTCAGTTACATAAGAACAGTCATACTGGGTCAGACCAACCATACTGGGACAGCTGGCTTAGTACCCTGTTTGCCAACAGTGGCCAATGTCAAGGGCTCAGGAAGGAATTAACAGAACAGGTACTCAAGTGTTCCATCTCTTGTCACCCATTCCCACATTCTAGCAAAAGTTACCCCACATAACAACAGTTACCAATTTGATAGGGTGTCGTCAGGATTACTTTGTGATTGTTCATAACGTTCTTAGAATGGGATTTCCATGCACATTCCTCCTTTTGAAGTCAACAGGAGTTTTAGAGTTAGGCTTGTGCCATGCACTGTCACACTCTCCTGAAAAGCCCAACACAGCACTTTTCCTGTTATTTAAGATTCCTTAGCCTGCAAAAGGCCATGTGTGGCAGGAAAAAAGCTCTGCCAGGTCTCTCTCTGTCCCTCTGCATTCTGCCTGACAGTATATATTGTAGGGGCATTGTCTATATTTCCCCAGCTTACCTGCTGGTTTTAATTAAAATATACTTTTAGAAGTTCAAAGAGAGGTCTTTTTTATAAAAGCCTGCATGATTTTATAGTAACAACCCCAAACACGCTAATATCATCACTGTGTGTGTCTATTGTATTTCAGCATCTTTATAAGGCAACTTATGTTTTCTATTACAGAAAGAACCCAGTTCTGCTTCCACTGACATTAGTGACAATGCTCATTGACTTCAGGGGAGGCAGGTTCAGGTTGATGATGAATGCAGAATTTAGAACAAAGCAAAAATATTGATAATTTGATCAGTGCAATGCTATCCAAAGCCAGCCCTAAAGTAATCATGAACATCTGATAATATCAGACTCATCAAACTCCTTCTTTCTCATGGCAAAAATCATTATCCACATTGTCATTTGTATGCTTTACCTCTGGTAAAATATTATTCTGTGTAGGGATAAGCAGTATTGTCTACATTGAGTGCTTACCAGCTGGTCTACAAAAGGAATTGTTTTCACTGAAGGTATGATTTATACCTAATTTAGTTAAATCAATGCAAAGCTCTCTTATTTGAGTTTAAACAGGCTTGCCATCATTTGGCTTAAATCAATTAGGGCATGTCTACACTAGGAAATTATTTTGAAATAACTAAGTTGGAAATAATAATTCCCAAAATATCTATTTGGAAATAAGCTTATTCCCCAAAGAAAGCAGAAGTACAGATTTCTAAATAACCAGCCCATTATTTTGAAAGAACAGGCTTGGTAGTGTGGATGCTCCACTTATTATTTTGAAATAAGAGGGGTTATTTCAAAATAACTTCCTACGGCCGACCAGGGAATAGGAATAAGCATAAGCTAAACAGAAATAAGCCATTCTTATAGCAAAACAAATGCCCACATAGGAATTAGCTTTCCTTTAACTACATTCATTAACAAAACAATTGAATTTAAAGAGACACAACTTCTAAGTGTAGATGAGGCCTTAGAAGAAACCGACGTCTGTCTCTCCAGACATGTCACTATCGGGAATGAATATAATACTCGTGTGGAATCAGTTTAATATCTGTTCACTAGGGCTACGTCTAGACTGGCATGATTTTCCGGAAATGCTTTTAACAGAAAAGTTTTCCGTTAAAAGCATTTTCGGAACAGAGCGTCTAGATTGGCATGGACGCTTTTCTGCAAAAGCCCTTTTTGCGGACAAGCGTCCGTGCCAATCTAGATGCGCTTTTCCGCAAAAAAGTCCCGATCGCCATTTTCGCGATCAGGGCTTTTTTGTGGAAAACAAATCTGAGCTGTCTACACTGGCCCTTTTGTGCAAAAGTTTTGCGCAAAAGGACTTTTGCCCGAAGAGGAGCAGCATAGTATTTCCGCAAGAACACTGACAATCTTACATAAGATCGTTAGTGCTTTTGTGGAAATTCAAGCGGCCAGTGTAGATAGCTGGCAAGTTTTTCCGGAAAAGCAGCTGATTTTGTGGAAAAACTTGCCAGTCTAGACACAGCCTAGCTGTTTTCACAGGGAGGAAAGACTTCTTGAACTAATAGCTTGTTTTGATCTTTAATTGCTAAGATTCATGACAGGTGCATTCAGCTAGTAACACTCAGTTCAGCCAATGTCCACATTCTGCATCCAAAAATTGTGGATCTTAATCGCTTTCTGCAAGATTGACACATGCCACCCCCTTTCAGTTTGGATCTTTATTCCAATCCTTCCTTAAATAGGCACATCTTCTGTGAAACCTCCCCGTGCCAATCCACTAAAAGAAGTGTGTGCTCTGAAAAACAGAAATTTCTTCCCTGCTTTGTGGCCAGACCTTCCTTTGATCACACCTGGGTGGTACTGACCTAATAGCACAGTCTGCCCACTATGGAGTGGTGGTACAGTCCTCACTCCCAGCCCAGCAGAGCACTAGACTTTGCCACCCAGTAAGTTTCCAGGTTTAGCACTGTCTCCTTCTAGGCATTTAGGAGAGTGCCTCACACTGGTAAATGATCTATTCACCAGACTTTACGAAGGCAAAATGTTGTCCTCTGCATTGCTCACAATTCTTAGCTGCTGGGCACAACCAAAGTTCCAGGTGGGTTTCCAAGTTCTCTGCCAAAGGTGATGGACAGCAGCATTGCTGCACTACTGAATCTGAACCACCCCTGTTTGTTGCAAACAGGCTTGTCTTGCATCCATTTCTTTAATGAATTGTTTATACAGGAGTGCGTATCTGCAGAGCAACAGAGACATGGGAGAGTATGGCTGGTCCAATTGGCTAGGAGACTTTGGTGCTAGTCAGAAATGTACTATTGACTGGTGTGAGCTCAGGCAGCTGACTCACCTTCCTCAGCTGTAAAATGGGATTATGGACACTGCTCCGTAAAGCACCGTCAGCCTGGGGGAGGAAAAGCTGCTGTCTGCACACTGAGTATTGTTATCAGAGGGAATCACTGGCAGGGTGTAGGGGGAAAGCTCTTGCAGTGAGGTTGGCAGGTGGGACTATTCTTCTCCTGGGAAATGTTTTTTACTGTTTTGTTCAGTCCTGATGCTATAATCTCTTCTTCACGTACCTCTCTCCTTAGTTTATAGGCCGTGTCTGAGACTGTCTTTGTCTCCCTGCGCAGCATTCAGGGGGAAACACACACACCCCCTAACAACATTATACCATGGCTACAGTTTCCTTTAACCTACGTAAACAGTAGTTGCTAATATTCCCCATATACCGTAGGATACACTAATTACACTGGGGACAGTACAGCACTCACCTGCCATTCTTGGTCACGATCATCTCATTAGTGACTTCCCTGAACCTCTGCCACAGCGCAGCCTCCTCCAAGACAACCCGGAGCTGTTTCTCAGTTGGGTCCCCTTTGTCTCTGCCAGCTCGAAGTTCGCTCTCCACAACATTGAGCAGTCTGGAGACGGTGCAGTCACTGGGCTTCTTACATCCCATCTCAGTCATGGTGAACTGTCAGAAACTTCTCAGATGGCTTTTAAAAAAAAACACCACACCACTAAGTATACCTAAACCCAAGCCAATGAATTAGCCACACTAACAAATCTGCTGTCCCTGATCTTTGGCAGTCTACTCGTTCTTCCCCCCGGAAGTCCCAATGGGATGGTGACACCAATGTGCTAAGGTTGACACACATGCACATACAAAAAGAGGACTATCTCATAATTACTCATCAAGTCAGGTGGGAGGCAGCCTGATTACGCAATTGGCTGCCTGGGAAGAAGAGTTCTCCATCCAAATTAATGGGCTTTTATCTTTTTTCAATCTGAAGTGGGTCTAATTGTTCTGCTTGAGAACCAGGTTTCCATTAATGAAAATTGTTTCATTTCCAGAATGAAACAATGCATGGAAATTGTGCTTGTGCTGATGCAAACCCCAGGCAAAGGGGGAATACTCAGCAAACAACATTCAAGATTGGTACAAAGAGGTTAGTTTTGCAAGCATTCCAGCAAAAATCAACATGTGCTCTCTCATCTCCCCTTTTTCTTAAAATAAAATACTAATAAAAGGCTCCTAATATACTTACATTTTGCCTGTGTGGTCTTGTGCCTGGAGGACAATTGAGTGCCTGTTCAAAATTTCAGGAGTCTAGGACAAGCTGCAGCTCAGATTTTTGGGATTTTTTTAAATGATACACCTCTCTTTTTGGAAAGTATAATAATAATTTCTGGTCATTCCAATGACATGACAGAGAACTTTATGCCTGTTTAATTCACTAGCCCTTGATGAGCTTTTATACACTTTTTTTTTCCTGAGAGCAGAAAGGACTTATTTTTTTAGTTATTTCATTGTTAGAAACTTATTCAGCCCCTGCATTGATAAAAGTCCAGAGCTCATTATACAGAGCGTTAAGGGTCTGGCAGTGTTTCATTAAGGTATATTTACGAAGTCCACCAGATTTTGCATGACAAGAAGTGGTGTAGTGCTACAAAGCACAATGGGCCAGTTTTTGAACCCCTTTTGTATTGAATAGTACAGGTTAACCTGTCTAGTCCAGCACCTTCCAGACCTGACCAGTGCCAAACATGAGAATTCACAGAATCCTGGGAGGTCAATAGGGGTTAAAGTATTTTGCTTTATATCGATCCTTTTCAGCCTGAATGTACCACATTCCGATTAGCTTTCATATGGAAAAAAAGAGAGTTAGGTTACCCTGTCAGTTCCAAAAAGTCATCTTCCCTCTAGTTGCAGTAAAGTGGCCCGTTCCTGCAGTTAATACTACCCCCTGGATCCTGATTGTCAGTGTTCTGGATTCTTGCAACACGTATTGAAGTCAGTGGGATTTTGGGGCGCTCAACCCCCTCTGACAATCCAGCCAGATGGCTTTTGAGGAGATGGGTGGAGGAATTTATAAATCAATAGTTTGGCTGGTTGTTTCTGCTGCATGGCAAGGCTAAGGAGTTTGTCTTTCTGTATGCACAAATGTCATAACAAGCACTTAGAGAACACAGGACAGGTGACTTTTAGTTGTTTATATACAGACATGGGAAAATACAATACAGAGATTAAAACTAGGTGACCTCTTTTGAAAATTCAACATTGATGCACAGATATTGTGAAAAACTATCAGTTTTTCAACTATCTCTAAAATAAATACAGATTTCCTGTCATTTTTATATTTACATTTCTCAGATTGCACCAAGGCGATTAAAGGCAAAAGTGATTTTGATGCGACCTTAATGTTAGGAATTTTGTTGCTCCGAACTCAGGAGAGTCTAAGACAGGGACTTGCAGCAGTGATAACCATGCTATTTCTATAGCAATAGTTGAGCATGGGCCTTTGACAGACAAATATTACAACACAGGGCTTGGTGTTCAGCGATACGGACTGCCCATCAGTCTCACTGCTTCCAGCTGCAGTGATAGCGGCTTAGCTTCACCTCTGAAAATCAGCGTCCCAGCATCAGCTTGCTCACATTTCAAGGCAAATCAGCATACACACAAAAATGACAACAGAACACAGCAGCTAGAAAGAGAAACAAGCAGGACAGCAGTAGGGGATACTGCCTCTGAATCCCTAGCAGCCAGTCATTTGCTGGTCAGAGGCAGATGATGGACTTTATTACTGTGATTACAGTGCTTTATTTGTGACACTGCAATAATTCAAGGGGCAGAGGGAGGGGTTGCTTTTTGTTAGTTTCAGCCACATTCTTTGGTGTATTATATTCAAGTGAGCACCACAGAATTCTTTAGGGCATTAACACAAAGACCACCAACGTTGAATCAGATGTCGAAAGCTAGCACCATGATCCATATTTAGGCCATCAAAACAAGCAGCCTCATTTTCTGAGGTCTTCAGCATCCAGCACTCGGAGGCTGCAGGTGCTGAACGCTTCCATAGTAAGTACTAGTTTAAATGGATCCTCGAGATGGCTCAAGGTGCCAAACTTTTAGTCCCCACATTTAAAAATGTCACCAAAGGGAAATACACTTCAGTTGCTCAACTGTCCTGGCATTTGCTCAAATAGAATCTCAATCTTGTTGCTGCATTGATATTTTTGGGGGGTTATTAAGCCAGCAGAGTATGTCCCTCCCTGACTAGCTGACGGGCTGGAAGTGGGACAGACAGACCTCTCAATAAGCCTCCAGTGGCCCAGCTTTTATTTTATCTTTTAAAAATTAGTCTTCAGGTGTTATGGTTGCAAAAATCATCAAACTGTGGGGTGAACATAATTGAGCTAGCAAGTCTGCTTGAATTTGCAGACAGCCTGAAAAATAGCTCTAAGGTGTGATCCCTCTCTACTGAGCTCAGAGAGAATACTGTAAGTGTCAATTATTCCACAGCTCATTAACTGATCTGAGAAAGGAGTGATAGAGTCATAGTAGGAAGATCTGCACCAAGGTGTGAGGCGCAGCCCCCTGGAGGGGCCCAAAAGACAAGCAAGTAGGAGGAGCACTGAGGATGCCGTAGGATGGAAGGCCTTTTGCAATATAGGGTTTCTGGGTGGGGTAGTTTCATTTTTGTCATATGGAGCTTAGCTTTTAGAAGTCTGGCAAATGTTGCATTCAAGGAAAAAATAGACAGTTTTCTTCTGATCTGTGATTCTGTATCTGATCCACCAGCAACTTTCTCATTCTCTCATCATGTAATGGTGCTAACAGCAACCCCTCACCAGGGCTCCAGCATCATGTAAGGGAGGAAATAGAAATGCCTTATAGGAATTCGCATGTCCTCACTGCCCCCAATGGAATGAGTTGTAGGCCAGGAAGCAGATAATAGACAAGTAGGCGGGATTGTTGGGGGAAATTTAACTTCGTATTTCCACTTTTTGTTTAAAGGGTGGAACCTTCCTTTTATTTTCCATGCTGCTAGGGAGTCAAAACCAGAGCACAGGAATTCGTGACTCCCTGCTCTATTTCCAAACCTCTGCGGAGTCTTTGTTTCCATTTGATATATAAAATAAAATGAGCCCAAGCCTGATATTTACTTGTGTGTGGTGCTGCGTTGACAAGGGAACACAGAATGCTAGTTATCTGCATTCACCAACCATTAAAACTTAACTCTGTCTTCCCCGTGCAGTTGTAGGTAGAGGGTGGCTGGAGGAGTAACATGCACGCCCTATTTGCATTTACTTCCAGTAGAACCTTCCATGCGCAAATTTACTGCCAGGGATAGTTGGGAAAACAATGGATATGCACCAAAAGCTAATATTTAGCTTCTCAACTTGAGCCTGTATTGGAAATTCAATTCTAGGCATTATACTCATCCAACTAGGGTGTACAAACAATATCATAGGACTTGTACCTAGTCAAAATGACAGGTTGGATCTCACTGGTCCAGCCCCTGACCAATCCCAGCTGAAGAATATTGCCAGACCTGGGGAGGTCATTTCTGGTGCCCCTGCTACCAGTCGCCTCCAGCTACCCTCCTGCCACCAGCCCCTCCCCACAGCCAGCTGGAGTACACGAGGCAGCCACTGCCCTGCTGGCAGCCCGGCCGCAGTGCTCCCTGCCAGCAACCCTCTACTGGGACTCTTCACAGATGTTACCACACCAGAGTGTCCCAGTTTAGAGAGGTTGAACCTGTACCTGATGCAGCTCAAACATCAAATTACTAGGCACTCCCAGTGAACAGCTAATGTCAAATCCCAAATCTATATAATTATTTGGTAAATAATGTTAAATGAATAGATCCAAGGAACTCAGATAAAAAGGGGACTGAGCACCAAAAATCTATTAAAATAAAACATTCACGGGGATATTTGTTTCTGATCAACAATGAACATACTTACCTAGGCATTGATGGATTATTTCTTTTTTGAGTTTTTAATCAGTCAAACTCAAAACCTTTTTGGCCTACAGCTGCTGAGACACAGAAGGAAAAAATAATTAGCAAGGCTTGTTCGCCACCTGATATTTGATAGCTGGTTTTTGTCTTCAGGCCCATGCTTGCAAATAAAAGACAACCCTTCTTGATAAAAGGAAATCCACGAGAATAGGACTCACTCTTTCCGTCTCCCCTATATCCATTGAACCACTTGAATAAGTAACCGTCTCTGAACATTCAGTCCCTACAGCCGCACGAAACTGAACACCTCACACGCCAGGACACCATCAGGAAATCCAACACCCACCAAGTGAGGAGTTATAATTAAAAAGAACAAAAAGACAGCTGCTTTCAGCAGGGGTTTTAATCATGGATCTAGCACCCTGGGAGATTATTAGACTACAGGAGATTTAGGGGAGATTAGCCTTTTCATTACTGTTGGGGGGTTAGTTCCCAAGCAATGGCAAACACATTTTTAGTGTGTGTATACACACACACACACCACACACCACACACACACACACACACACCATCCACCCACCTCCTTGTGCTTCTGTTGCTTGATTGTCTGGAATTTCAGTAGTGCTCATATTAAGCAACAGAAAAATGGAACTACTCCATTCTATTCTGGATTGGAAAAAATAATTGAAAATGGATCAGATATGACTGGACTGAGTGATTAAAATATATTTTTCCCCCCTTCAGCTTCAGGACCTTGAAGCCCTTCACAATCATGAACTTCTCTCCACAATCTTGCTGATAGGGTCGATCAATATTATTGCAGGGGGGAAGTTGAGGAACAGGGGAGGATAAAATTAGCTTGCACTTTTTTTAAACTCTTATATTTCAGAGCAGTAAAAGTAGTTGGATCTTTTATACTGGGAAAGAAAAGTTCGGGTTTTTTTGCCTGGATAAAGGCTCTAAATCCACATAGAGGCACCTATGGTGAAGTGTCCTGATTTTGCAGGACTGAGCCCCCCCCCCCCCCCCCCCAAATCCTAGTCAAAGCAAATAGAAGCTGTACTAGTGCAGCTTTGGGGAAAAAAGTTACCTCTTCTCCCCCTCCCATATTTTCCATAGCCTCTGAGCCTGCCATCCTCATAAACGAGTCAGAGCCTGTTTAGGCAGGAAGTGGAGAATTAGCAGGTGCTAAGAGTGTTTAGCCACAGTGGAAGGGAATCTACCTCATGCCTCCTATAAGAGAGAGAGCCACAGCCTGGAAAGACAAGGCGGGCAATATTGTATTGGTGCAATCTGGGAAGAAAACAGGGATGGGTGTAGGAATCTTCCTACATCTGAATGCAAATGCAATCACAGCTGCACTTCCTGCCCTTTGGTTTCATGTTACACTAAATGCCAAGCCAGCGATGGCCATGAAAAATGGGCCCAGTAGCATCCTTTGTCTAAATGTCAAGTTGCAAAGTTGAGGGTGATAACTAAATCATGCGTGATACGTACCTTAACCACTGACATTACAGTAAACAGCATGGAAAGCAAGCAGGGTCTTTATCCACCTACAACAGGTGGGGAACCATTTTTGGGTCAGGGACCACTGACCTACAGAAAAATCAGCGAGGGGCCACTTACAAGTGCAAAGCAAAAAAACCCTCCAAAAACAAAGAAAAAAACCTTCACTGATGTTGCTGCCAACTACGGTGAAAAACACTTCCCACATTCCCCTTGCACACCAGAACCTAGAGGGCCCAGGCTAGTAGATTGTGTGCTCCAGCCCCACGGGGGGGGGGGGGGGGGGGGGGGGGGGGGAGGAGGGAGAGGAAAAAACAGCAGCAGGGCTGGGGCACTAGCATGGGCTCCCTAATGCTGGGGGTGAGCCCCAAACTTTACAGACAAGCCAGGGGCCACATCCGGCCTCCAGGATCCCCACCCCTGCCGTACAGCCCTGTCAGCCTGAGAGCGCGCGCTAAGAAAAAGCCATAGGGACCTCCTTGAAACATCTGCTCCAGCCTACACCTCCTATGCACTTTTGTCACGTCAATATTGTCCCATGCTTGCTACCACAGAAACCAAAAAACCCCAAACCCTCAAAGCTGCCCCTTCCCAGAGGGTGCTTGAGAGCACACCTCCCCTAGGCTGCCAAAAGAACAATGAAAATGTGCCCATCCCAAATCTTCCTCTCAATCATACCTACAGCAAGTACTTTCTATCTCATCACAAGGTGTGCCAGAAGAAGTTAAAAAGGAGTGGCAACCTATCTCTTACGAGTCTCTGCTTACAGTCACCATCATACACTACACCCCAGGCTGCCTGAGACTGGGATGGTGGGGAAGGTGCATTTAGAAATTAAACCCTCTCAGTTTTAGTTTCCCTGACACCAAATTTCTCCTGCCACAGGGCACTTCCACTAAGCAAATCAAAACTGCAACAAAAAGGAGCAGTGGGAATTGGGGAAAGGGGTAAGTCACTCTTCTCTGAATCTCTCCTCCCAAAAGGGAGCTATCCCACAAACCCACACACACAGAAAAGAGGAGCGTATGTCCGCCTCTGAACTTGAAAGAGGCATAAGAGCCACCCACTGGAAACTGAAGCTGGAGAAATTGAAGGCTAGACATAAGGAGCAAATGTTTAACTGTGACAGTAATTAACCACTGAAACAAAAATTTCCTAGGAATATGGCTGAGTCTCCATCACTTAAAGTCTTAAAATCAAGACTAGATACATTTCCAAAAGACTGGCTGAGCAAGAGCATGACACCATAGGTTTGATGCGGGAAATAATTGGTGACGTTCTACACTGTATTATGCAAGAAGTCAGGTTAGTTGATCATATTGGACCCTTCTATATTTACTCTAGGGATTTGATAAGACTGTTAGCACTTTAGGCCAGGTGTGGGGAACCTAAGGCCTGGGGACCAGATGCAGTCCCCGGCTTGCCTGGATCCAGCACCTCAGGTTCAGGGCTCCTCCAGCATTAGGGGGCCCACACCAGTGCTCCAGCACCCACCCCCTGCACTGTCCCTTCACAGGGCTGGAGCACACAAGATCTACTAGCCTGGGCTCCCCGCACCAGGCTCTGTTGAGCTGCCTCAGCAAAGATTTTTTTCCCCTCATTTGTATGTGTCCCCCTGACACAAAAAAGGTTCCCCACCCCTGCTTTAGGCCTATGTCTTTATGTGTGTTGAGACAGAGCTTTAAGATGGTTGGGTCCTTGCTGTCTGAGGGTGCGTCTACACAAAGTTATTTCGGAATAACAGCTGTTATTCCAAAATAACTAGGTGAGCGTCTACACAGCAATTCCCTTATTTCGAAATAATTTCAAAATAATGGACGGCTTATTCCAGCTTCTGTAAACCTCATTCTACAAAGAATAAACACCTATTCCAAAATAGCTATTTTGAAATAAGGTGTGTGTAGTTGCTCCACTTCTGCTATTTTGAAATAGAATGGCCCTGATGAGGGGCTAAGTTATTCCTCCTGGAGCCCTAAATCGAGATAGCACGTCTACATTAGGAAAGCCTGCCTCAGTAATGTTGAGGCTTCCCTGCAGCGTAGACATGCTATTTCAGAATAGCTATTCTGGAATAGCTTATTCTGAAATAACTGTGCAGTGTAGACATAGCCTTATTGTCCCACAAAAAAAATCATTTTTCCAGAAGCTAAGAAGTTCCTGCTGAAGAATTCTCAATGTTGTTGGAAATGTTTGATTTTCTTTTGGAAAAAATTATTCCTAGATCTGCAGCTCCTCTGCTCCTTCACTGCCTGCCTCGATGAAAGCAGGCTCCTCAGCTCCAGTGCAGTCTGACCATCCCAAAGCTCCAGCTGCCATGGCTTTCTGCTCCTTAGTAGGCTTGAGAGCTGCAGTTCACAGGGACACTTTCCAGGTTTCTGGGAGTAACATCTTTTCTTTTGCTACCATCAGGAAACGAATGTATGGTCGGATAGTGAGTTTTCTGATCTACTGAAACCCAGGCTCGGCTTCAAGGTTTTGTGGAATACTTGCATATGTGTAGAACAGTGTTTCTCAACTTTTTTTTTTAATAAAGTACCCCTTTTTCCAACAAAAAAAGTACCCCTAGTACCTGCAGTTTTCAGATTTTTTTCTTCTACTATTGCAACACATTTGTTTAAACTTAAATAGTAGCTGGATGGGCGATGACATTTTTGGGTGTAAAAAAAGTACAAAAATAATAAAGCGCTGTAAAACTTGAAACAAACATTGTTTTCTCCAAATTTCAGTTGTGCTGACATACCCCCCCAGACTTCTCTTGAGTACCCCTAAGGGTACTCATACCACTGGTATAGAGGGTAACAAAAGAGATGAGCCAGTTTGGCCTCTATAACTACATTAATGCTTTATATATCTCATTGAAATACTATTCAGGTACAGTAGTCAGCATATATTAGTGAACATAAACAGTACACTTTATTGCACATAATCCACCCCCTGGGAAGAGGAGAGAACACACACCAGTTGTTAGCCATGTTGCTTAAGGCACTAACACTACAGTATGCAATATAAGAATCTACATGGATCAGAGCCTACCTAGCACCTTATGGGTACAACCATACACGTAAAGGTTCCTTTTAGTCTAAATTTCCTTAGGAGCGCAACTACAAGCAGCATCAACAATGAGAGCATACCAGTGTTTTAAAAAACACCTGATTTTTTTTTTCCTCCCCCCCAGATCAAGGAACCTGATCAGGATCAGAGGAAGACAGTGTCAGGCAGTGTTCCTTGCTCCAAATCCTATATTCACACTATATCTCCTCCCCTATTTTAACTATTTACGTGTCTATTTTACACACACACACACACACACAGCCAAAGAAGCCCTTTTGCACTATTCTATGTCCATGAAATACCTAATTTCACTTGCAGTTTCACTGAAAACTACATTTAAATTAAATACTAAGAGCCATTATTGAGAAGCAACAGATCATTTACTGCAGTGTCAACTTTATTGAAAAACAATTATGTTCACATGTCTTAGGATGTAGCTTCCATTACAGAAAAAAATTGCAATAAGTTAAAAAATGTTTACTGAACAAAGTCAGACAAAACAACCAGATACATACAAAAGGTCAAGAAGCCAATAATACAAAACAGTTAGTGGAGATTTTCACAAGTATCTTGTTTTACAAAAAAATCTCAATTGACAAAATGACTTTAAAAAAAAATCACCATATTTCAAAGCTCGGCACAAGATTTTTAAAACGCAATGTCCCCATTTTATGCAGCTATGCTTCCCCTCTCAGTTTGGTTATGATTTACCATGATCTTAACACCTACATATTTGCAATTAAGACAAGCATTTTTTGGCTGAACAGTTTTTAGAATCCATAAACAAGAATACTACAGAGACTAATAGTGGTGGATCCTAACCAGGAGACCGTAACATGACAAAAGTATAGGAACGGAATTGAACTGACTGCAAAAACTATTTTTTAGAAACTGAACAGGTTAAAATGACATATTGCAATCACATACAAGAAAGTGTCATCTTCTGGTACACAAAGGCTGGTCAAATATGTCTTCCTTCCCAGAGTTCTACAATGCAGTTTACAGTCAGCGTTTTGAATAGAAAAATGTGGACAATAGTGTAACCCAGCATGTAGTTTGCATCTCCTTTAAAGATAAAATAGATGCAATCTTCTCCCTAAATTTACACATATTTGACATAGTGCTTCAGTTTCTTGAATGAAACTTACCCCAAGATGCTGCACAAAGTCCTAACAGCTTTGCTGCATACTCCAGGAACATACATCTATGAAATTTGAAAGAATTTTTACAAGGTATTTTCTGTAGTTAAGACCTGGTGCAGAATACAGAACATACTTCCTTGGGTTTCAAAACTGCCTATCAACTAGTCTTGATGATTAAGTAGCTATAAAATTACTAAACAAGACTGGATATTTTCTACATGTAAATTTGGCTGTAGTTCTTACTAAAAAAGCTGTTCTTACTAAAAAAGCCTTAGGCAGTCTCATATTCAAAGTGCACTTCATTATGTGTCATTAAAGTGAGGTCTTATGCTGAAGAATGATTAAAAATTGCATATAGGCTTCCAGGTTTAATGTGTCCCAGCCCCTCCAGAATTAATGTGCTCTTTACAGATGAAAAGACGTATCTGATTTCTGTTCCTACCGAATCTGAGAAGTCAGGCATTTTGGGTTTAAGTTATTTTCCAGGCTAGAATTGCATTTAAGGCTTTTTGTTATTGATGTTAAAGTAGCATTGTATTAACATGTACTGCAGCTTCAGCAAATGAAAGACAAGCAGGTCTGAGACTTTCAAGTGTGCCCAAGAGAGCTAGTTTGGAACCTATGTCCCTTAAGCTTCTTTGAAAGTCTCAGCCTTTGTAGTTGTAAAGTTAGGAAGGAGCTACGCCAGGGGAAGAAGCTTTGAAATCCAAACACATGATTTTTTTTTTTAAACGAATGAAGCTATTTTCTATGCATTCCTGGCATACACACAGCAGAAAGATGCGGAATATGAGGAACTGCATGGACCTGGTGGTTGAAAGACACCTAACTACTCATGAATAGCTAACCACCAATTAGAACACACAAGAAAGCTGCTTTACTAACCAAAGTAGCTTCCTTTTCAGTACTAATGAGTTCACAGGGAATGTATTCTACTGTCCAATTTTGTTATTTTCACTTTTACTACAGTATTGTTTGCTACCACAATGGATGAAGTGTACTTGCAGGGCAGGTAGAATGCAATGGCTAATGTAGTATGCAGACATACCAATAGGACAGGTTAATTACAAACATGGGACTGCAATGTGTGTCACTAACAAGGCAAGTATTCAGTGGCAATCAAACAGTAGAAATCTGAACAGAGATGTTAATAAGTAAGTGGAAGTCACAAATCTTTGTTTCAATAGAATAAAGCAATTTTATTAGGCAAAGCCATTTGAGGTGAACCCACAAACCTGACCGCTTCTCATATTAGAGACACACTCCATCGGGACTTTACTAACAAGTTAGCGCCCCAACCACAAAAGCAGGATTCATTCATGGAAAACTTTTGCAGTACCAGAGGATAGCATGAACACTATTATCCCTCAAGTGGTTGTTATACTTCCACTCCCTCTGCCCTCTCCCTTTCCTTCAAAGTTCTGAGTCCCCCCCCTCTGTGACTTCTCTCCATTAAGGACATTCAACATCTCTACACAAGATACTGTTTATTAACATTTACTTCTTGTAGCTTATTGACTGAAGAGCAGCAGGGATGGAACTCTGCATCTAAAACAGTTAGCTTGTGGATCTGAAATTTAAGACACGCAGACAATCGGTTTGCTGGTAACAAGTTACTGTATAGCTCCAAACCCTAAATTCCCTACTTCTAATAAAAATCAACCATTCCACCAAAAAGTGAGCAGAAAGGTTCTAAGTCACTAATATGCAGATACAAAAGTTCTAGCCAGTGTATAAAACTGAGGTTTGGTCCCGGTTGAGTTAGAAACTGTGTGCTCTGCTGCAACATGCCAGGGCAAGCGCTAGCCCTTTACGAAGGCAGAAAAGGTCAAGGAATGAGTGACCTGAAGAACAGGAACAAGCAATCCTACACCACAGGATTTTGTGGTTTTGGTTCCTATAGTGATAGACTTGATTAACAGCACTTTTGGGGGGTGGGAGTTGAAGAAGCTCCATGCTACTTATATAGAGCTTTCTACGAGTTCCCTCAGAGAAACGAGTGCTAAAAATACATTTGGACTTCAGCAAGGCATTAAGGGATAGATTTTCTAATTGCCTCTTACAGAAGCATTTTGTAAACATTGCAAAGACTCTTAAAAAAAACCTGGATAGGATCCTTTGGCAGGATACAAACTGGGAGGTAGCTCACATCCCAGTTACACTGAGGCAAACAAATTAAGTGACTTGTCTTAGTTGGGAGGAAGAGATGGGAGCATAACATCTTAATTCCCAGCTTTCTGTTTTTACCACAATATGATGCAGCCAAGGAAGCATAATAAACCAGGGAACCATATTTTTAAAAGGCAGCTCCCTGAAAATCAGAACTCAGAAGCAGCTGAAATAAAGAAGCCAAACTGCCTAAACCAAATGTGTCTGTGGGAGATGCATAAGGCTTTTGTATGTGTCTAAGCAGAGTTTTGCTTTCAGACTAACGAAGCCCATGAGAATCATCTCCCCCAAAACAACTCAGCTGCTTAACTATGCTTGGTATCCACTTGTCTGCAAATCATGTGGAAAGTTGGATTTCATCATCGGGGGGGGGGGGAATGATATTTCTAACAGTGACAGTACAACTAGCCAAGCACCAGCTTCAAGAACAGCAATAGGCAACAATATGAATGGGGCACCTGGTCTCTTCTTTTCCCCAAGCTCTCCACTTGCAGATGATTTGAGAGGGACACCCTAACTGAATTGAGCTTAGATTATTACACTTGCCCCCCCCCCCCCGGAGGCATATTTCATGAGAGTATGTGGCTGCCACTCTCAGTGCCAAAGGAAGTCTGAATCAATCCAAAGAGGGTGCCTGCTCAGCAAGTAGTGACCATGGGCAGTCAAGAGGTGGCTGTTCCACTTGGAGCCAGAGTCTCTATGTAAGGCTATTGTGGTCGGAAAAGTCAGTACTTGCACCCCTCCTGTCACAGCCACTTTAGCACTATGCTACTAAGGTCCTGAAGCCAGAATCACTTCTCTGGTGGAAGTGTCTTGTGGATGGGACCCCAGGACAGCCTGATCCGCATATAGAAGACAGCAGTAAGATAGTTCTCTCAGAGAACACTCCAGTCCCCACCTAACAGGATTGCAAAACAGATCAGAGCATCTGCCCAGGCTGCAGAGTCTCTATTCCTGGGGAAGGAGAGAGATGGATACTATCGGCTAAAACCTAGGTGGCCAAGGGAAGTTACTGCTGTATCATGACCCCTGGTTTTAAAAGCCATGGAGGGTACAAACAGGAAAGTTTATCTTGGGTCCTTTACTGTTCTTTCCTTTCAAGGATGAAGCATGGGAAAATAATGGAGTCAGCATATTAAGTTCCCTTTTCTTCTCAAAGACAAAACTATGGAGGAACGTATTTTTGATACCTCATCCATACTTTCAAGCATAGCTGGGGCACATTTTTAAAGGTCTGTTCTTAATTATTTTTTTAAAAAAAGTAACTTTAGCCACAAGAAGCCCATGGATATCCATTTAAACTGGATGATGGACTTTGAAGAGGATTCTAAGACAATGGAAAGCCCTAAAGCTATCTAGAATGACTGAAGGACACTTTGGGTTTGAGGGTTTTTTTACATAACTCCTCAGATTCTAGTAAAATTTCCTGGATGCCATGAAACCGGTTTCCTTCACTAGGCTGATGCACTGTTTAGTTGCTGATCTGACCAAGGTTAATTTGGTTATGAGCCATGGGTAACATCCTATCTATGTTACAAATTAGAATGTTTGCCCTTGGGTTATAAGTTGCGAACAGACTCCTGATGTAGTTGTATCGGTGGGGCAGATAAGGCCTTAAGGGACAAAAAGATAAACCCTGCAAAAGGCACCAATATTTTGCAGTCATCTACAAAACCTCACTGATCATCATCTTCCCAGAACGTGGTCCCAGCCCACAACATGAAAGATAAGCTTTGGTACCAGTAAAGTAAGGATGTATCCAACAGAGATACGAGGCAGTGTCCAAGGACTGAATGATACCAAGTTTTCCAATGAACCACTGTATAGCTTGGAAACAGTGACTCACAAAAGAATTTGGCTAAGGGCACAGAGAAAGAGGATGCTAAGGTGGTTTTGGAACTACCTGATGTGTCAAAAATCCCAACCATTAGGTATAATTTGTTCGAAGTTGGCAGTTTAATACTGCATAAACTGCATTCATTTCCTTACTGATAGCAAGCAGAGGTTACTATCACTCTCCTCAGAATATAGAGGCTTGAAGATCATACAGCTATGCATTTCTTCTGGTCCACAAAGTGATATTAGAATTGCAGGGGGATTTAAATGATCTCTTATCCCTGTGCAGAGAAATGTTATGAACCAGTGAGAGCTGTAAGCTAGAAGAAGTGTCTCTTCCTTTTTAACACTAATTCTGCCACCCTGTGTGTGTGTGTGTGTGTGAGAGTGAGTGAGAGAGAGAGAGAGCGCGCACGCACGCGTGTGGGGGGGATATTTTAAAGGATGTATAGAAATGCTTTCCTATTTTAAAGTAAAGTGCACACAAAAACCATTTAGAAAGCACCTCTGAGTTTTCTGATCACAGATTGAGACTGTTCTTCCTTTGTTCTTCTACCAAGTCCTGGCTTGTGTGTTTCTCCCATCTTACAGCTGGGAACAGGATGGGCACCTAACCTGATGTGAGAAATGCAGCTCCATGCCCTGCTGTATGATACTACAAGCTGTGGCAGGCAGGCTGCAGAAATCAGGTCCCTAATGAGTAAAAGGGCCTCTCATTTGACCTTGGCTGCACTGAACTCTTAGCACTTTCAAATGATGATCAATTGCTTTTGTGTGACTGTGAGACACACAGATTTTACAGACACGGTGTCAGTAGTTTAAACCCAAACATTAGTAGTTCGGTAAAGAAATGAAACTCAAGAATATTCAGTAAAACAGTTTTCCCCCATTTAGACTTAACCCTTCTCTGGTAGTGTTACAAATACAATCATTGCAGTGCTGAGCTCCTGAAAGAGAGCCAGAAAGCAACAACAGACCAGGAGTTTCACTATCCAGTACAAAAATTAAACAAAAATCTCAACAGATTTTAAAGTTATTTCAGAGTTAGGAGGTCACAAATTGCAGGTCTGATCTCTTAGTATACAACAAATCCTCCGCTGGTATAAATTGATTAGAATTCCTTTGAAGACAACAAAGTTGTGTTGCTTTACACCAGCGGGGTACTCATTTTTAATCTAACAATGTCTCGTTAAAGGTTATCTGTTTCAGTTTGTGAGATTTGCCTAATTTATCTAAAACAACAAAACTGAATTCTAGAGGTCAGCTCAGCTGAGCTGGACTAAATGTTACAGAAAGCATCACTTCATCATTCTGACTGATGTAATTGTTTACAGGTGCCTGCATGTGCTGATTTTAATATAAGCAGCCTCCCACTACAAGCTGCAAGGCATGTGTTAAGACAAGTAGGAAGATACACACAAAATGGTTCGCATATTTCTAATGTACTTCCTGGAACGTTGCAAGACAGCCCATATACCTGTTACGACACACAAACAGTAAAACATTTCTTCACAGCATCCCTGTGGGGGAAGAGAGAGAAATACCAACATGACTGGACTGCTTCCACAAATGTTTCATTGCAGTAACTAAGACAGCCTGCCTGAAGATTTAAACATTTTACTCCTGCACAATGTAACATTCTGTGAATAAGGCTGTAGGAGTCCTCCCTGCAACATTCACATGTATGCAACCTGTATAATAGGTACACAGTGGAGACAGCTGGAAGTTTCATTTAAGTGAGAGATACACCTAAGTACCTGTCTGAAGTATTTGAGGGGAGGAGAGGGAGGAAGAGGGGATTTTGAATTGGACACAGATGTATGTAAGCATACAAAGTATTAAAAGGAAACCTGAAATGCATTAAGAAAATCTAAATTAAGGTTCCCACAGGATAACTAGTTCAGTCCCATTGTTCATTTTAGTATTTTCGACTATTGCTTATGTTTTCAAAAGGTAATTCTTAGGATTCCATTCCAGATTATATCTATTTGGAAACACTCAGGAAAGTTAAGGCACATCAACCACAGTAGTGAATTAAATGCCCAGGAATTAAGACACCTGTGTGGATGCTTTCATTCAGGGGTGAAGTAGACTTTGTGCACTGAGATTAAGGCCAGGTCTACAGTACAGATCTACATTAGTATGACTATGTCCCTCAGGGGTATGAAAAATCCACCAACCTAACCCCTTCTGCCTCCCGTGTAAAAAGCGCTATTTTGGTGGGAGTGTTTCTCCCACTGACGTAGCTACCACTTCTTAGGGAAATAGATTAACTACACTGATAGAGCTCTCTCCCGTCAGCTTTGAGTGTCTTCATTGAAGTGCTGAACTTGCATGGATGCAGCATTTTAAGTCTAGACATATTCTAAGTACAAGATGGAACAGACTGGTAACCACTGTCGTACTGTCAGTGGTCCGTACTGTCAATGGTTCAGTGTCTGGTCAGTGTTCTCGGGGTTGTCCCAGTGTGCTCCTGACAGGACCTCTACTCCTTCAGTGATGATAAACTCTCAGCTGCATGTGTAACTATCAGTGCTCCCTTTATCTAGAATGTTAGACCCTGTGCACTTGGGTCAACACAGGAGATCTCAGAGCACCCGGAAATGACAGATGCAGGCAAGGTTTGAAATCAATCGAGCAGGTTTATTGTCAAATGCGAAGCTCTAACAGTTGGTATCAGAGATCCTACAATGCTACCCCACTGTACATTACGGCCCATGTTGACAAAGTACCAACACTTAGCAGGTCTATTGCAATAACATATTAACAGCGATTAGTCAGAGTTAAGCCACTGTGCGTTCTGTAAGTCTAGGCACCGACACTTGCCATTCAGGTGCCTAGTGCACCGCTAGCACCCCCCCCCCCCCCCCCCCCCCCCCCCCCCCCCCCCCCAGTCAGCCACTGTGCATCATTTGCAGTGTCCTTTTATAGATATGTACAAACAACTTACATCACTTCTTTACATACCAGGTTACTACCCTGTTGCCTAGTTACCACCCCATACCTTACGGAAGGGGGGCTTACTTACTATCCTTCATGCTGTCAATCTCAATCCCGTCCTGAACCTAGGTCAGTATGTGCATTAGTTTTTGGGGAGTCTTTGCACCAAGACATTTCTTATTAAGAGGTTCCTCTACTCCTTTGGCTTAGAGTCCTCCCTGTGTCCTTCCATGCTCCACCTACCTTACACAATTACACCATTATCCATAGGGCCTCTTATTTGGCTCCTGTGTTACTGAATCAAAGTCTTGCTCACTAGATTGCAGGCCTGTTGCTGTTTTTATGTTACAGGCCTCGATTTAGGCCTGCTGACTCCATGTTACTAACCCTCAACTTACTACAACCATAAGGAGCTAAGACATGTTGCAAGAGATCATTCAGGATGAAGTGAGCAATTCTCAACTCTGCTCTCAGAGGACATCTCCCTTAAGAGATGTGCCAACATTTCATCTGGCAGGGTGGACGATTTCTACAGGTGTGAAGACCATTCAGTTTGTCACTGGGGATCTGGGTGGGTTTGGCACCTGACAGGACAAGCTTGACAGGTGGTTTTTAAGAAGATGGAGAGTTTAACACATGAGATTTGACAGCATATTCAAACAGTCCTGTGCACCTATAGGTTGCATTCTGAGGCACGCAGCGTACCTTTCGGTGCATGCAACATTTGAAAAACAAATATTAGGTGAGTTTCAGCAGAAAAAGCCAGCAAACACTGGGACCTCCAATTCTTCCCTCCCCTCCCTGAAGACTTTTCAGAAGGAGGCATTCTTAGTCCCCCGTGGCCATGTTTCACCCCAGGGATGGCTATATTTCAGTTACAGGTGAAAAAAATTAGGTATTTAATTTATAATCCACTCTATGGTCATTCAGAAAAAACTATCATAACCCTTTTAAAGTTATATACTTTATGGGGGAGTTAACTGTACGATAACCTTTACTAGATATTCACTAATACAATAAGGAAAGAAATCAAGCTTACCTTGCAAATGGGATGAAAGAAATGCTGTACCTAAGAGAGGAAGAGAATATTAAAAAAAATTGAGCTACCATTCATTTTAGATTACATAAGTGTCACACACAAAAGCAACAACTCCTTCCCACATCACATGGGAACAAAGATAGATGCATCTCAGTGCACATGAAAGCAGCAACTCCAGTGCAGGCAGTGGACAGGCATGCAAGCTGCTCCTCAACCGTGCTCCTGAAGACATCTTTGTTAAATCCATGAAGCAGCACAGCAAGGCTACAGCTCTATATAAAAATGTTAATCATCAAAAATTTTCCCCTCTGAAACCCTATATGCATCAAGCCCCAGGACAAGTAGGATTAGTCATCTCGCTAGTGAGAACACCACCCAGTGAACCTTTTATTCCTACAGCATCTATATCAATGAACCTGGGAAGTTGTATGGAAGTCAGAATAATTAAAAAGAAACAGCTATAAGCTCTTTTGACCTTAAGCAGGGAAAGTAAAGAAAACGGCCAAGAACAATAACATCCAGAAAGGAAGTGCTAGTGTAAAATGGAGGGCTAAATGGGCAAATGCAAACTGACCCAACCAAGGGAACCCTGCTCCTGGTTCTAAAATGTTTAAGACTCTGAGAGGGACTCGGTGCTGTTCTCAGCCCATTCCAAAATGGAACTCTAGAGCAGAGAGCAGACAGGCCATCTGATCTCCAACGCCTTGTGGGACAACCAATAGGGATGTTAAAGAGGTTTATTATTATTATTAATTTGGTAAACATATAACCACTGAAACTTTCAGTGGTTACGTGTTTACTGAAATAATAAGAGTTACTCTTCAGTGGTCACTCTTAGCAGGGAAGGCAGCTCTGCGGGAGCCGGTGCTCCTGGCAAACCAGATTAAAAGACGGCTCTCCGCAAGTACTGGCTCCTGCCTGCTCTGCTGCCTCTGATACAGACACAGCAGGGGAGATGAGCTGATGTGTAACCATAAGGGTTAATCAAGGAGCCCAATCCAGGGGTAGGCAATAATTTTTGGCCGGGGACCACGGGCTGTCCCAGTAGGGGCAGGGCCTAAAATGGAAGGGGCGGGGCCAGGATGCTCCCAGGCTTCCCCACCCACAGACCATGATTGGTCTGGGGGATGGAGGAGCCCCTTTGCCCCCCCTTCTGTCAGGGGGCAACTGTTAGTTACCCCTGCTGTTTTTTGTAAGTGGCTCGGCTGGAGCCGGGCTGGTTCTAACCAGTGATGAGCTGGCTCAAGGCCTCCTTAGCTGCATAAACAAGTTGTGAGATAATTAAGCCAAAGGACATGTTTGGGAATGGGATAGCCACGGTGCTTCTTGCTAGAATCTGCCTGTGAATGGTTTGTGCTTCTCAGAATGTTATAAAACAGCCAAAAGGCACTGCTTGAATGGTCAGTCCCACCTGTGGATCTAGGCTGCGTGGATGCCCAGGAATTCCCCACACCGGAGCAGCACCTGCTACCAGCCCTCAAGAGCACAGACAGGGGGACCTGGGACTGGCGGTAGCTGAAGGGGCCTAAGCATTGAATCCTTGCTCACCTGAATGCTCATTTGCTTGCTTAATTGCCTGCTTCTCTGCACTGAGAAGCACGTATTTAGTAACGCATGAAGGCTGTAAGGGAGAATATGCTTTGGCAATAAAACCTCTTATGTTTATGCACCCGATGTGGCTTCACTGAGTATATCCAAGCCTCCTGATAGAGCAACACCTTCCCACTAGACACCCATGCTCCTGGCAGGGCGGGAAGAGGCTCTGCATGCTCCCCCACCCCCAGACCAATTAGGGGGGTCTGGGGACATGCATGAAGTTTCCTCCACCCTGCCAGGAGCATGTAGCACTTTGAAGTGCTGTGTGCTCCTCGATGGGCAGGGGCAGGACAGAGGAAGCTTCATGTGCTTCTCTGCCCCCAAGCTCCGATTGGCCTGGGGGCGGGGGGAACATGCAAAGCCTCCTCCCGCCCTGCCAGGAGCATGCAGCACTTTCAAGTGCTGCATGCTCCAGGCAGGGTGGGGGTAGGGCGGAGGAAACTTCATGCACTCCTCCCAGCCCCAGGCCAATCAGAGCTTAGGGGCGGGGAGCGCATGAAGCTTCCTCCGTCCTGCCCCCACCCTGCCTGCCTTGGCCTGGGGGCATGGCAGGGCCTACACGGGCCGGATCAACCCACTTGGCGGGCCGAATGCAGCCCGCGGAGGCCATTTTGCCCACCCCAGCCCAGACTCATCAGTTAACCATTGAAATGAATACACCAGTACATCCCCAACAACCACTCGTGAAGATTAGATTATTAGGATTCATAGGTGGTTCATGTTTGTTTGGCTACAGGAAAGGGAGAACTACCCTATCATAATTCATACTTTATAGTCTCCTGACAATCTATTAACTGAAGCTTGTTTTAATCCAGGTTACTTGGGGTGGGGATGGGGAGGAGCAGAGGCAGCCAGGGTTCACAGGTTCAACTGCACCCACAAAAGCCAATGGCGCTAAACCTGAGCAATGCTGCATCCCCTTGTGTCAAGCTAAAAATGCCTGCAGCCAGAGCCAAACCCAAGTACACATTGTCATACTCCCCCACTCCTTCCCAGGACTTCCCCTTCGCACCAGGCCTGCAATACAGCTGTAGTGCCAGAACAAAGAGTGCTGCTGCAGATGCAATTCAAAATCCAAGTCCGAAAGGAGTTAAGTACAGCATGCTTGAATTGAATTCCGAGGCTAAAGCCACCTCTATTGGGGGGTGGGAGGGAAGTTACCTACCATGCCAAGGCAAAAAACTGCAAAATGCAGAAGATGAGAGCAAGTCCTTTGTTGTGCCACTGGAAGAAACACAGAACAATAATGCAATCAAATATTAAGCATATATATTTGCTAGCCTATGTAGGCTATCTGCAAGACCCACATACTCACCCAGAAGGCAGAGCACAATGTTAGTACAAGACACAGCTGGAAGAAAACAGGAAATTTCAGTTAAAATAGGAACTATTCGATTATACATCAAGCTGTAAGCCATCCAAGAATGACTAAGATCTCCAAGTACCTTCTTATGAAACTCCATCTACAGGTATTTTACCAATGAGTGAAACTAGCAGCTAGAATAGGTAAGAACAAGAGATTAAGAGGGCTGACACTATCATGTAACATTTATGTCTGCCTACACTTGTTTCATCCCAAACCCCTCTTTTAATAACCCTCAATCTTGTATTTGCATTGTGTTTCACGTTGCCCATGTGTGCGTTTGTGGGGGTCAGATTTCTCCAAAACCACTTCTGCATCACCTACCAAACCCCTTGATGACAATTCTACTTCATGCTCCAGAAACACTGTCCTTGTACTATATTAGCCTTATTTAGGCCATGCTCTTCAGAACATGAGATCTTTCAGTGTTTTATATAACAATGTACACCTCCAGTGCTAAGAACAGCCATAAAACCAGAAAGTTTAAGAATAGTGTAGTGAAACGTAACTGAATCAAAGCACTACTGTTTACTTTGTACTGATTTAGTACCCATTCAGTGCAAGTTAAAACAAAATTCTTTGATACTTACTAACATAACAATAGTAGCTATCAAACGAGTGGGTTCAAACATTCTTTTCAATTGTCTCATAGGCCCCATAAGGAAAACAGTACTGTAACAAGCAAAACAGACACGTAAAACATCTACACACAGCAACAAAATTAGATTGTCAGGTTCCCTAACTAAACATGCTGGCACTGAAGGTCACTACTATATTAGGCACTGGTATCTATGTTATCATAGCAATTTTGCTATACGGATAGCACCAGGTAGCCAGGCAGTATTATAAAACAAAAATCAGGATACAACTGAGAATGGAGAAAATACATCCTGAGAAGTGGGCACCAAACAAAGATAGTCTTGGGAAGAAGCAATTGCTGACATTTGTAATTTGGATTTGAACAGAGATGGAGTCGAAGCATTGCAATAGGGATGCAAAGGGGTCCCATTCCAGTCCTTCATTCTGATCTGCTGAATGAGATCCCTGACATATCTAGACTGCATTTACACAAACGAGTCAATAAGTTTACTACTTACAAACGCATGACAATCTAAATGTGCCATCAGACTCAGCTGTCTTTAAAGACAGCGTGGTTCAGATTAAATTATTGATCAAATTTTCATTTAAATTTGTATTAAAATCTTAGCTTGTTTTGTCAAGCTAGTTTATTAATTTTCTCTCTGATTCTAAGAGGACTCCTCTTCCCACCTGTTGACTGAAGCAATGGCCACCTGTCATCAGCAAGAGCAGCCCAAGATGCAATATAATAGAAGAGATGAGGTGGCAGGAGAGAAGAAAAATGCCAAGCCAGCCACAGATGAGGAGAGAGGATTGGCCAAGTAGAGTATTCCTTTAAAGATCAGTCAGATGGCACATACCTAAGAAAGCCACAGTCATAGGCATGACTAATTCTACTGTATGCCAGAGATGATGGAGGAGTCTCATCTCCCCCCCCACGACACATGATAATGAGTTACAGTCAAGTTACACATTGCATGAAAACATATTCCCTTATATTGGCTTTGAATTTCCCAACGTTGAATTTTAATTGAGTGTCCTGTAATTCTTATGTTATGAGACAAGGAGAATAAGCTTTCCATTGCTAACTTGTCTAGAACATTTGTTACTTAATATTTGTATCACATTCCCTCTAGTAATCTAATTGAGTCAACAGTGTGACTGTTGCAAAACACACACAAACCACCACACACACAGCAAACATGATTCTGGGATGCATTAACAGGAGTGCTTGTGAGCAAGACATGAGAAGTCATTCTTTTGCTTTACCCTGCAATGATTAGGCCTCAGCTGGAGTATTGTGTCCAGTTCTGGGCACCGCATTTCAAGCAAGATGTGGAGAAATTGGAGAAGGTCCAGAGAAGAAAAAAATAATTAAAGGTCTAGAAAACATGACCTATAAGGGAAGACTGAAAGAATTGGGCTTTAGTTTAGAAAAGAGAAGACTCAGAGGGGACAATAGCGTTTTTCAAGTATCTAAAAGGGTGTTACAAGGAGGGAGGAGAAAAATTGTTCTCCTTGGCCTCTAATAGGACAAAGAGCAATGGGCTTAAACCGCAGCAAGGAAGGCTTAGATTGGACTAAGGATGTGAAAGGTTAACCAGTAAGCTTAACCCTTAATGGTGAGGCTTACCTATTCCGGTTAACCAGTGAGAGGGGAGCAGCTTCCCACTAGTGTCGGCTATCTGGAGCAGCCCCTGCCCATGGCAAGCCCAGTCATGTTACAAACAGGGGCTGCTTCGGTCATGTGTCGCCCCTGCTTGGCCACCCTCCTTTAATTGGTTCGCCAGTTAAACAATTAATTTAGCCAATTACACAGGATTTTACATCCCTAGATTGGACAACTTCCTAACTGCCCAGTTGGTTAAACACTGGAATAAATGGCCTAAGGAGTTTGTGAATCTCCATCTCTGGAGATATTTAAGAGCAGATTGGGTAGAGATCTATCAGGGATGACCTAGACAGTGCTTGGTCTTGCCACAAGGGCAGGAGAACGGACTTGATGATCACTTGAGGTCCCTTCCAGTTCTATGATCTTCTTTGGAAGGTAAACAATTCCAATCTTTTCAATCCTTTCCACATGAAAGTTTTTCCTGCTTTTGATCACTCACATCTCTTTCATGTAAGAAAAGCTATCTTTATATAATAAGGATTGAAAAGTAAAGGATAAAAAAAATTAACCACCCACACATCCTTGACCATATCAGCTTGTGTCCCAGCTTAACAAATGAAGCTTTATAGCTCGAGTTCTGTAGTATGCGGTTTGTGATCGGGTGACCATTGTAGCACACAGTATTCCAGATGAGGCTGAACCTTTGAGTTAAGTAATGGCATTATGGTAGTTTCTATATTACTTGCCACCCTATTCCTTACATCTTTCAACATCTTGTTTGTTTTTTTAATGTCAGCTGCACATTGAGAAGAGATCTTCATTGAGCTATTTACAATGATGCACAGGTCTCTTGGGAGGGCACAGACAACCTACACAGCAAAAGTCTTTTCAACATGTGTCATATCAGACCATTGGTCTATCTAGTCAGATGATTGACTGTCTCCAGCATGGACTAATAGATGAGGGTTCAGAGGAAAGTGTAGAAAACAACAATGCACTAAACCATATGTAAGTTATGTAGATGTCTTTTTGACCCCAACAGGAAGAATGAGATTTTACTCCTCTTTTTTCAGTCAGTATATCCCGACAATATAGGATTCAAACAGGAAAGACAATGCTAGCTGAAACGGTTTCTTTTTCCAAAAACTGGAGTGTTTAAAAATCAGTCATATTTGTCCTTCTTATTATTTCTGACTCATAGCAATTTGTAGAGAGATAGAAGTGAACATTCATCCCAACAGCCCATCATTTCTATCACTGACAAGTACATGTACATTCACACACCATCCTTCTGTTCTCATTTTCTGCCTTTATACCAGATAACTAATTTATAGAAATCTGTTACCTTCCAAGGGATGCAATATTCCCCAGAGTATAAAATACTGCAAAGAGAATTAGTCCTTTCCTTGGCACCCATAGCAAGCAAGTACCCTGAAAAAGAATAAAATGTTATGATGTGTTGCAACCAAAATAGCCCCAATTAGTCTCTTTAGCAGCACTGCAGAAGCACTAGCAAACTTAAACTTAAAAGTAATTACAAGAGTTGGTTTGTGTTTGTTTGCATTCTTTACAGAGCAGAGCATTTCACTTGCTGATAGAACCCAGTCTCCTTTTTTTATACAAGGGTTCCAGAGGGTTCCTTCCCCCCATGCAAAAACATAAAAAATGTGTTTAAAAATTTAACCTTATAACCACTAAAAATCCTAGCAGTGACACACACCATGGGTTGCATAGAACTCTTAAATAAGCTTTACACTGCACAGCCTGCAGTGAAGCCACCTCCCTGGAAACAGGGCAGGCAGCATGTGCCAGCCCTGAGAGGACGCTCTGGTGCAGTAGGAATGGGACTGCCTGCTCTGATGATGGCTGGGTCAGGCAGGGAGCTGCTTCAGCCCCTACCGGTTAAACAGAGCTGGTAATCCTCACCCATTAAAAGGGTGAGGCTTACGGGTTAAGCTTTTAGATCCCTCGCAGGAACATAGGCTATATGAATACAATACAAAATGTAGTTCCATCTTGAAGATCAGTTTTGCCATGTCAGGCACTGTTTATAACAAAAGTGCTCCTATTGACTCTGTTATAACAGTTTGATCTGACCTTTGTAGACTGACAATCATACTACCACACAATCCCTCAATTTGCCTAGGTAGATGAATCCTTAGTATGGCCTGGCTCAGTCCTCCTGCCTGGCCTGAATACCATTCCCTACCTGCAATCCAGCACTAGTTTACCACTCCCATACCACATAGCCTCTCACATCATTCCTCTTGGTACTTAAGAATCACATTCCACAGAAGTTGCATGTTGAAACACACATCGTCCATTTCTACACAAATTAGAGAGCAAGGAGATGATCCGGCCATTTCATTTCTAGTTTGTTTAGATTTTATTTTATAGCTGCATTTCAACATGTTCCCTTGCCAACACAGATGCCTGCCCAAAGTCTCAAGCAGCTTGCAGAACTAGGGCCAGTTTGTACATCTTTTTGTTATCCACTTTGGGATAAGATGTGCTATAAAAGTTACTGAGCACACCAAACAGAGCCTCCTTCTAGAGCAGAAGCTGACACACAGACAAGGACTTACCAGGATAGAGCACAGAACTCCTATAGTAAAACAAGCAATGAAGCCTTTCACTCTTGTGCCCCAGCTTAATGAAGATGCATCAACAATCTGGAAGCCAAACACAAATAACGGAGACATATATCCTTTAATACATTACCTTGTGCCCCAACTTCACCAAACAAACCTTATAGCTCTATTTCCATTAGAGATGTGAGTGGATAACTTTTAACCACCCCCCACCCTGACACCTCCCATTTAATCAGTTAACCGGTTCAATTTAATGTCGAACCACTTAATTGGAATTTTACATCCCTAATTTTCATCAACAATTTAAGAACTACCTGAAAGATATTCCATTAGAACATCAAATAAATAAAAAATGAATCAATGTTCAGTAGCAATACTGCTATCAGAGAGCTCAGTTTTGAAACCATATTGCAAACAGAATTCCCAAAGTAAATGAGGTCTTCAATAAATGATGAGTTTGCCATAATGCTATATAGTCTGTCAGTCACCTATATTTATACCTAACCTTTCCTGTTCTTCTATTAGCAGAGACATACCTACCTCAGCAAATATATATTCTTCATCTCCCAATTAAAGCCTGGTCCCACACCTAAAACTAAGGTCACCTTAATTACCTCCCTAAGGTGTGCAAAAAAATCCACATCTGAAAAAAGTAGATAAACCAGCCTTAGCCCTGGTACACACATTGGTCCACAGAAGATTCTTCCATAAGATTAGCTATGCTATTGCCTCTAGTTGTGGTGGATTTACCACAGAGTAGGAAAAAAAAACCATTCTGTCACTGTAAGAAGTATCTACACTACCTCACAGCTGCAGTGAAGTTGCAACACCATAGCTATCACCACATTCTTAATTACCTATTAATTTCCCCCTCTCCCACCCTTTATTTTGATATTCACTGGAAGTGAACTCAGGGAGATTCCATTAAAGTTCTGATAGAAAAAGCAGCTTATAAGCAGCACCACAATTTGCTTTCTGTTGTTTTCTATGTTCCAATTACCAAAATGGAACAGAACGCTTCTGTTTCACCTATCTAGTCAGAGTGAAAATCCATGCAACATATTTTCCACCCATAAACACCCAGCTGGGTCCACTGAACAGCAAGAATTTATGAATACCCCTTTACATTCAGATGGAAATCATTTAAATCCAATTAGTTTCCAGGAAGTTTAGCCACCTTTCCACCTACAAACCAGTCTTTAAATAATTAAGACCCTTTATGTTTAAAGTTGTGTGGCATCAACCTTGGCTGAAGACTAAAGCTATGCAAGAAGTAGCTTTAAAAAAAAAGCCAACAAAAATGTGTACACAATGTTTTTGTAAAAGAAACTAATTTTTAAAAGAAACAAACCACCACTCCTCCCAGTGTTTGAAACCCAAACAAGCCAGCGCTCCGAAGCTGAAAACAAACCCATAGGATGAAACTGATTGACATTGCCTAAGAGGAAAGCAATGCGGTGAGTCAGACAGCGAGAGGCGGGTGGCTACATTTCTTTCCCTTCCGACACTCTGCTGGGAGTACGGATACAGTTTATTTACACTGACAACAGGAACTACCTCGGCGGGGCCCAGGAGGCTGGAGCCCGAGCTCAAGGCGACAGCGCAGTTGCGGATTCGCACGTCCCCCCCCAAAGTGAGTCAGAGCAGCTGGAGGAGGCGGGGGCGCGTCTCGAACCACTAGGCAGCAGCTGAAGCGCGCGTGCGATGCCCCCCCCCCCCCAAAGGCTTGGCGCTGCCCACGGCCCAGACCCCGCTCCCCAGGGGACTGGCCGGGCACCGCTCCCCGCTGCAAAGGATTCACTGCAACCCCCCCACTCCTGGGCTGGCCGCGCGGGAGGGGGGGAGCAGAGGGAGTCCCCCCCCCCAGTCCCTGAAATGAGCCTCCCTCCCCTGCTGGGGGCCCCCAACCAGCCCCGCCCCGGGGCACGGAGGGAGGGGGCGTTACCTCGCTCAGGCCGCCCTGGTCCTCCGCGTCCTGCCCGTTCAGCACCCGCTTGAGCTTGTCCATCCTGCCCGGCTCGCGGCCCCCCCACCCTGCAGCTGCTGCTGGCGCCGCCGCTCGCTTCCGTACCCCGTCTACCTTGCTGCTCGCTCGCTCGCCAGCACCTTCCACTCCCCGCCCCCGGGACTACAAGCCCCAGCGCGCACCCTGGCCAGGAACTCGCCCCCTTCCAGCCAACCCCGCGGCTGAGCCGGTGCAGTGCCTGCTGGGAGATGTAGTCCCGCCCCGCTGCGCGATGCGTGCTGGGAGCTGCCGTCTGGACTGTATTCGCCTGCCTGCAGAAAGGTGTGCGGCACCCCCAGAGCGGGGCCCTTGGCGCCCATGCCGAGGCACCTAGTGGTCGAGCTGCTCCTTTTCTGCGCCCTCGCATCGCCCAGTGCAGAACTGCCCCCAACGCGGCGTTGCCAATTTAGGATTTTATGGCAAATTTCCCAATATCGGCTGCTTTCCCTAACGCCTCGGCTCCGGAGCTGCGAGAATCTGAAATAAGTTTTGTTTTAAAAGTTTCTAGACATCGGTGTGACGGGAAAATGCTGAGAAATGGGTCGCAAGGCTAATCCAAAGGCTCAAAAACAGTGCAAATGAAAAGCAGCAAACATTTAGTATTTTTGATCTCGTAATAAACCTCACTGTTTGGCTTCAGACATCACAAATGGTAACCCACATAAGCCCTACGTGGGCACTCAGTCGTGAATTTAAAAGCAGCCATCCTTCTACAAAGAAATATCACAGGCCAATTACAGAGAGAGTGGGGAATTAACCTTCATATGCAAATTTACCACTGTTTTCCTGGCCTTGATCAAAGACATTAACTAGATGTGGTTATAAATCCAACCTTCCCTGCATTTAACTCCTCATTTACATCAAAAGCTAAGTATGAGACACTTCCAGCCCACTCAATTAGCCTCATTAGCACAGGTACTACAACTGACAGGTACCATTGCCCCCTATTTTTCTTCCCTTCTTTTTCCTGTTATAAATTCTGGGTTCCTGTTATTTCCACTCCAGCTTCCAGCTCATCTGAAGTAGGTTTTGCCCACAAAAGCTCATGATCCTATATATATTTTTGTTAGCTTCTAATGTGCCACAGGACTACTTGCAGTATTTAAAGTTACAGACTAACATGGCCAGGGCTCGACAAATAGTGTAATCTACTCACCCGTGGTGAGTAGATTACGCCCCAGAAGAGCCGGCATGAAGCGATCTGCACACGCGCAGAGCGCAGAACCACACGGCTGGCGAGCAGGGCTCACTGACACTCGGCAAGCCCTGAACATGGCTACCCTTCTGAGACTTTCTTACTGTTTTGGAAAGCCTGAATCATAATTTCTGAATGTGTACATCGGGCAACACTGCACACTGTGCTCGAATGTCTTAGCTCATTCTGCTGCACAAGAGTCCTCTAACATTACTTCAGACATATTTAAGATAATGTACTGCAAAATAATAGATGGGCAACTTTCACTCTATTTTATTATTTCTTAAAATAGAGCATATTCACCTTTTTAGTTTTCTCCCTGACACACTATAGTTTGCAAGCCATAGTTATGCACAGTGTCTTATTTCTAACCAACTCTTAAAAACCTCCAAAAGCCAGTGCTCTGTTAATTATTTCTTGACTACTTTCACTGGATACATATTTGCTTTCCTCTTTTGTTTAGCTAATCTTCTTACTGTATGTTAGAAATGTGCATCTGTCTGTCCACCTGTGAGTCCATTTTTTCAATGTCTCCTACATAGTAAGGGCTCGTACCACCAAATTCGGTATGCAGCTTCCTCTTATAACTTAAAGCAAGGTAAGGGTTTGGCTGTGCCAGGACAGTGGGATGTGCCTAGAATCCCATTGTTTCCCATAACACAGAAAGGGAGGAGCCTGATAGGAGTGGTTATACTCCACAATGACCACAGGGGGGCAGCAAGCACAGCAGACTGTTATATTGCAGAGTGATCCCAGGGGGGCAACCACCTCAGTAAGAGAGTGGGCAGTTGGGAACTGGGCTTTGCATGTTGCAGGCCACCAGTCTGGGTAAGTGGCCTCTCTCTCCCAAAGCCTCAGGCCAAACTCCTCTTGCAGGGCAAGTCCCCTGACAGCCAGCAGTCCCCCTCCTCCCAGGAAGCAGCTAACAGCCAGGGCCCAAGCATTGCAGAATTCTGCCACCATGGCCCCACTGGGGAGCATTGCCAGAAGGGGCCAGCCAGTGCAGCCCCTGCCACGGCAGCCCCGCCCCAAGAGGAGGCAGCTTTAGGGCAGCACAGCGCCACCCCCTTGAGAAGAAGCCACCAGACAGAGCCAGCCACTGCAGCACCCACTGCCATGGCCTTCCCTGGGAGGAGCCACTAGTAGGGCAGTGCAGCCTCAGCCCTGACCCACTCAGACCTCCTCCACCCCCTGTCCTGAATCCCCTAACCCTCCACTCCCTTCCTTCAGGACCCCACCCCACCTTCCAACTCCCTCAAAAAAAATTACAATCCCAAGCACTGCTGGGAACATCTGGTAGTGCTCAATAATGTAGTTTATTTGGCTTCCAGAATATGAATTATTTATATAGCAAAATCTTTGAAGACTTGTAACATTGAGATTATAAGCAACCATGGTTGCTTTTTTAGACCTGCTCCAGCAACATTTTGTACATGCTTTACTCATTGCTCAAATGCACATAGATGTGAAGTGTTTGCAGGATCTGGCCTTAGTATACAAAAGTTGTTGGTATTACATAGGGCAAGATCCTGCACCCACCGAAGTCAATCATAACATTTCACTGATTTCAAAAACACAAGATCAGACACTTTAATTACTAAGTATGCTATAAACTATAAGACAGTAGTACACCTGCTTTCATAAGGACACTGCTCTCTCCTGTTTTACAAACAAAGCATTTTGAAACATTTCTTCACTTTGGAATGCTGCACTCTGAAAAGGTCAAGTTGCACTACTTTAAAACATGTCTTACAAATATCAAGTCTTGTAGCATTTAATATCTTCAGTTACACCAAATACATTTCTTTATGGTCTCTCAAACATCAATTTAAGATCCAAAACACTGGTACAATGAGCAATTTCTTCATAACTTTGGGGTGATGGAAATAGATTACATTCTTGAAGTGCAGGTCTAGTTTCGACACAGTAAACAGAGGCATATTATGATTAAAACATTAATTTTTCATTTATTTTAAACAATTCAACACCACGGTACCAAACAAGCTAGCTTCAAGTGTTCATGATCTGAACAGACATGAAAGCACATCAATAGAAAACATTGTGCAGCTTTTTCAGAACCCTTATGGGCTCAAGTTTGTTTTACTTAACTATCATCCAGTAATTTTATTCAGACAGGAAGTAGACAGGCAGTGTTTTTTCTTGTTTTGTTTAGATTTTTAGGGCTGCCAACTAACTGCCATTAACTCAATGTAAAAATTAATCACAACTAATCAGTTGTAATCACATTGTTAAACACTACCATGCTAATTTAAATTTAGTATATTTTGGGTTTCAAATATATTGATTTCAATTATAACACAGAATACAAAGTGTACAGTGTTCTCCTTATAATATTTGTGAAAACATATACTTGCCACAAAACATGTTTTTCAATTCACAGGCATTCACATAGCACTTTTGTAGCCACTGTTACAAAGTATTCATGTGCTAGATATTCTAAACATTCACATACCCCTTCATGCTTCCACCACCATTTCAGAGGACATACTTTCATGCTGATGCTTGTTTAAAAAAAAAAGTTAATTAAATTTGTGATTTAAGTCCTTGGGAGAGAATTGTATATCTCTTGCTCTGTAGATTTACCTGCTTCCTGTCATATATTTTGTGTTATGGCGCTCTCAGATGACCTAGCATATGTTGTTTGATCTAACAACACTTTCATGGCAGATTTGACGAAACACAAAGAAGGGACCAATACGAGATTTCTAAAAATAGTTACAGCACTCAACCCAAGGTGCTCTGATGTGCTTTTCAAAATCTGAGATGAATGAGGTGTCAAACATTCAGTTGGAAGTCTTAAAAGAGCAACATCCTGAACCATCAAAAAGAAAATCAACCTTCTGTTGATGGCATCAGATGATGAAAATGAACATGCATCAGTCTGCACTGCTTTGGATCATTATCAAGCAGAACTGATCATCATGGAGTGTATCCTCTGGAATGGTGGTTGAAGCAGCAGGAGACATACTAATGTTTAGTGTACTTGGCATGTAAATATCCTGCAACATTAGCTACAACAGTCCCATGTGACTACATGTCTTTCAGGTAGCTGTGTAACTAAGAAGTGGGCAGCATTCTCTCTCAAATAAAAACAAACGTGTCATTCTTAGCAACTGACTGAACAAGAAACAGGACTGAGTGGACTTGTTTGCTCTAAAGTTTTACATTATTTGGTTTGTGAGTGCAGTCATGTAAAAAATACATTTATAAATTCAACTTTCATGATAAAGAGATTACATTACAGTACTTGAATGAAGTGAAGTGATATTTTTCTCTTATCTTTTTTACATTGCAAATATGTAATCAGTTATAATGTGAACATATAAGCAAAGTTATGGGAACACTGTGCACTGCATTGTGTTTTAAGTTAAATCAATACATAGACAATATAGAAACATCTGACATTTAAATGATTAAAATTGATTAATCATGATTTTTAAAAATCTTGCAATTAGTTTTTTAATTGTTTGACAGCCCTATTTTTTTCCCCAAGATTCACTGAGAAATGCAGTATTGTGAGTCTTTAGAGTGCTTTGGTTTCCCAGTGTTATCCCTGCACATTTAGCACTAAACTGAGTTTTAAATTTCAATATATATATACACACACACAACGTTTATTGTTCTTGGAGAGTGGAAAGAGTCTGATGCGCTAAGAAGTGCACATGAGACTGACTTCTAAAGAAGCCATAAGTGTTGTAGGGATGTAAGTGAGTAGTTGATTTCTCAACTACCCGATAAGCATAAGCTTATTGAGTAGTCGAGTGGAGTACTCGACTACTCGCTTTCCCTCACCCCTTACTGTCTCTGTATGGCTGTCTAGACTATGGGGTTTTTCTGGGATACTGTAAGGTATCCTGGAAAAACTCTGCTGCATTCGGGGACTCGTCTGCTCTGCTGACATTTATTGCAGAATTGCAGACACGCTCTTTCAGAAGCCTTGTCTTCTTCCTTCCACGAAGAAGGGCTCTTCCAAAAGAAGAGGTTTTTCTGAAATTTGGCCCAGTGTAGATGGCCCAAATTTCAGAAAAGCCTCTTCCGACAAAACTATCAGAAAAAGGTACACAAATTATGGAGCACAATTTGCATACCTTTTGCAGAAAAAAAGCAGCAGTCTAGACATAGCCTATGACAGGCAGCAAGGGGGAGGGGAGAGGGAAAATAGGAGCTGGTGCTGATGGAGCTGGCTTAAAAGCGGGTCTCCCCTCCCCCACTACTGTCTCAGTGGTGCTGCCTGCTCCTCCCCTGCTGCCTCTATCAGATAAGAGGCAACAGAGGGAAGGAAATAGGGGAGGCTGCTCCAGCAGCAGCCCCTGTCCGCAGGGTTCCCAGTAGGGAGCTGTGGCTCCCCCACAGACAGGGACTGCTGCTGCCAAACAGCCCCTTTTCACAGCCACCCCAAGCCACCACAAACAGGGGCTGCTAGACCTAGCATGAGCCAGGACCCAGCTGTCCCTGCTCCTGCTGGTTTGGGACCTCTGCATTTTAAATTTAGTAAGAGCTGCCGGGCTCTGACTACATTTAAAACGCAGAGCCGCAGTGCAGGTGACTCCCGGAGCTGGCTCAGTCCCACCTCACGCCGGCTCTGGACTGCTGTGCCTTTGCATTTTAACTGTAGTAAGAGTCCTGTGGCTCAAGCCAGCTCTAGGAGCTACCCCTGCAGAGCGTTCCTTATCGATTAATCGTGTAGCTGATACAAATTTTTATCGACTACAGGATTAGCCAAATAACCGCTATTTAACATCCTTAAAGTGTTCATCACATCTGAAAGCTATGCTATAATACAGTACTATCCAAACTTTTGAAACCTGAAACCACACCCCTGCTTTAGAAAAAATTACAGCCTACCTTCAACCTCCTATGGGTTGGTAGAGGCCTATCCATCTTTCTTGGTCCTCCAACTATGTGTTTGGGTTCACCTCCCTACACAGGAACACTGTAACAAATGCTGCCCTAATTGTTTTCATATCTAAAGTGGTGTTGCATCTTCCAAGTATACTGTCCTTTTATATTTTGCTATCAAAACTCAGACTTAGAACTATAAAACGTTGTGTACATTTTATATAGTGATAGAAAACTACAAGTATAGACCATCACATATTAAAGTGACCACAAAACTGCCAGAGAAGCACTTCTTCCATCCCTTCAAAGGATCTTGTAACACTGGCACTGGCTTCTTTCCTCTGGGAAGCTTGTACCCCCAGCAGCATCCAGGATACCAATTTCACAGCCTCTTGTGTAGTTACACAACATTAAATTTGGAGTGACAAGAAAAAAAGTATAATTTTCTAATAGGAGCCTGTGATTTCTCAGGGATGCATGTTCCATTTAAATGCAGGTAGCCAGAACAGATAGAATGGTGTACATATTCAAAGATAAGTGCAAACTCCACAGCTCTGTTTTAAACATCACAAAAACACTATAATCAGTAATGGAAGGGCTATTACACACAATATATGCTGAACATGCAATGCACTCTTTTCTTAATATTAGACATGGAATATGTGGACTGTTTTTCTCTATCCTGCCTCAGTGTAATGGAGCTGAACTTGTATCACTGACCAAACTTGAACCATAGTATTTTAGCCAGTACACAGGTATGTTTCCTTATATTATAAGCATCCCAACTCTCCTCTCCAACACTAAGGACCACAATTTCAAAATATCAGATTTTTAAACTTCTTAAGAGGCATCTAAAATGGTGTATGCTGTGAATAAATGATGAAGTAATATTTACTTCCCCAACAATTAGATCCTCCCTCTCTGCACATTGTTGTTCCAGTCCCTTGCCTTCTTTTCCCCCTCAATGAATGAGACTTAAGTCTGTTTCTCCCAAACTAATTTACTATGTTTGTTTCCATATCAAGTTCCTTCCCTGCCAGTTTCACCCTGTTTATCTTGATATAGAAGCTTGACTAGGAACCAAATGCAGGAAGAAGCTTGGAGGTAGCTGGGCCTTGGTGCTGGAGAAAAAGAATAAAATAGGATTTTTGCATATGAGGATTTACCTGCTTATCAGAGGCCAAATAGCCTGTCATCCCACATTTTAGATGTTCCTGGGCAACATCTGCCAGGGAATTACCTAGCTCTTTGAGTAGTCAGTTATATTTTAAATTCAGTCCTCTTCTATTTGAATCAAATTGATAGTAAACCATCGAGTGTGTTTGTTTTTCATGCTAGTCTTTTCAAAATGTAAGGCTGCAGGCATATTCAAGAATTCTTTGCAGAGATAAAATGTTTTACAAACTAATCCTCACAGATCTAGTGAGGTAGGAATGTATTACCCCATTATAGAGATGGGGACAGAGGCACAGAAAAGTTAAGTGACTTATCCATAGTCACACAGTCAATCCATGGCAGAGTAAGGACTACTGTTTAGAAGTTCCTGCCTTTCAGCCCCATGCTCACTCCACTAGACCATACTGTCTCACTGCCCTAGTGGAACCAATCTTCTGAGAGATACCTGCTGTTATTTTGACGGCAGTTGCTTTCTCTAAAATCCAGTGTCATCTTAAATTGAAGCAGCTTTTTTCTTTCTTTTAAGTCTCAATGGTTTTGTCTTACAAAAAAAATTATTTATTTATTTATTTTTTACACATCTCATCACTATGGATCCACTCTAAATTGCATATTTTGATGTAAGGAAGAATTAGAATATATACTCTCCTTAATAAGATTAAAAGTTTTCTTCCCTCATCTGAATTATTGCCACCATCCTGAAATATATTAAGTCAGTTAAAAACTTAAGATTTATTTTTTGCCATCATCTTTGATTCTTGCACTCCATTCAATATGAGCATGAAACCCTATTTAGCTTCTTAGTTCTCATGCCATACCACACTGAAGTGTTTAGGTTTCATAGCTACAAAGGGCAATTATTTAAATCCACAAAAAGTATAAAATTGCACTGAACAAAACCATGAATATACACACAAATACACTTTTAATCATATTAGGATTTTTAGGATAAAAAATCCTAAATTTCAGGCCTATCATACTTGACAGTGTCCCTTTAAGGTTAGGGAAATCCAGTCCCAAAAACCAATACCTCAATTCTTTAGGAACTGAAATACTTGGGACCTAGCAGTTTGTCAAGGCATAACCGATTAAATGGGGTGCTCACTGGAAAGTCGATACAGTGCAATGCATCTTGATGACTAGACACTGCATTAGCAGCACACCTATCCCGTGTAAGAATCAGACTAGTGTTGTTAGATAGTCCAGCCCCTCTAGACATCAGGTGAATTGGTACTTGCTAACAAACTTAGCACTGTGTGGGCCTCCTCTGTTAACTTCAAGCCATTTCCTACTCTGAGTTAATGGCTCCCAAACAAGGTAACAAATGATCTTTATAATGTGTCTGAAATTTTAGTGCTTTGCACAATGCTAACTTTTTAAAACCATTCATGGAGGGAAGAAAAAATATCCTCCAATGAGAGGTCTGCGTTTAAGAGTCAGAGGAATTACCTAACTTGTATATTAGCTTACACCAGGGCTAACCAAGAAAAATTTCTAATGTACAACTGAAGGTCAATCATCATATGCACCAGAGGGAACAAAACATTTTATTGTAGAAGTATTCTACATAGAGTTAGTCAAAGCTGTTTAGTTTTGTGAATTACACTAGCTGCTTAGTATCAAGAGCCAAAATTCTTGATGTAGAGAGCTAGTGGTTGAGGGTTCAGGCAATACAACTGCCAAATGTTTAAAACAGAACAAGAACTGCTATTCATGGGAGGGGCTTATTTGCCAAGGCAATTCTCCTGTTTGCTACCAATCTATCATTATTTCCAGATACAGGTTTGAAATGAATTTTTTAAAAAAAGGACAATATATACATTAGTGAAACCTGCCTGAAATGACCTTTTGCCCCTTGTAAAGCTACAGAAAAATTAGCCAAACATATTATCTTTATTTCATAAATAGTGAAACTACCCCAGTGGTAATGGTCAAGTGATCATACGATCTCCAGAAGAGCACCCACTTCAAGTCCACATAAAATCACATTTATTTCGATTCCATGCATGTGCTTTCTGATGAAGCTGTAGGCTCAGCATCCAACTTCTCTGGGAATTCTAGCTTCTCACAAACAGTCTCCTTTACAGGTAAATACTGAGAGATCTCATTAGGCTCCGTGAACAGGGAGGGTGGAACGTGCTAGGGAGCAAATATTTCAGTTAGAAATAAATTCAGACATAAATAAACTCTGACCTGTATGAAATATTTACTGACTACAGTTAAAGCACAGAAGACAGATAGCTGTTCATTCAATGTACTTTGGCATTTAACTCCATGTTGTGTGTGTACACTCAGTTTTCTCTCTCTCTGTGGGTCTTTCAGAACAAGATCATTTACCACAAAAACTGGCAGGATCAACTAGGGGCAACTATGATACTCAAAATTACATGTCACTTTTTTACTAGATGTCACTTAACTAGTTGGGTTTTTTAACACTTAACTATTTTGGATACTGGAGTAGCAGGGGTACTATCCCCTTGATAGTACATAGGGGAATCAATCTGATCAGTAAACAGAATCATCGCCTGCCCCCCCCCCCCCCACACACACACTTTCAGAGAAGAAATGCACTAATTCTAAGTGTGTAGAAATGTTTCATTCAAGCATCTTAAATTAAAACCGGATAATTCAACAAGAGAGGCATTTTAAAAACTCTCTTTTTTCTATAGGTATTTCCTGAAACTATACAGCCTCATTACTTACAAGATGTTTAAAAGGAGAGTGATTCTGAGAACACTGACTTCAAGTCTTATAAACTAACTTACATCTAGAACAGGGGTCGGCAACCTAGGGCATGCGTGGAGCCGACTTTCAATGGCACGCGGAGTCCGTGGAGGGAACTCATCCCTGTCCCCTCCACAGTCTGTGCAGCCGCAAGGCTTGGAGCACCAGCTCTGTCTTCTGGGAGCAAGGGAGGAGGAGAGGTGAAGAAAGTCCCAACTCACATCCACCCCCGATGTCCCTGAAAGCCACCCCGGCTCCCCACCCGCCTCCACTGGGTGGCACAGGCACCCCACACAGAGCCAGGACCTCCCCCATGAGAGGGGTTGGGTCCTGGGGGCCAGGGTGAGGAGGAAAAGTAGGAAATGGGGTGTAATGGGGTCAGGCTCAGAGGGTTGGGAGTTTTAGGAGTAGTTTTTTGCTTCTCATTTGTGTGGTCCCTTTTGTACTGGACATAAATTACTATTTTATTTTATTTAAAATTAAGTTTGATAAACTAACATTAGAAAGTTAAAATGCTTAATCTATTTAATAATTTAAATTAAACCATTCTTCCTAGCTGCAGTGCTAGCAAAAGGAATCAGGTATAATTATATAATTTATAGTGAGTTTGCGTTAGCAACTGGTGGGCCACGGAAAGGTTTGCACTGAGCCAGGTGGTCCAAGGACCGAAATGTTTGAGAACCACTGCACTAGAGGGCAGCAGCAGCTATAGGAGAGGAAAACACTTGGTGGGGTCTCCTTTCCCCAAAGCCTCGTTGGGCCCTGGGCACTTGGATCCCTAGCAGAAAGGCGAGGGTGCCATGGATCGCACCCCCATGGGACCCTGCCCCCAACAGGGCTGGACACCTCAAGGTCATCCACCTGCCTCCGCCTCACCCATTTCCCTGAATTCTCCACCCCCGAGCCATCCTGACCCCAGCCCGGTGATCCAGCATCGCACCTCCTCCCCCCTTAACCCTCCCCGGAAGACAAGCCAGTGTTGGCTTTCTGTGGGGGAGGGGAGGGAAGCCCTAAGGTGCCGTACCACATCTGGCTTCGAAAGAAGCACATGCACACTGCTCTTCCTCTCCCCACAGGAATAGCTGGAGCTGAGTGCAGGGCAGGAGCCCAGGCGGGGCACATGGTAGAGAGCCCCTTTCCTCCCTCCTGGGAGAGTGGTACAGCCCAGGGCAGGAGGGTTAAATCTTGGCATGTCACCTCTGAGAGGCTGCGGACCCTTGATCTAAAAGATTACTCATATGCTTTTGGTATGCAGCCCACACTGCAGCTGGTTCACGCTTTTATCATGCTTTTATCACAGCACAGTGCTGTTGAATTTTGAAACTGACTCTTATTCTTTGAACGACTTTTAAATCCGATGTTCCCAATTTACAGGTCAAAAGCTGATTTATGTTTTCTAACAGGCAGCTTTGCAAACTCAACTAGGGAAATACATTTGTGTTCAGTCCTTTATCATGACCAGCAAAAAGATTCTGTAGCTTGGATGATCATTTTAAAGCATGAGGCAGAACAGCATCCAGCTCACTCTGATAGCTAAATGGACCCTACTAGGGATGTAAAAGTTTACCTGGTTACCCAGGTAAGTATCCTGGTTACCCAGTAAGTATCAGCCTTACTGGGATGCTTATCTGGTAACTGGAGGGCCGGCCAGCCAGAGTAATCCCCTCTACCTGCAGCAGGCTGTCCAGACCCCAGCCACAGTTAACTAGTTGAATGATTACAATTATATAATTTAATAGGTTAGCTTTTTAACTGGATATTTACATCTCTAGACCCTATACCTCAAACTCATTCTGTCATTAAACAGATTTAATTTCGATATGCAGATGTCATATATTGTGTGCTGAATAAAAAAGGGTCATTTTTATAGCATAATCTCTTACTTGCAAGGATCTTCAATGTTTCACAAATAAACCCCTAGAAATGCCCCTATTAGTTAGTGCACTATTAACCTCATTTTATAGATGGGGAAAAGAGGCAGAGAGATATTATGGGATCTCTCCAAGATCACACAATGAGTCTGTGGTGGAGTCAAGAAAAGAACTCAGCAGTCCTAACTTGTAGTTTCCACCTCTAATAGCTAGACCTTTTAGCTATCTCTGAAACACTCATATTATTATACAAGTGCACTTAAGTACCATAAAACCATATGCCTTTTACTTTCCGTTCTTAGGTCAATTATAGCATTTGCATGAGCCAGCCTGCATCAATCTATGCTAGTAAGTGACCTCAAAGATTGCTAGCAGTGTAGGCACACCACCAGCCTACAGAATTAACTGCTGCAGGAGATCATGGGGGCTTCAACTCTGAATGAATAATTCTATCCAGAATCTAAAATGTATAATTATTCAAACGATGAGAAGTATCAATCTTCCTCCAGATAGCACTATAGTATTTTCTACAACATCTTAAGATGGGTGAAACTAATATACATGGAAAACATTTTTATACACATTACCGTTAAGCTTGAAATTTTGCTTTCTCTAGATGTGTATTCTCGTAACATGTACGGCTTGTCAGCCTAATAAGAGAGAAAACAGGTAAAACAATTATCAAAAAACATTTTCTAGTATTCCATCAATACTCTGTAAATAAACCATACATTTTAACTGTGACACTCTGAGTTAAGTTTCCCAGATTTGAAGAAGGCGCTAAGTAAACTCATAAGCTTGCATCTCTCACTAACCAGAAGTTAATTCAATAACAGATACTACCTCAACCACCTCCTCTCCCTAATATCCTAGGATTGACATGGCTACAACAATATTGAACACACAAAGTAACACCATACGGGCCATATCCTCCCAAGTGAAACATGACAGACATCAGGGATATACGTGTTTACCTCATGGTAAAGTCTTGTATCATTCATCCTGATAAGTACACCATCAACTCGCAAGAAAAACCTCAACAATACAAAGAAGCTGGAAGGCATGACTCTCTACAAAAAAAAAACAAAGATGTATACTTTGACACATTGACATCGTACTGTAAAATATGCAGCTATTTAGATAAGATGTTCAGAACCACTAGTGCTAGTAGCATTTGCACTGTTCCGAGCCATAGTCTTATGAAGAAAATAAGCTCCATGTCAGGTGCACAACTGAATGGGAGGCAGTGAGCTTTAAACGGTACACTCAAGGTCTGTATCTCATCACCAAAAAACTGAGAAAATACCAAAGTAGATAATACAAGTCAAAAGATTGTTACAAAACATATATAATAATCCTGCTCTCCCCAGTGCAGTGGGGTGGGAGGGGGTGAGGACTGGTCCTTATAACCTCTGATACCAGAATTCTTTTTTTCCTATAAGATTATGATTTTAGAAAAAAAATACAAAAACTTACATTTTAAATATATTTGACAGGGTATTAAATGTCCCCTAAAAAGATATACATTCTGATTCTGCAACCCAGGCCATCATGTAAGACAAGTCTCAGCCCAAGGATACAGCAACACTGCAGTTGGGAGCATGCTTCCCAGTTGAGTAGAAAGACACACACTAGCTCTGCTCATATTAGTATGCAGAAAACAGTAACATGGCTGTGGCAGCATGGATGGCAGTTTGAATTAGCCACTTGAGTACAATCACTTCCAACCACGTGGGTATAACTCTGGGTATAACACTGTCCATGCTGTAATGGCCACATTACTATTTTTAGTGTGCTAGTGTCCTGCCCATAGTGGGAAGCACACTGCCAACTGCAGTATAGACATACCTCACAAGTCTGGAGGAAGTGGTTCGGTCTTATTCATGTAAGGGGCTCTTAGGATTTTGTAACAGAAGAAAAAATGCTAGTATGCTGATGGCAATTGATGCACTTCATATTTGTGAATGCTGTAAAAGTGTGTTTTACACTTCTCAGGCAATTAATCCTCATCTCTCCCTGTGAAGCAGGTGAGAAACTGCCTAAGATGCTATTAAGGGGGACAGAGTCCCTGAGCAATGTTCGTTATCTATAACATTAAAACCACTGACTATTTACACTGAAATAATTTTTAAATGTTAGTTTATTATACTGTTAACCCTTGGACCCAAAGAGCTTGTGAAAGTTTGGGGACTTCACTCATGATGAAGTCTGTTATTTTTGTTTATTTACAAAGAATGTACAAAGCCCTTCAAATGCACAACAAAAAACCCCCACAAAAACAAAAAAGGAGACTGCTTCCTTGCTCACAAAACCAAACTTTCAGCCAATACTCTGATCCCAAGCCCTCTCCACTCAGCTTGTTGCAGGGCCAGGCTAGGGATGTAATAGTGTAGTCAATTAACCGATAAGCAAAAGCTTATCGGTTAATGCTATAGACTACAAACATTTCCATCACCAGTAAATTTTTTAGCAAGATGGCCAGCAGTCCAGCTCAGTCCTGGCTGACACCAGGTCCAGGACCTACCCCTGCTGCAGCTCTGCATTTAAAGTATATTAGGAGCCAGGCGGGTAGGCAGCCTGGCTCAGTTCCAGCTCCAGATGCAGGAGCTCAGACTCCCTCCCCCCCCAACAGGGGCTGCTGCCACCCCACGTTACTGCCCCTTTATCAGAGGTAGCAGCACAGGGAAACAAGCAGATGGTCCACAAGGGGAGCTGATTTTTAAACTGGCTCCCCTTGCAGTCTAGCTCCTGCTTGGCACTTGCACTGCTGCCTCTGATACAGAGGCAGCAGCGCAGAATGGCAGGGGACTCCTCGGGAGTGAGGCCGGAGCACACTGGCAGCCGGCCCTGCCCCAGGGACTGTAGAATAGTCAACTCACCTATAAGAATTCGTGAGGTTAATCGACTATTCAATTAAGCAATATTTAACATCTCTATTCCAGGCTATGTCTGCATAGCACTCTGTCTCTCTGCTTCAGCCTGTGTCTCCCCGCTCTCTCCATCCACAGAACACTCTTACTCCAAAAGCAGTATTCAGTAAAACAAACAAAAACAAACCAACTAACCCACCACCCTCCACCAAAGTCTTTAGAATTCCTGAGTGACTTGGGTTTGTCTTTCTCTTGCAAACCATAATTATGTTACTTTTAATTCTAAAGAAGGCCTGCTTTTCAACTCATCAATTTTATGGGTTTTAACTAACCTACAAACAGTACCTTTGGTCTGCTTCTTATTTTATCTTAATTTCCACTCAAGAGAGGATTTTCTGGGGGGACGGATTACGTACACAGGAAGTGATTAAACTTACTATTTTTACATTCAGGCTTGAAACTCCATGATCATGAAGCTCATCTTCAAAAAGCAGAACTTCTTCAAAAAACATGATCTGTTCTCGGGCCTTCAGTTTCTCTGTATTTATGTGATCAGTAGTAGGAACAACCTAGGCAAATTAAGTTTAGGAATAGTTAGCATAATTTGGCAGTTTTGTAGCGGCAGTGTCGGTCTCGGGATATTAGAAACACAAGGCAGGTGAGGTAATACCATTTATTGGACCAATTTCTGTTGGTGAGACAAGCTTTTGAGATGGCACAGAGCTCTGCTTTTCACCAACAGAAATTGGTCCAGTAAAAGTGCTACCTCACCCACCTTGTGTGTCTAGAATTATTTGTCATAAGAATTCTGCAGTTTATGTCTTCTGCTGAAAACCTTGTACTCCTCCAACTGCAGCAAGTCACCAGAGAGCCCCAGTGGCTGGGAGGGGGAGCTGGCCACACTCAGGAGCATAGCCAAGAGTTCTACAAGAGCCAGAAGCACAGGGGAGCTCCCGGCCAGGACCAGGAGCAAGCCAAGCTGGCGGCAAGGGAGCCAGAGGCAAGGAGCCCTGCCAGGACCAGGGTCCAGTGGCCTGGGCTGGTGGCCAGGAGAGAACTCCGGGAGTGGTAACCGGTGGCCAGCAGGGGAGCACTGACCTCCCTTGGTCTGGTAAACTCCCTAGTTTGGGACCTCTGAGGTCCCCAGGGTGCCAGACTGGGGAAGTCCAACCTTACACCTTTACTTCTACCATGCTCAGCCATAAGTTTCTGAGCTTCTCATGGAAAAAACAAATGCTAAAAGCTAAGAATTCCAAGAGGAAACATGATAAGACAAGAAACGCAAAGTTTGGGATTTCCCATGAGTGGTCACCTTACAAGATTGGGGCATGATGAGCATGGGTTTTGCTAAACTTCACTTGAAAAAAGTATCTGCAAACAGTTTTGAATGAGATCAAGATTACAAATAGTTGGGATAGTATTGAGTGCATTGTGATGCTGGCTGGCCAGGTGATAGCTCTTGCCAAGACTGCAGGCGTTAACTAAGAACTGATAAACTTGTAGCAGGAGACCAGACCACTTCCTTTGTGTGTTAAGTGTTGCTTTAAATAGTTATTAGAATAAGAATGCATTTAATGTTTAGACTGTAAGTTGCTGCATGAATTAATCTTATTTGTCATGTCTACATTCCATGCTATTAGGAAATATATGTTTTGCTTTATAACTTGGAAAATGTTTACTCTAAAATTTCTGACCTCAGATGGGAAGAGTTTTCTCCAGGCTGTCCAGAAGAACCACCAAAATCAGATGAGCCATCAAAGAACTTTGTACTACAAAGGCTAGGAAAATGGCCCTATCACATGCTACATGCAAGGCAGCTCATTCTATGGACTTGGAGGCTGAACCAAGGAAATAAAAGGCCAAGTATACTCTACAGATCCAGTCCTACATTGGTACAACTGCAGCAATTCAAATTCCTGAACGACAAGGATACCAACCCAACACCCCATATAGACAGTGCTAAATCAGCAGGAGAGCGTCTCCCCTTAAACACAGCTATTGTCACTTGGGAAGGTGATTAACTATGCCACTGGGAGAAGCTCTCCTGTCAATGCAGTGAAGTCTTCACAAAAGCTCTGCAGCAGAGCCTCTGTAGAGCTATTCAGGTAGACAAGCCTAAGACACATGAACATTTTCCATTTCTTTGCTGTCTGAACTCTCAGAGATTCAGACACACTTAACTGAAGCTAGAGAACCCTGGAGGTGACGATGAAAAACATTTTGAATTGACAGATCACTACAGTCTGTACAAGAGAAGTTTTATATTTATAAAGCACAATTCATTCCAAAAGGACCCAAGAAGTTTTTTTAAAACTATAGTAAATCCTAGGGGATTAACTAGAATAATCTGTCTAGTAAAGATTGGGGATTGAGAGGTTTTGTTTGCTTGTTAACATCAAGGAGATGTACTTCATGACTACAGGCAGTCCCCGGGTTACATGGATCCAACTTACATCGGATCCCTACTTACAAACGGGGTGAGGCAACCCTGCACTAGCTGCTTCCCCCCAGCAGACCAGGGAGACGCAAAGCTAGCGCCCCCCCCACAGCAGACCAGGGAGACGTGGAGCGGCTTTTCTCAGCAGACACCTCAGCTTGAGAATAAAGGACTGAGGGAAGTGAGGTGTGGGAGAATAAAACTGAGCTCTGGAGAAATGTTTGGCTAGAGTTTCCCCTACAATATGTACCAGTTCCGACTTACATACAAATTCAACTTAAGAACAAACCTACAGTCCCTATCTTGTACGTAACCCGGGGACTGCCTGTACTTTAAAATGGTTATTTACAACTGGGGAGGGGTTGTCACAAAGGAGATATGAATACATTTATTATTGTATGTAAACAGCACCACTGATTAGCAGACAAATCTGGAGTACAATGTAAGGATGTTAAACTGGGGTTATCTAACTAATCGTGTAGATAGTGCTGGGGAGCCACCTGCACTGTGGCTCTGCATTTTAAACGTAGCAAGAGCCACCGGGCTCATACTATATTTAAAGTGCAGAGGTGCAGTATCCTGGACCAGTGCGAGCCAGGACTCCTTGGCTGGCTGCAGACAATGGCTGCTGCTGGAGCAGCCCCTCACACAGCCAGCCTGGGGCCACTGCAAACAGGGGTTGCTTGGCAGCAGCAGCCTCCCCATCTTCCCCTCCCCTCACTGAGGCAGTGGGGAGGGGCAGGCGGCACCACAGACAGGGTGCCGGAGGGAACTGGCTTTTAAGCTGGCTACCCACAGCACTGGCTCGTTTCTCACTCTCCTTGCTGCCTCTCACAGAGACAGAAAGGTGTGGGGGGGTGAGTAGTCGATACTCCAGTCCACTACTCCCTTACATCCCAAGTAGAGTGTCACAGTCAGCTGGCATGATTAAAGTTCTACACAATTACAAGAGACCTTCAAGTTCAAGGAGTTCAGAACTGCAGTGATAACATAAGCATTAAGGAGCCACACACAAAATACAAATACAATATTCCAAATACAAGGGACCATGGGACATAAATCAGAAAATTTTTGAAACCACTAATTTTTTTTTATTACCCAAAGTGAACAGTGGTTTGCTTAACAAATATGAGACTCCATAAATCAATCATACTTTGAATGCATAATTTTGTAGAGATCTGCTATCTTACTTTAGAAGGCATGCTTTATTTTTCAGTAAGCCTACACACAATTAGGGATGTTAAAAAGCAGTCAATTAAGTAACCATGAAACCACTGAAAATCTTAGCGGTTACACACTGTGGGCTCTGCAGTATAAAGTTTATACTGCAGAGCCTGCACAGCCGGTTCCCTGGGAGCAGGGCCAGCAGCCAGCTCCCGGCTGCTGGCTCCACTCCCAAGAATATAAGCTTTATACTGCAGAGCCCACAGCATTGTGTGGCAGACTGCACCCTAGTACCCGGCATACACAGGAAGCCAGCTTTTAAGACAGCTCCCAGCATGCACTGGCTCCCACTTGCAGCTCCGTTCCCGAGGAGTCGACTGCTGTCCCACACTGCTGCCTCTGATACAGACTTTTAAGCCAGCTCCTGGAGTGTACCGGCTCCTGACCCCACTCTGAGGGAGCTGACTGCCACCCCATGCTACGAGCTCCGATACAGAGCCAGCAGTGAGAGGTGGAAGCTGACTGCCTGGGAGCCAGCGTCTAACTGTCTGGTAACCGATAAGCTCATGCTTATTGGTTAACCATTTAAACAGTTATTCCATTATATCCCTATACACAAGATGATGCAACAAGCATGTAACGAGAAGAAATTACTCACTTTTAACTTTACAGTGTCTCCTAATAATGTTCCTTTGTAGTCTGTCGTATAGGTCCAATCATATGGTTTAACAACCTCTTTCGTGTGTTCAGCCTCAGTCCTCAATAAAGGAAGAGAAAACCCCAAACTTTAATATGCATATAACATTTACAATACCACATAAAAAAGACATGTCCTCTGATCCCAACACTGATGACTAATCAGCCAAAACTTCCTGGAAATGGTGATTTTGCCCGGGCAAAGACTCTAGTGCCAGGCCACATCTATACAGTATGGCTTCTCCTTGAAAATATCCATATATATCTCCAGTCATTTTGAACACCATTACCAAGCATTAATTCCATAGCATAAATGCTTCACTCATACAATTTTAGACAGAAGTCTTTAGTTTAATAATGTCAAATGTTGCACAATTTAACTTTGCCTATTCAACCCATTCCTCTACACAAATAGAAAGGAGTCTGCTGACAGAATGCATCTGATACTAAACTGATTTAAAATATTAAATTAGAGCAAACATTTCAAAGAGAATACAAGTTAAAAAACAGACATTGAGCATCGGGGTCAAATTTGGGCTGAGAGAAAATATGAGGATCAGATAAAGTAAATGAGATATATAGTAAACATAGCCTGCACTGACCCAGATTAAGGTGGGTGGTTTTTTTCAAGAATCAATGCATAAGTGTTTTTTGGGGTGCCACCCATAAAAGGTAAAGAGTCTCAGTCTGTGGTGGTTAAAGCATATAGTCAGATACTACACTTCATTTTAGGCATTTGGACAATTTTTATTCTTCTGTGCCTTATACTGCCAGCAGCATTGCCAACAACCTGATAAATTTAGAATTCTGTATTGAGACTAAGCATACTACAAAAAAAAAAAAAAAAAAAAAGCCTCCAGTAGCAACATTTTAAACTTGTGCAGTGCCTTTCACCTTAAGATATGAAATCTTGTAACAGTCATGTCACAACAGGAATTTTTCAACTGACTAAAATGGCAGCAGAATCAAACAAAAGTCTTTACAAGTGTTAAATCAGCCACAATACTCGGGAAATATAACCATCCCAGTTTTACAGATGAGAGACTATGGATGCATCTACACAGAACCCTAAACTCAAAATAAGATATACAATTTGTGCTACGCACATTGCATATCTTATTTAGAATTTATTTTGAAATAGCTTATTTCGTCATTTGGCACGTCTACTCAGCACCAAATTTCGAAATAACGTGCTATTTCGAGACATCCCTTAACCCTCGTGGAATGAGGGTTACCGGGATGCTGAAACAGCATGCCCATTATTTCAAAAAATATTTCGAAATAACAGGCGGCTTGTGTAGATGTGGGGTATCCCGAAATAGCTATTAAATGCAGACATACCCTAAAGCACAGAAAAGCCATCTACATTATAGCTGCTCCCCGAGTTACAAACAAGCTACGGACCAACACTTGGTCCATAACTCGAAGTGTTCGTAACTCAGATCCCATAGACTTACATGGCAACCGCGCTGTTCGTAAGCGCAGAACGCTGTTCGTAACTCGGATCCACATTTATGACCGCTTTGGTCGTAAGTGGAGGTGTCGTAACTTGGGGAGTAGCTGTACTGAGTTTTGTCAGCAAAAGGCAGCTTTTGCCAACAAAACAGTAGAAGTGTACACATTGTAATGGTTCTTTTGTCAGCAAAACTCTCCTGTTTTGCTGATAAAATAAAACTTGACAGGAGGAATAGAACATTTTGCAGCAAAGTTAAAGCAACAGAGGGGGTGTCTGGAGCAGCCCCTGTCCATGGCAGGCCTGGGTGCTTCACAGGCAGGAACTGCTCCTGCCTGTTGCAGTGGGTTGCTCCAGCCCAGCCACGGTGTGGGAGAAACAAGGAGTCACTCCAGCCCAGCTATATTGTGGTGCCCCCCCCCTTAACTGGTTAAAAGAGAGACAAACTTCCTATTTAACCGGTTAACCAATCACACAGGATTTTACAGCCCTAGTATGAACTTAAAAAGACAACATGCTCATTCTGTCGCAACATACACACTGCCTCTCACATATACACCTCCCCAAAACATACTCTGTCTCTTTCCCCACCCCACAAACTCCCTGTCTCATACACTTGAGTTGAAAATCGGCTAGCAATCTAGTAAGATGTCCATAGAAGATAAGATGCAGGCTCCAGTCTTCTGCATTAGCCACCATATCACACTTCATCCCCCTTCATATTAGCACGTGCCCTATTACTGTGGTAATATTGCTCACCTGCTCTCTTGCCATTCCTCTGCACAGGCCACTTTAATCATACCTTGATATTTATTTACACATTTTAAAGCATCTATTGCAGTGAATTCAATTCCAAAGCCGTAATCATGCTGAATTTTGAGAATGTTGTCTCCAAACATCATTTCTGGGAGGGAAGGCATGTGCAATTCTTCAGCTAATCTGTATTGGACAAAGAGGTTAAAACAATAAAGTTGCAATCTAAATTTGCAGTACTTCGTAACTACACTGACCAAAGACTGAGTGGGCAACATAGACTAAAATTAGATTTCTCTCCCTACAAGAGGGCCATGCAGTTCAAGCTTGAAAAATACTGGTAAGGCATACAGTGGGAAAGCCTGATAAGATAGTAATATCTTTAGTGAATCTATTATGCAGACAAAGAATTAGAAAGACAAGAAAACATCTCTCTTTTGTAAATGTAATCATTTTGCATCTGGGATGTGAATGATTAACAGGTAAGCCTCACCCTTAATGGGTGAGTCTTACCGATTACAGTTAACCAGTGGGAGCTGGTGACAACCCCCCCCCCACACACACACACCATTTAATTGGGTAACTGGTTAAACATAATGTTTAACCAGGTATCAAATTAAAAGAGATTTTACATCCCTATTTTGCACACCTATCAGGTGAAAAATGCAGTAACAGTTATTTTAGTCACCATAGCAAGCAGGAATAATTCAAGATTCAAGAACATAAAAATGGCCATACCGGGTCAGACCAAAGATCCATCTAACCAAGTGTCCTGTCTTCTGACAGAGACCAGTGCCATGTGCTCCAAAGGGAATGAACAGAACGGAATCATCAAGTGATCCCTCCCCTGTTGCCCATTCCCAGCTTCTGACAGAGGCTAGGGACACCATCCCTACCCATTCTGACTAATAGCCATTGATGGACCTAACCTCCATGAATTGATCTAGTTCTTTTTTGAATCCTGTTAAAGTCCTGGTCTTCACAATATCCTCTAGCAAGGTGTTCCACAGGCCAACAGTGTGCTGCGTGGAGAAAAACTTCCTTTTGTTTGTTTTAAACCTGCTACCCATTAATTTCATTTGGTGACCACTATAGGAACAAGTAAATAACTTTTCCTTATTCACTTTTTCCACACCAGTCATGATATTATAGACCTCTGTCATATCCCCCCTTAGTCTCCTCTTTTCTAAGATGAAAGGTCCCAGTCTTTTTAATCTCTCTTCATATGGGACCTGTTCCAACCCCTAATCATTTGTATTGCCCTTTTCTGAACCTTTTCCAATGCCAATATATTTTTATGAGGTAACTGCAGCTGTACAGTCTTCAAGATATGGGTGTACCATAGTTTTTTATGGAAGCAATAAGATATTCTCTGTCTTATTCTCTATCCCTTTTTAATTATTCCTAACATTGTTTGCATTTTTGACTGCTGCTGCACATTGAGCGGATGTTTTCAGAGAACTATCCACAAATGACTCCGAGATCTCTATCCTGAGTTGTTATATCTAAATCAGTCCTCATAATTTTGTATGTATAGTTTGGATTATTTTTTCCAATGTGCATTACTTTACATTTACCAGCATTAATTTACATTTGCCATTTTGTTGCCCACTGACTTAGTTTGGTGAGATCTCTCTACAGTCTGCTTTGTTAATCTGCTTTGTTCTTAACTATCTTGAGCAGTTTAGCATCATCTGCAAATTTTGCCACCTCACTGTTTACCCCTTTTTCCAGATCATTTATAAATAGGTTAAATAGCATTGGTCCCAGTACGGACCTTTGGGGGATATCACTAGTTACCCCTCCCCATTCTGAAAACTGACTATTTATTCCTACCCTTTGTTTCCTGTCTTTTAACCAGTTTTCACTCCATGAGAGGACCTTTCCTCTTGTCCCATGACAACTTACTTTACTTAAGAGCCTTTGGTGAGGGATCTTGTCAAAGGCTTTCCAGAAATCTAAGTACACTATATCTACTGTATCCCCCTTGTCCACATATTTGTTGGCCCCCCTCAAATAACTCTTGTAGATTAGTAAAGAATGATTTCCCTTTTTAGAAACCATGTTGACTTTCCCTCAACAAATTATGTGCATCTATGTGTCTGATGATTTTATTCTTTGCTATAGTTTCAACTAATTTACCTGGTCTGTAATTGTAAATAGACACATCAGGCACAGATAGAATGAGAAAAAAGTGAGTGCAAAAAATGCTCCTAAGAGTAGAATTGCACTGTGTTTTTGCAGCTCACAACAAATACCATGCGATCTGGCTGTATGACTATGACTCCCAGATAGTTTGGTAAATAATGTCATAACCTTATGATTTCATCTCCTCATGTTTATCATACACTTTGCTATGGAATGCAATTCAATAAAATGACATTTTTAATTTAAAAGTCTATTCAGGACTTTACAAACATTTGAATAAAAGGCAGACTTATACAGAAGAGTACCTTCCAAAATAAGTTTATGATAAGCAAATGAATCTCACAAAAATTAATGCAACAATCTGAAAGTCCTATATTGGTGAGACTTAAAATAGCTGAAGTATGACAGATTTAATTTACTATAGGATATGAGATCCAGAGATGATAAACTATCAAAAAAAAGTTGCTTGTAAACAAGCTCAAATATTACTGTTAGTATCTGAACTATTTATATTTAGTTTAACATTCAGGTTTCAAACAAACAATAGTCAAGTCTGAAGGAAGCAGTTTCTCCTATTGCTTTATAGAAACAGAAATTGTTGCCACATCTGAAAAGGCATGTGGTCCATTTGGTAAGAAAACATGAGCTGAAGAGTCCACAATAAATGTCCTTGGGAAGAAGAAGAAAAACACCACATCCCTACCTCTCAAACAAAAAGATGACCCACAACATCAGACAAAGGATGCAGAAGAAATTCTTGACCCCAAATGGTGGCAATATGCACTTTACATTTATTGGGGTTCCCTTTTATTAGTAGTGCTCTTTGCTGTGGCTCTTGAGAAGATAGCTGGGTTTTGCCAAGGTTTTTGCCTACACTATGTAGTAAACCCAGGTCTGAAGGCTCAATGGTTATGGACTCAGACTATGTCTACACTAACACTTTTATCAGTACAAGTTTTATTGGTCAGGAGTGTGGAACACACATACCCCCACCAACATACATTTAATCCACAAAAGCACTGATACAGCGAGTGCTATGTCATTGGGTAGAGCCTCTCCTGCCAACTAGGGATGTTAAAAAGTGGGTAGTTGTATAACTGCTAGAGCCAGTAGTGCAGGGTGGCAGCCAGTTCCCCAGGAGCAAGGTGGGAGCCTGCATATAACTGTTAATATTAACTGCTAACACCAGGCTTATGGGCTAGCCATTTAAATGGTTATACTTTTGCATCCCTACTGGTGACACCATTTCTCATCCCCAGCAGGATGCAGTAACTGGTTAACCAACTACCCAGTAAGCATCACCCTTAACAGGTGATGCATACCAGGTAACAGCAGCTTAATGTTTAACTGGTTAACTTATTGAACAGGATTTTACATCCCTAGCTCCCGGTGCTTGGGGGCGGGGGGTCAGTTTAATTAAGCCCTTCTATCATCATAGCTAGCTACACAGGAGACAAAGTGGTACAGCTGTGCCATTATATAAGGTCTCTAGTTTAGCCTTAATGTTTCCAAGCTCATGTCTGAGCAACCGTTACATGGCGTCAAACACCTAGATTTACAATCGCTGGCCCGAGGTCCGACACCTGTGCTATTGCATCCAAGCTGCTCTCCACAGACCGCACATGGGTTGTGGTTTAAGCTGTATCCACACTGCGGAATGACAGGGCAGGAGCCCAGACGTTAGCGCCCAAATCCCGGGGGCCTGCTGACCCGAGTCAGACCCGGGCTCAAACCTCAGGCTGACAACTCAGAGCGTCCACGGGTGCCCGCCCGGCCGCAGCCTGTAGAGCGGGCGCAGGCAGCCCAACCCCCGCCGGCCCGCAGCCCGCCCCCACCTCTCGGCCTGGGCAGATTTCATGATGTGGGTCTGGGCGGCGCTGAGTTTCCAAGGCCCGAAGGTGAACTCGCGGCGGCTGCTCTGGAACACGGGGAGCATGGCGGGGCCGGGAGGAGGAGGTGGGAGAAGAGGCGGTTGCTGGGCTCCCCCCAGCAGCGGCACCAGCGCCGCCGGAACCGGAATCCGCACTCCCCGCCGTCCTGCACTTCCACTTCCGGGGTCACCGACTGGACTGGGGGTAGAGTCATCTAGCGTCACGAGAAACGCGCGCAGGCGCAGCGGGGATTCGAGGGGGCGGGGCCTGGAGGGGCGGGGAACACAGGCGCGCTCCGCCCTTCCCGCAGTCCCTGCGTTCGCAGAGCCGCCGCCCCTCCCTTTCCACCACAGCGCCTCTGCCTGTGGGTCCGGCACGGGGAGGCGTTTCCTTAGCAGAGCACGAGGGAGTTGAGAAGGGGCCGGTCAAAGCGTTGGAAAGGCGCGGCTGGGTGTGACAACAGGCACCCCACACAGCCTACTGGCCCGGGACTGCAGAACCCCAGCATTAGCTGCTCATAAAAACCAGTGTTTTCCACAATTAAAATGAAACGCTAAACTTTAGTTTCCCTACCCCCTGATAGCTATAGACAGGAGTTGAACACATTGTATTGATGTACCGGCTGTCCTCGCTACAAGTCCAAGTTCTGTTCCAAAAAACTTGGACTTACACCCAAAGTGGTGATTTTTTTTCTCCTGCAGCTGACTTCCATTTGCACAAATTGGTTGGGGTTTTTGTTTGTGGTTGTTTGGTTTGTGTTGCACACGATTTAAGTATGAAACGGATATATATGGGGCGAACTAATAGCAGAGATGCCCTGTATTTACAATTTTAAACAAATTTGAAGCCTACCACTGCCATCGATCATTGAAAAAAAACTGCAATTTGTATTTCTGAAATATACTAAATATCGTTATGTCTGTATTCTATATTTTCAGAATTTTAATGCTCGGAAACACTGTAATGATCCCAATCACAGTGTTTACTGTTATTGATACCCCTACTATGTTTATATCTTGGTTTCATTTCTTTACATTCAGTTTAACACTTCTGATTGTTCTACAATTGTTCTACAATTGTCTGCCTTCAAAAAGGGAGTGCAGGGGGACCCTACTGCTGGGGGACCACCCTGTGCCAGGCTCCCCAAGTAATCCCTGAGGCCCAGTCCTCAGGGAACAGAGTGACAGGGAGAGGAGATGGCAAGGGGATGGCAGGAGGGGGAAGGGCTTCAGGATGGAATTGGACACCCTACTCTCCCCCTCACCCCCCCCCCCAATCAGGATACTGTATTGTTTAATGAAGTCTTCAGTGTTTTTCAGCCATGTTGGCTGGCACCAATATTCTCTGTAAGCTGTGCGCCTGTGCAGCCACTCAAAGAGAGATTCAAATGCTCTCCAGCTGATTAGCAGATTTCCCACATCTAGGATTTTGCTTCTGCTAGTGGTACACCTTCACACATAGGGTTGCCAGGTGTCCAGTACTGAATTGGACAGCCACCAGTATTTGCGCCTTCCATCCAGTAAAAAAATTCAGAACATTTTCTGTTTTTCCCAGCTCAGGTGTCTGTGGAAGGGTGGTTGGGACACGCAGCACAGCTTGGGCTGGCTGGGGCAAGGGGAGGATGGAGCATGCTGGGAATTAAAGGGCCACGACTGTATTTCGGCCCTAGTCAATCCCTTTTTTTTTTCTTTTTGCTCAACAACTTTTGCTGTTTTTTTTTTTTTCTTAACAGAATTTCTTCCCAGGTTTTTTTGGGTGGTACGGTATTTTTTGTTAAACCATCTGGCAACCCTATTCGCAAATGCCTTGATACACATAAAAATGTATTCTGCACATGGATGGAAATAATCAACACATAGACAGAAAAGATTAGAGGGAACATTGGTTGTCACCCTCCTTTTGTAAGGCTAAACATCCTGACAGTTTTGTCTCCTTGGTGAAGGATTCAGGTATATCATAATATTCCCATTATACTCCCAATATTTATTGTCTTTACTCATAGAAACATGCTGTTTTGGGATAAAACATTTCTTGTTGATCTTACGTGAAGTCATCATCTTCATTAGCATCAGGTTAAGTAATGCAATTCGATTTACACTGTGAAACATATGATCAGCCAGAAAAGGAAGCATTATTATCCCAACTAAACAACACATTTGTCAGCTGCTTCTGCATAAGAGAGTCTGATTTGGAGGCTCACTCTCACATACATAAAAATGTTAAAAAACAACGAATGGTCCTGCTGCACCTTAGGGCTCGTCTAAACTAAATTCCTCTTCTGAAAGAGAAATGTAAATGAGCCCGACTGAAAATGTAAATGAAGTGCAGATTTACAAATCTTGTGCTTCATTTGCATAATAGTGGGAGAATGCTTTTTCGAAAAAGGGTTTTTCAAAAAACAAAGCGCAGTTGAGATGGGGTTCTTTCAATAAAAAAGCCCTTTTTCAAAAAAGCCCATACACCTCATTTTTTCAGGAGTACAGGCTCTTTCAAAAAAGGGTTGTTTTTTTTTAAAAGAATTCCTTCTAGACTGAAGTTTCTTTTTCGAAAAACCCTTTTTCGAAAAAGCGCTCGCCCGCAATTATGCAAATGAAGCACAAGATTGGTAAATCTGCACTTCATTTGCATGTTTGATCAGCCTCATTTACATTCCTCTTTCGGAAGAGGATGTAGTTTAGATGAGCCTTAGAGACTAACAAAACATGTAGATGGTATCATGAGCTTTTGTGGGCACAACCACACACACACACACTCTCTCTCTCTCTCACCTTCCATTCAGTCCCTTTTAGGCAGAAACAGCTGTGTCCTGATTTCTGCCCAACTGCCAAGGGCAGAGAAAGTAGCAAATGCGGTGGGAGAGAGGTGCAGGAGAAAGAAGGACATAGAATCCTCACCCTCATGTGGCATGGGGCTGGGTAACACAAAGTGGGAGGGGAGTCACTGAAGGAGAGACACATGGGATGGTCACATGTCTTCCCCCTTAGCTAGTGTCCCCCCATTATGGGGAAGCACCAGTCATCTATGGGATCCCCGTAAACTCCTATGTATCTTCTATGCCCTTTACCAATTTGCAACAAACGATTCCTGAGTCACAGAAATGGGGATGGCAGATACACTAAACATGAATTTCACTATGGGTACGTCTACACAACAACATTATTTTGGAATAACTGATGTTATTCCAAAATAACAAGGAGCATGTCTACACTACAAGCCTGTATTTCAAAATAATGTCAAGCTGGAGGACTTCTTACTCCGACTCCTGTAACCCTCATTTCACATGGGGTAAGGGAAGCTGAAGGGAGAGTGTTCTTCTTTCAACTTCCTGCTGTGTAGACAGCACCAAACGCTGAGTTAAGCTATTTCGACTTCAGCTGCACAATTGATGTAGCTGAAGTTGCAATTTGACCCTCTTTCTACCTCTGTTTCCATCTATTGAGGGTGGGAATGCACCAAACTAGAGAAGTGTTGCTATAATAGTGGGGAGTGTCCTCTTCTGCAATGTATTAAACTGTACTGAGCTAAATGCAATACTTCTGAGATCCATTGTATTACAAATGCAATTACAGGCAGTCCCCGGGTTACGTGGATCCGACTTATGTCGGATCCCTACTTACGAATGGGGTGAGGGAACCCCGCGGCGAGAAAAGCCGCTCTGCGTCTCCCTAGTCTGCTGGGGGGGCTCCCCCAGCAGACCAGGGAGACGCGGAGCAAAGCCGCGGAGGACGCAGGCGGCAGGACCGCGGCGCGTCTCAGCGGTCCCGCCGCCCGCGTCTCCCTGGTCTGCTGGGGGGGGGGGGCGCAGCTAGTGTGCCCCACTCCCCAGCAGACCAGGCTTTTCTCGCCGCTGGTCAGTTTCTGCAGCGGCTAAATCAGGACGCCTGGGGTAGAGCAGCTGGGGGGCTGCCAGGTTGGTCCCACAGCGCCGAGGTGCGGCGCTACTGGACCAACCCAGCAGCACCCCAGCTGCTCTGCCCCAGGCGTGTCCGATTCAGCCGCTGCTGATCAGTTTCAACAGTGGCTGAATCTGGACGCCTGGGACAGAGCAGCTGGGGCGCTGCCGGGTTGGTCCCCGCAGCACCGCACCTCGGCGCTGCGGGGACCAACCTGGCAGCACCCCAGCTGCTCTACCCCAGGTGTCCCCAAGTCAGCTGCTGCTGAAACTGACCAGCAGCTGATTCGAGGAAGCCCGGGGCAAAGCAGCTCTGCCTCGGGCTTCCTGTAGTCAGCCGCTGGTCAGTTTCAGCAGTGGCTGAATCGGGGACACCTGGGGTACAATATGTACCAGTTCTGACTTACATACAAATTCAACTTAAGAACAAACCTACAGTCCCTATCTTGTACGTAACCCGGGGACTGCCTGTATGTGTTACTGTGGGATTGTATGTAACTCCTGGAAAGATGTGACTAACATAAAACATAGGGACATTACACTACAAGCTTTCATAAAAGACCTTATTTGACATTTTATAGCACAATAACATTGTATACAGTCAGCTGGTTTAACTATTTATTCCTTGGGGATCAACCCCATATTCTCCTCAGAGGGTTTCTGGACTGTGTTTATTGCTGTTAGGAACATTAAAGAACTTTTTGAAACAGTGTAAACTGTTAATTGAGTAGGTTTCCTAGGAAATGCATGGGATGAGTGCAGGGCTCAAATTCATCAGAGCCCACTCTAGCAGAGCTCTGGTAAACATTTTCAAACCAGCAGGAGGCATACTTCAGGCCTGTAGAAAGTGCCAAGGTGTGAGGCTTCAGTCCTGTGGTGTTCACCCCAATCTTTTCCTCCCTCTCCCCACTGAGCTAACACCCAGAACCCCAAGTGTAGGGGAATGGGAAACCACAGGGAAATAATCTTTGAGAATTTAAGACCTGAGTGAGGGAATGTAAATGACCTATGAAGCTGCACACTGAGTAAAAATCCATTGTCTGACAGATTATTTATTTCTGTGACTCATGGCCAGAACAGGAGTGAGCATCTGGAGTACTGTGTTCAGTTCTGGGCCCCCCACTACAAAAAGGATGTGGACGCATTGGAGAGGGTCCAGCGGAGGGCAACCAAAATGATTAGGGGGCTGCAGCATATGACCTATGAGGAGAGGCTGAGGGAGTTGGGTCTGTTTAGTCTGCAGAAGCGAAGAGTGAGGGGGGATTTGATAGCAGCCTTCAACTTCCTGAAGGGAGCTTCCAAAGAGGATGGAGAAAGGCTGTTCTCAGTAGTGACAGATGGCAGAACAAGGAGCAATGGTCTCAAGTTGTGGTGGGAGAGGTCCAGGTTAGATATTAGGAAAAACTATTTCACTAGGAGGGTGGTGAAGCACTGGAATGGGTTACCTAGGGAAGTAGTGGAGTCTCCATCCCTAGAGGTGTTTAAGTCTCGGCTTGACAAAGCCCTGGCCGGGTTGATTTAGTTGGGATTGGTCCTGCCTAGAGCAGGGGGCTGGACTTGATGACCTTCTGAGGTCTCTTCCAGCTCTATGGTTCTATGATCCTATAGAATAAATGAGTCAAATTCAATCTTTAGGGACATACTGGTAGATAATGTTTTTGTGTGTTTACATATACATTATTCAAGAATAACAATGTAACCAAATAGTTCCTGTCTATAATGTATTCATATTCCTTTGAGATCTATAGCGAATCATCTGGGAATTATGAAAACCGGCAATTGGCTCATGTCGATCTCTGCAGCTAATTACTGGTGGTGCTTAGGAAACAAGTCTCCAGGATTTCCTATTATTTGCCTAAAGACTCTGACCTGTCAATAGAATCCTGGGACTGCATAAAGACCCTTGGGACCTGATCCTTTTTATCTCAGATCTGCTTGATAATTTATCAGGGAAAGCTTAAAGTAATAAGACTGAGATCTCCAGTCCCATCTGAAATCACCCTGACTATGGATACTGGACTATAACCAATGGACGAATTCTACCATGAATGTGATCTCAAAACTGTATTCATGTCTGTATGTATATTGATCTTTTAACCAATACTCTCTCTTTTCTTGACAAATAAATGTTAGTTTAGTTATAAAGATTTGGCTGTAAGTGTGTATTTGGATAAAATATAAAATATTCATTATTCTGGGAGGCAGGGGCAATGCATGGGGGAGGGCATGAGCCTTCCCAAACACCATGGGCAAGAAGACCAGAGCATGGGAGTGGCCCTGAGGACTGGGGTGGGGCACCTGGTGCTGGCAGCATAGGTCAGGCCTCCCCCAGCACTCACCAGCAGTGGTGGAAGGAAGCAGAACAACATGGCCATAGATCACTTTGCTCCCAGGCTCCTGCCACCCTTATTTCTGTGCTGCTGCTATTGGCAGCAGCACTGCTTTAGGATCTGGGCATCTAGAGAATGACAGCTGCTGTCCAGACACCCAGCTCTAAAGGTAGTGCCAACACCAGTGCAGAACTACAGAAGTAAGGGTGGTACTCTCATACCTTGCCACCCTTACTATGGCCTAACATTTGTCATTTTTGCTGGGAGGTGTGGTTATAAGGATGGGGCCCTTGCAAGCCTCCTCGTGCCCTCTCCCCCATATCACTACTGCCTGTGTGTCTGTTAAATTATAAATCGCTTTTTTGCAGATCTCAGTGTTCTGATTGGTCTCCAGCTTAATGCAGCACTTCAACTGCTGCACAATCAAGTCCTCTAATGTTTTCCCAGTCCCACCTTTTTAGTCCCAAGACAACAAACCTGTGTGCATAATATCCTGATATATATATATATATATATATATATATATATATATATATATATATATATATATATATATATATATATATTGTCTAAGAACAACAATCACTGCATTATAGTTTACAGTGTATTATGAAGTACTTTGTGAAGTAAACACATTGTGATGGAAAGGTGTGTGTAATTTTCTAAAATACCTGATTTAAATTAGATATTTTATACCACTTATTCTCTGCTTCATGCATGTATTCTCAATCCTGTCATAATAACCTCACAACTCCTGGATGGGTTGCAATCCCTGGTTTGAGAACCATTGCTCTAATTTGTACTAGGGCCATGCTAGCATCTGGAGCAGCCCAGAATTAGGGAGGCACAAAAGTGACATGTAACCACCTTTTCCCCTCCAGGTTGTAACTTTCACATTTGAAAAGCACTGCTTACAATACCTTTCACATTTCTATTAATAACAGCATTTTAGTTCAGAGCACTTAGGGGACTTCTCATCATCTTCATCGGCTACTCCATATCACATGGCAGGACAAGATAAAAGCCAAACCCAGCAGTCACCTCCATCCGCACTTATTCAGTTTGGGCAGGTTTCTTGGCATGAGTATATTGTTGGAATGAAAGACCAATGAATTCTGAAGCACATGCACAAAGGAATGTCACTATCCTGCTAATGATCACTTAGGTGCCAAAAGCTTTGGTGGTGCACTAAGATTGCTAGTGATGAACAAGCTGAATATCTAGCCAAGCCACCTTAAATATGTAGCCACAGATTGATCTAGGTGGCATATCATCAGCAAGGAGGCTGTGTCTTCTTGGCATTTGCTATGATGATTTAAGGAACTAGGAGTCAGGATGCCAGGTTCTATTCCTGGTTCTGCTACTTATTATGTGATGTTGGGCAAATACCTTCCCTGCTTCATACCTCATCTGAGCCTGCCAAATGTAGTGGTAATGCATATTAGATGCCTTTATGCTCATACAGTTTTACACACACACATTTCAAGTTACATCCAATTAGGGATGTAATAGTGTAGTCGATTAACCAATAAGGAAAAGTTTATAGGTTAATGCTATAGACTACATGCATTCCCCCCTCTTCCCCCTTGCCAGTACACTTTTTAGCAGGCTGGCCAGCCGCCCAGCTCAGTCCTGGCTTGCACTGGGTCCTGGACTTACCTTGCTGCAGCTCTGCCTTTAAAGTGTATTAGGAGCCAGGTGGGCAAGCAGCCTGGCTCAGTTCTGCCTTGTGCCAGGTCTGGGAGCTCAGACCCCTTCCCTCCAGACAGGGGCTGCCCAGGGACTATAGAATAGTCGACTAACCGACAAGAATTCATGAGGTTAATTGACTAGTGAATTAACCGATATTTAACATCCCTAGTACCAATATCTACAGAAGTCTAAATTAGTATAATGGAATTTAAGTTATATAACATCCCTGAATTTGGTCTTGTGAGTCTGTATGAAGGGGGACAGGGGAAAAAATAGCAGAGGGGGTGAGAGAGTAGACCAAGGGTGAGCAAATAGCAGGGAAAAGTTGTAGCAGATTGGAAGGCGAAAAGAAAAGACACCTGTCAGGAAAAAAAAAAGTAGGAAGGGGGATTGCTGAGTGCAGAAACATGGGAAGAGAACAGGAAACTGATAGAGGAAAGAAAGGAAGGTGGGAAGAAAGATGAATGGAGGAGGGAGTGGAAAGCAGGGTGGGGGAGCAGAAGAGTGAAAGTGGGACAGAAGATGAAGGAGATGCAAAAATGGATGGAGGGGGTGGGAAAAGATGTGGAAAGGAGGAGAGACGGGGAAAGTGTAGAAGGAAAATAGATGAGGGAGATCAGGAGGAGAGATGTGGAAGGAGATAGAAGGGTGTGAGGACAGGAGGCGAGGTGGGGGAGGAGGGATGTGAGGGGGAAAGGAGGAGGGGGTGGGGGAAGAGAGGAGGAGGGGTGTGGAAGGGGCACAGGAGGGGGCAGGGGGGATGTGTGGAAGGGGGATGGAGCCGGGAGGCGGGTCGGGCAGGTTTTCCGGGCCTCTGGCTTGGCGGCTGCTGTGGGGGGTCCCGGGCGCTGTAACTCGAAACCTCCCGCCCCTGACTGCAGCGGAGGCGGCAGGGGAAGGAGAAAGCGGCGCGGCGCGGCCCGGCCCGGCGGTGAGTCTGTCCCACAGCCCCGCAGGGGAGCGTGTGGCTGCAGCTGCAGCGCGGGGGCCTCCTTTGCGGGCTCGCCCAGCCCGCCGCTTCCCGCTGCCCTTTGCTCCCGGGGCCCTGCTGGAGGAGCCCGGCGGGGCTCGGAGCGAGCGGCTCCCGCCCCCACCAGCCTTTGTCTGCGGGGCCGGGCCCGAGGGGGAGGCTGCGCTTCTGGGCAGGGGAGCAGCCGAGCGGAGTGCGGCCCCCGCCCCCGGTGTCCCGCCCCGAGCGGGGCCGCTGGGCCCGGGGAAGGCTGCGGGAGGATCGGGCCACGGGACCATCCCGCCCGGGCCGGAGCTCGAGTGTCCCTCGGAGCGGCAGGCGGGTGACACGAGAGGAGGGCGACGGGCCTGTGCACAGATGCGCCCCCGCCACATGCCCGCGGGACCCGCCTGCTCCGAGCGCCCTGCCGGCTTCCCTGCCCGCCCTGCCGCACGGCACCGGCTCGGCTTCGCCCCCCTCTCGCCTTCGCTCCGGCAGGAGCCGGCCGTGCTGAAGCCTTAGGAGAGTTCCTGGGCGCCCTGCGGCAGCACTAGCAGCGCCCCCGGGATTTCCTGCCCTCCCCGCGCTCTGGCTGCGAGAGGATACAGGGTGTTCTCTGCAGGGCCTGTCTCCATGGTTTGCTCTTCCCTGGCCTGCGTAGTGGGACCTTGTCTACATTAAAGAACTAGGGTGGGAACCCGTATTTGGAACCCCTCCCCCCCCAGTACTTCCTATGCCGACTTTGCAGCTGCACATACCACCCGCAGCTGCTCCCACTGGTGCATAAGCATTTGCTGAACACTCAGGACGGTGCTTACTTTGCCAAATATGGAGCAGTCCTTGTTCCCAGCGAGCCTGGGCCTGCTGCAGACAGGGGCTTGTCCCTGGCAGCAGCCTCAGTCTGTGGGGAGCTCAAACCCTCTGTATCAGAGGCAGCAGCATGGGGCCAGGGGATTGTGTGGGGGAATTGGTTTTTAAACTGGCTCGCCTGATCCACCAGCTCCTGTCTGCCATCCTATATTGCTGCCTCATATATAGAGGCAGCAGTGTGGGGTGACAAGAGGTTTCTCAAGAGTGGGAGTGGCCCTGCCCCTGGGTACTGTGGTATATTTGTGTAACTGCTAAGATTTCATGCAGTTACACAGACTACTCAATTACATTATATCTAACATCCCTACTCTGTGCCGCCTGACCTTCCTCCTTCATAGATCCTTCCTGAGTTCCCAGAGAAGCTGACTCTGGGCTGATTTATATCACTAGAGGTGTAGCTGAAAGCAGCCCAAGATCTTATGCACAATGTCCATGGTCTGTGCCAAATGAAATGCAAAGCGTAAACAATCAGCTCCACTGGTGGTGGGAAGTAAATGCAATTTAAAAATTCTTTTAATGTCAGTAAATTAATGTTTTCTTAACAAAACATGGAGAGAAATTTGTTTTTAAAAATGATTTTTTTCTCTTTTATGCATGCTGCCTTCCAAAATCTCAGTCAAAAATTGAAAAAAATATAAAAGGAAATTTCAAAAAAAGATTGTCTTCAAGTTCAGGCAAACTTGGTATTAGCATTTCTTGTGGAGTTGTGACTCACAGAGGCTGCTTTAGCTGGGAATCTTGCTTTCCATCCTTCTTGACTGGGGGGCATGAATATCCAGAAAGTGGCACTTTCTGGTGAATCACTAGCCTCCAAGAAATTCTAACAGCAAATTTGCATGAATTTTTTGACTTTCCCTTTTTATTTTTTTTTTCAATTTTTGGCATGGATTTGGGGATGCAATATGTATATGGCTTCAGTGACAAAGCAGTGAGGGGGCTGTACATTATGTTCATACAGTTCCCTGCTTCATTGCGGGGGGGGGGGGGGGAGCACCATTGTTCACACAGGGGAAAGGTGGTAAAGCAGGAGTGACATTTTTGAGGCCGGAATAGAGGCCTCTTGAGGCAGCTGGCAGTGGAAGTGCCACTAATCAGGTGCCCAGAGGAATTGTGCAGGCCTACCAGGATGAAGGGTTAGTAGTCAGGAATCTGCTAGAAACAATAAAGGGAGATCATAATGGCTCTCATGGGAATCAGGAGCAATAGGGAGATGTTGGTCAGCTGGGAGAAGTGATAAAGCTTTAGGTAAGGGCTGTTAACCATTTTCATAATGTGAATGAGAGCTTAATAAAGGCATTGCCTCTTGGACACATTTCCCACTGATAGTCACACAGAGGATCACCTCCCCCGGCTCACTGGCAATACAAGACCAATCCTGAAGTAACCACAGGCATTGCAAAAGTGATATTTAGAAAGAGTGTTTTAATGTATTTTTAATTTTTTTACTGTGACTTAGCAGTTGCAAACAAGGCTTATGTGTAACAGCAGCAGGTGCTCTACAGATCAGAGTAAAATACCACAGTAGTCACCTGTTCAAGTCAAGACCATTTATAACTCCATTATTTTTTCTTTTCATAATGGCTTTTTAGTGTAGATGACTGGGTGTTAGAACTCATCGGGAAAGCTGGTCAAAAGTTTTAAATAATGTCTCCCTCCCATCCCTGGAAAATATTAAATGAAATGTTTGCAAAATTTCCTCCCTGTTTTCCAACCCTGTTCTTGTGTTCTGTGCTTGGCTCTGCCATTGCCTTGCTGTATATGACCTCAGGGAACTGCTCTGTGCCTCAGTTTCCCCATGTAAAATGGTTATGTGTCTCCTGTGAGTGTTGTGAAGCTTGATTAGTGTTGATAAGGGGTGTTGAAGTCCTGGAATGTAAAATACAGGTGTTTTTCTTCTTGTTCCAGCTGCCCAGCATGTGCTGTCTGCTCTGTCAATGTGCGCTCTGACAATGAGCATCAACTCCTCCCTCAGCAATGGGAAGGGCCTGAGAAACCTCACCACACAGGACAACGGGGCAATCAGAGTCACGGAGTCAATTGCTATTATCGTCATTGCTATCTTCATCTGTTTGGGCAACTTGGTGATTGTTGTCACCCTTTACCGGAAGTCTTACCTCCTTACACTGAGCAACAAGTTTGTGTTCAGTCTGACACTGTCCAATTTCCTGCTGTCTGTACTAGTACTTCCTTTTGTTGTCACCAGCTCCATTAGGCGGGAATGGATCTTTGGAGTAGTTTGGTGCAACTTTTCTGCCCTACTTTACATGCTGATCAGCTCAGCCAGCATGCTCACTCTTGGTCTCATTGCTATAGATCGGTAAGCTCCTCCTTTTCATGATGAACAACAATGATTAATCCAAACAAGGTGCACGCAGCAAGATATTTTGTAATGTGGCTAAATGTACAGTAGAACCTCAGAGTTACCAACACCAAAGTTACAAACTGACCAGTCAACCACACAACTCATTGGGACTTGGAAGGACACAATCAGGCAGCAGCAGAGAAACAAACAAACAAACAAATATAAGTACAGCACAAGTCCTGTGTTAAATGCAAACTACTAAAATAAAGGGAACACAGCATTTTTCTTCTGCAGAGTAAAGTTTCAAAGCTGTATTAAATCAGTGTTCAGCTGTAAACTTTTGAAAGGATAACCATAACGTTTTGTTCAGAATTACGAACAATTTCACAGTTATGAACAACCCAGTGGCATCGACTCTGTGGGTGCTGCAGGGCTGGAGCATCCACATGGAAAAATTAGCAAGTGCTTAGCACCTACTGGCAGCCAAGCTCTCCTTTTGGCTCCCTATCCCCCCAGCACTACTTGCCTGATGGCGGCTCTGCTGACCAAATACTTCTCCTCCCTCCCAATGTTTGCCACCCGCCACAAAACTGCTGTTCCACAGTGTTTGAGAGGCTCTGGGAGGGAGGTGGGAGGAGCAAGGACATGATATGATCGTAGGAGGTGAGGGCTTCAGGAAAGAGGTGGAGTGAAGGTAGAGCAAGGGCGAGAAGGGGCAGGTGTTTAAGGGAAGAGGTGGAGCATGCAGTTGAGCACCCTGCACCCCTTGCTAGAGGAATAGTCGGTACCCATGGACAACCTCCATTCCTGAGGTGTTTGTAACTCTGAGTAATACAGTATCCATTTAGGAACAAAGAAGATAGGCCATAGTTACAGGTAGGGGACTTGATCCTGGGAAGGAGTGATTGAAAGATTGGGAGTTGTGAAGTATAATCAGCTGAACTTGAGTTCCCAGGGTGCCTTTCTGGCCAGAAGGGCTAATGTAACTATTCAGTGCATAAATAGGGGAATCTCAAGCAGGAGTTGAGAGATTATTTTACCTCTCTGGTACTGGTTTGACCCCATGGAATATTGTGTCCAGTTCTGGTGCCCACATTGCAAGAAGGATGTTGATAAATGTTAAGGGCTTCAGAGACGAGCACAAGAATAATTAAAGGCTCAGAACATATGCCTTATAGCCCTAGTTGTATACTAGACAGTTATTTTGAAATAACAAGCAGAGTGTCCACACTACAAGCCCATTATTTTGAAATAGCGGGCTGGTTATTTTGAAATAACTCCTGCTTTCCATGAGGAATAATGCTTATTTCAAAATAGTTATTTCAAAATAGCGGTAGTGTGGATGGTCATTCAAAGTTACTACTTCCCAGTGCTTCCTAGGGTTCTAAGTCAGGGTAGCGCATCCACATTAAGGGAGCCTGCCTCCGTCTAATTTCGAGGCGTCCCTGTAGTATGGACACGCTATTTTGAAATAGTTATTTTGGGAGTTACTATTTCAAAATAATTTATTTCAAAATAATTTCCTAGTGTAGACATGCCCATAATGATAAACTCAAAAAGTGCAATCTACAGTAAAACTCCAATTGTCCGGCATCCAGTGGTCCGGCACTCCCGATAGTCCGGCACCAACTGGAACCCAGAAGTGCTCCCGCCAGCCGGATAGTTGGAGCTGCTCTGCCCCTGGCTTACCCAAGTCCGCCATTGGTCAGCTTCAGCAGCGGTGAACTTGGGGAAGCCCTGGGGCAGAGCACCCCAGTTGCTCTGCCCCCGGCTTCCCCAAGTCCCCCACTGCTGAAACTGACCAGCGTCTGACTTGGGGAAGCCGGGAGCAGAGCAGCTGGGGTGCTGCCGGGTTGGTCCTGCAGCGCCGCCCTCACCCATGCTGCGCAGTTCCCCGCCGACCCCACCCCTCACCCCAGACCCCTCATAGCCCCCCCTTCCCGTACGCCGGCATATCTGATAATCCAGCACCCCCTGGGTCCTAAAGGTGCCGGATTATCGGAAGTTTACTGTATTTAGCTTAACCAAGAGAAGATTAAGGGGTGACTTGATTATAGTCCATAATTATGTACAAGGGGGAACAAATATTTAATAATGGGCTCTTCGGTGTAGCAGAGAAAGGTATAACACAAATGGCTGACAGTTGAGGCTAGACAAATTCAGGCTGGAAATAAAGAGAAAATTTTGAACAGAAAGAGTAATTAAATGAACCATTGGAACAATTTACCAAGGGTTGTGGCAGATTCTTCATCACTAGTTATTTTAAAATCAAGATTGGATTTTTTTTTCTAAAAGATCTGCTCTAGGAATTCTTTGGGAATGTTCTAGAGGTCAGACTAGATGAATACAATGGTCCCTTTTGGCCTCAGAATCTATACATGTAGCAATCTAAAAAGTTTTGATAAGAGAATGTGAAGGTTCCATGGATAAAGCAGTGAAAAGTCAGAGTTAAGGTTGCAGAGACCCAATTAAATACAGTTTTTAAACAATACAAAGTAACTTGGATTCTCAACCTGGGAACCATGATCTCATTCCCCTTCCTTCAGGCTAGATGGGTAGTGGAAGGTCCCAGACATTTTTAATGTGAGTATAGGATGGAGAAGGTTGGAAACCACTGCAATTATAGTAATTAGTAATAACAGTTACTTAGCTCTTGTATTGCACTTTTCAGCAGCAAATCTTGAAGCATGGGAGGAAGTCAAAGGAGGCCAGTACCTTTATCCTCATTTCATACATGGGGAAACTGATGCACAGAGAGAGGTGAAGTGACTTGCTCAAGACCAGTGGCAGAGCTAAATCTAGATCCATAAATCCCTGTCTAGTGCTCTACCCAGTAGACAACATTACCTCCCCAATATAATACCTTTTTCCTGTAATTACATATAAAATCGTGAAATAGAAGAGTAGAATATAATTAAATTAGTATTTCAAGATGCTGCGCATGCATCTAAGATTGTTAAAATCAATTGATGCTATAATAGCATATCATCTATGTAATCATGTATAATTCTAAAATCTCACTAATACAGCAAGATTCCGAAGCACCTGGCATTGGCTATTGTCAGAAGACAGGATACGGAGGTAGATGGACCTTTAGTCTGATGCAGTATGGCCAGTCTCATGTTTTTATGGTCAGGAAGCAGATTTCAGGTTGCATATGCAGTCTGATCTTGGGCACATCTTGACTTTTGAGTTCTCAACTGAAAATAATTTTTTAAACATGATTTTTTTAATGGTGACTCTAATTGCATGTAGGTTTGGGGAGTGGAAAACTTCCCCGGACTATGTCTACACTGCAGAGAAAAGTTGGAAAAAGATATGCAAATTGTGAACCGCAATTTGTGTTATCTTTTTTCACCTTTTTTTCCAAAAGAGGCTTTTCTGAAATTTGGCCTGCCTACATGGGGCCAAATTTTGGAAAAAACGCCTCTTTCAGAACATCCCTTATTTCTCTCACCGAGAGGAATACAGGAATGCCAAAAGAACATGTTCACTTTTTCAGAAACTGTTCCAAAAAAGCAGACGTGTTCCTTGGATGCGGCAGAGCTTTTAAGGGATACCTCTGGTATTCCTGAAAAGCTCTGCAGTCTAGACTCTAGACATAGCCTGGACTGTGATGGGTCTTGGTTCTTAAGCAGTAAACCAGATCTTTGCTCATTATACTTTTCTATGATACTACCGATATCTCCTTTTGTGTTTCCCAGGTATTATGCTGTCTTGTATCCAATGGTGTATCCAATGAAGATTACAGGAAACAGAGCAGTTGTCGCTCTTGTGTACGTGTGGCTACACTCCCTCATTGGCTGCCTTCCGCCTCTCTTTGGGTGGTCTTCCTTGGAGTTTGATCAGTTCAAATGGATGTGTGTGGCTGCGTGGCATAAGGAGGCAGGCTACACAGTCTTTTGGCAGATCTGGTGTGCTTTGCTGCCCTTCCTGGTTATGATGATCTGCTATGGATTCATATTTCGTGTGGCTAGGATTAAAGCACGTAAGATTCACTGTGGTAGCGTGGTCATTGTCGAGGAGGGCACCCAGAGGAATGGGAGAAAGAACTCTAGCACCTCTACCTCCTCTTCAGGCAGTCGAAAGAATGCTTTCCAAGGGGTTGTCTACTCAGCCAATCAGTGCAAAGCTTTCATAACTATCTTGGTTGTCATTGGTGCTTTTGTCATCACATGGGGGCCCTACATGATAGTAATTACATCAGAAGCTCTTTGGGGAAAAAATAGCATTTCTCCTGCTCTGGAGACATTAGCAACATGGTTATCTTTTTCAAGTGCCATTTGCCATCCACTGATTTATGGACTCTGGAACAAGACAGTGCGCAAAGAACTATTAGGAATGTGCTTTGGGGACCGATATTACCGGGAGTCATTTGTTCAGCGTCACAGGACATCCAGATTATTCAGCATTTCCAATAGGATCACAGGTAACAAACACTGAGATAAAAAAATGTTCTTCCCGTGAGGTTTATACTTTGTATCTGCACACATGTTGCATGTCTCAAGACTGTGCAAATGCACACTAGAGATGTGCTCAAGAAGGCTCCCAGTGGACTGTTTTTTCAAATTATATCTTCCATCTGAAGGAAAGCTGATGAGCTCCTTGCCTTTGATGGGAATGCATCTCCATCTCTTGATACAGCTAAATTATCATTCTCTTTCTTTCCCTCTCTCTCTCTCCCTCGCTCTTTCTCTCTCACACGCATACACTGTCACTCTCATATGATTAATATACTCAGCGGGCCTGATTCCAGCTTCAGTGAAGTTACATGGATGTAAAAATAATGCCATAAAATGTAGAATGAGGCCCAATATAGCTATGATAAGCAAAGTATAAATGTATTCAGCTTAATATAAAAATGTTTTCCGAGTGGTGTTAGTTCTCTCCTTGGTAAGGTTGTCATTTTAGCTGGAGTCATAACAAAAGCCATAGTTAACATTGTTCCAAAGTTTCCATTCTAAGACAAAGTAGTTAGTTAATTGTAACATCCCCAAATTTTTACCTGTAGGGCTAAACTTTTCCTGATCTATGCCTGAAGTCAAAACATTTTGGAAAGTTAAAATTCTGTTTTTGAGAATGAGATAGGGGGAAATCACCACCCTCTTCTGAATGAAAGGGAAATGCAAGCAAGGTCTGAAATTGACCAACCATGCAAGAGAAACTGACTAGACACAAAATTCTATCAAATGCTCAGAGTAAACAAATGGAAACAAATAAAGAAAATATTTTTTTCTCTAATGTCTTCCAGTTACCATAAACTTACATGTTCCTTGTAACAATATCAGGTAAAACCTTTACAGTCTGAAGTGAGAGTTTTAAGTTAAGGATAGTCCATTCAAAAAAACATCTTCTCCCACAAGGCTCATAAGCAGTGAACCCATAGAAGACTGTGATCTGCATTTCTAGATTTCCCAGTCCATCAAATCCTTTTTCTGCATGCATTTTAGATTGTAAACTGTGTGGGCCTGGGACTGTTTTTATTTTTGCATAGTGTATAGCATCAAGTCAGTTGTAGGTGCTAATAATAATATACCCCATTCCTTGTCAAAGTAGTTTTATATAAACATCTCAAAGAAATCCATCAGATATTTAGAACCATTCCTTAATTCCCAATGCTTCTTAGTATTAAAAAAATTCTGTATTGTTCAAGACGTACTAGACCAATTTGTGTCACTGCTGGGAAGCAGTAGTTTTTTCCTTGGTAAAGCAGGATAGGAAAATACGCTGTTGAAACACAAATATTATTGCTCTCTGCAAGTGCAAAATTTGTATTCAGTTTAGAAATGGGAGCAGCAGTCCCTCTCTTCATGATGGCCCTGATTCAAAACCCATCAAATTCAATGAGAATTTTTCCATTAATTTCAATGGGGTTTGGATAAGAGTTAATTGATGTTAGGCACCAGATTTTAAATTCTCTAGCAAGCACAAGCCTATCCCCTTCCTCTTATCTGCAGTAATCCTCCACTTCTTATGATCAAGTGTCCGATACAGTCAACTATGTACAGAGGTTGAAAAATGCAGGTGTCTCACCAATGGCAATTTTTTCTAAGGACACCAAAAAATGCGAGTGTTTGTTTACGTTTTTAGTCGTGGTTGTGAAGAAAACTTTATAAATGTAATGAAACTATTCCAGTACAATACAGATAGTCCCCAACTTACGAACGAGTTACGTACCAAGCACTTGGTTGTAACTCGATCTGTTCATAAGTCGGACCCCATTCATTAAATGTGACTGCGCTGTTCGTAAGTGCGATTGTGCATTCGTAACTCAGGGATATGCTTAATGGGAGGTTGGTCGTAAGGACGAACGGTCATAAGTCGATGCGTTCATAACTCGGGGACTACCTGTAGTGTCTTCCTGAGTCTGTAGACAGGCACCATCAGTGCCTCTGCTGCTGCTCAGAGCTTTGTCATATTCTAGCATAATGACATTAGCAAGATTCTGATCATTATTATGATTGCTAATTCAGCACACCTTGGAAATTGCACTTTCATGGTAATGCTTGGGAGAGTTATATGTAGAGGAAAGCACTGGAATTATCAGTGGGGAAAAAAGAAACAAAACATGGAAGGAAGGTGAGGGCACTGGAAACTCCCATCTTCATTATGGAATCCAGGTAGCTTTCAGAGTCCTGGTTTACTCTAGGGAGCTATTTTAAATAACTCCCTTATTTTGAAATAACAAGTGGAGCATTCACACTACCAAGCCCATTATTTTGAATTAAGGGGCTTGTTGTTATTTCAAAATTACAGTTGGTATTTCCTGATTTCCTCAGGCATTAATGCTTATTTTGAAATAGTTATTTTGAAATAGGGGTAGTGTGGATTCTCCACTGCTGCTATTTCAAAATAACTACTCCCCAGAGCAGTGTTTCCCAACCAGGGTTCTGTAGACCATCGTCAGGGGTTCTGCGAGAAATCATGGAATAAATACATTTTTTTTTTTCTTACAATGCTTACATATATATATAACAGCTCTTTACAAATACATTTTCTTGACAGTAATTTAGCAGTAATTGAATTGCGCTCCCTGCTGTCAACTTTTTCTGGCCAAGCAAACATTTTCATAGGTAGGGGTTCCTCAGGATATGAAAAATTATTTTAGGGGTTCCTCCATGGGAAAAAGGTTGGGAATCACTGCCCCAGAGTCATTCAAGGTAATTACTCCCCAGTGCTTCCTGGGGCTCTAAATTAAGGTAGCGCGTCCACATTAGGGGAACCAGCCTTGGACTAATTTCGAAGCGTCCCTGTAGTGTGGATGTGCTATTTCAAAATAGTTATTTCAGGAGTTATTATTTAAAAATAAGGTATCTCAAAATAATTTCCTAATGTAGACATGCCCAGAGACAGGCTCTGGAAAGACTGGAAGCATTGCCAGGGAAGCTTCTTCCATTTGCAAGAGTAGGCTGGGCAGCTTCCAATTTATCAGACATCTACTGGCTAGATAGAGACTGATAGAAAAGGTCAAGATCTTAAGACTGTATCTTATTAAGAATCGCAGAGTTTTCCCCCTTTCCAGCATCTGAGGGTTGTAAAGAATCTGGAACTTGCCCCTGCCCTCACTAGTTATCATCCCACCATTACACTTGTCTTTCATTGCTACTTCTGGCTACTAGATTTAATCCCTTGACTAGAGAGTGTCTGATACATTTTTTTCCAGTACATATTTATGTGCATATATATGTGCAAATATTTCCAAATATAATTGGCTCCCCCAGTAAATTGCACATATTTGCAAATTGCTGGAGAACAATAGACAGCAGGCTTGCTTTGTGGAAAGAGTCTAGAAGCATTTGGCAGCTGGTGACATGAACAAGGTGGGAAATCCAGATGGTTTGACAGCTGAATTAGTAGAATGTTTTTTGTTCTTTTATCACAAGCAAATGGGGAGAAGGGAAAGTCAGGGATCGAATTGGGCACTTGGATGTGGGATTTGTCTGAAGATGCTATATTACAATAGATCTACCATACAGAGCACAATTCTGTGATAATTTAACTGTTTTGCAGATTTGGGACTATCTCCCCATCTCACAGCTCTCATGGCAGGTGGGCGGCCTTTAGGACACAGCAGCAGCAGCACAGGGGACACTGGTTTCAGCTGCTCTCAGGATTCAGGTAACTGTTGTTTTCCTTTCACAGACAGAAGATTTTACTTGCAGAATTCTGTGGGCAGTCTGTATTTATGCCTAGATATCTTTTGGCAAATGAACAGTAACATTAAGCATCTCCTATGGCAGTGGTTTTCAACCTATGTTCCATAGACCACTGATATCCTGAGCAGAATTGCCTTAGCTTCTCCTCTGTGTATTTGATCTTGAAGCGTGTACTACGAAAATGCTGTTCAGCCCAGGAGAATAATTTCTTTCCCTAATGGATATTTCCTAAGAGCATGATAATCTGTTTGTTCCATTGCTTTTTTCTCCTTCCTTCAGTAATCTTCCGCGCTCCCCAAGAAGCTAAGCAGCAAACTGCTAGGGAAATAGGCCTTCACTTCCTGCTCGTAGGAGCTTTCATTTGGCCACTCTATGCTAGAGCCTCTCTTATCAAGCAGAAGCTTCCCATCTTTGTCTTGAATCTCTCAGATAGTAGCTAGGGAGAGGTCACTGTGATCTGCTGTGGTAATAGGGGGGTTGTGGTTTTAACTACCCACAGAAGGACGTTTTAAAGAGCATCTATTTTAAAGAGCATTTTTTTAAAGACACCAGAGAGCACTCTTCTGACAGGTGCAGCTCTGCAGTGCTTTCTGCTTCCCTCTGACTGGGAGAGGAGGCTGGCAGGGTGGTATTTTTCATGAAGGCAACACTACTCCACTAATACTGTGGATACAGTAAGTGAATTGTAGGCTTATAAGCAGCTATAAGTGATAAAGGGTAATGAGGAACTCTTCTCTTTATAGCTATCTGAAAAAAGACACCAAAAGGCCTCCACATCAAAGATATAAGTTGTTAGCCCCAATGTGTAGGGAATTCGAATTGGGAAACGACAGAAGACAGGCTTTTTAGGTAGTATAAGCCAAAGGAGATGTATAAAGAGAAAAGATCAAGGAATGCCTGTTCCAGATCAAGTATTTAATGAGGCAGATAATATAAAAATCATCCATATTCAGTCAAAACATTACCTTAGCATCCCTTCTAAACTAGGGATGTAATAGTATAGTCAATTAACCAATAAGCAAAAGCTTATCGGTTAGGGCTATAGACTACAAGCATCCCCCCCACCAGTACATTTTTTAGCAGGCTGGCCAGTAGGATGGCTGTGTCCCACCTTGCGCCTCTGCAGCTCTGCATTTAAAGTGTATTAGGAGCTGGGCGGGCAGACAGCCTGGCTTAGTTCTGGCTCAAACCGGGTCTGGGAGCTCAGACCTCTGCCCCAGACAGGGGCTTTTGGCACCCCGTGCTGCTGCTTCTATATCAGAGGCAACAGCATGGGGCTACACAAAGACAGTCCATGAGGGGAGCTGGTTTTTAAACTGGATCCCCTCACGGACCAGCTCTGCCTGGTAGCCCACTCTACTGCCTCTGATACAGAGGCAGGAGTGTGGAGTGGCAAGGAGTTCCTTGGGAGTAGGGCCAGATTGCACTGGGTGCTGGCCCAGCCCCCGGGGACTATAGAATAGTCAAGTAACTGATAAGAATTCATGAGGTTACTCAACTATTCAATTAACTGATGTTTAACATCCCTATTCTATACGGCTGTGTCTTCACTGGGCCACTTATTCCGGAAAATCAGCCGCTTTTCCGGAATAAGCTGCTTGCTGTCTACACTGGCCCTTGAATTTCCGGAAAAGCAACGATGTTCTACTGTATAAAATCAGCCGCTATTCCAGAAAAACTATTCTGCTCCCACTCGGGCATAAGTCCTTATTCCAGAACACTGTTCCGGAAAAGGGCCAGTGTAGACAGCCCAGTAGTCTTTTCCGGAAAAAAGCCCCGATCGCGAAAATGGCAATCGGGGCTCTTTTCCGGAAAAGCGCGTCTACATTGGCCACAGACGCTTTTCCGGAAAAAGGGCTTTTCGGGAAAAGCAGCCTGCCAATGTAGACGCTCCTTTTCCGGAAAAACTGAAAACGGAATAGTATTCCGTTTTAAGCAGTTCCGGAAATTCATGCCAGTGTAGAGACAGCCTACAGGTCTCCACTTCTGAGGCAAGAATTACAGGCCAATTTCCTTACTCAATATGGTTTTTAAAATATATGCTAAACATTTTTCTCAAGGACTAGAGTGTCTTCTTCCTAATTTTACCGATCCATTTCAGTCTAGGTATCCAAGGAGTAGGGCTTGGATCTTGCCCCATTGACATCAATACCCCAAATTATCCACAGAACATTAAAAGTATCTCCCTCATTTAGCATGGTCTATGAGGAAGATAACTCAGTCTTTCATTATTATGTGTTTGGAGAGGCATTTGACAGGATGGAATGGAAATATGTATATATCATAGTGCAATTCTGGACCATCCTTCGTTTAACAAAAACAGGTTTGCTAAATACATCATTAGTTAAGGTCAGATATGCGAGGCAGTGTCTCGTCTCATGGAACTCATCGTGGATGCGTGTTGTCATCTCTGCTCTAAATTGGTCCTGGACCTTCTGGATATTCCAATAATAATAAATCCAGGAATCAACTGAACTTGTGTGGCTGGGAGGGTATAATTGTGTGGTGTGCAGTGGGTATAATTGAACTGATGAATGATTTGGGACAAGATATAAAACATGGAACAGATGTTGAAAGAAGCTTTTGATTCATCATCAGAGTGCAAATGTTTTTGGCCCGAGAGTAACGCGTCCCGTGCATTCAGGGGAGCGCATGTTGCACCTTTCAACAGCAGGTGTAAGAAGCAATTACACAGCATGCTCCCTTAGTGCTCTCTGAGGCACACTGTCTACTTCTGTGCCAAGCAGGCAGAATGCCTCTCTGATTGTCACAAGGATTATCTACACTAGGGATGTTAAGTAATGGTTAATTAGCTAATTGAATAGTCGATGGAATTTCCATTGACTACTCAATTAGTAGATAAATGGTAGTGCTCGCTAACACCGCTGTGGCTCTGCATTTTAGATTTAAATCTAAATGCAGAGCCGCAGCCAGGACTGCTACTTCCCTGGTACCCCCCTCCTCCTACACTGCAGAGACAGTGCTGGGGTTGGGGGGGACCAGCTTTTAAGCTGGCTCCTCCCAGCAACAGCTCTTGCTCTCCCCCTTGCTGCCTCTGATACAAAGGCAGCAGATGGGGGAAAGCAAGTAGTTGAATAGTCACTCAACTAGTCACTTACATCCCTAGTCTACACTGCAATTAAAAAGCCCGGGCTAGCCCATGCCTACTGACTAAGGGGCTCTAATTGTGGTATAGACGTTCTGGCTCCAGACTGGGCTCTAGAATCCTGCATGGTGGGAGGGTCCCAGAGCTCAGGCTGCAGCTCGAGCCTAAATGGCCACACTGCAATTAAACAGCTTCTTAGCCAGAGCCCTGTGAGCCTGACTCAGCTGACCCAAGCCAGCCACAGGTGTCGAAGTGCAGTGTTGGCCTACTCTTAGTGCCTGTATTCAGCCATAACTGTGTGGTAGTGAGGAGCAAGACCATATCCCAGTGCCTGCACCCCCTACATCCTACCCCCTGCTCCAGCCCATAGCCCTCTCCTGCACACCAAACCTCTCATCCCTGGCCTCACCCCAGAGACCACACCCCCAGCCAGAGCCCTCAGTCCCTCCTCCTGCACCTCAATCTCCTGTCCCAGCCTGGTGAAAGTGAGGTGACAGAGGGAGGGGGGATGGATTGAATGGGACAGGGCTTCGAAGAATGGGTGGGATCTTGGGGAAGGAATGGGGTATGGACAGGGAAGGAGTGTTTGGTTCCATGCAATTAAAAAGTTGGCAACTTTAGATAATAACTTGTGTGAAATCCCATCACAGTTGAATGCGGAGTGATAATACATCAGCACATTTTAGGCATCTTTTAAAGAGAGGGGCGAAAGGCCATGCACTCAAAAATTCATTTCCCCCCGATAATTTTAGGTTTGTCTTCTCAGGGGTTGGTACTATTTCTAAACGTTTTCTGCATTTCAGGGACAGATGTGATGCTGCTTGAGGACTATAGTTCAGATGGTGCTCATCACCCGCATTGTGTTTATCCCTATCGACGGAGGAGTTCAGTGACATTCGAAGATGAAGTGGAGCAAATCAAAGGTGTGTTCAGGATGGTTACAATAATACTGCTCACCTGGGATGAGCCCCCTGCACCTCCCAGATTGCTGCCCAGCCTAACTGTCCCTCTCTTAAAACTTAGAACACAGGGTATATTTACACTACAGAGAAGATTGAAACTGCCGCTTTCGATCTTCCAGGGTCCGAATTAGCGGGTTTAGTGAAGACAGCTAATTCGAAGTGAGAGGGGCACTTCAGTTGATGCTGGTCGTCCTGCTTCCACGAGGAGTAAGGGAAGTCAAAGGGAGAACGTTCTCCCTTTGATTTCCTACAGTGTGGTCAGTGTCAAAAGTTGAGTTAAGGTATTTCAACTTCAGCTACACAATTAATGTAGATGAAGTTAGGGATCTTAATTTGACTTTTTCCTGTAGTGTAGACATGCCCTCAGAGAACAAGTATTATTCCCTGGGCTCTTCACCCCTTCCCCTCCAATAGCTGCTCTGACTCCTCCCTTCTGCAGATTCCTCCACAACCTTCTTGAGAGGCCCCCCACTCACTCCATCCTTTATTGCTGGGTCACCTATTTTCACCACTGATGCCTGCTCTGACTTCCATCTCATTGACTGTTCTCCCATGCCACCTGGGCTACATCTCCCAGCTGTTTCCCATCCTGATGCTGCCAGTGAGTGAGTGGAAGGGAGGGAAGAACACGTTTTCTGGAACAGGGAAGTGAGGCTAGTCAGGACTCAGGTATATTTTAAAACTGTCTTTCTACCGTCTGTCCAATTCTTTTTAAGATCTGCTCTTTTCTTCTTATTCACATAGGAATGACTTTAAAGCCAGGACAGATGTGTGTTTGATATAAGTGCATCTGCTCTTGCACCACACTGTAGCTAACCAATCTAGGGATGTAAAATCCCATTTAATCAGTTAACTGATTGAACATGATGTTTAACTGGTTAACCACTTAAATGGGGGTGAGCGGAGACTGCCGCACTTGGCTGGAGCAGCCCCCTTCCCCTAAGTCCCGCTGGTTAACCATAACCAGTAAGCATCACCTGTAACCAATTAGCTATTCACATTCCTAAACCAATCTAGGAGACAACATAGAACTTTTAGAAACTGCATGAAATTCTTATGGGATACTAGGGAGCTTGTGATGACCAGTAAGACAGAGTGGTGCATAACATTTCTGTGAAAAAATATTTTGAAGCTTAGTGTGCTTTGAGAACCTCAGATAAAATATGCTATGGAAGCATAAGTAGTATTAGTTGCAATAGTAATTATATGTAGAAGACATGATCCCACATTTGCAGACCCGAAGACCAATATTTGCCCTCAGATGTTTGCACGTTATTAATTGTTCTGTCTTTATTTTTTTAGAAGCTGCAAAGAATTCTGTTTTCCATGTAAAAGCTGAAGTGCATAAATCTTTGGACAGTTATGCATCCAGCTTGGCTAAAGCTATTGAAGCTGATGTGAAAATCAGCTTATTTGGAGAAGATGCTTTACCGGGATCTTTGTTCCCTTCGCGGACTGTACCAAGCAACAGTGTTGGTGTACGGCGTAGTGGCAGGGCTCAGGTTGGCCAAAGACTTCAGCTGCAAAGCATTGATGAAGGGAATATTTGACAAGAGCACTGAACCGGAAGAAACCACTAAGTAGGACCAGTTCTCATTATTTTAAAAGAAGCAGGATATTCAGAATGGCTTAACTTCAGTGTTTTAGTCAAGAACACTTGAAAATACCTGAATACTTGTCATTAAATACATACATCTGCATTTTAGAACAGTATTTACTTACTGTTCAGGGTACTGTAAATGTGTTTGTGTAATGTTTTTAATTCATTAGGCAGCACATAAAAACATAGGATCTGCCTTACTGGACCAAACTGAATACAGATCAAATATCTGTCAGTGGTCAATTCCTGATATTTCATAGGAAAGCAAACCACACAAGAAAAACCCCATGCAGCAATATATGAGGTGTTGTAGAGAACTGACACATGAGCTATCAATGTAATCCCTAAAAGAGGAGATTTGATGGTTCTACTTACTTGGAACTTTATACACTGTGTTGTTTTGGGGAACTGTAAAAAAAAGACCAGGTCATGCATTTAACAAAAGCACAAAATCTGAGACTAGTTTTCAGATTTCCAAGATCCCTTTTATCCAAATTATGGCCCTGTTTACTTTTCATGTTGGATTATGTTTTTGACAGTCATGGGAATGCTAAATATGAGGCCTTTGTTCCACTGGACAAGTGTTTCACCAGGGAGAGCAGATATATCATTCCCACATATAATGGGTAAAGGCAGGCCAGCATTGGAAAGATGGTTGCAGAAATGGTTTCAAAAGACTGACATGCATATTTTGTTTGGGTTCTCTGTGAGAATTATTTGCTTTCCTTGTTTTGTTTTTACTTGGAGGCATTGTACAGCTACCAAGATTTAATAAGGATGAGATTGAATATCAATTCTTCATTGCCTTTTAATATTGACATTATTCTTCAGGACACATTCTTTACACATAGAAAAAGTACGAGTTGGATTTTTACAAGGGAGCATGTCTTTTTTGTATTGTTTAAGCAATAGCTACCTCAGTGCAAGTCTTTCTTGGAGTTAAACTCATGAAATCTTAAAGTAATATTTAGCACTTATATAGCACTTTTCACATTCCAAGCGCTCTATGAACATAAATTAACCTTTACAGCTCCCAGCCCCCAGGTAAGCAATGTAAAGTCCCTGTTTTGTTGAAGCAGCAAAGTGAAGGACCAGGCTTGCCCAGAAGTGCCAGGCTCACTGACAGGGGGAGAGGGCAAGGAAAAGGGGGCAATTGCACCGGAGCCTGGTGGCATTAAGGAGGCCTGGTCCTTTTAAACAGTGCTGCTGTAGAAGTGTGGCAGCAGCTGCAGGGAGCCCTGGAGCTGGAATCCACGGAGCAACAGGGGGGAGCTCCCTGCCACTTTGAACCCCTGCCTGGGTCCAAGGAGCAGCAGGGCAGAGGGAGGGGGACAGAAGGAGCAGGGAGAGGAGAGCTGGGCTGGGAATGAGGGAAGAGAGCCAGGCTGGGAAGAGAAGAAGGGAGCCAAACTCTGGGGGTAGGGCTGGGTGCAGGATTGCAGGGAGCGAGAGACGCAAATGAACTGGGCTGGGAGGGCAAAAGTGTAGAGGAGTTCAAACTAGGGATGTTAAATTGTGGGTAATCAGCTAATCGAGTAGTCGATGGAATGTCCATTGACTATTCGATTAGCCGATAAGGAGGGGAACTGTAGAACTACAGCAGGATTAGCTCCCGGCCCGGGACCTAACCCCACTGCGGCTCTGCCTTTTAAATGTATTAAGAGTCTAAAGGGTCATAACACATTTAAAAGGCAGAGGCATAGCTGGGGGACCAGGCGCAAGCTGGGAATCAGTTGATTCCCAGCTCGTGACCAGTCCCTTCCCCCGCTGCATGTCTGCTTTTTAAATGTATGAAGAGCCGCCTGGCTCTTCATACATTTAAAAAGCAGACATGCAGCAGGGAGGACGTGGAGCGAGTCGGGACAGCTGACTGGCTCGCGTCTTGTCCCCCTCCCTGCGCCTCTGATTTTTAAATGTATTAAGAGCATTTAAAAAGCAGACACATAGGACCAGGCTTGAGCTGGAAATCAGCTGATTCCCGGCTTGTGCCCAGTCCCCCACTATGCCTCTGCCTCTTTTTCCCGCTCTGGAGATGGTACTAGGGGAAACTGGCTTTTAAACTGGCTCCCTCCAGCACCACCTTCTGCTCCCCCACTTGTTGTCTCTCTCTGATAGAGGCAGGAAAGGGGGGGAGGGAGCGACTAATCAAGTGTCTACTTGACTATCTGATAAGCTTATGCTTATTGGGTAATCAACTGCTTGACTAGTTGCTTACATCCCTAATGCATACAGGGGTAGGCAAGGAAGCTGGGAGAAAGGAGTTCGGGGGGTACAGAACCTCTGGGGAGCAGAAAGGGGAAGGAGAATGGGATGGATACTTCCAGGCAGGTGGGGGATGGAGCAGTGACTGACCAAAGGGTCCTCTGATTGAGGGGTGGTGCTGGGGTTTCTCTGGGCAGGGAGGAAGGTGGATTCTGGCTCCCACTGAGGGAGGAAATTAGGGGTCCAATTGATGTGTTGTCCTGGGGCTTGGAATTCCTGTCTGCAGGCCTGAAAAGTGCTCGCTCATTGTGTGTGATCCACATGGTAACTGTAGGGGCACAATACCTCTGAAAATCAGCGTTAAGGCATCTCAGTTTGGGCACTTAAAAACCTGAGAATTAGAGAACTCTTGTGACAGTTGAGCTGCATGTGACTTACCCAAGGCCACAGACAGAGTATCAGAGGGTAAGAACTCTAGATTTAATGAAACTCAGCCTCATTTCTAAACTTCTAGGTCACACCTTTCCCTGGCCCCAGTTCAACAAAGCATTCAAGCACATGCTTAAATCCATGCCTGTTCAACAATGCGCTTAAGCTCATGCCTCAGTACTCACTTCTGTCCCATTGAAGTCAATGAGATTTGCTTTAAATTAAGCATGTGTTTTGCTGAATAGGGATGAACTATTGAATTGAGACCTCAATAGTTCACTAGTATGGGGTGTTTTGCATAGCTACAAAATATTCAGGAATGAAAGCTAATAATATCGGTTTGTGAGGAATTGATAGCCAGAAACCTATTGACCCCAATCACGCATTCATTTTACTTTATTTAATTTTTCAATGTATAAATTGTATCTTTTGGCAGCTCTGGGCAAATGTTCAAGAATACGTAAATCCATTAATTGCCAGGAAATGCCCTGCACCAAGGTCATTATTGCCATTGTAAAAGGAATATGTCACTGGAATTCTTTTCATGAGTGATGCTGTTTTCATTGCTGTCTATGTAAACACACACATGGTATAGTAGCTCGTCCGATTGTTAGAAACAGTGTCTTAATGTTCCACTTACAGGCAGTCCCCGACTTACGCGGATCCGACTTATGTCGGATCCGCACGTACGAACGGGGCTTTCTCGGCCCGGAGCTCGCAGGCAGCGGTCCCGCCACCTCGACCTCTGGGGCGAGAAAAGCTGCTACCGGTGCCCCTGGTCTGCTGGGGACCGTCTACAGCAGACCAGGGGCACTGGGAGCAAAGCCGCAGCAGTGGCTTTGCTCCCCGTGTCCCTGGTCTGCTGGGGGGGGGGGGGGGGCGCAGCTAGTGTCCCCCCCCCCCCTCCAGCAGACCAGGCTTTTGTTGTGGACCCTGGGGCAGAGCAGCTGGGGCGCTGCCGGTTGGTCACACAGCGCCGCTCTGGGCACTACTGGACCAACCCGGCAGCACCCCAGCTGCTCTGCCCCAGGCGTCCTGATTCAGCCGCTGCTGGTCAGTTTCAGCAGCGGCTGAATCAGGACGCCTGGGGCAGAGCAGCTGGGGTGCTGCTGGGTTGGTCCAGTAGCGCCGAGGAGCGGTGCTACTGGAGCAACCCAGCAGCACCCCAGCTGCTCTGCCCCAGGCGTCCCCAAGTCAGCCACTGCTGAAACTGACCAGCGCTGACTACAGGAAGCCCGAGGCAGAGTTGCTCTGCCCCGGGCTTCCTGGAATCAGCCGCTGATCAGTTTCAGCAGCAGCTGACTTGGGGACGCTTGGGGTTCTTAAGTTGAATCTGTATGTAAGTCAGAACTGGCGGTCAGTTTCAGCAGCGGCTGAATCTAGACGCCAGTTCTGACTTACATACAGATTCAACTTAAGAACAAACCTACAGTCCCTATCTTGTACGTAACCCGGGGACTGCCTGTATTTTGTAAACCCTTGCAAAACAATTTGACCAAAAATGCCATTGAAGAAAAGGGAACATAGTTTGGATGGATTGGATTTACCCTTATTCACCATTAGGTTGAGTTGAAGTAATTGTCAAGATTCAGGCCCAAAGGCATAAATGTAGGGGGGGAGACCACCAAGGCTCATATGAAAGCACAAAATAGTTAGCATTATTTAAAGAGCACCTTATGCACCAAAACACAGACCCAAATTCAGCCCACCTGAAGGTTTGAGGAGTTGCACCTGCTTATACCAAGGTTGAATTTGATTCAGTGTTAATTTCACTAATAGATTAATAATATATTTGCTAAATAACTTATTTACAAAACAAAACATCTTAAACCCTCTCCATAATACCGTTGTTAGTGTTTTCTAGTTTGAGGCATTATTAGGGAAATAACTAATTAAGAAATACACATTTTACAAAGTTGCATGCAGAGTATAAGGAAAAACATTGTAAAGTGAGCAGTCGATTTTCATTCTGCACCCTGCATGAAGTGTCCCACCCCTGAAAAAAGTGAGATTTAAAAAAAAAATTACTTTTTGATAATCAAAGGTGTTACTGATTTCACGGCAGAGGAATTTTTTTAAATGTTGACAATGTTCCACTAAAGAAAGTAATAGTTCTAGCCTAAGACAAAAGCATGGAACATGTTGCATGACACTTCCGCCCCTTCCTTAGTTCACCAGTATTATTTGTCAGATTCTGTCCTTTTCTGGCAATCAGAATTGAATTCATGTTGAGATTTATCCTTAGGGTTCAGTTATGTCCTCCATGAGTCAGCAATTATGATCAAGTTTGTTCCACGAGGAGAATGTGGGTTTTGCCCTCCTCTCCCCTGTATTTACATGCATCCAAGGGACAACGGGGGGTCAGGGACAAATGCACAGTGGCCTCCTAACTCTCTACTGTCTCTGGGTGTGCCACTTCACCCTGGAAGCATGGCTCCAAATGTCATGGGCAGCTATCAAATCAAAATGCATGTAGTCCACCCTTACACAAAGCAGTATTTAATTAATCAAAAAAAATTTAGCATCTTTAATGCCCCAGTCTAGGAAGGCATTTAAACACATGTCTAATTGTAAGTATGTGAGTAGTCCCATTTACTTCATGGGACTTCTCATATGGTAAGTATCTCAGAGTCCTTATTTTGTATAAATTGCCATGTCTGACACCCTACAGAAATGGTTATCTGAGACCATGTTTTACAGCCTTTTGTGAAATATGTTTTCTAAATTAAAAAATTAAGACCCAGGGCTGTGTCTACACTGGCATGAATTTCCGGAACTGCTTAAAACGGAATACTATTTTGTTTTCAGTTTTTCCGGAAAAGGAGTGTCTACATTGGCAGGCTGCTTTTCCGGAAAAGCCCTTTTTCTGGAAAAGCGTCTGTGGCCAATGTAGATGCGCTTTTCCGGAAAAGAGCCCCGATCGCCATTTTCGCGATCGGAGCTTTTTTCCGGAAAAGACTACTGGGCTGTCTACACTGGCCCTTTTCCGGAACAGTGTTTCGGAATAAGGACTTATGCCCGAGTGGGAGCAGAATAGTTTTTCCGGAATAGCGGCTGATTTTGTACAGTAGAGCATCGTTGCTTTTCCAGAAATTCAAGGGCCAGTGTAGACAGCTTGCAGCTTATTCCGGAAAAGCGGCTGATTTTCCGGAATAAGTGGCCCAGTGTAGAAACAGCCCAGGAGTACAGATTTTGCTTTCAGTTCCCTCCCTCTCAGTCCAGAGAAACATGGTTGGCTTCAGTGGAGTTAATGCAGATTTACACCATTGTTAGTGGGATCAGAATCTTGCCCAGTGAGTTTGACATCTGAGTCATCGTTTCCATGAGAACAAGCAAGTAACAAATTGGATATGTCATGTTTGGCATGTGTAAATGCACTGAAGTCAGTGGGGCTGCATCAGAGTATAACTGACAGCAGAATTTAGCACAAAGCATGCATAGGTTCATTCATATCTCTTCTCCATCTGACCCCTCTCCCAATTAATGCTGAAAAAATTATGAATATGTTTATTTCAAACTGTCAGTTTATTTCTATTCTATTATATAATTAATTTCAGTTTACTGTGAGCGTAGTCATTAAGTGTTATATATGTGATAAATGTGTTCAAAATATGCACTCCCTGTTTAAAACCTTTCTGCAGAGAAGAACAGATATTCTTAGCATTTATTCTACCTCTCTCACTGGCATAAATCAGAGGTAACTCCATTGCAATCAGTGGAGTCAGTGGAGTTACATTGATGCAAAAGGAGAATCGGACTCTGAATGCTATATTTTTTAAAAAGCTTTGATTGTTTCAAATCAGAGGTGCTATTCTGACTGTAAATTTACAGAAGTAGATTAGAGGACAGTCAAAAATAGCTGCAGTCAGTGTTGGCTAATGTTAACCCCATTTTTGTATAATTTTCATGGTACTATATGTTATTACCAGGCACAGGTTTGTGTAATTGAAACACTATTCTGACTAAAAAGTTTTGGTATCTTTATATTCATTTTGTATTTCTCTCCTCCCCTAACTTTAAGTGTTAAAATGGATACATTATTTTGTTAATACTTTGAAAAATAAAAGTGGATGTACACTGAAATTGTTCTCACTTAAAACGGTTTCAGCAATAACAAGAGGCATTTGATTGATGGTAGTTTGGCACTGGTAAAGTATCTTAAAACAAGAAACATGGTGGAACTGAATAGCGTAAAGGTGTGCCAATGGAACATGGAGCTTTTCACTGCCATGTCACTCATGAAAATACAATCCACCACTGGTGTTCAAGTTTCTTTCTGTTGGCTGTTTAATGGTTTGGCCCCTGGCAAGGATAAATAACACAGTGATAAATATGCCTGTGTCCAGTCTATTCAAGTGCACTTACTATTAGATCCTGTGGACTGAACTTCACTAATGCATGCAAAAATGGGAATTTTTAAGGGAAATGTCATCATAGGTGCTGACTCCAGAGGTGCAGGGAAAAAATGGAGAGTGCAGAAGCCTCCGTATCAGCTCCCTCCTCTCCTGATCAGTGCTATCCCCTCTCTCACCCACGTTCCCACACACTGCAATCAACTGTTTTGCGACATGCCAGAAACAGGCAGGGAGGTAAGAGTGAGTGTATGGCATGCCCAGGGGAGGGGGCACAATGGGAGAGGGTGGGAAGGGAGGGGTGGAGTCTTGGGGGAATGGATGGAGTCAGGGAAGAGTCTGGGGCAGAGCCGGGGATCAAGCACCATCCCTCCACAGCACATTGGAAAGTCAGTGCTTGCGTCAGTGTAGACAAGACCTCAATGAATTTGAATTCTTGAAGTCCATTTCTCAGTGGAGAAATTGCATCTACATTACATAAACCAACATCACAATTGGTACTAAATGGTCCACACTCTAGGAATCTTATCATAGGGCACATCTACATAGTACACTAAAACCCAGCTAAGACTCAGGTTGAAGCCCTCTTCAGTCCATGTAGAAATTAGTCTCACTGAGGCCAGTAACTCCTCTTGATGCAGGCCTGCAGACCCTGCTTGGAGTGGGGTGGGGTGGACCAGGTCACAGGTCCGGCTGTAATGCAAGGTCAGAGCCCAGAAATTTTGCAATGTGGACAAAGCTTTAGTCTAGAATCTAGACTCTAGATCATCAGATTCAGATCTGGAGAGTCTGCCAGTATTATCTCACAGTCTCCTCGGGATGTGCTCCGTTGTTCTTCAGTTCCAAAACTTGTCACTTACTTCCCAGGAACTGCAAACAATCTTCTGATTTAAAATATTTAGGATTGTCAAGAGGTAAAGTATAAAATAAACAGCCCTATGCGGACCCTAGAGGTTGAGCTCAGTGAGTTTACCTCATGGTAAAACTGAAATGCCTGGTTTTCACTGTTTTTACCTCAGGATAGCTCACACGTGTTATTTACACATCTCTTGGCAGTGAAAACATGGCCTGGGTCACATTTGAGGCAGTAGTAAGGAATAACATACAGGAAGGCCTGCTGCTGCTGTTCATACTGTACCTTATCTGTGCAAAGGTTCTCAGTCTGGCACCTCAGCAGTATGAAATCTACTTTAAAATGGCCACAAATTATACTACATTTATTTTATCCACTCTCATTGCTTGATCCTATTGCCAGCAGCATTCTGTTTGTGATTACTCCTGTTTCCTAATTTTAACTAAACCGATGGGCAGATCTACAGTACAAAATGTACATGTACTACCGTGGTTCAGCCAATCTTGTGGAGATGCTCTAAGCCAACAGGTGAGAAGTCTCCTGTCGTCTTAATAATCCACCTCTGCAAAACAAAATTCAATAAAGACAAGTGCACTACACTTTGGAAGGAAAAAATCAAATGCACAACTATAAAATGGGGAATAACTAGCTAGGCAGAAGTACTGCTGAAAAGGATCTAGGTAGATCGTAAACTGAATATGCATCAACAATGCGATGTAAGTGCAACATTCTGGGGTATATTAACAGGATTATTGTATGCAAACCATGTGGCTGTGTCTAGACTGGCAAGTTTTCCCAGAAAATCATCTGCTTTTCCAGAAAAACTTGCCAGCTGTCTACACTGGCCGCTTGAATTTCCGGAAAAGCACTGACGATCTCATGTAAAATCATCAGTGCTTTTCTGGAAAAACTATGCTGCTCCCGTTTGGACAAAAGACTTTTGTGCAAAAGGGCCAGTGTAGACAGCATAGTACTGTTTTCCGCAAAAAAGCCCCGATCGTGAAAAAGGCGATTGGGGCTTTTTTGCGGAAAAAAGCGTCTAGATTGGCCATGGACGCTTTTTGGCAAAAAGTGCTTTTGCGGAAAAGCATCCTGCCAATCTAGACGCGCTTTTCCGAAAATGCTTTTAACGGAAAACTTTTCCGTTAAAAGCATTTTCGGAAATTCATGCCAGTGTAGACGTATCCCAAGAGTTAATTGTCACAGCACAGAGGAGGTGTGGTGCAAGGGGCACGGTGAGGGGCAGAGCCCTGGTATAGGCATTCCTCGGGGTGGGGGTCAGGTCATTGGGGTTTTTTTTTTTGCGGGGTGGGGAGAATATCCCAGCAGGTGTCTGCAGGTTGGGAGTGTTTCTAGGGAGGCTACTTGACAATTGTGAAACCTCAGCTGTGGAACTATGTCCAATTCTGGGTGTCACGCTTTAGGAAAGATGTGAATAAATTGGAGTAAGCCCAGAGGAGAGCAACAAAAGATTTAGAGAACCTGATCTATGAGCAGAACCCTACCAAATTCACAGTACATTTTGGCCAATTTCAGTTACACTGTTTTTAAAGCTTCAGGGGTTAGCCGAGTTAGTCTGTTAGGGTGTGTCTAAACTACATGGCTCCATCGATGGAGCCATGTAGATTAGGCTGATCGGCAAAGGGAAATGAAGCCGCGATTTAAATAATTGCGGTTTCATTTAAATTTAAATGGCTGCCGCGCTGAACCAACGAACAGCTGATCAGCTGTTTGTTGGCACAGCGTGCTAGTCTGGACGCTCCCGCACCGACCTGAAATCCCTTTATCGACCTCCCCGTTATGCCTCGTAGGATGAGGTTTACCGGGAGGTCGATAAAGGACTTTCATGTCAGCAGGGGAGCGTCCAGACTGCCTCGATCTGCCGACAAACAGCGGATCGGCAGAGCGGGACAGCCATTTAAATTTAAATGGAGCCGCGATTATTTAAATCGCGGCTTCATTTCCCTTTGCTGAACAAACAAATCTACACGGCTACATCGACGGAGCCATGTAGTTTAGACGTACCCTTACAGAAAAAAACAGGAAACAAATGGTCTGGTAGCACTTTATAGACTAACTTACATGTAGATGGTATCATGAGCTTTCGTGGGCACAACCCACTTCTTCAAATGACCGAAGTTATGATTAGGGGGTAAGAAAACACAAAATAAATAGGAGAAGGGAGGGGGGGGGGGAGAAAGATGTTCTGCTGCCCACACTGCTACCTCTATGCATAAAGTATCAGGAGAAAGGGTGCTAAACCTGAGTAGATAAAGATCAAAGTTAGTGGATGGATAAGGCAGGAAGGATACCATTCAAAAGTAGAATAGTGATAGAGATGCAGCCCTATTAGCCTGCTGTAGCTGAAACAAAAGACAGAACTATGTAGTTAAACTATGTAAAGTGCTACATAGTGCTGTCTTTCATTCAAAAAGTAGTTAGCACCTTCATTGATAAAGGTTCCACCACTCCAAATCTTGGAATTACAATTCTTATGCAAATTCAATTCAATTAATTATGGACTTAATTAAGATTTGGAGTGGTGGAACCTTTATCAATGAAGGTGCTAACCCCTATCATACTCTGTCCTGAGCCTCTTACATCCCCAAACTCCTGCATCCCCACATCCTGTCTTCTGCCACAACATTCCTGCACCATCCACACATGGCAAATGTATATCCTGACCCATCATACTCACAACCTTCTTGCCCTGAGCCCTGCACACATCCAACACAAACTCCTGCACCCTCACATCCACAAGCCTGTGGCTTGCTCAGCACCCCAACCTTCCACCTGAGCCCAACACTCCCCAGCCTGGAGCCCCCTCCCCGAGCCAGCATCCCCTTCTCCTGCATCCAAGTTTCCTCCCAGAGCTTGCACTTCTCACCCCTTCCCACATCCAAATCCCTCATTCCCACCCCACAGCCTGCACCTCCTTTCTCAACCAAGTGAGAGCGTATAATGGCTGAGGATAGCAAGTGATGGAGCGATGGGGAACAGAGAGGATGGGGCCTCAAAAGAGTGGAGTCTTGGGGAAGGAATGTGATTTTAATGTATTGGTGGGTGGGTTGGTTGGTTTTTTTTGTTTTTGCTTGACAAACCTAGGCATAGGGACACCAGTTTAATAATCCCTCATAAGGCACCATAAATCCTAAGGACGGCCCTGGTTGTAAGGTTTTTATAGGGGGGGGGGGGTCACGGTATTGCCACCGTTACTGCTGTGCTACGTTTGTTGCAGGACTGTCTGCAGAGCTGGGCAGCAGACAGGCGGGTTGCACAGTACGGGAGAGAGGCATCACTTTTTCTAGGGGCGCAAGGGCCAGCCCCTCCTCCTCAGAGCCGGGGGGCGGGGCAGGCAGTGCTGGGACAATGTCTGCGCCCCTCCCCCAGCTGGGGGCGGCTGCGGAGCCCTGGGCGCACGCGGGGCGCTGGCAGCGGCAGCAGAGCCCGCAGGTGGTGGGCGGGCCGGGCGCACCTCTCGCTTGTTCCCATTGGTTGCCTCCCGCCCAGTGACCTGCCCCCTGGGCCTGGCCGCCTCCTCCCAACCGTTGAGTGCGCGCGCGGACAGGGAGCGGGTCAGGAGCAAGGCCCTGTTGCGATTGGCCGGGCATCCTCCCGCCCCGATCTGATTGGTCACTGTGTCATCGAGGGGCGGGAACAGGAGAGGGGATTGGCTGGCTCCGAGAGCGGGGGAGGGGGCGGGACCTATGGAACGCGTGGGTTGTTTCCTTCCCCCTTCCCCCCCCCCCCCGGAGACTCTGCAGGGAAGGCGGCGGGGGCTCTGGGGCGCGGCATGGAGGCGGTGCGCTGCGCGGGGCACGGTGAGGGGCGGAGGGTCTGGGGGCGCCCCCGTTCTCTGCGCGCGGGGCCCTGGGGGGGTGTCCCCAGACGGGGGGGGCCGCGCGCTGCGGGGGGCGAGGCTGGGACCAGTCTCACGAGGCTGCTTCTCTTCCCCGCCAGGGTCTCTCTGCTGCCTCAAGACGGGCGTTAAGGATGGGCCGAACAAAGGGAAAAGCTTCTACGTGTGCGGGGTCCAGGAGCAGGCGCGCTGCGGATTCACCCTCCCTGTACAGTAGGTTCAGGGGTGGGGATGTTCCTGATCTGCGCCTAGCGCCCTCTCCCCCCCCCCCCCCATGCCCAGTTCTGCCCTTCCCTGGGTCGCAGGCTTCAGATTGAAGCAACTCTGCTGCCTGTGTGTCTCTGGGCTCCTCTAGGCCATGCAGAAGATTGGAAAGAGGATATGCAAATTCTGCGGGAAGGGTCTGTCTAGACTACATCCCTCTTTCCGCAGAGGGATGTAAATTAGACACTTTGAAATTGCAAATGAAGCCGGGATTTGAATTTATTTCCCGTGCTCCGTTTGCACAGTTGCGTCATGGCGCTCTTTCGAGAAAGCGCTGTTTTGAAATTGCACCCACAGTGGCAGTTCTTTCGAAAATAGAAGCCTTTTTTCGAAAGATCCTGTAAAGATCCTCAGGTTTACAGGATCTTTCGGAAAAGGCTTCTGTTTTTGAAAGAACTGCATCTAGACTGCAGTTTAAATTTCAAAATAGCACTTTTTTGAAAGAGCGCCATGACGTGATTATGCAAATGAAGCACGGGAAATTCAAATCCCAGCTTCATTTGCAATTTCAAAGTGTCTAATTTACATCCCTGTGTGTCTCTGGGTTTGTCTAGGCTACGCGGAAGATTCGAGAGAGAATATGCAAATTCTGCGATAATTTGCAAATCTTCTGATCTCACTTTTGAAAGTGGAGCTTTCGAAAGTGAAAGTAGTCGAGACGTGGCTTTTTCAGCAGCCCCTCCCCCCGTCTTTGAAAAGTTGCTCTTCCTCAAAAATGAGGTTTATGCAGCTTTTTGAAAAAGGGGGGGAGGGTTGCCGAAAAAGCCGCATCCCGACTACTTTCTCTTTCGAATCTTCTGCGTAGTCTAGACATAGCATCTGTCTACAACCTCTGCTCTGCTGAGATGGAGTACAGGGGCAGGGGAACACCATGGCTTCAACATTCCTTACGCCTTCACCCCCCACTCTGCACAGCTAGCAGGAGAATCCTGGAAGCAGCTCTTGGAGCAAGATGGGTGGGGGGGGAAGGACAGCTGCATCTCTACTAATCAGCTGGGCTGGCTAGAGAGAAATGCTTGGTGGACTGGGTCCGGCCCCCTGCATCTGAGTTTGTCCACCTCTGCTTTAGAGAGTCTGCACAGTATTGTATTAGTTTATCTTCAGGTGGTATAAATCTTTCACCAGTTATCATTTGTATTATCATAGTTTCTAGAAGTTCTAGTTATAGACAAGGACCCACCCTGTACCAAAAATCTCAGTCTAAAACTAAGCTTAGAAATATAGATAAGTGGGACAAAGACAAGGGCACAATGAGATAATACTTGTCATCATGATAGGCAGCAGCTCATCGCACCAACTGATGTACAGTTATTAGATTTTCGTATATATGGTAAAAGATGTATAAGGATGTAAAATGTCAGCCTGCATCTCCAATTAACTACATACCTGCAACTCTGGTGTCCGTATACAACATATATACTTTTATGTGGGCTGCAAAACAGTTGTGGATTGTTGATGTAGCTGTAGATCATCCTGCAGTTTACCCTGGGTATGTCTACGCAGCAGAGCAGAAGTCAAATTAAGTTACCCAACTTCAACTACGTCAATTGCGTAGCTGAAGTCAAAATAGCTTAATTCGGCTTTCTGTGCTTTCTTCACAGCAGGACGTCAAAGGAAGAACACTCTTCCTTCGACTTCCCTTACTCCTCGTGAAATGAGGGTTACAGGAGTCAGAATAAGAAGTCCTCCAGCTCGACATTATTTTGAAATAATGGCTTGCTGTGTATACGCGCATTCTGTTGTTTCGAAATAACGTCAGTTAGTAGTAGCTAGTAGTATCAATATCATACCACGAAGGTCACAGATTCAGTGACTTTCCTTGACTTTTGCAGTAGCCAATGTGCTTGCCCTGGGGACCACTTGGGCAATGATCAATCACATCAGCCACTGTTGGGGTAATCTCAGGCACACCCATCTACCGCGCAGGAGGCGTTTGGGGAGGGTTGGGGTGTGGGTTGATGTTTACATGGTTGGGCTTAACTCTACTTGCTGCATCTGCCCATGAGCACCATCCTCACAGCTCCTGATGGTTGCGGTTCCCAGCCAGTAAGAGCTGCAGAACCAGGGCTTATGGCAGAGTGAAGGCAGCATGTGAAGCCTGGAGGTAACAGCTGGAGGTTGCTACTTCCTGGGAGTCACCTCAGCCCTGCCAAGCCCCTGCTCCTCAAGCATCTGCGATGCCTTCTGAGCTGTCTCCCTCAGCACCCTTGACATCCCCCAGGCCACCCACCCCCTCAGCTGCTCCTCCCCTCCTCAAGTTTTTTGTCAGAGTGTCAGCCGACGGTCAGGGCAGTGTGTGTGTGTATGTTTCCGAGAAAAGGTTTAACGTCCGTGTCTTTACTGCTAGGACCGGGGTCCCATCGCAGAGCGTGGCCAGCAGGCCAACAGACGCCCCGTTATATAGGAAGAGCTTATTACACCTTAGATTTTAGCTGCTAGAACACAGGGGTTCCTTTGAAGAGGGCAGCCTAGGAAAGGCTGAAAAGGTGCCCCAACGGATCTTGTCACCTGGGAGTGACACAGATCCAAACGCCCAAGCTCTCCCTATGTCTGTCCCTTTATGACCGGCTGAAGTTCTTTTAAATTGTGCTTGGTTCTATTACAGCAACTGAAGGAGTCAGGTTAAAACTTAAACAGTTACAGGTTTATTTGAGGAAGCTTATAAATCATATGGTTGCAATGGCTATTGTTCTGTTTCTTAACTACTAGCAAAATATAGATCTTAAAAATGGTTACAAAGAAGATAAAGATAGAAAAATAGAAATAATGGTACCAAGTAACAGCTTACTCTTTCTATGTGTACACTTAAGACAGAGGACCACATCCAGGTATTATTTGGGGTCGGGAAGGAATTTTCCTCCAGGGTAGATTGGCAGAGGCCCTGGAGGTTTTTCGCCTTACTCTGTAGCATTGGGCACAGATCACAGCTGAAGGACTCTCTGCATGTTGGGTCCTTCAAAGTATTTGAATGCTTCAGTATCTTTGATATAGGTGAGAGGATTATTCTAAGAGGGGTGGTTGAGATTCGGTGGCCTGCACTGTGCAGGGGGTCAGACTAGATGATCATAATGGTCCCTTCTGACCTTAAAGTCTATGAGTCTATGAGGTACAATTTTTACCCCCTTCTGTGCCTCTCGACTCCAGCATGTCAGGCCAGGGCCGGTCCCTCAATTCCTAGGAAAGACGAAAATACGAGGTGGGCGTCCCCATAGAACCTCGGGAAGTCAAACACCTAACCCGACCAGCAGGTAGAGGGTAGAATGACACTCAAAGTGAGTGTGTGCTGGACCTATCTTTTATACTCATGGGGTCACGTATTTCTCTTTCTTGTCTGTCATGCCAAATGGGGCTGGTCTGTCTTTTGTGAGACCAGTTCTTACAAGGGAGTTGTGAACTTAATTTACACTTGTAAGAGAGATAACTAAATTGGAATTACTGGGGATTCTTTTCTCAGTGGGAAATTCCTCTTCCACTTCCAGGGACTGTGTGTGTGTTCGAATCAACATGGGTGCCAGCCTGACACTTCTTGCAGCCTTGAGGCCAGCTTATTGACTTAATCGCTCTCTCTCCACATATCTGTGTTTTCAGCTTCTCAGGATCAGATGAGCCAGCATAGACTATGCTGATTTTACTGCTCCTTCTCTGCCCTGTATGCTTCAGAGAGGCAAATAAGATGGATGTGATGGGGGCGGGCTGTCTGGCTACACAGAGGTACATAGTAAAAGTCATGGACAGGCCTCAAATCCAGAGGCTGTTCATTACTTATATTAAAACCACCAGTGACTAAACCGTAGCCTTACACTTAATTTTTCTATGTAATAACAGAGATTAATCTGTCTCCTGCTTTGACTGCCTGCTTTAAATGACCCTCTTATTAATTTTAAGTGAATTTGGGGCTGTTTGAGGAGACCTGCCAATGAACTATTAATTCTGTGAACCCAAACTACCTACATGTCTCTGAGGGAAGCAGTCTTTGAAGCCTTTTTTTAAGGATTTTGCCTTGGGCATTTGTTTCTGCTGTTCTTACTTAGCCAGCTCAAATGTCTTTCCCCCCCCACCTTCAGTCTCCCTGCTTCCTACTGCTTGATCCATGAGAAGTACATGGTGGAGCTGCAAGTTCTGATACAGCAACAAGACAAAGAAGAATACTGGTAAGTTTGTCCAAAGGGAATAAGTACAGCATGTAATTCCCGTTTATTTGAAAGGCTGGGTTATCTCTTCTTTCTTGTGGCATCATAGCTTGATCACTATTTATAGTGTTTTGTGTATACCCTTTTAGGGGTTTTCACATTGTTTTTTAAATATGGCAGGTTCCAGTTCCTAAAGGCATAAAATGTAAATAAGGCTATGTCTAGACTGCAAGCCTCTTTCGAAAAAACAAGCCGCTTTTTTTGAAAGACCGCACCCAGGCAATCTGGATGTTCTCTTTTGAAGAGGCACAGTTTGCATTATGTAGCGCCTTTTTTTCAAAAGAGCACTTTCAAAACAAGGAGTTCTTCCTCGTAAAACGAGGTTTTCCACAGTCAAAAAAACTGCCGCATTCTTTCGATTTACAGGCAGTCCCCGGGTTACGTACAAGATAGGGACCGTAGGTTTGTTCTTAAGTTGAATTTGTATGTAAGTCGGAACTGGCATCCAGATTCAGCCACTGTTGAAACTGACCAGCAGCGGCTGAATCGGACATGCCTGGGGCAGAGCAGCTGGGGTGCTGCTGGGTTGGTCCCGCACCTCGGCGCTGTGGGACCAACCTGGCAGCCCCCCAGTTGCTCTACCCCAGGCATCGGGTAGAAAAGCCTGGCCTGCTTGGGGGGGGGGGGCGCACTAGCTGCCCCCTTCCATCCTGCCCCCCCCCCCCAGCAGACCAGGGAGATGCGGAGCTTTAAACGAGGCTTACAGGATCGGTCGGCAAAAGTTTCCCCAGCCGACTGATCTGCGTCTAGACTGCTGTGCTGTGCCAGATCAGCTGATCGTCGGCACAGCGCGGAGGCCATGTTTATTTTAATGAAGCGGGGATTATTTAAATCCCTGCTTCTTTGCCTATGCCAGGTACACTGGTTTACATGGCTCTGTCAACGGAGCCATATAGTCTAGACATACCCCCAATGTCTTGCTTGAAAAATGTTAACAAGGCTTTCTTATAATTGTTCTTTCATCTTTTGATTAATTTATTCAGTATCTTTCAGAATGTTGGTTCCTTTCTTATTAAGAGCCAACTCCTTTTATTCAGTGATCCACTTGTTTACTAGAAAGCAGCCTTGTTTTATCAAACAGGGCTTGACTTTGGTACAGTTTTATGTTTGTGATCCCACATAAGCTCTTAATATGCATTCAGTTAAAATTCACAATAAATAGGAAACAGCCGCAATCCAGTAAAAGCGTCTCACAGAGCTCTGTTTGTCAACTGCCAATTTATAAAAAGAAGTCCCCCTTTTATTCTACAGCCTAATTCCTCTCCATCCCTTTCTCCAGAAGGCTTAAAAGAAGAGATGGGCTGTTCAGTGCATTTAAAAATAATAAATTTGGGTTTTGATAAACCATGATGAGTCCCCAGCACTTTGATCATAATCAGTGACTGAATCATGTTGCATGTTCTCTGTCACCACGCTTTGAGTTTTCAAGTCAATAGAGGAACTATAAGCAGAGGAAGCGAATATATCCAGAGGATTTTAATATTATAGAAAGTTGTGCATTGTCAGTTAATAAGTTTGATCTCTTGTGTTTTCTAAAGATCAAGAGGGATGTACTAAATGCATACAAAGCCCTGTAAAGTGCAGATCCAGAGATTCAGGGACAACTGCTTGTACAAACTAAAATTTTAAAAATCCTCTGTAGCAGAACATAACCAGCTATAATACATATACGACCTTATCAGCTCATGTTTTCTTTTATTGTCCAAAAGGCTGCATTATCGATGCCTTAAAAGTAAGATGCAAGGGAAGAGATGGTGTGGGAGAATCCCATGGCAGGTACAAGTTTGTCATTTATACGTAAGCTACGTGCTGCTCACGCAGTGTGCGATTGTTTACATTTGTTCATTATGCACCTACTAGTTCAGCTTGTGAAGAGCTGTGGGTTCTATAGTGCAGTGTTGGGGTCTTTATTGCCTTAGATAAAACTAACAGCCTCAGGTTCAATGTACAGGGAGTAATCTGTGAAGTAGGCAACTTGAATTCTGAATCCAGCCATGGTCTGTCATCTTTTTCCCTTAGCCTCATTTCCAGCGGCTGTGTGGCTGATGAGACATCCTGCTTTCTTCCTGGTGTGGAGTAGATGGGCAGTGGGTGCATGGAATCAGCCTTATGCTTTTCATTAGTGCCTTCTACAGTCAAGGGCTTAATAGTACTCAAACAGAAAGATGATGGCTATGATGTAGCCCAGTCGGCGTTATGGGAAGGGTGATCATAGAAGTGAATATTTTGCTTGAGTGGGTTATAGTAGGGTTGAGGCTGTTGATTGGGTAATGTTCTTTCCTAAGTCATGTACTAAAGAATTAATTTTATTTGAATCTCTTGCAGGATCCCAAAGCCACCAAACTGTCAGTAGATACGGAACCTCAGCATGCATCACAACTATTCCTTAATCCCAATGGTCAGCGAAATCCATTCAGAGTTCTAGATAAGAATTGTGAACTGTCCTCCTGGAAACTACTTAGTGAAGACAATAGGGAGAAAAATACCACTGAAGGAGGGAAACAGAAGGAAAAGAGAGAGCAGGCATTGGATAAAAAGGAGGAGGAGAAATTGACACCTGAATCCCAGATGGGAAGAGAGCTTCCAGTGGAAATGAAGATTAAGAAAAAGCAGTCTGAGGAGAAGAGGAGTGACGCACAACTTTGGAAGGGCACAGAATCCAAAGCTAAGTCAAGTCAGTGGGAGACTCAGAAAGAGAGAGACCTTTTTGGGGATAAACAGAAATATGGCATTAGTAGGGAGTCAGAGAAATCCTCTGAGAACATAGAGGAGGGAGCTTGCATTAAGCCAGTGAAAGATGCCTTACACAGAGAAAGGAAACTAAAGTTGTCGTCCCCAAGCCTTGACAGCCAAAAAGCAAATACTGAGCCACCGAGAGAAGAGCAATTCAGAAAGGGAGACTCAAAAAGCAGCAGGGACAAAGGAATAAAAATGAAGGTAGATGCTGGAGAGAAGGACCTGACATCCAGAGAGTGTGTGATTTCCCAGGAGGGAAGATATGCCAGTCAAACTATTAGCAGTGATGAAGACGAAGTTGTGGTTGTTTCTTCCAAGTTGAGCAAAGACCAACCTGATGGGTCAGTATTAGGTTTGCAGCAGGGAGAGGTTCATGTGAGAACATCTGGAAAGAGTGAGCAAAGGATTTACTCTTCTTCTCTAGGAGTTGCAACATCTTTGCAAAAGGAAGAAAGGCTGGACCCCAAAGCCCTTCAGAACCATCTTACAGTCCAGCTGAAACTGAAGAAGGTTGTTATTTTTATTACATGCCTGCCTCACTTTTGCTCTCCTCATCCTTGAGGCAGCTGTTTGCACCAGCCATGTCAGGCTGCAGAATCAAGCCTGTCCAAGCTTAATTCTCTCAAGTGCATAGAGAAAGGTGACAGCTTCATGCTTCTGAAAACTCAGGCTAGACATAATTAGTTGGAACTATGTAAACTTAAAGCAGAGCATGAGAGAACTTCATATCCTCTAGAGTGGGGATACCTAGTCTTGTCTTTTTTGAGGGCCATGTCAGCAACATGATATGAACATATGGGCTGCACCTTAGGCTGTGTCTCATAGCAGCTGCTTCCTAGAATGGATAGACAAGTGCTATATCACTGCTTGACCTACTCGACTTCAAATAGCAGTGGGAAGGGTGATAGCTAGGGCTAGTCCACCAAATAAGTACCAGGATTAGGCAGGATTTTATTGGGAGATGAGCCTGAGCATTGTGGTCGCATTGCCCACTAGAAATAGAAAGCTTGAGCACTTGTAAAAAGTGCAGTAATACTTTGGAAAAATGACTCTCTTTAAAAAGGCACCCCGGAGAACGTTTATGATTTCTGCTTTGCAAGCTTACTCTGGGGTGTCGAAAACAAGCTGTATTCTTTTGGTCTTGTTCACTAATAATAAACACCTGAAAATTTAATTAGAAATTCTGTGAATCACACACAGGTCAGAATAGAATTTAGATCTCTCTAGTAGAACTATTGCTTCTTTCTTAACCATGTTGTGCAACAGAAGTAAAAATAATAAAGCAGTCTAGACTGTGCTTGAGAGAGCTGTTATGATCCTTAGGCTATACTGTTGTGTCCCCCTTCTCATGATCTTAGGGAATCAAAAGTTCCCAAGTCCTCTCCCATGAAGTTTAATAATAGTTAACTTATTTTCTGGTTAAAGATGCTCTGGAGATTAATATAACCCTTGTAAAAATCATGTTACAATTTTGGATATCGTAGAATTAGGTGAAAGTATCTGATTTCCTAGAATGCAAGTCTGACCTTTTTTTACTTGTTATCTTAATTGTCCTATGGAAAGGAGACTGATTAGAAGTACAGTAAAACTCTGATAGTCCGGCATCCAACTGTTCGGCACTCCCAATACTCCGGCATCAAAATGCCAAGTGCTCCTGACCGGCTGATTAAAAAGCCTGCTGCTCAGCACACATGCTGGCTGTAACCAGAGGGAGCATAAGGTTGGGGGAGAGGGGAAGGGAGTGGGATCATGTTACAGTAGGGAGAAGAGCGTTTTGCTTCAGGGGAGGGCAGGGGGGGGAGAGGGTGAAGGATCAGGTTACAGCACGGAGAAGAGGAGAGAGTGGGGGAGATTGTTTCCTGGCCAGCTGTTAAACCGTGGGGCTGTACCAGACCTCCTGATTCTCCAGCAAATCTGATAATCCAGCACCACATAGGTCCAAAAGGTGCCGGATTATCGGAAGTCTACTGTATTTGGGTGTGGATAGCGGTAAAAGAGCAGATAAGAGATGGATTCTGGATTTTGTTTTTCAGAGCACATTGAAGACTGTGAATGTTCAGGCCCTTCCAGATAAAGGTGAAAGACTATTAAAGCAAGTGCAGGATTTGGAAGCTGCACTCAGTGATCTCAGCCTCTCAACAGCAGAAAGTACAGAGGAGGGTAAGATGGGTTGTCAGAATTTTGTAAAGTGTTATGTCCAGCCATGGTGTTTATAAAAAGTGTAAGTTCATATGTGGCTTGCACATATAGACCCATTGGAATACTAAGAAGCTGAACGCACCATATTAACTGAAAATCAATTAAGGATTGTATTAAATTTTTCTTGTTCGTTAGTGTTGATTTTTTTTTTTTTTAAAATTGGGAGGCATTTTTCTCTAGTGACTAGAGCACATGACTGACTGGACTCCAGAATTTCTGGATTTTGTTCCAGCTCTGCCAGTAACTTGACTGTATGATTTAAGTCAAGTTTTATATGCTGGCTGTGTCTGACCAGTATCCTAAGAGTTACTTTTTCTCTCTGATGAGAGCCTTACTTTTTTGTACAAGATATTTACCTTATTTTGCCTCAAGTGTACAACGTGCTAAACTTCCACTGTCATTTTGTTGCCAGATGTGGCTAAGTAGATATTTCTAGAGTTTCTTCACTAATGTAGTTAACAGTATTAATTGCCTGTGGATGAGATAAGTATGTGTCACCACCTCAATATCTATCAAATATCTATAGTTACATCATGTTCTATTTTTAATTTGTATTAATGAAAAGAGCCAGATTGACAGCTCCAGAAATTGTAGTTTTGTAACAGCAAAATGGGTAGCTTCAGAGCCAGCTAGTATGCACAATCCTTTCCATGGAGGTAGTTCCAGCCCTGAGCTGGAAAGATTACTTACTGGAGGCAGAAGGTAGCTCGGATTCACCAGGCCACTTGTTCCTATGCACTTGTGCATGCTCAGAGTGTCAAGAAGGGCACGCCTTGTAACATGGACGAATCCACTGGGAACAGAACTGAGAGTCCCATGTCTCAAATAGGTCACTTGGTTAAGTGAAATGTTTTCAGCCTTCTCCACTGTGCAATAGTGGCTTATAGGTGAGATATTTTGAAGTCTGTTCCCAAGCCATTAATATTGAATGTTTCCCTTCTCACACAGGGAACAATGTGAGCAGTGACAATCAGGAAGAATCTCTGTGCAACCCATTCAGTAGGACAACCACTGAACCAAGGACTGTGCATTTGAAAAATCCACAGTCATTCCAGGATTCGCTTGCTAAAAGCTCTCTAGAACTACATGGGTGCAGCTCAGCTCCCTCTCTGGGACCCAGTCAATACTACAGTCATGTCTACGGAGGTAAAGTTGGGTGAGCAACAAGAAATTAGGCCTACCTAGTGGCTTGCAATGGACTTTTTTTCATATTAAATAGCATAATCAATCACCAGTTTGGAGGGAATCCTAATTTCTGTGGATGAGCAAGAACTTCTTATTCCAGTAAATTTCTAGATGCTTTCTTATGCAGAATCTTAGTATAGAGAAAAGTACAGTGAGGTATCTTGTGGAGTAAATTCTGTCAGAAGGAATATCTAGATGCATCAGAGGGTACATCTACAGAGCAACTTTATTTCGAAATAACGTAGTCCGAGTCTACTCAGAAGGCAGTTATTTCAAAATAATGTCAAAATACTGTCAAGCTGGAGGACTTCTTACTGCGACTCCCGTAACCCTCATTGTATGAGGAATAAGGGAAGTTGGAGAAAGAGTGTTCTATTTCGAAATAAGTGCTGTGTAGATGCTCTCAATTTTGAAATAAGCTACGCAAATTGTCACAGCTCAATTTGCGTAGCTGATTTTGAGTTAAGCCCTGCTGTGTAGAAGCACCCAGGGAGTCAGAAACTTTGTTTTGTTGGTTTCTGTCAAGCTGCTGTTGTATTCCTTCATTAAGCAGAGTGTATATCTCAGTATGCTATTCTCCATCCTGAACCAAGTAGAGAACTCTATAGGTGAGTGTTTGGCAACTTATAAGGTATATGAAAACACTTAACTCTGTGTTGCCCATAGGCATTAGGCAGTGTGAACAGATCAATCCTTACAGAATGGATTGATTTAAATCTGTTTAAATAATCATTTTGAATTTTTTTTTTTTTTTTTTTGCATTTCACTTTCTAGATTTTTCTAAAGAAAGGATTCTTATTGGGTAGTAACCAATAAGATGTTTGTTTGCCACTATCACTTTTGCACTACACTTTGTACTTTTTGTTTTGCTAACCAGAATAATATAGCTATATATATTTCTTTAAACAATTATATAGCTTAATTTATATTAGATTCTTAATTTTACATTTTATTAAAATGGTGAATGATGCATTTCTTATTTACTAGATTAGGATGAATTTTTACTTATGATTTGTGTTTTGCTGTGGATGGAAATTCAAATCTAGTCAAAAATACACAAAGGCACCATTTTATTTTTTTATTTTAATAAAAGTAAGATACATAAGAAGCGGCATCAACAAGTTTATTAAAGCATGTTTTGCATTTGAAAGTGATCCATAAAGGAAAGATTTTCTGTAGATAGTGAGTTGAACTGATTTAGTTTCTGGTCACCTTATCCTTTTAGATTTTAAAGCTAATAGAGCTAATCCTCTCACACCTAGTTTTTATTCATGGATTGGAAGAGGAAAACAAATTATCTCCTTTTTTCAATTCCCAGTTGGTTTTTGAATGAAGATTTCAATGAAATGATCACTGAAATGAGTTAGTTGAATAAACTGAAAATAAAAAATATACAGCCGGTCCCCAAGTTGTTATAGCAGTTACGACCGAAGCTGTCGTAAATGACGGACCCCGAGTTACAAACGCAATCCGTGCTTACGAACAGCGCAGTCGCGTGTAACTCAATGGGGTCCGACTTATGAACAAACAGAGTTACGACCAATTGCTTGGTCCGTAACCGGTTCGTAAGTTGGAGAGAGGCTGTATTTTTCATCTGCACCTATAGCAGAAGCTACTACAGACAAAAGCTGCTTTAGCACTTCAGTAAACTCTGGCTTCAGGGGATTGGCCAGTAACTTGCATTAGTTCAATTACTTGATTTTTTTCTTTGAAACTTGGCAGCAGACATGTACCGATTAACATTTTTGTATTTAATTCTATGTGATTTTAATAGATTTAAGCTTTAACCTAGGTTGTCAATTTCACATTTAACTTTTAAAAAAATAAACCTCTATTTTAAAAAGTGTGGATAATTTTTTTGTAAGCAAACACCCTGTTTAGTTGTGGTTTGGGAGTCTACAAGCATTTAACCACGTCTTTTAGCCTCTGAGCCTGTTAGTGAGAATTACCTCTATAACTGTTCTCATTTACTATGTTGTCTCTTCCCAGCGAACTCCAATGCACAGGGTCTGTATGGAGGCAGAATGACTGAAGATCGACTCAGGGCTGTGCGCAGTGCCACAAGTGATGCCATTAACCATCTTCATAGATCTCTAGAGTCCTGCCCCACAGAGGAGTCTGTAGCTGAGGATCCATCTGGGTTGAAGGTGGGCCAATAGCAAGGGAGGGCAATACTCAATTTGATTCAGTTTCATGTAATTTCCATTATGAAACATGTCAGGGATTATGGTATAAAATGGGTCATGACGACATATTGTCTATTGCTAGACAAATATACTTCCTTGCAGTAATGTACCCTGTTCCACGTAAGCCAAGAGGAGCATAAGTAAAAAGCAGAACTTATGTCCTCTGCTCCTCCTGCAAAAAATGATAGAAGCTAAATTCAGTACTGTGAGGAAAGTATGAGTCTTCAGTTTTACCAGCAGTTTTTATTCTTCTGTCAGTTATATGGGAACCTTATCATTTTTCTTCAAGGTTGGAAGTCTTAGGAATAGAGGCCATGTCTACGTATGTATTTATGGAGTGCTTTATACAATGAGGTTCTGGCCCTAATTGAGTTCTCTGTGTGTTGCTCTAGTCTAAATATTACATACAGAAACTATGTTGAAAGAAAGTTAGGGTGGAAAGTCACTCATTCAGCAGGTAGGAAATGCCAGATTAAAGTGAAAGATGTCAGGCGGATGGGCCTGTGGCTGAAGTCCTCTGTCTGTACGTGGCATGGGAAGTACAGTGCATTCCTCTCCACAGTTCTACTCCTCAGTCTTCTGCTGATTTATCACCTTAATTACAATTCTCTGTGTTGGTCTCAGACATGGCTGCCCAATTCCTATGCTCTTTGTATGTATTCTAGCCTACCATAGAATTTAGCCCAAGCTGTACTGTAGATTAGTGCATTCCCTGTTGAATAGTCTGTGAAGGGTGTAGCTGCAGTTAGCTGCAAAATTTTGCAACTGTGTGCCACACAACTTTTAGCAATTCATAGTTTCATATAAAGACTGAAAAGATCATTAGACCATCTAGTCTGATCTCCAGCACATCTCAGACTATTAAATTTCACCCAGTTATTGCTGTATTGAGTCCAAAACATGACTTAGCTAAAGCACATCTTCCAGAAAAGCATTAATTGGAAGACTCCAAGAAATGGAGGACTCCTCCCCCTTCCCTTTGTAGTTTATTCCAGAGGTTAATCTTTCTCTCTGGTTTAAAAGCTAGTGCCTTCTTTCTAATTTGAATTTAGTTTGGTTTCAGCTTTAAGCTATTTGTTCTTTGTTATGCCTTTCTCCACTAGGATATAGAGCTCTTATATACAGGCAGTCCCCGGGTTACGTACAAGATAGGGACTGTAGGTTTGTTCTTAAGTTGAATCTGTATGTAAGTCGGAACTGGCGTCAGCTGCGGCTGAATCTGGATGCCAGTTCTGACTTACATATGGATTCAACTTAAGAAACCCAGGCGTCCCCAAGTCAGCTGCTGCTGAAATTGATCAGCGGCTGATTCCAGGAAGCCCGGGGCAGAGCAACTCTGCCTCGGGCTTCCTGTAGTCAGCCGCTGGTCAGTTTCAGCAGCGGCTGACTTGGGGACGCCTGGGGCAGAGCAGCTGGGGTGCTGCTGGGTTGCTCCAGTAGCGCGGCTCCTCAGCGCTACTGGAGCAACCCAGCAGCACCCCAGCTGCTCTGCCCCAGGCGTCCTGATTCAGCCGCTGCTGAAACTGACCAGCAGCGGCTGAATCAGGATGCCTGGGGCAGAGCAGCTGGGGTGCTGGCAGGTTGGTCCCGAGCGGCGCTGCGGGACCAACCCGGCAGCCCCCAGCTGCTCTACCCCAGAGGTAGGCAAGAAAAGCCTGGTCTGCTGGGGGGGGAGGGGGGAGGCACTAGCTGCACCCCCTCCCCCCCGCCCCCAGCAGACCAGGTTGACGCGGAGCAAAGCCGCAGAGCATGCGGTCAGTGGGACAGTCCAGGCGCGCCGCGGCTGTCCCACTGCTGGCGTGCTCCGAGGCTTTGCTCCCAGACCAGGGAGACGGGGAGCAAAGCCTTGGAGCACGCCCGCAGCGGGACAGCCCAGGCACAGGCTGTCCCGCTGCGGGCGTGCTCCGCGGCTTTGCTCCTGTCCCCCTTGTCTGCTGGGGGGGGTCCAGCGGCTTTGCTGGACTCCCCCAGCAGACCAGGGACACCAGAGCAAAGCCGCCGCCTGGGCGGCTTTGCTCCTGTCCCCTTGGTCTGCTGGGGGGGGGTCCAGCAGCGGGCGGCTTTGCTCTCAGGCAAACGAGCAAAGCCGCCCAGGCGGCGGCTTTGCTCTGGTGTCCCTGGTCTGCTGGGGGGGTCCAGAGGCTTTCCTGGACCCCCCCAGCAGACCAGGGAGACCGGGAGAAGCTTTTCTCACCCCGGAGGACACGGGTGGCGACCCGCTGCCCGTGAGCTCCGGGGCAAGAAAAGCCCCATTCGTAAGTGCGGATCCGACATAAGTCGGATCCGCGTAAGTCGGGGACTGCCTGTACTTGGCACTTTTTGCCCATGGAAGTAATTTATATGCTGTAATCCAGTCTCCTCTTAATCTGTTTGCTAAAATAATTTTTGAACAGTCTCTTTAAAATGTGAATACCAGTATTCTAGTATCAGTCTTACAAAGGATATGCATAGAGATAAAATCATCCTCTTACTCACTACTCCCATCTTTATATAGCCAAAGATCATATTCGCCGTTTTTTTCCAATATTGCACAATCCCATATGGGGATCAAAAAGAAAATGTGTCCCTGCTGGCCAGATTTAATTGTCATTCTTTAATGACTCATGTAGATCCTAGATATTACAGAGCCAGCTAATCTATAAAAATGCTGGTAGCTATGTTATTGGCAGCTCTCTGCCATAATCATCTAGACTGTTTCATTATTAAAAACAACTTTTACGTTACACAGGTACGGTAATTAGTCCTATGCAGTATGCAGTAGAGGAATACAGAGAGACTAAATTAATTGTCAAACTTCCTCCTCCAACATTATTAGGAGTTGATGATTGTGCTGTATGCAGTTAGTTATGAAAAATTCCCTTTATCCTAAATAAAACTTCAGATTTCCACTCCATTTCATATGACGAACTAGTTTAGATGCTTGTGCAATTAATATAACATATTGGATTGAAAGTTGCAGTATTTGCTAAACATCATTGCCAAGGATAAAAACACGTTTATTGGGAAATTTCCTACACTGAATAGATCTGCTTTTCAGAAGGTGATCTCTTTTATAGTAAAATAAAACTTTTAAAATGGCATTGTTCTCATAAAAGGTCTTTCAGATTTCTTTGGAAATATCATACATTTAAAAATTCCTTCCAGTTTGTATGGGAAATATTAGTATAAGTTAAGCTGTTTTATCATGTTTATAGCATCTTGTTGCTGCAGAAGGCATCATCTCAGGCTATGTCTACACTAGGAAATTATTTCAAAATAAGCTTATTCCTTTTCACAAGCAGCAGTTACTTTGAAAATAACAGACTTGATAGTGTGGATGCTTGCATTTCGAAATAAGAGGAGTTATTTTGAAATAATTCCCCAGCGTAGACATGTCCTCAGACCTTTGGTCTACACTAGGGAGTTATTTTAAAATAATGCCACGCCTGTTATTTCAAAATAAGGCACTGGTTATTTCAAGATAACTCCTGCTTTCCATGAGGAATAAAACACTTATTTCAAGATAGCATTAGTGTGGATGGTCCACTGCTGCTATTTCAAAATGCTTACTCCCCAGAGTCATTCAAAATAATTACTCCTCAGTGCTTCCTGGGACTCTATGTTCGGTAGCGCGTACATATTAAGGGAGCCTGCCTCGGACTAATTTCAAGGCTTCCCTGTAGCGTGGACACACTATTTTGAAATAGTTATTTCAAAATAATTTCCTAGTGTAGACATGCCCAGAGTAGCTGGTGCCAGTTTCTGCAATGTTTGTATTGTCTTGGAAAGAAGGCTGATGCAACTGTATGCTTAGCACTTGTCCACTAAAACAGAACTTGCTCAATCAAACAACATGGCATTGAGAACAGAAATATCTGAGAGCAGTATGTCTCTGAAAGACCATTACATTTTACATCCTGTACCTAATCTTTGCAGGTGCCTCTGTTGCTGCACCAGAAGCAGGCACTTGCTTGGCTACTCTGGAGGGAGAGTCAGAGACCATGTGGAGGAATTCTGGGTAAGCAACATAATGAAGCAGTGTACCTTTTTGAGTGTACCTACGAAAACCTGCCTTGAAATTAATTCTCTACCATGGCAGCAATGGTGACAGCTGTATTTAGGCTGGGATCCATTTCTTGGAGAATTCTGTTTTCCATGGCTCCCATCCAAATATGGATGAGCAGCCCACAGCAAATTATAGCTTTTGGTAGCAAGATCCTGCAGGATCAACAAATACTATGTTACTCATAAGTTTGACATGCATTAGCACAGATTTGAGCTATGTAGACTAAGGATGTTAAATTGTGTTTTATCAACTAAATTGAGTAGTTGATGGAATTTCCATTGACTATTCAGTTAGTTGATAAGGGAGAAACGGCAGAGCTGCAGCAGGGTTAGCTCCCAGTGCAGAAGCTAACCCTTCTGTGGCTCTGCCTTTTAAATGTAGGAAGAGCTGTTCCTACATTTAAAAGGCAGAGGTGTAGCACCTAGGACCAGGCGCAAACCGGGACAGCTGAGTTCCGGCTTGCATCCAGTTCCCCACTATGTCTCTGCCTCTCTTGCTCCCCTGTGGAGAAGGTGCTGGGGGAAACTGGCTTTTAAGCTGGCTCTCCAGCTCCCCTCCCTTGCTGCTTTTTGCTAATAGAGGCAGAAAGGGTGGGGAGAAGTGACTAGTTGACTAGTGACTCAACAACTTGCTTACATCCCTAATGTAGACTGATTCTGTGAGGTAATCGTGACCTTTCTCTCTGCTTTTTCTTGCCAGCGGATGATATGGGCCTGGGGAAGACTCTAACAATGATCGCTCTCATTCTGACCCAGAAAAGACTACAGAAGGGGGAAGGAAAGGAGAAGAAATTAGAAATGCGGATGTCCAAACATGGTATTGAATAATTATCCTGCAACACAAAAGCTGAGTGTCTGGTCTCTCAAAAAGATATGCGCTGTGTGTAGGCAACATGCTTTGTGATACTTGGATAGCCAAAGTCTGACCCACAATGGGCTACAAAGTGACTTCTCTATACTTAACTCTTGAGGATAAAGCCCAGCAGAAAGTGTGTGCTGGGACTATAGTGCTTCACTTCATCAGGATAGAGATGTGAATGGTGGGATTTGTAATTAGAATCGAGGCAGATGCATTCTGTTTCATTATATGCAGGCAATATAGAGCCTTGCCCTATGCAGTGAGCTGCATGTGAACATCAGAAGGCTACATTTTGCCCCTGGGCCTTCTTCAAGTTATTAAATGTGCCCCTGGGTAAAGTGGAGTTCATAAACTCTGGGGGTGGGGAGAAGGGGCAGTACAGTGTCATTGCCTGCTTGCCTGCCTGCCTGCCCAGTAATGAGGAACTATAGGTCTTTCATAAATCTTTGGGGGTTATGTTTGGTAGGTTAGAGTCTAAGCAAGAGTGTTAAGGGATGCATCTGTTAGAAATCCAAGTACTGTGATAGAACTCTTACCATTTACATATGGAGATATTCTTGGGATCCAAATGACTGTCTGACTTTTTTTTGTTTTTTTGTTTAGTGTAGCGTGCCCCCCCCCCCCTTGAATCTCAGTAGGGAGGATTTTGCCAGCATTGTGAGACACAGAGAACCACAAAAACTGTTCCATTTCTGAGGGCGAGGGAAAGAATCCCCTGTTAGTATTTAATCTATGCTTAGTTTTGAAGCATAGAAGCCAGATAATGTGATACATGTCTTGTTCTAAAGCCAAATGGAGGCTGCATATGCCTTCCTACAGTTGAAAAAAAAACCCAACCCTGCACACTTAACTCTGATAACACTGGTGTATCTGGTTTTGTGTGTGTGTTCATAAGCACTTTTACATAGAAACTTTATTTCCTCAGAATGATGGCTCCATCTTCAGTTTAGGGATGTTAGTGTCTAGTTAATTATTTGACTAATCAATATGAAGAAGCTTATCAATTAGCACTAATCACTAATCGCTTCCCCCCAGCTGCAGCTCTGCATTCTGAAGCCCAAGGAAGCCGGTGCATGAGGTCACTAGTAGCTTATTATCAGTAATAGTTTTTCCTAAGATAAAACTTAGTTTTGCATAGACTGTTTTCATGAGATGTCACATTGTTACATTTTTTTTCCAGACTTTCAGCATGCTGAAACAGCTGTAGTGAAGTGTGGTAATAAGGCACTTTAGTCTTTTGGTGCTTCATATTAAAATCCTTATTTATTATACTAGTTGGGCTTCATGCGCAATATTTTTGTTAACATGCTTTTGTTGCTATTTAGCATTGTATGTGTGAAAAATAAGCTGATGTTTAGAAAGTTTTGTTTGCATATGTTTTTTTAATATTACATAGATTTTCTCTAAAATGTGAAACTGCAGGAATATACTGAGGCACTGAAACACATAATGACACTCCCATCTACTTTGCAGAGCCATATGCATAGGAAAAGTGGGCCTGCTCCTCTAAAAAAATGGAAGATTTGTGAAGTCAAGGCAGCTGGCTAGGAAATCCCATCCCGATCGCAATCTGCTTAGAAGACCCTGAAATCTCTTCTTTTTCTGCTCTTTCTATTTAAGATTCCTCAGTCATCCTCTCCCGAGGTACTTTAATTGTCTGCCCAGCATCCCTGATCCACCACTGGAAAAAGGAGGTTGAGAGACATGTAAGCAATGGTAAACTGCGTGTCTGTCTGTACCATGGACCCAACCGGAGCAAGCGTCCAGAGGCGTAAGTGGAAAGCTATGACAGCTCTGCACAGGAGAAGCAAAGCATTAAGCAGATGGCTCGTTGGCTGAGCTGTCTTGGGAGAGACTGCCAATAGTAGAAATGTGGGAGGCCTAGGGAGTCAGGACTGACTGAAGTCTGTCAGAGTAGAGTAGTATTACCAGATTTGCCCAATACTCTGGGGTATGCTCATTTATCAGGGTTACCCTGATGGGACTGGGGGAAGGTTAACAATTCTCTCAGTAAAAGCGACGAGGAGTCCTGTGGCACCTTATAGACTAACTGAAGTGTAGGAGCATAAGCTTTCGTGGGCAAAGACCCACTTTGTCAGATGCATGTAGTGGAAATTTGCCCACGAAAGCTTATGCTCCTACACTTCAGTTAGTCTATAAGGTGCCACAGGACTCCTCGCCGCTTTTGCAGATTCAGACTAACACGGCTACCCCTCTAATTCTATCAGTGTGCTGTTGGTGCTTGCTTGTGCTCTCATATGGAGCTGAATTCTCCCTGCTGCCAATTCCCCCTCCCACTGGAGCTCTCCTGCAGGAACTAGGTTCCTCAGGATGGGGTTCTTACCACCTTGGCAACACACACAGACACTCACACCCACTAATCAGAGCACGTCTGAGAGGACTGGGTACTCAGCACTCACAAGCTGACCCCCTCATATGTCCCTGGACTCAGCTGGCTGGGTTTCACAGCAATGCCACACTGCACCCTCATGTGCCTTTGGACTCCGTGGGCTGGATTAAAAAGCACTTTAAGCTGCCATCCTCATAAGCCCCCAGGTTCAGCACCGCCTATCCCCACTTTCACACCACAGTCATTCACTGGTAAACCACACGATGAGAAAACCCCACAGGATTTTGGGCACTACAGGGATCTTTTGCTTGGTTACAAGAAGCGTTGTTGCAGAGCGAATGGGGAAGCCAAAACAACACCCCTTAAGGAAGAGTGAGCAAAAGAGAAAGAAAGAGAGAGAAGCAACCAGCTTAACAATGAAAGTGATTTATTTCTGAGTAGTGAATAGATATCAAAGAGTTACAATATTAAATCTAACAATTACAATATTAAATCTAAATTGAAACTGATTACAAATGTTAGGTAACCATATAACAGTTTACACAGGGCAGGGTCAAGAGGCTATGCTTAGAGAGATAGTTGATGAGAGAGAGAAAGAGAGAGAGAGAGAGACCTCACCTCTCCACGGAGCTTGCACTGATCAGGGTTCCCAGATGATGATGGTAGCCGGGGGTCCAGAGGGCAGGAGAAAAGCAGGACAGAGCCCTCAGCACGATCAGACAGGAGATGAAGAAGTCTCAATGGAACTGATGCAGTTTAAGTCCAGGTATCAGAACAGTTTTCTTGGGGCAAGGATAGGAGTTTTTATAGGGATAGTTCAAAGAGAAAGAGGAGAGACAATAGAGACTGATCACCCCTGGTTATGGGAGATGTTCCTTGAACGATCTCACAATGCAACTAGGCAGTTTCAGTATTTTAGATGTCAATAGGATTATTACTAGAATTGGTCTGATAATGACTAATTTGGGTGTGAGCAGGCCTGGGTTCATTAGCATCTGGAGCAGGGATTTCCCATCAGGCAGTGCTTCTCTGCTTTCGGTGTCCCATAGTTCACTGCGGTTCCTGCCTTGGAAGAGCTGCTCTCCATTCTGTATGCTAATGAGATGTCCCTCTGTTCCATCTTTAATGCAAATGAGGCTGGGGTGTTTCCTTAATTGTATCACCCTTGTCTGAAGCAGTTTAGGTGTGTCTTCCCCGGCCTTTTCATTGCTTTGTCTGATTCCAACAAAGGCTTAGGGCAGTGGTCCCCAACCTTTACAGGCTCCCGGGCGCCCAGGAGGTGGGGGCCACTCATGCGCCGGGTGCCCGGGAGGTGGGGGCCGGACACCCGGGAGGTGGGGCCGTGCGTCCGGGGGCACGCCAGGGGACTGGGATGCACTTGCACCCGGCGCTGGCGTGTGCCCAAGGGCTGGGGCTGGAGCCGCCCGAGCGCCTTGTGCCATGAGGCCGGGGCTGCCGCTCGAGCAACGCGCCTGGGGCTGGCACCGGTGCCGCTCGAGCACCGAGCGCCCGCATGTGCCCCGGGGCTGGGGCTGCCCGAGCGCCGCGCACCCAGCTCGTGTCGTGCGGACCCCCCCGCGGCTGCGGCTTCAGTCCGGGAGCCTGTGGTCTGCTGGGGACGGTCCCCAGCAGACCACAGGCACCCAGATTGAAGCGGCAGCAGCGGCGGTTCCCCTCAAAGCCTCAGAGGCTCTGCTCCCCGTGTCCCTGGTCTGCTGGGGAGGAGGGGGGGGGGCAGCTAGTGTGCTCCCCCTCCCCCCCAGCAGACCAGGCTTTTGTTTTGGACTCTGGGGCAGAGCAGCTGGGGCGCTGCCGATTGGTCCTGCAGCGCCTGCTCTGGGTACTACTGGACCAACCCGGCAGCACCCCAGCTGCTCTGCCCCAGGCGTCCCCAAGTCAGCTTCTGCTGAAACTGACCAGCGCTGACTACAGGAAGCCCCAGGCAGAGTTGCTCTGCCCTGGGCTTCCTGGAATCAGCTGCTGATCAGTTTCAGCAGCAGCTGACTTGGGGACGCCTGGGGTTCTTAAGTTGATTCTGTATGTAAGTCAGAACTGGCGGTCAGTTTCAGCAGTGTCTGAATCTGGACGCCAGTTCCGACTTACATACAGATTCAACTTAAGAACAAACCTACAGTCCCTATCTTGTACGTAACCTGGGGACTGCCTGTATTGACTTTTACAGACCTGCATTCTACATATTAATCCTTGAGTGATTCTGCCTGCCTTGCAGAAAGGGTTTCTGATAAGTCTCGTTGCTGACAAGCACATCTCTGCTTTTTTTTTTACAGCCTCCCTCACTATGACATTGTTGTCACCACCTACAATCTTCTCTCCAAGGAGATTCCCACAAAGAAGGAAGAGGGAGAGGTCCCTGCTGAGGACCATGATGTGGGGGTGAGATGCATGCAGTTGACAAGCAGGCTGCTTTACACAGAGAGACTTAAAAATTGTACTTGATTGAGAAGTTGTTCAATCTGTTAATGTTGCATGTAACACCTAAGATTATTGTATGTGGAAAAATATTTTTTTCAACCCCCTATTGCTGTGAGACTGTTGTACAAATCAGAAAAACCAACTGGAGACACCATGTGTTTGTCAAGTGTAGAAAATAAATAGAAAAGGCAGAGTATGTAGCCTAATTTTTGTTACAACAGTCATGTTACTTTTAATGATAGCAACTAATTATCGGATGGCAGTGATTTTTTTAAAGTTAACAGTTTTTTAAATAAGCTTTATGCATCTACAGGTCAATTTCCTGGGGGGTATTTTTGCCTACTCCTTAACACATGAACATCTCTGTCTTTGGTTTATTCTTAACTCTGGAACTGAAGCCCTTTAAATACAGATTTTTAAAAATCAGGGAATAATCACCTCTATTTGGTTGTGAAATAGGTAATGTGACAACTGAGTATGTCCATGCAACCAATCCTCCCCCTCCCCCTCCTCCAGCCCCACCCCAGCCTGGATCTGCTGATGTGGGCTTATAGGGCTACAAAACTGAAGCATTAGTATTTGGGTTTTGGCTGAAGCCCAAGCTCTGGGACCCTTCCTCCTCCTCAGGATCCAGCCCAAGACTGAATGTTTACATTGCAATTTTATAGATCTATAGCCTGAGTCAGTTGATACAGACCAGCCATGCATTTTTCATCTATACCATATTGCCAACTGAAAATAATGTTTAAAGTCAAAATTACTTTCAGTTGGCTGTATGGGATAGATGAAATACCCTTCAGTTTCCTGGGTACACTTTGTGTAAGATATTCACTTTCAAGCCTTACATGTGTGTACACAAGGGACCAGGCTCCCATAGACATAGGTTCATTATATTTCCAGACACTTAAATCTCTCCCATAAAGCTAGTTTAATGTCTTGTGTTTTAATGAGATGTAATGTATCCCAAAAGATAAATCCCATTTAACCTTTTGTGGCGACCTGACGCAAATTCTGCTTGGCCAAAATGGATATATTTTTGGGCGGAAGATTAAAATATGTTTTTTTGTCACTATCACAGCAAAGCACAGACATATACACATTGGTTCTGAACTAGCAGACTTCCTTGACAATTTTACCAAAAATTGATTGAAATAACAATTCCACATGATAAAAGGGTGGAGAGAACCCCACACTCAGAGTGGTCAGTGGCAAGACTTCTGCTCAAATTTGTGAGCACTTCCTCTAAGGAAAGACTTCCTGGCCAAAAAAAAAAAATCTTATTTACTTGTGGCTCTCCAGGATGTGTCTCTACCTCTCCTGCTCCCCTTTTCCACACCAGCCTGATATAGAATTTGATAAAATTAAACCTGCTTTCTCCTCCAGGATACATCATGTCCCTGCTCTCCTCTGCTCCGAGTAGCCTGGGCTCGGATTATACTGGATGAAGCTCACAATATCAAAAACCCCAAAGTTCAGAGCTCTATAGCTGTGTGCAAACTGAGAGCCACTGCCAGATGGGCGGTCACCGGGACACCGATACAGAACAATTTGCTGGATATGTATTCACTGCTGAGGTGAGCTGACCGTGTGGGAAACAATGTAATGCTGGTAACTGTAGCTTTGTCTGTAGGCATCATCCAGTTGGTATAGAGTAACTTTGCTATTGTAGGGGGGCGGTGCTTCAAATCCAATTTTTTTTAAGTAATAGAGTTCCACCAAGCAACTTGTGGTAATGCAGACTTCTCAGATGAATGGATTTTGTCTAGGTTAGTACTTTATATGTCAGTAGATTCTGTGCTTGCAGATAAGGTGGTCTATAGCCTACTTGCTCTTTATCCTGGCCCATTGACCTGTTGCTTATAGTTTTTATTTAATAATAACCCTAACTCCCTTGATTATGAATCTACTTTATGCTCTTACATGAGGATTGAACTGACCATGGCACTGACCTTAATTAACAGCTGTGTTTACTCAGGAGTCATTGTTTCTCTTCTGGGGCATTGCTAGGACTTTGTGAAAATGAGGGAGCATGTCCCTATTAGTTTTGTGTCCAAATGAGTTAGGAATGTAATGGCTCTGCAAAGAAAAAATGACTCTAGTTGTGTCATAAGCTTGTTGAACACTTATTTTTTTTAATTGCTTATCAAAATATCTGATTTAATCACTGAATTTAGCTTCAAGCTGGGTGACTGGAGGGGAACTGTTGCCCAAAGTTGAGATGAACAGTTTATCAATCTGATTTTGGAGAGATGGGGTTTGAAGCATTAAATGCGATGGCTTTCAGCAAACATGCTATTTTTCTTTTGCCATTAAAAAAAATGCTGTATCAGAAGCAGCTGCACAGTGTGTGGGGGGGGGGGGGAAGGGAGGGTCAGGTGGGATACTAGTGCAGCTTCAGTCCACGAGGAGCTTGGGCCCTCTGTGGACAGGGGTCACTGCCACCAGTTTTTAAACTGGCTCCCCTCGCAGACTGGCTCTGCCTGCCACCCTGTGCTGCTGACTTGTAGCACAGGGTGGCAGGGGACTCACCATGAGTGGGGCTGGGAATGCACTGCCTGCCAGCCCCACACCCTGTTAGGGGAGGGTATTTTAGTAATCCTGCTAAAAATTGTTGTGGCTACACACTTACTAAAATAACCACTATCTAAGGGAATGTCTACACTACCACCCTAGTTCGAACTAGGGTGGTAATATAGGCAACCGGAGTTGCAAATGAAGCCCGGGATTTGAATTTCCCGGGCTTCATTTGCATCTTGCCGGGCGCCGCCATTTTTAAAATGTCCGCTAGGAGTAACGAGGAGTAACGGTAGTTCGGAATAGGAAGCCTAGTCCGAACTACCTAGTCCGTGCTGCGTGTAGCCGCGCGACACGGAGTCCGCACTAGCGGACATTTAAAAATGGCGGCACCCGGCAAGATGCAAATGAAGCCTGGGAAATTCAAATCCTGGGCTTCATTTGCAACTCCGGTTGCCTACATTACCACCCTAGTTCGAACTAGGGTGGTAGTGTAGACATACCCTAACATTCCCAGTATTAATTGTCTTTTCTTTCCTCTCTTGGTAGGTTTCTGCGTTGTTCTCCCTTTGATGAATTTAAGCTGTGGAAGACCCAGGTAGATAACCATACAAAGAAAGGGGGAGAGAGATTGAGTATCTTAACCAGGAGTCTCTTATTGCGGAGAACCAAGGACCAGTTGGACTCGACTGGCAAGCCGCTGGTAATGACCTTTCGCCTCTTCCAGGGGCTTGGAAAGGGAGCTGTGCCCTCCATATAGCTATCAGATGGTAGTTTCATTCATATATGGGCTTGTAATTCTCTGGGTGTCCCCTTTCCCCCCACCATTCTACAGTTTAAGATGCAAGAGTAGACTTTGTCATTCACCAGCTAGGAGGCTTGGCTTCTCCTTTGGGGAAAGCAACGCTGCTTCCCCGTAAGCTGCTTATATATATTGTTCTCCTGTCAAGTAAAATGTTCTACAGAGCAGAGAGTCAATGAACTGAACTCTTACATCCAACAAACAGCCACGTCAAGATGGTGAGCCTGGGAATTCTGAGGAGAGAAATAATCAAGTGTCAGATTTCTTATTCAGGCTTCAGAGGGGTAGCCATGTTAGTCTGAATCTGCAAAAGCGACGAGAAGTCCTGTGGCACCGTATAGACTAACAGATTTATTGGAGCATAACCTTTTGTGGGCAAAGACCCACTTCCTCACATGCATCTGATGAAGTGGGTCTTTGCCCATGAAAGCTTATGCTCCAATAAATCTGTTAGTCTGTAATGTGCCACAGGACTCCTTGTCGCTTATTCAGGCTTGCCATTCCTATGAGGTTGTGCAGCTAGCTCCTTGTGTCTGTGAATGATATATCAAGTAGCTGCTTTTCCAACCCCAGAAATCAGTTATGCACTAGTAAGCATGTAGCAATTGAGGCTTAGCTTTGTCTTTTAATACTGACTGATAAATATTAAATTGCATGTAATCAGCTCATCGATTAATCAATAATGGGGGAAACCTCAGAGCCACAGCAGGGTTAACTCCTGGCTCCAGAAGATAACCCCGCTGCAGCTCTACCTTTTAAATGTAGTAAGAGCCGCAGAGGGATTCAGTTTTTAAGTCGGCTCCCCCAGCACGGGCTCCTGCTCCCCTCCCCCTTGCTGTCTCTGTGATAGAGGCAAGGGAAGTGGGAGAAGCGACTAGTCAAGTAGTGACTCAGCTACGTAATAAGCATATGCTTATTGGGTAGTCAATTACTTGACTAGTTGCTTACATCCCTAGTTAGTACTTAGGCTTAACGGAAGTCAAACAGAGCTTAACAGCTCTGTAAACATCCAGTTGTACCATGATTGCTTTATAGCTTTGAGTATTGTAAACTCTGTTGATTTTTTGAGGCTTGTAGTAGGTAGTTTTTCCAAAAGCCCCAGCAACTGGAGTTGTCATAGTGCATAAGAGCCTCAGCTTTAATCTACTATCTGTCTGAGAGCGTTTCTCTGAGTGAGCAAGTTGCCTGTCCGTCTGTCCATTTGTTCAAGAACTCCTAAACAGTAAGAGCTAGGAACACCAAATTTGGTATGCAGCTTCCTCCTACAATTTAAAGCAAGATAAGGGTTTAGTTAATTGGGGAGGCACGGAAGATTTCCCTCTCTCCCTCCGGATTTGTACGGGGGCCACATGAAACCAATCAGAAAAGAGACAGACAATCACCAGGCAAGTGAAAGCGGCTATCTGGGTCCCTACCTCCATCTGGGACTGCCCCAGTTCCAAACCTTCTATCGGGAGCTAAAGTTCCCCACCCTTCCCCTGATTTGGATGGACAGGAGCATTGCTGGCTGTTCCTGTCTGTCAGGGAGCTAGGGTAAAGTGCTCAGTAGTATACTTTGCTCAATTTTTCACTCTGGATGGGAAGCACTAGGGGCAGATGAAGAGGGCCTGCCCCAGCTGGGAGACATGCATTCCTGTACTCGCTGGAGCTGTAGCAACCGTAGAGAGGCGTGTATCACTGAGAAACAAAAAACTTAATTGAGTTAAGGACCCGAGCAACATTGTAGGGAGGACTATGGGAAACTATTCTATAGAAGGACAAAGGGGCTTCACTGCTTTGGATAAACCATTGTGAAAGATTGCCTCCCTAGGCACTGAGCATGTTGCCTGCCCAGCAACCCTGGACCATTTGGCCTGGAGGATGCCAGGCTGTTTGATTTCTGAGACAGCAGTGTCTCCCATACAGTGTTATGTGATCTACAGCTTCACAGAACCGAACGAGTCAGCAGTGATCTTGGTGCTTTGCAAAATCTTTACATAGTAAATGGCTGAATCTGTTTTATTTATTTGTTTATTTATTTATTTATTTATGTAAGGTATCTCTGCCTGAGCGACATACTCGGTTGCACCGGTTAAAACTCTCAGAAGATGAGCAGTCCGTATACAATGTGCTCTTTGCAAGATCAAGGTATGAATGTCTGAGAAGGAGCGAGGATCATGACTTCCTGTCCTTTCCAATTCATGTTTTCATATTACAGTGAAATCTGATTAAACCAGGAGTGGACAGTCTAAGTAAATGCTGCTTTCCAAATATTTGTTTCCCTCTATACACGCTAGATGCCTTTTGGAAATCTCCTATCTTTGCACTCCCATCATTGCAGCTCCACCATTGTTATAACAATGGGATCATTAATATAAACAGAAAATTGGTGTTTTTATCCCCATGTCCTTAAACTCTGCTAGGAGCAGATTGAGTGGATACAGTGATTATAAATTCCTGTGGCTACCTGTGCCCTTTGTACTGCCACTCTGAATGTTAATGTAAAATGATGAGAGAATTCAGTGATATAATGCAGGGTACTGGACTATTAGATAGCTGTCCCCCCTCAATTCTCCAACTTCAGTGCCTTTTACACTGCTTTTCTGTGAGACAGCCACTCCTGACGGGCTCACGCACAGTCTTTAGCATGTAAGCTATTCCCAGCTGAGCTATAGGAGAGCTATAGCCTGCCACTTCTGAATTATATTGCAGTGTGACCTCAGCAAATTCCCAGTCCCAGGCTTGTCCCCAGAAATGTGCATCTTGTACTGCCCAACTCTTTCCATCTGGACAACACGAGCTCATGTAAAGGCCATCATTTCATTAATAGAGAATGATATGCGCATATCTTATTATCTCAAATGGTGTTTCCCAGACACTTCAGTCCAACCATGCTAGTTTAGATAATACATTTGTTTTGTTTTAACTACAGAAAGGTAAATTTAAAGTGATTGCAAATAATGAGGCATTTAAGTTAAAATAGGCTACAAAGAAATAAATGGTTAAATGCAAGCTAAGTAAATTAAAGCAAAAAGGTTTCTCTTGTAAGCATGTATATGACAGTTTGGTTAGCTACCTGCAGGCAGGACTCCTCCCGTAATTCATTTATGCTTCTTTGGTCTTTGAAGCATTGTTGATGTCCTGAATGGAGATGAGCGGGGGAGAGGTGGTTTGATGCTTCTGTTACTCATTTTTATAACTTTTCCTCATTTTTATAACTGTTTCCATGGGATCCCCCAGCTGTTCCATTGCCAAGTGGTAAGTTTCTTGCTCTCACCGTTTTCCCTGCCAAAGAATGGCAACTTAACCTATTTGATAGTGCTGTCTAGCCTGTGTCTGGGGAATAGGCTGGAAGCTGTTTTCATAGACTTGAAATGTGTCTTAGTTAAGTCATCCAATAGAACTGTGTAACAACATACAATGTTGTTATACATAACTTTATCAGGTTAGTAATGTTGACCAGATTGTGAGCTTTCAAATGATACCTTGCATGAGGTACAAGTTTTATCCTAATTTTATAAAAAATGATAAGCATAAGAATACAGAACGTCACAATTTCCTGAAAAAGTACAGTGTAGCCCAGGGGTGGGACACAATTTTTGATGGGGTGCACGCCGAAATATTGGTAAGTGGTCAAGGGCTGCACTCTTCCGTGATATTAATGGAGAAGGTGTGAGGTTTGGGATAGAGGTTGGATGCATAAGGGAGCTTGGGGGAGGGGATTAGGGTATATAAGGAGATGTGGGGTCTGGGAGGGAATTTGGATGAAGGAGGGAGTTGTGACCTGGACAGGGGATTGAGGTGCAGGGTCTGTGATGGCATAGAGGTGCAGGAGAGGATTCTTACCTGGAGGAGTGGTTTTGGAGGGTGTGCAAGGTTTGGAAGGGGGTTGTGATGTGGGGCAGGGTTTGGGAAGGGGCATGGATGCAGGAGCAAGGGATGTACAGAGGGTTTGGGTTGTGACCTGGGGCAGGAGGGCAGGAGTGCAGGAAGGGGAACAGAGAGTTGGGGGAGGATGGGTTGGGGGTGCCAGAGGCAGATGGTAAGGAGAGCCAGGGGGAGGGAGGGGCTGGGGTATCAGCAGCCCAGCAGGACCCTCTGGCAGACTCCCTGCCTGCTGTGGCCCCACGTGCTGCTCAAAGCAGCTGGCTGTTGAGGCCGTGTGTGTGTCTGCACTGCACACCCCTTGGGGTGGGGACTTTACATACTGCTTGTGCCACAAACACAGCTCAGACAGCTTTGAGGATTGTGCTGGAGGCAGGGACAGCACCTGAAGCCCTCCTCCTCTAGAAGCTTCTGGTGCACAGAGAGCTCATGGCTCCTGCAGCTGGCTGCTTTGAGTGGTGTTCAGGGATCCTTCTCAAGGCTCTTGCTTGGCTGTGGGACATATTTTGCCCTTCCCAATGTATACAAAAACCTCTTGGACTTCCACAACTCTGCGGGTGACATCCTTCAGTTCCTCTCTCCCACACTCTTACTGATGATCTGAAAGTCTTCCTGGTCCTTCCTGGTTTGGAGGACTTTTACTTTGTGACATTTCCACAGGCTAATTTCTCACAATTCACGGTCTTTATACTTATTAAATAATTGAAGATTATTCTTTAGCTGCCTGGGTTTGTTGTTTACCCAAGCTATAAATATTTAGGTTTTTAAATCTTTGTTCAAGTCCATGTTATTGCACTAAAGAGCTATATGTACAAGGGAGTTTATCTTCATGCTTAGACAAGCTTCTGTGTGGACAAGCCTACATTTTGATTAGCATTTTTGATTGTGCCGTACCACAAACCAGTTCATAATTTGCTGACCACTAGTGCCCCTACCTCTGTTTCAGCATCACCACATTTTAGGTTTTTTCCCCTCCAGTTAAGCATTTTTTCTCCAGATGTGTTCGCTCATGTTTTACATAAAACATTGACCATTGGACTTTGCAGTCCTATGAAGATAAGGCTAGTGGGGTTTTTTGATGGTGAGATTTCTTCTTCACAGGCTTTCTAAAGTAAATCTCCATTCCATCTGTACCTATTTGGACAAAACTCTGACACAGGGGATTCCCTTAAAGGTGAATCACAAAATAATAATATTAACTAGAAACATTGCTTGCTGGTGAAACTCATCTTGTTCCTCCTTCCTCACCCTAGTTCTTAGGTCAGAGGTCCTCAAACTATGGGGCACACCCTGCTAAGGGGGTGCAGAGGAACTTTCAGGGGGCTTGGGCTAGCCTTCACAGGGAGTGCCCCCCAGCTCTGGCTGCTGGCCTAGAGCCCCCGCTTGCTGACTGTGGCCCCAGCCTTGTTTCCTTACCCTGGTCATCTCTATCCTTTCTGGAGCCTCAGCCTCACATCCAGCACAAGGACAAAGGGTGAGGGAGGGCATGAAGCAAACAGCTTGGGGACCACTGGATTAGATGGTAAGCTGTTTGTGGGGATGTGTCACTCTTTTGTTCTTTGCATCACCCTGCTGTCTCTTTCATTTTTGCCAGATCAACACTACAGTCCTACTTAAAGAGACAAGAAGAGAAGAAGAGCGATTACAGATATTACTCTGGTGGGAATCCATTCGATAAAGGTTAGGATCAAAGTTTTGCCTTGACACCAGCAGAAATGTTTTGTGGGGAATGGTTTATTACATTATTAGGACATGCCCCCTTAAAACTAAGAGAGTGCAGAGCAGAGAATGGGAGCCACCCCTGAATTCCAAGCTCCTTGGAGCTTTTTGGAAAACAGCTGGACTGCTGCCTTTGAGAAGAGAACTGTGAGCTCTAGAACTGTGGTGTCCATCCAGTTCTGAAGCAGTCGCCACTAAAGTGACTACCTCTATATGGTGAACTAATAGTGGCTACTGCTATATAGTGAACTAGCCACACTCAACCGGCCAACTATCCACTTTGATCAAGCCAATTAGCCACACTCAGCAGGTCAAATAGCTACATGTGGCTAGAGTGTTGGACACCACAGCCCTAAAATATGTGGAGGGAAAGCTTGGTGTGTGACATGGTGTGTTCAGGCCTGCTGTTGGTTACCTAGGGAGGTGGTGGAACCTCCATCCCTAGAGGATTTTCAGTCCCGGCTTGACAAAGTCCTGGCTGGGATGATTTAGTTGGGATTGGTCCTGCTTTGGGCAGGGGGCTGGACTTGATGACCTCCTGAGGGCTCTTCCAGCCCTAAGATTCTATGATTGTGGGGAGGGAGCAACTGCCTCAGGCCCCAGCGATACAGAAGGGCCCGGAGCTCCTGGCCACCCTGGTCACAACCCTGGGTCCTTTAAATCTCTGCTAATATTCTGAGCAGTATTGAGGGATACCTGGGGAAGACTCTCTGCTCCCTGTCATGCTGAAGGCTGCCCAGCTCCACCCCTTCCGGGGTCATGGAACAGGGCTTCCTGCCTGCGCCTTGCCTAGGGCCCCAGTGAGGCTTTCAGCCCTGAAGGACATGTGTCTGCAAAGCCTTTTTCTGGCAGTTCTGTTGTCTCCCCTTAACAGGATGGGCTCTGTTCACCACTGGTCTGTTTGCTCTGGATAAGAGAAGAGGCAAGGTGCCAGGTTACAAGGAAGTACTGGCATCATAGGAGGGTTGTGAGCAATGTATTGTAGTGGTTAGAAAAGGGGATGGATTCTGGCCTCCCACATCCTGTTCTCACTATGAGGTGTTGGGCAGGGTATAATATCTGCTCAGCAAGGGCATGGAGAATTAACAAAAGGTTTAGGAGAAAAACAAATTGTTAGTATAACATATTGTAATCTCTTGCGTCTTGTGTTTTGCTGGGCTTGATGTATTCCTATACAAACTGCATGCTAAACAATGATTCCTTTTCAGTTCCTCTTGATGAAATATGACTGGCTGGTAAAGCTGCTGCTCTGATATGCCTCTGATTGCTTTCTCTGTTTTCTTCTTAATAATAGTAGCACAAGAATTTGGAGCCAGTCAAAAGGATTCCCTAGCAGTGGGTTCCCAAAGTGACTCACGCGTCTCAAGTGCTGTCCACGTCTTGTCCATGCTCCTGAGACTGCGCCAGTGCTGCTGCCATCTTTCCTTGCTAAAAGTGGTAACCATACAGCCTAATACTATGATTAATGTAGTGTATAGAATTAATCATGTTAGAAGCACTTGGTTATGGCACAGAGCGATGTTGGCTATTCTTGTCAGATTTCTAAGCCGGTCACTTGATTGGAACTTCCAAAATAAATCACGAGTACTGGAGGATGTTATGTTGGTAACTCTTTTGGGAGTCGTCTTCCCTCCAAAGTCAGTCCAGTCCCCGATCATGGTACTGGGCCTGACTGTGTGTGGGTGGCTGTAGGGCCAGCATCCTGTCCATATTATTTATTTTCCTCTCTCGTTTTAATTGGCCACCTTATTTGTCAGTGGCTAGCTTAAAATATTGTGTAATGTTGCTGTCCAACCCAGAGGTGGCTGCATTTAAGTGGTTAGTTTATTAGTAAGTCATGACTGTAGCGTTTTGCAGTAGGATTAGGGTTTGGGACAGAGTACTTTTTAAGTGTGATTCATATTAATATGCAAATTCCAAGCTGTCTGGAGTGGCTCACAAGCATGAGAACCAACCTGAAGGCAGACTGAAGAATCAGGGTACCGGTCCCAAACTAGTTGAGTTTTATACTTAGATTTCACCAACCAAATATCAAGTGTCATCCAAGCAATATTGCCTTTTGATGGATACTCCCTTACTCCAAATATAACAATAATATTCAAGTCACTCCCAGTCCCACAAGACCAGTCACTTACTCTGGGTCAGTTGCACCTTAGATTCTGTAACAAAGACCACACTTGTAGCCCACCCTATAGTTAATAAATCTTTAGTTTATTTATTAAGAAAAAGAAATTAGTTATTTACCAGGTAAGCATACACACAAAAATGAGTTGCAGTCTTGGGTTTCAAAAAGCAATTGGTGCTATTATAAGCAAGCTCTATAAGTCCATTGTAGTTAACCAGCTGGGGATTCCTTGCTTAGAAATCTTCACTCCTCAGAGTTCAAGCAGCATATAGAGACAGTTCTGTCTTGGCAGAGATTTTTTTGTGGTGTTCCCTTCTCCCAGAGTTCAAGCTGATTGGACAAACCCACCTTCTATTCAGGGGATAGGGGAGAAATCAACAAAGACTTTGTTTCACTGTGCCTCATTTGGGTTCAGTGGATCTTCTTCATGGGCACCTTGTGTAGGAAACTGGCATCTCTACATTAATGCTCCTTTCCTGTTTGGCTTGCACAATTGCAGAGGGTTACAATGCAGACACTTAATATAACCTTGTGTGTCATGCAGATATAATAAATACAATTAATACACGCAGCATCCTGTGAGTGTTTCGTTATTCTAAACACATTTTTATTGTGAAAATTGGCATTAGATTTATAGGAACATGTGAGTGAGCCAAACTGGTTTCCAGCTATGCTTTTGTCAGTGTTCAGGGAGGCGTGACTGAAATGAGCTGGAAGCGGGTCTGGCCAGCGTCACCACAAATTCACATGAGGTGAGGGAGAAGGGTGCATGGTAGAACCAAACTGCAGAATATTTTAAAGAAACTAATGGCAACCTAATAGGAAATATTTTCTGATGTTCAGTCCATGCTTTTAAATTTCTCCCGGTGATCTTATTTACGCTTACAGATCTCATGGTAAATTTGTCTCCATTCTGGGTATTTACTTGGGCAAATATTTCATAGACTGTGGTGTCCTCTCTTCTCTCCTAGTCTTAGCCGATTTAGTTGGTTACTAAATTTTTTCCTTGCATTAATCACTTTCTTTTCCTTCTCTGAATCTATCTGAGTTTCTCTTTCTTGTATTGAGGCCTGAACATTGCATTGTAGAAGCAGTCTAATCAAATTCATATAAAGTGTCATATAATTAATCCATAATGGGATCTTTTATTTGCGGTCCCAAAATGACAGTTTGGTCACTGTCAAGGCTATTCCCCAATCTGGCACTTGGAGTTCAGAGGTGGGGGCCTCAAGAGACCTTAAAATATCCTGCCACTAACGGTTCCTGCTTAAAAAACTCCCCAAAGTCACAGATTCCCTAACCTTGGGTGGTACGCTGCCACCAACCAAATGCAAAAACCCCTTGAGAGGCCAGGATGACAAGCTGTAATTTCTTAATAACTGACCTTCAGTCTCAGGCACATACACACAGAACATCCTGCCTTCTAGGATACAAGAATCAGGTCATAGTCTTAAAAAGGTGATTATTAACAAAACAAAGATATATTTGGTAAAGCATACTTGATTGCTAAGTGTTACAGAGCTTCTGGGGAAAAAAACAGATTAAAGCACAGAGACTGGCTTCCCTGGGATTCAGTTTAAAAGTTACAGTGTACAGGAGGGCACATGGGTTCAGCACAAAAGAATTTAACCAAATCCCAAAATAAAGAAAATAACCTGATTATGTCTGTCTAAACATTCCCTGTTCTACTTGCATCTCTGTTGTTCCAAGTTTCAGTCTTTCCTTGAGCATGGACATCGCTGAAAAATCCATGCCAATTCCTGCTTCAAACCATCTCTTCCCCCGCTCCTGCTCTGAATTTAGACAAAAGACTGAAGCAGGCAGAACCTGTTTTGATTCAGATCTCTCACTCTCTTCCCATTAGCTCCCTTGGCTCCCTGCCAATGTTTTCTGGATACCCACTGTCTTTGGGTTTAACCCTTTACAGAAAATTTAACTGATTTGCTGGGATATCTAGAAAAGAGTATTACTCCTCCCATCCATCACAGTCACTTACAGAAGTGTCATGCCTGTGAATGCTACGATCCTTGAACTGGTGGGCACATGTGTTGCAAAATACATTGGGGGCATTGTTTTAGTGATTCCTGGCACCAAAGAGTTAATGGGTCTGCAGTAGGCTTCATTAAAGAGCTGGTGAGGCATTGAACATTGGAAATGAGGCCTCCATAACTGGCATCTTGCCAGGTGCTGCACCTGATCAGCATACTATGGACCAGATTGCAGCATTTTTCACGCTGGGCCATATTTCCTTGTAGCTCTCACCTGTCAGATGTAAAATAAGTGACCAACACAGGCCACATGGTAAAGCGCTGTAGGCCACATTTGTGAGTTCCATTCGCAAATCGAGTACCAACCACCTTGAATGCTGGACAAGTTTTCTCTTCTCCCTTAGTTTCCCTATCTGTAAAACAGGGCAAAAGCTTCCAGGGGAAGTGCTTTAGGCTGTGCTTCACCCCCCTCTAAACTGTGTGTTTCAACTGGGATTTTGAGGTAGAGCATGGCTCTATCTACTGATTATAAGAAGCACCTTGTCTTTTGGGCATACAGCCCAGGGAGAAAGGTCCTTGAGGCAAGCTCGAAGATCTTCTAACAGCATACCAGCGATGCTCTGTTTACTGTCTGCAGCTGTGCATGTGGCTTTCATTCCTCACTAGACCTGCCATTTACTCTTTTTTGCAGGCTCTGGACCAAGCTAACTTGAACAGCGAAGGCCTTTCTCTCTCTCTGGAAGATCACCTCAGTGCTTTGACTTTGCTGGAACTCCAAACTCCTGACCCAGAATCTACCGTCTATCTTAATGGCAAGGCTTTCAGCATGGATCTCTTTGAAATCAGCAGAGAAAGCACCAAAGTATGCTAGCTGTGGCTCTGTGACATCTCTTGGGAGGCCTACATTGCTGCATTTTGATTTGTTTATTTTAAGTAAATGTTGACAGCCTGATATATTTGCAGTTGCATAGATGGGCAGGTGGGCAGCTTGGATATGGGTAGATGAATATACAGATGAACCTATCGCAGGGAGATTCCAACCTTCCAAACTTCATAGGAAGCGGTAGGATAAGAGTACCTGCAACAAAATCTACCACGTTGGTTGACTGTCAATGCCCGTCTCAGTCATCAGACTCTTGAGACAGTACAGACCTCTCAGGTAAAGGAAGAGAAAGGGCATCAAAAACCTTTAAGAAAATGGGTGGAAGAAAGGAAACTGTTAGTCTGGATCCACACAGGAAGTGTGATTCCTACAAAACTTGTTCAGAGAGCAAAAGTTACAAACTTGCTTTCCATGTCTTGTGATCCTATTACTGTTATTAGCTGAGACTTATCTGAAAAATCACAGTAAAAAGTTAGAGGGGCAAATTACAATGCCATTGCTTTTGCAGACTTAATTTACCCTTTGCAACATATTATGGTGAACACTTACACTGAGTAAAAAAAGTAACTTACCTCTCTGGTTCTGAACCCAGAGGTATGTGTACCCCTATGGGTATGCAGAGATCTTCCAGGGAGTACCTCAACTTAATTTAGATCAGGGTGGGGAACTTTTTTTAGGTGGGGGGCTGCTAATCCACAGAAGAATCAGTTGGGGGCGCCCACAAGTAAGAAGCCAAAAAGCAAAACAAACAAAAACAAAAAAAACAACCCTCACTGAGGTGGCCCCAGACAGAGGAGGAGAAAGACACTCCCAACATTCCCCTTGCACACCAGAGCCTAGAAGGTCTCAGGCTAGTAGGTTTTTTGTGCTCCAGCCCCATGGGGGGAGGGGAGGGCTGGAGTGTCAATGCAGGCCCCCCAGTACTATGGTTGAGCCTTGGGGTTGGATCCAGGCAAGCCAAGGGCCGCATCTGGTCCCTGAGTCTGAGGTTCCCCACCCCTGATTTAGATATTGGCCTAATTTTACAATAGGCTGTAGCAAAAAGCACTAACAAAGCCAGTACAAACTTAAATTTCATGCAGAGAATGTCTTGTTTATACTGTCAAGTATCAGAGGGGTAGCGGTGTTAGTCTGAATCTGCAAAAGCGGCGAGGAGTCTTGTGGCACCTTATAAACTAACTGAAGTGTAGGAGCATAAGCTTTCGTGGGCAAAGACCTGCATCTGACGAAGTGGGTCTTTGCCCACGAAAGCTTATGCTCCTACACTTCAGTTAGTCTACAAGGTGCCACAAGACTCCTTGCCGCTTTTGTTTATACTGCTCCACTACACAGTGAAATGTAAGTGCAATATTTATATTCCAATGCATTTATTTTACAATTGTACAGTAAAAATGAGCAAGTCAGCAATTTCATTGTAATAGCATGCTGTGACACTTTTATGTCTGACTTTTGTAAGCAATTCATTTTTAAGTGAGGTGAATTTTGGAGGTACACATGATAAATCAGACTCCTGTAAGAAGTTTAGTAGTCTAGAAAGGTTGAAAGCCACTGACTTGTCTAAACCAAGTATCTATGAATTACTGACTCTTGAAAATATCATGTTTGTACATGATGGCAAAATCAGGATTACATCCTGTGTAACTACCTCATGCAGCCCAGAGTGAGAGCCTCACTTAAGTCTGGGTTGAGCCTTTTGCATAGATCTCATGGTAGAGTGACTCAGGTTGCATTGTGGCTTCATAGCAAGTAAACTAATTTTCTTCTCCTGAAGCTATCACATCTCTTGGCTGAACTGAAGACTATCCAAAGCCACCCAGAGTCCCAGAAGAGGTAAGTATGATAATGCTTCTCTTTCTGGGGTGCATTTTTGTGGGCAGAGGGAAAATTAGGTAAGATGATCAAATATCAAAATTCCTCATAGTGAAATCTCCACACTATTGCAACATTACAATTGCTGGATATGTGTGAAAGCAGTCAAGAAGCTAACGAGGAGTTTTGGAGAAGAGGCAATTTTGAAGGCAGTTAGGTAATTAGGTGGATGTGAGGTCAGGGTCAAAGTGTGGAGAGAGTTTGAGGAGATCTGAAAACCAGGTGAGCAGTTTTCTCTTGAATATGATAGAAGAATATGGGATAAGAGAGTTAAAACATAAAATAAATCATGGGAATGTGTAAATCTATGCTTAAGGTGGCATTTCACACACTTTTGAAAGCTGAGCCCTGCTTCAGGGAAATTAAAACAGTCCCATGCCCCTACAACTTCACTGTGTTGCTAAACTTCTGCAAATAATGTGTGAGTCTCCATGGGCCCCTGAGCCAGTCCTTCACACATCCCAGGGAAACTGACATGTCTCCTACTTGGGGAAATGATGATTTAAGTCAGACATGAGACGAGGTCTGGTGTGTGGGAGGACACAAGACTGCAAGACAGGGTGGAGAAGACTCTCTGTCATGAATCAGATGGCTTACTTTCATGTGAGAGACCTTCGGGAGAGAGGAGCTCTCTCAATAACTTGTGGAAGGTAATTTTCTTTATTAGACAAAGGGCCAAAGAATGAGCGTAGGTGTGAGAAGGGAAGGTCAGCTCAATTTAATGTCTAAATGGTGCATGTCAGAGTTCAGGTACCACACTGTGAACCTGATACAAATGTAGGAGCAATCATAAAGGTTTTTCAGAAATATATATTTGTATTCTGAGAGTAGCACGCACATCTGAATACCTGACTGTTGCTCCCAAGAGCTGATATAAATATCTACATGCAGGATTTGGACATTCAGTTGAGTCACACATTTGAAAATTGTGCGCACAGAGAAAATGCTCAGAGAAACACTTTGCAATGGTCTATTTCATAACAGTTAATGTCCCCTTTATGCAGGCATGGGGGAAATCTCCAGACTCTGTCAGAATAGTCTTGTGAAAGGATCTCTAACTGCAGCGAGAAATCTCTTGCTTAGTTTTTCTGCCTCAGAGCACCACACTGTGCTCAAATGGCCATTTGCAGGAAGGGAGTTTGCCAGTTAGTTATTAGTTGCTATTTGGTCAGGTTGTTAGTAAAGAAAAAAATGTTGCAAAAGAGTTAATAAAGAAAAAGAGTCTGCTCCAGCTGAAAACTGGTGTCTGATTTTTTGACAATTTGTGTACAAGAAGCATCCTCAAATGTATGAGGAATAAATCAGTTTGTGTATACCCTGTGCTTACCTGACTTGCTTGCTCAATTATTGTAATTACACATGCAAATCAAGCATCTGCCAGATCTGATAATACCGTTCTAGATTGCTAGAATGCACAGCGCCAGCCGCTGAGCTGATACCTCAACTCAATCTTGAATGTAAGCCAGAGGAAATGGGTGAATCCAGAGTGCGACTGTGGTGTTGGGAACACTGCAAAGCCTTCTTTGAAAAAGCCTTTTGAGTATATGAATGATACATGCAACAGACCCCCTTCTACCTCTAACCTCCCCTCCATCCCCGAAACCTCCAACCAATCAAATCCCAAAACCTGACCTATCCCAAGCAGAATTTTGACCCCAAAAGGAAGAGAGCCATATTCCACAAAGTCTATGGACTTTCCTGTTAGTTGTGGTGGAAAACACTCCCATACTATGGTAATGGGCAGCAGTATTAAACCCTGAGATAGTATAGATAAGAGATCTACAGATTTAGTTCACTATTAATGTATCAAGGGGCAAAACATTCTCATAGCAAAGTTGTTACAATATATCTGATGCTTGTTTTGGACTCTGTCTCTTTTCAGTGTCATTGTGTCTCAGTGGACTAGCATGTTGAAGGTTGTGGCAGCGCACCTCGAGCGTCAGGGGGTGAAGTATGCTACGGTGGATGGCTCAGTCAATCCTAAGCAAAGGATGGATGTGGTAGAAGAGTTCAATAGCAATCCCAAAGGGCCACGGGTATGAAATGGGATCAGGAAAACTATTCATAGTTACTTTTCTTTGTGCTTGAATTTGCTGGGTCTGATTCTATATCAGGGATCAAGATGTGTGTTCAGAGTGTGGGAGTGTTTCTGTAAAAGCCAAATATCAGGAAGTTGGAGCAGTTCTGGTATAGACATAATCTTCCATACTAAGCAGAGAAAGGCGTGATCTAAAGGCTGGATGTTGAAGGTAAACTGGATGTTGTAGCATGGGGTACAGATCACAGCTGGAGGATTCTCTGCATCTTGGGGTCTTCAAAGTATTTGAAGGCTTCAATATCTGAGATATAGGTGAGAGGATTATTCTGGGAGGGGTGGGTGAGATTCTGTGGCCTGCATTGTGCAGGGGGTCAGACTAGATGATCATAATGGTCCCTTCTGACCTTAAAGTCTATGAGTAAACAAATTCAGACTGGGGAAAAAAGTGTAAATTTTGAATGATGAGAGTCATTAACCGTTAGAACAGTGTATCAAGGGTTGTGTTAGATTGGAGTGGGCAATAATTTTTTTCTGGGGGCCACTTCAAACATTTCTGAAGTGGCCTCGGGCCACACTGGAAGGGGTGGGGCCTCAGGTGAAAGGGGCAGGGCTGGGATACTTCCGGGTTCCCCACCCCCAGAACATGATTGGTCTGGGGGTGGGGGAGCACCTTTGCCCCCCCCCCTTCCTCCTAGGTGCCCAGGCCCCTGGCTTCAAGGAGGCTTCCCCTGCCGCCAGGCCCTAATTGGCCTGGGGGCAGGAGAGAGGCAGGGCCTTCACAGGCTGGAGCCACCTGCTTGGCGGTCCTCATCTGGCCTACGGAGGCTCTTTTGCCCACTCCTGTGTTAGATTTTCCATCACTGACCATTTTAAAATCAAGATTCAATGTTTTTTTCCCTAAAAGATCCACTCTAGGGATTGTTTTTGGGAAGTTCCATGGCCTGTGCCATACAGAAAGTCAGACTAGATGATCAGACTTGGCCTTGGAACAGGTGAATCTCTGGAAGTAACCAGTCTTTTTATCTTCTTGTTCGTTGTTAAAGGTGATGTTGCTCTCGCTCCTGGCAGGAGGCGTTGGCCTAAACTTAACTGGCGGAAACCACCTCTTTCTTCTTGACATGCACTGGTAAAGTGAGATGGAAATTTTTAGAGTAGACTGGCTTTGTACCTCAGCATGGATAACATGAGCGCTTACAAACTGTGCATGAGAGAAGGATATGTCTGGTTGAATGTAAAACACATGGTCCTGCTTTTTCCATTCCTGAAATTACTTGCCTATCAGGCAAAATGGTTTTTAAAATGAAAGTTTCAAAAATAATTCAACTCGTGGCCAGTCTGACCCCCCATTACTATGAAAATGGCAGCAAAGCACCACTTGGTAGGCAAAGCAAACTAATAAAGTGCCATAAGAACAACATGAAGGCTAAATGCTTAGTATTTGCCACAGAGAGAGGTGCCCATCCCAGCCATCAATTCTGAAAATAAAAATGTCAGAGGTTATGGAGCTTGTTATGAAACAAGTCGATAAATGATTAAATTTAGAGAGCAACCAGTCACCATGACTGGAATAGCATATTTTCAAGAGTTCTGTGGGAAAGTGAGAATAAAGTCTTCATAACAAAAATGTATGCAGTCTTTGGTGTAAAAAAAATTAGCTGCTTATATTGCAGAATTATAAGGGAGCAATCGTTCTAACTTTTAATAGAATTATTGTTAGTATTATGGTGGTGCTTAAAGTCATGGATTAGGGCCCCATTGTAGTAGGTATTAAAGACTATTGAAGAACTTTGACGAGATCTAACAAAGTGAAGTGAATGGGTAACTCATTGATAGATGAAATTTAATATTCACAAGTGTGAGGTGACATGCATTAGTACCAATAATTAGACTTATTGCAGGGTTCTAAAGTTTCTAAATGCTTGCAGGGAAAGAACTATGCTTTCCACAGTGACAGAAAGTCTGCATCCAAATGTCAAGGTATATAAGGAAGAAAGTGCAAAGCAACTCTAGGAATATTTAAATTCTGTTACATAAATCAGTGGCACCTTCTCTGGCCATCCCAGAAAAAGGGGGAGGGACGGGGGATAGAGAAGAAATAGATGGGTTTCAGAGATGGTTTACGGAGACTCATGATGATGAGGATCTTGTAGATACCTAAACAGAAATAATTAGAAGCATAAAGAAATCCTGTGTGAGAAGAAACTGGAAGGATTTGTACTCTTCAGTTTTTAGAGAAAGAAATGACAGCAGAAACAAGAGAAGGTATAGAGAAGGTAAATCCACCTGTCTTGTCTTACATTCTCTCATACTACAGGCAGTCCCCGACTTACGCAGATCCGACTTACGTCGGATCCACACTTACGAACGGGGCTTTCTCCCCCCGGAGGTCGAGGTAGCGGATTGCTACCTGCGAGCTCTGGGGCGAGAAAGCCCCGTTCGTAAGCTGCTCTGGTGCGCCTGGTCTGCTGGAGACCGTCTCCAGCAGACCAGGGGCACCGGGCGGGTTCCCGCGCTTCTGAGGCTTTGCCAGAGCAAAGCCTCAGAAGCGCGGGAACTGCCGCTGCTGCCGCTTGAGACCCGGTGCCTGTGGTCTGCTGGGGACGGTCCCCAGCAGACCACAGGCACCGGGACTGAAGCCGCAGCTGCGGGGGGGGGGTGCCGCGCCTCTGAGACTTTGCCAGAGCAAAGCCTCAGAGACGCGGCACCCCGCTGCTGCTCTGCTCCCCGTGTCCCTGGTCTGCTGGGGGGGGGGGGGGGCACGGATAGTGTGCGCCCCCCCCCCCCCCAGCAGACCAGGCTTTTGTTTTGGACCCTGGAGCAGAGCAGCTGGGGCGCTGCGTATTGGTCCTGCAGCACCCGCTCTGGGCACTACTGGACCAACCCGGCAGCACCCCAGCTGCTCTGCCCCAGGTCCTGATTCAGCCGCTGCTGGTCAGTTTCAGCAGTGGCTGAATCAGGACTCCTGGGGCAGAGCAGCTGGGGTGCTGCTGGGTTGGTCCAGTAGCGCCGAGGAGCGGTGCTACTGGAGCAACCCAGCAGCACCCCAGCTGCTCTGCCCCAGGCGTCCCCAAGTCAGCCGCTGCTGAAACTGACCAGCGCTGACTACAGGGAGCCCGAGGCAGAGTTTCTCTGCCCCAGGCTTCCTGGAATCAGTGCTCATCAGTTTCAGCAGCAGCTGACTTGGGGAAGCTTGGGGTTCTTAAGTTGAATCTGTATGTAAGTCAGAACTGGCGGTCAGTTTCAGCAGCGGCTGAATCTGGACACCAGTTCCGACTTACATACAGATTCAACTTAAGAACAAACCTACAGTCCCTATCTTGTACGTAACCCGGGGACTGCCTGTACAAGAACAAAGGAGCAGTCAATGCAATTGAAAAGACATCAAATTTAAAACTGACAAACAGAAGTACAACGTGCAGATCTCTGGAATGCTCTGCCACTAGATGTTGAGGCAAGAGCTTAGTAGGATGCCAAACTATTAGACATTTATGTGGATAATTGCAGCATCCATAGTTGTAGTAGCTAGATTTAAAACACAAACTCTTCAGAATAGAAGCCAAGTACGAAGCCGTAGGTGTGAGGGAGACATTTCTTTCATGAGCAATTGAGCTGTTCACTAGAGTTGGTCAAGCAGAGGGTCAAGCCTTTGTTTGTTATGCAGTTTCTTTCCTTTGAAGCACTTGGCACTGGCCATGATCAAACAGAAAAACTAGCTGGACCTCTAGTTTGATTTGGTATAGCAGTTCCAGTGCGCAATGCAAGCTTCACTGGAAGAGGTAGCAGATCTTCAACAGGGGCCGGGGCCTGGGGCGCATCTCATTTTAGGTGGGATATTTGATGTGCTGAATTGTAATGGAGTTTAGGAGGAGATCAGGTTTCTTGGCTAGAGGGAATAAGTAGCATCACAATGTGTGGGACAGATGGCTGAGAACAAGGACAACTGATACATGTCTTCATTGTTTCTAAGGTTAATAAGCCACTAGATTGAGCAGTTTTCTTGCTTTTCAGGAATCCTGCACTTGAAGACCAGGCATGTGACCGCATATATCGCGTGGGGCAAAAGAATGATGTGGTGATACACAGGTCAGCTCTTCTACACCTTAGTTAGCAGTGCACATGACTGGCAACAGTCTTATAAAATCTTGGCTTCAACTAAGGGCTTGTTTTGAGGCTTGTTTCTGAACGTCTGGGCTGTGCACAGAATACAGAAGCTGCATTGTAAGAATGTTTCTGGAATTTGCCTCCTGGTTGTTATATCTGAAATTACCCGGCGTTGCTCGGTCCTGCTCCCTGCTGGCCGATTCGCTTACCATCTCTGCTTCCTGCCGGCCATCCCTCCTCGATCTCCCCTGGCCAGCCCCACTGCCCCGACCGCCTCCCCCCCCTCCCTCCCCCCCGCCATCTCTGCTTCCCACCAGCCGCCCCTCTGCCGATCTCTCCTGGCCAGCCCTGCTGCCCCCGACAGCCTCCCCACCCCTGACCAGCTCTGCTTCCCACCGGCCACCCCTCACCCAGTCTCCCCCAGCCAGCCCTGCTGCCCCTGCCCCCCCCCCCCCCCCGCTAGCTCTGCTTTCAGGGCCCCCCAGCCCTGCTCCCCTCCTGGCTGGTTCCTTCTCCCTCCTGCCCCTGATCAAGTGTGTCTGTTTTTTAAAGATTACCTGGTGACCGTAGCCGCAGGGGGCAGGACGGGTTCCTGAGCCATCGTGGGGGTGGGGTGAGTCCCGGATGGTGCTGGGGGCTGCAGGCGGCAGGCACGTGACCTGCGGTGGGTGGGGCTGCCCCTGCAGCTCAACGGGTTATTTTTTATTTTTACAGGTTGAGATCGGGCCCAATCGGGTCCAAAAGTACCTTAAAACCTTCTGGAGAAAAGGTTATCCCTTGCAAAGTTTGGTTGTGGTAGCTCTTATAGTGTCCAAGTTATTAGAGCACAAACGTAAATCTAATCTATAAAGGAGAATGTCTGTATAAGACAAAACCCAGTTCTATTCTTCTCCTTCAATGGCTTGATGAATGCCTTGGGTCTTTTTCACTGCTGAGTGCAGTTCAGTGATCAACCCGTTTGCTTTCAGCAAGACACTCGTAAGGACAAACATATAGTTACATGTGTTTAATGTGGCCTTCAAGCTCTTGGTTCTACTTGTGGCCATCTGCGTTTGGAAATCCTTAGTAAGAACTATGGCTCAAGGAGGGATTGGTTAAGAACTCAAATTTCTTTCCTTATAATTAAAAATGGTAAGTTTCAAATTGAAAACATAAATGTTTAATAGGATAAATGATGGTGGCTGCTATGTGAATCTTGGGTGAATGGTACTATAAAAATTATTTAATCTCTTCTTGAAATCAAGGTGAGTCACTGAAAGTTGGAAAGGGATGCAAACTTGAAATGCTATTGTTTTCAGACATTAGGATGATGTGATGCTTTGGGTTTTAGGTTTGTCTGTGAGGATACAGTGGAAGAAAAGATCTCACAGCTTCAAACCAAGAAGAAAGATCTGGCTCAGCAAGTGCTATCGGGCACAGGAGACTCGTTCACCAAACTCACACTGGCTGACCTCAAGCTTCTCTTTGGCCTCTAACTGCTTCTTAAAGCAAACAGCTTAAAAGCCATCCAGGGCCTGGAGACAACCAGGGCATTTTCAACAAAAGCCTTGTATTTAAAGTGGCTAGTTCTTATTAGAGCACTAATTCAAGTTGTTATAAAAACTGATCCAGGAGGAGAAACAACTGGATTTTTTGGAATGGTTTTATATTTAAGTTAGAAGCTGAATGCAATAAAGACTAATGAAACTATAAATAAATCATGTCTGTAATCCTGAGTCAAGTAGATTCTGCTTTGTCTTATTTTGAGCCGGGGGAAGAGGGTTAAGCATATTCTCTATAGTTGAAGATCTTTTTCTCCTTTATTAGAATGGGAGAGAACTTGGCTGCAAATAAGACCGAAGAAGAGTGGAGCAAAAGGGAAAAGACTGTGAGATAGGAAAGAGCAAGAGGTTGGTTAAAGGAATTGAGTGAAAGTGAAGGAAAGAACTGTTTTTCAGAGAAAAATACCAAAAAGGAAAATGATAGAAATGGGTAGAATTGAATAAAAAATGGAAGAGGAGGAGAATAAAGCAATAGAAGAAATAGATTTCAAAATACATTTTTTGTTAATAAATGGTGTATATATATTCCTTTGTACTTCTTGAGTGCATAGTTTATATCTAAGGGCATGTCTACATTAGGGAGTTGTCTCTAAATAAGTTATTTAGAGACAATAACTCCCAAAATAACAATTTTGAAGTAGTGCTAATTCTCTTTGCAAGCAGGAGTTAGTTCAAAATAACAAGCCCTTTATTTTGAAATAACGAGCTTGGTAGTATGGACACTTGCCTTATTTCAGAATAACTGCCTAGTGTAGACATGCCTTAAATCAGTGGTCACCAACCAGTAGATTGGGATTGGAATCTACTGGTAGATCTTGGAACCTCTGACAGGTGATCCTGAGTGGTTTGGCCAAGAGGCGATCAAACACAGCACTTCAGCTGCTCTTCCCCACCTCCTGCCCTTTGCTTTGGAGCTGCCCCCCCTCGCCTCTGCCCAGAGCCTCCTGCTTGCGGTACAGAGCAGGGAAGGGGGTGCTGATGTCAGGGTGCCCCTTCTCCCACACTGTATTGGGATGGAGGGAGTTTGCTGGCTGCTTTTGAGAGTGGGGCAGGGCCACAGGGCAGGGGGCAGCCTTCCTTAGCCCCACTGCGCCACCACCCAGGAGCCACCTGAGGTAAGCAATATCCAGCTGGAGCCATCTCTAAACCCCTGCCCCAGTCATGAACCCCCCCCTTACAACCCAAGCCCTGCCCTAGCCCTGAGCCCCCTGGACCCAAACTCCCTTACAGAGCCTACACCCCCCCCCTCCTGCACCATAATCCCCTGCCCCAGGATCAGCTCAGAGTCCCCCCCCCCCCCAAACCCCTAGCCTATGCCCCAACCCTTTGCCCTTGCCTGGTGAAAGGGAGGGAGAATGGGGGAGGGAGGACAGAGTGAACAGGGGCGGGGCCTCAGAGAAGGGGCGTGAAGGAGATGGGGCAAGAGTGTTTGGTTTTGAGGTAGATCCTGGATTGCACTTAAATTCAAAAAGTGATCTTGTGCTTAAAAAGGTTGGAGATCACTGCCCTAAGTGACAAGTGGATTCTCCATCCTGCTCAAAACAGGATGCATGCAGGTGGTAGAAATTTCACTTCCTTCCTTGGGTTTCAGTTACACTTCAAAGAGATCAGAATGAAATGCAAACTCCAGACCTCCCCAGGCTTGGCTGCTCCCAAGGTTCCTCCCTGAGGACTGATCAGCTTACATCCTAGGTCCTTCACACTTTATGGCAGGTGCCAGTAATAAGATACTTGTAGTAGTAAAATGTTTGCTGTTTGTTTTCTATCTGGATTAGCACTCTAAGTACCTTATATTTGTTCTTTCTTTCTCACCCCCAAAGCCACGCATGTGCCATACACTTATTTCCTCTCCACTGCACATTTCTTTTGGGATTCAACTTCCAAGGACACCTGCAACCATCACCTCTGCTACTCTCAACAGGTTCTCTTATCTACTGAATTCTTCAGTCTATTTTGTCTCCACTTTAACAAAGAAACTTTATTTCTGATACAATGTAATAAGGGTGTGATGCACAGGAGTGCTGGTAAGAAACGGGGCTTTCATTTCCTTGCATAAGTCTAGGTGATAAAAGATTAATACGATGACACATGAGAGTGGGCAATATCGATTGTTTTGAGTAATCCCTGTTCCATCAGATATGTTGCAATGTGATCTTGTCAAGTAAGTGTTTGTTCCCCTTATCTCTCAGAAGGTGTGCTGTTTCTGGAGCATCTAAGATGGCTTTGGCTCCAGTCCCTTTCTTGGTCCTTTAGAGAGTCCTCAGAACCCGGGAGGTACTAGGAGAGGTGATCACATCAGTTCCAGTATAATATGAGGTTTGGAAAAAAAATCCATTGTGATTCCATTCTGCCTCAAAGATACTTGAGGGAATTGGGGGCAAACACTTGTCAGTTTTCACACATAGGCTACGTCTAGACTGGCATGATTTTCTGCAAATGCTTTTAATTGAAAAGTTTTCCATTAAAAGCATTTGCAGAAAAGAGCATCTAGATTGGCACAGACGCTTTTCCGCAAAAGCACTTTTTGCAGAAAAGCAGCCGTGCCAATCTAGACGCGCTTTTCTGCAAAAAAGCCCCAATTGCCATTTTCGCGATTGGGGCTTTTTTGTGCAAAACAAATCTGAGCTGTCTACACTGGCCCTCTTGCCCGAATGGGAGCAGCATAGTATTTCCGCAAGAAGCACTGATTTCAGACAGTAGGAAGTCAGTGTTCTTGTGGAAATTCAGGCGGCCAGTGTAGACAGCAAGTTTTTCTGCAAAAGCAGCTGCTTTTGCAGAAAACTTGCCAGTCTAGATGCAGCCACATTGAATATGTGCTCATAGCTCCATCCATAGCAAAAAACCTCACCTGGCTGCAGAATGGCTGTGGATTTCTATAGGGTTAGAAATGGGAAAATGCCTTCTATGACCTCCCTAAATCCCTCACTGGCAGCACAATCCATCTCTCACTTGACTTTTCCAGAGTCTGTAGGGAAAATGTTTCAATTTGTTTCAAATTGCATATGCTCTCCAGCAAAATGAAGCATGAGGGATGAAAACTGCATGAGGGATGAAAATCGCAGCAACTTAGCAGGTCTGATTCTACTCCTACCACCACTGACTTCAAATGGTATATTCTTCAGGGAGAACTAAAAATGTCCCATCATGGAGCTTCCAGCCCTTTCTCTGGAAAGGCTGTTCACTAATCTAATGGGCATGTTTCTGGCTATACACATGAAATCTTTTGTTAAGTTGTATCCATTACAATTCTAGGTGGGCTCTTCTAAAAACAATTTGTGATGGGGTGTACTTTGGGGCCTATGCTAGAAGCCTTCTGGGCCTGCAATGACCCTTTTCGAAAAGGAGCAGTGAAGGTGGGCCCCCTAAGATTGGTTTCTCGCAGCTTTCTATGCAGACTCAGCTAAAAGGTGCTGCAGAGATCAGAGGAGTGAGGAAGGGGCTCCATGCTGGAGCTGAAGATGGAATCTGATCTGACACTTGTTCTGTGAGAGAGAACTTCAGCCCTGAAATAAGGGTGAAGGGAACGGGGCTATGTGAATGCAGCAGCAATAGAGCTTAATGAGGCAGTGTGGGGCTAATATTTGTAGGGTCCCTGGGTCAGGACCCAGAGAAATGGGCAGGTTTAGGACCCAGGGTGGCCTAAGCCACAAGAAGGGACATACGGTTTATTTAGAGGTTCAAGTGAAGGCAGGACCTAGAGTCTCTAGGGTGAAAGACCTGCCTGTTGGGCACTACTCTATACCAGGGCAGACACAGACTTAAAATTAGTCCAGAATTACCTGAGGCCTGAGCCCCAAAATAGGATTAAAGGTGGTGGTAAGGACGCAAGGACAAGCACTATTGGACCTTTTACATCACCCAGTGTAAATACAATATAACTACAGTATAATTCTAGTATCTTTTCCTATTTGGTCAGGTCCTCACCTCTTTCATAGAGGGGTTTTGCAAGTTTTGGGGGGAACGGAATATGATGTCACAATAGATGATAACCCTTCCCTACTTAGTTAGTGGTAGAAAAGCCTTCAAGTGCAGTCAGAGCTGTGGCTGATACTTCTAGTTATATTTTCCAAGATGCTGAAGTCCTCCAGCAGCAAGGGACCTGAGACTGTGATATTTCTTTTTTTTTAACCTGCTTGTTTTATAAACTGAAATATAAAGAGCACCTGTTGAATATCATTAAAGGAGCAGTAAAGAGTAAATATTTGTACGGGACTCAGCAATATTTTTCCCCCATTAGTGGTTATGGTAAAACAGGTTTTTGTGTTAGGTCTTGCTGTGTAGATGTACCATAAGTTGTATTAAGTTATGCAACTTCAGCTATGTCGATTGCGTACCTGAAGTTGAAATAGCTTAACTCAGCTTTTGGTGCTGTCTACACAGCAGGAAGTTGAAGTTGAACACTCTTCCTTCCACTTCCCTTACGCCTCGTGAAATGAGGGTTACCAGGAGTCGGAGTAAGAAGTCCTCAAGTTTCACATTATTTTGAAATAATGGCTTGTAGTATAGATGTTCACTATGTTATTTCAGAGTAACTGATTTTATTCCAAAATAACACTGCTGATAGACGTACCGTTAGAGGCACAAAGGGTGGGCCCAATGTATTTATTTGCTAACTATTGTTAACACAAATTTTAATCCATGTGTAGGCGCTGTGGTGTTTATCTAGTTATTGTAATGAACAATAGTGGAAAAATTATGAATGTGATCTTGCTTTCATATTTTACTATTACTTTTAAAACAAAAGGCTGAGTTAACTGCAGGTTTGAAATGGCTATGTGTTCATTTTTCTTTATGACATGGTCAATAAAGGATCTCTCACTAGTAGCAATTCTCATTATACTCCCCTGGAATCTTTTCCTACAAATTAATTAGAAATAATAAAGAACACACTCACCCATTCAGAACTCAAGATTTAATTAAAAAGAAGCAGTAAGTAACCAGGGCCACAACCACTGAGGGTACGTCTACACAGCAGCATTATTTTGGAATAACTAACGTTATTCCGAAATAACATAGTGTGCATCTACACTACAAGCTATTATTTGGAAATAATATCAAGCTGGAGGACTTCTTGCTCCAATTTATGGTAACCTTCATTTCATGAGGAGTAAGGGAAGTGGAAGGATGAGTGTTCTTTCTTCGACTTTCTGCTGTGTAGACCGCACCGAAAGCTGAGTTAAGCTAGTTTGACTTAAGCTACGCAAGTGATGTAGCTGAAGTCGCATAGCTTAATTCAACTTTAGCCCTGCTGTGCCCTCAATATCTTATGTCAACATTTTAAATCAGTACAAAATCTTATACAAAGTAACAATTTCAAGTGGGATTCACAGGTGGAGCTGACTGAATATGTGCCAGCAAGAAGCTGGTTACTGTATTTAGATGATGAACTGAGTCCCTATTGTGCTGAACAAAAGAAAGTAGTCTTGCCCTAAAGAAAAAGTGCTTTCATGGAATGCCAATCAGGTCTCCTGTTTCAATTATCTGAGGGTGCATCTATACTGCACCCTAACTCGAAATAAGATACTCAATTTGAGCTATGCAAATTGCATATCTTAGTTGGACGCTATTTTGAAATACAGTAATTTCTTATTTAACACGGTAGAAACGTTTCAGAAAATGATCGTGCTAAATGAAAAACATGTTATGCTGGGTCCATTTTCCCATTGAAAATAATGGAAAAGGTGGGAGTTGCGTTTCAAGCGCACGTGCGCTTGCAGCTCCAGCCTGCATTTGTTAGCAGCTGGGACCGGGACATAAGGTTGGGGAAGAAAGAGGACTGGGTTATAGCAGGGAGGGGAGGTGTTTGGCTCTGGGGAAGGGACGGGAAGGACAGGGGAGAGGGCTTGCAGCCAGGGGGTGGGTTTCCCCAGCTGGCTGGTCACCGGCAGCTGCGCGGGGCTTCGTCTGCCTCCTTACAAAGCGGTGGAGGGTCTCCACTTGCCGCGCAGTTTCCCGGTGACCCTCTCTGGCCAGGTGCCTTGCGTCCGGCCAGAGGGGATCACCAGGGAACTGCGTGGCAAGCGGCAAACCTCTGCCGCTTTGTAAGGAGGCAGACGAAGCCCCACGCAGCTGCTGGTTACCTGCGAGCTGGGGAAACCCAGCCGCCCGCTGCAAGCAGGGGGCAGAGGAGAGGGAGCGAGGCATTCGGCCAGAGGGGGTCACCAGGGAACAGCACAGCTAGTGGAGAACTTCTGCCGCTTTGCATGGAAAGCCTCGCGCAGCTGCTGGCCACTGGCTGGCCCTAGAAGAAATCGTGTTATTGCGGGGACGGGTCATGTTGTTTGAAAAATGTTCCCCCCCCAAAATCGTGCTATCATGAAAACATGTTAAGCAAGGAATTACTGTAGTGCAGTGGTCCCCAACGCGGTGCCCACGGGCGCCATGGCGCCTGCTGGGGCATTCGTGTGTGCCCGCCGACAACCTGGGCCGGCCCCACCCCGGCGCATGGGAGGCGCCGGCCCCAGGCGTGCAACATGCACCGGCGCTGGGTGCACGGCGCTCGGGTGGCCCCAGCCCCGGGGCAAATGCGGGCGCTCGGGTGCGCGGTGCCGGCCCCAGGCGCGTGGCTCGGGCGGCAGCGCCGGCCCCGGGCCCACAGCACAAGGCGCTCGGGCGGCCCCAGCCCCGGCCCTAAGGCACATGCCGGCGCCGGGTGCAAGGGCATCCCAGTCCCCTGGCGTGCCCCCGGACGCGTGACCCTGCCCCCGGGCGCCCGGTGCGTGAGTGGCCCCACCTCCTGGGCGCCCGGGAGCCTCTAAAGGTTGGGGACCACTGCTGTAGCGTATTTCAACATTTGCCATTGTCTACACAGCACCACATTTCAAAATAAAGCACTATTCCAAATAGTCCCTTACTCCTCATAGAATGAGGTTTACAGGGACGCCGGAATAGCAAGCCCAAAATAATGGGGATAGCTATTTCAGGATATTCCGGTATCCCAAGATAAGGTTGCAGTGTGGATATATCCAATGTGACAAAACCATCCCTAGATCTTCCATTCTGGGAACCCACAATGAGCTTTCGTCTTATGTTTACAAAGTGATGCAATATCCAGCATGTGTAACTAGGGCAGATGCATGGAAATGTGTAAGAGAAGGCCACAAGGTGGTAGCAACACCCAGTAATCTGTGCTGCTAGAATGTGTTGGTGGGGGAGAATGCTCAAAGAAACCTAGGTAAATCACTCAACCACCTAAATGCTAATAATTCCACTGAGAAGAAACAGAGCAAACATTATATATCTGAAGGGAGAAGTAGGTTTTCACAGCTGTCAGGATGGCCGAGCGGTCTAAGGCGCTGCGTTCAGGTCGCAGTCTCCCCTGGAGGCGTGGGTTCGAATCCCACTTCTGACAATACATTTTTTCTTCTCTTAAATAAGTTGTCTCGGTTTATTCTTATGTTTCAAGTGTTTTGAATATATAAATCTGTCGCTATAAATTCTCTTCCAAACTCTCATGACATTCATTAATTAAAATTTCCCGCACATCAGGCTTCTTGGCTAAAGGAACATATTTAATGTAAAAGAAGAAAAGTGGAAAAAGAGACCGAACTGCTCTGCTTTTAATTGTGTGTCACGCAGATGAAGTAGACTTTTACCTTTCCCTAGCTCTCAGCTGGCCTTTTTACAACAGCAATGTTAGTAATTTTTCCTACAATGACCAATAAATGGTGTAGCAGTGCCACTACTGGGGCACTAGTGTACATTGCGTTGTGATTTGTCCTTTTCATATTTGTTCATTTTTTTTAATTGTATCCTTTGGTATATATGGTTGTGACTACTTTCTTCCACTATTTGATCTGAGGAAGTGGGTCTGGCCCACGAAAGCTCATCATCTAATAAACCATCTTGTTAGTCTTTAAAGTGCTACATTGTATTGCGTTTCAGTATTTTCATCAGTGAGTCAGGCAAATCGCTTGATGTTAGGTGGCTCACACTGGTTGCAATAGGGGTTCTTCTTTTCCCAGCGCAGCTAACGCTGGTGGGAGCAGCACAGAGGTGCACGTGCAGCTTAGCGTTAGTCAGTGTTCGCTTTGGTCTAATTAGATCACTAAAGTAACGTGAGCAGTGTAGCCAAGGGTACATCTACTCTAGACAGCCCCTGCTGTCCGAATAAGCTGCTTATTCCGTGTCTAGGTCAGAAGAGCTTATTTTGAAATTTGGCACTGCATAGACAGAATCACATTTAAAAGAAGGCACTATTCAGACAAATTCCTTAACCTTCATGGAAGGAGGGCTGGGGAATAGTGTGCTTGCTATTTCGGGACATAGTGGGTGCTTCTAATATCCCAGAATAGCAACGCAGTCTAGCCATACCCAAGGGAGCAAGGGAGGCGCCGGGGTTATCCAGATGGCAGTGGGAGATGGTAAGATGAGAGCTGGTGCGGTTGCTGCTTTAAAGCTGGGAAATGGCTGTGAGAGGTCAGGCTGTGTTTATGAAGCAAGACTAAGAAACCCGATGGTAGTGCTGGCCTGCAATAGGTAAGGGACTTGGAGCGGGATCAGCGCTGTGGTCAAGGAGGGTGGCATGCAGCCAGGCCTATTCAAAGCCCAAGGTGCTCTTTGCAAGGTGATGGTATTAATAACCCACAGAGGAAGGTTATTGGATAATGGCACCTGACCTAGTGCCATCTTAAAGGGAAGGCGATCTGAAGTAGGTGGGCTGGGGAGCTTGTCAAGTTGAATGTGGTAAACTGTGAAGGGTGTCTAATCTCAGTAACATTGGACTGGGCTACAAGGTTATGACTACACAGAAGCGTTATTTCTGAATAACGTCACTTACTCTGAAATAACATCGTGTGCATCTACAGAGCAAGCCCATTATTTCGAAATAACAGGTGTTTTACTCCGACTTCTGTAACCCTCATTGTATGAGGAGTAAGGAAAGTCAGGGGAAGAGTCCTCTATTTTGAAATAAGTCTGCGTAGAAAGGGCCAAAAGCCAAACTAATCTATTTTGATTTACACTATGCAATTAGCATAGTTCCAGCTGCAATGCTTATGTCAAGCTTAGCCCTGTTGTGTAGATGTGCCCCAAATGAGCTTCAAGAAGTGGAAAAGCTCTATCATTGCCTGGCTGTAGCTGAGAGTGCATCTACACTGCACCAGTCACTCGAAATAAGCTATGCAATTTAAGCTACACAAATTGCATAGTTTATTTCAAATCAATTTTTAAATAGCTTATTTCAAAATTTGGCACTATCTTCTTATTTTTAAATACATCGCTCTTCTGAAACGTCCCTTACTCCTCATGGAATGAGGTTTACAGGAACATCGGAATAGTAAGCCCGTTACATTTCAAAATAATGGGCTTGCTGTGGAGATGTGGGATAGCTATTTTGGGCTACTCCAGTATCCCAAAATAGTGTTGCAGTGTAGATGTAGCCTAATTCCGATGCCGAAGAATTAAGGCTACTTTACCCAAGAAGTGTGTGTCTACACAGTCGCGCAAAGCTCAAAATAAGGTACACAGTTTGAGCTATGCAAATCGTGTAGCTTATTTTTAAATAGAGCACTATTCCGGTGTCTTCCATATTCATTGTCCAACAAGGTTTACAGGAAGCCCATTATTTCAAATGTATTTCAAAATAACGGGAGTACAGTTAAGATGCACACAACGCTATTTCAGGCTAACAGATGTTACCCAGAGATAGTGCCAAAATGCCCTGGGTTTTGCACATGATCCCCTTCTAGTAACTCATCACTCTGTCTGCTTAGGCAAAACTCCGGCAGGATGTAATAAAGGTGGCAAATACCATTTGTGTCCTGCAGAGGTGAGCTGAGGGCCAGGCAGAGGGTTTAAAGCCCTAAACAGCGAAATGGTAGGGTGGCTACTGTAACGCACCTACATGGGGGAAATAATGAAATTTATTTAAAGTGGGGAAAATCAGACTAAGGAATCAGGCTGCTAGCCACCCCGGATGACATGAATGGAAGCGTGTGTGTGGGGGGGCCTTGTACTTTCTCTCTGGGACTCCCCCTTCCTGTGCTAGTGGACCCAATGAAGCCTGCGGGTAGAGGGAGGACTGTATTAATAACTCACATCCATACCTCTGTATTCCATTGAATTTTGGGGCTCCCTTTGCCCCTCTTTGGAGGGGTTAAATTAACACAGTCCCTCTGTGGCTTTGTCTACACTGCAATACTATTTTGGGATATCAGCTGGTCCCCGAGTTGCGAATGATCGACTTACAACTGTTCGCAGTTACGACCAAAAATGTTGTAAATGGAGGACCCCGAGTTACGAACGCGATCTGCGCTTATGAACAGCGCGGTCAAGTGTAACTGTATGGGGTCCGACTTATGAACAAACCGAGTTACGACCAATTGCTTGGTCTGTAACCGCTTCGTAAGTCGGAGACAGGCTGTACTGGAAATAGCTATCTCACATCTTCACAGCAAGCCCCTTATTTCTGAATATAAGGGGCTCACTATTCCAACGTCCCTGAAAACCTCATTCCATGAGGAGTAAGGGATGTTTTGGAATAATGCTTTATTTTGAAATTTGGCACTGTGTAGACAGTGCCAAATTATTAACTAAGATATTTCTAAATACACTCAAAATAAGCTACAAAATGTGAATAGAGCTTATTTCAACCTATGGGGTACTGTGTAGATGCACCCCCCCCCAGTCTACAGTGTAATTTTACTGGTGTTGGGAGGATAAACTTGGAGGATATTGAGAAATGTCTCAATACATGTAAGCAAAAGAGAAATTAGCTCAAAAGCAACATCCGTAGTCGGCAGGATTCGAACCTGCGCGGGGAGACCCCAATGGATTTCTAGTCCATCGCCTTAACCACTCGGCCACGACTACATATAAGGACTTAAGACTCTATTTTTTCAGTCTTCTCTTAAAATCTGCGTGTTTTTGTGTGTGTGTGAGTGTGTGTGACACCAATAACTGCTTTGCATCTTAAATATATTTCATGAAGATTTTCTCTCAAACTTTCACAACAGACCAGAGCTTTCCCTTCTTGTCAGCCATTATTACTGTCCCCCAGCGTTTCTGGTAACTAGTTGTGCTCACTACAATCAAGGGTGAAAGTAATTTAAATTTCTTACAAGTACCGCTGCTGTATCACAACCCGCCCTTCCCCATTGAGCTGGGCTTCCGGGCAGGGGCTGCAGTGCGACCTGCCTGTGAGAAATGTAAAGACAGGGTGGGGAGCAGTGCGGGAGGGGCGCGCTCAGGGCAGAGGGGTGGGGAGTATGTGGGGATGCAGGGAGCTGTGGCAGGAGTGCATATGGGGGGGGCTCAGGGCAGGGGGGGGGGCTTGCAGGAGGCAGGGAAGGCACGTGGGGGAGGAGGCGGGATTGGGCAGCCGCGGCTGGTGGGGAGACAATCCAGGGTCGCCGCAGCTGCTTCCACCTCTCCTGCTGCTCCGGGCGCGGCCAGCCCCTCGCACGGCAGATGGGCCACTGGAGCCAGACTGAAGCCGATTCTGCCCCCGTGGCTTGGCAGGGCCGGTCCCGTGACTGGGGCTGGGTCACCGCGGACTGGACAAGAGCCGCTTCTGCCTCCCTCCAAGAGCCGGCGGGTGCATTGGGGCCGCTTCTGCTCCCTCCGCCCCCCGCTGAAAGCGGCCCAGAGGAGGCAGGGTCAAGGGGCCCTGCGGCCGGGGTCTGAGGGGCGTGTGTGACAAGCTGCTGGAAGCGGGTCACTCAACTCTCTTTGCTATTTATTGTGCAAGTAATACATATGCAAAGAAAATGTTACCCACCCACCCACCAAAAGCGGGGCCCTGCCCCCCCCCCCCCCATGGGGCTGGCCTTGAACACAGGCTGCTGTGGCAGCAGCCCCTGTCCCGGGGGAGGGTCTCCAGTGGGACCCACTGCAGACAAGGGTTGCTGGACCTGGAGCAAGCCGCTGTCATATCACCTGCAGGCACTGAGCAAGCCCAGCTGAGGCTGGTGGTGGGGCCCACGAACACTGTAAAATACAGAACCACAGCCAGGGTCGACCCCAGACCCAGTGAGAGCTGAAATTAAGCAGTCTAAGCTTATGCCCCCCCAGGACCATTTTGCCTCTGCATTTTAACTGCCGTCTGCAGTATTATGCATGGCAGTAGAATAAAGTAAATTAAACCCAGGATGAGGATTTTTTTAAAATCCACTTTGAAAACTGAAATATTTGACTATTTTCTTCCATGATTTGGTGTGGAACTTTTATTTATTTTAAAAAAAGGCAAAGTCACATTTTAAAAAACATTTAACATTTTTTAAAAAAGGCAAAGGAACTTTTATTTTTTTTTAAAAAAGCAAACACTTGTTTGCAGTTCTTTAGTATGGAAGAAAGATAAGTGAGATATGAAGCCAGTCAACTTTGTCAGATTTCATTACTCGTATAAAATATAATTTTAAATGCTACTTGAGAACCTGTTGAATGAGAACATTCATAAATTATAAAATCAGAAGAGACCAAAGGGATGATCTAGTACAACCTCCTGAACTAATTCTTGTTCGAATTAGAAACATTTGAAGGGAAAAAAAAAAGCCTAGCTAGCAGCAAAGAATCCATTGTAGCCTGTGGTAAGTTGTTCTAATGGTTATTACCTTCACTATTTTTAAAACTAGTACTTTGTGCTTTCTAGATTGAATTAACTAGCATCAGCTTCCAGCTATCTGATCTTGTCATACATTTGCTTGATTGAAGAGCTGTCTCTTTAGAAGTACCCACATGAGAAACAATTAAACTGATCAAGTGACCCCTTAATCTTCTTTTGGTTAAAATAAAAGATTGAGCTCCTCGACCCTTTCACTAGAACATGTTTTCCACTCATTCTCCTGCTCTTCTCTGAATCCTCTCCAATTTATCAAAATCCTTCCTGAAGTGCAGGATATGAGACAGGGGAACACGAATGGCTTGGGCTGGCACTGATCATTCAGTAGGAACCATGACACACATAGAACAGTGGTCCCCAACACAGTGCCTAGGTATTCCTTTGTGCATACAGTCAAGGATTGCATTTATCCTTCTGGCTACAGCATCTCAGGCAGACCTGTTTAGCTGATCATCTGTCAAGATTCCCCAAGTCCTGGTTGACAATAAGGAGGAAAGGGTTGATTATGTATCTTGTGGAAAGGTATGTTTTTTTTTTTTTTTAACGTGATAGGCAGCTGCAGTAACACCACAAAGGTACTGGGCAAGGGAAAATAGACACAAACTTGATACCAGATAAGGAGTTGGTGCTGAGATGGGCTTTTCCTACATTGGCTCCAAGATTTTCAGAACCTGAGTAGACAGTGATGGTTTGGTTTTCCATGCCACTGCTGATAGCAGGACTGGAAATAGGGATGTTAAACAGTAACTGGTTACAGAGGAAGCATTCTTAACGAGAAATGTTAAAATACTTCGACATGAAGGGGGAAGGCATGAGGATGGGAAGACATGAGGGGTGGAGGCAGATGGCTCTGCAGGAACTGGCATGCACAAGAGTAACACATGAAATTGCAAAACCCAATAGCAAGGATTTAAAATTAATCCATGAGGAGCTCAGGGTTGTACTCTGACTGGAGAATTGCTAATAGAACACAGGATGGACCTCCCTTGTGTGGCACCTTTGGGACGTGACTGGTCCTGAATGAGGAGTTTGCTAGACCTGGGGAGGTCACTTCTACATCTCTGCTGACAAACTTCCCCGCTGCTGGCTCTGTCAGCCAGCCTTGACTGCTGCCCCGGGGCCATTGCGACCAGTCCCGTGAACCTGACTTTCTGGTCCACAGGCTCGCTAGCCTAGCAATAGCCAAAGTTGTGCCTGACTAGCATGTGCCAGCTGAGAGATTTTCAACTTGTGCCTTTTTTTTTTTTTTTAAGACAAAACAAACAATGATCTAAAACTTTAGGAAGGTTAGTTTGACCTTGATTATATGTAGGATCTTGGAACAAATTTTGAAAGTAGTTAACATAGGTTAAAAGGTAACAGATAATCTAGACCATGGTTTTACAAAAGGTAGGTTGTGCTAGACCAACCTGATTTATCTTTGAGAAAACTGAGTTTAGATGCAGGCAATGCAATAAATCTGATCTACCTGGATTTCAGTAAGGCATTTGATACATTTCCACAAAGGAAATCATTCAATTGGAGAAGATGGGAATGAATGAGACTTGGCAGATGGATAAAGAACTGGTGGGTTATAACGAATGGTGAACTGTCAGGATGGAGTGAGGTTATTAGTGAAATTCCTTAAGGAACCAATATTATTTAACATTTGTATTCATGCCCATGGCACAAGAAGTGGAAGTGTCCTAACATTTGCAGATGACAAAAAAGGTGTTCTGGCCCTTCTCCATATTGGCAATATCATGCAGTCAGATAGGGATGACCTTCAAAGCTGGAATGGAATGAAATTTAGCAGTACAGTAAAAATAATTTTTGCTATAAGTTGGGGACGTGTCAGTTGGAAGCAACAGAGGAGGAAACTGGTTGGTTATGAGATGACTAAAAGTTGCCCATGTGAGGCAGCCATGAAAAAGGCTAATGAAATGCTGGGATACATCAGGTAAGGTATTGCCAATAGCCCTAGTGAAGTGTGTCATTATACAAGACATTGGGGAGAACGCAACTGGAATAGCATGTGCAATTCTGGTTTCCTGGATTTAAGCAAGATTAGTGCAAACTGGGACAGGTGCAGCAACAGGCCACTAGACTGATCAGAAGAATGGAAAACCTACCTTATGCAAGAGAAGCTAAAAGAGCTTGACTTGCTGAGCCTAATCAAACAACAGCTGAGGGGAGATGCGGCTGCCCTCCTTAAATACATCAGAGGGATAGATAGAAAGGGAGAGATGTTGAATTTAAGCATCAACATGGGCACAAGAACAAATGCACATAAACTAGCCATCGATACATTTAGGCTTGAAATTAGACAAAGGTTTCTAATAATCAGAGGAGTGAACTTTTGGAATAGCCTCTCAGGGAAAGCAATGAGGTCATAAAACTTAACTCGCTTCAAGACTGTGCTTAGTAATTGTATGAAGAGGGTGGCATGTAGCCATACTGCAACTGCTAATAGCAAATATCCCTCGCAGCCAGTGAGAGACTCTAATGGTGGAGTGCTTTGAGTTACTGCCATGCCTTTTTACTTAGGTGTCTGAATGTTTGGATCCTGCTGGCATGTTCGGGGTCCAGTTGGCCACCATATTTGGGACTAAGAAGGAATTTTCCCTTAGGTAAAGTTAGAGACTCGGGGGGTTTTCACCTTCTCCTGCAGCATCAGGCATGGGTCACTTGCAGGTTTTACATGAGTAAATGGTGGAGGCCAGGGTGGCTGAACTGGAGGAGCTAAGGGAGGCAGAGAGATGTTGATGAGACTTTCCAGGACATGTCCCACCTCCGGTCGAAGCCCCAATGCTCTTAAGGAGAATGTAAGTCTCAAGGGAACAGAGCATTCAATGGGAGCAGAGGGAAACCATCCCGTAGTCGGGACCCTCCTCCCAGAGAATGTTGCGGTATCCTCTCGCACTGAGGATACCTCTGAGAGGGAGGGTAATGCCAGTTAGGAAAGGCAGGTGTTAGTAGTGGGTGATTCGATCGTTAGAAACATAGATAGTTGGGTTTGTGATGACCAGGAGAACCGTATGGTCACTTGCCTGCCTGGTGTGAAGGTTGTGGATCTCTCGAGGCATCTAGACAGACTTATGTGTAGTGCTGGGGAGGAGCTGGTGGTCGTGGTACATGTAGGTACCAATGATGTAGGGAAGGGTAGGAGAGATGTCCTGGAGCCCAAATTTAGGCTGCTAGGAAAGACTGAAATCCAGGACCTCTATGGTGGCATCCTTGGAAATGCTTCTGGTTCCACGCGCAGAGCCAGGTAGGCAGGAAGAGCTTCCAAGTCTCAATGCGTGGATGAGACGATGGTGTAGGGAAGAGGGGTTTAGATTTATTAGGAACTGGGGACACTTTTGGGAGAGGGGGAGCCTATACAGGAAGGATGGGCTCCACCTAAACCAGGGTGGAACCAGACTGCTGGCACTAAACATTAAAAAAGCCGTAGAGCAGTTTTTAAACTAAGAGATGGGGGAAAGCCGATTGGTGGGGAGATGCATGTAAATCGGAGGGAGACTTCTCTTAGAGAATCTCTACCAATGGATTCTCTTCTAAGCTGTAGTCAGAAAGAGGAGGGGACAGGGTAAATCATGGGCCAGAGCAGACAAACAACTGCCTACAAAGGAATCCAATGCATCAGGGAAGGGCAGACAAATAAGCAGTGGCAAATTTTTAAAGTACTTCTACACAAATGCTAGGAGTCTGACTAATAAGATGGGTGAGAACTAGAGTACCTTGTATTAAATGAGGGAGATTGACATAATAGGCATCACTGAAACCTAGTGGAATGAGGAAAATCTGTGGGACACAATCATACTGGGATATAAAATATATTGAAAGGATAGAGCAGGCTGGGTGGGTGGTGGAGTGGCACTGTATGTGAAAGATAATGTAGAATCAAATGAAATAAAAATATTAAGTGAATCAACATGTTCAATAGAATCGCTATGGATAGTAATTCCATGCTCCAATAAGAAGAAATTAGCACTACTGGTATATTACTGACCACCTGACCAGGACAGCGATACTGACATTGAAATGCTGAGGGAGATTAGAGAGGCTACCAAAATAAAGAACTCTATAATGGGGGATTTTAATTACCCTCCATATTGACTGGATACATGTCACCTCAGGAAGAGAAGCGGAGATAAAATTTCTCAATGGCTTAAATGACTGCTTCTTGGAGCAGCTGGTGAAGGAACCCACAAGGGGAGAGGCAATTCTCGATTTAGTCCTGAGTGGAGCACAGGATGAGGTCTAGGAAATAACCGTTACAGGACCACGAGGGAATAGTGATCATAATATAACAACATTCAACATTCCTGTGGTGGGAAGAACATCTCAGCAGTTCAGCACCCTGGCATTTAATTTCAAAAAGAGGAATTACACAAATGAGGAGATTCGTTGAACAGAAATTAAAAGGCACAGTGACTAGAGCCAAATCCCTGAAAGCTGCATGGAAACTTTTTAAAGACACCATAATAGAGGCCCAACTTAAATGTATACCCCAAACTGAAAAACATAGCAAGAGACCTAAAAGAGAGTCACCGTGGCTTAACCACCATGTAAAAGAAGCAGTGAGGGACAAAAAGGTATTTTTTTTTTAAGAAGTGGAAGTCCAATCCTAGTGAGATAAATAGAAAGGAACATAAACACTGTCAAATCAAATGTAAAAATGTAATAAGCAAAAAAAGATTGAGGAACAGCTAGCCAAACACTCAAAAAGAAACAACAAAATGTTTAAGTACATTAGAAGCAGGAAACCTGCTAAAAAAACCTGTGGGTCCCCTAGATGATCGAGCTATAAAAGGAGCAATCAAGGACGATAAAGCCATTGCGGAGAAACTAAATGATTTCTTGCTTCAGTCTTCATGGCTGAGGACATTGGGGAGATTCCCAAATCTGCACCGCCCTGTGTGGGTGATGAATCTGAGGAATTGTCCCGGATTGAAGTGTCATTAGAGGAGGTTTTGGAACAAATAGAAAAACTTAATGTTAACAAATCTCTGGGACCAGATGGCATTCACCCAAGAGTTCTAAAAGAACTCAAATGGGAAATTGCTGAGCTATTATCTGTGGTTTGTAACCTATCCCTTAAATCAGCTTCCGTACCTAATGAATGGAAGGTAGCCAACGTGACACCAATATTTAAAAAGGGCTCTAGAGGCCATCCTGGCAATTACAGACCGATAAGTCTAACTTCAGTACCGGGCAAATTAGTTGAAACAATAGTCAAGAATAAAATTGTGAAGCATGTAGAAGAACATAATTTGTTGGATAAAAGTCAACATGATTTCTGTAAAGGGAAATCCTGTCTTATTAATCTATTCGAGTTCTTTGAAGGGGTTAACAAACATGCGGACAAGGGGGATCCAGTAGATATAGTATACTTGTGAGGTGGTAAAGTTTGCGGATGATGCCAAACTCTTTAGGATAGTCAAGACAGAAGCAGACTGAGGGACTCCAAGATGATCTCGCCAAACTGAGTGATTGGGCAACAAAATGGCAAATGAAATTTAATGTGAATAAGTGTAAAGTAATGCACATTGGGAAAAATAACCCCAACTATACGTACAGTATGATGGGGGCTAATTTGGCTACGACAAATCAGGAAAGAGATCTTGGAGTTATTGTGGACAGTTCTCTGAAAACTTACACAGTGTGCAGCGGTGGTCAAAAAGGCAAATAGGATGCTAGGAATTAAGAAAGGGATGGAGTTATTGTGGACAGTTCTCTGAAAACTTACACAGTGTGCAGCGGTGGTCAAAAAGGCAAATAGGATGCTAGGAATTAAGAAAGGGATAGAAAATAAGACCCAGAATATCTTACTGCCCCTGTATAAAACTATGGTACGCTCACATCTTGAATACTGTGTACAGATGTGGTCTCCTCATCTCAAAAGAGATATTTTGGCCTTGGAAAGGGTTCAGAAAAGGCAACTAAAATGATTAGGGGTTTGGAACGGGTCCCATATGAGGAGAGGTTAAAGCGACTGGGACTTTTCAGTTTAGAAAAGAGGAGACTGAGGGGGGATATGATAGAGGTATATAAAACCATGAGTGGTTTGGAGAGGGCAGATAAAGAACAGTTACTTATTAGTTCCCTAAATAGAAGAACTAGAGGACACCAAATGAAATTAATGGGTAGCAGGTTTAACACTAATAAAAGAAAGTTCTTCTTCAGTGTGTAGTCAACCTGTGGAACTCCTTGCCAGAGGAGGCTGTGAAGGCTAGGACTATAACAGAGTTTAAAGAGAAGCTGGATAATTTCATGGAGGTTAGGTCCATAAAAGGCTATTAGCCAGGGGATAAAATAGTGTCCTTGGCCTCTGACAGAGGCCGGAGAGGGATGGTAAGAGACAATCACCTGATCATTGTCTTAGGTCCACCCTCTCTGGGGCACCTGGTGTTGGCCACTGCCGGCAGACAGGATACTGGGCTAGATGGACCTTTGGTCTGACCCAGTACGGCCGTTCTTAATATAATGCAGAGTCAGCACCCCTGCAGGTCAACTTGTGTTGACTGTTGCTAGGAGCTTCCAACAATGGTCAGCACTGCCAGTACCAGACATACAAGCACTCTTGGAAGGAGAGACACTGCTGAACCAAAGAGCCAAGTGCATGCACACCCGTGATCTAACAAGACAGTAGCTGTATACCCAAATAAGTGAGGTCAACATCATGGTGTAGTGTAGACTCAGGCTATGAGACTGGGTCAACAAATCTTTTGTAGAGGGACATTTCTAATACATTGTATGATAGAAGAAAGATGAAGACATCCATCGAAGACTTGCAGGAAATGATGTTAGTGTCCCTTATGTACAGATTTAGCCTGCTTCTATGAAAGAACTAGCCATGAATATTAAATACTAACTGATCAATTGGTTAGCTAGGTCACAGTGTTCCAAAACTAACAAATACTTGAAAACTGATGAACTGGTTAAGCATTCTACTCTAAATGTACCAACTGGAGTCTGATAGATGCAGTTGGAATTATTGCAGATTACCAGAAATGTACTTAACCATAAATTGTATTAAATGTAAAGGGCCAATTATATACTTGTTCTAAAAATGTAAATAAGCAATCAATCCACAGATACAGTAGCAAACAAGTATTTGTTCAGTGACTGACAAAGCTGATCCTATGAACACCCCTCATTGTCAGTGGCACCTGTGTAATCAGAGAGGAATGACAACTCTTTAGGCAAAGATGGGTTTACACAATGTAACAAGTGATTTAGTTGTCAATTGCTTTCTTCCCCTAAGAACTAATTTTGGGCAGTCTGGGGTTACACATCTCTTAGTCTTTCCTCAACCTTGGCTAAGACCAGATGGGCCTTTTCCTTCGATTTTATGGATGTCAAAGCTAGCTGCAATTAGTCTTATCTCTTTTCACAAGCCCATATTTTAAAATATTGGCATTTTGGTGGCTACTATAATGCATCACAATACAACCCTTCTCTCGGTCTGTTAGAACCAAACTACTGAAGTTCTCAAGTTTTGCAAGGAAATATTGACATGATTATGTTGTTTGATGTTACATTCTGTTGTAACATCTGCACCACTGATTTTTCCAGGACTGGTTCCTTTTGCTTTACTCTTGACAATTTACTAAACACACAGGTAATTAGTACTCAGGCTAAACTAAATTTAAAACTATCCTCTAAAAGTAAACTTACTGTATGAGAATGCAAATTATCCTATGTATTAAGACTAAGACTTCTATAAAAGCAATCCAAATGTCACAGATCTGACTAAGCTATATACATCATGAGCAACCAACAGTGATGGAGTGCAGAATAAAAAGCACTGATTTATCTTGCAGATTCTTAATTTAGGGAGCAGATGGGGCAATCCCAGAGCAGTTTCTGCTTGGACTTTGAGTTGTGACAAATAATACTCTGTAGTTATTGCACCAAATCTTGTGTCAGGCGGTTATGCTAACATTGGAGGAGGGTATTGCTAAGTATTTTCTTATTGCCTCTAACAAATAAATATTACTGTAATTACATAATTTAAAATAAGATTACTTTACAAGTCTCTTGTAAATGTGTTTTATTAAAGCAAACATGTTGCATGAGAAATCTATCAGTACATACTTGGTAATGAGTGGTCTGCCTCTTTCCACCAAAGAATTGAGGGGATCCATTCCTTCTGAGATATGGGTCTGTTGCAAGATGGGTGGACAAGATTCTGAAGGCTGCAGTGTGCAGGAGGTCAGAGTAGACTAGAAGATCACAGCGGTCCTTTCTGGTTTTAAAGTCTAGTTAATGATACTGGATTATCAGATAAAAACTGGACTGATCTGTTGAGGTGACCAAGAATCACGTACTGGTTATCTAGTCACTTAAAGGCATATTTTAGCTTTTCACTTAGAAATACTTGATTTTAAATCCATGTGATTCACTTTGCTACATTAATTTGAAGTACCATTAATTAGTGGCAAAACTATTGTGGGCAGGGATTGAAAATTGAACTGATTTCCTTCTCATTTAGGCCTACCATACAAGCTTTGATCAAGAATTTTTCTATTGCTTCCTTTTTTCCTGCATTCATTATACTGCTCTGTTTTCAACAGAATAGCTTATGACATTGTAGCAGGAACTATTGTGGAAGATGAAATGGCCACAAGTGATACCAATGCCCAGATCACCAAACTTTTTTGAACTTGTAAAAAAAACCCTACAAACATAAAAAGACTAATAGTATTGGTTGCCCAAATTAACTGGAGACAGATTGACACTAAACAAAATGAGCCATTTCTGCATGGTGCAAGTAATTATCTTGAAAGTATTGATTTGTCTTAAACGCCGAAGAAATAGAACCTCTTCAATTTGGAAATATTAAATGAGACTGACAGAAGGAAATAAGTTACATTTATACTTAAAGGACCAATTCTCTGTCTCCAGAAAGGAAACACCTGGAAATACTGCCATCTAGTTCTACATCTTAATTATTTTATGGGAAAAGTAAGATGGAAAATGTAGCTGTGGCCTGTAGTGGTTTCTTTGAGGGATGGAGGCGCGCAAAAAAAAAAAAAAAAAAAAAAAAAAAAAAATCTAGCTAATGCGTTTCGTTTAGCCAATACATTTTGTGGGGTTGGGCATCACTCCCTAAAAGTCACTAGTGAATTTCTTCATTCCAAGCCTTGTATTTCTTTACTACTTTTTAAATGGGCATTTTTTGCATGATTGCATTTTCACTTTTTTATGACTCAATCCCAATGAACAGGTAAATTAGGTTACTACTTTTTTGCAGGAATAAGAAGTTACTGTGGTATTTGTGAATTAGATTTGTGTAAATAACTTCAAAGCTCATATGATTTAACAGAATAGGCCTTGGTAAACAAGTAGTGAAAATGGTTGTTTCCATTTGTTGGGGAAGGAAAGTTTTACTTCTCTCAAATTGTTGCATATAGACTATGTAAATAGATAGATGAACTTTATATGCAGCATGTAGAAAGTATCAGCCAGAACACAAATTATGGCTGTAACTTTACAGATGAGTTGAACAATTGGTTTTCATGTTATACTTTAGGCAAAATTTTAATCATTTCTATATGCAGAATAACTTTGCTACCTACTGATGCAAAATATTAGACGATTTTTTCATCATTACATAGCTTTGTTAACTTTTTTATTCTTCATATAACATTAGGAAAGTTTTGGAAAAATAATGCACATGTTCACTGTTAACGTGAAATATGTCAGGTATTTTTAAATGACTTAGAATGCCACAATATTGTAAGTGGTTGGCTTAGCACTAAATATTGACAAATAGTTGCAGCAGTTACTCTGGACTATCATGTAGTTTTGTGCAGGGGGATATTCTGGGAGGATGTTTAAAACGTGCGTTGTAAACTAGGGCCACGATAGTGTACAGAACCTTGAGTTATATACAAGCCCCCACCCGCTGCTCCTCTGGATCAGAGGCAGCAACACAGTGAGGAGAGGAGGGAGGGAGGAGAGCTGATGTGTGCAGACAGCTGGATTAAAAGAAGATTCCCCACACATACCAACTGCCCCTGACATGTAAATGTGTAACTGCTGAAAAAGTCAGTTACATGTTAACTCTCCCTCCCATCATCACCTTTAATATCCCAGTTAACACAACATTTCCTCAGATAGTGAAATAATTTGGAAAGGGAAGTACAGTAAACTTCAAATAATCCGGCACCTTTAGGACCCAGGGGGTGCCGGATTATCAGATATGCCGGACTATCCGAAGGGGGGCTATGAGGGGTCTGGAGTGGGGTGGGAGGGGATGCCACCCCAGACCCCTCATAGCTCCGCCCGCCCCAGGCGTCCCTGATTCAGCCGCTGCTGGTCAGTTTCAGCAGCAGCTGAATCGGGGATGCCTGCGATAGAGCAGCTGGGGTGCTGCCGGGTTGCTGCACTCCAGCTGCTCTTGGGGATGCCTGGGACAGAGCAGCTGGGGTACTGCCCGGTTGGTCCCATAGTACTGCCCCTCGGGGCTGTGGGACCAACCCGGCAACACCCCAGCTGCTCTTGGGGATGCCTGGGGCAGAGCAGCTGGGGTACTGCCCAGTTGGTCCCGTAGCACCGCCCCTCAGCACAGCGGGACCAACCTGGCAGGACCCCAGCTGCTCTGCCCCAGCTGCTCTGCCCGGGGCTTCCTGGAATCAGCTGCTGATCTGTTTCAGCAGCGACTGAATCGGGGACCCCTGGGGCAGAGCAGCTGGGGTCCTGCAGCGCTGTCCTTTGGCACTGCAGGACCAACCCGGCAGCACTCCAGCTGCTCTGCCCCAGGCATCCCCAAGAGCAGCTGGGGTGTTGCCGGGTTGGTCCCACAGCCCCGAGGGGCAGCGCTACGGGACCAACCGGGCAGTACCCCAGCTGCTCTACTCCCCGCTTCCCCAATTCAGCTGCTGGTCAGTTTCAGCAGCAGCTGAATGGGGGAAGCCTGTCCGGCTGCCCCAGCACTTCCGGGTTCCTGATGGTGCCAGACTATCAGGAGTCCCGGAGCATTGGATGCCGGACTAATGGAGTTTTACTGTACTACTGTCAACTTTCACAATGGTTTAACATTTTAATTTTTGGTATAAGATTAGGGCTGTGTTCCTGGATGTTAGTGTGCAAGAGTATTTTGAAACAGGAAAACTTCAAGCTAAACTAATTTTCACTACACTGGCACTTAATCTTTTTGGTTAGTACTTGCTATAGGTTTAATGACTGAAAACAACACAACAGCCATACTGGTCAGACCAAAGGTCCATCTAGCCCAGCATCTTGTCTTCTTACAGTGGCCAATGCCAGATGCCCCAGAGGAAGTGAACAGAACAGGTAATCATCAAGCAATCCCTCTCCAGTCACCCATTCCCAGCCTCTGACGAACAGAGGCTATGAATGCCACTCCTGCCTATCCTGAATAATAGCCATTGATGGCCCTGACCACCATGAATTTATCTAGATCTTTTCTGAACCCCATTAAAGTCCTGGTCTTCACAATCTCCTCTGGCAAGGAGTTCCACAGACTGACTCTGCATTGTGTGAAGAAACAGCTTCCTTGTGTTTTAAACCTGCTATCTATTAATTTCATTTGGTGACCCTAGTTCTTATGGGAACAAGTAAATAATTTTTCCTTATTCCCTTTCCACCCTATTCTTGTTTTTATAGACTTTATCATATCCGCCCCCCCCAGTCTCCTTTTCTAATGTGATGAAATAATCTTTAATCTCTCTTCATATGGGACCTTTTCCAAACCCCTAATCATTTGTCCTTTTCTGAACCTTTCCCATGTCAAAATATACCTTTTTGAGATGAAGCTGTGTACACTATGATGCTTTATTGGAAAAAGGTACACAAATTGTGTGCCACAATTCGTGTACCTTTTTCTGATAGCTTTTTCGGAAGAGCATTTGCTAAACTTTGGCCCGTCTACACTGGAACACGTTTTGGAAAAAAACTTTCAGAAGAGCCCTTTTCTCTTGTGGGAGGAGGAAGACAGGGCTTCCAAGAGAGCATGTCTGCTCTTCCACAAATAAGGCAGAAGAGCAGATGCATTCCCTGGATGCAGCAGAGTTTTTCGGGATACCGGACCCCGTAGTCTAGACGTAGCCTGAAATGCACTAGTCAAGATGTGAGCGTACCATAGTTTTCTATAGAGGCAATCAAATGTTTTCTTCTCTGTCCCTTTTTAAATTATTCCTAATATTCTGTGGGCTTTGACTATATTGCTGCACATTGAGTGGATGTTTTCAGAGAACTCTCCACAATGACACCAAGATCCCACGAGTGGCTACAGCTAAATTAGCCCCCATCATATTGGATATATAGTTAGAAAAGTAATTCCAATGTATCTAACATTTATCAACATGAACTTTTATTTGCCATTTTGTTGCCCACTGATGTAGTTGTGAGATCTTTTTGAAGCTCTTCACTTTGTTTTGTTCTGAAATATCTGGAGCAGTTTAGTGTCACCTGCAAATTTTGCCACCTCGTTGTTTAGCCCTTTCTCCAGATAATTTATGAAGAGGTTGAACAGGATCAGTCCCAGAACAGACCCTTGGGGGGAGAGGGCGGGGGAGAGAGCACAGCAGTGAGGGGGACACACCTCTATTCTGAAGATTGACCATTTAGTTCTAACCTTTGTTTTGTCTTTAACCAGTTATCAATCTTTGTGAGGACATTCCATCTTATCCCATGACAATTAACTTTACTTAAGAGCCTTTGGTGAGGGACCTTGTCAAAGGCATTCTGGTGGGTGACCAAAACCCACAGGTAACTGAAAGACTTTGAGACCTGGGAGATGGCTTAGAAATAGGAAGGAGCAAGGGCAGTAATAGTAGCGATAAAGGAGAGATTAAACAGAACTGGAGGGGGGGAAATCAGATCAGTATCTTAGATGCCTATATAAAAGTTCAAGTAGTATGGGGAATAAGCAGAAAGAACTTGAAGTGCTAATAAATCAACACAAATATGATATAGTTGGTAGCGCAGACTTGGTGGGAAAATACATACAAGTGGAATATTGGTATAGCAGGTAACACCTTGCTCAGGAACATTAGGCAGAAAAAAAGGAAGGGGTGATGCCTTATATATTAAAAAAATTATACACTTGAATGTAGGTGGAAATGGACAGACGACTTGTTGAAAGTCTCTGGGTTAGGTTAAAAGGGGTAAAAATAAGGGTGATGTCATGCTAGGGATTTACTACAAACCATCTACCCAGGCAGAGGGGTGGATGAGGCTTTTTTTCAATCAACAAAATCATCCAAAGCACAGGATTTGGTGGTGATGGGGGACTTCAACTATCCAGACATCTGTTCGGACCTAACAGCAGGGCACAGATTAGTCTTGGACTGCATTGGAGACAATTTCAGAAGGCTGAGGAAGCTACCGTGGGGAAAGCTCTTCTAGATTTGATTTTAACAAATAGGGAGGAACTAGTTGACAGTAGAAGGCAGAACAGCAAGATAAAGACAACAGATTTCAGGAAGGCAGATTTTAGTAAACTCAAGAGAGCTGGTAAGGTCCACGGGAAACAAGACAGAAAAAACAAGAGAAGAGAGTTGGCAGTTTTTAAAAGGGACATTACTAAGGGCCCAGAAGCAAACTATTCCAGAGTAGGAAAAATAGGAAGAGTGGCAGGAGACCACCTTGGATCAACCAGGAGATTTTACATGATCTAAAAAAATATCCAACAGGAGTCACATAAAAAGTGGGAACTGGATCAAATTATAAAGGATGAATATAAACCGATTGCTTAGCGAAGACAGAAACCACAGGAAACTTGGAAATGGCAGAGGTACTTAATGACTTTTGGTTTTCACCAAGACGACTGATAGTGATGGGATGTCTAACACAGGGAATGCTAGTGGAAATGGGGTAGGTTTAAAAATTAAAATAAAAAAATAAAAATTGCTTAGGAAAGTTAGATGTCATCAAGACAGCAGGGCCTGATCAAATGCATCCTAGAATACTCAAGAAGCTGATAGCTAAAGGCTCATACCTCTTCCATCATCCATGATTTTTCAAAGAAGTCTGAAGAGAGTCCAGAAGACTGGAAAAGGGCAAATATAATGCCCATCTATAGAAAGGGAAATAACCCAGGAGACTACAGACCAAGTTTAACTTCGTACCAGGGAAGATAGAGGACCAAGTAATGAAGGAATTCATCTGCAAACATTTGGAAAGTAAGACAGTGATAGGGAACAACCAGCATGGATTTGTAAAAAAATAAAGCATGTCCAACCAATCTGACAGCTTTGACAACATATCAAGCCTTGTGGATAAGGGAGAAGTGGTGGACATGGTATACCTAGACTTTAGTAAGGCATTTAACAGTCTTGCATGACCTTATCAATAAATTAGGGCAATACAACCTACACAGGGCTACTATAAGGTAGGTGCATAACTGGTTGGGTAACAGTTCTCAGAGTAGTAGTTAATCGTTATGCTGGCAGGGCATAACAAGTGGGGTTCTGCAAGGGTGGGACCGTTCTGTTCAAGAACATCACTGATTTAGATTATGGCAGAGTTTGATTATTAAATTTGCAGGGGACAGTGTTTTGGAGCAGTATAATTCAAAATGATCTGGACAAACTGGAGAAATGGTCTGAGGTAAACAGGATGAAGTTTAATACGAACAAATGCAAAGTACGGTACTCCATTTAGGAAGGAACAATCTGTTCTCCACATACAGAAAGGGAAGTGATGGTCTAGGAAGGACTACTGCAGAAAGGGATCTAGGGAGTCACAGTGGACAACAAAATTAAACATGAGCTAATAGTATGACACTGTTGCAGAAAAAGCAAACAGGATTCTAGATGCATTAAGAGGAGTGTTGTAAGCAAAACATGGGAAGTCATTCTCCTGCTCTACTCTGTGCTGATTAGGCCTCAGTTGGATTATTGTGTCCAGTCCTGGGCACCACATTTCAAGCAAGATGGAGAAATTGGAGACAGTCCAGAGAAGAAGAAAAATTAAACGTCTTGTGGAAACCATTTCATATTTAGCTAGAAGCCACTTCATATAACAGAAGCCATTTAAGACCCCTGCTTCTGCACATACACACGAGTGAACTGACCTTCACCAAAGTGAGAAAAGTCAGAAGGATGAGCTGTTGGAATGTGTTAATGAACTATTTTGAGCTGAAGCTCCTACTCCCTAAAACCTGTTTCTCTCTTTGCTGATAGTAGTTTCTCTTTGAAGTTAGCTTTGATTTCTTGCCCTGACATCAGACTTTTTTGGTTAAGGGTATAAAATACTAGGATTGATTGTGTTGAACAGCCTTTACTGGGCCCGGCTCTGCTGGAGTCAAGTTTGGCTCACTTTGTGCCTTATTGATCAGTAAAGCTGTTTGTTAGCCATCTAACCACAGGGGGAATATTTTGCTTCAACAATCTAGAAACATGAGCTATGAGGGATGATGGAAAGAATTGGGCTTGTTTAGTTTAAATAAGAGAAGACAGAAGGGACAAGATACCCTTCTAGATACTAAAACGGCTGTTATACATGGAGGACAGAGAAATTGTTCTTTGACCTCTGACGACGACATAAGCAATGGGCTTACATTGCAACAAGGGGAGTTTAGGTTGGACATCAGGAAAAACTTCCTGTCAGGGTGGTAAAACACTGGAATAAATTGCCTGTGTGTGTGGAATCTCCATCTCTGGAGATATTTAAGAGGAGGTTAAACTTCCTGTTAGGGATGATCTAGACAGTGCTTGGTCCTGCCATGAGTTTTTTTTTTTTTTTTTTTAAAAGATGACTTAAACACACCTGATGGCCTTTGGGAATGAAAGGTCTGTTCACATGGAGATTAGCACTCGCATTACAACAAAAGTCTTTGTGCACAAGGGCTGTGTGGTTTGTGATGCAGGCAGCCCTGGAACTAAAATGTAATTTGAGAAAATCTCACCACATTTATTGCGATCTGAGCTCCAACCAGCATGAGCATCATTATTTTAAATAATTTGCAGCGCAAATTCCAGTTTTTATTTCTCCTGTAGCTTTAAACTGTCAGATAACTGATCCCTACACAGACCCATTATACAGACTCTTTTCTGTGAAATCTATTAAGACTCAGGTAAACTGACCAAGTAGAGCAGGGGGCCAGATCTGGTCTGCCAAGCCTTTCAACCAGATTCATGGCTCACCCCACTGGACCCATAGGCAGGGAGCAGCCCCAGGGCCCAGAGGCAGTGGCTGCTTCATCTGCCTGAGCCAGTTGACGTGAGGGGGAGCTTTGCATGCTGCAACCCCCCTTCACTCATACTTGTCAGATTCCACACCCTCTCCTGTACCCTTATCCCCTACTCCAAGCTCCCTTCTGCAATCACCAACCAAACACCCAGCTGTTGATCACTACCTGTTGGGCTAGACAAGCTAGCCAGCTTTCCAGCCACCTTACAGTCCATTTATCCAATCCATACTTATTTAACTTGCTGGCAAGAATATTGCAGGGGACCCTATCAAAAGTTTTGCTAAAGTCAAGGTCTCAGCCACTGACTTGCTCATGCCCCCAGAGCCAGTTACCTCATCATAGAAGCGAATCAGACTGGTCAGGCACGACTTGCCCTTGGTCATGTCAACTATGCCTGATGACTGACTCTTCCAAGTGCTTTGAAATGGATTCATTGAGGATCCCCTCGATTTTTCCAGGGACTGAGGTGAGCCTGACAGGTCTGTAGTTCCCTGGATTGTCCTGCCTCTTCTTGTATCCCTGGCTGGCTGCAATTCCAAGTGAGCTTTAGCTTTCCTGATTACACTCCAACATGCTCAAGCAAGATATTTTTACTTCTCCCTAGACATCTGTAAGTTGCCTTTGTGTTTAAGCTCACCAAGGATTTCACTGCTAAGCCACGCTGATGGCCAACCTTCAATAAGGCTCCTGTGCCTTCAATAAGGCTTCTTTAAAATACTGCCAGCTCTCCGGGACTCCTTTCCCCTTCAGGTAATGACCTCTCAAGGTCCCTTCCAGTTCTAGGAGAGAGGTATTACCTCCATAAGGTTAGCATCTCAGGGGATCCTGCCTGACTCCCTCAGAGAACTAAGATTGCTTTTGTGAAGTCCAGGGTGTGTATCTTGCTGCTCTCCTTTCTTCTTTTGGTCAGAATCCTGAAATCGACCATCTCACAATCACTGCTGCCCAGGCTGCCACCCACCTCTACTTCTCCTACTTCCTCCATTTGTGAGCAGCAGGTCAAAGTATGCATGGCCTCTTGTTGGATCCTTTACCACTTGTACCAGGAAGTTGTCCCCAACATTCTCCAAAAACCTCCTAGATCATCTACGTACTGCTGTATTGGCCTCCCAGCATGTGTCAAGGTGATTTAAGTCCCTCTTGAGAACTAGGCCCTGAGATCTGGAAGGTTATTAGTTGTTTGAAGAAAGCCTCGTATACCTCATCCATCTGATCTGGTGCTCTATAGCAAACAATCTCATCACCACTTCTGTTACTCCCGCCTCTAAGCTTAACCCAAAGACTCAACAGGCTTTTCTCCCACTATATACTGGAGCTCTGAGCACTTACTGCTCTTACATGCAGTTCAACTCCTACACTTTTCCTCCCTGACTGTCCTTCCTGCACTCTTCTTACCCTTCCATGACAGTATTCCAATCATGACAGTCATCATACCAACTCTCGGTTACTCCAGTCAAACTACAGTTCTTGGACTGTGCCAGGACTTGCGATCCCTTCTGCTAGTTTCCCAGGCTTCTTGCATCGGTGTACAGACATCTTGGATAACTAGCTGATGGCTCTACATTCCCTGCAGGAAATCAGGGGTCTTCTGTTGTACCTCCCTACTTGTATTGCTTCCCAGCATTGCACTTGCCCAATTATCTCAGGGCTTAGGTCACCCCCTCCTGATGAACCCAGTTTAAACACTCCCCAGTAAGTTAGCAAACCTGCCTGCAAAGATGCTCTTCGCTCTCTCCATTAGGTGGATCCCATCCTTTACTAGCAATCCTTGTGTACAGAACAGCATCCTCTGGTTGAAAAACCAAAGCCCTTAGTCCGAGACCACCTCTGCAAGCACACATTTACTACCAAAACTCGAAGATACCTGCCTCGACCTTGTCCTTCAACAGAGACAACGGACAAGACCAGAACCAGCATCCTAAACACCTTGATTCTTCTTCTAGGCACTGCATAATGGGCAGTGACCCGCTTGAGGTCATTCCTGGCAGTATCGTTAGTTCCAACATACATAGATAAAAAGATAGTGATGTAAAGGTTTGATCATTGCAGAAGGCTCAGTCACATCCTGAATTCTAGCTCAAAGTAAGCAGCACACAGATTCACAGTATAGATGGCAGAAGAATGACTCCATCCCTCTTGAGAGCGAGTCCCTGACAACCAACATCAATCCTCCTCCTGGGACTGGTGGTCATGGAACTCCCTGTTCCTAGGTCTAGGAATCCCATGCCTCCTAGTCAACAGGGTCTCCTCCTGTCCCCTTGACTCAGGTCTCTGTCAAAGCATTCCCCACTGTGCAGTGCAACATGTGCAGACAGTTGGGAAGCAAATACTTGCCTCGACTGGGAATATGGGAACTGTCTCATGAAGTCACATGTTCACAATTTTATGCCTCATTCCATCTGCCCACACTGCTTATTGAACATACTGGGCCAGCAGTATAAAAACCCAATATCTAGATGAAGTCTTTTCAATCTTACAGGAAGAGAAACAAAGGATATGCTGTGCACCTCCCAAAAGACGACCTTTCACTACCGATTATGCCTTCCTTCTGAAAAAATCATCCGATGTTATTACCACTGAATCCTAAAGACATGAGAGAACACACAGAAAAACCAAAAAAAAGGAAACAGCTATAGGATTACATCAAAGCAAACTCCCCTGGTCGCTACTCAGTGTTGGCTGCTCTTCAAAGTCTCGATGCACGGAGGACACGATGGACCGGAGAGGAGGGATTTAAACTCTGAAAGCAACTGGGGGAAACTTTAGAGGAAGGGGGAGCCTGTACGGGAAGGATGGGCTCCACCTAAACCAAAAAGGGAACCCGGCTGCCGGCACTTAGCATTAAAAAGGGCGGAGAGCAGTTTTTAAACTGGAGGCTAAAGGAAAACCGACGGAAAGGGTGCGGAGGGGCACCTGCATCGGACAGGGACATCTCTATTAAGGGAGAGGGTGGGTACAAGCAGACGAGAAACAGTCACACGAAAAAGGGTATAACACGGCTGGAAACGGCAGACGGAAAAAGAGGGTCATTTTGCAAGCGCTTCTAGACAAACGCTAGACCTCTAAATATTAAGTGGGTGAACCAGAACCCCTCGTATCAAAGGAGGCTACCAATACAATAAGCATCACGGGAACTTGGCCGAAAGAGGACGACCCACGGGACAGTGTCATACCAGGGTACTGTCAAAGTCAGACACACAGGACTCGGATTTGTCAGAGCGGTGCAGGGTGCAACACGCAAAAGAAGGCCACAGGCTACTGCGTCAATCGCCCTTGCGTTCACTCCAAGGATTTTATCCAAGGCGTGGTGCGGCTGCGATTGGGCAGATTCCAATCACACAGACCGCGGGGACTCGAGCCCCTTGGTCAGTCAGTCCCCAGACAGCGACGGCTCCCGTACTCACACGGCACAGGGAAGACGGATACACACGGAGACAAGAGAGTCTGAGAGGAAGGAGGCCTCTAGAAGGAGGACGACCAACGGGACAGTGTCATACCAGGGTACGTCTCGGAAGGACACAACAGGTCGTGCTGGTGGGGGAGCGGCGGCACTAGCCGCGAAAGAAAATGCAGAGTCAAGTGAAGTAAAAAAACATCTTGAACGAACCAAAAGGTTCCCCAGAATCTCAGTGGGGGGGAAAAGAGGTGGGGGCGGGCGGGGTAGTAAATCCATGCTCGAAGAAGAAGAAGAAGAAGGCGGCGGCCGCAGGGAACTATTACCCACCACCTGACCAGGACAGCGATAGTGACTATGAAATGCTAAGGGAGATTAGCGAGGCCATCAAAATTAAAGCCTCTAGTGGGGGATTTCAACTATCCCCATATTGACTGGGTAACAACACCTCACCTCAGGACAGGATGCACAGGTAACATTTCTTGAGACTTCAAAATGATTGCTTCTTGGAGCAAGCGGTTCTGGAACCCGCAAGGGGAGAGGCAATTCTTGACTCAGTCCTAAGCCGAGCACGGGATCTGGTGGTCCGAGGGGTAAATACAAGTGGAGTGCTGGGAAACGGCGACCATAAGGCCATAACATAGAACATTTCCCTGTGGTGGGAAAAGGCACCTCAGCCGCCCAACACTGTGGCACGCACTCAATTTCAGAAAGGGGAACTAGACAAAAGTGAGGAGGTTGGTCAAAAAGGTACAGTGCCAAAAGGAAAAACCCTGCCAGCTGCATGGACACTTTTCCAAGACACCGTAAGAGAGGCCCAACTGAAATGTACACCCCAAACACACACACACACACACACACACACACACACACACACACACACACACACACACACACACACACACACACACACACAGTGTAAGAAAACCCCCAAGTAACCGAAGCAGCGAGACAGAGAGAGAAGAGAGGCGCACCATTTAAAAAGAAGTGGGGAAGACAGAAAGGAGCAGAAACGGTCCAATTCAGTGTCAAAATAGAAGCAGCTGCCGCCGCCGCCAAAAGGAGTTTGAAGAACAGCCAGCCAAACAGTCAAAAAAGTAATTAAAAAAGCCATTCGGCTCAGTACATCAGAAGCGGGAAGCCCGCTAAACCACCAGCGGGGCCGCTTGACCATCGAAATGCTAAAGGAGCACTCCAAGGCGATGAGGTCATTGTTGCAGAAACCACATGAATTCTTTGCTTTCCTCTTCACGGCTGACGATGGCGTTAGGGAGATTCCCCAACTCGAGCAATTCTTTGTAGCTGACAAAGCTGAGGCATCGTCCCAGACTGAGGTGTCCCTAGAGGAGGTTTGGGAGCAAAGCGAGAAAACTTCACAGTAACAAGTCAGCGGGACCGGACGCCATTCACCACCCAAGAGTTCTGAAAGAAGTCAGATGTGAAACTGCACAAGTATTAAGCTGGGTTTCGTAACCTAGCCCTTAAAAATCAAGCTTCCCTAGCTAATGACCGGAAAGACAGCTAACGGGACGCCAAGATTTTTCAAAAGGGCTCTAGAGGCCATCCTCCCGGCAATTACAGACCGGTAAGTCGAACGGCAGCACCCGCCAAGTTACTTGGAACTACGGTCATGCCTAAAATTGTCCGACACACAGCTCAACATAATTTGTTGGGTGTGGGGGAAGCCAACCAACATGGCTTCTCTAAAGGGAAGTCACGTCTTACTACTAGAGAGTTCTGTGACGGGGGACAACAGACATGCGGCCAAGGGGGGAGCCAGTGGCTACAGCGTACTTAGATTTCCAGAAAGCCTTTGACAAGCTCCCTCACCAAAGGCTCTCACGTCAAGTACGTTGTCGTCAAGGGAGAAGAGGGAAGGTCCTCCCATGGACTGACAACTGGCTAGAGAGAGACAGGAAACTAAGGGTAGGAATAAATGGTCAGTTTTCAGAACGGAGAGAGGGGCCACCCCAAAGGGTCCGTACTGGGACCCATCCTATTTGTAAGTCATCTGGAGAAAGGGGGAAACAGTCAGGTGGCAACATTTGCAGGTGATGCTCGAGATGGTCTGCTTTGTTCTTAACTGTGAAGCGCTTCCAAGAGATCTCACAAAACTAAGTCAGTGGGCAACAAAGTGGCAAATGAAAGCTAACGATGTCGATGAATGGAGAGTAACCTACACGGGGGCGGGCGGGGGAAGGGGGAGAGAAAATCATCCCCGACTCTACATACAAAACGACGGGGACTAATTTAAGCTCTAACCACTCAGGAGAGGAGGAGATCTTGGAGTCACTGAGGAGCGTTCCCTGAAAACATCCACTCAACGTGCAGCAGCAGCCAAAAACGCGCGCATAACGTCAGGAATCCTTTAAAAATGGGACAGAGGAGAAGACCGCAGAGAATCTCTCATCGCCTCTCTATAAAGCCACGGTACGTCCACATCTTGCACACGGCGTCGCCTCCGCGCCAAAGAGACCAACTGGCTTTGGAAGGGCTTCAGAAAAGGGCAGCAGAAACGATGAGGGGTTTGGAGCGGGTCCCATAGGAAGAGAAGAGAGATTAAAAAGCCTGGGACTTTTCAAGCTTAGAAAAAGAGGAGACTCAGGGGCGATACGATAGAGGCCTATAAAATCATGACTGGGGTGGAAAAGGGGAACAAGGAAACAAAAAGTTATGTACGCGTTCCCTTAAGAACTAAGGGTCGCCACATGAAACGAACAGGTAGCAGAGGCTGAACACAAAAAGGCAGTTTCTCCTTCACGCAGCGTGCTCTCAGCCCGCGGAACTCCTTGCCACAGGAGGTTGAGACGACCAGGACTCTACATGGGTTCAAAAACAGAACTAGATACATTCACGGAGGTCAGGGCCATCAGCGGCGTCCCTAGCCTCTGGTTTGTCAGTCAGAGCCTGGAAACCGACAGGAGAGGGATCGCTCGAGTCCCGTCTGTTGGCTCCCTCTGGGGCATCAGGCACCGGCCGCTGTCGGAAGACAGGAGACTGGGCTAGACGGACCCATGGCCGTTCTTACAATCTTAACACAGCCCCCCCCCCCAAAAAGCCACGCTTACCCGAGCTCCACTTGGACGTTTCCCAGGGCAAGTCCCCTGTTGGCTGCTCACTCAGTTCGCTCTGGCTGCCTCCGGGATAAGGCTGCTGGCTCCAAGCGCCTTGCTTCCAACCCAGTCAGCCCCTGAAGGCCCCCACCTGCATCAAAGCACTCTCGACGGCCAAACACACGGTCTCTCAGTCCCCGCAACTAGCGCCAGTCAGACAAATCCTCAGAAACACACACACACACACACACACACACACACACTCATCCCACCAGCCCACAGCACAGCCCCCTCACCCCAACACCACCTTCCCCCCCCACCAAAGAGCCACACTTACCCCACAGCTCCTCTCGGACGTTTCCCAGGCTAACGCCGAAACGCTTCCAGTTCCACGAGCAGGCCCAGGTAGGCAGGCAGGCAGCCCTTCAGAGTCTCCATGCACGGAGGAGACGATGGAGCGGAGAGGAGGGATTTCAAGCTGTGAAAGCAACTGGGGGAAACATTAGAGGAAGGGGGAGCCTGTACGGGAAGGATGGGCTCCACCTAAACCAAAAAGGGAACCCGGCTGCCGGCACTTAGCATTAAAAAGGGCGGAGAGCCGTTTTTAAACTGGAGGCTAAAGGAAAGCCGACGGGTGCGGAGGGGCACCTGCATCGGACAGAGACATCTCTTAGGGGACATCTCTATTAAGGGAGAGGCTGGGTACGAGCAGACGAGAAACAGTCACATGAAAAAGGGTCTAACGTGTCTGGAAACGGCAGACAGACAAAGAGTGACATTTTGCAAGGGCTTCTAGACCTCTAAATATTAAGTGGGTGAACCAGAACGCCTCGTATCAAAAGGAGGCTACCGATACAATAGGCACCACGGAAACTTGGCCGAAGGAGGACGACCCACGGGACAGTGTCATACCAGGGTACTGTCAAAGTCAGACACACAGGACTCAGATTTGTCAGAGCGGTGCAGGGTGCAACACGCAAAAGAAGGCCACAGGCTACTGCGTCAATCGCCCTTGCGTTCACTCCAAGGATTTTATCCAAGGCGTGGTGCGGCTGCGATTGGGCAGATTCCAATCACACAGACCGCGGGGACTCGAGCCCCTTGGTCAGTCAGTCCCCAGACAGCGACGGCTCCCGTACTCACACGGCACAGGGAAGACGGATACACACGGAGACAAGAGAGTCTGAGAGGAAGGAGGCCTCTAGAAGGAGGACGACCAACGGGACAGTGTCATACCAGGGTACGTCTCGGAAGGACACAACAGGTCGTGCTGGTGGGGGAGCGGCGGCACTAGCCGCGAAAGAAAATGCAGAGTCAAGTGAAGTAAAAAAACATCTTGAACGAACCAAAAGGTTCCCCAGAATCTCAGTGGGGGGGAAAAGAGGTGGGGGCGGGCGGGGTAGTAAATCCATGCTCGAAGAAGAAGAAGGCGGCGGCCGCAGGGAACTATTACCCACCACCTGACCAGGACAGCGATAGTGACTATGAAATGCTAAGGGAGATTAGCGAGGCCATCAAAATTAAAGCCTCAGTAATAATAGTGGGGGATTTCAACTATCCCCATATTGACTGGGTAACAACACCTCACCTCAGGACGGGATGCACAGGTAACATTTCTTGAGACTTTAAAATGATTGCTTCTTGGAGCAAGCGGTTCTGGAACCCGCAAGGGGAGAGGCAATTCTTGACTCAGTCCTAAGCCGAGCACGGGATCTGGTGGTCCGAGGGGTAAATACAAGTGGAGCGCTGGGAAACGGCGACCATAAGGCCATAACATAGAACATTTCCCTGCGGTGGGAAAAGGCACCTCAGCCGCCCAACACTGTGGCACGCACTCAATTTCAGAAAGGGGAACTAGACAAAAGTGAGGAGGTTGGTCAAAAAGGTACAGTGCCAAAAGGAAAAACCCTGCCAGCTGCATGGACACTTTTCCAAGACACCGTAAGAGAGGCCCAACTGAAATGTACACCCCAAACACACACACACACACACACACACACAGTGTAAGAAAACCCCCAAGTAACCGAAGCAGCGAGACAGAGAGAGAAGAGAGGCGCACCATTTAAAAAGAAGTGGGGAAGACAGAAAGGAGCAGAAACGGTCCAATTCAGTGTCAAAATAGAAGCAGCTGCCGCCGCCGCCAAAAGGAGTTTGAAGAACAGCCAGCCAAACAGTCAAAAAAGTAATTAAAAAAGCCATTCGGCTCAGTACATCAGAAGCGGGAAGCCCGCTAAACCACCAGCGGGGCCGCTTGACCACCGAAATGCTAAAGGAGCACTCCAAGGCGATGAGGTCGTTGTTGCAGAAACCACATGAATTCTTTGCTTTCCTCTTCACGGCTGACGATGGCGTTAGGGAGATTCCCCAACTCGAGCAATTCTTTGTAGCTGACAAAGCTGAGGCATCGTCCCAGACTGAGGTGTCCCTAGAGGAGGTTTGGGAGCAAAGCGAGAAAACTTCACAGTAACAAGTCAGCGGGACCGGACGCCATTCACCACCCAAGAGTTCTGAAAGAAGTCAGATGTGAAACTGCACAAGTATTAAGCTGGGTTTCGTAACCTAGCCCTTAAAAATCAAGCTTCCCTAGCTAATGACCGGAAAGACAGCTAACGGGACGCCAAGATTTTTCAAAAGGGCTCTAGAGGCCATCCTCCCGGCAATTACAGACCGGTAAGTCGAACGGCAGCACCCGCCAAGTTACTTGGAACTACGGTCATGCCTAAAATTGTCCGACACACAGCTCAACATAATTTGTTGGGTGTGGGGGAAGCCAACCAACATGGCTTCTCTAAAGGGAAGTCACGTCTTACTACTAGAGAGTTCTGTGACGGGGGACAACAGACATGCGGCCAAGGGGGGAGCCAGTGGCTACAGCGTACTTAGATTTCCAGAAAGCCTTTGACAAGCTCCCTCACCAAAGGCTCTCACGTCAAGTACGTTGTCGTCAAGGGAGAAGAGGGAAGGTCCTCCCATGGACTGACAACTGGCTAGAGAGAGACAGGAAACTAAGGGTAGGAATAAATGGTCAGTTTTCAGAACGGAGAGAGGGGCCACCCCAAAGGGTCCGTACTGGGACCCATCCTATTTGTAAGTCATCTGGAGAAAGGGGGAAACAGTCAGGTGGCAACATTTGCAGGTGATGCTCGAGATGGTCTGCTTTGTTCTTAACTGTGAAGCGCTTCCAAGAGATCTCACAAAACTAAGTCAGTGGGCAACAAAGTGGCAAATGAAAGCTAACGATGTCGATGAATGGAGAGTAACCTACACGGGGGCGGGCGGGGGAAGGGGGAGAGAAAATCATCCCCGACTCTACATACAAAACGACGGGGACTAATTTAAGCTCTAACCACTCAGGAGAGGAGGAGATCTTGGAGTCACTGAGGAGCGTTCCCTGAAAACATCCACTCAACGTGCAGCAGCAGCCAAAAACGCGCGCATAACGTCAGGAATCCTTTAAAAATGGGACAGAGGAGAAGACCGCAGAGAATCTCTCATCGCCTCTCTATAAAGCCACGGTACGTCCACATCTTGCACACGGCGTCGCCTCCGCGCCAAAGAGACCAACTGGCTTTGGAAGGGCTTCAGAAAAGGGCAGCAGAAACGATGAGGGGTTTGGAGCGGGTCCCATAGGAAGAGAAGAGAGATTAAAAAGCCTGGGACTTTTCAAGCTTAGAAAAAGAGGAGACTCAGGGGCGATACGATAGAGGCCTATAAAATCATGACTGGGGTGGAAAAGGGGAACAAGGAAACAAAAAGTTATGTACGCGTTCCCTTAAGAACTAAGGGTCGCCACATGAAACGAACAGGTAGCAGAGGCTGAACACAAAAAGGCAGTTTCTCCTTCACGCAGCGTGCTCTCAGCCCGCGGAACTCCTTGCCACAGGAGGTTGAGACGACCAGGACTCTACATGGGTTCAAAAACAGAACTAGATACATTCACGGAGGTCAGGGCCATCAGCGGCGTCCCTAGCCTCTGGTTTGTCAGTCAGAGCCTGGAAACCGACGACAGGAGAGGGATCGCTCGAGTCCCGTCTGTTGGCTCCCTCTGGGGCATCAGGCACCGGCCGCTGTCGGAAGACAGGAGACTGGGCTAGACGGACCCATGGCCGTTCTTACAATCTTAACACAGCCCCCCCCCCCCCAAAAAGCCACGCTTACCCGAGCTCCACTTGGACGTTTCCCAGGGCAAGTCCCCTGTTGGCTGCTCACTCAGTTCGCTCTGGCTGCCTCCGGGATAAGGCTGCTGGCTCCAAGCGCCTTGCTTCCAACCCAGTCAGCCCCTGAAGGCCCCCACCTGCATCAAACCACTCTCGACGGCCAAACACACGGTCTCTCAGTCCCCGCAACTAGCGCCAGTCAGACAAATCCTCAGAAACACACACACACACACACACACACACAGACACTCATCCCACCAGCCCACAGCACAGCCCCCTCACCCCAACACCACCTCGCCCCCCCCCCCCCACCAAAGAGCCACACTTACCCCACAGCTCCTCTCGGACGTTTCCCAGGCTAACGCCGAAACGCTTCCAGTTCCACGAGCAGGCCCAGGTAGGCAGGCAGGCAGCCCTTCAGAGTCTCCATGCACGGAGGAGACGATGGAGCGGAGAGGAGGGATTTCAAGCTGTGAAAGCAACTGGGGGAAACTTTAGAGGAAGGGGGAGCCTGTACGGGAAGGATGGGCTCCACCTAAACCAAAAAGGGAACCCGGCTGCCGGCACTTAGCATTAAAAAGGGCGGAGAGCCGTTTTTAAACTGGAGGCTAAAGGAAAGCCGACGGGTGCGGAGGGGCACCTGCATCGGACAGAGACATCTCTTAGGGGACATCTCTATTAAGGGAGAGGCTGGGTACGAGCAGACGAGAAACAGTCACATGAAAAAGGGTCTAACGTGTCTGGAAACGGCAGACAGACAAAGAGTGACATTTTGCAAGGGCTTCTAGACCTCTAAATATTAAGTGGGTGAACCAGAACGCCTCGTATCAAAAGGAGGCTACCGATACAATAGGCACCACGGAAATTTGGCCGAAGGAGGACGACCCACGGGACAGTGTCATACCAGGGTACTGTCAAAGTCAGACACACAGGACTCAGATTTGTCAGAGCGGTGCAGGGTGCAACACGCAAAAGAAGGCCACAGGCTACTGCGTCAATCGCCCTTGCGTTCACTCCAAGGATTTTATCCAAGGCGTGGTGCGGCTGCGATTGGGCAGATTCCAATCACACAGGCCGCGGGGACTCGAGCCCCATGGTCAGTCAGTCCCCAGACAGCGACGGCTCCCGTACTCACACGGCACAGGGAAGACGGATACACACGGAGACAAGAGAGTCTGAGAGGAAGGAGGCCTCTAGAAGGAGGACGACCAACGGGACAGTGTCATACCAGGGTACGTCTCGGAAGGACACAACAGGTCGTGCTGGTGGGGGAGCGGCGGCACTAGCCGCGAAAGAAAATGCAGAGTCAAGTGAAGTAAAAAAACATCTTGAACGAACCAAAAGGTTCCCCAGAATCTCAGTGGGGGGGAAAAGAGGTGGGGGCGGGCGGGGTAGTAAATCCATGCTCGAAGAAGAAGAAGAAGAAGAAGGCGGCGGCCGCAGGGAACTATTACCCACCACCTGACCAGGACAGCGATAGTGACTATGAAATGCTAAGGGAGATTAGCGAGGCCATCAAAATTAAAGCCTCAGTAATAATAGTGGGGGATTTCAACTATCCCCATATTGACTGGGTAACAACACCTCACCTCAGGACGGGATGCACAGGTAACATTTCTTGAGACTTTAAAATGATTGCTTCTTGGAGCAAGCGGTTCTGGAACCCGCAAGGGGAGAGGCAATTCTTGACTCAGTCCTAAGCCGAGCACGGGATCTGGTGGTCCGAGGGGTAAATACAAGTGGAGCGCTGGGAAACGGCGACCATAAGGCCATAACATAGAACATTTCCCTGCGGTGGGAAAAGGCACCTCAGCCGCCCAACACTGTGGCACGCACTCAATTTCAGAAAGGGGAACTAGACAAAAGTGAGGAGGTTGGTCAAAAAGGTACAGTGCCAAAAGGAAAAACCCTGCCAGCTGCATGGACACTTTTCCAAGACACCGTAAGAGAGGCCCAACTGAAATGTACACCCCAAACACACACACACACACACACACACACAGTGTAAGAAAACCCCCAAGTAACCGAAGCAGCGAGACAGAGAGAGAAGAGAGGCGCACCATTTAAAAAGAAGTGGGGAAGACAGAAAGGAGCAGAAACGGTCCAATTCAGTGTCAAAATAGAAGCAGCTGCCGCCGCCGCCAAAAGGAGTTTGAAGAACAGCCAGCCAAACAGTCAAAAAAGTAATTAAAAAAGCCATTCGGCTCAGTACATCAGAAGCGGGAAGCCCGCTAAACCACCAGCGGGGCCGCTTGACCACCGAAATGCTAAAGGAGCACTCCAAGGCGATGAGGTCGTTGTTGCAGAAACCACATGAATTCTTTGCTTTCCTCTTCACGGCTGACGATGGCGTTAGGGAGATTCCCCAACTCGAGCAATTCTTTGTAGCTGACAAAGCTGAGGCATCGTCCCAGACTGAGGTGTCCCTAGAGGAGGTTTGGGAGCAAAGCGAGAAAACTTCACAGTAACAAGTCAGCGGGACCGGACGCCATTCACCACCCAAGAGTTCTGAAAGAAGTCAGATGTGAAACTGCACAAGTATTAAGCTGGGTTTCGTAACCTAGCCCTTAAAAATCAAGCTTCCCTAGCTAATGACCGGAAAGACAGCTAACGGGACGCCAAGATTTTTCAAAAGGGCTCTAGAGGCCATCCTCCCGGCAATTACAGACCGGTAAGTCGAACGGCAGCACCCGCCAAGTTACTTGGAACTACGGTCATGCCTAAAATTGTCCGACACACAGCTCAACATAATTTGTTGGGTGTGGGGGAAGCCAACCAACATGGCTTCTCTAAAGGGAAGTCACGTCTTACTACTAGAGAGTTCTGTGACGGGGGACAACAGACATGCGGCCAAGGGGGGAGCCAGTGGCTACAGCGTACTTAGATTTCCAGAAAGCCTTTGACAAGCTCCCTCACCAAAGGCTCTCACGTCAAGTACGTTGTCGTCAAGGGAGAAGAGGGAAGGTCCTCCCATGGACTGACAACTGGCTAGAGAGAGACAGGAAACTAAGGGTAGGAATAAATGGTCAGTTTTCAGAACGGAGAGAGGGGCCACCCCAAAGGGTCCGTACTGGGACCCATCCTATTTGTAAGTCATCTGGAGAAAGGGGGAAACAGTCAGGTGGCAACATTTGCAGGTGATGCTCGAGATGGTCTGCTTTGTTCTTAACTGTGAAGCGCTTCCAAGAGATCTCACAAAACTAAGTCAGTGGGCAACAAAGTGGCAAATGAAAGCTAACGATGTCGATGAATGGAGAGTAACCTACACGGGGGCGGGCGGGGGAAGGGGGAGAGAAAATCATCCCCGACTCTACATACAAAACGACGGGGACTAATTTAAGCTCTAACCACTCAGGAGAGGAGGAGATCTTGGAGTCACTGAGGAGCGTTCCCTGAAAACATCCACTCTACGTGCAGCAGCAGCCAAAAACGCGCGCATAACGTCAGGAATCCTTTAAAAATGGGACAGAGGAGAAGACCGCAGAGAATCTCTCATCGCCTCTCTATAAAGCCACGGTACGTCCACATCTTGCACACGGCGTCGCCTCCGCGCCAAAGAGACCAACTGGCTTTGGAAGGGCTTCAGAAAAGGGCAGCAGAAACGATGAGGGGTTTGGAGCGGGTCCCATAGGAAGAGAAGAGAGATTAAAAAGCCTGGGACTTTTCAAGCTTAGAAAAAGAGGAGACTCAGGGGCGATACGATAGAGGCCTATAAAATCATGACTGGGGTGGAAAAGGGGAACAAGGAAACAAAAAGTTATGTACGCGTTCCCTTAAGAACTAAGGGTCGCCACATGAAACGAACAGGTAGCAGAGGCTGAACACAAAAAGGCAGTTTCTCCTTCACGCAGCGTGCTCTCAGCCCGCGGAACTCCTTGCCACAGGAGGTTGAGACGACCAGGACTCTACATGGGTTCAAAAACAGAACTAGATACATTCACGGAGGTCAGGGCCATCAGCGGCGTCCCTAGCCTCTGGTTTGTCAGTCAGAGCCTGGAAACCGACGACAGGAGAGGGATCGCTCGAGTCCCGTCTGTTGGCTCCCTCTGGGGCATCAGGCACCGGCCGCTGTCGGAAGACAGGAGACTGGGCTAGACGGACCCATGGCCGTTCTTACAATCTTAACACAGCCCCCCCCCCCCAAAAAGCCACGCTTACCCGAGCTCCACTTGGACGTTTCCCAGGGCAAGTCCCCTGTTGGCTGCTCACTCAGTTCGCTCTGGCTGCCTCCGGGATAAGGCTGCTGGCTCCAAGCGCCTTGCTTCCAACCCAGTCAGCCCCTGAAGGCCCCCACCTGCATCAAAGCACTCTCGACGGCCAAACACACGGTCTCTCAGTCCCCGCAACTAGCGCCAGTCAGACAAATCCTCAGAAACACACACACACACACACACACACACACACACACACACACACACACACACATCCCACCAGCCCACAGCACAGCCCCCTCACCCCAACACCACCTTCCCCCCCCACCAAAGAGCCACACTTACCCCACAGCTCCTCTCGGACGTTTCCCAGGCTAACGCCGAAACGCTTCCAGTTCCACGAGCAGGCCCAGGTAGGCAGGCAGGCAGCCCTTCAGAGTCTCCATGCACGGAGGAGACGATGGAGCGGAGAGGAGGGATTTCAAGCTGTGAAAGCAACTGGGGGAAACATTAGAGGAAGGGGGAGCCTGTACGGGAAGGATGGGCTCCACCTAAACCAAAAAGGGAACCCGGCTGCCGGCACTTAGCATTAAAAAGGGCGGAGAGCCGTTTTTAAACTGGAGGCTAAAGGAAAGCCGACGGGTGCGGAGGGGCACCTGCATCGGACAGAGACATCTCTTAGGGGACATCTCTATTAAGGGAGAGGCTGGGTACGAGCAGACGAGAAACAGTCACATGAAAAAGGGTCTAACGTGTCTGGAAACGGCAGACAGACAAAGAGTGACATTTTGCAAGGGCTTCTAGACCTCTAAATATTAAGTGGGTGAACCAGAACGCCTCGTATCAAAAGGAGGCTACCGATACAATAGGCACCACGGAAACTTGGCCGAAGGAGGACGACCCACGGGACAGTGTCATACCAGGGTACTGTCAAAGTCAGACACACAGGACTCAGATTTGTCAGAGCGGTGCAGGGTGCAACACGCAAAAGAAGGCCACAGGCTACTGCGTCAATCGCCCTTGCGTTCACTCCAAGGATTTTATCCAAGGCGTGGTGCGGCTGCGATTGGGCAGATTCCAATCACACAGACCGCGGGGACTCGAGCCCCTTGGTCAGTCAGTCCCCAGACAGCGACGGCTCCCGTACTCACACGGCACAGGGAAGACGGATACACACGGAGACAAGAGAGTCTGAGAGGAAGGAGGCCTCTAGAAGGAGGACGACCAACGGGACAGTGTCATACCAGGGTACGTCTCGGAAGGACACAACAGGTCGTGCTGGTGGGGGAGCGGCGGCACTAGCCGCGAAAGAAAATGCAGAGTCAAGTGAAGTAAAAAAACATCTTGAACGAACCAAAAGGTTCCCCAGAATCTCAGTGGGGGGGAAAAGAGGTGGGGGCGGGCGGGGTAGTAAATCCATGCTCGAAGAAGAAGAAGAAGAAGAAGGCGGCGGCCGCAGGGAACTATTACCCACCACCTGACCAGGACAGCGATAGTGACTATGAAATGCTAAGGGAGATTAGCGAGGCCATCAAAATTAAAGCCTCAGTAATAATAGTGGGGGATTTCAACTATCCCCATATTGACTGGGTAACAACACCTCACCTCAGGACGGGATGCACAGGTAACATTTCTTGAGACTTTAAAATGATTGCTTCTTGGAGCAAGCGGTTCTGGAACCCGCAAGGGGAGAGGCAATTCTTGACTCAGTCCTAAGCCGAGCACGGGATCTGGTGGTCCGAGGGGTAAATACAAGTGGAGCGCTGGGAAACGGCGACCATAACGCCATAACATAGAACATTTCCCTGTGGTGGGAAAAGGCACCTCAGCCGCCCAACACTGTGGCACGCACTCAATTTCAGAAAGGGGAACTAGACAAAAGTGAGGAGGTTGGTCAAAAAGGTACAGTGCCAAAAGGAAAAACCCTGCCAGCTGCATGGACACTTTTCCAAGACACCGTAAGAGAGGCCCAACTGAAATGTACACCCCAAACACACACACACACACACACACACACACACACACACACACACACACACAGTGTAAGAAAACCCCCAAGTAACCGAAGCAGCGAGACAGAGAGAAGAGAGGCGCACCATTTAAAAAGAAGTGGGGAAGACAGAAAGGAGCAGAAACGGTCCAATTCAGTGTCAAAATAGAAGCAGCCACCGCCGCCGCCGCCGCCAAAAGGAGTTTGAAGAACAGCCAGCCAAACAGTCAAAAAAGTAATTAAAAAAAGCCATTCGGCTCAGTACATCAGAAGCGGGAAGCCCGCTAAACCACCAGCGGGGCCGCTTGACCACCGAAATGCTAAAGGAGCACTCCAAGGCGATGAGGTCGTTGTTGCAGAAACCACATGAATTCTTTGCTTTCCTCTTCACGGCTGACGATGGCGTTAGGGAGATTCCCCAACTCGAGCAATTCTTTGTAGCTGACAAAGCTGAGGCATCGTCCCAGACTGAGGTGTCCCTAGAGGAGGTTTGGGAGCAAAGCGAGAAAACTTCACAGTAACAAGTCAGCGGGACCGGACGCCATTCACCACCCAAGAGTTCTGAAAGAAGTCAGATGTGAAACTGCACAAGTATTAAGCTGGGTTTCGTAACCTAGCCCTTAAAAATCAAGCTTCCCTAGCTAATGACCGGAAAGACAGCTAACGGGACGCCAAGATTTTTCAAAAGGGCTCTAGAGGCCATCCTCCCGGCAATTACAGACCGGTAAGTCGAACGGCAGCACCCGCCAAGTTACTTGGAACTACGGTCATGCCTAAAATTGTCCGACACACAGCTCAACATAATTTGTTGGGTGTGGGGGAAGCCAACCAACATGGCTTCTCTAAAGGGAAGTCACGTCTTACTACTAGAGAGTTCTGTGACGGGGGACAACAGACATGCGGCCAAGGGGGGAGCCAGTGGCTACAGCGTACTTAGATTTCCAGAAAGCCTTTGACAAGCTCCCTCACCAAAGGCTCTCACGTCAAGTACGTTGTCGTCAAGGGAGAAGAGGGAAGGTCCTCCCATGGACTGACAACTGGCTAGAGAGAGACAGGAAACTAAGGGTAGGAATAAATGGTCAGTTTTCAGAACGGAGAGAGGGGCCACCCCAAAGGGTCCGTACTGGGACCCATCCTATTTGTAAGTCATCTGGAGAAAGGGGGAAACAGTCAGGTGGCAACATTTGCAGGTGATGCTCGAGATGGTCTGCTTTGTTCTTAACTGTGAAGCGCTTCCAAGAGATCTCACAAAACTAAGTCAGTGGGCAACAAAGTGGCAAATGAAAGCTAACGATGTCGATGAATGGAGAGTAACCTACACGGGGGCGGGCGGGGGAAGGGGGAGAGAAAATCATCCCCGACTCTACATACAAAACGACGGGGACTAATTTAAGCTCTAATCACTCAGGAGAGGAGGAGATCTTGGAGTCACTGAGGAGCGTTCCCTGAAAACATCCACTCAACGTGCAGCAGCAGCCAAAAACGCGCGCATAACGTCAGGAATCCTTTAAAAATGGGACAGAGGAGAAGACCGCAGAGAATCTCTCATCGCCTCTCTATAAAGCCACGGTACGTCCACATCTTGCACACGGCGTCGCCTCCGCGCCAAAGAGACCAACTGGCTTTGGAAGGGCTTCAGAAAAGGGCAGCAGAAACGATGAGGGGTTTGGAGCGGGTCCCATAGGAAGAGAAGAGAGATTAAAAAGCCTGGGACTTTTCAAGCTTAGAAAAAGAGGAGACTCAGGGGCGATACGATAGAGGCCTATAAAATCATGACTGGGGTGGAAAAGGGGAACAAGGAAACAAAAAGTTATGTACGCGTTCCCTTAAGAACTAAGGGTCGCCACATGAAACGAACAGGTAGCAGAGGCTGAACACAAAAAGGCAGTTTCTCCTTCACGCAGCGTGCTCTCAGCCCGCGGAACTCCTTGCCACAGGAGGTTGAGACGACCAGGACTCTACATGGGTTCAAAAACAGAACTAGATACATTCACGGAGGTCAGGGCCATCAGCGGCGTCCCTAGCCTCTGGTTTGTCAGTCAGAGCCTGGAAACGGACGACAGGAGAGGGATCGCTCGAGTCCCGTCTGGTGGCTCCCTCTGAGGCATCAGGCACCGGCCGCTGTCGGAAGACAGGAGACTGGGCTAGACGGACCCATGGCCGTTCTTACAATCTTAACACAGCCCCCCCCCCCCAAAAAGCCACGCTTACCCGAGCTCCACTTGGACGTTTCCCAGGGCAAGTCCCCTGTTGGCTGCTCACTCAGTTCGCTCTGGCTGCCTCCGGGATAAGGCTGCTGGCTCCAAGCGCCTTGCTTCCAACCCAGTCAGCCCCCGAAGGTCCCCACCTGCATCAAAGCACTCTCGACGGCCAAACACATGGTCTCTCAGTCCCCGCAACTAGCGCCAGTCAGACAAATCCTCAGAAACACACACACACACACACAGACACTCATCCCACCAGCCCACAGCACAGCCCCCTCACCCCAACACCACCTTCCCCCCCCACCAAAGAGCCACACTTACCCCACAGCTCCTCTCGGACGTTTCCCAGGCTAACGCCGAAACGCTTCCAGTTCCACGAGCAGGCCCAGGTAGGCAGGCAGGCAGCCCTTCAGAGTCTCCATGCACGGAGGAGACGATGGAGCGGAGAGGAGGGATTTCAAGCTGTGAAAGCAACTGGGGGAAACTTTAGAGGAAGGGGGAGCCTGTACGGGAAGGATGGGCTCCACCTAAACCAAAAAGGGAACCCGGCTGCCGGCACTTAGCATTAAAAAGGGCGGAGAGCGGTTTTTAAACCGGAGGCTAAAGGAAAGCCGACGGAAAGGGTGCGGAGGGGCACCTGCATCGGACAGAGACATCTCTTAGGGGACATCTCTATTAAGGGAGAGGCTGGGTACGAGCAGACGAGAAACAGTCACATGAAAAAGGGTCTAACGTGTCTGGAAACGGCAGACAGACAAAGAGTGACATTTTGCAAGGGCTTCTAGACCTCTAAATATTAAGTGGGTGAACCAGAACGCCTCGTATCAAAAGGAGGCTACCGATACAATAGGCACCACGGAAACTTGGCCGAAGGAGGACGACCCACGGGACAGTGTCATACCAGGGTACTGTCAAAGTCAGACACACAGGACTCAGATTTGTCAGAGCGGTGCAGGGTGCAACACGCAAAAGAAGGCCACAGGCTACTGCGTCAATCGCCCTTGCGTTCACTCCAAGGATTTTATCCAAGGCGTGGTGCGGCTGCGATTGGGCAGATTCCAATCACACAGACCGCGGGGACTCGAGCCCCTTGGTCAGTCAGTCCCCAGACAGCGACGGCTCCCGTACTCACACGGCACAGGGAAGACGGATACACACGGAGACAAGAGAGTCTGAGAGGAAGGAGGCCTCTAGAAGGAGGACGACCAACGGGACAGCGTCATACCAGGGTACGTCTCGGAAGGACACAACAGGTCGTGCTGGTGGGGGAGCGGCGGCACTAGCCGCGAAAGAAAATGCAGAGTCAAGTGAAGTAAAAAAACATCTTGAACGAACCAAAAGGTTCCCCAGAATCTCAGTGGGGGGGAAAGAGGTGGGGGCGGGCGGGGTAGTAAATCCATGCTCGAAGAAGAAGGAGGCCGCAGGGAACTATTACCCACCACCTGACCAGGACAGCGATAGTGACTATGAAATGCTAAGGGAGATTAGCGAGGCCATCAAAATTAAAGCCTCAGTAATAATAGTGGGGGATTTCAACTATCCCCATATTGACTGGGTAACACCTCACCTCAGGACGGGATGCACAGGTAACATTTCTTGAGACTTTAAAATGATTGCTTCTTGGAGCAAGCGGTTCTGGAACCCGCAAGGGGAGAGGCAATTCTTGACTCAGTCCTAAGCCGAGCACGGGATCTGGTGGTCCGAGGGGTAAATACAAGTGGAGCGCTGGGAAACGGCGACCATAAGGCCATAACATAGAACATTTCCCTGCGGTGGGAAAAGGCACCTCAGCCGCCCAACACTGTGGCACGCACTCAATTTCAAAAAGGGGAACTAGACAAAAGTGAGGAGGTTGGTCAAAAAGGTACAGTGCCAAAAGGAAAAACCCTGCCAGCTGCATGGACACTTTTCCAAGACACCGTAAGAGAGGCCCAACTGAAATGTACACCCCAAACACACACACACACACACACACACACACACAGTGTAAGAGAACCCCCAAGTAACCGAAGCAGCGAGACAGAGAGAGAAGAGAGGCGCACCATTTAAAAAGAAGTGGGGAAGACAGAAAGGAGCAGAAACGGTCCAATTCAGTGTCAAAATAGAAGCAGCCACCGCCGCCGCCGCCGCCAAAAGGAGTTTGAAGAACAGCCAGCCAAACAGTCAAAAAAGTAATTAAAAAAAGCCATTCGGCTCAGTACATCAGAAGCGGGAAGCCCGCTAAACCACCAGCGGGGCCGCTTGACCATCGAAATGCTAAAGGAGCACTCCAAGGCGATTAGGTCGTTGTTGCAGAAACCACATGAATTCTTTGCTTTCCTCTTCACGGCTGACGACGGCGTTAGGGAGATTCCCCAACTCGAGCAATTCTTTGTAGCTGACAAAGCTGAGGCATCGTCCCAGACTGAGGTGTCCCTAGAGGAGGTTTGGGAGCAAAGCGAGAAAACTTCACAGTAACAAGTCGGCGGGACCGGACGCCATTCACCACCCAAGAGTTCTGAAAGAAGTCAGATGTGAAACTGCACAAGTATTAAGCTGGGTTTCGTAACCTAGCCCTTAAAAATCAAGCTTCCCTAGCTAATGACCGGAAAGACAGCTAACGGGACGCCAAGATTTTTCAAAAGGGCTCTAGAGGCCATCCTCCTGGCAATTACAGACCGGTAAGTCGAACGGCAGCACCCGCCAAGTTACTTGGAACTACGGTCATGCCTAAAATTGTCCGACACACAGATGAACATAATTTGTTGGGTGTGGGGGAAGCCAACCAACATGGCTTCTCTAAAGGGAAGTCACCTCTTACTACTAGAGAGTTCTGTGACGGGGGACAACAGACATGCGGCCAAGGGGGGAGCCAGTGGCTACAGCGTACTTAGATTTCCAGAAAGCCTTTGACAAGCTCCCTCACCAAAGGCTCTCACGTCAAGTACGTTGTCGTCAAGGGAGAAGAGGGAAGGTCCTCCCATGGACTGACAACTGGCTAGAGAGAGACAGGAAACTAAGGGTAGGAATAAATGGTCAGTTTTCAGAACGGAGAGAGGGGCCACCCCAAAGGGTCCGTACTGGGACCCATCCTATTTGTAAGTCATCTGGAGAAAGGGGGAAACAGTCAGGTGGCAACATTTGCAGGTGATGCTCGAGATGGTCTGCTTTGTTCTTAACTGTGAAGCGCTTCCAAGAGATCTCACAAAACTAAGTCAGTGGGCAACAAAGTGGCAAATGAAAGCTAACGATGTCGATGAATGGAGAGTAACCTACACGGGGGCGGGCGGGGGAAGGGGGAGAGAAAATCATCCCCGACTCTACATACAAAACGACGGGGACTAATTTAAGCTCTAACCACTCAGGAGAGGAGGAGATCTTGGAGTCACTGAGGAGCGTTCCCTGAAAACATCCACTCAACGTGCAGCAGCAGCCAAAAAAGCGCGCATAACGTCAGGAATCCTTTAAAAATGGGACAGAGGAGAAGACCACAGAGAATCTCTCATCACCTCTCTATAAAGCCACGGTACGTCCACATCTTGCACACGGCGTCGCCTCCGCGCCAAAGAGACCAACTGGCTTTGGAAGGGCTTCAGAAAAGGGCAGCAGAAACGATGAGGGGTTTGGAGCGGGTCCCATAGGAAGAGAAGAGAGATTAAAAAGCCTGGGACTTTTCAAGCTTAGAAAAAGAGGAGACTCAGAGGCGGTACGATAGAGGCCTATAAAATCATGACTGGGGTGGAAAAGGTGAACAAGGAAACAAAAAGTTACGTACGCGTTCCCTTAAGAACTAAGGGTCGCCACATGAAATGAACAGGTAGCAGAGGCTGAACACAAAAAGGCAGTTTCTCCTTCACGCAGCGTGCTCTCAGCCCGCGGAACTCCTTGCCACAGGAGGTTGAGACGACCAGGACTCTACATGGGTTCAAAAACAGAACTAGATACATTCACGGAGGTCAGGGCCATCAGCGGCGTCCCTAGCCTCTGGTTTGTCAGTCAGAGCCTGGAAACGGACGACAGGAGAGGGATCGCTCGAGTCCCGTCTGGTGGCTCCCTCTGAGGCATCAGGCATCGGCCGCTGTCGGAAGACAGGAGACTGGGCTAGACGGACCCATGGCCGTTCTTACAATCTTAACACAGCCCCCCCCAAAAAGCCACGCTTACCCGAGCTCCACTTGGACGTTTCCCAGGGCAAGTCCCCTGTTGGCTGCTCACTCAGTTCGCTCTGGCTGCCTCCGGGATAAGGCTGCTGGCTCCAAGCGCCTTGCTTCCAACCCAGTCAGCCCCCGAAGGTCCCCACCTGCATCAAAGCACTCTCGACGGCCAAACACATGGTCTCTCAGTCCCCGCAACTAGCGCCAGTCAGACAAATCCTCAGACACACACACACACACACACACACACGGACACTCATCCCACCAGCCCACAGCACAGCCCCCTCACCCCAACACCACCTCCCCCCCGCCCCCCACAAAGAGCCACACTTACCCCACAGCTCCTCTCGGACGTTTCCCAGGCTAACGCCGAAACGCTTCCAGTTCCACGAGCAGGCCCAGGTAGGCAGGCAGGCAGCCCTTCAGAGTCTCCATGCACGGAGGAGACGATGGAGCGGAGAGGAGGGATTTCAAGCTGTGAAAGCAACTGGGGGAAACTTTAGAGGAAGGGGGAGCCTGTACGGGAAGGATGGGCTCCACCTAAACCAAAAAGGGAACCCGGCTGCCGGCACTTAGCATTAAAAAGGGCGGAGAGCGGTTTTTAAACCGGAGGCTAAAGGAAAGCCGACGGAAAGGGTGCGGAGGGGCACCTGCATCGGACAGAGACATCTCTTAGGGGACATCTCTATTAAGGGAGAGGCTGGGTACGAGCAGACGAGAAACAGTCACATGAAAAAGGGTCTAACGTGTCTGGAAACGGCAGACAGACAAAGAGTGACATTTTGCAAGGGCTTCTAGACCTCTAAATATTAAGTGGGTGAACCAGAACGCCTCGTATCAAAAGGAGGCTACCGATACAATAGGCACCACGGAAACTTGGCCGAAGGAGGACGACCCACGGGACAGTGTCATACCAGGGTACTGTCAAAGTCAGACACACAGGACTCAGATTTGTCAGAGCGGTGCAGGGTGCAACACGCAAAAGAAGGCCACAGGCTACTGCGTCAATCGCCCTTGCGTTCACTCCAAGGATTTTATCCAAGGCGTGGTGCGGCTGCGATTGGGCAGATTCCAATCACACAGACCGCGGGGACTCGAGCCCCTTGGTCAGTCAGTCCCCAGACAGCGACGGCTCCCGTACTCACACGGCACAGGGAAGACGGATACACACGGAGACAAGAGAGTCTGAGAGGAAGGAGGCCTCTAGAAGGACGACGACCAACGGGACAGCGTCATACCAGGGTACGTCTCGGAAGGACACAACAGGTCGTGCTGGTGGGGGAGCGGCGGCACTAGCCGCGAAAGAAAATGCAGAGTCAAGTGAAGTAAAAAAACATCTTGAACGAACCAAAAGGTTCCCCAGAATCTCAGTGGGGGGGAAAGAGGTGGGGGCGGGCGGGGTAGTAAATCCATGCTCGAAGAAGAAGGAGGCCGCAGGGAACTATTACCCACCACCTGACCAGGACAGCGATAGTGACTATGAAATGCTAAGGGAGATTAGCGAGGCCATCAAAATTAAAGCCTCAGTAATAATAGTGGGGGATTTCAACTATCCCCATATTGACTGGGTAACACCTCACCTCAGGACGGGATGCACAGGTAACATTTCTTGAGACTTTAAAATGATTGCTTCTTGGAGCAAGCGGTTCTGGAACCCGCAAGGGGAGAGGCAATTCTTGACTCAGTCCTAAGCCGAGCACGGGATCTGGTGGTCCGAGGGGTAAATACAAGTGGAGCGCTGGGAAACGGCGACCATAAGGCCATAACATAGAACATTTCCCTGCGGTGGGAAAAGGCACCTCAGCCGCCCAACACTGTGGCACGCACTCAATTTCAAAAAGGGGAACTAGACAAAAGTGAGGAGGTTGGTCAAAAAGGTACAGTGCCAAAAGGAAAAACCCTGCCAGCTGCATGGACACTTTTCCAAGACACCGTAAGAGAGGCCCAACTGAAATGTACACCCCAAACACACACACACACACACACACACACACACACACACACACAGTGTAAGAGAACCCCCAAGTAACCGAAGCAGCGAGACAGAGAGAGAAGAGAGGCGCACCATTTAAAAAGAAGTGGGGAAGACAGAAAGGAGCAGAAACGGTCCAATTCAGTGTCAAAATAGAAGCAGCCACCGCCGCCGCCGCCGCCAAAAGGAGTTTGAAGAACAGCCAGCCAAACAGTCAAAAAAGTAATTAAAAAAAGCCATTCGGCTCAGTACATCAGAAGCGGGAAGCCCGCTAAACCACCAGCGGGGCCGCTTGACCATCGAAATGCTAAAGGAGCACTCCAAGGCGATTAGGTCGTTGTTGCAGAAACCACATGAATTCTTTGCTTTCCTCTTCACGGCTGACGACGGCGTTAGGGAGATTCCCCAACTCGAGCAATTCTTTGTAGCTGACAAAGCTGAGGCATCGTCCCAGACTGAGGTGTCCCTAGAGGAGGTTTGGGAGCAAAGCGAGAAAACTTCACAGTAACAAGTCGGCGGGACCGGACGCCATTCACCACCCAAGAGTTCTGAAAGAAGTCAGATGTGAAACTGCACAAGTATTAAGCTGGGTTTCGTAACCTAGCCCTTAAAAATCAAGCTTCCCTAGCTAATGACCGGAAAGACAGCTAACGGGACGCCAAGATTTTTCAAAAGGGCTCTAGAGGCCATCCTCCTGGCAATTACAGACCGGTAAGTCGAACGGCAGCACCCGCCAAGTTACTTGGAACTACGGTCATGCCTAAAATTGTCCGACACACAGATGAACATAATTTGTTGGGTGTGGGGGAAGCCAACCAACATGGCTTCTCTAAAGGGAAGTCACCTCTTACTACTAGAGAGTTCTGTGACGGGGGACAACAGACATGCGGCCAAGGGGGGAGCCAGTGGCTACAGCGTACTTAGATTTCCAGAAAGCCTTTGACAAGCTCCCTCACCAAAGGCTCTCACGTCAAGTACGTTGTCGTCAAGGGAGAAGAGGGAAGGTCCTCCCATGGACTGACAACTGGCTAGAGAGAGACAGGAAACTAAGGGTAGGAATAAATGGTCAGTTTTCAGAACGGAGAGAGGGGCCACCCCAAAGGGTCCGTACTGGGACCCATCCTATTTGTAAGTCATCTGGAGAAAGGGGGAAACAGTCAGGTGGCAACATTTGCAGGTGATGCTCGAGATGGTCTGCTTTGTTCTTAACTGTGAAGCGCTTCCAAGAGATCTCACAAAACTAAGTCAGTGGGCAACAAAGTGGCAAATGAAAGCTAACGATGTCGATGAATGGAGAGTAACCTACACGGGGGCGGGCGGGGGAAGGGGGAGAGAAAATCATCCCCGACTCTACATACAAAACGACGGGGACTAATTTAAGCTCTAATCACTCAGGAGAGGAGGAGATCTTGGAGTCACTGAGGAGCGTTCCCTGAAAACATCCACTCAACGTGCAGCAGCAGCCAAAAAAGCGCGCATAACGTCAGGAATCCTTTAAAAATGGGACAGAGGAGAAGACCACAGAGAATCTCTCATCACCTCTCTATAAAGCCACGGTACGTCCACATCTTGCACACGGCGTCGCCTCCGCGCCAAAGAGACCAACTGGCTTTGGAAGGGCTTCAGAAAAGGGCAGCAGAAACGATGAGGGGTTTGGAGCGGGTCCCATAGGAAGAGAAGAGAGATTAAAAAGCCTGGGACTTTTCAAGCTTAGAAAAAGAGGAGACTCAGGGGCGATACGATAGAGGCCTATAAAATCATGACTGGGGTGGAAAAGGTGAACAAGGAAACAAAAAGTTACGTACGCGTTCCCTTAAGAACTAAGGGTCGCCACATGAAATGAACAGGTAGCAGAGGCTGAACACAAAAAGGCAGTTTCTCCTTCACGCAGCGTGCTCTCAGCCCGCGGAACTCCTTGCCACAGGAGGTTGAGACGACCAGGACTCTACATGGGTTCAAAAACAGAACTAGATACATTCACGGAGGTCAGGGCCATCAGCGGCGTCCCTAGCCTCTGGTTTGTCAGTCAGAGCCTGGAAACGGACGACAGGAGAGGGATCGCTCGAGTCCCGTCTGGTGGCTCCCTCTGAGGCATCAGGCATCGGCCGCTGTCGGAAGACAGGAGACTGGGCTAGACGGACCCATGGCCGTTCTTACAATCTTAACACAGCCCCCCCCCCCCAAAAAGCCACGCTTACCCGAGCTCCACTTGGACGTTTCCCAGGGCAAGTCCCCTGTTGGCTGCTCACTCAGTTCGCTCTGGCTGCCTCCGGGATAAGGCTGCTGGCTCCAAGCGCCTTGCTTCCAACCCAGTCAGCCCCTGAAGGCCCCCACCTGCATCAAAGCACTCTCGACGGCCAAACACACGGTCTCTCAGTCCCCGCAACTAGCGCCAGTCAGACAAATCCTCAGACACACACACACACACACACACACACACGGACACTCATCCCACCAGCCCACAGCACAGCCCCCTCACCCCAACACCACCTTCCCCCCCCCCCAAAGAGCCACACTTACCCCACAGCTCCTCTCGGACGTTTCCCAGGCTAACGCCGAAACGCTTCCAGTTCCACGAGCAGGCCCAGGTAGGCAGGCAGGCAGCCCTTCAGAGTCTCCATGCACGGAGGAGACGATGGAGCGGAGAGGAGGGATTTCAAGCTGTGAAAGCAACTGGGGGAAACTTTAGAGGAAGGGGGAGCCTGTACGGGAAGGATGGGCTCCACCTAAACCAAAAAGGGAACCCGGCTGCCGGCACTTAGCATTAAAAAGGGCGGAGAGCCGTTTTTAAACTGGAGGCTAAAGGAAAGCCGACGGGTGCGGAGGGGCACCTGCATCGGACAGAGACATCTCTTAGGGGACATCTCTATTAAGGGAGAGGCTGGGTACGAGCAGACGAGAAACAGTCACATGAAAAAGGGTCTAACGTGTCTGGAAACGGCAGACAGACAAAGAGTGACATTTTGCAAGGGCTTCTAGACCTCTAAATATTAAGTGGGTGAACCAGAACGCCTCGTATCAAAAGGAGGCTACCGATACAATAGGCACCACGGAAACTTGGCCGAAGGAGGACGACCCACGGGACAGTGTCATACCAGGGTACTGTCAAAGTCAGACACACAGGACTCAGATTTGTCAGAGCGGTGCAGGGTGCAACACGCAAAAGAAGGCCACAGGCTACTGCGTCAATCGCCCTTGCGTTCACTCCAAGGATTTTATCCAAGGCGTGGTGCGGCTGCGATTGGGCAGATTCCAATCACACAGACCGCGGGGACTCGAGCCCCTTGGTCAGTCAGTCCCCAGACAGCGACGGCTCCCGTACTCACACGGCACAGGGAAGACGGATACACACGGAGACAAGAGAGTCTGAGAGGAAGGAGGCCTCTAGAAGGAGGACGACCAACGGGACAGCGTCATACCAGGGTACGTCTCGGAAGGACACAACAGGTCGTGCTGGTGGGGGAGCGGCGGCACTAGCCGCGAAAGAAAATGCAGAGTCAAGTGAAGTAAAAAAACATCTTGAACGAACCAAAAGGTTCCCCAGAATCTCAGTGGGGGGGAAAGAGGTGGGGGCGGGCGGGGTAGTAAATCCATGCTCGAAGAAGAAGAAGAAGAAGAAGGCGGCGGCCGCAGGGAACTATTACCCACCACCTGACCAGGACAGCGATAGTGACTATGAAATGCTAAGGGAGATTAGCGAGGCCATCAAAATTAAAGCCTCAGTAATAATAGTGGGGGATTTCAACTATCCCCATATTGACTGGGTAACAACACCTCACCTCAGGACGGGATGCACAGGTAACATTTCTTGAGACTTTAAAATGATTGCTTCTTGGAGCAAGCGGTTCTGGAACCCGCAAGGGGAGAGGCAATTCTTGACTCAGTCCTAAGCCGAGCACGGGATCTGGTGGTCCGAGGGGTAAATACAAGTGGAGCGCTGGGAAACGGCGACCATAAGGCCATAACATAGAACATTTCCCTGTGGTGGGAAAAGGCACCTCAGCCGCCCAACACTGTGGCACGCACTCAATTTCAGAAAGGGGAACTAGACAAAAGTGAGGAGGTTGGTCAAAAAGGTACAGTGCCAAAAGGAAAAACCCTGCCAGCTGCATGGACACTTTTCCAAGACACCGTAAGAGAGGCCCAACTGAAATGTACACCCCAAACACACACACACACACACACACACACACACACAGTGTAAGAGAACCCCCAAGTAACCGAAGCAGCGAGACAGAGAGAGAAGAGAGGCGCACCATTTAAAAAGAAGTGGGGAAGACAGAAAGGAGCAGAAACGGTCCAATTCAGTGTCAAAATAGAAGCAGCCACCGCCGCCGCCGCCGCCAAAAGGAGTTTGAAGAACAGCCAGCCAAACAGTCAAAAAAGTAATTAAAAAAAGCCATTCGGCTCAGTACATCAGAAGCGGGAAGCCCGCTAAACCACCAGCGGGGCCGCTTGACCATCGAAATGCTAAAGGAGCACTCCAAGGCGATGAGGTCGTTGTTGCAGAAACCACATGAATTCTTTGCTTTCCTCTTCACGGCTGACGATGGCGTTAGGGAGATTCCCCAACTCGAGCAATTCTTTGTAGCTGACAAAGCTGAGGCATCGTCCCAGACTGAGGTGTCCCTAGAGGAGGTTTGGGAGCAAAGCGAGAAAACTTCACAGTAACAAGTCAGCGGGACCGGACGCCATTCACCACCCAAGAGTTCTGAAAGAAGTCAGATGTGAAACTGCACAAGTATTAAGCTGGGTTTCGTAACCTAGCCCTTAAAAATCAAGCTTCCCTAGCTAATGACCGGAAAGACAGCTAACGGGACGCCAAGATTTTTCAAAAGGGCTCTAGAGGCCATCCTCCCGGCAATTACAGACCGGTAAGTCGAACGGCAGCACCCGCCAAGTTACTTGGAACTACGGTCATGCCTAAAATTGTCCGACACACAGCTCAACATAATTTGTTGGGTGTGGGGGAAGCCAACCAACATGGCTTCTCTAAAGGGAAGTCACGTCTTACTACTAGAGAGTTCTGTGACGGGGGACAACAGACATGCGGCCAAGGGGGGAGCCAGTGGCTACAGCGTACTTAGATTTCCAGAAAGCCTTTGACAAGCTCCCTCACCAAAGGCTCTCACGTCAAGTACGTTGTCGTCAAGGGAGAAGAGGGAAGGTCCTCCCATGGACTGACAACTGGCTAGAGAGAGACAGGAAACTAAGGGTAGGAATAAATGGTCAGTTTTCAGAACGGAGAGAGGGGCCACCCCAAAGGGTCCGTACTGGGACCCATCCTATTTGTAAGTCATCTGGAGAAAGGGGGAAACAGTCAGGTGGCAACATTTGCAGGTGATGCTCGAGATGGTCTGCTTTGTTCTTAACTGTGAAGCGCTTCCAAGAGATCTCACAAAACTAAGTCAGTGGGCAACAAAGTGGCAAATGAAAGCTAACGATGTCGATGAATGGAGAGTAACCTACACGGGGGCGGGCGGGGGAAGGGGGAGAGAAAATCATCCCCGACTCTACATACAAAACGACGGGGACTAATTTAAGCTCTAACCACTCAGGAGAGGAGGAGATCTTGGAGTCACTGAGGAGCGTTCCCTGAAAACATCCACTCAACGTGCAGCAGCAGCCAAAAACGCGCGCATAACGTCAGGAATCCTTTAAAAATGGGACAGAGGAGAAGACCGCAGAGAATCTCTCATCGCCTCTCTATAAAGCCACGGTACGTCCACATCTTGCACACGGCGTCGCCTCCGCGCCAAAGAGACCAACTGGCTTTGGAAGGGCTTCAGAAAAGGGCAGCAGAAACGATGAGGGGTTTGGAGCGGGTCCCATAGGAAGAGAAGAGAGATTAAAAAGCCTGGGACTTTTCAAGCTTAGAAAAAGAGGAGACTCAGGGGCGATACGATAGAGGCCTATAAAATCATGACTGGGGTGGAAAAGGGGAACAAGGAAACAAAAAGTTATGTACGCGTTCCCTTAAGAACTAAGGGTCGCCACATGAAACGAACAGGTAGCAGAGGCTGAACACAAAAAGGCAGTTTCTCCTTCACGCAGCGTGCTCTCAGCCCGCGGAACTCCTTGCCACAGGAGGTTGAGACGACCAGGACTCTACATGGGTTCAAAAACAGAACTAGATACATTCACGGAGGTCAGGGCCATCAGCGGCGTCCCTAGCCTCTGGTTTGTCAGTCAGAGCCTGGAAACCGACGACAGGAGAGGGATCGCTCGAGTCCCGTCTGTTGGCTCCCTCTGGGGCATCAGGCACCGGCCGCTGTCGGAAGACAGGAGACTGGGCTAGACGGACCCATGGCCGTTCTTACAATCTTAACACAGCCCCCCCCAAAAAGCCACGCTTACCCGAGCTCCACTTGGACGTTTCCCAGGGCAAGTCCCCTGTTGGCTGCTCACTCAGTTCGCTCTGGCTGCCTCCGGGATAAGGCTGCTGGCTCCAAGCGCCTTGCTTCCAACCCAGTCAGCCCCTGAAGGCCCCCACCTGCATCAAAGCACTCTCGACGGCCAAACACACGGTCTCTCAGTCCCCGCAACTAGCGCCAGTCAGACAAATCCTCAGAAACACACACACACACACACACACACAGACACTCATCCCACCAGCCCACAGCACAGCCCCCTCACCCCAACACCACCTTCCCCCCCCCCCAAAGAGCCACACTTACCCCACAGCTCCTCTCGGACGTTTCCCAGGCTAACGCCGAAACGCTTCCAGTTCCACGAGCAGGCCCAGGTAGGCAGGCAGGCAGCCCTTCAGAGTCTCCATGCACGGAGGAGACGATGGAGCGGAGAGGAGGGATTTCAAGCTGTGAAAGCAACTGGGGGAAACTTTAGAGGAAGGGGGAGCCTGTACGGGAAGGATGGGCTCCACCTAAACCAAAAAGGGAACCCGGCTGCCGGCACTTAGCATTAAAAAGGGCGGAGAGCCGTTTTTAAACTGGAGGCTAAAGGAAAGCCGACGGGTGCGGAGGGGCACCTGCATCGGACAGAGACATCTCTTAGGGGACATCTCTATTAAGGGAGAGGCTGGGTACGAGCAGACGAGAAACAGTCACATGAAAAAGGGTCTAACGTGTCTGGAAACGGCAGACAGACAAAGAGTGACATTTTGCAAGGGCTTCTAGACCTCTAAATATTAAGTGGGTGAACCAGAACGCCTCGTATCAAAAGGAGGCTACCGATACAATAGGCACCACGGAAACTTGGCCGAAGGAGGACGACCCACGGGACAGTGTCATACCAGGGTACTGTCAAAGTCAGACACACAGGACTCAGATTTGTCAGAGCGGTGCAGGGTGCAACACGCAAAAGAAGGCCACAGGCTACTGCGTCAATCGCCCTTGCGTTCACTCCAAGGATTTTATCCAAGGCGTGGTGCGGCTGCGATTGGGCAGATTCCAATCACACAGACCGCGGGGAGTCGAGCCCCTTAGTCAGTCCCCAGACAGCGACGGCTCCCGTACTCACACGGCACAGGGAAGACGGATACACACGGAGACAAGAGAGTCTGAGAGGAAGGAGGCCTCTAGAAGGAGGACGACCAACGGGACAGTGTCATACCAGGGTACGTCTCGGAAGGACACAACAGGTCGTGCTGGTGGGGGAGCGGCGGCACTAGCCGCGAAAGAAAATGCAGAGTCAAGTGAAGTAAAAAAACATCTTGAACGAACCAAAAGGTTCCCCAGAATCTCAGTGGGGGGGAAAGAGGTGGGGGCGGGCGGGGTAGTAAATCCATGCTCGAAGAAGAAGAAGAAGAAGAAGGCGGCGGCCGCAGGGAACTATTACCCACCACCTGACCAGGACAGCGATAGTGACTATGAAATGCTAAGGGAGATTAGCGAGGCCATCAAAATTAAAGCCTCAGTAATAATAGTGGGGGATTTCAACTATCCCCATATTGACTGGGTAACAACACCTCACCTCAGGACGGGATGCACAGGTAACATTTCTTGAGACTTTAAAATGATTGCTTCTTGGAGCAAGCGGTTCTGGAACCCGCAAGGGGAGAGGCAATTCTTGACTCAGTCCTAAGCCGAGCACGGGATCTGGTGGTCCGAGGGGTAAATACAAGTGGAGCGCTGGGAAACGGCGACCATAACGCCATAACATAGAACATTTCCCTGTGGTGGGAAAAGGCACCTCAGCCGCCCAACACTGTGGCACGCACTCAATTTCAGAAAGGGGAACTAGACAAAAGTGAGGAGGTTGGTCAAAAAGGTACAGTGCCAAAAGGAAAAACCCTGCCAGCTGCATGGACACTTTTCCAAGACACCGTAAGAGAGGCCCAACTGAAATGTACACCCCAAACACACACACACACACACACACACACAGTGTAAGAAAACCCCCAAGTAACCGAAGCAGCGAGACAGAGAGAAGAGAGGCGCACCATTTAAAAAGAAGTGGGGAAGACAGAAAGGAGCAGAAACGGTCCAATTCAGTGTCAAAATAGAAGCAGCCACCGCCGCCGCCGCCGCCAAAAGGAGTTTGAAGAACAGCCAGCCAAACAGTCAAAAAAGTAATTAAAAAAAGCCATTCGGCTCAGTACATCAGAAGCGGGAAGCCCGCTAAACCACCAGCGGGGCTGCTTGACCACCGAAATGCTAAAGGAGCACTCCAAGGCGATGAGGTCGTTGTTGCAGAAACCACATGAATTCTTTGCTTTCCTCTTCACGGCTGACGATGGCGTTAGGGAGATTCCCCAACTCGAGCAATTCTTTGTAGCTGACAAAGCTGAGGCATCGTCCCAGACTGAGGTGTCCCTAGAGGAGGTTTGGGAGCAAAGCGAGAAAACTTCACAGTAACAAGTCAGCGGGACCGGACGCCATTCACCACCCAAGAGTTCTGAAAGAAGTCAGATGTGAAACTGCACAAGTATTAAGCTGGGTTTCGTAACCTAGCCCTTAAAAATCAAGCTTCCCTAGCTAATGACCGGAAAGACAGCTAACGGGACGCCAAGATTTTTCAAAAGGGCTCTAGAGGCCATCCTCCCGGCAATTACAGACCGGTAAGTCGAACGGCAGCACCCGCCAAGTTACTTGGAACTACGGTCATGCCTAAAATTGTCCGACACACAGCTCAACATAATTTGTTGGGTGTGGGGGAAGCCAACCAACATGGCTTCTCTAAAGGGAAGTCACGTCTTACTACTAGAGAGTTCTGTGACGGGGGACAACAGACATGCGGCCAAGGGGGGAGCCAGTGGCTACAGCGTACTTAGATTTCCAGAAAGCCTTTGACAAGCTCCCTCACCAAAGGCTCTCACGTCAAGTACGTTGTCGTCAAGGGAGAAGAGGGAAGGTCCTCCCATGGACTGACAACTGGCTAGAGAGAGACAGGAAACTAAGGGTAGGAATAAATGGTCAGTTTTCAGAACGGAGAGAGGGGCCACCCCAAAGGGTCCGTACTGGGACCCATCCTATTTGTAAGTCATCTGGAGAAAGGGGGAAACAGTCAGGTGGCAACATTTGCAGGTGATGCTCGAGATGGTCTGCTTTGTTCTTAACTGTGAAGCGCTTCCAAGAGATCTCACAAAACTAAGTCAGTGGGCAACAAAGTGGCAAATGAAAGCTAACGATGTCGATGAATGGAGAGTAACCTACACGGGGGCGGGCGGGGGAAGGGGGAGAGAAAATCATCCCCGACTCTACATACAAAACGACGGGGACTAATTTAAGCTCTAACCACTCAGGAGAGGAGGAGATCTTGGAGTCACTGAGGAGCGTTCCCTGAAAACATCCACTCAACGTGCAGCAGCAGCCAAAAACGCGCGCATAACGTCAGGAATCCTTTAAAAATGGGACAGAGGAGAAGACCGCAGAGAATCTCTCATCGCCTCTCTATAAAGCCACGGTACGTCCACATCTTGCACACGGCGTCGCCTCCGCGCCAAAGAGACCAACTGGCTTTGGAAGGGCTTCAGAAAAGGGCAGCAGAAACGATGAGGGGTTTGGAGCGGGTCCCATAGGAAGAGAAGAGAGATTAAAAAGCCTGGGACTTTTCAAGCTTAGAAAAAGAGGAGACTCAGGGGCGATACGATAGAGGCCTATAAAATCATGACTGGGGTGGAAAAGGGGAACAAGGAAACAAAAAGTTATGTACGCGTTCCCTTAAGAACTAAGGGTCGCCACATGAAACGAACAGGTAGCAGAGGCTGAACACAAAAAGGCAGTTTCTCCTTCACGCAGCGTGCTCTCAGCCCGCGGAACTCCTTGCCACAGGAGGTTGAGACGACCAGGACTCTACATGGGTTCAAAAACAGAACTAGATACATTCACGGAGGTCAGGGCCATCAGCGGCGTCCCTAGCCTCTGGTTTGTCAGTCAGAGCCTGGAAACCGACGACAGGAGAGGGATCGCTCGAGTCCCGTCTGTTGGCTCCCTCTGGGGCATCAGGCACCGGCCGCTGTCGGAAGACAGGAGACTGGGCTAGACGGACCCATGGCCGTTCTTACAATCTTAACACAGCCCCCCCCCCAAAAAGCCACGCTTACCCGAGCTCCACTTGGACGTTTCCCAGGGCAAGTCCCCTGTTGGCTGCTCACTCAGTTCGCTCTGGCTGCCTCCGGGATAAGGCTGCTGGCTCCAAGCGCCTTGCTTCCAACCCAGTCAGCCCCTGAAGGCCCCCACCTGCATCAAACCACTCTCGACGGCCAAACACACGGTCTCTCAGTCCCCGCAACTAGCGCCAGTCAGACAAATCCTCAGAAACACACACAGACACTCATCCCACCAGCCCACAGAACAGCCCCCTCACCCCAACACCACCTCGCCCCGCCCCCCACAAAGAGCCACACTTACCCCACAGCTCCTCTCGGACGTTTCCCAGGCTAACGCCGAAACGCTTCCAGTTCCACGAGCAGGCCCAGGTAGGGAGGCAGGCAGCCCTTCAGAGTCTCCATGCACGGAGGAGACGATGGAGCGGAGAGGAGGGATTTCAAGCTGTGAAAGCAACTGGGGGAAACTTTAGAGGAAGGGGGAGCCTGTACGGGAAGGATGGGCTCCACCTAAACCAAAAAGGGAACCCGGCTGCCGGCACTTAGCATTAAAAAGGGCGGAGAGCCGTTTTTAAACTGGAGGCTAAAGGAAAGCCGACGGGTGCGGAGGGGCACCTGCAACGGACAGAGACATCTCTGAGGGGACATCTCTATTAAGGGAAAGGCTGGGTACGAGCAGACGAGAAACCGTCACATGAAAAAGGGTCTAACGTGTCTGGAAACGGCAGACAGACAAAGTGACATTTTGCAAGGGCTTCTAGACCTCTAAATAGTAAGTGGGTGAACCAGAACGCCTCGTATCAAAAGGAGGCTACCGATACAATAGGCACCACGGAAACTTGGCCGAAGGAGGACGACCCACGGGACAGTGTCATACCAGGGTACTGTCAAAGTCAGACACACAGGACTCAGATTTGTCAGAGCGGTGCAGGGTGCAACACGCAAAAGGCGGCCACAGGCTACTGCGTCAATCGCCCTTGCGTTCACTCCAAGGATTTTATCCAAGGCGTGGTGCGGCTGCGATTGGGCAGATTCCAATCACACAGACCGCGGGGACTCGAGCCCCTTGGTCAGTCAGTCCCCAGACAGCGACGGCTCCCATACTCACACGGCACAGGGAAGATGGATATACACGGAGACCAGACAGTCCTCAGTCCCGAGTAAACAGGAATAATTACCTGACCAGAGTCCTGAGTTTGTGTCCAGGAATATCTACCACAACAGAGCGGGAACCAACAGGGTTGATGGCGTAGACTTCGCTGTGTTTGTCAGAAGAGAAGGTGCACAGGGGACCACTCGGGCGTTATCTTCAGGTGCCGGCTGACACCGTCCTCCTGCAACACCGTCAGTTATCTCACAGCCTCAACCAAGATCGTTGCCATCTCAGTGGGGCCTCCAAATTGTCAAAGTCAGACACACAAGCCTCACAGATTTGTCAGAATGCTCTGCTAATAAACCCAGAGAATGTGAATACCATATAAGGCTCAAACCCCTTAGATGTGTACCATCAAAAGAAAACCAAATTAACAAGGGTAAAATGTCGCGAAATCTTAGTATGAAACTAGTCAATATCTTCATTTCCACATCAAGCACACAGTAATCTCCGGTCCATGTCTCTCTCGCTACCTCAATTACTTTCCACCTAACACCTAATGTTTCTTTTCCTGTTATCCCAGGCTCACCTGACTTGATTCTGATCTCCATACCTACAAACAATTATCTCTCTCGTATTCCAAGACAAACAACATTCTTTCAAACTTGGTATAATTCTTCTTACAATATAATTCTACTTTCACAGTAGGTATCCGAAGGACAGACCAGGTCGTGCTGGAGGGTAAGAAAGCTATTGATATAGAAACTTAGTGTAATGAGGACCATCAACCAGAAAGCATGCTTGCAACCGGCACCAGTGAACCAAGTTAGATACACAGACTCTTGCATACTTACCCATGCCAACTCAACATGGGCACCGCTTCTTCTCCAGAGGAAACGCTTAAGAGATGTTAGGAGAGCTTTCCAAGGAAGCTCCCTCTCAGTTTGCCTTCTGGTAAGCTTTCAGGGAAGCCTGGTGGCTCTAGGAAAGTGGCCCAGCTCAGAGCCTTGCCTCCCACCCTAAGGTTCCTTCAAGACACACCTGTAACAAAGCAATCTCAGGACACAATTCAAACTGCTACGCACATGGGAAAACCGTAACTGTAACCAGCACCAGCGAAGGAAACCACCACACACAGACTGTTGGATACTTACCCCCGGCTGGCTCACGGCACAGCCTCCCCGAAAGACAACACTAACCCAGGTCCTAGTGGAGCTTTCTAAGGCAAGCTCTGCTAAGGACTGCTCCTCAGTTTCCCCTCTGCCAGACTACTGTGTAAGGCGGCCGTGCTCTAGGAAGGAGGCCCAGCTCAGAGCCTTGCCTCCCATCCTAAGGCTCCTTCAAGACACACCTGTAACAAAGCAATCTCAGGACACACAATTCAAACTGCTACGCACATGGGAAAACCGTAACTAACCAGAACCAGTGAAGGAAACCACCAGACACAGACTGTTGGATACTTACCCCCGGCTGGCTCAGGGCTCAGCCGCCCCCAAAGGCAACACTTACCCAGGTCCTAGTGGAGCTTTCCAAGGCAAGCCCTGCTAAGGGCTGCTCCTCAGTTTCCCCTCTGCCAGACTGTGGTGTAAGATGGCCAGGCTCTAGGAAGGAGGCCCAGCTCAGAGCCTTGCCTCCCACCCTAAGGCTCCTTCAAGACACACCTGTAACAAAGCAATCTCAGGACACACAATTCAAACTGCTACGCACATGGGAAAACCGTAACTGTAACCAGCACCAGTGAAACCAATCACCACACACAGACTGTGGGATACTCACACCCGGCTGGCTCAGGGCACAGCCTCCCCCACCAAAGGCAACACTTACCCAGGTCCTAGTGGAGCTTTCCAGGGCAAGCTCTCCTGAGGGCTGCTCCTCAGTTTCCCCTCTGCCAAAGTACTGTGTAAGGCGGCCGGGCTCTAGGTAGGAGGCCCAGCTCACAGCCTTGCCTCCCACCCTAGGGCTCCTTCAAGACACACCTGTAACAAAGCAATCTCAGGACACACAATTCAAACTGCTATGCACATGGGAAAACTGTAACTGTAACCAGCACCAGTGAAGGAAACCACCAGACACAGACTGTGGGATACTCACACCCGGCTGGCTCAGGGCACAGCCTCCCCCACCAAAGGCAACACTTACCCCAGCTCCTAGTGGAGCTTTCCAAGGCAAGCTCTGCTAAGGGCTGCTCCTCAGTTTCTCCTCTGCCCGACTACTGCGTAAGGCGGCCGGGCTCTAGGTAGGAGGCCCAGCTCACAGCCTTGCCTCCCACCCTAGGGCTCCTTTCGAGACACACCTGTAACAAAGCAATCTTAGGACACACAATTCAAACTGCTACACACATGGGAAAACCGTAACTGTAACCAGCACCAGTGAAACCAATCACCAGACACAGACTGTGGGATACTCACACCCGGCTGGCTCAGGGCACAGCCTCCCCCACCAAAGGCAACACTTACCCCAGCTCCTAGTGGAGCTTTCCAAGGCAAGCTCTGCTAAGGGCTGCTCCTCAGTTTCTCCTCTGCCCGACTACTGCGTAAGGCGGCCGGGCTCTAGGTAGGAGGCCCAGCTCACAGCCTTGCCTCCCACCCTAGGGCTCCTTTCGAGACACACCTGTAACAAAGCAATCTTAGGACACACAATTCAAACTGCTACACACATGGGAAAACCGTAACTGTAACCAGCACCAGTGAAACCAATCACCACACACAGACTGTGGGATCCTCACACCCGGCTGGCTCAGGGCACAGCCTCCCCCACCAAAGGCAACACTTACCCAGGTCCTAGTGGAGCTTTCCAGGGCAAGCTCTCCTGAGGGCTGCTCCTCAGTTTCCCCTCTGCCAGAGTACTGTGTAAGGCGGCCGGGTTCTAGGTAGGAGGCCCAGCTCAGAGCCTTGCCTCCCACCCTAAGACTCCTTTCAAGACACACCTGTAACAAAGCAATCTCAGGACACAATTCAAACTGCTACGCACATGGGGAAACCGTAACTGTAACCAGCACCAGTGAAACCAATCACCACACACAGACTGTGGGATCCTCACACCCGGCTGGCTCAGGGCACAGCCTCCCCCACCAAAGGCAACACTTACCCAGGTCCTAGTGGAGCTTTCCAGGGCAAGCTCTCCTGAGGGCTGCTCCTCAGTTTCCCCTCTGCCAGAGTACTGTGTAAGGCGGCCGGGCTCTAGGTAGGAGGCCCAGCTCACAGCCTTGCCTCCCACCCTAGGGCTCCTTCAAGACACACCTGTAACAAAGCAATCTCAGGACACACAATTCAAACTGCTACGCACATGGGAAAACTGTAACTGTAACCAGCACCAGTGAAGGAAACCACCAGACACAGACTGTGGGATACTCACACCCGGCTGGCTCAGGGCACAGCCTCCCCCACCAAAGGCAACACTTACCCCAGCTCCTAGTGGAGCTTTCCAAGGCAAGCTCTGCTAAGGGCTGCTCCTCAGTTTCTCCTCTGCCCGACTACTGCGTAAGGCGGCCGGGCTCTAGGTAGGAGGCCCAGCTCACAGCCTTGCCTCCCACCCTAGGGCTCCTTTCGAGACACACCTGTAACAAAGCAATCTTAGGACACACAATTCAAACTGCTACACACATGGGAAAACCGTAACTGTAACCAGCACCAGTGAAACCAATCACCACACACAGACTGTGGGATCCTCACACCCGGCTGGCTCAGGGCACAGCCTCCCCCACCAAAGGCAACACTTACCCAGGTCCTAGTGGAGCTTTCCAGGGCAAGCTCTCCTGAGGGCTGCTCCTCAGTTTCCCCTCTGCCAGAGTACTGTGTAAGGCGGCCGGGCTCTAGGTAGGAGGCCCAGCTCACAGCCTTGCCTCCCACCCTAGGGCTCCTTCAAGACACACCTGTAACAAAGCAATCTCAGGACACACAATTCAAACTGCTACGCACATGGGAAAACTGTAACTGTAACCAGCACCAGTGAAGGAAACCACCAGACACAGACTGTGGGATACTCACACCCGGCTGGCTCAGGGCACAGCCTCCCCCACCAAAGGCAACACTTACCCCAGCTCCTAGTGGAGCTTTCCAAGGCAAGCTCTGCTAAGGGCTGCTCCTCAGTTTCTCCTCTGCCCGACTACTGCGTAAGGCGGCCGGGCTCTAGGTAGGAGGCCCAGCTCACAGCCTTGCCTCCCACCCTAGGGCTCCTTTCGAGACACACCTGTAACAAAGCAATCTTAGGACACACAATTCAAACTGCTACACACATGGGAAAACCGTAACTGTAACCAGCACCAGTGAAACCAATCACCACACACAGACTGTGGGATCCTCACACCCGGCTGGCTCAGGGCACAGCCTCCCCCACCAAAGGCAACACTTACCCAGGTCCTAGTGGAGCTTTCCAGGGCAAGCTCTCCTGAGGGCTGCTCCTCAGTTTCCCCTCTGCCAGAGTACTGTGTAAGGCGGCCGGGTTCTAGGTAGGAGGCCCAGCTCAGAGCCTTGCCTCCCACCCTAAGACTCCTTTCAAGACACACCTGTAACAAAGCAATCTCAGGACACAATTCAAACTGCTACGCACATGGGGAAACCGTAACTGTAACCAGCACCAGTGAAACCAATCACCACACACAGACTGTGGGATCCTCACACCCGGCTGGCTCAGGGCACAGCCTCCCCCACCAAAGGCAACACTTACCCAGGTCCTAGTGGAGCTTTCCAGGGCAAGCTCTCCTGAGGGCTGCTCCTCAGTTTCCCCTCTGCCAGACTATTGTGCAAGGCGGCCGGGCTCTAGGTAGGAGGCCCAGCTCACAGCCTTGCCTCCCACCCTAAGGCTCCTTCAAGACACACCTGTAACAAAGCAATCTCAGGACACACAATTCAAACTGCTACGCACATGGGAAAACTGTAACTGTAACCAGCACCAGTGAAGGAAACCACCAGACACAGACTGTGGGATACTCACACCCGGCTGGCTCAGGGCACAGCCTCCCCCACCAAAGGCAACACTTACCCCAGCTCCTAGTGGAGCTTTCCAAGGCAAGCTCTGCTAAGGGCTGCTCCTCAGTTTCTCCTCTGCCCGACTACTGCGTAAGGCGGCCGGGCTCTAGGTAGGAGGCCCAGCTCACAGCCTTGCCTCCCACCCTAGGGCTCCTTTCGAGACACACCTGTAACAAAGCAATCTTAGGACACACAATTCAAACTGCTACACACATGGGAAAACCGTAACTGTAACCAGCACCAGTGAAACCAATCACCACACACAGACTGTGGGATCCTCACACCCGGCTGGCTCAGGGCACAGCCTCCCCCACCAAAGGCAACACTTACCCAGGTCCTAGTGGAGCTTTCCAGGGCAAGCTCTCCTGAGGGCTGCTCCTCAGTTTCCCCTCTGCCAGAGTACTGTGTAAGGCGGCCGGGCTCTAGGTAGGAGGCCCAGCTCACAGCCTTGCCTCCCACCCTAGGGCTCCTTCAAGACACACCTGTAACAAAGCAATCTCAGGACACACAATTCAAACTGCTACGCACATGGGAAAACTGTAACTGTAACCAGCACCAGTGAAGGAAACCACCAGACACAGACTGTGGGATACTCACACCCGGCTGGCTCAGGGCACAGCCTCCCCCACCAAAGGCAACACTTACCCCAGCTCCTAGTGGAGCTTTCCAAGGCAAGCTCTGCTAAGGGCTGCTCCTCAGTTTCTCCTCTGCCCGACTACTGCGTAAGGCGGCCGGGCTCTAGGTAGGAGGCCCAGCTCACAGCCTTGCCTCCCACCCTAGGGCTCCTTTCGAGACACACCTGTAACAAAGCAATCTTAGGACACACAATTCAAACTGCTACACACATGGGAAAACCGTAACTGTAACCAGCACCAGTGAAACCAATCACCACACACAGACTGTGGGATCCTCACACGCGGCTGGCTCAGGGCACAGCCTCCCCCACCAAAGGCAACACTTACCCAGGTCCTAGTGGAGCTTTCCAGGGCAAGCTCTCCTGAGGGCTGCTCCTCAGTTTCCCCTCTGCCAGAGTACTGTGTAAGGCGGCCGGGTTCTAGGTAGGAGGCCCAGCTCAGAGCCTTGCCTCCCACCCTAAGACTCCTTTCAAGACACACCTGTAACAAAGCAATCTCAGGACACAATTCAAACTGCTACGCACATGGGGAAACCGTCACTGTAACCAGCACCAGTGAAACCAATCACCACACACAGACTGTGGGATCCTCACACCCGGCTGGCTCAGGGCACAGCCTCCCCCACCAAAGGCAACACTTACCCAGGTCCTAGTGGAGCTTTCCAGGGCAAGCTCTCCTGAGGGCTGCTCCTCAGTTTCCCCTCTGCCAGACTATTGTGCAAGGCGGCCGGGCTCTAGGTAGGAGGCCCAGCTCACAGCCTTGCCTCCCACCCTAAGGCTCCTTCAAGACACACCTGTAACAAAGCAATCTCAGGACACACAATTCAAACTGCTACACACATGGGAAAACCGTAACTGTAACCAGAACCAGTGAAGGAAACCACCAGACACAGACTGTGGGATACTCACACCCGGCTGGCTCAGGGCACAGCCTCCCCCACCAAAGGCAACACTTACCCCAGCTCCTAGTGGAGCTTTCCAAGGCAAGCTCTGCTAAGGGCTGCTCCTCAGTTTCTCCTCTGCCCGACTACTGCGTAAGGCGGCCGGGCTCTAGGTAGGAGGCCCAGCTCACAGCCTTGCCTCCCACCCTAGGGCTCCTTTCGAGACACACCTGTAACAAAGCAATCTTAGGACACACAATTCAAACTGCTACACACATGGGAAAACCGTAACTGTAACCAGCACCAGTGAAACCAATCACCACACACAGACTGTGGGATCCTCACACGCGGCTGGCTCAGGGCACAGCCTCCCCCACCAAAGGCAACACTTACCCAGGTCCTAGTGGAGCTTTCCAGGGCAAGCTCTCCTGAGGGCTGCTCCTCAGTTTCCCCTCTGCCAGAGTACTGTGTAAGGCGGCCGGGTTCTAGGTAGGAGGCCCAGCTCAGAGCCTTGCCTCCCACCCTAAGACTCCTTTCAAGACACACCTGTAACAAAGCAATCTCAGGACACAATTCAAACTGCTACGCACATGGGGAAACCGTCACTGTAACCAGCACCAGTGAAACCAATCACCACACACAGACTGTGGGATCCTCACACCCGGCTGGCTCAGGGCACAGCCTCCCCCACCAAAGGCAACACTTACCCAGGTCCTAGTGGAGCTTTCCAGGGCAAGCTCTCCTGAGGGCTGCTCCTCAGTTTCCCCTCTGCCAGACTATTGTGCAAGGCGGCCGGGCTCTAGGTAGGAGGCCCAGCTCACAGCCTTGCCTCCCACCCTAAGGCTCCTTCAAGACACACCTGTAACAAAGCAATCTCAGGACACACAATTCAAACTGCTACACACATGGGAAAACCGTAACTGTAACCAGAACCAGTGAAGGAAACCACCAGACACAGACTGTGGGATACTCACACCCGGCTGGCTCAGGGCACAGCCTCCCCCACCAAAGGCAACACTTACCCCAGCTCCTAGTGGAGCTTTCCAAGGCAAGCTCTGCTAAGGGCTGCTCCTCAGTTTCTCCTCTGCCCGACTACTGCGTAAGGCGGCCGGGCTCTAGGTAGGAGGCCCAGCTCACAGCCTTGCCTCCCACCCTAGGGCTCCTTTCGAGACACACCTGTAACAAAGCAATCTTAGGACACACAATTCAAACTGCTACACACATGGGAAAACCGTAACTGTAACCAGCACCAGTGAAACCAATCACCACACACAGACTGTGGGATCCTCACACCCGGCTGGCTCAGGGCACAGCCTCCCCCACCAAAGGCAACACTTACCCAGGTCCTAGTGGAGCTTTCCAGGGCAAGCTCTCCTGAGGGCTGCTCCTCAGTTTCCCCCCTGCCAGAGCACTGCGTAAGGCGGCCGGGCTCTAGGTAGGGGGCCCGGCTCAGAGCTTTGCCTCCCCCCTGCAAGGCAGCGCTCCCCCACACACAGTGTAAATCGCTGGGCACGTGGGAACCGTCCCTGGACCCGGCCCGAGTGGGGAATCCCCCCCCCCCAGGCTCGGGGCACGGACCCGGCGGGGCGGGTTTCGCGGGCTCCTCCCCCCGCTCCCGGCTGCGGGCTCAGGGCTCCTGCAGCGGAGCAGCCCCATGGCCGGGCTGGCCCCGCGTCTCGGAGCCTGCCCAGGGGCGCTCGCGGGGGGGGGGGGGGGGGGCGCTGCTGCTGCTGCTGCGGGCGCGGGGCGGCTCCGACACTCACCTCGCCCGGCCGCTCCCGGCAGGAGGCTCCGAGGCGTCTCCTGGCTCCGCGCCGCCGCTGCACGAGTCCGCTGGAGAAACGCTCCCCCGGCCGGCGAGGGGGCGTGGCCGAGTAGGAGTGAAAGGGGTGTGGCCAAAAGAGGCCTTTTTATACCCTCCGGACTGGGCGATACCATGTGCCTGCAAGGTGGAGCGGGGGGGGGAACGCGCTGGGCCCCTCCGCTTTTTTGGTTCCGTCCACATTTGGCGGGAAAAGCGGCGCATGCGCAGACCCTGAACGCTGATGGTGGTTGGAAGGCTGGCGGTGGATTGTGGGCGGGGCAAAGGCGTAGGGGGCGGGGCGAGGGGTTCCGAGGCCAATGCGGTTCGGGGACAGGGGGCGGCACCAGTGTCTGCGGGGCTCGTGGTGCGGCTGCAGGAACTGGGCGAGCGGCTTCTCCGCGCTACTGGCCCCGCCCGCCCGGGCCCCGCTAACCCCGCCCCCTCCTGAGCCCGCCGCTTGCCGCGTCAGCGTCTCCCCTCTGCACGTGCAGATGTTGACAAGTGCCGGGGAAGAGCCTCAGCCAATAGCGGAGCCGCTTTCGTCGCGTGCTGGGGCAGTGACGCGGGTCGGGTCTGCGCCCGTGAATGGAAACGTGAACGGGGTTTGTGCACCGGCCGGTTAGCTCAGTTGGTTAGAGCGTGGTGCTAATAACGCCAAGGTCGCGGGTTCGATCCCCGTACGGGCCACAGCTCATTTTGTTCGGCCCGCGGCATTTGCCTTTTTAGTGCGGGGTGGGGGAGGCGCAAAGTGCAGGGAACCAAACGGACCCTTAGTAAAGTCTCCAGCACCGCGGTGCTGCCGCCGCTTCTTGCCGGGCCAGTGGGTGGGATGAGGCACCGCTCCCAGGCCCGGCTGCGCAGGCTGCGGGGAAGCGCTGCTGGGCGCGGAGTCGGGTCGCTGCTCCCCGCGGGGCCCCTGCCTGCGCTGCCCTGTCTCCGGCCGCGCCGGTGCCTCCCTTCCCGCCCGCTGGCTGGGCTGCAGTTTCCTGGGGCGGTGGGTTAATGACCGCGCTGAGCGAGCGACTTTGTGGCTGGTGCCCCCCTGCTGTTTGCACCTGTCCCCTCCCTCCGGACGGAAAAGTGAAATGCCGCTGCCCGGTGGAGCAAAAGGAGCTGTGGCCCGTACGGGGATCGAACCCGCGACCTTGGCGTTATTAGCACCACGCTCTAACCAACTGAGCTAACCGGCCAAGTGGTGCAAAGTTTCTCCACAGATCTACTCCCAGCTGTATCTTTCTGCCTCTGGTAAAGTTTCTCAGAAACATGTTCTAGGGTTCTGGTTCTAGTGCTATCACAGGGCAGTTTCATTCCCTCCCTTCATTCCACGAAAACAACTTCCTTAACCCTTTTGAGGACAGGATTTTGAAGGAAGAAACAAATTTTACTATGCAAATGAAAAGAGAACAATTCCCACCATAGGCGTGCACAGCACATTTCATTAGGGTGTGCACCCAAATAATTTTTTTAAAATGTACTCTTTGACGCCCCCCCCATTAGCCACATCCCCTGACCCCCATTAGCCACACCTCTGGGGGTAATACTTTTGGGGCAATGTGGACACATGACCAGAAATAAAAGGTGTCATGTGATCCCCCCCACCCTGGCCGCTAAGGTCTTTTCCCACCATCCTCTTACCAATAGGGATTAGTTTGGCCCTCGCCAACCCCCCCCCCCCCCATGCACCTATCCTGTAATTCCTTTAACCCAATGTGTGTGACATTAACTTGGGGCGGGGGGGTGGAGAGGCTGCGGGAAGTGCCCCCTCTAAGGGTACGTCTAGACTACCGCGTTTTGTCGACGGAAGTTTTGTCGACAGATACTGTCGACAAAACTTCCGTCGACAAAGAGCGTCCAGAAACATGGAGTTCTGTCAACAAAGCAAGCCGCTTTGTCGACAGAACTCCGTAGTCTGGACGCAGTGTTACAGGCAATAACACCTTCTGTCGACAGAACTCTGTCGACAGAAGGTGTTTTGCCTCGTAAAATGAGGTTTACCAGCGTCGACAAAACCGCGGAGTTCTGTCGACGTTATGTCGACAGAACTCCGCGGTAGTGTAGACGCTGGTATTGTTTTGTCGACAAAAGTCCACTTTTGTCGACAAAACTAGGTAGTCTAGACACACCCTAATAAGAGTTTCCTCCCAAGAGCACAATAAATATTGTGTTGTGCACCAGTACTGAGTTCGTGGCTTGTTTGGATGTGCCACTGTGGCACCCAAGTTATTAATAAGTATCTTATAAACCTCTACCCTTTCCCTCTGCTGCCATATCTCCTCCTCTTGCTCCATCAGCTCCCCTGGTGCCTGCTGCCCCCTCCAATCCCTCACCCACCTCTGCTGTCCTGACTCCTGCCTTTCTCACTGCCTTCAGCCTTCCTGAGATCTGCCTCCCTCCACCAGCCCTTCTCTCCCCCCCCGCGACCACTCCTCCAGTAGCCCCACTCGGATCATGTGAGCTACCCCTCCTCATCCCCTCTCCTAACACCTCCCACCACACACCTGCCCTGCCTCTCTCCACTGGTGCTGGTCCCTCCCCTACAGGTGTCTGCCCTTCTGCTTCACCCCCAGAATCCCCTGGCACCTGCACCTTCCCTTACACCTGCAGCCTCCTGGTGCCTCCCCCTTCCCTCACTGCCCCTGCCCCCTTTGCCCTCTTTTTCCCTGATGACCACCCCCTCACTACCCTCTGCCTCTGTTCCCCTCATTCCCCTGTGCCCTAACACATGCCTTTCTCCATCCCTGCCTTCCTCATGCCCACCCCTTTTTTCAAGCCTTCTCCCGGCACCTCCCCTTCTCCCCTCTAGCCCCCCAAAGCCCTTCCCTTCTCCTCTCCTAGCAGCATCCTGTCCCCCCTCTCACTGACACTTCCCCGCCTGCCCTTTTCCTCATTGTCTCCACTTGGCCCCTTGGCATTTGTCTCTCTCCTCCACTCTGTCCCTTGGTGCCTTCTTCTTTCTTCTCCTGACCTGCCCCTCTCCCCTCAGCACAAGCCCCTTCCTCTCTGACCCTTTCCCCCTATTTTTCCCTCCTCCTCCAGCAGCCGCCAGCTGGTCTGTAACAGAGTTCTAGGGTTGCCCTGACTGTCACCCTTCTGGTGCTCCCCCTACTCTGTCTCTTAGGTTTCTCAGCCTCCCTTTGGGCCACAAACCCCTACCCCGCAGTCTCTGGTTCCCAAAGTTCAGGCAGTCTCCCCATCACTTGGTGCCTGCACCGGGTCCAACTCAGGGTTGCCAGGTGTCCAGTTTTTGGGCCCTCTGTCTGGTAAAAAAAAATCCAGAAAATACCAGACACATGCAATGTCTGGCACTTCCTGGTTTTCCAGCTGGGTGCCAGACTGAAGCCTGGCGGTGGGAATGACTGGAAGGTGGGGCGCAATCGGCACTGGGAGCCTCTAGTGGGGGGGGGGGGAGGGTCTGGTCAGGAAGAAGGTGGGGCAGGAAGCAGAGCTGGCGGGGGAAGGGGGACAGGGGCCCCAGGGCTGGCTGGGAGGAAGGGGGGCTGGGAGTGCAGGAAGCAGAGCTGGGGGGGAGGGTTGAGGAACGCAGGGTTGGCAGGGAGGAAGAGGGGGGCTAGGAGGAAGGGGGAATGGGAAGCAGCTCGGGGGGGGGCAGGGGCCAGCCACGCTGCCCCCCTCCAGACCAGCCGCACTGCCCCTGACCCCCCTCCCCTCCCCTGACCAGCCGCAATGCCCCCAACCCCCTCCCTTCCCTTCCCAGGCCAGCCTCATTGCCCCGACCCAGCCGCTCTGCCCCCCGACTCCCCTCCTGGGCCGGGCCAGGCCAGGCCAGGCCAGCTGTGTTGCTCCAGATCCCGGGCCAGACCAGCCGCGCTGCGCCCCGCCCCGCCCCGAGCCTGACCCCGACCCCGCGTCCCCCCTGCCCCGAGCCCAGCCGCGCTGCTCCCATTCCCTGCCCGGGGGCGGGCACAGCCGCTGCCCTCCTGCTCGGGTTTAAATTTACCTCGCTTGCTGGGGAAGTGGGGGTGATGATTCTGCTCCCTGCCGCCTGTTTCCGTGGGGTCCTAAGACCTGCCAGTTTTAACCACGCATGCGTGGCAAACCCTGCGCAGCGTCTGTTCCCCTGCGCACCCGGCACACCCCGTGCGCACGCCTATGATTCCCACAGCACAAGACAAAATTTTGGAGAGCGTAGGGCTGATTCCACAGAGCAGGGGGGCAATGACAAAGCCCTTCTAGGCCCACATTAACAGATGTTTCCTTTATATTTAAAAATATTTGCGGGATGTGTTCTGAAAATGGCCTGGCCAGTTATTCTTCCAAAAGCTCCTTTAGCATGTTTCTGGCTGGCTACTCTATGAAATTGCCAAAAACAAATATGATCCCACTGCAGGCTGAGGCCCACTAACTGCTGACAAGCACACAGTCCACAAATGGGAAAGGTTTCCTAAGACTGTAAGCCAAAGGGGAGTAATGGAACATCTTAATAAGAAATGTCTTGGTACAAAAACTCCCCAAAAACTAATGCACATACCGACCTAGATTCAGGACCAGGTTGAAACTGACAGCATGAAGAATAGTAAGTAAGCCCCCCCTTCCATAAGGTGAGGGGTGGTAGCTAGGCAACAGAAGGTGGTAACCTGGTACGTAAAGAAATGATGTAAGTTGTTTGTACCTGTCTATAAAAGGACACCGCAGAGGGTGCTCTCTCCAGCTGACCTTCGGGGGGGGGGGGGGGGGGGGGCGGGGCGCACTAGGCGCCTGAATGGCAGGTGTCATTGCCTAAACTTACAGAATGCACAGTAGCTTAACTTTGACTAACTGCTGTTAATAATTGATCTATGGCAATAGGCCTGCCCGGTGTTGGTACCTTGTCAACATGGGCCATAGTGCCCAGTGGTGTAACATTGTACTGATCTCTGTTACCAACTGGTAGAGCTTCGCATTTGACAATAAACCTGCTCGATTGATTTCAAACCTTGCCTGCATCTGTCGTTTCCGGGGCCTCTCAGAGATTTCCTGTGTTGACCCAAGTGCACGGGGTCTAACACTCTAGATAAAGGGAGTACCAATTGTTATGCACGCAGCCGAAAGTTTATTATCACCGACGGAGTAGAGGTCCTGTCAGCAGCGCTCCAGGACGACCCTGACCCGACGACGCTGACACTGACAGTCCAGACCACCGAAGGTACTGAGGTACGAAAACACCGAGGTACGACACAGGCTACCCGTCTTATGGCTTCTCTCCCCTAAGGCAGCCAGGACCGCTTCAACTCTAGCAATGGCAAGGGGCCACTAAGCTCAAGGGGCCTATGTACGCTGACCATACATACTGATTTTTCCAGGACTGTCCTGATTTTAAGGACTCTGTTCCCGTGCCCCATCAAGTAGTGAAACATCCTGGAAAACCCCAGCCAGACATTTCACTACTTGACGGGGGCTCGGACTTGCAGGAAGAACTGACTGCAAGTCCATTGCTCCTGGTGTGACGCAGCACAGCAACAGCAAGAGCAACAGCATTCTCCCTCCCGCCAGTGGAGCTTTGCCAGCTGGGGTGGGCTTCTGGTGGCATGTGCTTATGGCCACTCTACCACCCACTGCCCCAGCACCGCGCACTGCACGATCCCCTCCCTCCCCCACGGGACTGCCTCTGTCACACGGGGCCTCCGGTCCAGCCACGATGCATCCTCCTCCACATGTGCAAGCAGCAGCTTGTTACAGCAGCTGCTGCTGCTGGGAGGGAAAGGAGTGGCCAGGTTTGAGGCAAAGGCGCTGAGTAGTCACTCCCGGACCTCGGCACTTTTGACTTGCTGCCTGAGCCCTGGCAGGGGCCATGCGGAACCCGGCTGGGGTGCTGCCACCCTCTCGGGGTGCGCTCAGTGCCCCCCATGTGCTTCCACTTTCTCGCCCCTATACCCCTCCCCACCCCGCTGGGGAACAGCTGTGAGCCTGGTCTGGCGGGGAAGGTCGGGATTTCTCTACACACATCCCAAGCCCTCCCAGCAGGAAGCCCGACCTGGTGCTGCAGCCCCGCAGCTGTGCTGGGATCCCCACCGCATGGGCGGGGGGAGGGACTGAGCTCCCTCTCCCTTCCCACTCTTGGGGGAATGACAGCATGCTGCCTGGAGGCTTTCCCTGCTGCAACAGAGTCCCCCCTCACACCCATATCCTGCACCAAAATCCCCCTCACTCATTCCCCTTTCCTTGCCAAGACCCCACATTCCCAGGGCCGGACTGAGGCATGGGCGAGCCGGGCAGCTGTCCAGGGCGCCAACCGATGGAGGGCTCCTGATGGCAGCTGTAAGGGGCGCGTGGCATCCCTTACAGCTGCCATCAGGTGCCGCGCGCCCGGCTTCCACAGCACCGGCCCCGCGGCGCCGGCCAGCAGCGCCTACCCCCCATGGCCACGGGGCCCTGCACATTCTGGCGCACGTACCAGCAGCGGTGGCCGGGCTGGGCTGGGCAGCGCATGTGCCGTGCGCCCTGGAGGCAGTCCAGCACACCATGAAGGGGCAGTCCCGAGCATGCGCCGTGCACCCAGGGGTGGTGCCGTGTGCCTGGGCCCGGGGCGCCAAAAGGGTCTGGGCTGGCTCTGCAATTTCTAGCTTGGTCTGACACCCTCCCTTACTCCTGCACTCTTCCCTCCTGGCCAGATACCCTGCCCCAAACCCCCTCCTGCACCCTCACTTGTGGCCACAGACCCTACCCCCAGCCTGTCTCTGCACCCTACCTCTCACCCAGACCTCGCAACGTCCCCCCCTTCTGAATCCCACCTGCCACACAAATTCTGAACCCCATCCTATCCCACACATTGGCGGTCCTGTCCTACACAATGAACTCCTTTTTTTCTACCCACGCCAGAGCCAAAGGAGGTCCATAAAATCCACTAATACCAGTACCCCAGAAAAGTAAATCTGGCTTATAGGAATCTCTGAATTAGGGATGTTAGAGAATGTCTATACTACAAAGTTAATTCGAACTAACAGACGTTAGTTCGAATTAACTTTGATAGGCGCTACACAGGCAAACCGCTAGTTTGAACTTAATTCGAACTAGCGGAGCACTTAATTCGAACTAGGTAAACCTCATTCTACGAGGACTAACGCCTAGTTCGAATTAAATAGTTCGAATTAAGGGCTGTGTAGCCACTTAAATCGAACTAGTGGGAGGCAAGCCCTCCCCAGCTTTCCCTGGTGGCCACTCTGGGCACCACCAGGGAAACTCGTCTGCCCCCCTCCTGGCCCTGGAATCCTTAAAGGGGCACGGTCTGGCTACGGTGCCCGTGCCAGGTTCAAGCCTGCCAGCACCCAGCCAGCAGACCCTGCACCTGGCACGGCATGAACCAGCCACCCGCTGCCACCCAAACCTCCGCCTCTTCCCGGGACCAGAAGGTAAGGAATGGTGCTCCTGGCCTCTGTTTGTCAAAGGCTGGAGAAAGATGGCAGGAGACAAATTGCTTGATCATTGTCTTCTATCCACCCACTCTGGGGCACCTGGTTACTGGCCACTGTCAGCAGACAGGCTACTGGGCTAGATGGACCTTTGGTCTGACCCAGTACGGTCGTTCTTATGTTCTTGTACTAAGAGCCTGCATTGAGAACTTGGTGATTCAATGCATGTAATATATTCTCCTTAACAACCTTAGGGTATGTCTACACTACAAAGTTAATTTGAACTAACAGACGTTAGTTCGAATTAACTTTGATAGGCGCTACACATGCAAACCACTAGTTCGAACTTAATTCGAACTAGCGGAGCGCTTAATACGAACTAGGTAAACCTCATTCTACAAGGACTAAGCCTAGTTCGAATTAACTAGTTCGAATTAAGGGCTGTGTAGCCACTTAATTCGAACTAGTGGGAGGCTAGCCCTCCCCAGCTTTCCCTGGTGGCCACTCTGGGCACCACCATGGAAACTCGTCTGCCCCCCTCCCGGCCCCGGAGCCCTTAAAGAGGCACGGGCTGGCTACGGTGCCTGTGCCAGGCTGGCAGCTCCCGGGAGCCTACCCAGGTCCACAAGAGGCAGGTGCCCACCTGGTCTAGTGCGGACATCGTGGACCTCATCCACGACCTCCGCACTAAGCACAGGAAAGTGGCCGTTTAGGGCAGGATAGCTGCCAGCCTGGCCACCCAGGAGCAGGTTTGCATGAAAATCAGGGTGGTTCAGTGAGACCCCCGACCCTGAGCCCTGAGCTTAGAATGGCTGTACTGGGTCAGACCAAAGGTCCATCTAGCCCAAAAGCTTGTCTGCCGACAGTGGCCAACACTAGGGACCCTGGAGGGGATGGACCGAAACAATGACCAAGCCATTTGTCTCGTGCCATCCATCTCCAGCCTTCCATAAACAGAGGCCAGGGACACCATTTCTACCCCCTGGCTAATAGCACTTCCTGGACCCAACCTCCATGACTTTATCTCACTTCTCTTTAAACTCTGTTATAGTTCTAGCCTTCACAGCCTCCTGCGGCAAGGAGTTCCACAGGTTGACTATTTGCTTTGTGAAGAAGAACTTTCTGTTATTAGTTTGAAGCCTGCTACCCATTCATTTCATTTGGTGTCCTCTAGTCCTTATATTATGGGAACTAATGAACTTTTCTTTATGCACCCTCTCCACACCACTCATGCTTTTATAGACCTCTATAATATCCCCCCCTCAGTCTCCTCTTTTCTAAGCTGAAAAGTCCCAGTCTCTAGCCTCTCTTCATATGGGACCTGTTCCAAACCCCTGATCATTTTAGTTGCCATTTTCGGAACCCTTTCCAAGGCCAAAATATCTTTTCTGGGGTGAGGAGATCACATCTGTACACAGATATGGAAGTTTGATACTTCCTCTCGTCCTTCTTCCCCGGCTTCCCTCTTCCAGCTCCCTCCTCCCAGGTTTTCCCCTCCCCTCTCCCACCCTCTCTCTTCCCCTTTCCCACCTCCTTTTCCCAGTCTCCCCAGAGGTTAATCCCTCCCCCCAGTTTTGTTCAATAAAGAGAGTTTCTATTTTTGAACACACGTGTCCTTTATTTTGTACATCAGGAAGGGGGGCAGGAAGGGGTAAGTGGAAGGAAGTGAGGGAGGAATAGGGCACGAGCTCCCGATGGGGAGGACTGGGGTGGCTCTGCGGGCTCCTCGGGGTGGAAACTCTCCTGCAGCTCCCCGATTGACCCCCCCTGGATGGCAGCCTGTGGAAAGTGCAGCTGGGCTGATGGCCGAGTGCTGTGATATGCCAAGTGTAGGCACTCAGGGCACTCCAAGACAGGACTGCTTTGCTGTCCCTCATCGAGTTAGACAAGCAAGCGGGGCACCCCTGAGAACTGTCTGTCCGGGGTGGGGGTCGGGTCCCTTTAAGCACAGCCCTCGGCTAGCCTGAGGCAGCAGCTCCACACTCTAAGTCCTAACCTGATGCCCTGCTGGCACTGCTTCCAGCCAGCCTTAACTTCGGTTCAGGGTCCACTCAATGTGGACATGCTAGTTCAAATTAGCAAAATGCTAATTCAAACTAGTTTTTAGGTCTAGATGCACTAGTTCGAATTAGCTTAGTTCGAATTAACTAATTCGAATTAGTGCTGTAGTGTAGACATACCCTTACTCTCATGCTTTTCTTTCTTTTAATAATAAACATTTAGATTTTAGATTCTAAAGGATTGGCCCAGTGTTATCTTGTGGGTAATATCCAAAGTGAAAATTGATTGGGACCTGTGGCTGGTTTTTTGGGACCAGAAGAACACATTTAGGGTAGATGAGATTGGGTTCTGTAACCCCTCACCTGTGCGCAGGCCCAGGGCTGATTGGGGCACAGGAAGATCTGGGATGTCAGAGGGGTTTTGCTCCTGAGGCTTCTGGCTGGCCAGACTGGCAGCTGAAGTGCTCAGTGTGACTGGTTTGTGACCTGTTTGGAAGGTCTCCAGTCTCGGGCTGTAAGGAGTCCCGAGTTTTGAGCAATTTGCCCTGTGTGGATGCCCTCAGCGGTGCCCAGACCCGGCCCAATCTGTCACACAGTGGTGTTGCCCAGCGCAGCTGGTGCTGTGGGGGTCTAGTGTCCATAAGTGGCCTGGGAGAGGAGGCTGAAAAATGACCCCCTGCTCCTTTCCTCATTAGCATAGTAGCATGTATTCTTGCCTATCACATGGGAGACCAGGGTTCAATTCCCTGATGGGAGAGTGCTGCTGCCTCTGCTGCCCCCTTTTTGTGAGGAGAGAAAGAAATTCCGCCTGGCTGGCCAGCAGCTTTCTCGCCCCTCTCCTCCCAGTTTGCCAACCAGCACTCCTACCCCAACAGGGTGATTTTTACCCGCTGAGAGACAAGGACCTTGCAAAGCCTCCGGCTTACCCTCGGGAAAGCCTCACTGCGAGACGTGGCCGTCAAGCGCACGCTGCACAGTGGCAGAAGGAAAGATTCTGGCCGAGGGCATGAGGACAACGGCCCAGCCAAAGGGGGTGGCGAGGAAGAGAGAAAAGCAGAGCGGCAGCAGGCCGGCCTCCGCTCTTTTTTCTTTTTGGAATGATGTTGAGTGTGAGAGTGCCAGGGAGACTTGAGAATAGGGTCGCCAGTTGGTTTAACCAAAAAATAACGAAACCCCTCCTCCTCCCAAAAAAAAAAACACTGGGAAAAAATTCTGTTAAGGGGGAAAAAAAGGGGGAGACCGAAATTGTTGAGCCAAAAAAAAAAATTGTTTAAAATAAAACAGCATTAAAACAGCATGGCCCCTTTCAGTGCATGCAGACTCAGAATAGGGATAGGAATAGGGGAAAAGTTGAGCACTAAGACCCAGGGTAGACATTGCTTTCTCTTGGTCTTTAGGCTTTTTGCCGGTGGCCATTTTGTTTTCTTGAACAAGCCAGAATGCAGCTTCCCTGTGGAACCAGGTAAGCAGTGGGTCCGGGGGTGGGGTGGGGTAAGGCCGGGGGCTGGGCCCAGTTGCTGAATGTGTTGTAGGGTTGTCAGGTGTCCGGTATTTTTACCTCCTGGCAGGGAAAAAAACCAAAATACCGGACATTTTAAGTGTCCAGTATTTTCTGAATTTTTTTTACCGGACAGGAGGTGAAAATACCGGACTGTCCAGGTCAATACCAGACACCTGGAAACCCTACTTGAGGACTATCCCCAGGTCTAGGTGAGGGAAGCGGCCTGTGTGTGAGTGCAGAACTGAGGGTTTCTTGCTCAGCCATGGCAGGGCCTGAGGCTCAGCCGTGACCATATAGTGGTTAGCACTCTATGCTGTGGCCACAGCAACCTCAGTCCTGGCACATCTCTTTTTAGTGAGGGCGCAGCAGGCTGTGACTCAGCCTGATTGCAGCCATGTGCGCAGAGAGCTAGCTGCTGGCCCTCGCTTGGACTGGGAACAGGACTGGGAAAGGCTGTTCTCAGTAGTGACAGATGGCAGAACAAGGAGCAATGGTCTTAAGTTGTGATGGGAGAGGTCCAGGTTGGATATTAGGAAAAACTATTTCCCTAGGAGGGTGGTGAAGCACTGGAATGGGTTATCTAGGGAAGTAGTGGAGTCTCCATCCCTAGAGGTGTTTAAGTCTTGGCTTGACAAAGCCCTAGCCGGGTTGATTTAGTGGGATTGGTCCTGCCTAGAGCAGGGGGCTGGACTTGATGACCTTCTGAGGTCTCTTCCAGCTCTATGGTTCTATGATTCTATGAGCACGTGAAGTAGTTCCGAACAAACTTTGCTGTGTAGACACCTCCTTACGTGGAGAGAAAGTAATGGTGCATACTTGGCCAAATAACACTCCTCTGTATGTGTGCTCTGTAAGAGCAGGGTGGTCTGCTCATCATGCTTCCTGTCTAAGGAATCAATAGAGAATCATGGGACTAGCAGTGAGTCCGTAGCCAGGCAGTCTAAAATAAGGGGAGTGAGTTGTGCCTATCTGATTTAGGGAGCAGCCCGCTTTGTCTTGTTTCTGGTTTTGTTCTTGCGTGTTATCATTCTGTATTCTAAGCAATAAATTCCTGTTAAATTGCAACTTCCATCAAAAAACATTTTCTGTTTTTAGCCACCTTCTCTGTGCATGTGCTCTGCACACAACTGTCTGTACTTTTACTATAGCTGGGGGAGAGATGGAAAGGCAGACCTAATAAATCCTCTGTACATTTTGTTGTTTGGTACTTTCCTCACCATTCTGGAGCATTCTATAAGTGCTGACTGAGTTAGAAAAACACCAGTTATTCAGTTGCCAGTGTCACTTGTGGCAGCACCTTGCTCTCTCCCCTAGCCTGTGACTCCTTCTGTAGCTGTGTTTGCATCAGTTCGTAGTGTGTTCGTGTATGATCCCAACCATTGGTGATTCTCTTTCCCTTCCAATAGGATTTATGTCTCCTTAAACCCTCATTAGAGGACATTACATTTCTAAGTTGTGATGCTAACCATTTATTTTGCAGAACAAAACTTTTTTTGGTGTGTGAGATGGTTGAAGCACACGTTCAATTATGACGTCTTTAGAGTTAGGGATACTGTGTTTAGTGTGAATGAGCATTTTATTTATTCTCCTAGGGTTGAAATCTCCTACTTATGGTTGGAGAATATCTAGAAGGAAACAAAGAAGGGCTAGGAATTCTGCAGTGTAGGATGGTTTTTGCCTGTCCTCAGAATGTCCTTTTTTTCTTTTAGACTATTCAACAGTCTCTCACCTTACATTGTAATAAGGGAAAAGCTGTTCTGTGATCGTTTGGATTTATCCATGACAAACAGGATGCAGAATGTGGGTTGAAAAGCAAAAAACAACCCGGGGACAGCTGGAATACCAAAACACCTTGAATCAAACACTGAGGGTGTATCTACACTATGGGATAAGTTCATATTAAGATCTGCAACTTTAGCTACGTTAATGTATAGCTGAAGTCTAAGTACCTTAACTCAGCTTTTGGCACTGTCCACACTGCAGGAAGTCAAAGGGAGAACACTCCTTTAGACTTTCCTTACTCCTTGTGGAACAAGGATGACCGGAATTGACCGGCGCGCCTCTCTCAGTTTGAATTAGCATGTCTTCACTAGACCTGCTAATTCAAACCCTGGATGATCGAAAGTAGCAGCTTCAATCTTCTCTGAAGTATAGACATACCCTGAGAGATGCCCTTCTAAAAAGTGCTTGTATTCTCTTTTTACCATATCTTCTAAAACGCCAGGTGGCGCTCTAACTCTAAGAAACACCGTGGCCCTTTTAAAATGCCTTTGAAATGTTGAATAGTGATAGAAATGTAGCCGTGTTAGTCTGGTGTAGCTGAAACAAAATACAGGACTATGTTGCACTTTAAAGACTAACAAGATGGTTTATTATGTGATGAGCTTTCGTGGGCCAGACCCACTTCCTCAGATCAAATACAGGCAACTCTGCCTCGGGCTTCCTGTAGTCAGCCGCTGGTCAGTTTCAGCAGCGGCTGAATCTGGACGCCAGTTCCGACTTACATACAGATTCAATTTAAGAACAAACCTACAGTCCCTGTCTTGTACGTAACCCGGGGACTGCCTGTAGTGGAAGAAAATTGTCACAACCATATATACCAAAGGATACAATTAAAAAAATGAACACATATGAAAAGGACAAATCAATGTTGCTTTCTGATTTGTATGGTTTGTAACACCCATTTGTTTGTGTGTTTTTCCTGTTGTGAGATTTCTTTTCCGAATGGGATGAACACGATAGGACAAAGAATAAAATATTAACTTACGAGGGGTTATCAGAAATCACATTGACATAGTGTGGCTTATGGTTTAATATGACATAAACAAGCCATTTGCCCTATTTATTTATACCATGTTAGTCCTTGTGATAAGTGAGCACCTATACAATGCAGTCCTGGTGAGGTTTTACATTTTCTTTGATTGTGAGGTTCTGGGTAAAGGCAGGGATCATATAATATGTCACTGGAGCAGTAGGTTCATAATAGAAATAAAAAAGTCCCATTAGCTGGTGGAAGCCATCCCCTGCTCAGGAAGATGACTGTCCCCAAAATAATTTCACTTTGGATTAGAAGAGGGCTGGGCAAGAGCCTGTCAGTGGGCCGGATCCAGCCTACTAAGCTCTTTCATTCAGCCAGTGTGGCAGCTCCCAGTCTCACCCACAACCAGTTGCCTGAGAGCTGGGGAGGCATGAGCCCTTTCAACTGCTTTTATTTAAGGGGCTCGCACCTTCCCCGTGGCTGCCAGGTAAGGTATTAGCAGCTGCGGAGAAGATGTGAGCCCTTTAAATAGAAGCAGTTGAAAGGGTTTGTGCCTTCCCAGCTCCCAGGCAAGGTGTTAGTGGCAGGGCCAGGAGCTGCAAGCCCTTTCAACTAGGGATGTAAGCGATTAGTCGACTACCCAATAAGCAAATGTTTATCGGGTATTCGAGTAGGAACTTGACTAGTCACTTCCCCTCCACTTGCTGCCTCTATCAGACAGAGGCAGCAAGGGGGAAGAGCAGGAGCCGGTGCTGGAGGGAGCGAGCTTAAGGTACGAATAGGGGTTGAAACAGTCCTGTTCGTGCCGGTCCCAACTGCTGCTCCGTTCCCTTTGAAATGTACAAGAGCCACCTGTGGAACCATGAGTCTCTCCCTTTGAAATGTACAGGAGCCGCAGGTGGTGCACGGCAGCCTCCACCCATAGCTGGCAGGCTTGCAGCAGCAAGTCCAGAAACTGCACCAGAAAGTGCAGGGTGAGCTCTGGCTCCATGTTGCCATCTGTGGCGGTGTCCCCTAAGGGAAGCACCGACACAGACAGGTGCAGAGAAAAACGCTTTGCTGTCCCTCGGTGAGGTAGGCAAGCAAGCAGGAAAAGCTGAGAACCGGCTGTCTGGGGCGGTCCCTTTAAGCACGAGCCTCAGATAGCCTCAGACAGCAGCCACACAAAGCAACTACTGACCTGATGCCCTGCTAGAACCGGTTTCAGCTGCCCTTAAATGCGCCCCTGTGTTCAATCAGTGTGGACGCGCTAGTTCGAATTAGCAAAATGCTAATTCGAACTAGTTTTTAAGTCTAGCTGTGCTAGTTCGAATTAGCTTAGTTTGAATTAACTAATTCGAACTAAGTTAGTTCGAATTAGCGCTGTAGTGTAGACATACCCTAAGTTACTTTCCCACTGACTGTATAGCTATTCATAGAAAATCATCTATTTTTTTAAATGATTTTTTTGTGTGTGGCAGGAGAGAGTGATGGAGGGATACTCCTCTCTCCTGACTGTGAAATGAACAACAGGAAAAAAAAACCCTCTAAAGAGACCACCATAGTGCAGCAACTTTACAAGGAATCATGGCAGCAGTTTCCAAGTCTCTATCTAAATTATACAATCAATACTTTTCGGAGAGACTCTTGCAAGCATTTGTGTGCAGGTAAGAAATGTATCCATCTTGGCATTGCTTGCATTGCATAGGTCGCTGAGTAACAATCAGGGCTTTGTTTTCTGTGTTCTGCATCTCCAAATTTCTTGGGGCCTGATTTTCTGTTGCTCTGACCCTGTGCTGCTATTTGCACTGGTGCTAAGTGGGTGTAAATTGCTTCCACTTCAGAGCAGTCTTGTTTTATATCCACTAGGTTGTCACTTTGCACTGCCACAAGTGAATATGCAATGTGCAGCACGACAGAGAGTCAGGTCCCTAGAATCTGGAGAGAGATGACGCTTTGGGTCTTGTGCTGGAAGTTCTTCCCATTTAATCCACAGAAGACTAAAAATGTGTGTGTGTGTTTGTGTGTATGTGCGTATTCATGCAGGCAAAATCTGTCCTCTCAATCATTCACTTAACTGTAGCTAGAACTCTGGAGAATGATCCATTCTGAGTCTGATGTGATTGACTGTTCCTCATTCCCACCCTGCCCCCTTACTATGAAAATCCCTCTGTGTATAACCAAATACCAGGAGAGGAAATCAATTTCTGTAACCTATATTGCTATATGCCTAGCCATTCTATGCTGGACAGCCAATCCTCCAGAGGGGAGACATATTGCTCTAGGTACCTACTGTCAGTGTACAGTGAAATGCCTTGTCAGTATCCATTTAAATTCAAGATTTCAACACCTCAGATCGGATTTTCTCAAGGTTGCCCCTAGCAAGAGCTGCAGTTCTGGGAGCCTGTAGGTCTCTTCAGTGACTTGTCTGTTGAAAAGGCTGATTTAAGTGGACAGTTTACCAGCATCTGCCCTTCACATGGGGCTTGCTGGCAAGCACTGTTTGGCTCTATCGCTGACTAACTCTGTGATCTTGGTCAAGTCTGGTGACAGGAACTACACCTGTAAAATGGGAATAAAAATGGTCATTGATCTCCCTCTCTGAGGTGTTGTGGGGCTTTAATTAATATTAGTAAATGTTTTGCCTGTGGTAAATGTAATATGATAAATCCCCACTAAGTATTACTAACATTATTGTCATTGCATTAGACTTTCTAGGAAACAATGTTTCTTTTAAAGGGACTCTGTCAGATTAGTACAGGACCAAAATAAACGTTTAGTAATTGAGGATATAGTATTTTTGTGATATGAAACAAAAACAACAACCCATCTCCATGACAGCAAGATTATGTAAATTAAACCATCACCTGAGTGTTAGTAACCACGACAGTCAGGCCAGGTCTATATTGTGGGGAGAAGGTCAGCTTAAGGTATGCAGCTCCAGCTATGTAACTAACGTAGCTGGAGTCAATGTATCTTAAGCTGACCGTGGCACTATCTCCACATGGGGTGGTCAATGGGAGAAATGCCTCCATCAACTTCCCTTACTCTTCACTTCATCGAGGAGTACTGGTGCCAATGGGGACACCCTCAGCATTCGATTTAGAGGATCTTTACTAGACACACTAAATTGAACTCCGGAAGATCAATCACCAGAGAATCAATCCTCTGGTAAATGGAGACATGGCCTCAGTGGATACTGACTTCTGACTGACTTCTGTCACGTAACAAGGCCCTAATTCAGCAGACTACTTAAGCACAATCCTAACTTTAAGCATTTAAGTAGAAAATAGACAGGCATTTCTGTTAAGGATGTGTGTAAGTACCTGGCTGAAGAGACAGGCAGGGGTAGGGGAGCTTCACTTTGTAACCCTGGCCCAGATCATATAACGGAGCAGGAAATAAAGATCTGCCTCTCACCAGTACATCTATTCCTCGGCATGTGCTGTGAGTATCATTGTGGCCATGGAGCCTTCCAAAGTTGAGTAGCTGTGCTCTAGATCATCTCTGATACATGTCTATCCAACCTGAAGTCCAGTAAGTAATTATTCAATGAGGTCATCCTTTGTGACTCATCTCTGGGTGGGAGTTCCCCCTTCTCCATCATCCCCTTTATTGATTTCTATCTACTGTATTGGGAATTGAGGAGTTTCCTGTGGACAAGTTGCTTTTTAATGAGCATCAACTGACCACTCTATCCTCAAGGAGTGTAGCTGCTTTTACGGGTGAAACGCAGCAATGATTAATGACTTTAGTTATCATGGAGTCTGTCCCAGCCATGTAAGAGTTATGTAACATACATGCACAGCTATCCCTCTGAATATAAGAAATGCAAAATACATAGGAATGACTGAGTAGGTCCATGCTGGTGGCAGAATGACACTGTATGTGAAAGCATAGCAAAATATAATAAAATAAATGTAGTAAAAACCATAAATGACTCAAACTGCGCTGTAGAATCACCATGGAAAGAAATTCCATCCTTGAATAATATGAGCTCACAAATAGGAATATACTACTGACCAGGCCTGCCACCGGGGGTGGGGGATGAGGAGGGGAAAAGGGGCAACTGTCCTGGGGCCCAGTGATTTAAAAGGGCATAGTGTTCCTGGCCACCACCACTGCTACTGTGGCAGGAACCCTGGGACCTTTAAAATTACCTCCTTAGCCAGGTGCAAGGGCTGGTGTGGTGTGTGGCAGAGTCTGGGTGGTGCTGAGGGATGGCTGCCCCAGTCCTGCCCCTTCCACCCAATGGCCTTGCCCTTTCCAGGAACATGGAGCAGGCTTTCCCCCCTGCGCGCGCGCGCACACACACACACACACACACACACACTCTCTCTCTCTCTGCCCAGGGGCCAGGCAATTCTGTTGACCATGCTGCTACTGACCATCTGACTGGAATGGTGATGGTGACTGTGAAATATCAGTGAGGTTAGAAAGGCTACAAAACCAAAAACACAATAATAACGGGTGATTTAACCAATAGCCCTTTTCACTGGCTACAGGTCACCCCAGGATAGGATGCAGATATACAATTTTTGACACCATTAAGGACCGCTTTGTGCAGCAGCTACTCCTGGAACCAAAAGAGAGAGGCAGTTCTTGATTTTGTCTTAAGTGAAGTTCATGATTTCAGTCAAGGGATGAATATAGCTAACTTGCTTTAGAATAGCAGCTACCATGCAATTAAATTTAACATCCTTGTAGGGGGAAAACTACCAAAGAACCCTCCCACAGTGGCATTTAACTTCAAAAAGAGGAACTGCTCCACAAGGAGGAAGTTAGTTAAATAGAAATTAAACAGAACAGTTACAAGAATGAAATGCAGCCAAGCTGCATGGAGGCTATTTAAAAACACCCTAATAGAAATGTCAAACTTAAAGAATATCCCAAATTAAAAAAACCCCGTAAGAGGATAAAAAATGCCACTATGGCTAAGCAACAAAGTAATTGAGGCTGTTAGAGGTAAAAAATTGGAAGTCATATCCTACTGAGAAAAGTAGAAAGGAAGTCAAACTCTAGCAAGTCAAGTGTGAAAGTATAACAAGGCAGGCCAAAAATTAAAAAAATTAAAGAGCTGCTAGGAAAAGACACAAAAATTAACAGCAAGTTTTTAAAGTTCATCTGAAGCAGGAAGTCTGTCAAACAATCAGTTGGTACCTTGGACAACCAGGACGGTCCTGCATTTTGCTTCAACTACCCCAGACTAACACGGCTACATTTCTATCACTATTCTACAGAGCAGGGCTTTACTCCAAATAAGTTACGCAAATTGAGCGACATCAATTGCGTAGCTTATTTTGAAATTGAAATTGGGAGCATCCACACAGCACTTATTTCGAAATAGAGCATTCTTCCTCTGACTTCTCTTAATCTTAGTACAATGAGGGTTACAGGAGTTGGAGTAAGAAGTTCTCCAGCTTGACAGTATTTCAACATTATCTCAAAACTAGCCAATTAGCCCGTCATAAGACGGGATTTTCAGGTCTTCTCTCCTGAGCGCGCTCGCTCTCTCTCTCTCTCTCTCTCTCTCTCTCTCTCTCCCTCCCCCCCCTACTGCTTACCCCCCTCTCTCTCAGCTCTCCTCCGCCTCCTGCCTCTCTCTCTGTCTCTTACTTTCTCTTCTCCCCCTCCTGCCTCTCACTCTCCCTTTCTCTTCTCCTTCTCCTCCTGCCTCTCTCCTCCCTCCGTCTTTCCCCTTCCCCCCCCTGCCGTGGTGCTTGGTTGAATGCTGCCTGCTCAGCCGGGCTGCCGCAAGGGAGGGGGGTGGGGCGGTGACGTGTATGTCACTGCCCTACCTTCCCTTCCCACCGTGGAGGAGCCCAAACGGCCCCTTGTGCTGCTGGCTCCCCCAGCGGCCCAGCTGCACCCCTCAGCCTCAGCTGAGTGCCACAGCGGGAGCGGAAGGGGGGTGGTGACGTATTTTGTGAATTTCCGGCTAGGCTCTGGAGGGAAGCTTGGTGGGGGCGGGGGAGCGACTGGGAGGCGGGGCCGCGCTTGGCTTTGGGAGCCCTGTGGTCATGCGCAAAAGCAGGGTGGGGCGAGGGCCGGGACTCCCAGCCACCCCCCCGCCCGGCTTTTGCACGGGACCAGAGGCTCCCAGTGCCGATTGTGGCCCGTCTCCCATCTGGGAGCCTCTGGTTGCGAGCAGAAGCCGGGCGGGGGTAGTGGCTCCCAGCCCCGCCCCTGCCAGGCTTCTGTTGGTGAGTAAAGGGAGTGCCTGCTGGGGCTGCGGCTGCGGCTGGAAGGACTCTGGCTGCGACCAGTGGCTGCACCCCTCCCAGCCAGGTGTGCTTCCTGCCCCTCTTCCTCTGTCCCCCCCTCCCGTCCAGCTCCACGGCCCGCGATCCCCCCCAGCTCTGCTTCCTGCCCCCTCTTCCTGCTAGCCAGCCCCATGGCCCCCGGACACCCCACTCCCGCCAGCACTGCTTCCCGCCCCCCTTCCTCCGGACCCCCCCATCCTCCCCTCCAGCCCCACAGCCCCCAATCACCCCCCAGCTCTGCTTCCTACCCCCCTTCAGGCCAGCCCCGCCCCCCTTCCCCTCCCTCCGTGGCATGCTCGGCCGAGCTCTGCAGTGCTCAGCTGGGCCCCAGCAGGGGAGCAAGTGGCGGCAAGTGGCCGTTTGGGGTCTGCGCTTCCCCGGGGCCCAGTTGAGCGGTGCTCCTGCCGGGGGCCAGCTGAGCGGATGGGGAGCGCGGACCCCAAACGACCGCTTGCTGCCACTTGCTCCCCTGCTGGGGCTCATCTGAGAGGTGCAGCACATGGCCAAGCTGCCACGGAGTGAGGGGAAGGGGGGCGGGGCACTGACATACACGGCCAGGGGGGCGTGGCCATTTACGTCAGCATTACAGATGCACAGACAATGGGCTACTATATATATGATAACTGCCTGCTGTGTAGACGCAGACTAAGTTATTTTGAAATAGTGCGAATGATTTCGAAATAATGTTGCTGTGTAGATATACTCTCATTGTGCTAAAAGAGAAGTCAAAGAAGGCAAGGCTGTCATGGAAAAGCTAAACCATTTCTTTGTATAGGACAGGACTTTGTTGCAGAAGAAGATTCCCATGCCTGAACCATTCTTTTTAGGTGCCAGATCTGAAGAACAGTTCCAGATCAAGAGATGTCAATAGAGGAGGTTTTGGATCAAATAAATAAACTAAACTGTGATAAGTCATTAAAATCAGAGAGAAGTCATGCAAGAGGCCTGAAGGAACTCAGGTATGAAATTGCAGAATTACTAACTGTGTTATGTAATCTATCATTTACATCAGCCTCTGTATCAGATGACTGGAGAGTACTGAATGTAATTTTGATGTAATAAAATCATTAAGAATGGTCAAACTGGATCATGCCAATGGTCCATCTAGCCCCAGATCTGATCTTCCAACAGTGGTCAATGCCAGGTGTTTCAGAAGGAGTGAACAGAAACAGGGAACTTATTGAGTGATCTGTCCCATGTCATCGAATCCTGCTTCTGGCAGTGTAAGGTTTTGGTACATCCAGAGCATGGGGTAATGTTGATACTGCGTATGGCTAATATCCCAGGCAGAAAAGAAATAATAATGCCGGGATAGTGAGGAGGAATGTGAGAGAGGGGAGATGGGGAAACATGGGTGCCTTGGCAGTGAAGTGTGTGGAGAATGTGGGATGTACAAAGCCCTGGGGAAGGGGAAATGGTGGACAAAGAGCCCCTGACATGGGAGGAAAGAGGGAACACTGAGCCTCCAGCATACAGAATTTGGGGTTTGCAGGGAGTCTCTGAAACAAGGGGGGGGGGACAGGGAGAGGGGAACACAGGGAGTTTGTTGGATGGAATGGGGGAATGCAAGGAGCCCCTGGTGTAGGCAACGAACTCGGCTTCCAGGAGCTATGAAGTATGAGCCTCTCTAATTTAAATAAAATATTAAAATTACTGCCTGGTGGCAGGTGTCCAAATGGATCTTAAAGATCCACTGGCACTTTCCAGTGAGAGTGAGTGAGAGTGTGTGTGTTTGAAACAGAGAAAAGAGCCTGGGTATTTTGACCTACATCTTCCGCAAAAACACACAACTCAAGGTCTGATGTGCAAACTATTGCTGACTATATAATGGCTTATTTTCTTGCCCACGCAGTGTCTGACTCATCACTGCTCTGAGGTATTGTCTGTTAAAACCCAGCTCCCTTTTGTGCCATTGCTACTGGAATTTGAACCTGACATTGCAGAAGGCTGGTTTTCACTGTTTTCTTCTTTTTTCACTCTGGAAAGGGAAAAACAATTAAATATGTGAGTTGACTCATCACATACACTTGCTTTTGAAGCATAATTACATTGACTGTATCTTCCCCAAATCCAATTTACACTATCCAATGTGAAGGCTGGATTGCTGTTGACAGCAGATGCATGCCAAATTCCACAGCCTAAATCATTGTTCAAAGGAGGGGAGAAACACCTCACAATTTTAATCCTGTTCTCCTTAGTAGCCAGTTGCTGGCACTTTTTCCCCTCTTGGACCAGCAGATGGTGTCAGACGGCTGTTTAATGACTCACATAGGACTCGAAAAAGGAAAAGGGACGGTTCTGGTGATAGAGTTGAAAGATGTTAGAGGAAAGCTGCCAGTTTTCAAGGATGTGTGTGGAATTTGAAAGCTGAGATGTGCTGTTGCTTCAACTGTGTTTTGTGTGTGTATCCTACTAGCCTACCTATTTTGGGTGGTTGCGTCTTAGCTTTGCTATTTATCATACCCAACTCAGGGCCTGGCTCTGTGGCGTTTTATGTCTCTTTCCCAAGAGGTTAAGAGGATACTCTTTTGGCTTGAGTATGTTACTCTTTAGCCACTAGATTCATATAACCTTAATTTAGATTTAAATGTGCTTTTTATTTGTCCAGTACCATTTCTCATTCCTATAGTTCTTGTTCTGATGTCTAACAGGAACGAATGACAGAAATTAAAAATCCCTGTTTGTTTTTTCTAGTTGTCTGACCCTGCAGCAGGGGGAGTGACACAGCAACACAGCTGCTGCAGTGTGCTGCTGTGAGCCGGCCATGCTTTAGAATTCACATGCCACTCTCCCAAACAATAGCAGTGGGACAGGGTGAGTGATAGACTATGAACTTTTCACTCTCAGGTCAACAGTTTAGAAGTGGGTCCTCCTTGACTAAAAGGTAACTGTACTGTCAGCCTGTCACATTATTGGATTTTAAGGGTAACAGACAGATCACTGCTGCGTCCATGGGGGAGAGGTTCCCCAAATTGGGTACAGAGTGGGCCATGTGAGGTGTCAAACAAAAGCTTATGTTCTACTGATTCTATGTATGCTACTCATGTACGTGTGTGATGTTTGTATGTGGAGTTATGAATATGGACTTTGCGATGGTACTGTGACTGTTCTCTGCCTGAGATCGAGCAATGGGCCTGGACTGCCTGTCATGAGGAAGGATTGTTCAGTCAATGACTATGCTAATTAGCACTCCTGCATGGACAATGTCTCTCAGAGGAATGCATCTGGAAACCTGCAAACCAGCTAGGGCTGGCATGTGAAACAGAGACAGGTCACTTGACCATGTGACCAGCTCCAGCTTGGGAGACACCAGGAATGGATATAAAAGTGCCATGAGGTGGACTCCATCTTGTCTTCAATCTTGCTACTGATCCCAGATGCAGCCATGATAGGGACAGAGAGCTGGGAAGGATTTGCTGACCCATCCTGACATAGGATGTACAACAAAGACTTCTAAGCTAGCAGTTTGTAACATCCCTGCTAAGAGCCTGCATCAAGTACTCGGTGATTGGTGCATGTAATGTATTCTCCTAAACAACCTTACTCTCAACCTTTTCTTTCTTTTATTAATAAACCTTTGGATTTTAGATTCTAAAGGATTGTCCCAGCATGATCTTGTGGGTAGGATCTAAAGTATAAATTGACCAGGAATCTGTGGCTGGTTATTTGGGACTGGAGAATCCGTTCGGGGTAGGTGAGATTGGGTTCTATGACCCCTCACGTGTGTGTAGGCTCAGGGCTGATTGTGGCACAGGGAGAGCTGGGATGTGTGAGGGGTTTTGCTCGCAAGGCTTTCTGCAGGCCGAATTGGCAGCTGAAGTGATCTGTGAGACTGGTTTGTGACCTGTTTTGGGGAAGGTCTCCAATTGAGGGCTGTAAGTTGCCCTGGTTTTGAGCAATTAGCCCTGAGTGGGTACCCTCGGCCGTGCCCAGACCTGACCCGGTCCATCACACAATCCCAGGCTGCTTCTTATATTATATAGGCCTTCAGTCGGACTGGAACCCAGAATGCAGATACCTCAGAACAAGGATCGCCCATTAAACGAGACCGATTACTATGGAACATTCCAAGTAGGTTGCCCCCTGAGCTGAATGTGCTATGCATACCCTTCTGTGCTGGGGTAGTCAAGAGGTGGACCATGGACCAAATCCAGACCAGCAGATGCCTTTGAACGGACCCCAAAATCTTTTTATTGACTTATCATTATCATTATTGTTGTTATTAAGAAAAATGTTTTATCTGGGGTCTGGACCTTGGCTACACCTTGATCAAGAAATGACACAAAATAATTGGCTGCCCCTACTTGTGTGTCACTGATTTCAAAAGCTTCAGGGGTAGCCGAGTTCGTCTGTTACAGAAAAAAACAACAAATGGTCTGGTAGCACTTTATAAACTAACAAAACATGTAGATGGTATCATGAACTTTCGTGGGCAGAGTCCACTTCTTCAGATGACCGGAGTTATGAGTTGAGGATATGAAAACTCGAAATAAATAGGAGAAGGGAAGGGGGGAGGAGGGGGGAGAAAGATGCTCTGTCTCCCACCCCTTTCCTGTGTACTGGAGAATGGGTGTTAGACCAAAGCAGATAAAAATCAAAGTTAGTAGATAGATTGCTAAGGCAGGAAGGATACCATTCAGAAAGCTGTTAGCACCTCAGCGATAAAGTCCCTACCATCCCAAGTCTCGATTAAGCCCAATAGCATGTGAATTGAATTTGTGTATGTAACATAATTCCATGCTTTCCCTGTGTATTTGGCTTGAGGAGCTGGCCTGTGACAAGACCGCCACCTGCAGATCTGTTAGAGTATGGTTAGGCAAGGAGAAATGTTCTTCTTGATTTCAAAGGGATTAATAGGAACGATAGCAGGGCAACAGCTCATGTAATGGGTTGATCTAAAAAGTAGGAATAGACTCAAGTTGCAACATTTGAGTGCAGATTTCAGCCTCCTCCCTCGCCAACATCATCATCAACAACATTTAATTTGAGGAGGTGTTAAGGTCTGTAGATCTGGGGGGGATACGTAGAACTGAGCAAAACACTGATTTGGGGGTTTGATGGCTGAACCAAAGAATTGGGAAAAAATCCCTGTCTAATTTTGAATCTAATTTGATTTTTTTCTTATCTTCCTGAAATGAAATACAGCAAATATTTCATGCAGGTTGTTGGGAATGTTTCAAATGTCAACTTAAAATGACATTTTAAAACAAAGCACAGATTTGAATTAACATTTCCTTTTGATGTACAGTTTTTGGGGATATTGAAAGTATTCACCAAATTTGACCCAAATTTGTGAATACTTTTGGTATCCTGAAACATTCCTTTTTTTGTTTAATTTGCTATCAGCTGAATCCCCCTCCCCTCCCCAGCTGTACTTACCAGCCTGTAATGAAGCTGCTTTCATGAGATACTATGACAGGATTTTGGAGTTGTAGTTAACCAGTCAGACTCTGTCATGTGCATTTGACCTCGGTTCCAGGCCATTGTCCAGATGGGATCCTTTGTAAAAGTAGGTGTTTGGATTTTGAACATCCCACATTCCTCAAGGGTGCTGTTGGATTCAGGGTTCGGTTCAGATTAATTTTTGTGCCAAAGAGTTAATAAAATGGAAAATATTAGTTGAGCAGCCTGCATATGATTGTCTAAGATATAATTTTATGCAATCTGAAGAATTTTCTTTGTTTTATAAAGTGACAGCTTTTAATGATGGCATAATACATTCCCCTTGGTAGACTTGTTCTTGGGCAATAGCATGTGACGTATATCAATTCTTGGCCAGAAGCACCGAAAAGGAGGGAAATGCAGAAAAACACTCCTTAGTGACGGAAAATACTGTTGCTTTGCCTTGTCACAATGGTCCTACAACTGGACAGGCAATTATAAGTGTTGTAAGCTATGAAGGATGTTACATAAAATCCACATCCAGGAATGAGAATGACTAATGTGTAAGACATTTCATCTCGAGAAGCCCACAGCTCATTACCAACTATTCAATTGTGCAGTTTCCATTCTGGCCCCTGTAGGGGGCAGTGTGGTGCTGTGCTGCCCTAGGAGGTGCAATTTCTCCTTGAGCTCCAGTCAGGGAAAGCTGTGAAATCCCTTTGGGTCATGTACTGTGCCCTCCTTTCCTTGGCTGGCCACCTTGCCTGTCTGGCATGGAGTGGGGCAGGGCTATAATGGGTTCCTTTGGATGATTTGCATCTCTGGCATGCTAAGAAGGGGAATTTTGCCTTGTCCTTGATTAAGGGGAGACATACAAAGGAACTGTGTTTCTACCGGTCCCCATTCTGTGAACCCACATGAAGGCTAGGGAAGTTAAGCCCCTAATTAGTGGAGATGGGTTAGTCACTTGAACATTAGCTTTGTAGTGCAATTGCTCCCCTGAAATGCTGGTTCAAGGCCTGTTTCGTCAGTAAGCCTTGACAGCAAAAAGAAGTTATGGTCCCTTTAGCTGTTGCCCCGGTAACAAATCAGCTCAGTCTATAGTTTTGGATTTTCAATGGTATGTACTAATTTCCCAAAATCCTCCGAGTATCAACCTGGGAGGGAGGTACTTTCATGGCCCAGTGTTACAAGAAAGTGGAGAAAGGGTTAGCCAGTTGTGGTGTGTCAGGCCAGTTGCTTAGGCTAGGTCTACACTGCAGACTTCTTGTGCAAGAAGCTTTTTGCAGAAGAGATCTTCCGCAAAAACTTCTTGCACAAGAGCGTGTGCACACTACAAAAGTGTATCAGAAAAGCCATACACTTTTGCACAAGAGAGCGTCCAGACTGCATGGACGCTCTCTCGCAAGAAAGCGCTGATTGCCATTAACAGAATGGCCACTAGGGCACCTGTGCTTCTTTCCATAGGCTGTTTTTGCGCAAACCCCCCTGTTTCCCGTCCACACACATCTTTCTGCACAAGAGCTCATCCATAAAAAGGCTTATTCCTCATAGAAAAAGGAATACCTATACCGCAAACCCCCCTGGCTGTGTCTAGACTGCATCCCTTTTCTGTAAAAGGGATGCAAATTAGACACATCACAATTGCAAATGAAGCGGGGATTTAAATCCCCCCCTCTTCATTTGCATAAACATGGCTGCTGCTTTTTTCCGGCTCGGAGCTTTGCTGGAAAAAAGCACCAGTCTAGACGTGGATCTTTCGGAAAATAAAGCCTTTTCCAAAAGATCCCTTATTCCTTATTTTAAGAGGAATAAGGGATCTTTTGGAAAAGGCTTTATTTTCCAAAAGATCCGCATCTAGACTGGCGCTTTTTTCCAGCAAAGCTCCGAGCCGGAAAAAAGCGGCAGCCATGTTTATGCAAATGAAGCGGGGGGGATTTAAATCCCTGCTTCATTTGCAATTGTGATGTGTCTAATTTGCATCCCTTTTACGGAAAAGGGATGCAGTCTAGACACAGCCCCTCTGTTCTGTCGATTCCCTATATATTTTCTGGTGCAAAAACTCTGCAGTGTAGACATAGCCTCAGTGTGCCCCTTTGGATTTGCTGGATTTCTGCTTATTGCATCTGAGGAGTCTGGAGGACTAGATGACACTAGGAACTCACAAATGGATATAAAGCCTCTAAGAGATCTTAACACCTTACCAGCACCAGCACTAGCCTGGGATAGCTGATACGAAAGGACACTGACCCTATGTGGAAAGTGTTCTGGTCTCTCAGGCTGTGCATTAGAGGACAAAAGACCACCCTCAGAATTCAGCTTCCTCATTGGCAGTCTCAGGAAAGGGGCATAAGAATATAAGAATGGCCATCCTGGGTCAGATCAAAGGTCCATCTAGTTCAGTATCCTCTCTTCCTATAGTGGCCAATGCCAGGTGCCCCGGCTGGAGTGGTGGGTATCTCTCCCCCAGGGAGGTGGGGGCTGTGCTGCCCAGCTGGCGGCTGCACCAGAACTGTTGAGGGGCAGGGATGCACTTGTTTGCTGCCCCCGAGGTCATTCTGGTGTATAACTGTTCCGGCTATCACAGCCCTCCCTTTCTGTTTGATGAGAAACAGTCGCATTCCACATACATCCCGTTATCATGACACAATCAAACCCTCACCTTGCTTTAAGATATAATAAGAGGTAGCTCCCTACCAAATTTGGTGGTCTTTGCTCTTATTGTATGGGAGGAGCACTTGCACAAACAGATTCACAGACAGACAGATACACAAACTATCTCAAATATATAGTAGATTCCTCACATTCTGGAAATGTGACAGAGTGCTTAGAGTTAGGAGCACTCTGACCCAGCACTCTGGTCTCTAAGGTTCTAGCTACCTTCTCCTGTCCCTTCTAAAAATGTACTTAATTGGGAGATGGATGCTCAATAGTCTAAATAGGCTAGGGGCCGATGAGCTAATGAGAGCAACTGACCCATCACCTGGGAACAGTTAAAGGACAGGAAGGAAGTGCAAGAGGAATGATTACCAGCGGTGACAGGACCCCAAGACGAGATCTTTCCTTCTTGTTCTTCTGGGCTTGGGCTGAAAGGGAAGTGACTTCCATTTGTATGGTGCTGTACAAAGCTGTACTGGTGAAGGGGTCTGATCTACACTAGGGAGTTACTTTGAAATAACTCCCCTTATTTCGAAATAACAAGCAGAGCGTCCACACTACCAAGCCCCCTTTTTTTAAAATAAGGGGCTGGTTACTTCAAAATAATAATTCCCACTTTCCAAGAGGAATAACACTTATTTCAAAATAGTGGTAGTGTGGACGTGCCACTGCTGCTATTTCAAAATAACTACTCCCCAGAGTCATTCAAAGTAATTACTCCCCAGTGTTTCCTGGGGCTCTAAGTCAAGGTAGTGCATCCATATTAAGGGAGCCTGCCTTGGACTAATTTTGGGACTTCCTTGTAGTGTGGACACGCTATTTCAATATAATTATTTTGAAATTTCTTAGTGTAGACATGCCCTAAGTGTCCAGGCTGTGTGAAGTGAGCCAGAGGATGGAAAAGATCACAAAATGGCTCTGTTGCTAAACCCACAGCTTAACTTTCAAAGCTCCAACTGACTTCAGTGTGATTTGACTTCTAAAATTTGGGCCTTTTACTGATCAATATTATACTAGGTATCCAAAGCCAGACAACATAAACCTGAAATGGGAGCTGTACAAACAACCGATTTTTCTGTTTGCTGACCAAAAATATCTCACACACAAATTGTTTTGGGTCAAAGAAAATGTTTCATTTAATTTATGAGTTTTTAAAATAAAATGGTATAAAGGTATAAAACTGTATAATAATAAAATAGAAAGTCATTTAAATTGAAAAAATCTAAACATTTAATTTATAAAATATCAAAACAAGCAATTTAGATTATTTCTCTTTTATTATTGAAATAATCTGGCAAATTCAACACAAATTTGCAAAATGCTTCAGTTGACCTGATTCTGCATTATTCATCAAAAAGTTTTGTCTGAAAAATTTCACCCATAACAATGAAGTGTGCCCATTATAAATGATTTATGAATACTGAAGTTCACAGTCTGTCACCTTTATTGTTAGCTAAATCCTGTCTTCATTCAAAAAGCTGAAGATAATAGTATTCAACAGTTTTCATCTTCCAACTTCCTTGTAATTCTTGACCAATTAACCCTCTCAAGATCCCAGTGAGATAGATAAGTAAGGGCACATCTACATTGCATGCTTTTTCAGAATAAGCTATTTCAGAGGAAATACTCAGAAATGACTTATTTCAAAACAGTGTGTCTATACAACAAATGCCCATTGAGATAACGCTGAACTATTTTGAAATAAAGTGTCCGCTCATTGGATGCTGAATAGCATTTAAGGCCACCGGAAGTACTTTACTCAGGCTATCAGGACAGCACTCTCTTCCTAGAGCTGCTGCCTGAAGCTATCTCAGGCTCAAACTTAAAGGTAACCACCCGTACAGCCGTGTCTCAGGCTCTTCTCCTTTGCCTACATCTTTGAGGCTATGTCTACACTACAGAGTTTTTGCGAAAAAACGACTGTTTTTCCGCAAAAACTCATGAAGCGGCCACACTTCAAGTGCGTTTTTGCGCAAAAAAATTGAAAGAATGGAAGAGGTTTTGCACAATTGGCATTCTTCTTTCTACAAGGAAAAAGACTTTTTGCGAAAGAGTTCTTTTGCAAAAAGGCATGTGTGGACGGGTAAGGGGTTTTTGCACAAAAAGAGAAAAAAGCACAGGTGCCTTGGTGGCCATTCTGTGCATACCAATCAGTGCTTACTTTTGAGAGAGCGTTGAACGCTCTCTTTCACAAAAGCCCATCACTTTTTCAATGCACTTTTGCAGTGTGGATTCGATCTTGCACAAGAAGTTTTTTGCGGAAGATCTCTTCCGATAAAAGCTTCTTGCGCAAGAAGCCTGCAGTCTAGACGTAGCCTGAGGGACAGCAAAGCCTTTTCTCTGCTTGCTGTGGTTGCCTTTGTGGACATTTCAGCACTCCTACCATGGAGCTGGACCTGCCTCCCAGCAGTTGACGGCTCTTGTATGTCTTGGTGCACCTCCTGCTGAAGTTTCTGCGGGCTGCCTCCCTGGGCCTGCAGGAACAGGACCCCCAGCTCCTTGTGGGGCAATTCCTCACCTCCTTCCAGGCACTGCTCATGCAGCTTGATCCCACCTGCCCTTCCCCACACATTGTGCACCACTGCTTCTGGTGACTGGACACCAGCTCCAACTGGTGGACCGGATCATCGTGGAGTGGTGGGACAACCAGCAGTAGCTCCAGAGTTTCTGCATGTGGAAGGACACCTTTCTGGAGCTGTGTGAGTGGCTCAGCCCTGCCCTCATGTGATGGGTTACCCAGATGAGGCCTGCCACCCCCGTCCAGAAGTGGGTCACCATCATCCTCTGGAAACTCGCCATGCCGGACACCTACTGATCCATCAGGAACCAGATCTAGGATTGCTAGAACCTTTCACAAAAAATTGCTGGCTTTGCCGCCATGGGCTTCCTCAAGTACAGAGGGTGGGGGCTGTTCTTGGCACCCACATCCTCATCCGGGCCCCCAACCACTGGGCATCTGAGTGTAAACAAAACTGAAGTGCATATTCCACCCTCTCCAAAAACAAACAGCCTGAAAAACAGCCCATGCATTCTACCCAATTGTAGGCAAATGCCTAAACCATGCACTTTATATCATTAGCTGATGGTCACCAGAGTTGGGCTATATCAGGCTAGACTGCCTTCCACTGAATTCACAATCATGCTTGTAGGAGTTAAAAGTGGCTGTATATTTCAGCTTCCAGTCTTCCTCTGTTCTTTTTGGGCAGTTAAAATCTACACAGCCAAAACAACATTCCTGTTCGAAAGAGTTTTCTTACAGTTGGATACAAAGGACCAGTGTGGATGTGTGTCAGTGGTAGGCTTTATAGAATCAGTGGGGAAAACAATAGTCCCTTATAAGGGTTTCTCAACCCCTGGGTCGGAACCCAACACTGCCTCACCAGAATGTTTCAAAGGGTGGTGTGGCAGCTCCTGTCCCATGGGGCTGGCTGGGCTCACCTCCCTGCTCCAGAAACCACAGTCTCCAAGGTCCCAGCACCACACAGCTTTGGCCCAGCCGTCATGATGACGGGAGCCCGGAAGGCCAAATGTGAGCAAGTGGCTGCAGCCCCCACAGCCAGGTCACCGGTCCACTCACACACATTTGGTCCAGTTAGATGGGGGTAGGACTAAGACCGAGCACCACTGCAACTGCAGAGGCTGCAACAGAGCTGAGATCCAACCTTGCCAGTCCTGCAGGAGTTGCCACTGTGGAGTGAGTGCTGGGTTGGACCGAACTCCTCCCAAGTCCTGAGGGGCAGGATCTGACCAAAACCACCCCCAGACTACGTACTGGGGTTTGACAGGCCACAAACATTTACAAATGGGCCCAGAACCTCAAAAGACTGAGCCACTGTCTCAGGTTACCAAACTCTGAACCAGTTAGTGCTCCACAGGACATCACAAATACTTTGACCGCCCACTGGGAAGGTCATAGTCATCCCGAGAAGTCTCTAGAGCACTGGCGCAAGGGTATCCCTGGTGATGTACAATGCAGTGCACCACACAGCTGCTTGACTTCAGTTTCTGAATGGTGCCAAGGAGCAGCCCCACTCTGCATGCACTGTAGCAGCAGTCTCAAGGTAACAAGTGCATGGATGACTGTAGCAAGGTCTGTATTTGGAGAGAAATGATCACACTCTTCTCAGTAGGCTTAGGTGGAAAATAGTTGTTCATGTCCAGAGCAGTGTGCAGGGACAGCAGTGTGCAGAGCAGTGTCCATACCAAGTGTGCAGGGACAGTTTTGGGTCTAATAAGATACCCTAGACTGTAAATCTGTGTGACAAATGGCTCCCGTGCTCCTCAGGGCAGATATCATCCCCACTGGCTTGTCAATGCCTCATTTCCATTTGCAGTGAGCCCTTTCCACCTTTCCCTCTTCCAGCTTCCAACCACATGTAGGTGTGGACCACTCATTCCACTGCACCAGCTGGGTCAGATACCAGCAGAGGTTCGTGTTTTCAGCTCCGTCGACGGAGCCATGTGGATGAGTTTACTAGACATAGGAAAATGAAGCGGTGATTTAAATAATCACCGCTTCATTTACATCAAAATGGCTGCCGTGCTGTGCTGATCAGCTGTTTGGTGGCACAGCGTGGTAGTCTGGACATGCCGCCATTGACAAGGGAAGCCTTTGTCGACCACTCCGTTATGCCTCATGGAATGAGGTTTACCGGAGCGGTCGACAAAGGCTTCCCTTGTTGACCACGGAGTGTCCAGACTACCGCACTGTGCCGCCAAACAGCTGATCGGCACAGCGCGGCAGCCATTTTGATGTAAATGAAGCGGCGATTATTTAAATCACCGCTTCATTTTTCTATGTCTAGTAAACTCATCTACATGGCTCCGTTGATGGAGCCATGTAGTCTAGATATACTCTTGGATTGCAGGTTAGTAGCCAGGGCCACCTCAAAATGGAAAAAAATTAGCCAGGGACACAGGGGTCAGTGTTGTCCTTTCCCATATGCAGAATAAGCAGTTGAATAGGGCACCTGAAAATCTGGGGCACCACTGGTAGTGTGTCTACACTATGGGATAAGGTCGAATTAAGATACACAACGTCAGCTACGTTAATCGTGTAGCTGAAGTTTAAGTACCTTAACTATGACTTTTGGCGCTGTCCAGGCTGCAGGAAGTCGAAGGGAGAACACTCTCCCTTCAACTTCCCTTACTCCTCAGGGAAACAGGACGACCGGCATCTACCAGAGTGCCCCTCTCAGTTCAAATTAGCGTGTCCTCAATAGCCCTCATCAACAATAGCGGCCTCAATCTTCTCCATAGTGTAGACATACCAACTGTGTCTACACTGGCCGCGTGTTCTTGCGCAAGTAAACTGACGTTGTACTGTAGAAAATCAGGGCTTCTTGGACGAGAACTCTGACGCTCCCTCTCAGGAAGAAACCCTCTTGTGCAAGAGCCCTTCCAGAAGAGGCCAGTGTAGACAGGCAACATGAATTTCTTGCACAAGAAGCCCCTATGGTTAAAATGGCCATCAAAGCTTTCTTGCGCAAGAGAGCAACTACACTGCCATGGATGCTCTTGCACAAAAACACATGCCAGTGTAGACGCACTCTTGTGGAAGACTTTTTGCACAAGAACTCTTCTGCAAAAGAGTTCTTGCGCAAGAAGCTGCCAGTGTAGACGTAGCCACCCTGTGTCTTAATGTCCACCCATCTGCCTCTTCCTATCCCAGTTCTGTGGCTTCCCTTTCTCCAGAGAGGATCTAGTTAACTTAAAAGTGAAAAAGCCTGCCAGTGCTATTAGCAGAACAACTAAATCTGGAAAAGAGCCATTCAAGTGATAATTATAGCCATTTAACAGGGATAGCCTGTCAGTTTCTGAATTTACTGTGTTAGTCTATAGGACCTTAGTTTAAAATTTGCTTTAAAAATATTTCATTAGTGTATTGGTGAAGATTATAAAATCACATCTCTAAAAGATTGCCTCCACCCCCTCCCCCAGCTGCCATTGGGCATAGGGGCACCAGTTTAATACTACTGCATAAGGCCCTATAAATCCCAAGGGTGGCCCTAACTGGGGTGAACACCTAACCTTCTGTAAAGTCCATGGTGCGATCTTGCAGAACAGACAGGAATTCAAGCTTCCTGGTTTTATCTGAAACTATATGGCATTCCATGCATCTACTGCAGAAAGATGAAGGACTGGGGAAAACCCTGTAGTTCCAGGGAGTGTCATATTTAGCATTTAACCCTTTACATCAGTAGTTTGCAAACTACTTGGAAGATAGTTCCTAAGTATCACCATCCTCCATGTAGGTTGGATTTCATGAGAGAGAAACTGAAGCGCAGCACCATGCTGAAGTTCTCATGATCTGTCAGTGGCAGATGTAGAACCCAAAATTCCCGACTCCCCATTCACCACCGGCTTATGCACTGGACCACTGCCAAACCTAATCTAGATTCTAAGATCAGACACCAGATTTCATTCCCAGAAACAGTCTGAGGGGTTGCTGAATGATGCCTGTCTGTTAGACCACCAACTTCGCATGCCCCAGGGTTCCAGGATGAAAATGAATATAATTCCCAGAAGCAGTGTTTGTTTTTTCAAGAGCCCATGGCTTGGCACACTCAGAATACAAACTTTGTTTGCAAGGAGTTTCTGGGACTTTTTCATGGGAATGGCTACATTCAAGCTCAAGCCCAACTTCTCTTCCATCTGTATACATAGGGCACATCTACATTGTGGGCTAAAGTTGAGTTAAGCTACACACCTTCAGCTATGTTAATTACGTAGCTGAAGTCCAGGTACCTTAACTTGGCTTTTGGCGCTGTCCACACAGCAGGAAGTTGAAGGAAGAACACTGTTCCTCTGACTTCCCTTACTTCTTGTGAAACAAGGCTTACAGAAGTCAGAGTAAGAAGCCTATTATTTCAACATTATTTTGAAATAATGGGCTTGCTGTGTAGACACTCTCTCTGGGTATGTCTACACTACAGCACTAATTCGAACTAACTTAATTCGAATTAGTTAATTCGAACTAGTGCATCTAGACCTAAAAACTAGTTCAAATTAGCATTTTGCTAATTCGAACTAGCATGTCCACATTGAGTGGACCCTGAACCGAGGTTAAGGATGGCCGGAAGCAGTGCCGGCAGGGCATCAGATTGGGACTTAGAGCGTGGAGCTTCTGTCTCAGGCTAGCCGAGGGCTGTGCTTAAAGGGACCCGACCCCCACCCCGGACAGACAGTTCTCAGGGGTTCCCCACTTGCAAAGCAGTCCTGGCTTGGAGTGCCCTGAATGCCCACACTCGGCACATCACAGCACTTGGCCATCAGCCCGGCTGCCATCGGGAGGGGGGGGTCAATTGGAGGGCTGCAGGAGAGTTTCCACCCCGAGGAGCCCGCAGAGCCACCCCAGTCCTCCTCATCGGGGGCTCGTACCCCATTCCTCCCTCACCTCCTTCCACTTACCTGTCCCTAGCCCCCCTTCCTGATGTACAAAATAAAGGACACGTGATCAAAAATAGAAACTCTCTTTATTTAACAAAACTGGGGGAGACTGGGAAAAGGAGGCGGGAGAGGGGAGAGCAACTAAAACGATCAGGGGTTTGGAACAGGTCCCATATGAAGAGAGGCTAAAGAGACTGGGACTTTTCAGCTTAGAAAAGAGGAGACTGAGGAAGGATATGATAGAGGTCTATAAAAGCATGAGTGGTGTGGAGAGGGTGCATAAAGAAAAGTTCTTCATTAGTTCCCATAATAGAAGGACTAGAGGACACCAAATGAAAGGAATGGGTAGCAGGCTTCAAACTAATAACAGAAAGTTCTTCTTCACAAAGCAAATAGTCAACCTGTGGAACTCCTTGCTGCAGGAGGCTGTGAAGGCTAGAACTATAACAGAGTTTAAAGAGAAGTTAGATAAATTCATGGAGGTTGGGTCCATAGAGTGCTATTAGCCAGGGAGTAGAAATGGTGTCCCTGGCCTCTGTTTGTGGAAGGATGGAGATGGATGGCACGAGACAAATGGCTTGGTCATTGTCTTCAGTCCATCCCCTCCAGGGTATCTAGTGTTGGCTGCTGTCAGCAGACAGGCTACTGGGCTAGATGGACCTTTGGTCTGACCCAGTACGGCCGTTCTAAGCTCAGGGCTCAGGGTCAGGGGTCTCACTGGACCACCGTGATTTTCATGCAAACCTGCTCCTGGGTGGCCAGGCTGGCAGCTATCCTGCCTTAGACGGCCACTTTCCTGTGTCTAGTGCGGAGGTTGTGGATGAGGTCCACGATGTCCGCACTAGACCAGGCGGGCGCCCGCCTCTTGTGGCCCCGGGCAGGCTCCTGGGAGCCGCCAGCCTGGTCCCAGGAAGAGGCGGAGGGCTGGGTGGCAGCGGGTGGCTGGCTCGTGCCGTGTCAGGTGCAGGGTCTGCTGGCTGGGTGCTGACAGGCTTGCACCTGGCACGGGCACCATAGCCAGCCCGTGCCCCTTTAAGGGCTCCGGGGCCAGGAGGGGGGCAGACGAGTTTCTCTGATGGTGCCCAGAGTGGCCACCAGGGCAAGCTGGGAAGGGCTAGCCTCCCATAGTTCGAATTAAGTGGCTACACAGCCCTTAATTCAAACTACTTAATTCGAACTAGGTGTTAATCCTCGTAGAATGAAGTTGACCTAGTTCGAATTAAGCGCTCGCTAGTTCGAATTAAGTTCGAACTAGCAGTTTGCCTGTGTAGCGCCTATTAAAATTAATTCAAACTAACCGCTGTTAGTTCGAATTAACTTTGTAGTGTAGACATACCCTCTGTTATTTCAAAATAACATGAGCCATTTTGAAATAACACTGCTGTGTAGACATAGCCATATTGTGCTAACCCAGGGGATGATAGGACGGAGCCTGAGAGAAGCTGGGAGCCAGGGTGCAAGTCCTATTGCTTTGCAGTATAGACACAGCCCCACTGGACTTATGCTCTGGAAGTCCACCAAAAGTATCCCGCAATCATATGGCCTGGATTTCTTTGTCTCTCGGACAGCCCAGTTTTCCCACACTGCAACACATGTAGCAGGCTAGAGTGGCCACATTTTGGCTGGGCTTTAGGAAGTCTGGTGTGTAGGTGGTTGCATTTAGTCCTGCATAATACAGTATAGATGCTGGAACCCAAGTTTGGACCCAGGGCTCAACAGTTCCTCGTTAACAAAGCCACAATCTGCTAGCTTGGGTTCTACTAAGGCTGTGCTTGCATTGCAGAGCAGACATGCCCTCGGCAGCATTGTCTTCACGGTTTCACGGGACCTTCGTCGTGCAGACTAAATTGATCAGCAGGAAGAAAATAGCCGTTGCCTAGGCAACCAGCTGATGATTCAGCCTGGGTAGCAAGCTGCAAAAGCTGCGAGACGATGGTAATTTTCCAGACACTTAATCCAGCTTTTTTTTTTCTTTCTTTTTCTCACTCTAACCAGGAGAAATCCTCCTCTCACTTTTTTTTTTTTTTTTTTTAAATTTGCAGGCCTATGCATGCTGCAGCCCTACGTGATGCAGAGAATAGTTCTCTACAGCTCTTATGCTAGATGGCGTCACAGGGACAGCTCGAAATAATGCTGATGAACCGTTCGATAGAGTGAAATGGAGCCCCCAAAGAGAATAAAAATAGAAATTGAAATTGAAGGCTGCAAAAGCCAAACCCAGCCCCCAAACTCACCACGAGCATCACGTTTCTTATAATAACCCTGAGCTGGCTTCTCTGTGTTGTGACTGTGTCTCCCTCACCTCATTCCTTTTAGCAATTATCAGTGCTGCGTGACCTCCAAAAGTAATCTGTACTGGGCACACACAGGGAAACAGGGCAGAGAGATCTATATTCAGCAAATGCTCTTCAACAAGGGAGTCTCCCTTTTTACCACTTAGACATAATATTTTGTTATTTAGTGTGAGGTTTAGTGCTGATTAAAGGTATTTGGGCGTTGGGAAGAATTCTTCCCCAGATCATATTGGTAGAGACCTGGGGGGAGAGGGAGTTAGCCTTCCTCTGCGGCATGAGGCACAGGTCACTTGAAGGTTTAAACTAGTGTAAATGGTTGCTTCTCTGTGATTTGAAGTCTTTCAGCCATGATTTGAAGACACGAGTAATTCAATCAGAGGCTAGGGGATCTACTGCAGGAGTGGGTGGGTGAGGTTCTGCGGCCTGCAACATGCAGGAGGTCAGACTAGATAAGCATGACGGTAAAGTCAATGAGCATCAGATTAACACCCCGGAGGCTGAGAGCCTCTTTACCCCAGAACCGGTATGACACCGGCGGCGGAATTGCCAGTTTTGCGACTTGCCGTAAAGCAGGGGGGTCTCAACCTTGTTCTGAGGCCCACCCCAATGTGCTATAAGATCGCCACAGCCCACTTGTGCCACAGCTATTTTTGGGCATATAAAAGCCAGGGCTGGCATTAGGGGCAGCAGACAGGGCAATTGCCTGTGGCCTCATGCTTCAAGAACCACTCAAAAGCTACATAGCTCTAGAGTTTTGGCTTCAGCCCTGGGTGGTAGGATTCATGACACTCTCTTTTTCAGGAGAACCTTAGAAAGAATGGAAACAGCATGCTGGCTTTGGTTTTTGTTTGGTTTGTTTGGGGTTTTGTGGGGGGAGAGGTAAAAGGAAATAACAGACAGCCCAAAGCAGCAGAGAGAGGAGTGGATTTAAATGGGACAGCTGGACAGCACAGTCAGAACAGGGTTTAAAGCCAGAAGAGTCTCTGCAGAGTGACACAAGACTAAACTGGAGTCTGTGGCAATGTTCCCTCTAATTTTTTCCATCCATGTGCAGAAGCCTCATCTATCACTGCTGTGAGGAAAGGTGACGTTCCACCGAGCTGGCCAGACCTGCAGCACAATGAGAAGCGGACAAAACATCTTTTGGGTAGTGAATGTGATCTGTAGCTGACCGTGGCATCACAGAGCTCCAGCCTCATTGGTCTCCTCAGGGAACATGACAAAATAGGCCCAGAGAAGCTGTTATTCTCTTATCTAAAACTGACACAAATGAAATATGTCTTGGTTTTAATGAGAGCTGTGAGATAGGCCCAAACCAAATCCCCAGGGTCTAAGAGGCACTTGGAAGCCAAGCCTAGATCTAGAAAAGAATCTCAGAAATATCCCTTTTCTTTATAATGGGCCAAACTACTGTCCCCAGCCCTGAATAGTCACATAGTTTGGAAATCCAGATATGGTTGGAATTCGGTGGTCCAAGCTGTCTCTATGTTTCTGTAAAGCAGGGGTGGGGAATCTAAGGCCCCTGGCAGGATGTGGCCCTAGCTTGCCTGGATCTGGCCCCTGAGGCTCAGGGCTCCCTTGCCCAGCATTGGGGAACCTCTGCTGGTACTCCAGTCCCCCACCATCCCTCTGTGGGGCTGGAGCACACAACATTGACTAGTCTGGGCCCCCTCTAGGCTCTGGTGTGCGAGTGGAATGTGGAGAGTGTCTTTCTCCTCAGTTGGGGGCCACTGTGGGTTAGGATTTTTTCTTCTTGCTTTTCACTTGTGAGCAGCCCCTGACTGATTTTTCTGTGGGTCAATGGCCCCCTGACCCAAAAATGGTTCCGCACCCCTGCTGTAAAGGTTCAGTTCTCATTCTAGAGTTGTGTTCAGTTAGCATCAGGCACTGCCAATGATAACAAACTAGGGCGTTGCTGGTTTCTACATTCAGTCAGACTATTCAGCCATCTCTGGTTGCCCCTGCTGCTTCCAAGCACCAGAACTGATTTAAGATCGAAGACAAAGCAACGCGAACCTCAAATGGGCATGTCTCCCCCAAAGTAGGTATCTTAAACGGCAGCTGCATGCACTGCCTCCACCATCAGAGGGGCATTCGCTCTACAGATCCTGCACAGTTCTGGCACCACACTGAAAGGCTGCCAAAAAGAAACTGGTCAGTTCTAATTGGTGCTTGGCACGTGGATGCCTGACCACTGAGAACTGAACTGAGATTATAGGCTCCTGAAGCAAAGGTGCCTGGGAGTATGATTAATGATACGTAAGCATCTTATTATAAAATCACCCATTTCCCCTGGGTATTTCCTGACAGATGGATGTACAATCTGCGCCACAGTTTGCCAAGCCTCATTGCTCGGGACTGAAAACCATTTATTGCAACCTCTCCAGGCATGTTTACAAGGGTGATAAAAATCCCACAGCACCAGGTCTCAGAGCCTGGGTCAGCTGAATCGAGGCCCCCCCAGCCTGGGCTCCAGGAATAAAACCAGCAGGGAAATTGGGCTCAGGCTAGAGCCCTGGGCTCTGAGCCCCCCTCTCTCCTCATGGCATTTCAGCTGGAGCCTGAAGGGCTACACTGCAAAGTTATGGCCAGGCAGCCTGAGCTCTGGGAGTCCAAGTCAGCTGAGCCAGGCCAGCTGTGGGTGTCTTTTATTGCAGTGTATACTCTTCCTTTGGGTAGGCACTGTACCTACCTGTGTGTTTGTACAGTGCTTGGTACAATGGAGTCCCAGGCCTGATTGGGGTCTGTGGGTGCAGCTGCAACACCAATTAATGACAGTAATAGACTGAACAGACCACTAGAAGATGTTGTTGCCAGGGATCAATCCTGCAGCGTGAGGGAGACAGATTAGTTTCTTGAGCCAGCCACAGTGAAGTCAATAAGAGCTTCCCCACTGACTTCAATTACATATGATCAAGCCACATTCCGGCCATGAACTATTCAATCTCAAATGTCAGTGAATCTATATTTATTTTTCCATTTAAATTAGATTTATTTTTGAAAGGTCCCACGACATAAGAACATAACATAAGAACGGCCGTACTGGGTCAGACCAAAGGTCCATCTAGCCCAGTATCCTGTCTGCCGACAGTGGCCAGCACCAGGTGCCCCAGAGAGGGTGGACCGAAGACAATGATCAAGCGATTTGTCTCCTGCCATCCCTCTCCAGCCTCTGACAAACAAGGCCAAGGACACCATTTTATCCCCTGGCTAATAGCCTTTTATGGACCTAACCTCCGTGAAATTATCTAGTTTCTCTTTAAACTCTGTTATAGTCCTAGCCTTCACAGCCTCTTCTGGCAAGGAGTTCCACAGGTTGACTACACGCTGTGTGAAGAAGAACTTTCTTTTATTAGTTTTAAACCTGCTACCCATTAATTTCATTTGGTGTCCTCTAGTTCTTCTATTTTGGGAACTAATAAATAACTTTTCTTTATCTGCCCTCTCCACACCACTCATGATTTTATAGACCTCTATCATATCCCCCCTCATTCTCCTCTTTTCTAAACTTAAAAGTCCTAGTCGCTTTAACCTCTCCTCATATGGGACTCATATACGACTTGGGGGGCTGTCTCTTTCTGGGAGAGACATAACACTGAGGCCCTGTTCATTTGTGGTCAAGATTCTCTGGTATTCAGGGGCTCTAAGAGAAACAATGCTAGGGATCATTTTGGCTGCTCTTTTTTGAGCTCCTGCCACCTTATCCAGTTTTCTCTGGTCCCGAGCTGCATGCAGTGGCATGCAGTATGTTGGGGCAGTCACTCCAGAACTTTATGCTTCTCTGTGTGAGGACCTCTTTGTGTCTGCATGCCATAAGCGCACTAGCATTTGTGGCTGCCAAACTCATGTCTAATTTCATCTCCACAGTAAGTGCTTGAGGCCCCACCCTTCTGAGGTGCTGGTTCAGTCCTGACTCAGAGAGAAGAGTCCCACACAGTGAATCCACAGCACAACTGCCTGATGCACAGTGGGATTTCGGCAGTGGTCTGCCATTGAAGGTCTGGCTAAGCCTGACCCTGCTTAATTTGCGGGGCGGTGACAAGCTATCCCCGCAGAAAGATGTGAAATGTGGAGGGACACCCCGTAGAAGCAGTGGATTTAAGGTCTTCCCACCTATTTTGCTGCAATCCTTTTGAATCCAAGATTTCATAGGGGAAAAATTTGACATTAGGACTTCTGGCTGTGCAGATAATTTTTAAATCATGACAGTGCCTACCTGCTCCTCCAATCAGGAGTCAGGGCCAGGGTTCCCTATAAGATGAGCACTTTGGCTGCCACCCAGGAGAGATTAGCAGAACATCCACAGCCAGCAGCATGTGTTGCTGCTGGTGGTGCACATCCAAACATACCTCGACGCGCACAAACTTTATTCTGCACATGGATGGATTAGAGGGAACATTGGTCAGGTACCCACTGTGCTCTGTTCTGCGCAGTAAGTAAACCAAAGAAAGTTCCTACCTCCAAGAGATCACAGTATAGGAAGGTGACACGCTGCAAGAGGCAGACAAATGGGAAAAGGCTCGCTGGGGGAGAAGATAATAGAAAGGTTGTAACCAATTGCACTGCAAGGTGTCCCTGTGGGTGCTGTAGTACTCCAGCCCTCTCTGTCTGTCTGTTAGCATGCTCTGTGTACCACAAGCTCAAAGGCAGGTGCTGCTGACACTCCAAGGACTAGGCTACCCTGGCTTTCCGTAGGTTGCCATCAACACTCACACACTTTGAGGAAGTAGCACTCTGTCTAGGGAGGCCTGAAATTAGGTACCTTAGATCCAGTTGTTTAGTTATGATAACAATGAAGATCAACATCACAGACCCTCATCTAGCCCTGAGGGGCAGTCTAGGAGAGGGGTGTAGTGGTAGCAGTCTCCTTGTGTTCTTCTGCCTGCCTGCTGCAGCTCTGTGCCCTTCTGCCAGCAGTGGGGTACTGCCTTCTGCCTTACGCTCAGCCTCTTGTGAGCCTGGTCCCCGCTGACGGCAGGCTAGACCTTCCTTCCCCTACACGGGAGAGCCTTCACTCTGCTGGTGGAGGGCAGTTTTCCAGCAATGAGCTAACTATTTCATTTATAGTCATAGGAGTAAATAGCATGTGGTGTCATGCAGACATCTTCAGCTCTTTTCCTGTGCTGAGAACAAATTGTCCCGTGAGCATGGTGAGCTTTTCCTCTGTTCAGTTTCACAGGGCGTTAACTGCCAAGTTGGGTGCTGACCACCAGGGCTCAGTGGTTGCCTGCTGAACAGAAGCATTCAGGAAGCTCAGCAAAGGTGTTTTTTTGAAAAACCTGGGACAGCTGTTATTTTTGGCCATGACACAGAACACTCGTGAAAAGCCCTCACCTGCCTGCCCATCCCTCTCTTCCACCCCCACGGTGACCCAAGTGGCCTGTCGCTGTGAAGCCCTCAGGTGTAAGAACAGATGTGTTTGGGAATGTCCATTTGGAACCCCTTTTGTCTCAGTTACATGTGCTGAAACTGGCATCCGTGCCAATAACAGCCAATCTGCGCCAAAGCAAGGAGACCGCGTGAGAGAAAAATCACTCAGCTGTTGCTCTCCTCTGCAGTCTTCCATTTTTAGTTCTCTCAGGGTATGTCTACACTACAGAACAGATTGAAGGGTTCGAATTAGTGGGTCTAGTGAAGACAGCTAATTCCAACTGAGGGCGTGTCTACACTATGGGATAAGGTTGAATTAAGATGCACAACTTTAGCTATGTTATGTTAAAATAACTAGTTTAAAATTAGTGTTATTCCTTGAGAAAAACAGGAGTACAGATTTCGAAATAAGTGGCCCGTTATTTCAAAATAACAGGCTCGGTGGTGTGGATGCTACGGTTATAAATTTGACCTGCAGGGGGGAGGTGTTATTTTGAAATGAAGTCCTAATGTGAACCAGGGCTCAGAGACAATCCATGTTCAGATATGAATTTTGTCCCAGCTCCATAATTTGCTGAACTAGGATCTTGAATGTGAACCCTTCTTCTCCAGCAATGCTTTGGGGAATTTGGGAAAACAGATCTGAATTTTGCCACTCTTCTTTCTAATTGGGGGATGTTGGTCTCTAAGGCCCATCACTTATTAAGGGGATGCCCTGGAAATGCACGTTACAGTTTAAGGGCTTGTTTCTGCAGAATACCTAGCACCTTCAGTTTCCTGTGGGGTCTGTGAGAGTGAAGGCTGCATAGCATCTTGCAAGGTACTAAAGCAGCATGCAGACTCTTCAACTGTAGAATCCATTTCCAAGCATTCTCTGTTGGTTTGGTGGAAATCCCCCTCTAAGTAGCAGCCCCATTTATCAACCAGCTGCCCTGCAATGGCGGTGGCGTGGCAGCAGTTCAGAGATGCGCCACATGTGACCTCACTGACAGAGGCTTTCTGTGGTCTGATGGCCCAGATTCGTCTAATCTAGATTTCCCCCTTTGCAGGTAATCAATTTGCAACTGAGCTACAGACGCAGCCTCTCTGCCTGCTAGGAGTGCCTGAGATCATTACAGAGGCCCCTTTCTAATTAAATCACAACTGACTTTTTCATGTAGCTTTATTAACATTGCTCTCCAGCCATATCAAATATTCTTGCAATTGCCAGCTATGGAATATTCATAACACATTCTTTGGATTGGCTTTGGAACGGAGGGTCTGTGTGTGTGTGTGTAAAAGTTTATCTGACATTTTTATTTTAACTTGTTTCCATTTTAAATTATATTATTTTTAAAAGGCCAAGCCATTCAGTCAGATTTGAGGAATTGCCACACTGCGTAGTGTGGTTTCCAGACCATATTTTGCTTTGAATCATAGATAACAGAGAAGCCACCCAAACATAAAGTAAGACCTTAAAAAGGCCATACTTGCCAGCTGTTCTCACATGGTTATGACAGGTATTTCCTGAATAGTGAGAAGATAAGCTGCCCTGCACGGTAGCTGTGAAAATGCTGTTTTTTAGTTGTAACCGTTGTGTGCAGCAGGCCACACTGCAGTAATGGGAAGCAATAGTTCGATATCTTGTTGTCATAGTGCCTGCAACAGCACTGACAGCATTTCTTGCCAGTGTTTCTTACATATGCAGGGTGAGACTGTGGCTGATTCTGCAGAGGAAGAGGGGGAGAGGACTCAGCCCTAGTCTACACTAGGGCTTTATTTCAAAACTAGACAAGTAGCCCGTCATAAGATGGGATTTTCAGGTCTCTCCTCCATGTCGGTCTTCTCTCCTGAGCCTCCGGTCTCTTGCTGTGTCTCTCTCTCTCTCTTTCTTTCCTCCTCCTCCTGCCTCCCCCCTTCTCTCTCTCAGCTCTCTTCCGCCTCCTGCCTCCCTCTTTCTCTTCTCCTCCTTCTCCTGCCTCTCACTCGGGGGACCACGGAGCCCAAATGGCCATTTGGGCTCCGCACTCCCCATGCTGCCTGGGGAGTGCGGAGCCCGAACAGCTGCTTGCGCCACTTGCTCCCCTGCGGCGGCCTGGCTGAGTGGCACAGAAGTCAGGCAAGCGCCACGGCGGGAGGTGAAGGGGGGCGGGGCGGTGATGTTCACGGCCAGGGGGTGGGGCCTGGAGCCGCTGTCATGCCGCATGTCACTGCCTCGCCCCCCTTCACCTCCCACTGTGGCGCTCGGCTAACTTCTGCACTGCTCAGCTGGGCCGCTGCACAGGAGCTAGTTGAGCAAGTGCTGTTGCCTGAAATGCTGGCTGTTCCCTCTGGATGGCCCGTTCTGCATGGGGAGCATGGGGCCCAAATGGAACAGCGCCACCCAGAGGGAACAGCCAGCATTTCGGCAACAGCGCCGCCCAGAGGTAACAGCCAACATTTCAGCAACAGCGCCACCCAGAGGTATCAGCCAACATTTCAGGCAACAGTGCCCCCCAGAGGAAACAGCCAACATTTCGGCAACAGCGCCACCCAGAGGTAACAGCCAACATTTCAGGCAACAGCGCCACCCAGAGGTATCAGCCAACATTTCAGGCAACAGTGCCCCCCAGAGGAAACAGCCAACATTTCGGCAACAGCGCCGCCCAGAGGGACCAGCCAACATTTCAGCAACAGCGCCACCCAGAGGGACCAGCCAGCATTTCAGCAACAGTGCCACCCAGAGGGAACAGCCAACATTTCAGCAACTGCGTGGCCCAGAGGGAACAGCCAACATTTCAGCAACAGCACTGCCCAGAGGGAACAGCCAGCATTTCGGCATTACAGACTCTCAGACACTGGGCTACTATATATATATGACTAGCCAATTAGCCCGTCATAAGACAGGATTTTCAGGTCTCTCCGCCACGTCGGTCTTCTCTCCTGAGCCTCTGGTCTCTCATTCCATCTCTCTCTCTCTCTCTCTCTCTCTCTCTCCTCCTCTTACTTCCTGCCCTTTGTGAGCTCCACCCCCTTGCACCAGAGGCTGCTGGGATGTGAGTGGGGAATACAGAGCATGGGCATGCTAGTTAGCACTGGTGGGGGCACCACTCCACATGTGCCACCCTGCCCCCTGTAGCATACATTCCCTAAGAGCCCTCGGGAAGAATTCTCGCTGATGGAACCAAAATCTCTCCTGAGGGCTTCTGGTGCACTACATGCAACATCTATACATCTCCTTCATGCGCAGGCTGTAGCTGCAATATCTAGGCCACAGCAAAGGGTCTGAAAGACTCCAAGGCCTGTTAATGGCTCTCAGAGCTTTTTACCACACTGTCACTGGCAGGAGCAGCCTAAGGCTACATCTACATTGGTATGATCTTGCGCAAATACTCTTTAATGCAAGAGTTCTTGCGTTAAAGTATTTGAGCAAGACAGCGTCTACACTGGCATGTGCTTTTGCGCAAGAGATGTGTTTTTGCGCAAGAGCATCCATGCCAGTGTAGATGCTCTCTTGTGCAAAAAAGCTCTGATGGCCATTTTAGCCATTGGCTTTCTTGCGCAAGAAATTCATGTTGCTTGTCTACACTGGCCTGTTGTGCAAGAACAGTTGCGCAAGAGGGCTTAGTCCTGAGTGGGAGCGTCATAGTTCTTGCACAAGAAGCACTGATTTCACACATTAGAACGTCAGTGTTCTTGCGCAAGAACTCCCCGCCAGTGTAGACAGGCAGCATATTTTTGCGCAAAATCTTGCCAATGTAGACATAGCGTAGCTGTTTTGCTGGCTAGGGAGAAAAAGTTTGTGTCCCCCCCAACTCCTTCTTCTCCAAATGGATTGAAGAGAGAACCCAAACCAAAAAAACAGTCATCCCATCAATGATGCTAAAATGAACAGCCAACCAGAGCATGGAGCAAACAGGAAAAAAAAATAAATAAAAGCGTTGAAGGACACAGCTGTCCAGGATCCCATGGCAGTTAGCACCAGGGGTGAGTACCAATCCACATCAATTTTTCAGACCTTCCTGCCCTGTCACTTTACTACTCCCAGCAGTCAAAATTAGGGAGGTGATGGAGCTGATGCCAAAGCTACAGATTTTTCCAAGGGCAGGGAGAGGTGGGGAACTGTTCCCAAGTCCACCTGGAAAAGGCTCTCATTCTTTGTGCCCTCTCCGGAGCAAGCCCCCCACACTCTACCTGCTACACTAAACATGAATTGAATTGCTGCTCAGTAATCACAGGCCCTGAGTTCTCCAGCCCGTCAGTGTAAAAACAGCTGGCTACATTTACCGCAGGACATCATCATTAAAATTAGCTTTAAGCCTATGCTGAAGTTCCACTGCTTAAGTGCCATCCTGCAGAGGGCTATTTTCCTGAGTCAGGGCTCGAGTGTCGTCGAGCATTCCAGGTAAGTCAGATACGTTTCAGCTGAGATGTGATCTTCAAAGTTTCCTTTCTGAAATACTGGTATTTAAGCCAAGGCTCATGAGGGACTCATTGGAGACCCATAGGCTGTCTCAGTGCTCTAGCTGAGATACAAGAATCAATAGTCTAGTAAGATAATTGAAAACCTATTAAGAGAGCCTTGCAAATCCACAGACACACACTTTAGATCCATGGATATCTGCATCTGAGGATGCCGTTGCCTTTATATTTTTACTGTCATTGCGGGTCAGATGTGAATCCAAATTTTGACATCTGTGCAGGGCTCTAACAGTGAGTCAGGATGCTGGTGCCGGTGAGGGTATGAATAGCAGGGGCAGATGACCATTTTGCGGGGCCCAGGGCAGCACAATTTCGCAGGGCCCCCCTTTTGCCACGGCGCATACGCGGGGCTTCTTGAAGCGCGGGGCCTGGGGCGGCCTCCCCGCTCGCTCTGCCCTATATCCGCCCCTGGTGAATAGATAGACGTATAAGGGGTGGAGTGAAAACCCTGTGGGTCAGATACAAATTAGTTATCATGCATGTAGACTGGACGTGGATCCACATTTTTGCTTCTGTGTATGGCTCTCCATAGTAACGTGTTGAATGCCCTACCCAGCTGTGTTAGTGAGAACATTTAGCATGCATTTCCATGGTTTAAGTAATGGATACATTTCCTTTGCAGGTCACTTTTAACTCTGGCCTCCTTAGCAATGACACTGTGGTATCAGAAAGAGGGATGCTAATAAATATCTAAGACGGGATATGGAGCATTTAAAGTCTGCATCCACAGCTGACTGTGGACATATGCAAATTGTGACAAATCTCTGTTTTATAGGGCTGGTGGTGATGCCTGTTATTTTGTGAGCAAAGAGCCATGACTGCCTGGTCATACTGCTGTTCTCAGCATTAACAAGAGTTGATAATGAATTAGACTTCTGACTGAACAAAGGGCTCATCTACACTGGCAAGTTACCATGCTGAAACTTTCTCCCTCAGGGGTGTGAAAAATCACTCTCCTTCTAGCAAAGCAAGTTACAGCACTGTAAAGCACCAATGTAAACAGGCTCCCAGTGGATTTTTTTAAAGCGCCGGGCACCCTTTTTCCCAGCGCTGTCATGTGACCATTCTGTCACGGCAGTGCTTTAATCGGGTGAGCGTAGACAAAGGAGTTTGGCGCTGCCGGAGCAGTCGCAGTGATGATGGATGCTGTGAACCTTGCCACAAAGCTATTGCTGGCAGCTAATGCTATTGCTGCTGGCCAAGTATAGGATTTTTTTAAAAAAATGCCTAGAATACAGTACTAAAATAGAACACCTACAGTGAGAGCCTTGGCCTGGCCCATGTGAGCCAAGCCCACCCTCATCACAGGGGCAAGCATCCAGCTCCCCATGGGAGTCTCCCTGGCCCGGAGCACAGGGAGGGCGGGTGGCGCGTGTGGCCAAAGCCTCCGTGGCCCCAATGCATGGGGTGAGCCTCAGCCTCAGTGTGGCTAAATCCCAGGAGCAGTGCTGAAGCTGGGGGCAGAGTATGGGTGGGGCCATGTCTTCCAGTTTAGGAAGGCAATGCCCTCCCCACCCCTTTATACCTGCTGCCCATGAGCATGCCCATAGTGCCATTTTTACAGTTCCCAGAGTATTTCTGGAAAGTCTGCCTTTCTGTGCACTGGAACCAGCAGTAATCGATACTGGGCTACTGGTTGTTACACTGCCATTTGTCATGGAGTAGTAGTAGCATGCCTGTGGTAATGGAAAAGTCAGTAAGGGTATCGGCCTGGAGCTGCGCCTGCACTGTAAAAAAACACCCTATGGTTTTCATTTGGTGTGAGTGGTGGGTGCTCTCGGGGGTATCCACAACTGAAAGGGAAAATTGTCTGTAACTGCGAACAGATCGAAACTGGTTTCAGCCCTCATTACAGAAGTTAATGGATGTCACACGCACCCTTTTGTGATTGCTGCTGAATGGCTGCCCCAAAATACGGTTTTACTCACTCAGTGGCACAATGGGGATTTGGTTTGTGGCTTCGCAACTTCTCTGTCAAATGTGCTCCCTTTTAGAAGTCAAAAGATGCATTTTTAATTGTCACCTTCGCACTCAGACTGGGCTCTAAGGGCTATTCACAATGGGGATTTAGGCACCCAACCTTAGTCCTCTTAGGCTGTGTCTAGACTACATGGCTCCATCGATGGAGCCATGTAGATTAGGGTTATAGGCAAAGGGAAATGAAGCAGCGATTAAAATAATCGCCGCTTCATTTAAATTTACATGGCTGCCGCGCTGAGCTGATCAGCTGTTTGTCGGCTCAGCGCGTTAGTCTGGACGCTCCCCTGCCGACATCAAAGCCCTTTGTCGGCAGCCCCGTTATTCCTCGTGGGATGAGGTTTACCAGGGCTGCCAACAAAGGGCTTTGATGTCGACAGGGGAGCGTCCAGACTAGCGCGCTGAGCGGACAAACAGCTGATCAGCTGTTTGTTGGCTCAGCGCGGCAGCCATGTAAATTTAAATGAAGCCACGATTATTTTAATCGCGGCTTCATTTCCCTTTTTTGAATACACAAATCTACATGCCTCCGTCTTCAGAGGCATGTAGTTTAGACGTACCCTTAAGGTGCCTGTGACACTCTGTACCCCAAAGTAGCAACCTGAAACTGCCATTTTCACCACTGTCATACGGTTCTGAAGTGTTTTGTACAAAATATGCCTTGTGAGGTATCATCTGAAACGTCTTGATTAGTAGAGCATTAATATCCCTTTGGAGCGTATGTGCTAACATTGTACATAATGTTATGAAGTTCTGCTATGTGTGTGTTACTGAAATGAATTGTGAGGTTAGGAAACACCCACAATCTTTCAGCTACAAAAAAGGAGTAGCCCTCCCTGGTCAGACAGGCATTAATGGTTCCTCAACACTCAATCCACTAGCCCAGAGATTTCTTCGAGAAGGCCCCATGAGGGCAGAGAAGTCACGCCACAGCAAGGAGCTTTCTAGCAGCTGGAAGAAAGTATAAAAGAGGGAGTGACAACATCACTTGGCCTCTACCCCCATCCCCATCCCAATCCCTGGAAGAAGATCTGGAAGACAAACATGGATGGCCAGTAACGCAGGCAAGGGAAAGCACAATCTTCCCAAAATTGCCTATGTTCCCTGGCGGCCAGAAAGGCTGGGGCCACGGCATGGCAGCCTGGTTTCCCAGATACCAGGGCAGCCCCAGCCCTCCAGGTGGCCAGAAAGGATCAGGCTGGTGGTGGGCAGGGCTTGGGTTCAGGGGTGGGCCTTGGGCAAAAGGGGCAGGGCTGGAGCTTGCCTTCCCCAGCTTAGCCATCACCCAAGAAGACAACGAGTATAAAACGGGGAAAGTTCAGACCCAGGATGGAAGGGGCTCGAGTCTGTGTACCAAGGAACTGTAACCTGCTTGTGTAATCTGGTAGGGTGAGACATGTCTTGATTCAAATCTTGCTTAAGCTGTTTAAGTTAGAATTTAGACTGAGAATTTATTTTACATTTCTTGAGTGACAAACTTTGACCTCTGGGCCTGTTACTCGCAGTCACTCAAAATCTATCTTTCTGTATAGACCTTTTTTTATAAAACAGTGTGTTTTTGATTGACGTGCTAAATCTCAGCTCAGGTTAAAAAGGCTGGTGGTGCCTGTCCACTTTCTGTGAAGTGGCAAACCTGTTAATGAGTCTGCATTGTGCAAAGGAACCTTGAGTAGTACAAGACGGTACAGTTCCAGGGTGCAAGGCAGAGGAGCTAGGAGGAACTGGCTGGAGCCTCTCTAGTGACTGTTCAGGAGTAGCTGGGAGGCCATTCATGTAACTTGGTTGGGTGCGTGACTGTCTGTGGGTGGTTGTGTAAGTGCAGGTCTCGTCAAAGGTCGGTAGCTTGACAGCAGCATCTCAGTGTAGGAGGCGGACCAGGTGGGTGCATTTGGAGGGCTCAGAGGTCCCACAGTCCCTCTTGCCCCAGAGGAACCCCATCACAGCGCCTACATGCATCACGTCAATGTTGCTGGCATTCCCAAAACCCCTGCTGTTAACCCCGTGCATGTCTTAAGTGTTCACCAGGCACATCCTCTGATGCTGCCAAGCTTCTCAGAGCCCTACCAGGCTACACAGACAAGGTGTTTCCTCTTGCTTTGGGATCCTGAGTTGGAAGGCGTTCCCATGCCTAACCCCCCACAAATGATACCACTGCTGATGCCTGCGTGGCTAGGGCTGTCCTTTCAGATGAGGCCTATCTATAGGGCTACTGGTTCCAGTCCCTGCTGTGCCTGATTTGGAGTAGGGACTTGACACAAGGCCTTCCGCTTTGCAGGTGAGTGCCCTCTCCACTAGGAAACCACGTTGAAGGGAGCGGGGATTGGGTCTTCCTTGGGTTTTTTCCCTTGCTGGAAAGGGCAGGCCTGCCTTAAGTGCCCACTCCTGAGACCGTTCATTATGTTGAATCAACTGGAACCCGGATGAGTCAACCCGGATTCCTGCAGGCCCAGAGATAGGTGCTAACTCCCTTTGAGAGGGGGGCCTAAACCTAAGCTCCACCACTTTCCTTTGTATTTCTGATGGCTGGTTTAGGCAGCTACCCACTCAGAGTGCTGGCTTCTGGGGCCTAACTCTCCCTTTGAATGGCACAGGGAGTCAGGACATCCCACTCAGCAATAGGGCCCTTAAGTCAACCCGGATTTCTTTGCTCCACATGCGTCATCACCAGTAATAATGAAGGCTTTACCCGTCACACGATGCCCCTAGTGAGACCCATTGCTGCCAAGTGGTTTCAATGAGTGTACTTGATTGGAACTTACTAAACAAACCTGTTGGTGAGGAATACACTCCAGCTGGGTTGCATCTGCAAGGCTAACACAAGTCATAAGCAATATACAGTGAGCTGTGCCATAAAGCCAGCTAATCGGAGTCTGAGTCTCACAGGCTATGTCTACACGAGGTGATTATTTTGAACGTACTAAGTTTGACTTCTGGGCACCCCATTTTACAAATTCAAAGTTCGGCATCCTCACTATGGGGAAGAATCGAATGTGGTCTGAAGTAGGCTGTCCACATTAAGGGAGCCTGCTTCAGACTCAGAGCCCCAAGAAGCACTCTGGGGAGCTGTGGGAGGCCTCCCAGAGGCCAATTAGTTCGAATTGGCAGCACCAGAGCATCTACACGAACGTTATTTCGGACTTACAAGTTCGGGACTAGCGTTACTCCTCATGAAAAGCAGGACCACAGAGTTTGAATTCCACTGCCCCTTATTCCGGAATAATGGAATTGGTTGTCTGGATGCATTGCTTAGAAAATCGACCTTGGGGGCTAATTTAGGACTAAGGTCCTAGTGTAGACCAGACAAGAAGGAGCAGATTTATGAGGTGGGAAGGAGCCATATTTACACGGTCACTTCTCAGAGCAGAGCTGCTTTTTGCTAGTGTCTTCTCCACAACTGACTTATGGGTCTTGGAACTTTAACCTTTAATTTTCTGACCCTTGTGTGCTTACACTCTCAGCCTGTCCATTCCATTCGCCTTTAGCTTTTCCTACTGAATGTTCTGCATCAGTACTGAGAAAGAAGGAAGTCTGCCATCTTCTGAATCTTTGACTCTACTTCCTGCTGCACCAAACTATGTCCCAGCAAAGCACTGACCTCAGCAGCCCTTGCTTAGTGAGCTCAAGCGCCCACTGATATTACTGCTGGCATAACTAAATAAAGCGGGTGTGGCTGACAGTGCTACTGGGCAGCAGAGAAGACAAGAGAGTGACAGAAGGGGAGACTGAGGTAGAGAGGCTGCTGTAAGAAGAGAGAGGTGTCTGCACTGAAAGAGCATTAAGAAATGATCAAGAAGGAAGTGAAGTGAAAGTGAAAAGTGGGTGAGAAAGAAACCATGTGAGACCCAGCTAAACATCTGAAAGGCTTCTTTGTGGCTCCTGTGAGCGTGCAGTACATCTGACCACTGTGGGTGTGACGTCGTGCTGCCTCTCGTAGTGATAAACCGGATAATTTAAAATAGCCCCACCTGACAAATTAAAGGTGTGAAAACCCCATGAGTACATTCGAGATACCGCAAACAGGAAATTTATGATAAACTTTTCTTGATTCTTCATATTGGTTTCAGAAAATTAACCCTTATACTGGCTAGTTCTATGATCAGTGAAACCTTTCTTTTATAACCAAGATTGCCACAAATCTTCCACTCGCTGGATGCAGCACAGACCACCCTCTTCTAGTTTGGGATGGGAGAAGCTTCATGGTGGTTCAGACTGACTCTTGGTTTCCATTACAAGGCTGATTTAGGAAGTCCTATCTTTGAAATCCCCACAAAAAGTCTTTTCAGCTTCAAATCTAGTCTATGGGCAAATCCCCAAATGTGAGGTGAAGTGGGCAAGCCATTTCTAGAAGGACGTTAAGAAACAAAATCAAGCATTCCCCATCACTACAAAACGCAACCGGGCTTTTTGCCAGATTGCAGCCTGAGGATGGAAAGTGGGAAAGGAGAAAAATCAAATATCTTGGTCCTGTGCCAGAGAAACAAGCATCTTGAATCTTGTCATCAGATTTTAAATCTTAGCCATGTCTAGCAATGTTAGATGAGGCATGTTGGACTCTGGGGACCTCTGTGAGAGGCACCGCGGCGCTGAAGATGGGTAGGAAATTGGGGGAGTCCTTGAAACGTCACACTTCATTTGCTAGACCACAAGCCTCACTGCAGCAAACCAGTGCACACAACCACACACGATCCCCACATACTCATAGTTCTGCAGGCCTGGGTTTACCTCCTGCAGAGCTTGTAAGTTACAAGAGAGGCTGATGAGACTCCTGTGCTGTCTAGGGGCCCAAAAGCCTCCTACAAGATGCCCGGGAATGATGCACTTTCCCAGGGACTGAAGGCCCCATTAACTTTACTAGACACATGACACATTAACTCTGACACTCAAGGCTCAGTGCTGCTTTAGTCACTTGAGCTCAAAGTATTTAAGCACAGTGGCACTGGAACAGTTTTTGGAGTGGGGCTAAGGGGCACCCCCCTTACCATTTTCCATGTCCCTCACTGCCCCTTAGAGCTGGGGCTGGCAGCCAGGATTCTGCATGAGGGGTTGGTGGGCAGGACTCTGAGGCTGTGTCTACACTGCAGAGTTTTGCACAAAATCGGCCGGTTTTGCGCAAAAGTTCATGGAGAGGCCACACTACAAGCACGTTTTTGCACAAGAAAACATACAGTAGATCACCAGAAGACAGGGCTTTTTGCACAAGAGTTATTCCTCTTTCTACGAGGAATAAGCCTTTTTGTGCAAGAGCTCTTGCACAAGAAGGCAGTGTGGGCGGACAACAGGGGTTTCTAGCACAAGAAACCCCTATGGGAAAAAGCACAGGTACTCTGATGTCCATTCTGTGAATGGCCATCAGAGCTTTCTTGAGCAAAAGCATCCATAGCAGTGTGGACGCTCTCTTGTGCAAAAGCACATGGCAGTATGGACGCTCTCTTGCTCAAAAGCACAGGGCAGTGTGGACACTCTCTTGTGCAAGAACTTTTTGCGGAAGATCTCTTCCACAAAAAGTTCTTGTGCAAGAAGCCTGCAGTGTAGACATAACCCAAGCCTAGAGCCCACATGTGGGGCCAATGGTTGGGTGGGACCCTGATGCCAGCAACTGAGCCAGGACCCTGGGCTGGCAGTGGAGCCTCCGGGTGCAGGACCTTTGGAGCTCCCAAGCAGAGGCAGCTGTAGCAGTTGAGGGCTCGGGAGGCAGAAGCAGGGTGGCTAGAATGCCCAAAACCTGGGGATGCTGCAACACCACCCACACCCCTACTGCCTGTGCCTGTGTTTAGGCATCTAATGCCCACTGGAATCAAGGCGGGTTAGGGGTCTAAATATCATTGTGGGTTTGGAGCACCAACAGCGTGACAGGTGCCCGAGGTAATGACCTGGCTCTCTCAGCATGCTTGGAATGCTGGGGACAGCTTCACTTGGGTAGAACTTACCGTTCTTTGTACCTTTCGCACCAGTGTCTCCACCGTAGGTCCTTAGACTTTCTCCTTTTGTAGCACCCTTGGCTGGGAAAGGCAAGCTCTGTCCATACCCTGTTAACCAAGACTGGGTGGAGCATTAGGTTCCAGACACACCTTTTGCCTTCTTTACCTCTCTTTGGAGGTTGAAGAACTTTGCTTTTTCTGAGAATGTGGGCTCAGTCTTCTTAGCATATGTGCAACATGCCTCAGGTGGCACATGACTAGGATCCATCGCCGAATTTGGTCTGCTGGGTTGGATCATTAGCTTTCCTGGCCCGGGCTGGGTACTGATGGGAAATTCAGTGACAACACTGAGCCATGCCTCCTGGTGTGCCACTGAGTGGACTCAGTGAAACACCCGCATTAGGCTAGCTTCCTTTAAAACAAGATGTATTTAAAAAGAGAGAGAGAATCAGATCCAAATAAGAGAAAGAGTTTGCCTGCCATAACCTCTTCTGAACACTTAGTAAAGCCCAGTGATAGAGAGCTTCGTTATAAAGGAGCGCAAAATCTTTCATGGGCTAAAAAGCAAAGCCTACCTCTCCTATCTGCATTTCAGCAGTGGCGCACGAGGGATTTCATACCCCCTCACAAAACCCTGGGAGGTAGGGAAGTGCTGTTCTCCCCATTTTCCAGAGGGACTACATGACTTGGCCAAGGTGACTCAGGAAGTTCATGGCAGGGTCTTGGGAACTCAGCATTTCTCTAGCCTCGAATGATCAGGAGCCCCCACTTACAGAAAATAGCCTTGATCCAAAATATGGGATTTGACCAAGCAGTTATGAAGGGAAGATGGGAGATGGTGCTGCTGAGGCGGGGTGTGAAGTTTGGGTTCTTTTACATGTAATCTCACCCTGAATGACTCAGCTTCTCAGTACTTGTTTTATGGCAATGGCAATGATTTTATAATAATATTTTTATTTACTGAGATATGCATAGCACCATCTTACAGTGTTTGTTTGGGAATAACAGTGCACATGTCACTGCATAGCCTGTGGCCATAACACCTCAGCATATGCAACTCAGCTCAGCTGGGCTGGTGCATGTAGGAGGTCTCCCAGGAAAACTAGGTGTGCTGAAAGAAGCAGTGCAGGTGACTTAGCACATGGGGCTCTTCACCCTTGAGCAACTACCAAGGGCAGTGCAAAAGAGACGGAGAGAGGTATATGGACTGTGCGAGGTCACTAAGGCTGAGAAGGGAAACTGATGTGAGGAATGTTCATTGGGCTCTGAATAGATTAACTGCATGTGTGAGACTCTACATCGCTAGGAGCTGGATTCTTCAGTCTGTGAAATGGGGAATCTCCAGCCAGTGTAAAGCTGGTGGGGGGAGCTATGCTGCCTTCTATGTCAAGTCTGCCACTTACTACAAGTTGGACCTCCCTGGTCCGGCATCCTCCGGACCTGCCCGGTCCCAAATGAGGGGATTTGCCAGAGCAGGGGAGGTACCTCGCCTCATGGCCTATGCTGCCCTGCGGTCCCCAGGCTAGGGCCCTGCTGTTGCTCTGGTCTGGAGTGCCACGGCTGTCATTGGGGCTGGAGCTCCCCAGCTACTAAAGCAAGAATGAGGCCGGGACTGGAGCTCTGCAACCAGGACTAGGGCCAGAGCTCCCTGGGCTGCTGCTGGGAATGGAGCTCCCGGGCTGCTGCTGCCTGAATTCCCTGCCGTGCTGCCCGTCCCTCTCCCAACACGGGGCTCCCGCCTGAGCTGCTGGCTCCCCCTACCATGCTCCTGCCCTGCTGCCAGACCTCCCTGTTCCTGGGCTCTGTGGTCTAGGAATATCTGTGGTCTGTGCCAGATCACGGATGCTGCCAGACTAGAGAGTCCCGGTTTAGGAAGGTACAACCTGTATTCCTTTTACTTCCTGGTATGTGGACATGGGAGCATATCGGTGGCAGGGAGAGGAGGCAGGAGTAGCTCAGGGGAAAAGAAGAGGGTGTGTCTAGAGGAGAGAGAAGGAGAAGGGTCACGGTGCAGTAAAGCCGATCCTCAGCAGGCATAAGAGCTTATGGCTGTGGCAAGTGTAGAAGTTGCATGATCCCTACAGCTTTAGTTTCCACCAGGGCTGGACAGCTGAGAATCAGGGGCCCACAGCCAACTCCCTCTCACTCCCCCCCCTCCCCTCCCAAGTTCCACACAGGCCCTCAGCAGAGAGCTGATCTCCATAGATTTCTGAACTAGGAGGAAGTATAGTGTGAGGATCCCTAGGTGCCTATGAATCTGGGTGTGAGGATCTGGGTGTGAGGATCCCTAGGTGCCTATGAATATCTACAGCTGCATGGAAACTGACATACTCTGACAGCAATATATATGTAGGCCCCCTTGTCTGTGTAGAAATATGGGGATTGTTTATGCGTGCTCTCTGTCTATGAATCTAAGATGGAATATGTGTGTAGCCACGCAAGGCAGCTGGGGTGCTGTGACCATCACTGTTCATAATCATCTCACTGTTTCCTTGTGCTTCCCTGTCTGTTGGACTCAACACTTGTCCCTTATATTTAGATTGTGAGCTCTTTGGGGGCAGGGCCCTCACCTAGCATGATGGGGCGGGGGAATCTAAGTCCTGTCTCCAGAGCAATAAGTCATAATAAAAGGTAGCTCCGATTCCGATTCTGTTACTCTTGTTGAGTAACACACTTAACGAGTGCCAATGAGATGGATAGAATACGCATGGAGGAACATATTACTCAGTGAGAGAGAAGTATTAGCCACTGTCTCTCAGTGAAATGCTCATCATTGGTTGTGTTTGTGGAAGTGAGAATGTTCAGGGAGGGTTACACTCATGTGTGGACCACAATGACTGCATTGTTTGTCATTAGCTGTAAAGCTTTCCACACTGAGGATGTTGGCTGAGCATGGACTTTAAAAAAGGAAATTTTTCTTCACTCAGTGCACAGTCAACCTGTGGAACTCCTTTCCAGAGGATGCGGTGAAGGCTAGAACTTTAACAGGGTTTGAAAAAGAGCTAGATAGATTCATGGAGGTTAGGTCTATCAATGGCTATTAGCCAGGATGGGTAGGAATGGTGTCCCTAGCCTCTGTTTCTCTGGAGGTGGGTGATAGGGGAGAAATCACATGAGGATTACCTATTGAGATCCCTCCCTCCGAGGTATCTGGTAATGGCCACTGTTGGCCGACTGACCTTTGATCTGACCCAGCATGGCTGTTCTTATGTTCTGCCTTTCACCTGGCCTATGTTTCTTTGACAAATTCTTATGTGTAATGCTGCCTAACTTGTTAGATGTGTTTTTAACCAGGGAACAGATTGTCATAATCTGGTGGCTTGTCAAGAATGTCCAATGGAGGCTTTTTAACTAGGCCTTTGGGAAAGGAGACTAGTGATCATTTATAGTGAGTAGATGCTAATGATACTTTCATCGGTATGGAGAGGTAACATTGTGCATAGTACTAAGCATGCTTTGTGCACGGGAGAGAGGGGGGTGATGCCCTGGCAGCCTGCCTTTTCAAAATATGGTTGCTTGTTTTGCTCTGTTTCCAAAGACAACACAATGGTTGGGACTTGCATGCTCAAGGACCATTCTAGTCTTTTAGATGCACTAACACACCTGCCATGTGTTCATATGTGTGCATGGCTGTGCAGCCTGAAATAGGAATGATTGTTTGTGTTGTATAAAGTTACTATGTTGTTTTCTGGCGAGGAAAATTTATGCTTGGCCACAGGTTTGGGTTGAGATAAGAACTGCAATGACCATGGTGTAACAATCCTTGGAAGGAAATATTTGTGTGGATTATTGAAATTGCTCGTGGTATGCAAGGTTTTCAGTGCCGCATTATTCCATCTAGTAAGGGCATGTCTGCTTTGCTCTGCACTTTGCACTACAGGGGCATGAACTGATGAACTGCGATGCGCTCCAAATGCCGAGTTATAACTCCTCTGCGTGGACACTGCAGGGAAGAGCATAAAGGCCCCAAGTTACAGAGAAGCACTTTGGGGGGCACTGTGTTTCACACCCTCATACTCCAAACTGTGGGGCAGTGTAGACTAAGGCCCTTAGTCTTTTTCTCATATGAAGTCTGTCACGCAGTGGTTTTCTGTTGCCATTTTGTGGAACGGGGAAGGGAATGTGATGCAACTCTGAGGCACATCAGATGAATGCATTAGAGCACTCCTGAAAAAAAGCTGAAGAATGGCTCTTGCACAAGAGGAGGTTTTTGCGCAAAAAGGAGCTGTGTAGACTGCTCCTTTTTGTGCAAAAGCCTCTTGCACAAAAATGGAGCCCCATTAATTATGCAAATGCAGTGTGGTGATCCACACTTCACCTCATTTGCATTTTTTTTTGCGCAAGAGAGGGCAGTATACACGTAGCAAGAGGGTGATATAGTACCTTGTATGGGACCAACTTCTGCTAGCGTGAGAGACACGCTTTCAAGCTGACAGTGTGTGTGTGTGAGCTTTCATGGGCACAACCCACTTCTTTTTCAGATGAGCTGGAAGCTAGAATGGAAATGATAGGAACTCAGAATTTAAAACAGAAAAAGAAGGGCCGAGGTGGGGGGAATGGTACCTGTGAAATGTAGTACCTGTGCCAATGAGGCTAATTAAGTGGGCTGGAAGTGTCCCATACTTAGCTTTGTATGTCAATGAGGTGTTAAATGCAGGGAAGGCTGGCTTTACAATGCGACATCCAGTTACTGTCTGGCTACGTCTACACTGGCATAATTTTCCGGAAATGCTTTTAACGAAAAAGTTTTCCATTAAAAGCATTTTTGGAAAAGCACATTTAGATTGGCAGAATGCTTTTCCACAAAAGCACTTTTTGCGGAAAAGCATCCGTGGCCAATCTAGACGTGGTTTTCCGCAAAAAAGCCCCGATCGCCATTTTCGCAATCGGGGCTTTTTTGCGGAAAACAGTACTGTGCTGTCTACACTGGCCCTTTTGCGCAAAAGTTTTTCGGAAAAAGACTTTTGTCCAAATGGGAGCAGCACAGTATTTCCGGAAAAGCACTGATGATCTTACATGAGATCGTCAGTGCTTTTGCGGAAATTCAAGCGGCCAGTGTAGACAGCTGGCAAGTTTTTCCGCAAAATCATATGATTTTGCGGAAAAACTTGCCAGTCTAGACACAGCCTCTGTGTTGAAGCCCAGGGAAACCGTGCCAGATTGGTATATGAAGGTCAGTTCTGCACTCTCACTCTGTAACCAGCGGGTGAGATTCCTTTGTAGAAGAATGGCTACTTTTAAATCCATTAGTGAATGCCCAGGCAGGTAAAAAAATTCCTCTACAGGTTTATGGGTGTTACGATTTCTGATGTCAGTCTTGGGTCCATTCATGCTTTGCCGTAGAGACTGTCTGGTTAGGTCTTCTTAGTCATTCTGGCTCTAGAGCGGTTCCAGGGGATGTCGGTGTAACACTTGGGGGGAGTCACTCATTCGTGGCTAAGCCTTTCACAGAAGTCCTCGAGGCTATGGCAGGCCGTATGGCAGCGTATAGATATTCTTCAGAAACAGCAGAGAATTTGCAGCAGGGTTCCTCAGTGTGACCACGGCTTTTGGCTGCATTATCCCTGCTTCTAGTTAGCCAGAGGGAACGTGTAGGAATAAGAAGAGTTTTCACACTATAAAAATACATATAACTTTTGATGCTATTTCCATCATACAGACTACACAGGCAAAATATCCAGAAGCATCCCATGATTCATACCTCTCTGACACATCACTGCTCACAGAGCCACTGGAGCAGCAGCTTTGGTGTAGTGTTTAGCTATTCTATAGGCATTTTCCTTTCTATCACAGCAATAAAGCTCTTATCTGTCTATCCCCCTCTCATGCTGATGGTGCATTCACTAATTTAAGGACTCGAGCAGGAGTTTTCAGAGCTTCTCAGGGGCATGAATAGATAGAGGGCTGCGTAATGGGGTGGGAGAGGCTGCCTGCAAATGAATTTTCGGAAGGGCAGGGGGTTTCTCTGTACTTTACTGCACAGGATGGCAGGTGCGGTTATTTCTTTGTTTTGTTGGGGATGTTGCTATTTCTTTTGTTTATCTTCATCACACTGAGTGTGGTTTTAACTTCTTGTAAGAGAATATGTGATGGTGTTTTTTGTGGTTTTGTTAACCCAATAATCAGCCTCATTAACGGCCTGTCCCTAGAAGTTCTCCCCACTGGGGGAGGGGGAAGGGGAAGGGGAAAGGCCCACTCTATAGTGGGGACTGCATTCAGGGCTGCGAGGGCAGGAGTTGTGGGAGGCAGGGGCAAGGCACCAGGGTTTGGGCCCACCCCTGCATTCACCAGTGACGGGAAGTGGAGCAACCCAAACCTAGCCAGATCCATTCTCCCAGTCCTCAGACACGTTGCTTGAAGGAATGGGCTTGGGAAAAGGAGTTTGGGGGAAGAGGAGGAATCATCCCCACACTCACCAGTGACAGGAAGTGGAGCAATGTGGCTGGGGTCCAATGGGGGTAGAGTGGAGCAGGTTGGGACTGGGTCCCTCTGCTTCCTTCCATAGCTGGTGAGTGCAGGGGTGGGCCTTATCCCTTCTGCCAGTGCCAGGCCCCTTTGCTAGTCCCCTGAACTGTATCCTTCAGGCAGAGGCGGATATAGCGCAGGGCAAACGGGGCGGCCGCCCTGGGCCCTGCGCTTCAGAAAGCCCCGCGCATGCGCTGTGGCGCCGCTGCGCATGCGCATGGCATCACTACACATGCGCCGTGGCAAAGGGGGGGCCCTGCGGAATTATGCTGCCCGGGGCCCTGCAAAACGGTCATCTGCCCCTGCCTCCAGGGGAGGGGGCTTGGGGAAAGAGGTGGATAATATCTCACCTGCTTCCTGGGGAGAGGGAGGGATTAACATTTGTAAAGTGCTTTGAGGGCCTTCAGCAGGCTAGTGGGTGTATTAGCTCTGTACAACAGCAGAAAGAAAAACACAACCGTTGCGAGATGCTCTTGGTGGAGTTAAGAAAAAGGTGATCTCTGGGAGAGACGCATCAGGAGACACCGTGTAACAAACACAACGAAACAGGCTGCACAAGGAGACCCCAAACAGGAAAAACGGTTGCTAAGCAGTATCGCTCCTAGGCATCAAAGTGCAGACAGGATGTAGGTGAGCTCAAAGTGCTGCAGCACTAGCACAAGGTACCTCAGCCTAGACATTTTGCACTGCAGTCATTAGCACCCTTCAGCTAGAACGTGCTGCTCTCAAAATTGCAGGCTCCCTGGTTGCACAGCTTAGCCTGGTCATGCAGCATATAGAGTTGCGCTTGCTAATGCAGCACCTGCCAGGACAACCCTCTGAAGGCCATGCAGTGCCAAGGAAAGGAGCAATCCTGTCTGCCTGCAGCAGAGCCATTCGGTGATGCCAGTGGGAGAGAAGAGCATTTTGAACTCAGGCACTGTCTCATGCGTCCATGCCACAGTCCACCTAACCCGTGATCCTGTCACACCGCTGTACCACAGCAAACCAGTGGTTCAGCTAGCCAAGTGGGCTGCCTTCCTGCCATAATCATAGCAAAGTAATCTGCTATGGTAGTGCTGTTCTTATGCAGCTGGCCCTGGCTTGGGAAGGGACAGGAAGTGGAGCAGATCCATGGGAAGAAGAGCAACAGGCAGGAGGGGCGGGTATGCTAGGCAGGAGAAAGCTTTGCCTTCCCAAACCACCAGCCTGGCCCCACCCACACTCCACCCCCAAAATGCCTACTCTAGTAGGGGTGGCGTGTTGCTTTCCCTGAGCGCCTGCCCTCCCTGAACTCCAGGGCTGAGGAGGCTAGGGGCTAAATTCTGCCAACCTTCCCCGTGCTCTTCCCTATTTGGAGTAGTTTATCTGGCCCATCATAGTTAGTCCCTTCCATGTGGGATGTGTCCATCACTACAATGTTTATCTGCTAGTTTTTATTCAATGGAAAGCCGTTCTGCTCCCCTGCGGAAGTGCCACGAAGGGAAGGAATTCCTGCACGTGTGCTGTTCAGCTCCACAGGCACAAATGGCACCCCAGCGTAGCCATGAATATTGAAAAGGGGTTAGCTCTTCTGATTGGCACCCCTGCCATATGGAGCTATGCAGCTGCAGAAGATGGCTGTATGAATGAGGCATGATGACATGATGATACCAGCCGTCCCTGGGCAGGATTCTGCCGGGAGACACTGGATGTGCTTCTGTTCTTTTCAGTACTTGTAGACAGTTCCAATATCACGAGTTACTGATGCCTTTGGGCGCATTTCTCCTCCCCATGTAGGCTGCTGTGATGCTGTGTGAGGAACTGTATTAATATGATTTAATCTGATGGCGTTTTAAGAAGGTGAACACATGGAGCTAGGAGCAAGTTATTACCAAGCTATTCATCTGGCCAGGCTGCTCTTTGAATGCTAATGAATGAATATTGCATTCTGTTCTGTGCACCACATGACCTGAAAGCTATTGACAAGCTGGAAGGAGTTCAGATGCCAGCAAGAAAAGTAATCAGGAGGATGGAAGGTTTGATTTAAGAGGCATGATTACAAGAGCTAACTGTGTGCGCTTGGATAAACGACAGCTAAGCAGGGACGTGACAACATTCTGCAAGTATCTAAATGGGAATAGCACAGGAAGGGACAGGAATGGCTAAGGCAAGAAGGGCCAGGTTTACTCTTCCGGAGAAAGTCGACCTAAGATATGTGACTCCAGATTTGAGAATAGCGTAGCTGGAGTCGACATACCTTAAGCTGAATTTCTGCTGCATCCCCATTGTGTGAAGTTGACAGGAGACACTCCCATTGACTTCCCTTACTCCTCGTGTGGAGTATTGGCATCAATGGGGTACCATCAGTGGTCGATTTAGCAGGTCCTTACTAGACCTGCTAAATCAAACCCCAGAAGATCAGTCTCCAGGGGTAAGTGTAGACCTGGCTGTACCATCTACACTTGGAACTCTGGCTCTGATTCTCATCCAAGACACATACTTGTTAGACCTCATTGAGATAGTATGTTAAAAATAAAAGCATGGCTGTGGTAGCATGGACAGTGATGAGTGGGGACTTGGGCTAGCTACTTTGCTTAAACACCTACCCACACCCCATGGGTACATACTGGGGTGGCTAGCCTGTTCCATGGCTGGCCACCACCCATGTTATCATGGTCACACTACTATTTTTAGCACACAGGCTTGATGAGAGGTAGCATAAGCATGTCAGCATGAGCTGGGACTCACACCCCTAGCTCCGAGTGTAGCTGGACTGTGGTACAGGAGGCTGGGGAGAGTGTGAGGGAAATTAAGTTGGGGAACATTTAGGCTGGACATGCCGGTATAATATAATGCCTAGAGAGACCCAGTTCCTTCTCATCAGCAATTTTTATTCCCTTCTCCCAGACTTCAAGTTGATAGGAAGAGTCCAGCTGCACGTATCCTCTGCGTGTGTGTGTGTGTGGGTGGGGACAAAGTCTTCTGTCCACTGATGTTCCACAATGGCAAGTTTGATGTCCAGGGGCCTTCTTTTGCTGGGCAGGAAATGACACCTCTTGTGGAAAACTAGTATTTCACACCTGCTCAAGCTTCACTCTACCCCGTGGGGATTTACAGTTTCAGAGCAAACACTTCATATAACCTCATACGGCAGGACACAGATGTTATCAGATTAATACATGCGGCATCTGACAAGCAGTTCATAAAGTCTGAACACTAAACACATTTTAATACACGTTAATTGTACTAACACAGGGGTGAGCCAGACTGGTTTTCAGCTATGCCTTCAGTGTTCAGTTGGGCCCTGTGGGCCTTGTTAGGAGTTGGCATCTGGTCTGCCAGAGTCACACCGTACACCCCCCTCGTACCTCCGAAGCCCTGGGGTTGGCCACTCTTGTCAAAGACAGGAGACTGGGCTAGATGGACCATTGGGTCTGACCTAGTATGTCCTTTCTTATGTTCTTCATACCCGGGAAGATTTCTGGACAAGGACATGCCTTTAGGTGTGGCACACATGGTGGCAGTCCCATCTCTTGCACATTTTACATTTAAACAAGACTAACCACTTATAAGGGTAGGAAACAATCTTGTATTATCTCCCAGGGCAATGGGCTGGCTGAAGATTAATCATGTTCCACTAGCACCTAGAAGCCTCCACTGAGATCAGAGCCCCTTGTACAAGGCAGCATTCTACCACTGAGTGAAAAAAGTTCTCACCCTTATGAGTTTGCTACCTACGTAGATAAAAGGACAAGATTAAGAGGGAACCAAAGGCATAGTGAGGAGATGACTTATCTCACTCACACCACACGTATGGAGCAAAGCTAGGAATAGAACTCAGCTTTCTAGTTGCCACCCACTCTACTGGACTTGGCTGCCTGCTCTAATGGACACGCTAGCAAGGTTTTTCTAATATCATGGTTTGTGTGGCTGGGCTGCGGCAGGCAGCATTGCTTGTGATCAGTGGGTGGCACTCTTCCCCCTGAATAAGTACAGAACCAATGCCCTTGCTTTCACACAGGACAGACAATCCTGTCACTTCTTCTAGTGAGCTCTGTATTGTACCTGCTTGTTTATTTCTCCCTGTCATTTGTTTTTTCTTTTCAGCACTGTCCTAGGCTTATGCCTTTGCACTCTGGCTTCAGATGCTTCTCTTCCTGCAGCCATGACCCGGCAGGATCCGCATTTCTATTTACCAGCCCAATTTTAACCTGTAGCAAGAGTGAGACACAAGACTAGTTAAGAGACGAACGTAATAGTGATATAGAGGCTATGTGGAGTGGCAGCAGGGGGAACGGGGCGAGATGGGAAGCATGGGGGCAGTCTGTCGTAGGTTGGGACACAGGGAAAGAATGCAGTGCACCAGGGACCGTGGAAGAAATCAGGGCTCTGCAGGTAGCCAAGGGATGATGCATATGGGGAATGAGAGCTATTCACGTGAATAACCACCAGCCTGGATTCATACTTCTTTAAAAACCCACATGAACTCTTTAACAATTTAGGCTTTGGCTGCTTCAGGAAAGGCAGTCAAGTTCTGAAGTGGGCCTGGCAAACATGGGCTAGCTAAGCCTCATCTGAACTCAACCACTTCGCCTAGTGTAGCTGCCAAGGTCGCATCCATTTTAGCAAGGTCAAATGATAGGTTTGGGGGTTTTCCAGTGTTTTCTCCCCGAATCCCACATTATGACCCTGGAAAAGGGGAGGGGCAAAGAAAGAAAAAAGAAAGGTGTTTTTAAAAAGAAAAAAGGGGGAGAAGGGAATCAGTTTGAAAAGAGTTACCACTGGTCAGACAGCTGTACACATAACCTACAACCAGGTCTGAGTTCAAATGCTTCTGAGGATGAGGGTGGAGATAAGAGGGCAGAAGGGTGGCTAATGAGTTGCATAGGGTGTAGAATGACGCTGCTGCATAGATCTTTGGTGTTTAGGGTTTGTGTCTGTAAGGGTGTGTCTACACTGCAGAGTTATTTCGGGATCCCAGAAATATCTATGCTATTCTGCATCTATTGAAGCAGCCAGTTATTTTGAAATAGATTTTGAAATAATGGGTGGCTTATTCTGACGTCCCGGGGACCCTCGAAATAATGGGCGGTGTATTCCAACATCCCAGTAGCTTAGTTTGAGCTAAGGGTGCTGTGTAAATGAACCAGGCTACAGTTTTCTGTGCAGGGATTTATTACTCAGTGGAAAGCAGCTGGCTTGTGATTCACGCATATCAGATCAGCCATTTCACATTTATCAAGGCCCGCTAGGCTGTGGCTCTGTTCAGTGGTGATGTGCTCAGGATCCTTAATTTGCCTTTTTCATTGCTGGGTCTGGATGCTAGTGAAGCTTCTTGACAGCTGAAATCAGGGCTGTCCTCTTGCACTTTGCTAGGGGTTATGCTCTGAATGCTGCAGGGAGATTTTGCCGGGGAAAGCACACATTGGAGGCAGAAAGCTGCAGACAAGTTGCTTCCCTCCCCAGTGATGCTTACAAGAGCACTGAAGGCACAGTGGGAGTCGTTGCTTTGCATTCACCTCTGTTAGTAACGATTTACATTTATGCAGCTCCTCTCAGCCCTGAGGATCCCAAAACTCCTTACAGCCTACATGAAAAGCTAATTTCACTCTCCAGTAAATGCAGCCAACTCTGGGACAGAGCACGGTTGCTACTTAACAGTGCATAGCAACCCCAGACAACAATTTGGAACAGGCAGCAAAGTTAACATGAAGTATAATAGCTAGCATGTGACATTTTCAGAACACTATGCTGTTATTAGCAGGATGAATTCTGACTGGCTGTGTCTAGACTGGCCAGTTTTTCTGGAAAATCAGCCGCTTTTCTGGAAAAACTTGCCAGCTGTCTACACACTGGCCGCTTGAATTTCTGCAAAAGCACTGTAAGAAATCAGTGCTTTTTGCGGAAATACTATGCTGCTCCCGTTCGGGCAAAAGTCCCTTTTGTGCAAAACTTTTGCACAAAAGGGCCCGTGTAGACATCTGAGATTTGTTTTGCGCAAAAAAGCCCCAATCGTAAAAATGGCGATCGGGGCTTTTTTGCACAAAAGAGCGTCTAGATTGGCCACGGATGCTTTTCCGCAAAAAGTGCTTTTGCGGAAAAGCATCCGTGCCAATCCAGACGCTCTTTTCTGAAAATGCTTTTAACGGAAAACTTTTCCGTTAAAAGCATTTCCGGAAAATCATGCCAGTCTAGATGTAGCCACTGTGTATTATTGTAGCACCTAGAGAGCTTGGCTGAGATCAGAGCCCCACCTTTATGCTATGAGCTGTCCATATGCTCAGTCAGACACAGCTTACATCTGTCTGTCTCCCAGAGCTTACATCCTAAAGAGCCATGGCACTTTTAGAGATGGGGAACAGAGAGATGAACTGATTTACCCAACTTCCCAAGGAAGTTTGTAGCACAGCCAAAAATTGAACCCACATCATCTGAGTTCTAATCTAATGCCTTAACCATAAGACACTCCTTTCTCCAGTTAAGTCATAATAATCTTCCCAACTGCCCAGCGCTATAGACATGCAAGTATTGTGCCCATTTTGCAGAAGGAGAAACAGATGGAGTTTGGTTAATTACTATGATCTGTACTGCAGTAGCACCTAGGAACAGCAGTCAAGGATCAATGCCCCATTGTTCTTGGTGCTGCATAGAGCCTACCAGAATGGGGCTTTTCCTGATCCTTGATTGGAGGTTCAAGTGACTTGACCAAGGCCACATAGAAAATTAGTTGCAGGACTGGGATTAGACTTCAGGAATTCCCAGCTTTGCACCCTAGCACAGTCCACTAGCTCATAGTGAAAAATCCTGCAAGCTGACTTTAGGGGTGAAGAATGTAATGGCCTAAACTGGAATTTACCCAGTAGCTGGCATAAATTACCCAGTAGCTAGCATACCCATTTCCTTATTGAATTCTTAAAACACGTGATCTTATTCTGTTCACATGTTATTTCTTTATTTCTTTCCCCTGGTGAGAGTAACCATGTAAGCCCTGGTCTACACTAGGACTTTATTTTGATATAACCCCCCCAAGGTCAAATTTATAAGCAGTGTCCACACTACCAAGCTTATTTTTTTGAAATAATGGGCCGTGGAATTTGAAATCTGTACTCCTGCTTTTCACCAGGAGTAACGCTAACTCTGAAATAGTTATTTCAGAATAATGGTAGTGTGGATGCTCTGGTGCCACCATTTTGAAATAATTACTCTCCAGAGTAATTCAGACTAATTACTCCCCAATGCTTCCTGGGGCTTTAAGTCCAAGATAGAGCATCCACATTAATGGAGCCTGCCTCGGACTAATTCCGAGACTTCCCTGTAGTGTGGACATGCTAATTCGAATTTGTTAAAGCAGGAGTTATTAAGTCAAATTTAGTAATTTTGCAATACTTTCCTAGAGTAGACACAGTTTAAATGACTCCTGTTAGTACAGAGGGCTGTGTCTCTTTTATTTCAGCCCTCTGGCTCTGATCTCAGCAGATGGAGGACACAGCAGCTCTTCAGCATTAGTAACCGCAGAGATCATGTATTCGCTTGGTGAAAACTGCTGACCGAGTCACTAAAATGTGTATGGGTTTCCTCCTGTTGAAAATATGAATGTGACAATTCACGGTAAAGTGCAAAAAAATGCCGTGCTGGGAAAATGCAAACAACCAAGCTGCAGAGATTGCTTGATGAGGAAAGATGAAAAGAAGAAATAGGCATGGCACGTGTGACAACTAACATGATGCCAGGAGGATGAGGAGTTATTCAGAACGGTACAAAGTGCATAGCTTGGAGTGATGGGATGAACGTGAGCCAAGGAAACTGTAGGCCGAATGTAACAGGAACATGCCTGACCACGAGATTGGTCCAGCTATATGTATCTCCCCCACACCCATCACTGCAGTAAGTGAAGCGTGTCGCTGTCTCCCAAGGAAAGTGATAGATGCTCCATTGCTTTGGCTTATTTAGAACGGGACTGGGCCAAACACTTAGGGCTAGATTGTGCCTTGGACTGCCTAGATACGCAGGGGTTTGAAGGGAAATTAGACACACTGTGCACAGGGCAGGCTACCCTGACCTAGGGCCCAGATGGTCAAGAGTAAGTGGGGACATTTTGCACTCACTACTCTGCCCAGGAACAGGCGAGTGAAGCGTGGGCACAGAATCAGCAGAGCCCTGACTTGATCCCACAATGTACCATTCAGTGCAGTGGAGCCAGAAGCCTCTCCTTTGCTGCTGCCATAGGCCATCACAAGCAATTACCCTCTCAGCGCAGGGAGGGATTGTAGCTCTTCGGCTACATCTACACTGCACGCCTCTTTCTGCAGCAGGTGGGGCATGTGTAAGTTACAGGCAGCACTTAAAAGCAAATGGCACCCACATGCTGTGCTCCTCTCCTGCCTCCCCCTCTCCTTTGCCAGAGCCTCTCCCTGCAGCTGGGAAGGCTCCTGCCCTGGGGAACTGCTTCTTACCTGTGGCAGGAGAAAGCTCCAGCAGTGAGGAGCTGCCAGAGCTATTCCTCACCCTAGGGCATGTCTACACGAGGGAGTTATTTGGAAATAAGTCCCCGTGGCGTGGGCACGCTATTCCGAGATAGGTGTTTCAGGAGTTATATTTTGAAATAGCCTGGTAGTATAGACATAGCCCTGCTGGAGTCTTTCCTTGATCCCGTTTCCCACTGCTGAAATCTTTTTCTCAGCCAGGGAAAACTCCAGCAGCTGGCAGGCAGCAGGACACTACATGGCTAAAAATAGCAGCGCAGCCAGGGTGGCAGGGCTTGGGCGAGTAGGGAGCCAGATAAGGGACATTCCTGGGTACATTCCCGGGTATATCCTTCAGGTGTGTCTGTTCTCTGCTCTGCTGGTCTCTACCCCAGAGGTGAAAGTAAACCCTGGTGCCGTGCTCCCGCAGGAAGCTGACCGGCTGGGGCACTTTGCTGCAGAGGGAGGGGGCGACGTTCCCTGCCTGGCTCCCAGGGCTTCCTGCAGCTTAGTGCTCAGCAGCAGGCAGCCAAGCAGGTTCAAGGGACTGGATGGGGGCCCCAGGAGTGCCCCAGTTTCTCTACCTCCCTGCCGCCATTTTGGAGGGTGGGGGTGCTGCAGCTACACATACTGGTCTCTCTGTGTTGCTTTTCTTCTCCTTCCTGCTTCTGTTGACTCTCAGCTAATGAGAGAAAGTGCAGAGCCTGCTGCATTCCTCCCTTGCTGCAACCCCCCCAAAATGGCATCCTTGCCCCCTGCACTCACCCCTACACCCCTCAGCCCCCTACCCTGAATCCTGCAACCCCCACATCCCCCCTGCTCTGGGTCCCCCACGCTCCCAGCCCCCTGCCCTGAGCCCCTCCTCAAACCCCCCAGTTTTGACTCCTACAACCCTCACACCTACAGCAGCCTGCCCTGAGTCCCCTCTCATGCCTCCCAACCTTAAAATTCCTGCTACCCCCCCACGTCCCGAGTCACCTGCCTTGAGCCCTCCACAATTAAATTTCTTAGAGATATTGTCATATCATACACCCTCCATCTGTCTGCCCTGCCCCCGCCCACCCTTTCCACAAGGGTGTGATACAACAGTCCCTGTAAGAAACGTAAGTTACTTTCATCCCTGCTTTACATGCCACTGAAAGAATCATGCTGTGCATAGGGAGCCTTTACTGCACAATTCCTTCCCTGTGCAAGCTCCATGCTACCCCATCACACAGGGCTTGTGGCAAAGCCATAACCTAGCTCCTTGAACTGTAGAGGGGTCAAAAGTGTTAAGTTACTATTTATACCCAGCGGAATCTGGGATGTATGACAGCTCAGAATGAGAAATTTATCTCAGAGGGGCAAGGAAGACTTTGGGGTTCTTTTGCCTTTTAAGTTGCTCCCAGTAGCACAAATTCTGCCACTGGACTGTGATTGACAGTTCCACTGATGACAAACCAACCAACCAACCAGAACAGAATTCAGCTCCCTCTCCCACAGATGTACTATCTGGATTCTTCGGGTTAGTCCAAGAATATCATACTAGTAATCTGCTCTGGTTCCCCTTTGACCACAGTGAAATTCAAGGTCTTTTCCCTCATTGTTGTGTCTTTACACAACAATAAGGATAGGCCATAGCCAAATGGATACGGCTGGGTTCTACATTGCCTTGTTTACTATCTACGTACAAAGTACAAGGTATAACTAGACTGCTGCTCTTGCTAGGTTCTTCAGCAAAAGAAGATAGGGCTAGAGCATGGGTTCCCAAACTGGGGGGCGTGAAGGAATTCCAGGGGGGGTGCAAGGTGACCCAACCCCTCCACCCCCAGTCAATTCCCTTGCTATTTTTGTTTTTTGGTCCCGGTCAGTTCCTTTTGCTGCTGGGGGGGGGGGAGGGGGACATGAGGGTTTCTCAAAAATCGAAAAAGAGACATGATGCCGAAAAGTTTGGGAACCACTGGGCTAGAAGGTTCCCAAATGGTTTAAAGGGATACTGACTACACTGCCCCCATGTTGTGCAAAAAATATGCACCTCATTTGCATAATTAATGAGGCTCTGTTTTTGCGCAAGAGGCTTTTGTGCAAAAAGGAGTCATCTAAACAGCTCCTTTTTGTGCAAAATACCTGCTCTTGTGCAAGAGCCGTTTTTCCTGAAAAAAAGTAGCAGAATGGTTCTTGTGCAAGAGGAGTTTTTTGTACAAAAGTCCCTTGCGCAAAATGGTGGCTCATTAAGTATGCAAATGAGGCATGGCGATATTAACCACTTCACCTCATTTGCATATTTTCTTGTGCAAGAGAGGGCAGTGTAGACATAGCCCCCATGAACATTCAAAACCCTTGATGGGTATGACCTTTGATATCTATGGGTAGGGCTACCCAGAGGCGCTATTTTAGGATAATGTCCGTTATCCCAAAATAGCGTTCTGAGCATCTTAACAGCAAGCCCAATATTTCAAAATACATTCGAAATTACGGGCTTGTTATTCCGACATCCCGTAAGCCTCATTGCACGAGGATTAAGGGACTCATCGGAAAAGCACTCTATTTTTTTTTGGGAGGAGGGGGTTTTCGGTATTTTTGGTTAAACCATCTGGCAACCCTATTTGTACAATGAGGGTTACAGGAGTCGCAGTAAGAAGTCCTCCAGCTTGACAGTATTTTGACATTATGTCAAAATAACTGCCTGCTGTGTAGATGCGGACTAAGTTACTTCAGAATAATGTTGCTGTGTAGACGTACCCTGAGTGTAATGGGGTGGAGCTGTGGGGAAGGGGCAGAAAAAAGAGGGGCTATGGGTGGGGCTGCAGGTGGAGGGGTCAGAATGGAGGCAGGATCGCGGTTGAAAAGGTGGGAAGGGCTCCCTCCCACCAACTCTGGCCCAAGGCCCCAGGAAACCTTAATTCACCCCTGGGTACAATGCAGGAAAAGAAAAATGAAAAACCTTGGAGTTCATGGGAAGACACCAAGATGCCCTGGCTGTTAAGTCCCTCCTTCACTCTTCCCACACCCTGCTCTGAACAATCATGAATTACTGTAGTCTGAGAAGGAAAGGAAAAAAAAACCCCTGCTGCAAACTTTAAGAGAGACAAGGTTTGAAGTGAAGTCCAGAACGGAGAGACAGTCTTAAAGGCGGAGGACTGGCTGTGAATGGTGGAGCCTGGCTGGGACAGGGGCATGCTGGGACACTGCTCAAAGGCAAGAGGTGATTTGTACTAGACAAGGGATTTTATCAAATATAGAGATGTAAAGCCTCAGGCTGTGTCTTTATGTTTATTTTTTCTCTGTAACTGGCATGTATTTGCTTCCCCTCCTATTTCGTCGTAGAAGCTGTACTGTTACAAATATAAAGAAAAGTTTTACAAGAAAATTACCTCAAGCCGGTCTCTGTTGTACACACATTGTGGGGTGCATGTGGCAAAGTGGGCTGATAACTGGAGAGGAGGGACTGGTTTCACACCTTTGAGGGAGATGAATTGTAGGGGAAGACCCCAAGTATCTGTTATTTAAGAACTTGGGTAAATGGATTTGGGAACACTCAGGACCAGAAGGACTTTTGGAGTCACCCTGTGAGGAGTAATTAGGCTGATGGAAGCCAGGGTGAGACTTTTATGTTTGTGGGCTGACCATTGGTTTGAGGGTTCTGCACCATCGCAGTACAGCATTAAGGCACCCAATATTACTAGGCAGGAAGTGAACCTCTTACTGGTCTGGGTGAACCCCAAGACATCACAAAGTCCTGTTTAGCCTAGCCTAAAAGCCACCCTAGTTGCCATTCTGATTTGGTGCTTTGCTCTCCCTCTCACCCTAGGCCTGAGCCCAAGGCCTCTAAAGTCAATAGAAAGACCTCCATTGATTTCAATGGGTTTTGGAACAGGCCCCCTAAAAGAAAACATTTTACATTCAAAATCAGAATGAAAAAAAGAGCACTCCAGTTCAGACAGTTGTCAATGTACATTTTTGCAACCTGACTGCATGGATTGGCAGAACACAAGTCAAGGTACATTTCCCATAAGAGTCCTCCTTGCCTTTGGGAGATTATTTTGTATGCTAATTTGATTTTTCAGCCAAGGAAGAGGCTGGGATTTCAGAGGATTTTTTTTTAAAGGACACACCAGGCTTTCATTTTGGAAAGGACAACATTCTGGAAAATGGTTTTTGCTGGACATTGCAGGAGGGGAGCCATCAAGCTTTCATCTTTGTTTATTAAAAAGTGGCACAGGGCAGACTATTCATTATGATTATTGAGCCAGCCTGTCCAATCGCATACATCAGTGTAAACTCAGAGGAACTACTGAAGTACATCCTGATACTCTCCCATCTGACAGAGCAGCCATTGGGATCTTATTTGGAACACAGTAAATTAGAATCACCGTTGCCACTTTATGCATCTGATAAAGTGGACTCCTGCTGAGAAAAGCGTATGCCCAAATAAATGTATTAGTCTTTAAGGAGTCACAGGACTCCTCATTGTTTTTGTTGAAACAAACAAACATGGCTACTCCACTGAAACGAGCCACCTTTGAGTTGCTTTAATTTATGTTGTATTTCACATGGGAGCCTGGCTGGGCCTAGGGTCAGTGACATGTAAAAATATCAACTATCTTCCAACACTACCCTCAGACCTATATGAAGCAGTGCTCAGCCAGCCCAGAAAACCTGTCTCCACATCATTAAGTTTGCATTAGACTATAAAGTCTGAGAGTTCTTAGGGGAAGTCTCGGTGGATGTAACAACCATGTGGAGCTCCAGAAATACATGTAAGTAACACAAACTTAGACACATTATTCAGGGTTAGAACTGAGCATGTAACTGGTTTTTTCATTTGGTGGCTGAATTGAAAAATCTGGGGCAAAAAAATCGACAGACTAACGATATCCTTATACATCCTGAGCAAACCCTATGGAATAAAATACACTTTATTGAATTAAGTTAAACCTTGTACAATTAGGGTTAATATATTTGGGGTACATTGTATTAAAAATGCAAGTGAGTGTTCTTGTAGCATTGTATGTAACTTCTCTAGTGGGAGGGCTGCTAATGAACTTCCTTTATTATCAACATTTGAAGCCTCCCCTTGGAGTGGTTTGAATATACTAGTTCATACTGATTTAGAATGGCTCCTCATTACAATAAGTAATTCACCCCTCAGGTACTCTCATCTTCTCATCACTGTTGGAGGTGAGCCACATTCACCCTGGTTTAATTAACACTGTTGTTACTCACGTCTTCATATCCCTGCTTTTCTTTCACTTCAAGCCTCTGAAGAAGTGAGGAAGTGAGTTGTGTCTCACAAAAAACTTATGCCCTAATAAATTTGTTAGTCTTTAAATTGCCACCTTGTTTTTTTGTTTGTTTTTAGTTCAAACTGGTTTCGCCAGAGAAAAATAGACAAAGGAAAGAGTTTTGAATAAAACAAAGTCTTCCAAATTCAGCAAGTCAACATGGACCCCTGATCCGGGGAAGGGAGGGCAATCCTTAAGATAGTATTAGAAGGACTAGGTCTGCCTAGAATTGATGTTAGGGTAAATTCTGATAAGGCTGTTAACATTCATATATGTTCTTTTATGGTGTTAATATGCTTTCTCTGTAATGCTGTTTAAGAATTTGCTCTTGGAAATTCCTGTTCTGTCACTGGTTTTCTTTGTGATCTTGGTCAAGTCACTTACGATCTGATTCCCTTGTGTTAACTTATATCAGTAGCAGTCACTCTGGATAGGTATACACAGCAACGTTATTTTGGAACAACTGACGTTATTTCGAAATAGTGTGCGTCTACACTGCAAGCCATTATTTCGACATAATGTCGAGGTGGAGGACTTCTTACTCTGACTCCTGTAACCCTCATTTTATGGAGGAGTAAGGGAAGTCAAAGGAAGAGTGTTCTTCCTTTGACTTCCCGCTGTGTAGACAGTGAGAAAAGCCAAATTAAGCTATTTTGACTCAAGCGACACAATTGATGTAGCTGAAGTTGCGAAGCTTAATTTGACTTTTCCCTGCTGTGGAGATGTGCCCTCTGTTATCAGTCTCTGAAAAGAAAGCAAGCAGGTCTGTTTGGGCAGGTTGTCTTTGCTGGCAACACACAGTGGAGTAGGGAACTGGGGCTAGGTCTAAACTGCGGCGTTTTTGCGGAAAAAGCTACGCAAAATGCGCTCCTCATTTTGTGTAGATTTTTCTGCCTTTTTTTTCTGGAAGAGGCTTTTCCACTATTTGGCCCTGTTTAAATGGCCAAATGGCAGAAAAGCCTCCTGTTTCGGTGGAGCCCCTTTGCCTCATGAAAGGAGGTATACAGGGCTCCCCAAAAGAGCGCGTTTGCTCTTCCACGAAAAAAAGCGGAAGAGCAAATGTGTTCCCTGGATGCAGTGGGGTTTTTGCGGGCAAAAACCCCGTAGTCTAGACATAGCCCGACCATTCAGCCTGAACTATCCAGTCAGGAGGGAGACCCAGAAAGGAACCAGCAGAGGAGTTGGCAGCTGAGATTGGGTGTCTGTGCTGAGTCCTTGGGTGTCCTTATTACTGATGGAGACCTGAGGTGCAGTTGCCTTGGATAATGACAGTTTCCATCACCCCCAAACTGCATTTTTTAGCAAATGTGCCATTTAACTGAAACATTTCTTTCCTAGTCCACTTATAGTCACTTAAACCAGGGGTGGGGAGCCTCAGGCCTGGGAGCCGGCTGCAGTCCTCGGCTTGCCAGGATCCAGCCCCTCAGGCTCAGTCTCCCCCCCCCCCCCAGTGCTGGTTTAGTAAATTCAGTCCTTCAGATTTGAAAGCAAAACATGCTCATTCTCATGGGCGGCCACCAGAGAGAATGGCTGGTATCACAGAGTTATTTAGCCCACGGCTCTTCTAATTTCATTGTACAAGCTAGCTTTCAAAGTCTGTGTTTTCAGGACTCACAGCCTGGCTGCAGTGTGGTAAATACATCAAAGGCTAGACTAGCCAGATGCCACAACATTGATGCTGATGCCTTTTGATAGGCTGCTGGCTAAAGCAAGGATCCCATAACTCTGTGACCCTGCGGGATTTATTGGCAACTAATGGGCTGTAAGTTACAGTTACATTGATTTTTTTTAATTAAAAATAAATGCCCACAGTCAGCTTTGCTAATACTTGTACCTGCCTTAGAAGAGGGATATAAATGTTTAGGTTTGTGCTCATTAGAAGTAAAAACCTGCCACCTCATAGCTCTCTCCTCCCTGATAGTTTCAGGAACAGAGGAGCCAGAGGTGATACTTGAGGACTGACAGTGACATCTTTGGGCTTTGAGCTGCCCCACTGAATTAACTCCCGATCTCTCTGTCCATACTAATCAAAGCCATGCAGCCACATTGTGGGTGGGCTGCAGCAGTATCTAACCAGTGCACAATATGCTGCACAAGGGTGGGGAGAGGAGACATTGTAGCCAAAAGGACAATGGCAAACCGGTCCTCCTATGTAGACATGCATGAGACCATAGGGGATCAGGGCCTAAGTGACTTGACCAATGTCATAAAGGAAACCGGTGGCAGAGCAGGAAATGGCTCCCAGGTGTCCTCTAATCTTTGTACACAGAAGAGTGTGCAAGAAAGGGCAGTGATGGATCTCATTGCTTTGGAGTGAGCTTCCCTCTCCCTTTTACTGAGAAATAGCCCAAATCTGTTCACTATCACGACATGATTCCATCATCATAGACTACTAGAACTGGAAGGGACCTTGTCAAGACTGATTCCCCACTCTGGTACAATGAATGCAGAAGTGGGGGGCCTGCAAAAGTACCCCAAAACCTTATTTTTCCAGGCTTTTGTCTAAAGCTTCCCCCCAAAATCCTAAAAACCTAGATTTGGGGGATAAAAATCCGCTGCCACCATCAAGTGCTTTTGAACCCACAAACAGGGGTGGACACTTGAAACCAACCCCAGGGCACCCCAAGCTCTTTTCCCCAAAGAGCTTGAAAAAGAAGAGAGAAAATACAAACTGCAGTCTGTAGCTGCTATCCCCTAGCCAGAGACATGCAGATCCCACAGACAGATTTTCCAGGACACAGAACTGAACCAATACCAGGTTAATAAAAAAGAAAGAACTTTTATTATCAAATAAAACCAGTTACAAGCATAGTTGGATTGGCTAGATCAGGAGTCTCCAAACTTTTCAGCCCGAGGGCCGCATTAACTATCAAACAGCAGTTCGGGGGCCGACTACACACTTGAGGTCCAAATAAAAAACAATCAAAACATGGATGTTGTTTTTAATTATTTATTTAATATTATTTTATTCAGTTATTATTTAATAACACATTGATACACTACACATGAACACCTGTATTAGTGTGAATGGTGAAATTGTTTCCTGGATGCCAAAATAGCAGACATTTCTGGCTTTAGATTTGTTGTCCCTAACATCAACAGTGACCTGAGATTATCATCGGACAAGTTTGTTCTCAAATTGTTCTTCACATATTTCATTCTTGAAAATGTTTGTTCACACAGGTATGTTGTTCCAAAGATTGAAAGGTACCTTGATGCAAAAGTTTTGACATTAGGAAAGTCTTCCTTGGGCAAAAACTGGTAAAAACCCACCAGTCCTATTTTGAACTTGACCCGAAACAATTTTTAAAAATTCTTATGATTTCTTAAGTTAAACTTACGTGAATATAGTGTGCAAATATATCCACTTATGGTAGAGAGATTGTTGCTTTTAATGTTTCCTCTTCAGAATATTCGCCTGCGAATCCGTTTCTCCCGGAAGGGGGGGGGGGCTTTCCCCCCTGCTCTCCCCTTCCTCTGCACGCTGTCCTCCCCTCCTGCTTGCCACCGCTCACTCCTTCCCCCCCCCCGGGCGGAAGGGGTCACCTTTTTAAAGTTCCCGCCGGGGTTCACGTTCCCCCGCACGTCGCCGGGCGGGCGTTACCACCACCGCCCATCCTGCCCCCTGATTGGCCGGCTGCCCTGTCAGTCTGGGCGGGGGAACGCCGCCCGTGCTAACCCCCGCCCCCTGCGCCGTTTGCCGCCGCGCGGCCGCTTGTCAGCGGAGCGGCCCGCTTCTCCTGCCCCCGGCGGTCCCCCCCCCCCCGCGGCAAGAAGGGACCGTTCGGCGGCGCCCCAGGGACAGGCGGGGGTCGCCTCGTCACACCGGCACGCGGAAGAAGGCGGGGCCAGACAAAAGGTCTCCACGGGCCGGATGAGAGGGCCTCGCGGGCCGGATGCGGCCCGCGGGCCGTAGTTTGGAGACCCCTGGGCTAGATGGTAAGAGCCACCAATTAATAAACTCATTGGGAATTCCACCATGGGCCAAAATTGAGCTGCAAAAGAGAGGAAAACCCATTTCTAACAGCACAGACATCAGATTCCCAGTCAGAAACCATAAAACAATAAAACCAAATGGATTTAGCTAAACTTTACCCTACTTACAGATGGTGAAGAGTCTTTTCTTGGAGAGAGATATGTGGTCTGTCCCCCTCAGTATCTGGAGAGTCAACTGCCTCCGAGACAAAGGAGGGAAAACCAAAAATTCCTTTGTCTCAGTTTGAAATCTCTATCTGCATTTCTATTGTCTAACTGCTACCTAGCTAGGTACAGTTAACCCCTTAGTCCCCAGGCTGCTGGCCATCCCTCATGGTAATGACAGACCTCAAAAGGTCATCAAATCCAGTCCTCTGCCCTCATGGTAGGACCATCTTCTTAAAGGAGAAGCTTCGTCTTCCCAGAGAAGCTGTTGGAGCAGCAAATATTGTTAGTGATAATGTCTAAGGAAAAACAGGGATTTGATTTTTGTTTTTTTGGTTACTTGTTGAGTGTTACATGTTATGGGGCTGCTGTTTCTCCTTTTGATGCACTGCATTTTTAAGAATGTGCCAGAGGGACCTAGTGTTTTCAGGAAGGTGCCTCATACTGTTATTTTTATAGAGCTAAGACTAAGGTCACGTCTACACTTCAGGGCTAAAGTTGAATTAAACTATGCAACTTCAGCTATGTCAATTGCGTAGCTTAAGTCAAAATAGCTTAACTTGGCTTTAGGCACTGTCTACACTGCAGAAAGTCAAAGGAAGAACACTCTTCCTTCCACTTCCCATATTCCTCATGAAATGAGGGTTACAGGAGTCAGAGTTAGAAGTCCTCCAGCTCGACTTTATTTCGAAATAAATTCTTGCTGTGTAGATGTGTGCTATGTTATTTCGGAATAATGCCAGTTAGTCCAAAATAACACTGCTGTGTAGACGTACCCTAAGTGATTTGGATTTATCGTCTACTACTTCAAAATGGACCAGAGACCTCTAAGGATAACGAAATGTCCCAACTTGTAATGCAATTGTGTGGTGCTCCTAATCCTGTGCTCCTCTGGAGCCCTGATTGGCAGGAGGATGAGCCGGCATGGAAAGCTGGCCTGTCTGCCCCCACAGAGCTCTTGGAAAGAGCTGGCTGCAACTCCAGCCCTACTTCCTACTGCCACTTCTCTGACATTGAAAGATGAGATTTGCCTTTTTGGAGCTAGGGCTGCACAGCCTGCTAGACAGGCCATGTGCCACAGCCAATGCTGGTACACAGCATGCCAAGAACCTGAGCACAGGGCAGGGAGACAGCCTGTCTTTGTTATCCCTAGGAGCTTGAAGCACTCAAGAGTCAGCCAGAGCCCAAATGGTTCCATTGCCTGATTAGTGACTAAGGGGCTAATGCTGTAAGGCAGTGTTTGTCAACCAGTGGTACTGAGAAGTCTGGGGGGTACGTCAACACAATTGAAATGTGAAGAAAACTGAATTTTTGTGTTAAGTTTTACAGCACTTTGTTATTTTTGTACTTTTTTCACCCAAATATGTCATCGCCTGCCCAGCTACGATTAAGTTGTTTAAACAAATGTGTTGCAATGGTAACAAAAAAAAAAAAAATTGTGTGTCTGAAAACTGTAGGTACTGGGGATACTTCTAATTTTTTTTAAAGGGGGTACTTTATAAAAAAGGGTTGAGAAACACTGCCGTAGGGTACTGGGGCTGCCTGTTTTCTGACAGAAGAACTGTTGCTGATAAACAGGATTGATATTACTCATACAGGCATTGGTGTCATTTCTGGGTGAATTCCTCTCTCCCCAGTGGTTGTGGTGGAGACAAGGGGCGGGGGTTTGGTTTGAGCTACCACCAGAGGGGAGCCCTGCCGTGCCATGCTTCTTTATGGGGAGGACAGTGCTTTGCTTGCTGCTTCGTAGTGGCCTCCATCACAGTGGCTCTCCTGAACCCTGACAGTGAGTTAGCCGCAACCCCCACCCCCCCGACATCACTCTCTGCATAGACTGAAAGCTCTCCTCCGCACTTATCTGCCTGCTGCCATCTCACCACCACACACGTAACATGACCCCTCTCTATATGCGCCACCAAACACAAACCTTCTCCAGCCCCTCTCCCTGCACCCTCCACTCCAGGAAGGAATCTGTTTCCCAAGCCAACAGGCTACTGTTTCTTTAAGTATCACTTGTTCCACATTTTCTGCATGTGTTATCAGCTACCTTCCCTGCTGTGCCCACAACTTCCGTTTTGGCCTGGGCCTGTCATCCCACTGAAATGAGTACTTGCTAACTTTCGCAACCACTCTACATGGAGCACCTGTCTATTTACTGCCTTGCAAAGAGACAGAACCTGGGCGTCAATATTCATAAATGAATTCTAGTGATGGTGGAAGATACCGGAAACTGAAATCCTCCACTAATCAACATGACATGGAGGGACCATTTCTTGATCTGAGGAAGTGGGTCTGGCCCACGAAAGCTCATCACTTAATAAACCATCTTGTTAGTCTTTAAAGTGCTACATAGTCCTGTTTTTTGTTTCAGCTAGACTAGACTAACACGGCTACATCTCTATTACTATTTGGCAGAGAAAGCTTAGTTTAGTCTCCATTAATTTTTTAGTCTGTGTCCTCTTGCCTGCAGCTGTCAGTGAGAGTGACATTGCTGCTAGTTCTGATCCCGCTAGGACCTCATCCCCCTAGGTCTACACTGCAGGCTTCTTGTGCAAGAAGCCTTTTGTGCAAGAGTTTTTGCGCGAAAACTTCTTGCACAAGAGCACGTCCACACCTCAAAGCCCATTGCAAAAGTGATGTGCTTTTGCACAACAGGGTGTCCACACTGCATGGACATACTTGCGCAAGAAAGCTCTGATGGCCATTCTCAAAATGGCCATCAGAGCACCTGTGCTTTTTCCCTCTGGAGCATCCACACTTGCCTTTTTGCACAATAGCTGCAGCGCAAAAGGGAGTTATGCCTCATAGAAGGAGGTTTACCTACACTGGCAAAAGCCCTCTGTTCTGCTGTTTTACTGCTGATTTACTTGCGCAAAAGCGCATTTGAGGTGTGGATGCTCCGCAGGTTTTTGCAGAAAAACCTTGTAGTATAGACGTAGCCCTAGTGTCTTAGCACTTCACAGTCTTAAATGTATTGATTTATCATCACAGCACTCTGGGTGCTGCTATTTCCATTTACAGACTAAGTAACTTGCCCAAGATAATATATGAAGTCTGTTTAAGGTTGCCAACTTCCTAATTGCATAAAACTGAAAACCTTTGCCCCACCGCCTGCCCTGACCCTTCTCTGGACGTCACCCCCCCTTGCTGCATCTCCCCTCCCCCCATCATTTGCTCTCTTCCACCCTCACTCATTTTCCCTGCAGATATGTCTATACTACAGAATTGTATTGGAAAAACAGCCATTTTTCCGACAAAACTTGAGGAACCTCCACACTGCAATTGCGTTCTGCAAGAAAATTGAAAGGGGTTTTTCTGGTATTGGTAATCCTCATTCCATGAGGAAGAAGCCTTTTTGCAAAAGGCATGTGTGGACAGGGAAGAAGGAGTTCTTTCGGAAGAAGAGGAAAGAGGAAAAAACACAAGTGCTCTGGTGGCCATTCTGTCCATAGCAATCACAGCTTACATGCAAGAGGGCGCCCATTTAGGATGGACGCTCTCTTTCGAAAAAGCAGATTGCTTTTTCAATGTGCTTTTGCAGTGTGGACACTCTCATTCGGAAGAAGTTTTTTCGGAAGATCTCTTCTGAAAAACGCTTCTTCCGAATGAAGTCTGTAGTCTAGACATAGCCTGAGCTACAGCAGGAAATTGGAGTGCAGAAGGGAGGTGAGGGCTCCAGTTGGGAGTGTAGGCTCCAGGTGGGGCCAGAAATGAAGAGGTTGGATTGCAGGAGGCGGCTCTGGGCTTGGGCAAGGGGTTGGTGTATAGGGGTGAGGGCTCCAGCAGGGATTATAGGGTCCGGGATGGGTCTGGAGATGGAGGCTTTGGGATACAGGAGGGGACTCAGGGTTTTGGAAGAGGGTTGGGGTGCAGGAGGTGGTTGGGAGTGCGGGGTCCTGGTGACACTTACTATGGCTCCCAGGAAGCAGCCAGCAATTCCCTGCATCCCGTAGACACAGGGATTCTCCATCCATGCACTGCCCTCATGCCTGCAGGAACAGTTCCCACAGTTCCAATTGGTTGTGTGTTCCTGACCAATGGGAACCGCAGAACAGGCATGCCATGTGCTGCCCTCACCCCAGATTGCCTGGCAGCTGCTTCCAGGAGCCATGCAGAGCCAAGGCAGGTAGAGAGCCTGTCTTAGTCCTGGGTCCCTTCTGTGCTGCCAACTGGACTTTTAAAGGCACAGTCAGTGGTACTAACTGGAGCTACCAAGATCCATTTTCAATCAGGAATTCCAGTAAAAAATCAGAAGCCTTGCAACCCTAATTCTGCAGTGGATTAGGGAACAGAGGCAGGTTTTCCCAAGTCACAGGTTAGCACTCTAACATTCTACCTTCTCTGACCCATCCTTCCTTTCCATTAAGAACGAATCAACAGATGCACATTCATTTCCCATAGACCACTATAAAACAACCAAACGGTGATGCCTCTATTGATCTGGGTAAGATGCCATGCAGCAATTTAGAATTCACAAGGCCCTGAGCCACCCAGTCCCAACCAAAACATCCTTTCTTGGTATCTTGTCAGGAGAATGGCTTATGGAACAGTAGAACACATCGATCCAGATCACTGAACAGCTGGCTGTGAATCCTGAGGTATGGGAGATAACATTTTATGTGGAAATGAAGAAATCATGGCTACCTGCAAAGGATCCGAAGTGAGCTCCTCTACTTTTTTTTCTGGGTGAATCTTTTGCAGTTGATTGGCTCGCACAGAAAAGCTGCATTCTTCTCACAATGGTGACAGTTATGCGAGCAAGAAAGCCTTGCTCTTGGCAGACCCTCGTCTGCTAAAAATAGACGTGACTGAAACAAATGGTTTAGTTCTGTATGTAAAATATGTGTATATAAGCTGAGCAATCTATGCTAAGCTTCCAAGTCATTCATTGGAGCAGGGTCCAAATAGCCTTGACAATTGGTTTTCAGACTCAGAGATGGCCTGGAAACTGTCGCTGGTGAAAATCCCCTCATGGAACTGGCCAGGAGACAAGCATCTATGAGTTGCTGGTCCTACCAGTCAACCAGGCACTGTCAATCTGAGTGTTCTGATGATTAGAACACAAATCACCAAGCCGGCTCTGATTCTTCCTTGCAGATAGACACCAGCGAGGCATGACTGCAGCTTGATGTGCCTTTTCACATAGGTTATGTCTACTCTACCAGGTCATTCTGAAATAATAACTCCTGAAATAACTATTTCAAAATAAGCTTTTTCCTTTTGGGCACATCTACACAGCAGGGCTAATGCCGAAATAAGCTTGCAACTCGAGCTATGTCTGTTGTGTAGCTGAAGTTGAAATAGCTTTTTTCAGCTTTTGGTGCTGTCTACACAGCAGGAAGCCTGAGATAGCGCACTCTTCCTCCGACTTCCCTTATTCCTTGTAAAATGAGGGTTACAGGAGTTGGAGTAAGAAGTCCTCCAGCTCGACATTATTTCAACATTATGTCAAAATAACTGCTTGTAGTGTAGACATGGACTATGTTATTTAGGAATAAATAACATTAATCCAAAATAACACTGCTGTATAGACATAGCCCTTCACAAGCAGGACTTATTATTTCAAAATAATACACTCTTTATTTAGAAACTAGCCAATAACCCGTCATACAATGGGATTTTTTGGGGCTCTCCTCCATGACTGTGAGGGACTCCAAGAAGATCTCACCAAACTGAGTGATTGGGCAACAAAATGGCAAATGAAATTTAATGTGGATAAGTGTAAAGTAATGCACATCGGGAAAAATAACCCCAACTATACGTACAGTATGATGGGGGCTAATTTGGCTACGACAAATCAGGAAAGAGATCTTGGAGTTATCATGGACAGTTCCCTGAGAACTTCCACGCAGTGTGCAGCCGTGGTCAAAAAGGCAAATAGGATGCTAGGAATTATTAAGAAAGGGATAGAAAATAAGACCCAGAATATCTTACTGCCCCTGTATAAAACTATGGTACGCCCACATCTTGAATATTGTGTACAGATGTGGTCTCCTCACCTCAAAAAAGATATTTTGGCCTTAGAAAGGGTTCAGAAAAGGGCAACTAAAATGATTAGGGGTTTGGAATGGGTCCCATATGAGGAGAGGTTAAAGCGACTGGGACTTTTCAGTTTAGAAAAGAGGAGACTGAGGGGGGATATGATAGAGGTCTATAAAATCATGAGTGGTGTGGAGAGGGCTGATAAAGAAAAGTTATTTATTAGTTCCCTAAATAGAAGAACTAGAGGACACCAAATGAAATTAATGGGTAGCAGGTTTAAAACTAATAAAAGAAAGTTCTTCTTCACACAGCGTGTAGTCAACCTGTGGAACTCCTTGCCAGAGGAGGCTGTGAAGGCTAGGACTATAATAGAGTTTAAAGAGAAGCTAGATAATTTCATGGAGGTTAGGTCCATAAAAGGCTATTAGCCAGGGGATAAAATGGTGTCCTTGGCCTCTGTTTGTCAGAGGCTGGAGAGGGATGGCAGGAGACAAATCGCTTGATCATTGTCTTCGGTCCACCCTCTCTGGGGCACCTGGTGTTGGCCACTGTCGGTAGACAGGCTACTGGGCTAGATGGACCTTTGGTCTGACCCAGAACAGCCGTTCTTATGTTCTTATGTCCATCTTTCTATCTCTCCTCCTCCTCCTCCTCCTGCTTCCCTCCTCTCTCTCTCAGCTATCCTCCACATCCTGCCTCTCTCTCTCTCTGTCTCTCTTTCTCTTCTCCCCTGCCGGCCTCTCACTCTCCCTTTCTCTTCTCCTCCCCCTCCTGCCTCTCATGAGGGGAACGCGGAGTCCAAACAGTTGTTTGGGCTCTGCGCTCCCCGTGCAAGGGCAAGCAGTGCAAGTGACTGTTTGGGCTCCACGCTCCTCATGCCCACGTGCGGAGCCTAAACAGCTGCTTGTGCTGCTTGCTCCCCCACAGCGGCCCGGCGGAGTAGCGCAGAACTCAGCCGAGAGCCACAGCAGGAGGTGAATGGGGGAAGGGTAGTGATGTGTGTGTGTGGGGGGAGGGTGCTGCATGGGGACCATGGGGCCCAAACAGCCGCTTGTGCCGCTTGCTCCCCCGTGGCGGCTCGGCTCATCTGCCCCTTATGGGTCCTGGGGGGCAGGGAACAGCCACAGCACAGTGAGCTCTGGGCATGCCCCTCATCTGCCCCCCTATGTGTCTGGGGGGGGCAGGGAACAGCACAGTGCAGTGCGCTCTGGGCATGCCCCTCATCTGCCCCCTATGGGTCCTACAGCGTTACAGAGTCACAGACATCGGGCTACTATATATATGATAACAGGCTTGGTAGTGTGGATGCTCACCTTGTTATTTCAAAAGTGTCCAGTGTAGACATGCCCATGGAGTCTTGCAAGGTTTAGCTTTGTCTAATCTCCTAGTCAAAAGATGAACCCTTTTGGAGAGGACAAGATCAGTCACAGCAGGCCATCAAGCTAATAATATACTTCTAATGTCTGGCTTCATTATTTCTCTCAGCACATGTAGTCAAAGCCATTTTCCAGATGCTCGGGCAGGTCATGGCTACCTGTCAGACCATCTCTCACCCCGTATGCCATCACATCAATTGAGCTCATTAGAGGACCTTGAACTAACAGCTCTAAGATTTCAGGATCTAGGAAAAAGCAGCAGGGCATACTCTTAAGTGGAGGGCCCTGGACACTGGAATTTGCCTCTCTCGATGGTCCAGCAGAACCCAGATCTTCGGAGCACCAAGCAAGGTTCTTCTCTCAAGTTGTCTGAACTGTATTTGGGTGTCACTTTGCTTTGGTTTCTGGTAAGCAGAGGCAAACCTTGGCTCCATGCATTTGGCTTTGTATATATGCCTTGAGAGACTGAAGCTTTCTGCTCTTGTACAAAAATGGTACAGTGTCCACTGCAGCAATGCAAACTTCCTCAATATTGTCCCTCTTCTAACAAGTAAGATTTATCCCTCAGCTGGAGAACAACCCCCTATAAGCCATGTCTTGACTAGCAAAATGTGGACCCATAGTTCTCTGCCAAGACAGATGTAGAATTGGGATCAGTGGTGAAGTGTAGACAGGGAATAGGCTTTTTTATCACCATGTCTCAGAAGAGGAGGCAATGATGCCTGTTTCTGCCTCTTCCACAGCCTCTTCTCTCACTATTTCTGGTGCTACAGTGATAGTAGCAAACAGTTTTTCCTAGTGAAGGCAATGCCTTAAGTAAGAGAGAAATTCATTTTCTCCAGTTCCATTCGCTCCTTGGCCTTTCTCCCGAGACATCCAGCAAAAGACTAAATGGTATCAATGGCTGCCTATACAATGTGGCTCCAAGCAACTTTGTTGAAATTCCCACCTGCCTCTTGCCAAAACCTGCCCTCAGTTACAATTCTGAGTGTAGAGAACAAAGTGGCAGAAAGATCTTTCTAGCTGCAGATCAGTGTTCCAGACACAGCAGGGATTGTTGCTGGGGATTAAAGTAACAGGATTGGCTACAGGATACCATATCAGAATGATTTGTTTCCACAATGAGAATGAGCAAAATCTCAGTTACTTGGCTGCACTAATATCTGGAAAGGTGCCGATTAATGATCAGCCTGTTACAGGCCTAGACCCTTAGGGATTTTCCATGAAAGATAGTTGATTAACTAATAGATCTTGAAAAACTTAAAAAACAATGAAGAGTCTTGCAGCACCTTAGAGACTACCAAAACATGTAGACAGTATCATGAACTTTCGTGGGCACAACCCACTTCTTCAGATGACATCTCAAACACTCCCAAGCAATTCGTACACCCATGATGCCACAGGATCATGGCTATCATTATTCAGGCTAGCTTTGGTATATCTACACATGCTGCAGTCACATGACTGATTGCAGTGTAGACACGCTCTCAGTGGTGAAGGGCCTCATCCTACTAGCAGGTGTAATGACTCCGGTGACCTATTGGTTTCAACACCACTAGTAAAGCCTACCTTTGGGTGTGTGCTAATCTGCTGGACAACATTTGAATCTCTCCTGAGTGGCCGCACAAAAGCACAGCTTACAGGGCACACTGCTATTGAGTATTTGCAGGATCAGAACCAAAGGGGTGTTCCAAGATCATCAGGAGGCTGAGAAGTTACTCTCCTCAGCATCAGACTTCTACAGTTGTGGCTCTTGCCCTGTTGCGCGGTCACCCATGTTCCTGTGAACATCCTTTTCCTGCTGACAGATTACAGATTCCGCAAATCAGTACAGCTAGGACGTTTAAAAAAGCATTACATTAGCTCCACTTTAAAAACCAAACAAACAACCCAGCCACACAGAACTCAACCGCAATCAAATAAGAGTCACAGCCTTGAGTCAGAGATGAAGAGCAGTCCTGGGATTCATTGTGCCTCAGAGACAACTTGACTGAGTCACAAACTTTCCTGTTTCCTCCTTGCTTCAGCAGGGTAGGTTTCTGTTAGTCTGTTCTAGTAGCTTGTGACAACATCCTTGCCTCTAGCAGAGCTGGGTTGGCCAGTAAATAGGAGAAGAGCATCAAGGCTTTGTCTCTTCTCTGCCCGTTCTCTGTCTACCTTAGGGGTGGGGAACCTAAGGCCTGGGGGCTCGATGTGGCCTACATCTGCCTGGATCTGGCCCCTGAGGTTCGTGGCTCTTCTGCAGCATTGGGGAGCCCACGCTGGCAAGGGGTGGGGTTTTTTTTGTTTTGTTTCTCACTTGTGTACAGCCCCTGACTGATTTTTCTGGGGGTCAGCATTCCCTGACCCAAAAAAGGTTCCCCACTCCTGGTCTACCTGTTCTAATGACATTGTCACAGGGGGCATAACCCCATTTACACCTGCATGACCAGACCCAGCATCCAGTCAGTCTGTGTAGAGTCACATGGAGGTTTGAACAGGGACTATTTTGGGGAAGTCCTGTGGTCTGTGTTGTCCAGGAGGTCAGACTAGATCAGTGTTTCTTAAACTGTGTTGCGTGGCACGCCAGTGTGCCGTGAGGCAGTCAGAGGTGTGCTGCAGAGAACAGAATTCAAAATGGCCACCCTTAAAGGGACAGGTGACTTTTTTTTTCTCAATAACTTTCCCCCCGATTTATTTTTGTTGCTCAACCAAAAATCCTTGGTGTGCCTCAGAAAAAAAATTACTGTTTGGTGTTCCTCAGTCTTAAAAATTTAAGAAACACGGGACTAGATGAACAGAGAGGTTCCTTCTGGCCTCAGGATCGATGAATCTATAACTCTCCCGTATTCCACAGTCTAGCCCTATATATGTGACCTTTTGACCTCAAACCTTTGGGATGCTGCATGAGAATAACTCTTGCCATTCTAGTCTAACCTAAGTCCTCTTCTAAAGCTGTTTGCAAGATTTTCAACAAGTGCCTCATAAAAATGGGTTACAGAACCGTTTCAAAATAAAGAAAAAGGGAAATAAAATGCCTTCACTAAACATTTACTAGGAAATCCAGTCTGGTTGCAATCTGAGGGTTTTCTAAAGTCCTTGTGCAGTTCTAAAGCAGTGTGTAACAGTACAGTAGCACACCAGATAATAATATTAATCCATAACAAGCAGCCTAGTTAGGTTAGGCTGTAGGAGCCCTAAATTTGTCTCACCAAATCCTGCCCCTTCTGGTAAAGCTTTTCTATTTCTTCCTTAATTCAAAAGTCTTCCCCTTTAAAGGAAAGAGACAAAAAGAAAGAGGCTTTCTAAAGATAGGGCCAAATCTTTAGCTGGTGTAAATTCATTGGCTTCCATGCCAATTTACATCAAATGTGAATCTAGACAAATCCCTTTGACTGGTTTCTCAGCTGAATCAGGCACAAGCTTACACAAAGGGCACCCTTGGTAATATCACATTAGACAATGCATGCAAGCTTCAGGTGATGGATGTAGGACAGACAACCACCCCACAGAGCGCTAAATATATACTGTGTGTGAGCAAAAACTAAGTGGCTTCCTGTTTTCTTGAGAAAACAATTAGACATACTGGGGACTACAGAGGACTTTGCTTCCTAGAAACAAACAAACCATATGAAGGGCCAGGTATTCAAAACAACTGCTCAAGCACCCTTCCTGGCACCTACGCCAAGTGGCTGGGTTCTGAAGAACGTGCAGCACCTCACAACTCTAATTGTCCTCTCAGTGGGGGCAGCTGAGAGTTGGGCTCCTTGAGAAGCTGGTCCAGAATGTTCTGTATGACGTTGGGGTAACCCCACCTTAGCACCTGGTGACACCATTCAGGCAAAACTTGGGACAAGGATCACTGATTATGGATGCATCCATTTGTGGGTGCCTGCCCAGAAATGCCTGGGACTTGGTATCCAGAGGTTTGGAACATCTGTAACTCCAGTTTGAAATCAGTCTGAGTTGAGGGGCTCAGGTCAGTGACTGAAAATGTATTACTCTCCGTGAGCCGTTGAAGGACCTACATGAGCTAGGCTGGCGTCAGTCCCGTTCCTAGGGACCACATCATAGCTCACCTCTATGCTGCCAAGCTCTGCACAGCAGACAGGGACTGCCGCTGGATTAAACTGGTACAGCATCCCCAGAGGAGAGCCATGCCGGGCACAGCTAAGGCACACCGGGCAGGGAGTTTGGCTGTAGCTGTCCTATAGAGAAAGAACTTCCCATCCAAGACGGCCAGGAGGGCACTCTTCACCCTGCGCTCACCTATACATAGAAAGGAAAGCATGTGATTGCCAAGTGGGAGGAGCTGGGCCCTATGGCTCCAAAGGCAGGTGTTTGGATTGCAACTTGGAAGTGAATTTGGTAAGCCAGGTAACTGTCCAATAGAAGGGTTCAGTCTCATTTGATCATCTCATGGAAGACCTTGGTGTGTAGAGTGGGCAGGGGCTGATGACCGTTATGCGGAGCCCCGAGCAGCATAATTCTGGGGACCCCCCCCTTTGCCACGGTGCATGCGCAGTGACGCCATGCGCATGCGCTGGGCTTTTTGAAGCAAGGGGCCCGGGGCAGCCGCCCCGTTTGCCCTACCCTATATCTGCCCCTGAGAGTGGGTATGTAAAGGGGCGAGATAGGACTGTGTTTCAAAGGAGAATCTTCGAGTGTTCTAGTTTTATAGGTGTAAAAGAACCCAACCTGAACACTCCAGCAACATATAACAGACAGAGCATCATTACTTACGTGCAGTTTTCCTCTTGGGTTAGGCTCCTTCCTATACCACTTACCCTAATAGGCAATTATCCTTTTCATAGCTGTTTATGCTGTTGGGACCCGCTTCTGCTACTGTAAAGTCAATGGCCAAACTCCCACTGACTTCAACAGGGCAGAATCCAGCCCTTAAAGACTGACAGCAGCTGCACTGGTAGTTCTACCTTAGCCCAAAGTTGCCTTCTTCTCGCAGCATTTTCCAGGTTTCCTTCCAGTCCCTCTAAAACAGGCATGTCCAAAGTCCGGCCCGCGGGCCAATTGCGGCCCGTGGTCCGGTTTAATACAGCACAGGTAATTTGGCAATATCTATCTTTTATGGCCCCCAACGAATCCATATGTATTGAGATGAATACATTGTAAAATCTCAGTTAATGTCAGTTGGTCTAAATCAGTTATAAATATATTTGGACACAACATGTATACTTGGTGTTATGTTCCTGTTCATATTTTTTTAACTTAAAAGTTGACAGACAACCTTTATTACCAATAATATGTAATGTACTTTACAATGTTCCTGACATATATTTCAGCTTCCTGGATTTTTTTTTCATCTGGCCTTCAGATATGAAAGGCAGAGTGATTTAACACCTGTTTAGATTTGTCATCCATGTGACGAAATGAAAAGTATGCCGTTTGCAATAAACTTTGCATAAAATAGTTAATTTGCATTTAATTTTAATGGTTCAAAGAATGTCAGGCAAAATGGTCGGCCCTCACGCATGTTCACTTCATAAAATCTGGCCCTCTTTGAAAAAAGTTTGGATACCCCTGCTCTAAAAGCATAAAAATCTCCCTGACATTGTAATGAGAGGGGGCTAGGGTCCAGACTTACAGAGCTACTTAGGCACTTAATAATGCAGCTTGAAAATCCCACTAGGCATCTTACTCTTTAGGTGCCTAAAGCGACGAGGAGTCCTGTGGCACCTTATAGACTAACTGAAGTTAGTCTATAAGGTGCCACAGGACTCCTCGTCGCTTTTGCAGATTCAGACTAACACGGCTACCCCTCTGATACTTTAGGTGCCTAAATACTTCTGTAAACCTGGCCCTGACGCCCTTGGGTTTGACCTTACAAAGCGCTGAACACTACTTCCGTGGGAACTAAGGGTATGTCTACATTACATGGCTCTGTTAACAGAGCCATGTAGATGAGCTTTGTAGACATAGCAAAATGAAGTGGCGATTTAAATAATTGCTGCTTCATTTACATCAAAATGGCTGCCGTGCTGTGCTAATCAGCTGTTTGTCAGCTCAGCATGGTGGTCTGGACGCTTGGCGGTCGACATCAAAAGCCTTTGTTGTCTGCCCCAGTACACCTCATCCCACGAGGCATAATGTGGCAGTTGACAAAACTACCGCGCTAAGCCGACAAACAGCTGATTGGCACAGCGCGGCAGCCATTTTGATGCAAACGAAGTGGCGATTATTTAAATCGCCACTTCATTTTGCTATGTCTACAAAGCTCATCTACATGGCTCTGTTGACAGAGCCATGTAATGTAGACATACCCTTAGTTCCCACTGAAGTAGTGTTCAGCGCTGATTACCTGCAGTTTTGTATTCCCCAGGCCTACTGCACACAGAGTAATGAAATATCTTCCTTTTAGGAGAGTTGGAACCAATCCAAGCCTTGCAAATTTGAACACTTGCTAACCTGCTTCCAAACTTCCCAGCTGGCCTTCATCTTTAAAATAAGCCAGGCCAAAACCTGAGATCCAGCACCCCTGAACTTAATGACCAAGGCTTAAAAGATGTGTTTCTCATTGTACTGCCCTTTAATGCATTCAACATTACCATTGTTTTCATTCTATGGGGCAGACTAGGCAATTTTCATTGTGACCTTCACTGTTTTGAATAATTTAAACAAGGCTTTTCTCATTTTTTCCATTTAAAGACTAATAATCCACTTCTTCCCAAGATTGTGTGGTATATCAACCTCATTTAATCCTTGAACCATCGGCTGTGTCATCCTTCTGTGATCTTCTTTGATCTCCACTATGCCTGTCTTAAGTAAAGAAAATTGGAATTGAATACAGGCTTCAAAGCATGGCAAAGTCATTAACATGGCAGGTCAGATTCATTTCATATATCATTATGCTATTTGAATCAGAACACAGATAATTGCTATATTGGATCAGACCAGTGATCCATCCAGTCAAGTCTCCTGTCTCTGACGATGGCCAGGAAAAGATTTGTCACATGAAAGGGTAAAAATACCTCTGAGGGACAATGATGGAATAGTTTGTCTCTAAGGAACCATTTTTTCTTACCTCAGTATGCCCTGAGGCATGTGGGCATCATAATCTTATGTATATAATATGTACAATATGTCATGCTATTCTGGATGCTTTAATTATCCATACAGATGAATAACCCTCTTCTGAATCTTTCTTCCAAACTGTTGGAGGCCATAATAGATAGTGGCAGTATTAATTATGCATTGTGTATTCTCATTTATCTCTCAGGTTTTCCACTGTCATATCTAAGCCTTTGCTCGGTGTTATTTTCTGTTCTTATTGTTAAAGCATTGAAGCCGTCCTAGTTTCTTTTTTGAAACAGCAGTTGTACAGGTCATGAAGCTGTCTATAATGACTCCATCCTAACCCTTTGTTAGAGGATCCTGCAAGTCCAGGTGTAGAGAAAGTAAAGGTATGTTGTGCTTAAAAGAAGCACCGGGGATCTTTTTCAGGGGGCTAAGGCAACATGCCACATTTATTGAACATACATAGATCAATCAATACTTATCATATTCATATGACACATTACACTCATGCACTCTCTCACACACACACAACCACACTCCATCTTGTTGTTACCAAAAGTTGCTCCCCCTAACTGCACTACCCAGGTGAGTTAGATGGGGGAGGGAGTGGAGCTGGGCTTCTGCCGAACCGGATCAATGCTTCCATGTTGACAAAACGAAAACCAGGGGTCCCTCTGCAAGATGCCTCCTATGTATCCCTCTCATGCAGCCAATTAGGCATCACCTCGCTTTTCCTAATGCTGCTTCAAAGAGAGTTCTTCCAAGGGCAGGCACTTGCTGCTTGACTCCCAAAGTGTCTGTCTGTCCAGTCTTCTTAATGAGCTCACTTTACAGGTATTTTCTTGGATCTGGCTCCCAGACCTTCTCCACCCTTGCAACTGCTGCTGGAGGTGCTCACCTTTCATTTTCCATTCAGACCTCATTCATTTCAACAGGGCAATCAAAAGACATTTTCTTACAAGATCTATATATCTTAATACAAAGTTCTAGGAGAAATGTTACAGAGATTCTATAAGAACACTTAAAGATATAGCTAAAAGGACAAGATCTTAATACAAAGTATAATATTACAGCAATTTCTCCACATTGTCCCCCTTTTGACCCCTCGAGAACAATTCTTGAGTGGGTCACACTTTATACAACTAATTAATGGCAATATACTGAGAAGCAATTTGAGCTTGTGGTTGTAATTCAACAAATATTCTCTTTATCCAACAACACTTTTAAGAAACAATATTTTGCAATAAGATGGAAGTCCAAGTGAGTGACCAACCCTTATGTGTAAAATGTAGTTACATCATCTACATTGCTGTACAGGGAGTTTAAAGAAATGCCTCCTCTATTGATCCCATAAACTCCCTGCTAACATAATTGTCAGAGGGGGATATACTGGCAGTGTACTGCCCCTTACAGTCAGGGATGGGGTTACAATGGCCTTAAACTTCCAATTGTATGCAACATCCAGGTGCATTCAGCTGGCCTTACCAGGTACGTCTACATTGCACCATTGTTCTGGAATATCGGCTGTTACTCTGGAAAAACAATACTAGCATCCATGCAGCAATTGCGTTACTTCGAAAGAAAATTGAAATAATGGAGGGCTTTTTTCAACGTTGGTAAACCTCATTCCATGAGGAATAACGCCTCTTACAAAAAAGCTATTTCTGAAGAGGGTGTGTGTGGACGCTGCACTACTGCTATGTTGAAATAGCTCCTCACCAGGGCCATTCTAAGTTATTCCTCCCCAGTGCATCCTGGTGCATCCACATTAGGGGAGCCTGCCTTAGACTAATTTTGAGGCTTTCCTGTACTGTGAACGCTCTACTTCAAAATAAGCTATTCTTTTCCAGAATAGCTTTTTCCAAAATAAGTTTGCAGTGTAGATGTATCCATAGATTATCTTTTCCAACAGGCTTTATTTGAGCCCTTCTTTAGGTAAAATGTCATCTAACGTTGCCCTGCCAAACCACAAAGATATTTATGTCCATCAGAAACAAAAGACAGGACTATGCAGCACTTTAAAGACTAACAAGATGGTTTAGTAGGTGATGAGCTTTCGTGGGCCAGACCCACTTCCTCACATCAAATTGTGGAAGAATTTCTAACAGTTATCCACAGTTTTCACTAAGGCTATGTCTAGATTATGGAGTTTTTCCAGGATACTAAAGGTATCCTGGAAAAACTCTGCTCTGTCCAGGGAACACATCTGCTCTTCTGACATTTTTTGCGGAAGAGCAGACGCACTGTTTTGGAAACTCTGTCTTCCTTGTGCCACAAGGAAGAAAGGCTCTTCCGAAAGAGGAGGTTTTTCTGAAATTTGGCCCAGTGTAGACAGGACAAATTTCAGAAAAGCCTTTTCTCACAAAACTATCGGAAAAAGGTACACATATTGCGGAGTGCAACTTGCGTACCTTTTTCTGATAGAAAGTGGCAGTCTAGACATAGCCTAACTAAAAGAAATGACTTTAATGACCAGTCTTCCCCAGCTCACTGGGATAACTAATTAATGGGATAACTGGGATTCCACCTTGAGATAACTAATTCATGGCGTGAATACCACCTTGCAAATCCTGGATCGATTCCTGGGGCTGTGAACCATTAACATCTCTCTGTTCAAGGAGAGAGCAATACAGAAGGCTGCCAAACTGCCACCCACGTAAGTGCTCAGCTGTTCTCAGGATTGGGCCCTGTGTCTGGCTGTAGTTCCTTTGATCATTCCTGGTTCACTTCCTGGTTTGAAGTTGGATACAAACACCTGTGAGAGAAATGTTGCTACAATTTGATTTGTCCAGGGTCATTCATGCAAACTCTAGCTCTAAATGCAGCTGAACCATGCAGTCTCAGACCGATGTGTGTAAATGGAATTGTTCCGGAGAATGGAGATTTCAGCAGAGGTGGAGTTCAGAGGGTGGCTCCTCTCCTGCCTTAGAAGCCTCACTTCCCATTTCACCGAGGGTATGACTACACAGCAGGGCAAACATTGAATTAAGTTATGCAACCTGAGTTACATCAATTGTGTAGGTGAAGTCGGAATAGCTTAATTCGGCTTTTGGCGCTCTTTACACAGCAGGAAGTTGAAGGAAGAACACTCTTCCTTCCACTTCCCTTACTTCTCATGAAAATAGGGTTACCAGGAGTCAGAGTCAGAAGTCCACCAGCTCAACATTATTACAAAATAAAGGTTTGTGGTGTAAATGCGCACTACGTTATTCTGAAATAATGCTGCTGTGTAGTCGTACCCTCAGATGATTCTAGGCTTGGCTCTGAAGGGGATGGCGTTACAGAGATTGGGAAAGAGAGCCCCATAATCCTTCTGCAGAGGGAGCCCATGGGCTGGAAGGAGACTACCTGCACTTTGGGAGGCGGAGGAGGTGGGGGAGCAGAAAGGGGAATCCAAGCGCAACTTGGCTTCCATTAAAGCAAGAGATGCTCCTCCCTGCTTATCTCTCACCACTTCTCAGTTTCTTAAAGGAAGTGATCAGAGGAGCCCTGCCTATGCTGTGCGACCTACCCTTGAGGGCCTACCCGGGCAAGCACTCTATACACGCAGGGCAGAGGCCAAGCCAGCTGAGGCTGGCGCAGAGGCCAAGCCAGCTGAGGCTGGCACAGAGAAAAAGTCATTTCCCTGACATGATGAGGGCCCAACAGCAGGGCCAGATTATAAAAGAGGCTTTAGGGGCTGCAGCCGAGGGCACTGGGGCGCAGCCTTTAAAGCCCCTGTATGCCTACGGTTCTGCCTGGCGGAGGAGGGAAAGCCACTCTGCGTGCTGTTGTTCCCCCTCTCTTTCCCTCTCGCTGGAGTCATCTGTGTCACCGCTAGCGGCACTCACCTGCAAGCTCCACACCCGCTGCCAGGGCCAGTCTGGGGAGAGAGGAGGAGGGCCGTTTGGTCTGGGCCTCAAGCTCAAAGGGGGCCTCAGATTTAAACCCTTATTAATTTTTTGGCATTTGATAACACAATGAAGCAGGTAAAGAACGATCACCTCATGTGTCCCCATCCCACCCCAGAGCTGCACCAGGTAAGCACCCCAATCTCCTGTCCCTTCCCATTCCTGTACCTTTCCCCCCTCCCAGACTGTGCCCTCAGCTCACCCCTGCACCCTACTCCCTCCCCCCATTTCCCCACTTCTACCTTCAGCCCATCTTGCACTCTTCCTCCCTCACAGACCCCACACACCCACACCCAACCCACTCCTGCGCCCTACCTCCTGCCAGACCCCACACTCCCACCCTGCTCCCTGGGCAGCTCCCTCCTGTACATTAAGCCTCTCATTTTGGGCCCCACACTTGCGTCTAGAGTGCCCTACAAAATAGACTAGCTCTGGGCCACCAGAAGAGTTAATCCAGCCCTGCCCACCAGGAGCTGTTGATAGAGAAGGTGGGGTAAGCACAGCCATCCCTTCTGTTGCAATAGGGTGTTGCCCTAATGGTCTTGGTTATCTCCTCTGAGCTGTCTGGCTTCCTTGTGTAGGCAGGATGTGGCTAGGCCTCCTCCTCATGCACGCAGGAATGAGGCTGAGCCCCTTGCGGCAGTGGCTGTACCTCAGCTCATTATTCTGCCCCAGTTTGTGTTTGTCCAGGCCCTATGTCTACGGCCTCTGGGCTACCTGGGCATCATACTTCATGTGCCAAAGGTCCTAGTGAGGAGTCTCTCTGGAACCCCGGGGAAATTGGCTGTTCCCCGGCCCTGGTGAGAAATTATCTTCCAGCAGTAACTGAAGTAATTCGTGCTTTAGGGAGCCTGAGTTTCTTATGGATCCATGCCCCATTTCACTTTAATCCATCCTGGGCAAAAGGCTCAACTTATCTGTATTCAGCTATTTTCCTTTCAGACACTTAAATGTTTCTTTTAGTACTTGCTGACCAAGAAGCGAGGCCTAGGGAGTGTTTTGTGGCTGGATTTGGCTACTAAGAGGTGTTTATCACAACCCCACAGCAGCGATATAATATGCACGGAGGAGGTGGGTGTAGGCTTCAATAGGAGGCAGCAGTTGGTGTTATTTTAATACTTGGCTCACTATTAAATTACAGTGCTGTTAAGCAGTCCTTTGGCTGATCTGATACATTGTTGTTTTGTTAGGCTGTCATTAGACGCCCTGGTATTTCCTCATTCATCAATGACACCCTGTTCCAACAACCTGACTATGAAAGAGGCTCCATGCGCACCAACAGTATCATTCCTGAAAGCTTGGCTATTTTTAAGCAGACCTTTCCCTAACTTAAGTGAACATCTCGTCCCTACCCCACCACACCCACACACCTTTTGCAGGTATTGCAGTGGCTACCAGGAGCAGGCACGAAGGTCAATAGAGTCGTATATTAGTCTTCAATGTGTGTTACCTGTCCCCCTGCATAGCCAATCCATGGCCAGTTCAAGCTGTGGAGGCTCGTTTTTATCTCAAGAGGTCCCTCATCCAGTCCACCATGTTGGATGAATAACACGAGTCACGATTCTCTGAGGCAGGCCTGCCTATTCCGCTCTGAGGCTACGTCTATACTACCAGGTTGTTTTGAAATAAGTTATTCTGAAATAATAACTCCCAAAATAACTATTTCGAAATAAGCTTATTCCTCTTCACAAGCATGAGTTATTATTATTTTGGAATAACAAGCCCATTATTTCAAAATAACAGGTGTGGTAGTGGCATGCTCCCCTTGTTATTTCCAAATAATGGGCATGTCGAGGGGCCACCACACCTTGGAGGCCCCTCGAGCCTAATCTCCCTTCATTGAGTGACTTAAACATTACCAAGTCAGTTTACCTTATGGCTCACCAGCCTCGGTCTGTACTCACAACCCTCTGGTCAGGGTCTTCTGGCCCAATGGCCCTAGTCCATATAGGAGACCCTCTACTCTGGGTATTATGGCCTATTGGCTCAAGTCCATATGTGAATCTCTTCTACTCAGAGTAATATGGCCCCATGGCCTAAGTACCTATGCATGTGGAAAACTAGGAGGGAGTAAGTGGACCCAGGCCCTCCCACTCCACCAGGTCCCAGCCCAGGGCCCTGTTGGCAGTTACATGGTCCACCGCTCACTCAGCGGGGAATCCTGCCACAGCATTGCTGAGTATTTGGGGACCAATTCCTCACCCTTGGCTACTTCCTACCAGTACCTGGCAGATGTCTTCTCTGTAGGCTCACTCTCAGTCTGCTCTGCAGCTTCTCTGGTAGCCACTCTTGGTCTGGCTGTTACTCCGTGGTCCAGCTGCAGTTCCTCCTCTGGAGCTCCCTCAGCTCCTCTTTCCCCTTCAGCAGTCAGCCTTGACTGAGCTGCTCCAGAAGCCTTTATAGTCAGTCTCCAGTTGGAGCATGCCCAGCAGGGCTGTAGGGGTGGAGCCTTCTCAGCCAGCGGGGCCAAGGTAACTCTGTCAGCTACAGTGCGGGGTTGATACATCCCCTCACAGGGAGTTATTTCGAAGTAACCCCAGCGTAGCCATGCTCTGAGAGACAAGGTGGGTGACGTCATATTTTGTATTGGACCCACACCTGTGGATGAGACAAGCTTCTCCTGAGTCAGCAACAGCACTGTCTTTACCTGGTGCCATGAGGAAGCTGTGTGCTTAGCCGTGAGTCAGCATTTTCAGAAATGCCCAGCCTGCCATGGCAGGCAGCCGGCTGCTCAGGCTGAGGTGCAGCACCATTGCTGTGTCACCCAGGTGTCAGCTTTGCTCATGTCCTACAGAGTGCCAACTTCATGACTGTAGGGTATTTAAGCAAGAATGGTCACGAGGCATCTGTCTGACAACAGCCAGCTAAGTGAGGTCAAAGGCCTCTAGCCCCTTCTAAAGTGCCCAAGTAGCTGCCTCATGCCCACCCCTGCATAGCTTATTGCTATTAGGGTCTCACCACTTAATTTGACATTTCATTTTTTAAACTGGTTGTTATACTTTGGCCACATTACCTCCACCTCATCTCATCCTCACCTAAGCAGTCCTCCTCCACCCTCAGGCCAGTTTCCACAGCCATTTGTCTCCTCCCCCAGTCACATCACCCTCTTCCCCCATGACATTCTCTCTCACCTCCAGATGCATGCCCCACCCCACACCAAGCTACCCGGTCACCTTACAGCAACCTTCTTACCCCACATGTTCCCTTCCCACTCCTTTGTGACTCATCGCCTCAAACACACCCCCTCCATTCACCTACTCACACATCCCCTTATTTCCCATGCCTCAGGGACATGTATGCACCATCTGACTCCCCCATAATTGCCAACCCCTCTTTCACGCCACCAGTGCTCGCTCCCCAAATGTGGCAACCTTAAGAAAAGTGTCCCAGTTTGGTGGCATTCAAAATTTGTTCACGTTTAGCTGTTAAAAAGTTTTTCATGTTCTGGAGGACTAGAAATGCCAATAGAGATTAATCACACACACAGAGAAATAAAGTCATACTGTATTTAAGCTACATCTACACTTGGAGCTGAACTCCTTGGGTATGTACTCAGGACGGCTAGCCAATGCCACTGCTCGCTACTGTCCCTAATGCTGCAGCCATACTGCTATTTCTGACAGGCTAGCTTTGATGTGAACTAGTACTAGAAAGTCTAGTGATAAAAATTTAGCCGTGTTAGTCTGGTGTAGCTGAAACAAAAAACAGGACTATGTAGCACTTTAAAGACTAACAAGATGGTTTAGATGATGAGCTTTCATGGGCCAAACCCACCTCCTCAGATCAAATAGTGGAAGAAAATTGTCACAACCAAATATACCAAAGGATACAATTAAAAAAAAAGCGAACACATATGAAAAGGACAAATGTTCATATGTGTTCACTTTTTTTTTAATTGTTCAGTCAGCATCAATCACTGTAAAAGTGTCTACAGCAAGAAGTAATTTTTTAATTTCTCAAGAATCTTCAGTCCTTCACAACACTTGTATTCCAGAATCCCAAGGGTGTTTCATGGTGAATGATCTTCAGTTTCACAGAGTACATGAATGTCAGTTTCTCCAAAACCATGGATTTTCTGTGTGTTGTTGCCATGTGCCTGGTTTCAAAACAGACACATTCTCAATCTATTTGTGGTAAGCCATATCACTGCTTTCTGCTGTGCTTTGTTTGGTCTTGGTAGTAGTGGTGGTGAATAATTGCATCTCACATGGTCAACAACGGCTTGAATGAATTGTGAAGGCTTAGTTGTGGGACCTTTCCTGATGAATGTCAACTTTGTGTTCTTGAATGTCTCAGCCTCTTCAAAAAACTTAAAAAACAATGAACAGTCCTGCAGCACCTTAGAGACTAACAAAACATGGTATCATGAGCTTTCGTGGGCACAACCCACTTCTTCAGCTGAATGGAGCAAGGAGTCCAAAGTATAAATAAATAGCAGAGAAAGAGAGGGGATAGGAAAGGAAAGAGAAGGAAAAAATAGGAAAAAAAATATTGTCAATTAGAATGTCTGTGCTAGATGAGGCTAATAGAGTAGGCCAGTGTTTCTCAACCAGTGGTACAAGTACCCTTAGGGGTACTCGAGAGAAGTCTGAGGGGATATGTCAACACAACTGAAATTTGGAGAAAACTGAATTTTTGTTTAAGTTTTACAGCACTTTATTCTTGTTGTACTTTTTACACCCAAAAATGTAATTGCCCCACTGGCTACGATTAAGTTGTTTAAACAAATGTGTTGCAATGGTAGGAAATTTTTTTGTGTGTCTGAAAACTGTACGTATTGGGGGTACTTATACTTTTTTTAAAGGGGTACTTTATAAAAAAAGGTTCAGAAACACTGGAGTAGGCTATAGGTCTCTGGTGCTTAACTTTTTATATCATTAGGGTAGGGAATGTTGTGGCCCATCCAGGTCAGGTCTTCGTTCAAACATTGATTACAGGTGACATCCAAGTGCCAGGATGGTCCTACTTCCAATTCAAACCATCCTCCAGCCTGTTAACCCACCCCCTCCTATCTGAGCCGCTGGTCCCAGTGCCCAGCTGAGCTGTCTCAATCCTCCAAAAGATCTCCATGCCCACCACTTGCTCGACATGCCCTTAATCACTCCCTTGCACTCAAAGAGGAATGATACAATGAGCAGCAGGGACTGGGTGGGGGAGGCAGGGGAGAGATGTGCAGGCAGGCAGGCAGCTACAGGAAACAGGAACAGGAGGTGGAGGCCTTGGGGAAGGGGCAGGGCCATTGCCGCCCAGGGGTCTGGTGTGGGTCAGCAGCGGCTGTGTGAGGGTAGGCTTACGGTATCACATCTATGCCGCTGTTGCACAGAGTGAAAATTTAAAAAAAAATCTGGTCACTGATGGAAATTGAACACAGTCAAATTGAGAAACCAAATGTAGCTAGCTAGTTAGCTTTTTTTACCTTACCATGACAATTAGGATTCTAAATCAAGTGTATAACTTAGATACACAGACAACACAGATTGTGCAGGCTGTATCTCATTCTTTATTAAGGCACACACCTAAATAATAGATTGGATTTGATAAATTGTATATCTGTAAAAGAGTTGTACATATGTAGCAACCAGAGTTATCTATAAACATAAAGAATATACTTATATATAGGCTCTCATAGCAACTAGCTTTGCATTTTTAATGTGCCAAGGGCAGGCATTCTTGCCATTCAAAAACAAAGGACTATTGTCAATTGATAACATCATCATCCATGAGCAATAGACAAATTAGATTTATTGCCATAGCTTAGCCAGGACTAAGGCCATCTCTTCACTCTGGGGAAGATTGATGCTGCCAGGCTCGAGCTTCCAGAGTTCGATTTAGTAGGTCTAGTCAAGATACACTAAACTGAACACAGAGGATACCCCGAGCAGCAGCCAGTATTCTTGCTCCTGCGATGAGTAAGGGAAGCTCATGGGAGCATTTGCTTCTATCGGCTTCCCGCTGTGGATATGGCAAGGAAACTTGAATCAAGGTACGTCGACTCCAGTTACATAATTAACATAGCTAGAGTTGTATATCTTAATTCGACTTCCCACTTTAGTGTAGACCTAGCTTATGGAAACTCTTTGTATAGCCTATAGGGAGATTCATAGAAAAATGATCACCAGGATATATAAATATGTTTCTAAATAAACTAAACAAAATAAAATAAAAATTATGCAAATCAGATCAACAGAACAATGTTATGGCTTAAAAAAAGCCATCCATACATAAAGGTGCATTCCATCTTAAGAAGACTATCTTTCATCATTTTTGTTTGCATGGAAACATGTTTGAAATAATAAAAGGATATTAAAAAATCAAGCAAAAATGAAAACAAAAGTAAAGCAAGGTGTTTTCTGGCTGGGGCTATCACATATAACGTAGGAACAGCAGTGCAGAGAATGGGGAATTATTTGTACGATACACCAGTGATACAGCAGCACAGTGTGGGAAGGGCTGTAGAACTGACATGTTCTTCCATCTCGCTCACCTTCAGTTCCAGCTCCAAAACTAACTTAAAATTGTGTCTGAAGCCTCTGCAGGGGTTTATTTTAGCAAGGGACTTATTTTAGCAAGGGACCTTCCTGAAACTACATACATGTGCCAGTGCACTCTTCTGATACCCTTAGGAGGGTAACATGAGGAACTAGGCCAAGGATGAGTCTCCCACAGCTGCCCTAAAACACTGCATGAAGTGTGTACTAGGACAGCTATGACACTGGCATGTGACACAAAAATAGTCCATGACAAAGCTTACAAAACTAGTATTTATTATTTATGGTTGAAAATGTGTCATTTTGCGACGGCATATTGGCAACAAATGTCTCAATTGTTCGCCCATGCCTGGCCATATCAAGTAATTTGCCCCACTGATCAGTATCCAACTAAAGGCAGATGTCTACTTACTTACCAGTAGATATCTGTGTACTGATCAGTGGCTTCCTAGCTATGAAGCGGTCAGCATAACCAGAAACTGTGTGTTAGTCAAGCAGGGCAAGGGAGGAAGAAAGGGTAAATAAGGAAAGGCCTTTTGGCTCATCAAAACTCATTTTCATTCATGTTGTTTTGCTGGAATTCTGTCTTCCCTATAATTTCATATGCTTCCCTGCTGTAGGCCGTTCTACACATGCTCTGTATGAAAATGTGTTTAAGGCACCTGGGCTGAATTTGTGCTCTTTAAACTAGCTCTTCATTGAATCATCTTGATCTTTATGAGCAGATTAAGCTCCTACTGGTGATTTGTGAGAGCCTCACCTACACTCTGTGAAAATTTAATGTACGTTGGATTAGATGACGTGCATCAGTTGTGAGTGGCTGAAAGAAGAGACAGCCCTGCCACCTGTTAACCTTGATGCCACTGAGTTCCACAGTGAAGAAGCCCAAGTGTATATGAAGAACAAGCCACCTTTGGCATCTATATTGAATATGGTTTTGTCTATTAAGCAGCTAACTGGAGGACTGATATCAGAGGACTGGTGTTACTAGACCATCACCTGAGCTATTATTTCTAGTCCAATGATAACAATATCTCACTTGCATTCAATAAAACAAGTGTGACTTAAGTGAGTCATTGAGCAACATGCTATATTAGTGGCATTTTCTGTGGTTGATTAAACAAAGCTCATTAGCAGAATTAAAAATAGCCAGAAAAAGTTATTTTATTCAATGTGAAACAAAAGGCAAATCTCTAAGGCCTGGTCTATAGTAGGGCTATGTCGACACTGCGCTGGTATTGCACAAGAAATATGCAAATGAGGCTAAGAATAGACTATCGCCATGCCTCATTTGCATAATTAACAAGCGGCTCCTTTTTGTGCAAAAACCCCCTCTTGCGCAAGAGCCATTCTTCCTGAAAAAAAATGTGGAGTTTAGGCCAAACTTAGCCATTGTAGGTCAATTTTCTAAACAATGAGTCCAAATCGCCAAACCCGTTCCACCAACTTAAATTCGATTTCCGTACTCCTGCTTTTCACCAGGAGTAACACACATCTCCAGAGAGCTGTCATGTAGGAACTCTTTCATACTTCTCACAAGGTTCCTGGGAAGGCCTGCCTTATTCCGTCCTTCACAGTAGGCTACCTTCCCATGCCAAGCCAGAAGTCAGTGGTCTGGTGTCACTGCAGTTCAAAGCATTGCAGCATAAGGTCCAGGTTTCTGGCCACATTCAGTCAGCATCCACTCCTGATTACTCTGTGACAGGGTACAATTAAATGTGCGGAGTAGAATGCTACTGCAGGAGATGCAAGCAGAGTATGAGGATAGGAGAATGTAGGGAACATGAAGTGCAGACACAGGACGGCATCTGGTAGCTTTAAACAAAGCTTTAAACAAAAATATGCCTTTTACCTTATATGCTCTTTCTTTTTCTACTTATTCCTCACCACTCTCCCTGCCTCCCTCCTCCATACACCTCTTTCCCTCGATAGGAACACTCACCTGGTCTGTTTTACTTTTCATGCCTTGTTAAGAAAGCAGAGTCAGCCAATGTTTAGTGCACTGGGCAATAGGATATGTGATACCTGATATATGTATGATCTTAGACAAGCCACTTTGCTTCTTCACTGATTATCTTGTTTTAGATCTGTGGGTCTCAGCTTGTAGCCCATGGATCCCTGCAGTGCTATGGAATATGTCTAAGAGGTCTGTAAAAGACTTAGGGTGAAAACTGATTGAACAGAATTCAACTATATATATAGATAAAAGATTTCCAAAGGGGTCTGCACCTCCATTCGAAATGTCCAAAGTTTGACACTCGCCATCCATATGAGCTCATTGAGGAATTTGTACGGCACCTATCACAATGGGACCTTGATCTGGATCGGGACTTCTATGTGCTACAGAGTATACAAATAATACTAATCAATTTCACTAACTTCTGGTTCTCAAACACTAGCCCTGTGTTTGGGTCTCCAGCATAGCAGGAGAAAATTTAAGATAATTTCCAAATTGTTTTCATTTTAATTTTAAAAAATCCTATGAACATGCTTTTATTTATGAGGTTTTGTAAAACTTGTTTTCTTAACGAAGCCCAAGTGAAATTGACTTGTCTCCCTTGAAGCAGTTCTTTCCCCCTTTTTCTTTAAACAGATGTTTCTGAAAGGCACTGGGCCTGATCCAACCCCCAGAGAAATAAATAGAAGAACTCCAGTTGGCTTCAGTACAGCTGGATCAGGCCCATTATACAAACAACAAATCCAGATGGACCAGTTATGGAAATTTTCCAATAATATTTTCAATTACAGTTTAGTTGGAAGATATTAAGTCATAAAAACACACAACTCAAACCGCGTTGCTGCCTGTCCCCAAGTTTCTGCCCTCCCTGAGGTATGTGCTTACACTCGGTTAAAATGGCACTCCTTATCGTAATCGAACACCGATTATTCACCATCACTGAATGACATTCATTTTATTTTAATTTTTCTGTTGTTGTTTTTTTGTTGGTTACTTGTAGACAATATCACTTCAGAGTGAGCAAGAAAAAGTATCCTTTATGTGTCGAGAAGTTCCCTGACTCGTTTCAACAAGCAATAAAGTATGGTGATAGGCAAAAAATTCAAGAAAGATTTCTACTATCACTGAGTAAATCTCAGTAGGATTAGTGGTGTGGGGATTGGTTATCTCGGGGAACTGATAATAGCCTAATGCCTGTAAGTCACTGGTTTGAGTTTATACTTGTGACCTATGAGAAATGAGTTTGGTAGGTTGGTTTATGTATTTACAGTGCTTGAGGCATTTATATCCAGGTCTACCTACAGGTCAACCAGAGGGGAGAGTAATCAAGTGCATCCTGGTGCGCAGCTGTGGCAAAGGCCCACCGGGAGCTGTTTAACGAGCTGGCAGGGCTCGTTACGAGCTTACAGTACCTGTAAGAAACATTAAGTTACTTTCACTGATAAGGGCAACTATCTATCTAAAGTGGGCAACTGTCCTGGGGCCTGGCAATTCAAAAGGGCCCAGGGCTCTTTGGCGGCGGTGGTGGCAGCTGGAGCCTTTGGTCCTTTAAATGACCGCTGGAGCCCCAGGTGGCATGCTCTGAGTGGCCCTGAAGGCTGGTGGTAGATGGGTGGGCCCGGCACAATTTGAGGCAATGCTGAGGACTGGCTGCCCCGGCACCATCCCTTCTACCTGAGGCCACACCCCTTCCGGAGCACAGAGCCACCCCTTCCCCGCACACTCAGGGGCCTAGTGAGTCTGTGGACTCCAACTGTTTAGATCACACTCATCACTGAGGGTGTGTCTACACAGCAGCGTTATTTTGGAATAACGGCTTTTTTTCCAAAATAACAATGCGAGCATCTACACAGCAATTTCTTTATTTCTAAACAAATTCAAAATAATGGATGGCTTATTCCAATGTCTGTAAACCTCATTCCATAAGGAATAACTCCTCTTCCAAAATTGCTATTTCGAAATAGCTGTAGTGTGGATGCTCCACTGCTGCTATTTTAAAATAGCTCCTCTCCAGGGCCATTCAAAGTAATTACTTCCTAGTGTCTCCAGGGGCTCTAAATCGAGGTAGCGTGTCCACAGTAGGGGAGCCTGCCTCAGAGTAATTTTGAGGCTTCCCTATAGTGTAGATGCGCTATTTCGAAATAAGCTATTCTGAGAGAAATATTCTGAAAGGCTGTCTACACACTGGCAAGTTATTCTGGAAAATCAGCCGCTTTTCCGGAAAAACTTGCCAGCTGTCTACACTGTCCGCTTGAATTTCCGGAAAAGCACTGACGATCTAATGTAAAATCATCAGTGCTTTTCCAGAAAAACTATGCTGCTCCCATTCGGGCAAAAGTCTTTTTCTGGAAAACTGTTCTGGAAAAGGGCCAGTGTAGACAGCACGGTACTGTTTTCCGCAAAAAAGCCCCGATCGCGAAAATGACGATCGGGGCTTTTTTTGGAAAAGTGCGTCTAGATTGGCCACGGACGCTTTTCTGGAAAAAGTGCTTTTCCGGAAAAGCATCCTGCCAATCTAGACGCGCTTTTCTGAAAATGCTTTTAACGGAAAACTTTTCCGTTAAAAGCATTTTCGGAAAATCATGTCAGTGTAGACGTAGCCAAAGAGTTTATTTCGAAATAAGCATGCTGTGTAGATGTACCCTGAGGGAGTTGAGTGCTTGGGTCTTGCTTAAGTTTCCAGTGGCCATGTATCCACATAAAGAAACCACATATCACCACACATGGAACTCTTTGACCATTTTGGGCAGACTCATTAGACAGGCCAAAGATAGAATGGGATTCTGAGAGATAGGTGCCCTCTCCTCATGCCTCCACCAGTGCTGAGACATGTTGGCAGAGTGAGAAAGACTTCAGACTCAAGAGATGATAGCTTAGCTCTTTTTTTACAGGTCAGAAGTTTTAGCTGAGAAGCATTTGAAACACATTCAGGCCTCTCTGGGGTATAAAGTTGGGCTGGAAATTATGTCAAGATAGTTTTCCCTCTATTTTTAGATTTGTAGTTGTTTGCCTCCACAACTCCTTTTGGGAGGCTGTTCCAGAACCTCACCACTTTGATCATTTAGAAATCTTGTTTCTAATTTCCAGATGGAATTTGTTCACGGACAGTTTCTATCCATTTGTTCTTGTATCAACGCTATCCTCTAGCTCAGGGGCGCTGAACCGGGAGGGGTCCATGGACCCTCCAAGGGGTAAGTGAAGTATTGTCAGGGGGTACGTGAGGTTCAAGTATGTTCAAATATATTCAAGTACAGGTAATTTATTGAATTTAGTTATAAAAAATGTTATTACCGAGAGAGGTATTTACCTGAGACCAAGGGATACGTGGACTGAAAAAGGTTCAGAACCACTGCTCTAGCTTAAATAGCTTTTCACACATACACCATTTTTTATTTCCCTTTTCCAGTCTCTACTCATAAAATAGGCCCCTCATGCTTTTCAGCATCCTTGAAGCTCTTCTTACCTGTACCAGTTTACTCTAATAATACTGGGTGTTTTTCTTAAAGCTCCAGCTGTTGGAGCCCTGTAATTATCACTTATTTTTTAAAGGAAATTTTTAATAGAGCTGGGTGGAAAGTTATTTTTCCTGTCCAAAAACTTGATAAAATAATACATCCCAAATCAGGATGAAAATTCAAAATCTTCAAAATTTTTGTGATCCAGAAATCCACTATTCACTTTGATTTGGGATAATCAAAACATTTTATTTTGATAATTCTGAAGCATTTCATTTAGATTTTGGCAATTTAAAATATTTTAGTTCACTTACTCATCAAAACAAAAAGTAATTTTAAACCAGAAATCTGTAATTTTTCATTTTCAAAATGTCAGAATGGGATATTTTTGACAATTTCAAAACTTTTCTTGACTCTACCATTTTTTGAAATTTTTTGGGGGAGAGCATTAAAAATGACCCTTTCTTGTGAAAAAGTTTGGTTTCAATAATTTGGAAGTTTTCAATAACAATGTTTTGTTGGAAAATTATCAACCAGATCTAGTTTCTTTCCTTCCTGGTGGTGGAAAGAAATGACCAGTAGGCAAAGAAAAATGACCCCAAATATATTATTTAAAAATCTCAATTTTTTTGGAACCCAACATTTTTTTTGTAATGTTGGGGTGGCGATACAAGGGTCTGGTCAATGTGTATTACCTCTCTCCCAAGTCTAATCCACAGAGGGTATAATCTGTGAGAGCTCTTTCCTTCAAAAATTATCTCTTCATCTCAGGATGAATGGATTGATGCTTTCAGCCTTCAAGACTCCTTGTTTCATTCCCAGTGTTGAACAAGAGAAAGGCAGTCAAGCCTCTAGCCTGGCCTGTACCAGTTCTTTTCATCTGTGGCTCCCTGGGGCTATTCTCTGCCAGCTCTTACCTTTCTGCCCTTGCTAGCTCTGCCCCATGTGCCTAAAATGTTTGACTTCTGTTGCACCAGCTGGCCTCAGTCATCTTTTTCAGATCTCTCTTTCAAATCCCTCCAAATCTTTGCGGCATCCACTCTGATTCCTTCTGCTCTTGCCCTAAGTCAGCCTCAATTTAAAAACATCCAAATGATTTTCTCAGCACTGATATTATCTTTGGCTATGTACTTGTGCCAACTTTCCCCTTTGGTGTGTTACCTTCATTTCCTCTCTTTATCTGATTTAGACAGTAAGCTCTTTGTGGGAGGAAGTGTATCTTTCAAACACCTCTGCAAAGCCTTATTCAGAGTTCAGCTTCTAGGAATGTCAGGAGAAAAAGCGATACATTAGGGCTACGTCTACACTGCACATTGTGGTGCAAGAAGATATGCAAATGAGGCACTGCCTAATTTTCAGGAAGAATGGTGCTTGTGCAAGAGGGGTGTTTGGCGCAAGAACGAGCAGTGTAGACAGCTCCTTCTTGTACAAAAGCCCCTTCCGCAAAATGGCGGCTCATTAGGTATGCAAATGAGGTGCGGCAAAATTAATCGCCACTCCTCATTTGCATATCTCATTGCGCAACAATGCGCAGTGTAGACGTAGCCTAGAAGTAGCTGCGTAACCCAGAGGAACGCGGTGGTCTGCAGATTAAAGCAGGGATTTTCAGGGAATAGACCCATGCTGTATATTACGCGTGCTTTCTAGCATTTTGTGTGACACTGCCTAAGTTCTACCTTGAAATTGTGCTCTCATGGTATGTTCTTGTTTCTGGCCCATGCTAATCAGAGAGTAGTGACTTTTTCTTTGCTTGTGTTCCATAGAATAGAACTGATTGAAAATATTCCATCACAATTTTGCTTTTTTTTTTTTTTACAGAAAATTGGGTGTTCAACAACAACAGCAAAAAGGACTGCCTTCCTGAAGAAGGTTTGACTTTTCATTGGAAAACCAACCTTCCTCACCCAAAGGATTTTTAGCAATTTATTTATATATTTATTTTGGGGTCCTGGCCAAGTTTTTTAAATAAAATGTTGAATTTTCCCCATGAAAATGTCTCTGATTTTTTTTAACTTTTGCTTCAGGGACAAACAAGTTATTTGGGGTGGACATCCCCAGGAAAATGTCTTCTAGCCACTGTACGTGTGATGATACATACAGATTTACCTCCACCTGCTGCTCTTTGACCTCAACAGACTGGCAACCAATGGGGATGGCAAAGATGAGGGGTAAGTTGCTTCTTCACTTTCCACCCTGCTACAACAGTACTGGGTTGTCAGATCCCTTTCAAACCTACTAACACAGAAAAGATCCAATTGGATGATTTGGGGGGAAAGATGGGACGATTATGGAGCCCAGCGGTGATACTGAAGGGCCCAACTTGTTTAACTCAGTGTGAATACATTTGAGGAGGACAACATTAGGAAGAGGGTGAAATAAGTGTTAGCACTTTGCTGAAAACTAGGCGTCATTAAGTAATGCCTATCTGTCCTCATCCTTAACAGCAATGTGCCCTACACCTTCAAAAGGTGTGCTTGGGAACTTGAATTCATAACTCTGTGTTATCCTTGGGACCCCTCAATGCCCACTACAGATTGCAACTCTGTAAACTGGGACTCTTTGGTCCAGTAACATCTGTGGTCCTACTGGACCACAGATATTCCACAGAAACCCGGTGTGTGGTTCAGTGAGCTGTGGGAGGAGGGCGGGAGCCGGTGCGTGGCTTAGTTGAGTTGGGAGGGATGGTGAAGGGCAGTGGAGGGAGCCAGGAAGGCTGACTTGCAGCGCAACTGGGCTGCCTGGGGGAGCTTGTTGTGGGGCATGGCAGGGGGTGGGGTTGGCAGCAGAAGGACCAGAAATGCCTCCTGTGGTCCAGCAAAATCCCTCATCTAGGACCAGTCAGGCCCCGAGGGTGCTGGACCAGGGAGATCCAACCTGTAATACATTTTTGATGGCTTACATTTTTGACCACTGGGGTGGTGATCCTGCTGGATGTGGCTATCCAGCCAAGAGGAAAAGAGGCAAGACTGTTTTTAGGGCACTTTTTCTAGCCCTCTCCCCATATGGGGTGAGCAGAGTGGGTCCTAAAGAGGACTGCTCAGTCCTGGGTGTAGCTGTCGAGATGCTCAACCTGCCTCAGTCCTCGAGTGAGACGACTGAACCACACACCCACCACCAGTGTGTCGGTCTGTGAGTAGGAACTTCCAGATCTCACAGTCCACTTCCTGTCGCCACTCGCTGATCATCACCGGACTTTTGACTTGTGCAGGTGTTGTTTCCCCCAAAACTGGAAGATGCCTGTGCAGGACTTCTTCTAAAGAGGGGAGAGTGGTGCACAACAGTCACCACACTGTCCTTGACAGATAGAGGGCTTGAAAACAATGGCATGGATTGGATGACAATTGGAGAGCCTCTGTCTGCCACAGCCTTCACCCGCCTTCACAGCCATTGTAACATTACACCACAGTTTCACCTCTATTGTGCAGTTATCCCCCATCTGCTCTGCTGTGGAGGACTTCTGGATCACACCTCTCCATAGAACATCACCTTGTAGTGGTGGAGAGGCTGGTGTGTTCCAATGACCCCCAAGGACGATGCTGCCTGGAATCATGTACTCCTTTAGGGCATGTCTCCACTAGGAAATTATTTCAATATCAGTTATTTCAAAATAATAACGCCCGAAATAGGAATTTCAAAATTAGAGTTATTCTTCATGAGAAGCAGAAGATATTATTTCAAAATAACCAGCCCGTTATTTCGAAATAATGGGCTTGGTAATGTGAACGCTCCGCTTGTTATTTTGAAATAAGGGGAGTTATTCTGAAATAAGTCCTTAGTGCAGACCAGGAGATAGGGTCACACATGGTAGAACAGTCAAGGATGAAGTTCCAGACAAAATGTGAGGTACATTTACACGTAAGGTAATCAGACCCATCCAGCTAACAAGCTGTGGAGGAAGCAATTCAGTGAGCACGCTAGGGGCATGTCTACACTAGGGAATTATTTCAAAATAACATATATCAAAATAATAACTCCCTAAGGGTATGTCTACACTACCACCCTACTTCGAACTAGGGTGGTTAATGTAGGCAACCGGAGTTGCAAATGAAGCTCGGGATTTGAATTTCCCAGGCTTCATTTGCATCTTGCCGGGCGCTGGCATTTTTAAATGTCCGCTAGTTCGGACTCCGTGCCCGCGGCTACACGCGGCACGAACTAGGTAGTTCGGATTAGGCTTCCGTTCCACGAGGAGTAACGGTAGTTCGGAATAGGAAGACTAATCTGAACTACCTAGTTTGTACTGCGTGTAGCCGCGGGCACGGAGTCCGAACTAGCGGACATTTAAAAATGCCAGCGCCCGGTAATATGCAAATGAAGCCCGGGAAATTCAAATCCCGGGCTTCATTTGCAACTCCGGTTGCCTACATTAACCACCCTAGTTCGAACTAGGGTGGTAGTGTAGACATACCCTCAATAACTATTGCGAAATAAGCTTATTCCCCCAGGAAAGCAGGAGTACAGATTTTGAAATAACCAGCCAGTTATTTCTAAATAATGGACTTGGTAGTGTTGATGCTCCACTTGTTATTTTGAAAAAGGGGGGTTATTTCAAAATAACTCCCTACTGTAGACCAGGGCTAGATGTTTGAATCTGAGCCCCTAACAAGTCTTTTTGGCTCTTGAGACAAAGATATTGGACTTGAGGGGAGGGGGTCAAGTAGTAAAGACATGCTAGTGCAGTGGTCCCCAACGTTTCGGGGCTGCCGGGCGCCTGGGGGCGGGGCTACTCACGTGCCAGGCACTCAAGAGTGGGGCCACACACGCACCCGGGGGAGGGGCCGTGCACATGCCTGGGGGCGGGGCCACCCATACGGCGCGCACCCGGTGCTGATGCCACCCATGTGCCGCACTCCCGGGGCCAGCGCCGGCGCCGCTCCTGTGCCGTGCACCCAGGAGTGGGGCTGCCCATATGCCGTGCGCCGGGGCCGGAACAGCCCACGTGCTGCACTCCCGGGGGCAGGGCCACCACCGCCCATGTGCTGTGCGCCCAAGGCCAGTGCCACCCCTGTGCCGCGCGCCAAGGGGCCGGCGCCGCCCATATGCCACGCGCATTGGGCCAGCACAGCCCTTGCACCGCGTACCCGGGGGTGGGGCCACTCAAACACCACACACCCAGGGCCAGCACTGCTCCTGTGCTGCATGCTCGCAGCCTGGAATGCCCCTGTGCCGTGCACCCGGGGCTGCCACCGCCCATATGCCATGTGCCCGGGGCCAGCACAGCCCTTGAACCATGCACCCGGGGGCAGGGCCACCCAAACGCTGCACATCTGGGGATGGGCCCACCCATGTGCTGCACACCTGGAGCTGACGCTGCCCATACACCATGCACCTAAGTGGCCAGCACCGCCCATGCGCTGTGTGCCCAGAGGCGGGGCCAGCCTTGTTCACTCGGCAGGCACACAGAAATGGCCCGGCGGGCGCCATAGTGCCCATGGTCACCGCGTTGGGGACCACTGTGCTAGTGATCCATAAGATAGGAAACAATTGGAGAAGCACCCTCTGACAGTGTGACATGTGGATCCCATGGCCATGTGTATTAGAGATTTGAATATCTTGATGCAAGTGAAAAAGCTGCTTAGGCAAAGATTGTAACATGCTAAAAGTACGTTTTAGTCACTGGAAAGCATATTTTGTTTACAACCAAACCTGTCTCTTTTTTCTATTGCTTAGAGTCACTTAAATGTTTGCTCTTTGTTAATATACTTTGTTTTACTGTAAAGCATCTCAGTGCTCTCAAATTGAAGTAAAGCTAAATTAACAGGCAGGCATGTAATTGGGCTCTTTGGAGGCAGCAAACTTTATTGTTTCTGTGAGTGTCCGGTGAGAGAGACTGGACACTACAGAGAGAGCTGTCTCTGGAGAGCTCAGGAACAAGAGTTCCGTGATTGTTATCTGCAGAGCAATGTAAACACTGGCAGACTACTGAGGTGTTTGATGGTGAGGCAGACAGATGGGTGGGGCAGGAAACCAACACACAGTCTAATCTCCAGTACATCTCATTTTTACAAAGGCAGAGGGGTAATGCAGAGGTTTACAGTGCTGGGTATGCTGAAAAGAGGGTCACACTCTGCTAGCTACTTAAAACTATGCCCTCAACAGATACTAGTTTTGTGGTTCATTGCAACAGTCTGTAACCTACTAACCCTCCTTTGCCCTATGACTGAAAAGATGTTAATAACCCTTTTCTGGCAACATGTGTTAACCATTATGCTTAACAACATGTCCCAACTGGTATTTAGCTGCGACACTCTGGTTACCTATTCCAGACCTGAACAATTGCCCTGTGGCACTCAGAATCTTTTTACCTATAAAGGTTGGTCCAATAACAGATATTACCTTGCCCATCTGGTCTTTCTCATATGTTGGGACCAACATGGCTACAAACACACTTCAAACTTCTATACGAAGACATTTGTCATGTAAAATACTAGTGATGGTCTTGAATGAAAATCAAGGTCTCAGCGACTCCCAACTTGAGGATATTTGAGATCTGGATCTGAGTTTTGTAGCAGCCTTGGTCTTCAGAATGCTCAAAATTGGTATGCAGATCTGAATTGTGCATCTTGGGCTCCCCTCAGTTTGCATGCGGAAGAATATCTTTTAAAATGTGTTTGATTGAGAATCAATTGTGAAGACCTCAGTTGCACCCAGGGGTGACATTCCCAGTGGGGGTTATTGGTTTTACATTTTTACTGTAACTGGGGAGTAGGGATCCCTCTTCCCAAAGCCTTTCCTTCTTCCTCTTCCACTCATAGTTCCCTCTTATATAAAAGTGTCCCTCCATGCTGTGTTACCCAGCCACAGATCTCGCTCTCTCCTGCAACCCTGTCAGGCATTATACAATGTTTTCCCTACCACTAAATAGAGCAGGTCATCCCACACACTGATAGCGAATTCGCTTTCCAAGTTGTTCTTGAAAGTCAGACTCCTAACACTGGAGGTGACAACGAGAGCGATGGTGCAACAATATAGAGTGTGTGACATTTTAACCTGATATCCATTCAGAAAAGGAACAAGGCTGGCTAGAGATAGTCACAAGGGTTGGAGCTGCAAAGAGGAGCTACGTCTACACTGGCATGATTTTGCGCAAGAACTCTTTTGCGGAAGAGTTCTTGAGCAAAAACTCTTCCAGAAGAGAGCGTCTACACTGGCATGTGCCTTTGTGCAAGAGCATCCATGCCAGTGTAGACGCTCTCTTGCGCAAGAAAGCTCTGATGGCCATTTTAGCCATTGGGCTTTCTTGCGCAAGAAATTCATGTTGCCTGTCTACACTGGCCTCTTGCGCAAGAACAGTTGTGCAAGAGGGCTTATTACTGAGCGGGAGCATCATAGTTCTTGCACAAGAAGCACTGATTTCACACATTAGACAGTCAGTGTTCTTGCACAAGAACTCCACGGTAGTGTAGACAGGCAGCACGTTTTTGTGCAAAAGCGGCCGCTTTGGTGCAAGATCATGTCAATGTAGACACAGCCAGAGGCTGTGTCTAGACTGGCAAGTTTTTCCGCAAAAGCAGATGATTTTGCGGAAAAACTTGCCAGCTGTCTACACTGGCCGCTTGACTTTCCGGAAAAGCACTGACGATCTCATGTAAAATCATCAGTGCTTTTCTGGAAATACTATGCTGCTCCCGTTCGGGGAAAAGTCTTTTTCCGAAAGACTTTTGCACAAAAGGGCCAGTGTAGACAGCATAGTACTGTTTTCCGCAAAAAAGCCCCGATTGCGAAAATGGCGATCGGGGCTTTTTTGCGGAAAACCACGTTTAGATTGGCCACGGACGCTTTTCCTCAAAAAGTGCTTTTGTGGAAAAGCATCCTGCCAATCTAGACGCGCTTTTCCGAAAATGCTTTTAACGGAAAACTTTTTCGTTAAAAGCATTTTCAGAAAATCATGCCAGTGTAGACGTATCCAGAGAGTTTCCCCAACCCCTACAGATTTTATTTCGCATTAGGGAAATTCATTAAATCATGGATTCAAAAAAGGTTGTGTGAGGCGAACTCTCAAGGAAAATGAAACAAACATATTGGGGCCAAAAGCATTCCTAGTGTAAAGCCATTTCAATCAGTGGAGTTACAGCACAGATGGAATTGGCCTACTTTGTCATTGTGGTGCCCCTGAGCTCGGGGCCAAAAATGAGGGGTTCAGTGTGTGGAAGAGGGCTGCTAGGAGTGGGCTGAAGGTAGGGGTGCCGGGGTCTGGGAAGGAGGTAGGATAAAGGAGCAAGATGAGGGTGGGTGGATGGGCTGTGGAAGGAAGGGAGGGTGTAGGAGCCCTGGGTGTGAGCCTCCCCACTTGACCTTGCTCTCCCCACCTGTGCTTCAGGCCTGCCAATGCCCTCCATGCAGCTCTGACGCTCCCAGAGAGCAATGCAAGTGGGGGAAGGGAGCACATTTCTCCTATGCCATAAGGATCAGGTATGGATGTGAGAGGGGGAGGATGGAAGCGTGCAGGAGATCGGGGTGCTGCCAATGTCCATGTTTCCCGGCCAATGGGAATGGCAGGGGATGGTGTCCGCAAGGAGTGCTTTCTTGTAGCATGCAGAACTATTTCCCCTGCCAGGCAGACCCCACAAGCAGAGGAGCTGACATCCACCACAGGCCCCTAGGCAAAGTGAGGCGGGCCCAGCTCCATATACCTGGAAGGGGAAGAGCTTTGGGCGGAGGGGCAAGGCTGGGGCAGCCAACTCTCCATGCCTCCTGGAGCACGGCGTGCCCCCACCAGCCCTCAGAGCCACACAGAACATGTGGCATGGCACTCCGGTGGGGATTTAAAGGGCCCAGGACAACTGCCCTCTTTGCCCCACGGGGCCTTCCCGCAGAGTCCGCGGCTTGCCTTTACTGGACCTGCGAGGCTTGGGCCTCCCTCCAGTCAGTGTTTCCCCCCTCCATGACTAGAGCACCATCACTGGCTCACACCACTGCGGGGTTGTGTGTGCAAGCCCTGAGTCTCGCAGGCCTGATCAAGGCAAGCCATGGGCTATAGGTTCCCCTCCCTGATCTAAAAGGTTGTTAGAAGGAGGAGGGTGAAAAAATATTCTCCTTGGCCTCTGGAGAAAAGACAAGAAGCAATGGGCTTAAATTGCAGCAAGGGAGGTTTAGGTTGCACATTAGCAAAAACTTCCTAACTATCAGGGTGGTGAAACACTGGAATAAATTGCCTAGGGAGGTTGTGGAATCTCCATCACTGGAGTTATTGAAGAGCAGGTTAGACAGACACCTATTGGGGATGATCTAGATGGTGCTTGGTCCTGTTGTGAGGACTGGATTTGACAACCTCTTGAGTCCCTTTCAGTCCTAAGATTCTGTGATTATCCTGAATCATCCAGGTGCCCTGGTTAACATAGCAGTGAATGAACAACTGTACCTGAAGTTGTAGTTGACCCCTGAATGTTTTTTCCCATTAGGCAGAAGGAATGGGATTGACTGAGCAGTGTTTGATGGCTCCTCACGTCTTTATAAAGTTAATATGAGACAAGGGAGACTGGTGTTCTGGTAGCTGTGAGAGTGTAGGGGTCCTGCCATCTAAAATCCATCTCCAGCCAACTCCCGCTGGTTTCCCTGGGCATGATTCCTTAATGAACTCAGTTGCTTATCTGGGGAATGTGGTTTAATATTTTACTGGTGCTATTTGTTCTTTCTCCGTCTGACCTTTCAGATAAAGCACCAGGCACAGAGCTGGACTCTGAATGCTGCAGCAGGCATATGCTCACAAGCCATGGCCCTGGGTGTGAGCCTCCCCGCTTGACCTTGCTCTCCCCACTTGTGCTTCAGGCCTGCCAATGCCCTCCATGCAGCTCTGATGCTCCCAGAGAGCAATGCAAGTGGGGGAAGGGAGCACATTTCTCCTATGCCATAAGGATCAGGTCTCTGTGAAGCTCAACAGGGGATGATGGGGAATCCATGGGCATTTTGCCTGAGTAAAGACTGAATTAGGAGTGCAGGATTTGACCGCAGGTGCTTATCTTTGCATTTCTCTTTGTATCAAAGAGAAAATCTTAAAAAAAAAAAAAAAAAAAAGGCAAGGAAGAGTAGTTAAAATTAAATGATCAAAAAAGAGCTATAGGGAAATAACAGCCCCCGCTTGAGACAGCCTCTTTATTGCTCTGCACAATGGAGGAGTTTGTAAGGTGCAACTGACCACATTAGCCCCCCCATTCCTGCAAACTGCTCCATGTGAGTGGAGCGCTGCACCCACACAAATCCCCTTTCATTGCACGGGGGTTCCATGTAGGTGCAGAGATGCACCCACACACAGCTGCTTGCAAGTTGTGCAGAGTGGAACGCTGGAAGGAAGGGACAGGGCTGGATAAAAGAAAAAAACGGCATGCTGCCCAGTAACCACATCTCAGACCCTGATAATGAGCTCATCACCAGCTTGTCACATACAGGAGCAAAACAAACAGCTGGTGGAGACAGAAGAGACACATCTGACCTACTCTGCTACAGGGAGCTAGAAGGTCTGGCAACGGGAATTTACAAGGTCAACTGCTTGACATGCTAATTATTTAACTCCTGTTTCAGCGTCTGAAGCATTTCCCTTGCATTTAATATTGGACAATTATAGATCTTGGTAAAAGACTTTATCAGTCTGACTATAAAAGCTTAAAAAATATACACTGCAGCTGGAAAGGTTGTGGAAATCAGAGACTAGAATGAGAAGTACACCAACAGGGCTTTGAAGTACAAGACAACTTCTAAAGAAACTGATGGGGAGCGAGCTAAAGGAAAACACTGGGGACTACTGCTTATGGTTTAGGCACTGACTCTGCACACAGTTATGCATGTGGGTTAACTTTCATGAGAGTACTCACATGTGTAAAGACTGAGTGTAACCATTTGCATGCTTGGAGTCTTGGCATATGTCTACACAATAGAGAAGATTGAAGCTGCTGCTGTCAATCTTCCAGGGTTTGAATTAGCGGGCCTAGTGAAGACACGCTAATTCAAACTGAGAGGGGCACTCCAGTCGATGCCGGTAACCCTGCTTCCATGAGGAGTAAGGGAAATCAAAGGGAGAGTGTTCTGCTGTATGTTTATTGTAAATTTACTGTAGATTATTGCTTTGCGTTGTTGTTCTCCCTTAATGGTGGAGGAAGTTGTGTCTGATGGGCATGGGAAGGAGCAAAGTAAATGGTAAGGAGCAAAGTAAAAACTCTTATTTTTAAAGCCAGTGCAGTTGACACATTTTACAATGTGTCTTGTGCAAAAGGCCACATGATAAAAATAAAGATTCTGGTAAATCCAGATTTCAGCTCTCCAAGCTTTTCAAAGAGTGTTTTCCTTCTCTCATGGAAACTGTCATTAGTAGCTAAAGCAGAGAACTTCACTAGCAGGAGATTTGATAAGTTCTCCTAGGACACATGTTCGTTTTGACAAATTTAGTTCTTCCCATTGAGAAATGAGAAGAAGCTGCTACCTCACCATGTGGTTTCAACAGGCTGAAGGAGGCGAGGGTACCCTCACTACACCAGATAAGGAAGCATGAGGGTGCATGCTTATTCACGCTGGAAAGCGGTGGGATAGCTCCTTACTGCTTTTAGCAAAGGAGAAAGAGCTGTGCTTTCTTTCTGGTCTCCTTTTCTTCTCCGTGATGGAGAAGATATTAAATTGCTAAGAGGGAACTGACCCTTTCACAACACCAGAGACAACTTAGAGCTGGTCAAACTATGAGGGAGAAAGGGGAGAATTTCAGAAAATTCTGAAAAATTTTTCACTCTGCATGTTTTCCACCTTTGAGATTTTGTTTCATTTTCAGTCCTATCACCTTTATTCCTTTCCCCGATTTCTCACTAAAAATGGGTCTGGGAGGAAGAATGGGAATTGAGGGGTAGGGATGGGAGACTACATTCTTCATTTTCCAATTTGATAAAAAAAATGCTGAAAATGTCTAAAAATGTTTATTACCTGTTTTGAAAATAAAAGCCATTTAATCCAAAAGGAAATGTTTTTGATTTAAAAGCCCCCGAGTCCTTGGAGTCAGTTAATCACCAACACACATTTCATTGAATTCCCAACAGAAGTTCCAAACTTACTCCAGCTCCCTCCTCCAGCATCAATAGTCCTTAAACCCCCTTCGCAGGGTGCATCTCCACCACCTTCTCTGGTAGGATATTTTCTGTACCACACTCCAGTATCTGCCACCGCACCTAGGCCCCCTGTGAGTGGAAATAAAATAAATAAATAAATAATATTAATATACATATTTTATAATTGTGTCACTGTGTGTCACGCTGGGTGGTTTTCATGGTGGGTGGATTCAGGGCCATGAGCCTTGTTAATTATCCCTTGTTTTAGTATTTTTCTTCCATAACAATTTAAATGATCTAATCTACCTATCTACCTATAATTTTGTTAGTAATTGGTGGGTGCCACAGTGGCAAGCATGCATGACCTCAATATTGGTGCACAGGACAAAACTCACTCTGATCACGGATTTGTAATCTTACAGGGAACACTGATCTACAGGCTCTCAAAAGAGACAAGGAGGTTTCATTTGTTAATGTGTTTTGGGTGAAAGGAGCTGTAGAAATGCAGATCCCTAGTAATAAAGGCGTTTTGTATGAGAGTTCATAAAGCAGGTCTGATGGCACAGCTTTTGTTTATTGTACTCTGCTGAACAATGGGGAACACCGAGTACAAGGCTAGCAGAACAGGTGTGGATTTGCAACGCTGAGAGAAAAACACTGTACAAGAGGGAGGTAAGAAGAAAGAGGAGTAAATGATTGAGACACCATCTCAGTAGTTGACAAAGGAAAAACCAGCTCAACCATCTAAGGCAAACAAGAGAAATTGGATTTATTGTTCTGTTTAAAAGGCTTTTCTTGCTTCTCATCAGGAATAACCCAATTCAGGTTAGAGAGCCCAGCCATTCTCTAAAACACAGCACGGGATTTAGAAGGGAGAATGCATTCTGTCTCCAGTCACTGGCGTGTGGCTTGGGAAACTTCACTTTCACAAAATAGTACCGGTGGAATTTCTAGCTCCCCAAACACCATCCTGCCTTCTTGGGTGCAAAGGGGACAAGATGGCTGAAGAGGGCCATAGGGATGCTGTTGGTGTCCTTCTCTCAACAACCTTCCAGTGCTCTCCCTTTAAGGGTACCTCTATAATCAATGGAGCTGAAAGCCTCTGCAGGCCCCTGGGCAAGGTGTGTGTGTGTGTGGGGGGGGAAGGCAACCCTGTGCTCCCAAAAGGGGCCATGCCTCAGGCAGAAGAGGTGGGCACAGGGGCAGCCAGCCCTCAGTGCACCACACTGGCCTCCAGGCAGCCCTCAGTGCTGCCCAGCATGTGGTATCCCCCCAGACCGTAGCACTGCCAGGAATGTGTGGCATGGTGATTTGAAGGATCTGGGGTGTTAGCTGCTACTGCAGTAGTACCAGTGGCCAGGAGCATTAGGCCCCTTTGAATCACCCGCCCCCACCCCGCCCCCGCCACTCCCATCAACAGGCCTGTCTAAACAGCAGTCAGGGTGTGTGTGATTACATACTTGATCTAGCTACAATCTACATAGCTCAGGTACCAAGAGCAGTGACGCCACAGGAGCATGGACTCCAGCGGGTGTTGTACAAGCCAACCCAGGACCCTGTGCATCTATGTGGGTAGCTAGCCCTGTGCCGCCATAGCTCCACTGCAGTTGGTACCCAAGCTAGCTACATTACAGCAAGCTTGGACAGGTCTCCACGCATGGCAGTCACACCTCCTAGCCATACTCTTAGTCACAAGCCAATGGAGACAGAAACAAGCTCCTTTGCAAAATAGCTCAGCCTTTCAGTTGAATATAGTGCAGTTGTCGAAAGATCCGAGGCCGAGAGCCCTGAAATATGAAGTTCCGTCTCCACAGAAAAAATACAGCCCTGCCTCAGCAAGGTTGGCGTCCCCTTGCCCTCATATCGCTGAGAGAAACCCCGTGTAGGAGCAAAAGAGGAGGTCAGCCTCCTTCATCTCTACGGTTTTTGGGCCCTCGGCCCCAAGGTGACAGTGCTTTTGGTGACAAGTCCGCCTTGTTCACTAGCACTTGGCCAGAGGCCCCCAGATTATTTCACACTGAAGGGCTGTCTGATTGTAACAGATCTGAGTCATTACTGATTCGGTAGATTCATACCAATGGCACTGTGATGAAAATCTTGACATCCCATTACCAGCCCCTCTCCTCCCCCAAGAGCTTAATAAATGACCTCTGCCAGTGCTAAGATATGAGTTTGTTATTTCCCCATTGCTTGCGGGATTCTTATCAGCTATTTTTGGCATCCACAGCAGGTTGTGCTTTGTAACACTCCTCCTCCTCCGTTACTGGCACACAATCCGGTCAGGTGCATGCTGAGTTTTCACAAATAATACAACGCCAGCCCATCGGGGACATGCTGTGCTTTGAGCGGAAGAACCCCAGTGGAATATTTAGAGTCTAGAAGTAATTCAGGGAAAAAAAAAAAATCCACTCAATAACAGCAGGGCAAGCAGCCCCCCCCGCAGCATCAGGAGGAGAGGTTAGCTCCTACAACACCCCATGATCATTGATTCCACTGACAGGGGAAATAAGCCATCCACGGTCGTAATGAAACACTTGGTGTCTAGTGGCTAGGCCTTAGCGCTAGGGAATAGCCCTGAGTCAGGGGGAGTGTGTCTCTGTATCAGCCTGAGGGTCCACTGGGAGATTCACAGAGGCACATGCCTCCTGCAGCAACCCTGTTGCCCTAGGAAAGGGGAGTAACATGCAAAATCCCTTTATGGGATGCAGGGCCCTCTCCCATCCACGTCCAGCCAGTTGCATTGATAGCATGTAGGAGGCAGAGCCCGACTCCAACTCATCTGTTCCCCAGCCACTTGCTCCCCAGTGGGAAGCACAGCCAGGGCAGCCCTTGTTCTCCCCAAGTTTCAGTTCAGCCTAGGCTAACACAGGCCATGCAAGGGGGCCCTCCCTCCCATGTCACTGCACAACTGCGTCGGCTTGGGTACACGCTGGTGTTCGCCAGTATTCTGCACTGTGCTCTAGTGAGGACTATTCCTGAAACGAGAGCACGTCAAACCGCAGCCACTCATTACAAAATCAGGCAGCTATTGGCTTCATTTCAGCTTCTCCCAGTGGGCGTGACCCAGACCTAGTGTTTGTTTATCTGTTTCTTAATTTGAAAATATTCCGCAAAGGCATGGTACATGCAGGTGCTGGAATGAGAGGAGAGGGACGTGTTGCCGCACCCCGTGGCCTGAATGCATCACATTCAGGATTTATAATTTGGTTCCATGGCGCTCAGCCCATTCTCTGCTCCCCTGCTCTACAATTTGTTCCAGTACCCCAATGGTACAGAAGCCTACGAACTATTCAGGAACCCTCCAAGGCTGCTTCAGCCAAGTATTCTATTGGGTAAGACTCCTGTGTTCAGTGTTGGCAGGGTATGTTTGACAGAGCCGCACAGAGCAGTTTAGAAGCGCTGTGAATTCACAAGTACTGAAGGGCTTGAATACAGGTGAACCAGTTGAAAATCCCAGCATTTGCTAAGTATTTGTTTGTTCTGATGTTTAACCAGTTCTTCCTGAAATCCACTGAGGGCTGCAGCTAGCCCAAAACATGGGAGCAGAGCTGAGGGCTTATGACTAGGCAAAACCCAGCAGCCCAGCTGTTTATACCAGTAACTTGGTAAGAGATTTAGGTGTAAAATGCTCCTGCAGGATGCTCTTCATGTTTCCTGACTTCTCTCTGTTGAACACTATAACATTAGCAGATATTTTCAAAAGTAAGAAGAAAAAAGAAAAGGACATTCAAGCCCGGGGAAGCAAGTCGGCCACAATCTCAGGAGGTATAAATGAGTTTATACACGGAAGCCAATGTAGCCATGACTTCTTCCACCACAGAATCTGACCCACTGGCTGCTTTGTGGGTAGGGTAAGTCACTGCTTCCATTGCACTGACTGGAATGCAATTACACTGGAGATAAATTTGGCCCATCATCTTTTGACTTGTCATCTGAGCAGATCTGACCCGGAGTCAGCAAGAGGGAAGAAAGGGCTCACGCTACATGCTGTTCCTTGCACGACTCTCTTAGATTGCCAGTTCCTTTGCTGTCCCATTTTACACAAGCTTGCAATGGCCCAATGACTCCCTCTGCCAGCCTGCTTTTGCAGACGTGAAAGAATGGTTCTGGGGGTAGGGAACACACGTCTTGCACCACAAAGCTTGCCAATGTCACCTGGGGAGCACAAGCACAAAGAGAGTCATGCATGCAACACTGGGCACCCCCCCAGCTTCCTGGAGAGCCTTTTACACAATCCTTGGCTGAATCTGCCAGAGATAGGAGCTGATGGCTATTTGGCCTGAACCATGAGACTAGCATAAAACCCATATGTCAGCTAGGGCTTCCAAGCTGTGAAACTTCATCCAAGCACCTACTGTAGCTCCATTGAACACAGATCACAGAGAGCTACAGCGACCTTTGAATTTGGCTATTTATGCCTACAGCTGCTGCCAGATCCTCAACCCTGGAGACACTTTTTATTCAGACTGAGGCCAATGGAAGTTTTGCTTGAGTAAGGACTTAATAAACATGGAGTAAAGACAGTGATTAAAGACTCAGGACTTTGTGCCCTAGAGACTCCATTTCATTTAGTCCAGCCCCTGGCTAACCCAAGGTTGTTCTCAACAGCCTTTTCCTTGCAGCTTCGCCTCCTCCCCCTCCTGTTTTAAATGACTCAAGCACTGGAGCTTCCAGAACTTTTCTTGGGGGATTAGCCCACTGCCTAAAAGATCCACACCCTTAGGAAATGTCACCTGAGATTTCACTTCACTTTTATTTTGCCCGATTTTACTCCAAAAGCACTTGAGAAAGTTTTTATTTCCGGGGTGTATCTATTAACACTTTGCTTTCCTCCTCCATGGTGCCTTCAACCTGACACTTTACAGATTCAGTTAACACCGTGGGGCTGACCCTCTACCTTGGATATCAGTGAGAACTTTGGAGGAAGGAGCAGGTACCCGGTGAGGTTGAGAAGGTCTATTATCCTTTATCCCCATTTCCTTGGTGAGTAAAGTCAGACCCCAAAGACGGGATTTTCAGAAGCGCTCAGCATTGGCCTCTATGGCAATTTCTCTAGTGACTTCAGTGGGAACAGAGGAAGGCCAATGGAAAGCACCACGCAAAGCGAAGTAGTGACCTCTTGGAGATCAGACAGAGCATCCAGCTGGGACTGGAGCACAGACACCCTGACTTCACTCCCTCCTCATGCACTGAACTGTAGCTTGAAGGTCTTTGTGTTCCTCTGGAACTTTAATTTGGTTAAGAGCTCCTCAGATGTGCAAGGTTGGTTGGTTGTAAATAGATTCTTCTGGGCAAGCTCAGGACTTCTGTTTGTCTTGCTTAAGTTCCATCAGGGTTTAATGAATGATTTCACACCCAGTGCATTGCTACAGTAGGCCAGCCAGGGGAATCAGAATAAACTGCTCTTCGCTATTGGTTGAAAGCTCTAAATAAGCAGATGGGGGGGGGGGGGGGCAGTGAGGGGGTCATAAGTAAATCATGGGCTGCATTAAGAAAAAATGTCAAACCATGCCTTAAATGGAGTGTGCCCTCTTCTCCCATTGCCATGTCCCATAGTTTGGGGACTTACTGTTAGGCTCTTACATTTTTGGGGGGTTATTTTTTAGTTAGTTCTAGCTCTGGGGAAAGATGCTGCACGGTTGCTCCTGGCACCGGAAGTCCTTTACACAGAATCGCTATCTCATGGCCAGGGGCAGGCTAAGATTCCAGGAATATTCCTGCTACAAATGCTCCGACCCCTAGGGACCATACAAAGTGGCAAGAGTGTCCCTCTATTCTGGTGGCCCATAATTCCCTAGCTTTCTTGCGGAGACTGCCACCCTGCAGCCAGCTAGCATCCACATGCCCTGGCAGTGCTAGTGTTCTGGCATCCTGTGCACCGATCATTGGAATGAGATCTGCCAGCTGGTCTCACGCAGGCTGCTTGACATGATCAGCCTTAGAGGAAACATGAGCTCCAGTCAAGTGTGTTTTTTTTTTCTCAATGAAACAATTGCTCCGCTGAACAAAAGCCTGATTGTGGCTTCACCGCTCACACTGTTTCCGTTTGCTCCTGCCAGCCCACCCTTTGTCATCAGTGTAAATGTCAAATGGCTTAGAAATGAATCAGACCACTATTCCAATCTCCCCCGGACAACTAATCACCCCCATCTCTGTACTAACCATCTAAAATTCCACACCCCCTCCCACCAGCAGTTTTTTGCCGGGGCTCTGTGAATGGCTGAATGCCTTTTCGTGTGGACAAATACAGCCCTCACATCTACAGTTGCACAATCAGGCCAGATTAGTGACAAGGGAGGGACCATGGGATTTGCTGTTGCTGGAAAAGTTCTTCAGCTCTCCCTCCCTCAGGGGGCCACGCTGGGGTCATTGTGGATTAAGTTAATATTTGATCTGAAGGACCCTCTACCAAGTGGCTCTGCAACAGGTAGCTTAAGAGAGAATTCTCCCCATTTTCCCCAGTATGGCAATCCTCAGCACATGGCCTGCCACCTAAACTGGGCATTGGCTCCCTGAATTTGTCCCCCCTCCCCCTTTTTGTTTTAGAGAACAGTTTAATTTTCCTGTCCATAACTTTCAGTACCTTTGGGATAAAGGTCAAGAAGGGAGGGGATTGGAGCATCCAGGGATAGGAAACAGGACACACTTTCTTCTTTAAGGTACTAGCTCCACTCAGGCCTGAATTGATGCAAATAGGCCATAGCAGGCTGGGGATAGAAGAGAGTCTTCCACATTAGATAGGCTGCATTTTGTTCTTTCTTCTGGGGCAAAAGAATCCAGTGACCAGAACCACTGGCCTCTTCTGCTGAGCCTGCCTGTCCCACTGTTAAGTGAGGGTGTTTCTGTGATTCAGACACTTAAGATCCATTAAGAAGGAGACTGAAAATGCCCTCTCAGTTCCCACAAGCCATTGAATACCATAAAATCTCAAATATAATGCACACTTTTTTCCGAGTTTTTGTGGGTCAAAGTCGGGGTGCACATTATATACAGGAGTTATTGTTTAAATTTTATTTTGGCAGTTCCGTGTCAGAAGACAACGAATCCCCGCTATGCCGACGCCACGCTAAGACGGCAGTAAACATGAAGTCAACATCGACTGAAATGGCAGAGATTCCTAGAATGCTTTAAAATATTTAAAAACAATAAATAATATGAAATTTACATCTTACTTGTCGTATGAAATAGTTTGTAGTTAATTAATTGCTGACATTTATGAAAATAAGTTATAAACATGGACACTGGATGCGAAGTTGAATTTTATGCCCATAGATTAGTGGCTTGCAGCTCTGTTGCCATGAGCCTCAGCATAGCTAACTACCTTAAGTTTTTCAGCTGCACTGTAAGATCGTCGACAACTCATAGTATCACTAAGAATCGATATTTTTCTAGGCCCTATACGTAGGATTACTAAAATCAACCGAATTTAAAGGTAATAGAGCGTTGAAATGCCGCGTATTCTATAGTTGTATGCTCACATGCAATCAACTGGCAATACAAAAAGGCAGGAAATACGAAGTGCTGGCATACCATAGACTTGCAATCGAATAGACTATATTTAACGATGCCTTTGTATCTATGATGACGGGTATCATAAAATACATGTACAATGGGCAAAGTCGGGGTGCGCATTATATATAGGAGTACAGATTTTTTCATTATGATAAAATTCAAAAGTCAGGGTGCGCATTATACATCGGTTATACAGGGTGCGCATTATACAGCGCATTATATTCGAGATTTTACGGTAGCTAAAGTTACGCTCCAGAAAGGCCAAGAGGGATGTGCCCAGGCCAAGCAAGGGTGTGTCTACTCAGCACCATTAGCTCGAAATAAGCTATGAAATTTGCACTATGCAAATTGCGTAGCTTATTTCAAGTGTATTTAGAAATAGCTTATTTCATCATTTGGCACTGTTTACACAGCCCCAAATTTCAAAATAACTCGCTATTCGAAAATGTCCTTTAACCCTTGTGGAACGAGAGTTACTGGGTTGTTGGAATAAGCTGGGATGATGGAAATCTATTTTGAAATAACAGGCTGCTTCAATAGATGCAGAATAGCTATTTTGGGATACTTCCGGTATGTCAAATTAGCTCTGCAGTGTAGATGTGCCTGAGAGAACTACCGTAGGTGTACTGATTGCATAAAAAGGCTGGTTGTTGGGCTTGAAACAATATTCACATGGCGCCACTTGTTTCTGACAGAACCATTCCAGCGTATCCATTTACTGCCCGCTTTACATGGGATGCATTCTGGGATTCCTTCTCCCAGAGTTCACTAATGCTGGGCATGGGAGCGCTGAATGTTTTCCGGACCTGAGGCACTGAGCTATGAGACAGAGTGAGGGTGACTGACTGAGCTGTAATAGCAGCACTTGGGGCTTCCTGGTCAGACTGAGGCTATGTCTACACTCCTGGTTTTTTGTGGCAGAAGATATGCAAATTGCTCTCTCATTTGCATATCTTCTGCCAATCCTTTCTGCGGAAGAGGTTTTGCCGCTAAAAAGCCCCGTGTAGATGGGGCCATTTATCAGTAAAAACCTCTTTTTTGCAAGATCCTCATTTTTTGACAAATAAGGGATCTTGTGAAAAAGGGTTTTTTCCGACAAATGGCTCCGTCCACATGGGGCTTTTTAGCGGCAAAACCTCTTCTGCAAAAAGGATCAGCAGAAGATATGCAAATGAGAGCACGATATGCATATCTTCTGCCAAAAAAACCGGCAGTGTAGACATAGCCTGAGAGTTAACGTCTGTAGGCTGGTCCATTTCAGCAGGATCTGTGCTAATGGCCTTATCCCAGGTATCTAAATCCAGGGCTGTCAACCTTCATTGCACCACCACCCCCTTCTGACAACAAAACTTACTACATGGCCCCCGGAGGGGGGACTGAAGCCTGAGCCTGCCTGAGCCCACTGCCCTAGGAGGTGGGACTCAAGTCCAAGCCCAAGTCCTACCACTCTCGGCAGTGGGCACAAAGCCAAATCTGGAGGGCTTCACCCCAAGGCAGGGAGCTTGTAACCTGAGCCCTGCTGCCCAGGCCTGAAGCCTCCAGGCTTGCGCCTTGGACACTGGGACTTGGGCTTTGGCCACAGCAAGTCTAAGCCAGCCCTGGCAACACTCTTAAAACAGGAACTCCCACTTTTGAGAGACCCACTGGTCTGAACCCAACAGAATCATCCACCTGCAAAACACACGGGGAGCAGGGTGCTGCACAGGCGTGGCAAACGCAACGCGTTCCATTGACTTTTTTGCAGTGCTTGCTTTCCTGACTAGCAGGGGAATCTCACCCCCAGCGCCAGGAGCTGGAGACACATAGGGCCAGACTCTCAGGTGGTGCGAAGTGTTATAATTTCACTGCTTTCGAAGGCGCCATGCTGGTTTCCACCTGGTGAGGATCTGGCTCTTTATCCCGCCCCCCGTCCATGCAGGACAGTCAAGGAGAGGAAATATGCTTCCTTTTGCTTGTGTGTCTTACAGTGCTTTGCTTTGCTTTTGCTGGAGCGTTTCAAAATCAGAGGCCAACTCACCCACCTTCCTCCCTGCCCACATCACAGAGGCTGGCTGTCGGAACGGAAACAGCTCTAGAGCCAGTGTAAGTATCGATTACACGCAGGATAGACTTGTGAGTCTGGGAAAGGCGCGCGCGTCAGGAACGCCGCGTTCTAATCCTGATTCCACCGCGCCCTAGTGCCATCTAACCTCTCTGTGTCTTAGCTTGGCTCAGCTGCAGCAAGGGATAATACTTGTGTACACCACTGAGTTACTGGGAGAGGAAACTGGGGAAGGAGTAACGCTCAAGAGAGACAATTCCGTCTTTAAAAGTTAAAAGTAGAAACTGTATGTTAGTTCCAAGGCAAAAAGGGTTTTCCCCTGCCAACAGTGTAGTGTTACAGAGTGCAACTACAGAGAGCTCGAATGAATGCTGTGTTTAAAAAAAGCCTTTTCACACAGACGAGTATTGGTTATGAGGGGGGAAATCCCACAGAACAAATAAACCCCAGGGATACTCTTTTGGAAAGTTCAGAGCGTGGAACTTTTTCAGTGAGTGGGTGTTCACTGCAAACTATGCAGGCTGACTTTTTCCCCCTATCCCCAGTCATTTTGTGTTCATTCGCCTTCCCACTGACACGCCACCAACCTCAGTACTTCACAGAGTGAATAGCTAAGGAAAAAAAAAAGCCAACTGACAGGCGAATATTTCCTCTCGCCTTGTGTCATGTCCAGGGAGTGAAAGCATGAGCCTCAAGTTACATTTCATGCACCAGACCAGGAGCAGTTGCTTGGTTTTATTTTCAGACGTACTGTAGTAGTTTGTGGAGCAGGATGTGGCCACAAAATGGCCAGCTCATAGTAACCAGCATGAGGTGCGGCAGCATGCATCGTCAATGGCGTGGTTAGAAAGTGCGACAGCTCATCTTGTAAATCATTTCAGAGAGGAACAAAAAAGCAACAATTCATTTTAAAAAAGATGTGCCTTTCATGGCTCTTTAGGAAGGTGGAAGAAGGCCTCCTAAATGTGAGGGTTCTTTTCTTCTCCCCAGAGAAGCTTTTCTGCTTATAATTTGTATTATAAAGATCCAGGCCTAATGTCTCCTTCTTTTTGCTTGAAGATTTTGGCCAATCATTGGAAGATCTGGATGGTAACATCACAGCTCACAGCTGAAACCTATGGAGGATCAGTCCTGGCCTTGTTCTGGTTTTGCTTACTCTGGTGTTACAGTGTGGTAACTCTGTTACTTCTAAGGGTACGTCTACACTAGCCCCCTAGTTCGAACTAGGGAGGCTAATGAGGGCGGCCGAAATTGCAAATGAAATGCGGGATTTAAATATCCCGCGCTTCATTAGCATGTTCCCTGGTGGTCGCCATTTTGGAAACTGACTAGCCTGGAATAACCGCCTGCGTCTACACTTGGCAGAGAAGCGCGATTCCAAGATAAACCACTTAGTTCGAATTAACAGTTAAACCTCCATTTCCAAAATGGTGACCGCCCGGGAACATGCTAATGAAGGGCGAGATATTTAAATCCCGCACTTCATTTGCAATTTCAGTCGCCCTCATTAGTCTCCCTAGTTCGAACTAGGGGGCTAGTGTAGACGTACCCTAATAGAGTTATTCCAGACTTACCCTGCCATCGGGGGGTTCAGAGTCAGGCCTGGTGAGCCTTTGGCAATTAAACATCTGTCTCATCCTCAGTTCAAAGCTAGGCTTGCTGCAGCTCATTAGAACTATGATGCCAGATCCTCCAAAAGTTGACCAAAGTCCTCCAGCAAAAAGAAGGCAATCACCACCAGATATTTCTAATACAAAATACCAAGAGAAAAAAATGGTTTTGAAAAAAACTTTCCTAAGGCCACTTTTTAAGGAGCTGAAACCATCAGAAACATTTTTTTCCGGTTCTTCTTTGTATATCTCCATCCTCGGCATTATCATCTTCTTTGCTTGCTTTAGTTTACTTCAGCAAATGGTGTTAAGAAAAGTGCAGTGCATTAAGGCTAAATGGTATGTGCACTACAAATTAGCCCAAGCTACAAAATTAGTTCTAAATGTCTACAAATCTTGAGATAAGAAAGGGCCAATTACAGAAATAATTGGTGTCTGAACTTCCTTCTAAAATTCATGGATTCTGAGATCCAGTGCAGTGGTTCAGGTCCATCTCTAATTTCCATGGAAACTCTTTACTCCTGGCTAACCAACGGTCAATATTTATTCTGCACTCAGATGGTAGCATTGTATACCCACCATAGCCTTTTGCTCTGAGGGTACATCTACACAGCAGCGTTATTTCGAAATAACAAAGAGCGCGTCTACACAGCAAGCTGTTATTTCAAAATAATTTTGAGATGGAGGACTTCTTGCTCTGACTCCTGTAGCTTTCATTTCACGGAAGTAAGGGAAGTGGAAAGAAGAGTGTTCTTCCTTCGACTTCCGGCTGTGTAGACAGCGCCAAAAGCCGAATTAAACTATTTTGACTTCAGCTACACAATTGATATAGCTGACGTTACATATTGTGGCAAGGTCCTTGCCATGCCCCTTGCCTTGGGACCCCTTCTTGGGTAACAAATCAAACGGAGACCCTATCCGATTCAGTCACCCCTTTTATTGTAATACCAATTTCCCACCACCTGCTATTTACAGAGCTTTTGTTCGCAGCAAACCCAGCCAGTCTCTCCTCTCCACATGAGGCTACGTCTACACTACGAGTTTTGCTGGAAGAGGCAATGCAAATGAAGTGCAGATTAGCATTTTCTCATGCTTCATTTGCATAATCTCTTCCGATCCGTTTTTGTGCTAGGGGTTTTTGTGCAAAAACAAGCAGTATGGATGTTTCCTTTTTGTGCAAAAAAACCCTTTGGCTACATCTACACTGCCCAGTCTTGCGCAAGAACATATGCAAATGAGGCACAGTGATGAATATCGCTGTGCCTCATTTACATACTTAATGAGCCACCATTTTTGCACAAGGGACTTTTGCGCAAGAAGGAGCAGTGTAGATATTCTGAGTGTATATTCACAACAGGTGAATCCAACAACCAGGTAAAGGGAGCACATGGTAACAATGAGATCCAAATTGAGGAGCAGTCATAGAAATTGTCTACCTGTTGCCAAGCATTTTGTCATTATCATGACTGAGACGAGTTTAATAATTAACAAGTTGGCAATTAATGAGTTCCACAGTCACATCATATAGTTTTGTTCTCTCTCTGCCCATCTTCTCTCCAAACGTCTGTGTAAGAAGATATCATGTTGTCAGGTTGTGGTAGCCATGCTGGTCCCAGGATACGGGAGACAAGAATGGTGAGGTCATATCTTTTATTGGACCAGCTTCTGTTGGTGAAAGAGACAAGCTCTCAAGCTGTCACAGAGCTTGGAAGATGTTACCTTTTTTTTTGGCTGTGTAAAAATTATGGTCTTTGAAATGTAGCCAGACTGTAAATCCGGGTCTAGTTGCCTCGTTTAAACTCAGCCTTGCTTTGGTAGATGTACCACATGCTGGACATTGTCACTTTGCTTTATGTCAGTGCATTTTTTAAGCATTTGAAGTGCACTGTGATGAAATCTGTGTGAATAACTCATCTTTCAAGTTGCTGGCTGTTCTGAAAAATTGAAAAATATATTTAGGGTAGACCCAAAATGAAACATTTTGGAAATTTTTATGGTGAAATGAAACATTTTAAAAAAATCATATTTGATTCAACATAATATTTGGTTTTGAATAGGGGCATTTAAAAATGTATTTTTCTTTAAAAATTCAATACATTTTTAAATTGAAAAATCCTGATATATTGCTAAGAAAGCTTTTAAATAAAACTCCAGACCTCTTAGAATTGCCAGGCTCCAGAGCAACTTCCTCTTTTGCCGTCTCCCCATTGGCGCGGCTGAACATCACTAATCTAAAGCTTCAGAGGGATAACCGAGTTAGTCTGCAACTGGAAAAACTTAAAAAACAATGAATAGTTTAGCAGCACCTTGAAGACTAACAAACCATGTAGATGGTATCATGAGCTGTCGTGGGCACAGCCCACTTCTTCAGATGACTGAAGTATTAAAAGTCCAGATCCAAGAATAAATAAAGAAGGGGGGGGGGGGAGGAGAAGAAGAGAGAAAGAAAGAAAAAAAAGAAAAAAGTGAATTAGATTGTTCAAGACACTGATAAGAACAATTTGCACCTCTTTAAGTACCCATTGTTTGGTTGGTTAAGTCATTAGGATGTGGAAGGTAGTGTGAAAGCCAGCCAATGTCTTTATTCATTCCTCTCTGATAGGAATTAAACTTGTAAATGGTATTAAGTGCCAACCCTTCCCTGAGTATTTGGCTTGTGGAATTGGCCCGAAACAAAATGATGACTCTGAGATCCATTAATGAGTTCCCCGGGCAGATTCTCTAACAGGTTTCTGTGTGTTGCCTTTTCGGATATTTGATTTGTGTCCATGAATTCTTTCCTGTAGAGACTGTCCAGTTTGGCCAATATATATGGCAGAGGGGTATTGCTGGCAGGTGATGGCATACATCACTCATCTAGTTCTCTTTTATACTAAGCCCTCTTTGCATCTTTTTAGCAATGTAAAAGTGGACCTACTGTAAATAAGAATTGAACCCCACGTGTCCTACCAGGTCCCTTGAGATGACAGACTCTTGTCTGGGGATCTGTGCTTTACATTGCATCCTATATCACTCTATGAAACTCCTCAAATAAAACACAGCCCAGCTGAAGAACATCAGCTACCCACACTCCCCAGTGTAAGGGAAGAGTCTGTCTAAAGAGATACTTTTTGCTTCACACTTTAAAAGTGGTGAGACTTGGTCTCTGAATGAGCAATGGAAGAAAAGGAAGACTTCCAACCCCCATTTCGGGGGAAATGATAAAAATGGGCAAAGATTTTGGGGGTTGGAGGGTTTTAGTCTTTCTGAGTTGATGCCCCAATTCCCGGCTGGTGCTATCCAACTACAGAAACAGCTGGTGACAACGGGCACATCTACACTGCATGGCTATTTCAAAATAAGTTATTCCAGAATAGTTATTCCAAAATAGCTTATTTCAAAATAGAACATCTGCACCACAGGGAAGCCTCAAAATGAGTCCAAGGCAGGCTTCCCTAATGTAGACATGCTATCTTGATTTAGAGCCCCAGGAGGCACTGGGGAGGAATAACTTAGAATGGCTCTGGTAAGGGGCTATTTTGAAACAGCAGCAGTGGAGCATCTACACTCGCCTTATTTCGAAATAGCTCTTTCAAAATAGGTGTTATTCCTCATAGAATGAGGTTTACAGATTTCGGAATAAACCATCAGTTATTTTGAAATTATTTTGAAATAATGGAATGGCTGTGCAGACACTCGCATTGTTATCTCAAAATAACGGTGCAGTATAGACACCCTCGTTACTAGAGCACATCTTTACAAGGACAAAAATGGCAACGCTGGGTGCAAGGTAGAGGAAATCCGGGCCTCCAGCACTCAATATAAACAACAGGCATATTCAGAGAACAGAAATAATGTGCCCCTCTACTCATTAGAGCCTGTAGTGGGAGATGGTGTTGTGGGGGCAGTGCAGGGATAGGACTCAGGAGAACTGGGTACCAATCCTAAACCAGTTACAAACTTCCTGTGTGAGTTTGGGTGAATGATTTAACCTCTGCGTGCCTCAGCTTCTCCCCCTCTAAATTGGAACATGCTTCTGCTGCTGCTAGCAGCTGGTCTGTGTCTGTGTTATCAGCAGGTCTACCAATATGTCTTTTTGAAAAAGGAGGTAGGGGATTTTTTTTTTTAGTGCTGGTCTGGGGCTCCCAGGACATACCTCAGCCTCCATATCTAGCACAATCCTGGTGAGGCTACCAATGAAGGTTAATAGAGATGATTCTCTGGACAGATGACCATTTCATTCCACAGGTATAGCGCAGGTTCCATGGCACCGTTGTAGAATGTCTACAAAAAGCAAACTGCTGGTGGGCAGCCATGCTGCAAAACTGGGACTTTAAAACAGATGCAACTGTAGTGGAAAGCAGGCCATGGAGAATCCCCCCAAACATGGCAGTATTACTCTGCTTCCACATGGAGCTAATATAAAAATGTCTTTGTCCCCAGTCCTCTAGGAAACCCTAGTGAGACCCGTATCAACCTTGTGTTTAGAGATAGTTGCAGTGAACATGGTTCTACTCCCACTGTGCACTAGACCTATGAGAGAGGGTAGATTCTCTTCTCTGACCCCCCATGGAAGGTCTTTTGAGCTCCCTTGTTTATACCTATAGGAACCGTGACAGAAACGATTCCTAAAAGTCTTTAAAGCCACTCTAACCTGGCACTGGTCCCTTACGCATCTGCTATCTCTCATGAAGGAGAGATGCCTCAGACTATATTGAACATAATATAAAAATGGCTATACTGGATCAGACCTGTAGTTCATCTAGCCCAGTATCCAGTCTCCTGACAGGGCCAATGCCAAGTGCTTTAGAAGGAATGAGCAGAACAGGGCAATTACTGAGTGATTCACCCCCACTCCTCCCACCCATTGCCCACTTTCAGCTTCTGGCAGTCAGCGTCCAGGGATGGCCAGAATGCATCCCTAGCCATCTTGGATAATCAGGGCTCGACGATCGCAGTGAAAACCACTTGCCAGCCCCGCACTGCGCATGCACGAGAGCCACACTGCGCATGAGCGAACCGCCAGTGAACGGGGCGACCGGCTGAAATCTACTTGCTGCGGATTTGTTGAGCCCTGTGGATAATAGCCATGGGTGGACCTCTCCTCCATTCACTTATCTAAGTCCCTTTAGAACCCTGTTATAGTTTTGGCCTTCACAACATCCCCTGAGAATGAGTTTCACAGGTTGACTACGTGTTGTGTGACGGAGTGAGAAATCTGATAATGACTGACACAACCATTATCGTGATGACACCAAATTAGAAACTGCTTCTGTCAAAATAGGACCCATTGCCTACAAGATTAGACTATAGCCTGTTGTCCAGATATGCCCACACCGGACATGGGTATCATATCTGGAGGCTAATGGAGTTACTTGCATCTTATAAATTGAGGATGAGGCCTTTGACTATTTGTTCTTTCTGTCGACATGCCCCAAACCCTTATGGATGTCAGTCTCAGGCCTGTGCTTGTAGGGCAGGGGTGAGCAAATACCGATCCATGAGCCAGATCTGGTCTGCCAGGGTTAGCCTCTGAAGGGATCCCCCATCATTATATTTTCCTGTGCCTCTGTAGAGATGAGTAATCACAGCTCCTGTTGGTTGTGGATCACTGTTCCTGGTCAATAATCTGCATGAAGCAGTGTTCTGGTCTGCACCGCTTCCCACTGCTCTTATGAGCGGGGAATAGTGATCCATGGCCAAGTGATCACTGGTACTGTGGAGGTGCAGGTAAATATAAAAGCAGCAGCCCACCAGGGGCTACCCCTGATGATCCATTGCTGTTTTATTGGCCACCCTATTTATGCAACTGTAATAGATTTTATATAAAGCATGTGTTGTGAAGTATTATTTGAAAACTCATAATTTGCTGATAATTATTGTCTAGGTAAAATAAGTGTGGCAACATTGTATATAAAGTTATAATAGTCTACTCTATAACATGTTCCAAGTTTTTAAAAAAAGCAGGCATAAACCAGTTCCTCAAAGCCAAAAAGTAAATTGATGCCTCTGCCAAGTGTCAACTATCACCTGGTTAAGTGGCCATGCTTAGGCAGGAAAGAGGGTATGAGTGAGTAATCTACATTTTTGGCAAAGACTCAGTTGGAGATTCCCACTACCCTGGATCTTCGGTCTCCCCCACCTCAGCTAGAGATGATTTTCAAAGAAAAAGGAGGGGGAATAGATACCTTCCAAATACTCCTGCCTTGCCTTCTGCCCATAGCATCAACAGTACTGGAAAGACAAGCAAATGAACATTGAACTGGGTAGAGGCCTTGAGCTGAAAGGACTCTAGCCAGTAAGACTGCTGTAACATATGGTGCCAGAAACCTTGGCTTTGAATTGATTTAGCTTGTTAAATTAAATATGAATTACATTTTACCTTTTATTTTCTTTGGGTATGTCTATACTTGCCCCCTACTTCGAAGTAGGGAGGCAAATGTAGCATACCGAAGTTGCAAATCAAGCCCGGAATTTAAATATCCCGTGCTTTATTTGCATGTTCCCGGCCGGTTGCCATTTTAGAAATTCACTTGCCTAGAGTAACTGCCCGCATCTACATGCATCAGTGAAATGTGAGTCCAATTTAAAGCCCCTAATTCGAATTAACTGGTAAACCTCATTGTAGGAGGAATACCAGCTAATTCGAATTAGGGGCTTTAAATCGGACTCCCGTTTTACTGCTGCGTGTAGAAGCAGGCAGTTACTCCGGGTAAGTGAATTTCTAAAATGGCGACCGGCCGGGAACATGCAAATCAAGCGCGGGATATTTAAATCCCGGGCTTGATTTGCAACTTCGGTATGCTACATTTGCCTCCCTACTTCGAAGTAGGGGGCAAGTGTAGACATACCCTTTGACATACCCCAATTTTTACTCTTATGCCTCATTGCTTGTAATCACTTAAAATCTACCTTTCTGTTGTTAATAAACTTGCTTTTTTGTTTTATCTAAACCAATGTGTTTGGACTGAAATGTTTGAGAAACTTCATTTGGGATAACAGGATTTGTGCACATCATTTTCTAGTAAGGGAATGACAGACTTTATGTGAGCTTGTGTTGTCCAGGAAGGTGTTAGGCAGCACGAGACATATATTTCTGGGGGAAAGTCTGGGACTGGGAGTTTACTGGTGTTTCCCTGCAGTGTAATTTATGTGTAGCTGGGTACAGTACGTATACAAAAAAGCTAGGAGTGATTTACATGCTGGAGTCTGCGTGTGAGCAGCAGAGGTAGATTATGATTAATTGAGGCCCTGGGTACAAAGAACATTTGGGTCCTATACCTTGGGGACCCAGGAATGGCAGAGCTGGAAGAGAGTCAGGGGAACCATGCACACACCCTTTTTAACATGGGCATAGTAGCCTCAGGCAAGCACAGAATGGCATTAGCAGGGACAGTGCTTTGTGGCAGGGGAGTGTCAGCCGACGGTCGGGGCAGTGTGTGTGTGTGTTTCCGAGAAAAGGTTTAACGTACGTGTCTTTACTGCTAGGACCGGGGTCCCTTCGCAGAGGGTAGCCAGCAGGCCAACAGACGCCCCTTTTTATAGGAAGAGCTTATTACACCTTAGATTTTAGCTGCTAGAACACAAAGTTCCTTCGCAGCGGGCAGCCTTGGGAAGGCTGAAAGGTGCCCCAATGGACCGGTCACCTGGGAGTGACACAGATCCAAACGCCCAAGCTCTTCCTATGTCTGTCCCTTTATGACCGGCTGAAGTTCTTTTAAATTGTGCTTGGTTCTGTTACAGAAACGGAAGGAGTCAGGTTAAAGCTTAAACAGTTACAGGTTTATTAAAGAAGCTTATAAATCATATGGTTACAGTGGCTATTGCTCTATTTCTTAAATGCTAGCAAATATATAGGTCTTAAAAATGGTTACAGGAAAAAAAAAGGTAAAGATAGAAAATAGAAATAATGGTACCAATTGACAGCTTAATCTTTAAAGAACTCTAACACTATGTATATATATACTTAAACAAAGGACCACATCCAGGTACAATTTTTACCCCTTTCTGTGCCTCTCGACTCCAGCGTGTCAGGCCAGGGCCGGTCTCTCAATTCCTAGGAAAGACGAATACGAGGTGGGCGTCCCCGTGGAACCTCGGGAGATCAAACACCTAACCTGACCAGCAGATAGATGGTAGATTGACACTCAGAATAAATGTGCTGCTGGACCCATCTTTATACCCCTGGGGGCCCGTATCTTCTTTCTTATCTAAGAGGCCAAATTCTACTGGTCCGTTTTGTGGCGCCAGTTCTTACAAGCAAGTTTCAAGTTAATTTACACTTGCAAGAGAGATAACTAAATTGTGAGTACTAGACATTTTTTTACTGGGCGAGAGATTCCTCCCACCGCAGACGGCTGTGTGTTCGTATCAATATGGGTTAAGTCAAGGGCACTCCTTGGCAGCCTCTTGGTCAGCAATTGGCGTATCTCTGTTTACAGCCATTCACGGTCACATAGCCTGGGCCTTCTGCTCTGTGTGCCCTGTATGCTCCAGGCAAGCAAAAAGGGATGTTACAAGGGGGTTCCTGTCTGGCTACAGGGAGCCCTGCTTCATCTTCCCCCTGAGGCCTATGCCTCTTGGCCAGGCCAGAAGCTGGAGCCAGGCAGTGGTAAGAGTCTCCCAGGAAGCCTAGGCGTCACTGCAGAGCCCCAGGCCTTACACCAGTGGGCAGGGACACGGACTGAGGGCTGCTCTTGGACATCCTGTCCCCTTGCCTATGGCTGTGGAGAGTCCAGGGCTCCCCACAGTGGCCTGGGCTCACTGGGTGGCTCTTACTATAGCCTGGCTCCGGCTTCTGGCCCAACAGGGAGGGGAAAAGGCCCTAGGGGAAGAGGAGTAGTAGATGGTGTGGCCACAGCTCCCATGCTGGTGGCCTCTCCACTTCTACACAGGTTTCCCTGCTCCTGAGGGGGACCCTAAATTGGCCAGGGGCCCTGAGCTCAGGCCCTGGGGGCCTGTGAGATAATCTGCCACTGGTGAGCAAACTAGGGGTGGTTGCTCTCACAGCGGAGTAGTGTAAAAGGCATCCCAGGTTGGAAAATTGAGGGGAGAAAAGTGTCCATCAGTCCAAATTGTACTCTGGGAATTGTGACAGCCACCACTGATATACACCTGCTAAGGGCAATCCAATTCATTCCTTTTTCCATTAGCAAAGCCTCCTCTCTTGTAATTCATTTTCCCCTTTTAAGTGGTCCTAGAGCGACCTAGCTCTGAACAGTCACTTTTTGCCTATGTGGTGGGGTTTAGCATCGAACGTGCATAGCCTATATAGCAAAGGGGCAGGAACATTAGTGGTTTCCACTGCACAGAGGTGACTTTTTCAGACTAAAATAAGACATGCTTAGAAAATGTTAACAAAAAGCAACCACAGCTTTGTGGCAGGAAAAAGCTTCAAGGGGCTAGGAAGGGAAGGGGGGAGTTTTTCTGTACCTTTAAAAAAAAAAGGACCGAGTGTGTCTCAAAATTTCCATATCTACTCACACCCCCCCCCCTCCATGACGCCCCTTTCATTGGGTGGAGAAAGTGAGCTGACCACTGAAAGACAGTATAAGAGCTCGCTGAAAGGGGCTCCAGTTATCATTTTCTCCTCTGCTACGCCAAGGAAGCCATCAGCAATGAAACTCCAAGCAATGGGCATCCTGGTCATTTTCTGGCTTGGCGTCTTTACTATCAGCACCGTGAGAGGTAAGTTTTTGACTCAACTCAACAGCAACAGAGCAATAGCCATATGCTATCGGCCCTGTGGTCCATCCAGTCCTGTATTCTGTCTTGGCAGTGACCAGTACCCGATATGTAGGAGGAAGGAAAGAGAAAATTGATAGTGAAGAGTTATGGACTAACTTCTCCATAGAAGTTTATTCCCTATGCAGATAGCTGTGGATATTTTTGTGGCTCCAGGAGCGGATGCAGATACACATTTTTTATCCATGCACAGCTCTAAGGATAGGTCCATCAACAGCTATTAGCCAACATGGTTAGGGACGCAATCCTGTGCGTGGAGCAACCCTAAGCTTCTGACTACTAAAATCTGGGAAAGGACGATGGGGTGGGTCACTCCATAATGGGGTTCTCCTCCTGAAGCCCTGGTATGGACCTCTGCCAGGCTAGATATTGGGCAAGGTGGATTATGGCCCGACACAGTATGGCAGCTCCTATGTTTATCATGTCATTTCTTATTTGTCTCCTCTCTGATCTATATAGTCCTAGTCTTTTTAATCTCTGCCTGTACGGAAATCGTCCTAAGACTCTAGTCATTTTCACTGACTTTCTGTGGAATCTTGGTGTATTTGGGCTAACTCCTTTTTGAGGTTGTGTGGCTAGAAGTGAAGAGAGCATTCAAGACTACATCATATTGTGAATTGCTACAATGAAATGATGATATTTTCAGTCGTATTCATTAGATCTTTAAGAAGGTCTATGATCTGGTTTGCTTTTTATGAGCGTAGATGGACACGGGTCATATTTTAAATTAACTCTCCACGGCGACACTTAAGATCTTTTTTCTGTTAAGCCTGAACAATTAATAGACCTCATGATACTTGTAATAGACCATGCATTTTGCGAAAGCTTAGACTTACAAATGTAAGCACACATACAAATACACATAAACAGACACATGCAAACAAGAACAAAAAACCCACATGCACCACCATTGTCATACCCAGGCACAGGCAGAACAACAAGAATACACAATGAGGAGTGCAAAAAAGCATCTTCACAAAACTCCACAAACCCCAAACACAGCCCTTCCCTCACAAATAAAATAAGCTACACTAGACATCCAAGAGACTATATTCCTGTAGAGTGTGTGTGTTTGGTTGCTGTGCCAAACCTATGTTCCAGGCAGTATAATTTGCCATAAAATGTCACTGAAATTTTGTGTAGAAGGACTGTGTGCAGCAGGCAATATGAGGAAAAATGGAGCAGCTAGCTAGGGTCTCAGGTGGTAGCAATGTCAGAAATAATACTGTGGATGTGAGCAACCGGGCAGATGATACAGAACTTTCCAAAGTTCCAAAGAAGGGGGAAGAGAGAGGAAAAGTAAAGCATTTGATTTTCTTCTTCACTGTACTGAATTGCCTTCAAAGTGCGTTTGATTTTTTTAAAAATAAAGGGAACAGAAGGAGACAAAGGTTTTGCTGGGAAGGAGAGCGGGAGTCTCAGGAAATGGAGTGGAAGGACTGGAGAGGCAGCAGCAAATTAGGGAGAGAAATGAAGTGAGGAGGAAAACAGGTGGCAGAAGGGAAGAATGGAGTCATCTGAGTATGTGGGAGACAGAGAGGGATGGGAACAGCATAAGAGGAATCAGAAAAGGCAGTGGTAAGAAATGGACAGAGAGGGGAGTTACAAGCACACATATTTGCACTTTAAAATAGGATATTTACCCAGGACCCTTCCAAACCACTTGTAGCTTTTCTTGAACAGGGTATAATTATTAGAGCCAAGTGTGAGAGAGTGGAAGCAATCCTACATAGGCAGGCAGTAAATCCACTGGCCTCAGCTGGGAATGGTAATTCAGGCCATGCCCACACGAGAAAACTATTCTGAAATAATGAAATTTGACTTAACTCCCAATTTTACAAAATCGAAATAGCATGTCCCCACTATGGGGAAGCCTCAAAATTAGTCTGAGGCAGGCTCCGTTAATATGGGTGCGATACCTCGACTTAGAGCCCCAGGAAGCGCTGGAGAGTAATTAGTTCGAATGACTCTGGGGAGTAGTAATTTCAAAATAGCTGCACCGAAGCATCTACACTCACACTTTCAAAATTAGCGTTATTCCCCAAGAAAAGCAGGAGTACAGATTTCAAAATAAGCGGCTCCTTATTTCTAAATAATGGCTAGGGTGTGCGGACACTCCGTTTATAAATTCGACCTAAGGGGGGTTATTTCAAAATAAAGCCCTAGTATAGACTAGGGCTCAGGGTCCCCAAGTTGTAATTCCACTCTGCTTCTTTCACTTACTTTCTCAAAAGTGGCCATTTTTGCTAGTTGCCTGGGTGTTTCGGTGCTTCAGTGGCTTTTATGGATACTCAGCGTCTCTGAAAATCAGACCCAGAATGTCTCAAGTCTGATACCCTAAATCAGAGTGTTGCAATTTCTTCATCTGTAAAACAAGGATGGTAACACAGATCTTCCTTTGTAAAGTACTTTGAGATCCTCCCAGGGAAAGATGCTATGCAAGTACCAACTCAGTGTTGTTACATGCACACACCTTCTTGTAGAATGTGATACCCATCTAGCTCGGGGCGAAGGTCTTTGAGAGGCACACGTGCTCACCTTCCCACTTTTAATTAAAGTATTGCGTGTCTATCCAGAACCTTTCATTCCAAAAGATCCCCAAATGCTTTAGATACTTTATGTGCACAGATTGTGTCCAATGAAACAAAGTCATCTCTGGGAACCCTGCTCCTTGATAGCCAAGCACTGCTACATGACAGAAGAGCAATGAACACAACTAAAACTGCAGAGGCAATTTAGGAAGGCAGAATGCAATTACTGTCCACATTGGAATTTGACCAAGACATTTATTCTTACCACAATCTCTTTGGCTTTTTAATGGTCTCAGATGATCAAGAGTTTGGTTGTTTAGCTCCTATGTAAGAAGCATACTTAGGAAAAGGATCACAGGGAGTACATTTCCATTGTAATGTAACACTCATTTCCAGTTACTGTGCAGAATGACTGTTCATTTAGCATTAGCTTACCATCTATTTTCCCCCCTGTAGGAAGTGTTGCAAGCCAAATCGCACCCAGAAGCTCCTGTATAGACTTGTCAACGCAGCAGCTGGACATCAGAGGACTTGATAGATATGAGAAGCATAACGTACCAGTAAAAGCTGTGATGTAAGTATCTGGGCCAACTCTTCAAACAAGGCTAGAGACACTTGCTGCTGCTAGCAGGAGAGAAAGAGCAGGGGTGGACCTGATCCTCAGCAAGACCAAGGGCCTTAAACCTGACCAGCCCTGCAAAGGGCAGTCTTATTTCTAGCATGTGGTAACTGTTAGGGGATGAGCCTCCAAAGGCCTGGAGGGTTTGTACTAGTCAGGAGAGCAGCCCCGATTCCGACTGAATGGACAAACTTTTTTGATCAAGGCATTGGGAGGAAATCTCAGAAAGAGGAAGAGCCGTGTCAAGCGGCACGCTGTGGCATAGCAAAGGGTGCTGTCAATCAGCTGTGAGGGGCATTGAGATGAGCTATAAGAGGAAACTCACACAGAGGGCTCAGGGTGATTAGAGGATGCAATCAGTCTTTCAGATTCATGACCATCCATTTAATTTTAGTTCTTGTGGGATAAATGTGGGGCCAAATTTTCAAAAGTGCTCTACATGCCAGATGCTTTAGCTCTTTTGATCTTTCTGGCTATACAGGATATGCTATGTATGCAAAGGAATACACTCTCTATCTAGATCTATAGCCACCCACCCACCCACGTGTGTAGCATTGATGTCCATACAGCAGAACCAGTTCATTCCTGGCTTTGCAACTCTTTAGTGATGCAACCGTGTCAAATGCCTGTAGACACACCCTTTGTACCACACTACGGATACATCTCTACCGCAGCACTATTTCGGGATACATCCAGTACCCCAAAATAGCGTTTTCTGTGTCTTGACAGCACACCCATTATTTTGAAATATAATCAAAATAATGGGCACGCTATTCCAATGTCCTGGTAAACCTCATTGCACAAGGATTAAGGGACCTGTTGGAATAGCGGTCTATTTTGAAATTTGGCACTAGGTAGACAGTGCCAAATTTCAAAGTAGACTATCCCAAAATAAGCTCCAAGTAAGTTATGCAATTTGCGCAGCTCAAATTGCATAACTTATTTCGAGCTAGCACTGCAGTATAGATGCACCCTATATCACATATGCCATAGAATAGAAACATGCACACAAGGTCTTGGTTTGGAGAGAAGAATTTTAATGGCAGCCTGGCTTTCCTTGTCTTCCCCTGCAGGTTCATCACCAAAGAAGGCATCAAGATCTGTGTTCAGCCTGATCTTAAATGGGTGAAGGATGCCATAAGACACCTGGATAAAAGACCTATTCCCAGAAGGCCCAAACTCAAGCCCAAACCCAAGAACAAGAACAACAAGAACAAACCTAAACCTAAACCCAAGCCCACGCCCAAAGGCTATTAACTAAATGGCTCCACCAGCCAAATCCTCGGCAGCTGACTGTAACCTCTTCTAGGTGTTAATTGGAAATAAAGTCTCTGAACTAACATGGGCATCTCAAAATCCATTCAACATTAGGGCAGAGCTGACTGAGAATCATTCCATTTTGTATCTGGACTTTTTGGCACAGTTTTCAGCTTTACTTTTAAAATGTTCATTATTATTTATTACTGGGGGTATGTTACACCTATATGTCCTGTTTAATTATGTAAAAATATAATGATGTGGGTGAAACTATTTCATAGAGGCTTTGATCAACTTGTGGAACTCACAGCTGAAGGAGGTTAGGGTCAGACACTGGGGCTGGACTTCAAAATCATCTGGATAATTTTTATGATAATTAATAACCATATAAGCTGTAAGTTAAAATTCTCATGCTCCAGGGTAAATACTGCATATCTGCAAGATTCAGGAGGGAATTAATTATATGCCTGATTCTCCCCCCCCCCACTTGGCAACAATGCAAATTCACTGGAACAAGTCCTCTCCCAGTGTAAGTAATTGTTGGTCTAGAAAATATAACGATGCAGATTTACACTAGCAGAGGATCTAGCCCACTGACTTCTGTGAAGTTACTCCTTATTTACATTGATTTGAGATAGATCTGAACTAGTTGCTTTATTTTCCTTTGCATGCCTCTGAAGCAATAGTTCTCAGCCCTGGCTAGAAGCAGGAAACTGCACTTGATGCTAATCCTATGTACCAATCTCTTATTCTATAACTAGAAAATTCAGTGTAAATATAAGTTACATTTTACATTTATAAGTTACATTTTATGTTACATTCTAACAACTGTGATGTCTTTGATTTTTTTTAATTAATAAAATTATTGCAAATCAGTAGTCAAATGGCATGCGTGTTTGCTTGCACGTGACTTGCATGAAGATCACCCAGTGAGGGTATGGGACTGACAAGTCTAACATTTTATTGTCAGTCTAGGAGAAAATACTTTACCCGCAATATGTGCTGCCACCTTCACTCACTAAGGGTGCGTCTACACTGCACTGTTATTTTGAGATAACAATGCCAGCGTCTACACAACCATTCTATTATTTCGATATAATTTCTAAATAACGGACAGCTTATTCTGAAATCTGTAAACCTCATTCGATGAGAAATAACGCCTATTCCAAAATAACTATTTCAACATAAGGCGAGTGTAGATGTGCCACTGCTGCTATTTCGAAATAGCCCCTCACCAGGGCCATTCTAAGTTATTCCTCCCCAGTGCCTCCTTGGGCCCTAAATTGAGATAGTACATCTACATTAAGGAAGCCTGCCTCGGATTCATTTTGAGGCTTCTCTGTAGTATAGACGTGTGATTTCGAAATAAGCTGTTCCAGAATAACTATTCTGGAATAGCTTATTTCAAAATAAGCATGCAGTATAGATGTACCCTAACAGTTGACATAAGGAATTTGCATCCAAGTTTTTATAGACTCTATATGCTTATATAGGTTCACATCACTCCAGCCTTTCAATTCCCTCTTCTAGTTAACATGGCAGAAAGCATTCCTCCTCAATCTCTCATTCTGGGTCAGTGAGGCTAGGTCTACACAACAGAGTTTTTGAGCAAAAACGGTGTGTGTCGACGGGCAAGAGGTGTTCTTTTGCACAAGAAGAGGAAAGAGGAAAATGAACAGGTGCCCTGGTGGCCATTCTGTCCATAGCAATCACTGCTTACTTGCAAGAGAGCATCCAGGCAGTCTGAATGCTCTCGTGCGCAAAAGAGCATTGCTTTTCCGATGCGCTTTTGCAGTATGGACGCTGTATTCCACAAAACTTCTTGCACAAGAAGCCTGTAGTCTAGACATAGCCTGAACAGCCTAAAACATAGGTTCTCAGACTGGGGGGGCACATCCCCCTGAGGGAGCATAGAATGTGTTGTAGAGGGTGTGAGTAGCTTTTGGGGTGGGGGAGGGGGAATTATGCACATTTTACCCACAGCAATATGCCACCCTTACTTCTACGCTGCTGCTAACAACAGCACTGCCTTCACAGCTGGGTGCCTGGCCAGCAACCATTGCTCTCTGAGGATGTGTCTACACAGCAAAGTTATTTCAGAATAACATCTGTTATTCCAAAATAACTATGTGAGCGTCTACACAGCCATTCTGTTATTCTGAAATAATTTCGAAATAATGGACGGCTTATTCCAGCTTCTGTAAACCTCATTCTGTGAAGAGCAACTCCTACTCCAAAATAGCTAGTTCAAAATAAGGCACGTGTAGACGCTCCACTGCTGCTATTTCAATATAGCCCTTCATCAGGGTCATTCTAAATTATTCCTCCTGGGGCTCTAAATCGAGATAGCACATCTACATTAGGGAAGCCTGCCTCTGACTCATTTTGAGGCTACCCTGGAGTGTAGATGTGCTATTTCGAAATAAACTATTTCGGAATAAGTATTCCAGAATAGCTTATTCCAAAATAACTGTGCAGTGTAGCCATACCCTGAATGTCCAGCTCAAAAGGCAGCACCACTGCCAATGGCAGCAGATAAATAAGGGTGGGAATACCATACCAGGACTGTCATATTTCTCCACTGTTGCAGGTGCCAGAGATGCCTTCAGAGCTTGTGTGACATACATGTACCCACATATTCACACTTTTTATAAGACTATAATAAGGATTATACATCGTAAGCTTTATGAGGTATTAGTTGAAAAATTCATAATCTGCTGAACATTATTGTCCAGTTAAAATATGTGTGACACTATTGCATGTAAAAAGTTATGATTCTATGATATGATGTTACAATTCATATACCAGTTCATCAGAGATGGATAAGATACACAATGACCCACCTCTAGAGACTGTGTATGAGTAAGCCAAGAGGTTGCTTTCACAGAGAAGCAGGGTAAAAGGCACCATAGGTTGGAGAGCTGAGAGAACATAGCTGTTCTTCAGTCCAGATTTTGCCCTAAGTTATGTTGCAGCTGGAGAGCAATGGCTCCTAAATGCCCAGCTCCATTAGCCACGGTGGAGAAGGAAGACTGGTATATTGTGAGATCAAATAAGTTTCAGACCCACAGGCCCAGACAAGAAAAGAGAACTGCAGGAGCTCTTGGTTACCCCAGACAGCAGGCCTGACAGGGAGGCCACTACCTATAGAGGGCAGAGAGGGCTGAATATCTTTATGCAATACTGCCCTTAGAGTCAACATTGTCTGTTTTGCTCCATTGTCTGTTCTGCATTCTCACCTAAAGCTCCTATTTTGAGCATACTAGAAAAATTGCTGCTGCAACACACCGTGGTAATAAAAACATTGTCGGCCGAGTGGAATGCTGAGAGTGGATGACTCATGCAGCCTGGCTGGCTGCAGCATAGCGCATTCATTCTTCAGGAGTGCCTCGTGCTTACCATCAGATATGCCGCCTCAGCTCTCACCGCTTGTGTGCAGCCCAGGGCAGAATCTGCTATCAACATGCTTCTTAGAGGCCAGATACCTCCGCTCCCATTGAACAGCACATTGTAGTAAACCACAATTAGCCTCCTGGAAGCCAATGCAAAATTTGCATGTGAGGGTGCCACAGTTTGGCTTGTTCTAATTGTATGTGGCCACTATTAATAATTACTGATACATTTGATTGTTAACAATGTTTGTTTAATTAGTGGTAATTAATTAATATGCAATTGTTAATTCCACCTAATCAGTATAGACTGTTTATCATTCCCTATAACAGCAACAATGAGAACCAAGTACTAAGCAAGGTTCCTAACCTAAATCAGCCTTTTCCCAGCAAGACATTAATCCTGAAAGACTGGCCTTCTGTGCCTTGTCCATAGTTTAAAGGAGTACTCCTTACTTCAGTCGGCTTGCTGCCTCTAGCACTTACATAGCCAGTTGCAAATGATTTCACCTCTGTTGCCATGCGTGCCCTAGCGGCTCAGAATGAATAACGACTTTGCCCAGCTTTAGCCCTTCTGGGGGCTCTCCGGAGAGCTTTATAAAGGTACAGTTGACCTTTTATAAACAGGACCCTGCAACACACAGCAATTAAGGGCTGGATTGTAGCATTGCACTGCCCCACCAGCACACCAGAGAGGGAAAGACATGGGCGGGGAAAGGCTGAGAACACATGCTGATGGCTATGTTATGTGGCCAATGAGCATTTTATCTGAGTTTTGCTTTACGCTGTCTATTTCAGGGTGGTTTCACTGTTTTGGGTCACAGTCATGTAACGGTTTGCCTGGTGCCTCATGATGCACTATTGAACAGCCCCAATACAAATTGAAATGACACATCAATACTGAAAAAGCTTCACTCCTCTCTCCCTCCCTGCCTCCGGTAGCAATGCAGATCATAGACTTTTGGAGAGATAAGAATCATATTTCATACCAAGACAGAAACATTCAAATGACAAGCTTGGTATAAGGGGATCTGGGTGAAACTTAAGGGCCTGCGTAACACAGGAGGCCAGATTAGGTGATCGAACGGTCCCTTCCGGCTTTAAACTCGGTGACTCTAGGAAAAGCAACTTCCACATGCTCTTTAGCCTATTTACGCATTTAAACATTCACCAGTGACTAGCGCATGCTTTGGATTGTAGCAATCCAGTTCAAGCTGACTTCAGACCAGAGGGATTGACCTTGCCTGAGCAGCTTACTGAGGGAGGAAAAGAGAATCACGTTCAAACAAGCAAAAGTCAAGGTCTGGGCCTTGACGATACAGCAGTTGTGCCTCGAAGGCGCTTCACAGCATGGTTAGTGTGAGGGGACCTGTTCTAACCAGAGCTTATCGGGACAGGGAAGTGGTGAACAGGAACACAGGTGGTTAAACATCGACAGCGTGTAGCAGCCCGAGGATGCTAGGTTCTTGGTGTGGAGAGAAATGTTATTTTCAAAACTAGTAGAGTAGAAAATGAACTCTACAGAACTAAGGATGTGTAGAAACCGCCTTCCAGCATGGCAGTGGGTAAGTGTTACGCATCATTGCCTTATCACGCTATTATTTGATACAAGCGTTCATTAGGTCTGGTTTACATGCCCAGTATTGAGAAATAGGGAACTAGAAATCCTTTCCTTCTCAACAGCTAGGCATAATATCCAGAGTTCTTACTCTTGTAGTGGCAGCAGTATGCTACCATCCATGTCCAGGCTTACTAAGGGGTAGCTTACCCAGGGCCAGCCCATAACATTTTGGTACCTGAGGCGGGGAGCTCAAATGACGCCCCCATATGCACATATGCACCAGCAGCTGACACAATTTTCTACACTCTGGGTCCTAGTGGCGCTCCCCCCGCCCCAGTCTGCCACCTGAGGTGGCCACTTCAGTTCTCCTCATGGTAAGGCCAGCCCTGAGCTTACCCCTGCTTGAAACTGGAGTCAACTGCAGAAGTACTTTTCCCATCTAGAAGAGGGGCTTGCAGCTACGCCAGTGATCAGGCACCCAATGCTGAATCCCCAGTGTAGACAAGGCCTAACAAACACATGACTGACCTACAGAGCAAAGTCAGGAAAGTAAGTATGGGGCAAACTGCTCTCCATCCCATCAGAGTGTTTTCACTTATATTCCCAAAACACAAACACAGCTTCTATCCAGTTTCCCTGTTTGACCCCCGTCGACCCAGAGGCTATGTCTACACTATGAGTTTTTGTGGCAGAAAATATGCTAATGAGGAACTTATTAGCATAAGTTGTGATCTCTTTTTCAAATTTTCTGCTGATCCGTTTTTGAGCTAGGGGATTTTACACCAAAACAAGCAGTGTGGACGTTTCATTTTTGCGCAAGATCGGTATACCTCCTTTTTTGAAGCATAAGGTTCTTGTGCAAAAAGGGGGTTTTGCGCAAAAGGGAAACGTCCACATTGCTTGTTTTGGCGCAAAAACCCCAGCACAAAAACAGATTGGCAGAAAAGATGCAAATGAGATCGCGACTTATGCTAATGAGTCCTTCATTAGCATATTATCCACTGCAAAATCTCATAGTGTAGATGTAGCTGGAGTGAACAGAGCTGTCTTGAGAGCCCTGGTGCAATGGGGCAGCTCCTCAGCTAGTGTAAATTATCAAAGCTCCACTGACTCCAACATTTCCAGGATCATGTTCAAAGAGTAATTGCTGCCTCCATCCATAATCTGCAAGGAAAGGAGAACTAGTTCAGAGCAAGAACTGGTCTTTTATTTTCATTACTGCCCATTTGCATTTGAGGTGCTCTCAGTGGCTACCCTGTATTCATCCTGTGACCAACAGCGTCACAGACATTTTTCTAATGAACCACCCCCACCTCGCCTCTATATACTTCGAAGGCACTTGTCAAAATGGCATCTAATCTGCTCCAGGGACATTGTGCTGCACCTTCTCCATGAGTCAATCAACCACTGTGAAATAGCGGAATTAACTGCCCACAACCAAGCGCGCGCACTTAGTGTCACTCAGAGTTACTCATATCTGATGGGTTTTCTCAGCCTCCCCTTTCAGCTGCTTCCCTTTTATCGTCTGCCCCTGCACTTATGAGCTCTGGAATGCCAGGCATGAGGCAAGTATGCAGGAGTGTACACGCCTCACAGGGTTTGAAAACGCTTTAGCATATGGTGACTTTTTTTACTGCCCCATTTTACACAAGGGTAAACAGAAGCCAAGAGGAGATAAGTGACTCAGCAAAGGTCACTTGGGGCATGTCTACACTAGGACATCATTTCAAAACAACTAAAGTCAAAATGATAACTAACAAAATAAGTATTTCGAAATAAGCATTACTCCCCGAGGAAAGCAGGAGTGCAGATTTCAAAATAACCAGCCCCTTATTTTGAAATAGCAGGCTTGGTGGTGTGGACGCTCCGCTTATTATTTCGAAATAACGGGGGGTATTTTGAAAAAACTCCCTAGTGTAGACCAGGGCTTTGGCAGAACTAAGGAGGCAACCCAGCTCCCTGCCAGACTCCTCTACTCTAACCACTAAACATGCTGCCTCCACCCATAATAGGCTGGGACAGGAGATCTGGTTTAGAGCAATAAGAACTGGTCTTTTATCTCCATTATTGCCCTTTTGCATTTGTTTCTGCATTTCCTTGTTCTGTCCTGGCTGGGGAGCTGAGGCGCTAAAAAAGCGCCGAGAAAGGCAATTTGACTTATTATTTTTAGCACAGCTAGACATGGGTATTGGTGCTGGCTCATGAAAGAGCCTGACTTCATGCTATGTCAATCCTATTTTCCACACCTGAATTAGATAAAGCCTTGGATAAGCACCTGACCTTTTGGTGACAATTTGATTAACTCATAAATAATAAACACAACCACCATATTGCCATTTCAATGAACCACCTGACTTTTTCGCAGTTCACACCTTGCTGTTGTTCTTGCATGCAGGCATAAATCTCTGATGCCTTTTCTGCTTGTGTGCTGCTCTTCTACCTATTGAGGGACTCAGTCTGTGTGCAGATGAAAATCACAGCCATTTTGGTCTCTGAGCAGATGCAGCCTGCAACAATGGGACACTCACGCAGTCCTCTTCCATGGGGATCTTTTGTTTTTGCATCTTCTTGTTTTCTTTAATCTGTGGTCAAAGCTATTCTAGACTGAGAGTACACAGGGGCACATGTTCTTGAAGTTAGGACATTGGTCTAACACTCAGGAAGCCAAGGTTCATGTCCTAGTTCTTGAACAAACTTTTTATTATGACTGCAGTCCAGTCACTTGATTTCCTTACCTCTCCGTAAATTAAATGAGGGAAATGCTACTTCCTTTATCTGTCTTCTCTGTTGAGGCTGGGCGCTCATAGGGGAAGAGACCATCTTCTAACATGTGTTTGAGCAGAGTCCTATATTGCTAACCCCACAACCAGGAGTCTGGGTTTAAAAAAAAAACTTTTTATTTTATATGAGGAATTCTTTCCCTTCGCTCTCTGGGCTTTGAGTTTTCAGGGTTTTACACCTGGTCACATTTTCTCTACTTCTGTGAGGGCAAAAAACTTACACATTTAAAAAAATTAAAGCTGAACTTCCCATCTGATCAGATGTCTCTGAGAGCAGAGGCTTTAAGAAACACACCAAATACATCACTCTCATGATAAAAGTGTGAAAGCTGGGAACGCTAAGTGCCAAGGAGTCTGCAAGTGTTCCTGTTATATAAGAACAGCTACTATATCTCGGGGAGGAGGGGTGCCTGCAACATTGCCTAAACAAATAGATCCAAATGACATGAATCTCAGCCCCCATAAACTTTCATCTTTCATTACTAATAGTACTTAATAAACACTCTGGGCATATCTACACTGCAGGGCAAAAGTTGAATTAAGCTATGCAATTTCAGCTCCGTCAATTGTGTAGCTGAAGTTGAAATAGCTTAATTCGGCATTTGGCGCTGTCTACACAGCAGGAAATTGAAGGAAGAACACTCTTCCTCCCACTTCCTTTACTCCTCGGGAAATGAGAGTGACAGGAATTGGAGTAAGAAGTCCTCCAGCTCGACAATTATTTTGAAATGACGGCTTGCTGTGTAGATGTGCGCTTTGTTATTTCGAAATAATGTCAGTTATTCTGAACTAACGCTGCTATGTCGACATACCCTCTGAGGTGGAGATTTCCATGTACATCATGCCTTAACCCTGCCCACTAAAACAGCTGTGCTGCTGTGAGTGCATTTACACTGTGAGTAAAAGCACGGTCTTGAATCAAAGGTGGAGAAACCCAGCAGGGTTAGAATTCTGCCGTTTGCCACAAAACGAGTCTGCAGGAGCCCAGCCTTCTTCTGGGCCTACTTGTCTTCCAGCACCTGCAGTTTAGGACTTCTTAGGGCTGGCTGATTCTTCTTGCCACTATCCCTGCCCTTCCACTCTCATTCCAAGTAAAAGTTTTCCAGAGGAACAGCTAGCTCCAAGGAATTCTGGGAGCCCACCCCCAAGGAGAGATACTATGAGAAGCCTGTGTGCTTATATAAAAGCTTATGCAAGAGATTATTAGAGCGAGGGTTCAACGCTGACATTCCTCCCACTTGTAGCTATCCATTACACATTTGCCTGAGTGTTCTTTGCCTGCCCTTTTTATTCCTTAGGGAACTTAATACCTAAGCTACTGTGCACATTAGTAATGCTTCACTGCAGCAATCTGGCTCTGCATTTCAGCGCTACAGTTCTATTACTGAACAGGGAATAATGCCCTTGGTCTGTTACTCAGCTGCTCCCTGCCTGGGAAACGACAGCCTGTGAGTATCTGTTACCAACCAACGATTGTGAGGTGTCCCTTGATGGAACGCTAGAAAGAAAGGGCTGTATTATGGCACCCAGCGTACCTCCTGGGTAATCCTGCCCTGATTATAAATAAACTGTATTCACAGGAATGGCCACAGTGCAAGTTGTGACAAAGGGATCTCTCCTTCAGAGGCATTCACTTAGCTAGACTTGATCTACTAGGCTCAATTAACTAGGACACACTGCAGTAAGAAGCCATGAGCCATGGAGGTGAGCTAAGTGGTTCTGGCAAAATGAGGTGCAGTGCCTTCCCCAAACAGAGCAACATACTGTGGGGCGCTAATTTGTTCCTTGCACTTGGATTGAAATAAGTAGCTGGAATCCTCTGAACTGTCATTCATGTTAAAATTCGACACTTGCCAACAAGGACTTAACAAGACTTTGAACTTTCTCACCCATTACCAAGACAGTTTCCCCAATTATCACCTGTAATACCATTAACTCACAAACATCCCACTCTCCCTACCTTTAATATCAGCAATTCACAGACACTTACCTTCCTTCCTCCCCCTTCCCACCCCCCCCCCCGCATCCCCCTTCTGTTCTGCAATGTGATTTGTCCTTTTCATATTTGTTCATTTTTTTTAATTGTATCCTTTGGTATATATGGTTGTGACTACTTTCTTCCACTATTTGATCTGAGGAAGTGGGTCTGGCCCACGAAAGCTCATCATCTAATAAACCATCTTGTTAGTCTTTAAAGTGCTACATTGTCCTGCATTTAGCTGGAATGAGTTATCTGACCACCAGGGGGCACAGGGCAACTTGCACAGCAAACAGAAGCAGCTGGAATGTCTGTCACTTGTGACATGGAACATAGGAGTACACAAAATTACTGTAAGAGTTTAATTATATAAGGTAGGGTGTCACTTGTTACCAATGGACAGATACAGTCCCTAAAAAGGAAACAGTTAAATGGATATTCTCAGGCTGATGCTGGGATAATTTATTTATGTCAGGAAGGGGGATAAGCTATTTTACAATATCTACATTTATCCTAACATAACTTCATCTACACTGAGATGGGGGGCATATAACTAACTATGCTAGTGTAGTTAAAATGGCACAACCTCTGTGTGTAAACAAGCTGTTACACAGCATTTTGGTTAATTAATTATTAATAATTATTCACTTACATTCCTATACTTATAAACGCTCCTCTTTTTCTGCAGCTCTTTTTTGCCCTACAGGCTGAATGCCAACAAAAAAATGAGTTCCTAGTAACAGAAAACAGACATTCCCTTGATGGAGGACTAGGCACAAGACTGCTGTACGACTTCTTATATGCAGCCTAAATTTTTTTTTTTTTTAAATCACAAATTATTTCACCCAACATTGAGCAGTAGCCTCCACTAGGTTCGACTAGGTTGTAATGTGGCAGTGGATTAATAATATATAGCAAAAGAGAACATGTTCAAAAAGACTATTATAATGCCCAGTTGTGATAAGGAACTCACACACTTTACAGCTCACCAGAAAATTTGAACTACCAGCAGCACCAGCCTCAGTAGTATCTTTCAGTGGGGTTGATTCAAATCGCTTTAATTCAAAGGCGCGTACAAGCTCAGAAGGTATTGCCAGTATAATTTTGAAAGCCAAACTGTTGTGTAAAGGTAATTGGGTAAGTTCTGAATTCCAAAAACTGAACAGCTTTTATTCAAGTTTATAAAACTCTATGGCTACGTCTTCACTGCAGGCTTCTTGCACAAGAACTGTTTTGCAGAAGAGTTCTTGTGCAAAAGGTCTTCCACAAGAGCGCGTCCACACTACCCTGTGCTTTTGCGCAAGAGATGTGCTTTTGCACAAGGGCGTCCATGGCAGTATGGACACTCTCTTGCTCAAGAAAGCTCTGATGGCCATTTTAGCCATAGGGGTTTCTTGCGCAAGAAATTCATGTTGCTTGTCTACACTGCCTTCTTCTGGAAGAGCTCTTGCACAAGAGGGCTTATTTCTCGTGAGGAGAGGAATAACTCTTCCGGAAGAAGCCCTGTTTTCCGATGCTGTACTATAAATTTACTTGTGCAAGAACATGCGTGCAGTGTAGACACTGCAAGTTTTTGCGCAAGAACGGCTGTTCTTGTGCAAAAAGTCTGCAGTATAGACGTAGCCTATCAGTGTGGCCAGCAGAGTTTGTAAATTATTAAATTAAATCAAGACCTCAGGATCAAAAAACACAGGAGCATAACAGATATACTGAGTACAGCTTGCAAGTTAGGAGAGCCAAATAGCAGGAGCCTATTTGTACTCACAAAATGAAGTACTTTGCCACTAGAAGTGTTCAGTTTCCACAGCCATTGCTGGCCTTTTATGAAATCTACATTCATAACATTTTGGAGGCAGGGATTTATCTTTGCCCTTCTACATTTGTACAGCACCTAACACAATTGGGTCCTGTTCTCTGATTAAGACTCCTAAGTGCTATGGTCATTGAATTAAATATTTATTAATGTAATCTATAGAATTCTGAGCACTTCATATCGAATCTTACTTATTTACTATAGAGGAATGAAGACAGTCAGAACATCCGTAGAATGAATAGTATTTCCTACTCAATTGGATGGATACTTCAGCAAATCTTCCATGAGTATATATTCCAGTTTTTAAATGAATTTGTTCTGACTGTGTTCATTCCTCTTTAGCATTTCCTGTCCACATATATTTGTGGGAGAGATTTTCAAAGGCAAAATATTAAAGACAGTTGGTGCTAAAAGAAATGTGAATTGATACATGAAAGTATTTGTAAAGGTGAACTAATTCTAGGAATTGTCTGTCCAATTGGGGAACAGAAGCATACCACCTGACTTATATTTTGGGTCCAATCAAAGCTACAACACAACTCAAATTTTGAATATTGCAGAAAGCTTTGATTTAAATAATCAATTTTAATTATGTTTTCTGTTTGTACTTTAATTTTATTTTCTCCTTGCATTCTCATCAGTTGATATTATCATTAAAATATGCAGATTTGCTTCCTTTTGCTAACCAGGAAGATATGCAATAACTGTATACATTTAGTTGTGCAATTATGTAGCTTAGCATACATTTATTCAAATTTATGAATTCTACATTTTTATTATGTTAGAAAATGTGATTGATGCATTTCTTATTTACTAGATGATTATTAACTTTTTATTCATTATTTGTGTTAAGTTGCATTTGGATAGAAACAAGCACAAAACCTTCATTTTAAAATTCTATTTTATTTCTCCCTTCCCTCCCCACCCCCAACTTTCCTGGTGTTGACATCTACAGTAGAAGCCGTGCTGAAGAATGCCAGATGATTGGGATAGGTAGAATGGCCTGCAAATGTGAAACTAAAAATGTTTCTTCTAAACTGAAATAAAAAGTAATTAAGGCAATAGCTTCTCTGCACAACAGAGACTGAAAATGCTGACATTTGGAATTCACTCCATTATACATAATGAAAAAGAGAGATACTTAATTTAGTCCATGTCATATGGTGCCATCTTAATGAAGGTTGGCCTCCCAAGTTAGTAAAAGATGTTTTCCCACTAATTTTGTATATAAAAATAACACTTGAACCTTGTTAAAGCTTATGTGGAGATCTCATTAATGCAGCATGTTTGTTTTTCATTTTTAAAAATGAACCTGTTTAAGATTCATTTACACTAAAATATAAACTTGTTATCACCTATTAAAGTCATTTAAATAAATAAATAAAAACTTTGTCATTTAAATGAAAAACCGATTTAAATTTTTTAAAAATCCTGTTTTTTTATTTAAAAAAACAAAGCTTGATTTTTTTTACCCACCCTGACTAGCCCTATTGGGTTAAAGATTAAAAAATGTGTAAATTTAAATAGTAAAGTTGTAACACTTCTGAAATAAAAAAATAGGAATATTTAGTAGTGCAATAACAGATTTCTGGGCGTGATTTAAGTTTGAGTTAAATTTGAGCACAGCACCTTAACTGATTTTCCCCACTTTCAAAAATTTGTAAAATAGAATGATAACATTCTAATAGTATGAAGGAATTTATTTTAGAACCTTTCACCCTAACATGCACAGGCTTAAGATTAGGCATATGAGTGGTACCAGTATGCATTCAATGGGTCTGCTTTTGTGTGTAAAATTAAGTACATGTGCAATCTTTTGCACAATCAGGGTCTTAGCACTCAACAAAAAGTTTTGCCTGTTTAGAAACTATACACCTCTGTTTTTGCCATTCTGGCTTTGTATTGGTAGGAGGAGAATGGAATGGAATTCTTATTTTGCCTGCATCATCATCATCATCATCATCCCTAGCTGTTATATACAGGCAGTCCCCGGGTTACGTACAAGATAGGGACTGTGGGTTTGTTCTTAAGTTGAATCTGTATGTAAGTCGGAACTGGCATCCAGATTCAGCCGCTGCTGAAACTGATCAGTTTCAACAGCGGCTGAATCTGGACACCAGTTCCACTCACATACAGATTCAACTTAAGAACCCCACGCGTCCCCAAGTCAGCTGCTGCTGAAACTGATCAGCAGCTGATTCCAGGAAGCCCAGGGCAGAGCAACTCTGCCTCGGGCTTCCTGTAGTCAGCCGCTGGTCAGTTTCAGCAGCGGCTGACTTGGGGACGCCTGGGGCAGAGCAGCTAGGGTGCTGCCGGGTTGGTCCAGTAGCGCGGCCGCTCCTCAGCGCTACTGGACCAACCCAGCAGCACCCCAGCTGCTCTGCCCCAGGCGTCCTGATTCAGCCACTGCTGAAACTGATCAGCAGCGGCTGAATCAGGACACCTGGGGCAGAGCAGCTGGGGTGCTGCCGGGTTGGTCCAGTAGCGCCAAGGAGCGGTGCTGCAGGACCAACCGGCAGCGCCCCACCTGCTCTACCACAGGCCCCCGGCTTTGCTCCACGTCTCCCTGGTCTGCTGGGGGGGGAGGCACTAGCTGCGGTCCCCCCCCCCAGCAGACCAGGGAGACGCTGAGCAAAGCCACGGAGGACCCGGGACGGACCCGCGGCGCTTCCAGATCAGCTGGAAGCACCGCGGGTCCGGCACGGGTCCTCCGCTGCTTTGCTCAGTGTCTCCCTGGTCTGCAGACCAGGGAGACGCTGAGCAAAGCCATGGAGGACCTGAGCCGGACCCGCGGCGCTTCCAGATCTGCAGACCAGGGAGACGCTGAGCAAAGCCGCTGAGGGCCCGGCCGGACCCGCGGGCGCTTCCAGCTGATCTGGAAGCGGCCACGGGTCCGGCCCCGGGTCCTCCGCCGCTTTGCTCCCCGTCTCCCTGGTCTGCTGGTCAGCAGACCAGGGAGATGGGGAGCAGCTTTTCTCGGCCCGGAGGAGGCGGGCGGCGGGACCAGGCATCCCGCCGCTCCAGTCCTCCGGGGCGAGAAATCCACGTTCGTAACTGCGGATCTGACATAAGTCGGATCCGCGTAACTCGGGGACTGCCTGTAGTGCTTTTCATCATTGGGTCTCAAAGTGCTTCCCAGTAAAATGGTTTTATTCTGTGGACTTTTATTCTCTGTAACGTTTAATATTATGTCTCTGTGCTTGTCTGACTGTAAAATTCTATTTTCCCAAGGTGGTGGCAAGGTAGCCTCAATTCTACATATGTAATCTGAATCTCTCTTTCTTCCTGGGTACATCTTCAGGTACCTACCATCCATGTAAGAGCGCACTCTTCTGACAAATTATATATGACAATATATGTGACACTACAGTGAATTTCCATTGCACATGTGGAAAGGGCTTGTTTTATAGTAACTCTTTCTTTTGTGTTGCCTGTGGAATTAGTGATGGGTAAATATTTATTATTAATAATCAATATAACAATAACAATAATAATAAATTGCAACAATAATAAATTGCAATAGTAGTGCCCAGGTGTGTCTGTCTCAGACCAGGGCTCCATGGAGGTATGCACTGTACAAATATAAAACAAAAAAGGACAGATCCTGCTCTAAGAGCTCGCAATCTAAAGTAAATGGATGGGAAGTTCCCACCAGATAAGCACCTAAACATCTTTGTTAAAACAAAGCATCTCAGATATGATCGGTGCTGCATAAACACGAAAGATGATATGCCAGGGGTGTACCTATAGGTATATGCACACATCTATAGGTTCTAAATAGCCCTTTGCTACAGTGCAGAGTACAGCACAGAATGGATACAGTATAAAACCCTCCTGCCCCCTAGGACAGAGAACTAGGCATGGCAGTGTATCCTTTACAATGATTTTCCTCTAGTGAAGCTCACATGAGCTTGACTCCTCCCGATCCACCGCCCCACAGTTCGCTGGGACCGCAATGAAGGGAAGCTCTAGTAATTCTCTGGTATTTCTGTCTGTACTGCCCTAGCATAGTTAATTGGGGGAAAAGAAAGCAGGGAAATAACTCTTACTAAGGTAAACAGCACTGACCAAAGGCAAGGGACTGCTGAAAGTCAAAAACATCTAGCTTTTCCAAGTTGTGCAGGCATCAACTCCCTTCCGGTCAAAACTTCACTCACTGGCAGCAGGGCCCTTGGGGGATCAATCTGAAGATGAAATACTATGTACTATACAGCTTGGCTGCATGACCACTAAGATGTACAAACAAATGTCTATCTGTAAGTGAAGTGTGCAAACAGCAAGGTGAAAAGGGAATAATTTGGGATGGTCAAGATGCTATAACTAGGCATTAAATCCAACAAAGGAAATGTTATGATAAATACCTTGCTAATAACGATACGTATTAGGCTATGGCATAATCTCTAAAGCAGGGGTCTTACACTCCTACCTCTGCAGGGAGCACAGGCAGCCTCCCGGTGATCCCCAAAGCTGTGTCCTCCGGGGATGAGGTGCCATGGGGCAATGGCAATAAGGGACAGAGCTTGGAGCCCAGTATTGGACGGGGGCCTCCCTCAGCCCACAAGAAGCCTAGGGCCGGATTGCACAAATCACTCCGGCTGGGGGTGGCCTGGGGCCAGGAGTTTGAGACCCTGCTCTAAAAGAAGCAGGAGAAGCTTCATCCTGTGAGATATTTAGGCCTAGACCAGATAATACATGGGAAGTGAGGGATAGAATGGTGCCCACTTTGCTCTGGGGTAAATGATTATATAAGGTGCAGGATAATGGATAATAGAACCTAGGAAATGGGAGGGATAGAGTCGATAACCAAACAGGCCTGTCACATTGCTAATTTCTACCATTTTATGATTTTTTTGTGGGAAATGTGAGTGAGGGTCTGAGAGAGAAAATGTGGCAGCTCCTGCTGCCCCAAAAGAAAGCCAGCCTGAGAGGGTGTTTTAAAATAAATAAATAAAAAAGATTAGCACTGGTGAGGGATAGGTTATCGCAAGAGCGAGTAATAAGATGGGGGCTGTTTGCCAGGGTTAGGCCCTGGCAGGTCGCTGCTGCTTTATTCATTTGCGTTTCCATAGGTACAGAGGATTGCAGCTTCCATTGGACGTGGATCACCGGTCCCAGCCAATGGGAGCTGTGGGAAGCAGATTAGGAAACCACTCCCCACAGCTCCCATTGGCAGGGAACAGAACAGCAGCGAAGGCCCACCAGGGACTAACCCTGGTGAATAGTGTCCTGTCTGTGGACTGGTTACTAGGCTATAACCTAGTGGTAGGCAATACCGTCCAGTTGAGGTGAAAGGAATTCTCTGGATATTAATGAGAGGCTAAGCTAAGATCTACCTAAAGGTCACCAGCCCCACAGACTGCTAATCACAGAAATGCCCAGTGTCATTTCAGCTGTGGAAACCGACCACAAAAACAAAAGAAACAGAACAGGCATCGGGATGCTTTGTGTGGTGATTCAGTTTCAATTGCTCTTTTTGTATAGACAAACTTTGCCGCCCTGGCTCACACTGAGGACATGCCTATACTTCAAGCAGTGGCTGCGATTCCCAGCATGGGAGACACACCTGCACTAGCTCTGATTGAGCTAGCATGCTAAAAATAAGAGCGCAGAGCTGTGGATGGGGCAAGCCACACAAGCCACACACAGTTGACACCGACCATTTTGGAGAGGTTTGTACTCAGGGCAGCTAGCTGCTCACCCTCCCCCAGTTCAAAGAGTAGGCATAACCAGAGGTGTACCTTATTCCATGGACTTTATTCCATAACCTCCTAGAATCAGGCCCTTATTCATTTCTAATGTACAAAGCTCTGAATAGAATAGCTGTGATATTGTCCAGTCTTACACAATATTATCCAAAAGAGGACATAGTATCTGGAGGAACCAGTTGTTCCTTCAGATGAAGACTGACAGAAGAGACAGTTCATAATGGGGTGGACCCGGCCAGTACTTGGGAGAGGGACTTGAAGGGACGCTAAGGAGGGTGCATGAAGTAGTGGAGGTGATTCTTTAAAAGTGGATTCTTCCCATTAAGTGCCATGATGGCAGAGTGCATCGTTGGGCTGAGATGTGGAACCAATGCTTTTTCAGCAGCTACAGGTGCTGATTTGTGTCAGAGAGGGGCAACTGGAATAGATGGATTGATCCAGTCTGGCAACTCTTAGGGTACATCTACCGGAGCAGTTGACAAAGGCTTCCCTTGTCGACTGATCCACGTCTAGACTGCCCCGCTGTGCCGGATCAGCTGATCGTCAGCCATGGTTATTTTAATGTTTTATTTAAATCCCCGCTTCTTTGACTATGCCGAATAAACTAATTTACACGGCTCCATCAATGGAGCCATGTAGTCTAGACACACCCTTATGGTTCTATGTTTCAATGCCCTAAAGACTCTCAGGGATGGATTCTCCCACCCTGACTCACTGTGCAGTGACCTCTGCCAGTACAATGGCACGAGTGAGAATCATTATTATTTATATTGCAGAGGTGCCAGGAGTCCTCCAAATCTACAGCTGTTGTGCTAGGCACAGTATGAACCCCGAGTAAGTGGCAAGGCCCTGCCCTAAGTGTTTTCCATCTAAGTTGTCAAGACAAACTAAGAGCGAGACAGGCTCTGGCACATTAATTTAGTTTTTTAATATTGCTCTGTTCTTTTATGCTCAGACTTGCCTTAAGTGGAATCTAAGTAGGCATAATATGGTGTGTACACATGACTCAAAGTACACAAGTGTACTTACTACCTTTGTTGGCAGTCAGACTGCTTACAGGCTGTTAACTGTATGTATGAGCAGGTTTCTTTCAAATCTAGGGCTTAATACATTGTGTGGTTGAATAATTAGGGCATGGTGCCTACTTTGGAGAAGAACAGGATTTCAAATACCTGGTTTCTTCTTCTAGCTCTAGCTGGGGCATCTCAACTCTAATATTTACCTCTCCCTATTTGTGCTGGCCTCAGATTGGCATGAAAAGAATAGCAGAACTGAGAGCCAGCTCTCACAGCACAGAGGAGAAGGTATAATTGAGGGAAGACTCATGCACAGTTACACTTTGTCTCCCCTAAGCCTACTTCCACCCACTTGCCGACGTGCAAGAGAGTCTAAGTTGGTGTGACTCACACACCAAGGAGCCAGAAGATGCAGGGAGGTGTAAATTAATGGAGAAGTTGCACATCCTGAGTTTATGCACCCTTGCACTCTATTGCTAGTTGCCTTTCTTGCTACATTCTGAGTGATGTGTGCGTGAGTAACACCTTCTTCGGCTCTGTGGGCCAAGTTCCAAAGTGATGTGTAAGATGGCCGGGTGAGTTAAGTGCTGGTAAGTGGGTGTTAGTCTTAGGTCAGGTCTAGCCTATGCATTTATATATTATAACTGCCTCAGCCAGGAGTGTGAAAAACCCACTCCCTGGAACAACGCAGTTATACCAACTTGGCCCCTAGTACAGACAGCGCTATGCCCAGGAGGGCTTCTCCTACAGACTCAGGGTATGGCTACACTAGCCACCCTCGTTTGAACTAGGGTGGCTAATGTAGTCATTCGAACTTGCAAATGAAGCCCAAGATTTAAATACCCCGGGCTTCATTTGCATGTTCCCGGGCACTACCATTTTTAAATACCCAGTAGCTCGAACTACCTGCCCGCGGCTACATTGCAGGAGGAGTAACGGTAGTTCGAATTAAGAGTGTTAATATTTAAATATTCCGGGCCTCATTTGCAAGTTCGAATGACTACATTAGCCACCCTAGTTTGAACTAGGGTGGCTAGTGTAGCCATACCCATATCTACTGCCTCTCATAGGGGTGTGGATTAATGACACAGATGGGAGATGCCCTCCCATTGGCATAGTAGCATCTTCAGTGAAGTGCTGCAGCAGTGCCTCTGTGCAGCTGCAGCATTTTATGCATTGACTTGCCTTAGGTAAGTCTAAGTGGAATCTAAGTAGGTGTAATATGCTGTGTACATAGGACTCAAAGTACCCAAGTGTACTTACTGCCTTTGCTAGCAGTCAGCCTGCTTACAGGCTGTTAACTTGTCAGAGATAGGTGCTGGACCTAGGGGTGCTGGGATTACTGCCACGCCCTCTGGCTTGAAGTAACTTCCTTTATACACGGGATTTACTGTTTGGTTCATCCCCACTATACAAATTGTTCCAGCACCCCTGTTGTCTGAGCTCACAACTATCCACGGCTGCATCTGATTTGGGCTCTGAAAAGTTTTATTTACTGTAATATGTCCAAAGTTCTCCTACAATTCAAATTTGATTCTGACAAGGAAACATGCAGTTGTCCCAACGTTTTTATTTTTTTGCAGCCCTGTGTCCTTTCCAAAAACAGCAGTGAGTGCAACTGGTGAAGCGAAGCCAAAGCAATCCAGCTGTGGTGGTGATTTGCTTGATGCAGTTATTTGTCCACTAACAAGAGCCCTGAGGCCACAATCTTATTTCACATTTGAACAGATGGCAGAAGTTAATTACAGAATGGGTTGGAGCGAATCTCACGGAAAAAATTTAGAGTTTGAGAGTTTTTTTGAGAAATGATGAAAAATTAAATAGATTTTGAAATGCTGTCACCTTGCCTCAGGAGGAGTTATAGTCCAAGTTCCTCTCAGGTTATACCTCACCACAGTGTCCCATGTTGGTGAGAGAAGCAGTGCCTCAAGACAGTTGTCCAAGAGAAGTGTATCATGGGAGAACAAGTCCTCTGGGGAGCTGGTTTTGGGGCAGTCTTTTTTCACCAATTTGTCTGTGGAAGTTTTCTGTAAAGAATCATGTATAGTCAAACCCCCCATTTTCTGTTTAACACCTGTGCTGAGGGATATTTTTCAGATAGCTGCAGTTAAAGAGTGTCGCTTTCTGGTAACCTATTGGCCAGGACCAAGTAAGATGTAGCACTTTTCAGCCATAGTTCTCCAGGGAGAGTAAACACTGCTTTCCTCCTTTGACAGATAGGGAGGAAATGGAGGGACCAAGAGAGGACAGCGGACACGAGTCAATAGCACACCTGAGGAAGAGAACGCCAATCACCTGGTTTCACACTGAGTGCCAGAGAGCCGGCGGTTAATTAGAAGTGAACTGCTGCAATTCTGAGCGAGACAGCACCTCTTGTTTATGAAGCTTTAAGGCGCTCGAAAAGCCCTGCCTAGGCTAGTATCAGAGTCCTGGTTTATTATCTGTGAATGTCTGTAGGCAAAATATTATTTATCAGCTGAGACAAGCATGGCTCTTGCAATTCTGAATTTCAATCTCTATAATTTAAAGTCTCTCCTCTAGCTAAAGGAGCATCATTCTAAGTATTCTAGTGGAACAACACCTGGGACACATTCCTGTTTAGAGGCAGTAACCAGCTCAGAGCCACAAAGCCTGAAGAGGACAGGTATCAAATCCCATTTTAAAAACAGAGCCATCAGGTTTGCTGTTCCTAATTTTGTTCCTTCCTGTGCCTGAAACGACAGGACAATTTTAGGCAGAGGCTGCTGATGCATCAACCCAGCTTCCCTGATAGCAGTCATTTTGCTTGCCCTGCATGAGTAATACAGTCCCTCCCCTCTTAACCTCAGCAAAGCTAAATATAGCCCCACAGAGTGCACATTTTCTATATTTAGTGATTGGAAAGTCAGCGTTCAGTGCATAGCTCGCCAAGCCATTAGGCCTGCCACGATCCTGGTGACAGATATAGAGACGTACTAACTAAGTGCCTCACTGGGTTTCCCCCCTCCCATGGGAAGGCACTGATAATAATGGTAGGACCTGTCTGGATTGACATGGCTTCTACAGTAGCTATCCCAGGACTGCTGAACACAAACAGGCACAGAGATGTGCAGCCTAGCACTGCTGGAAGGCATCCGAATAGCTTCTGCCTTTACAGCACAAGAGAGAGTGGTCGTTGGCTGTAGCACAAAGAGGCTGTCCCTCTCTTCACAGCCAAAGTGAGATTGCTCTGCCGTGCTGATGCATCACACACTATTTCACTAGACCCATGCTAGATAAAACCCAGGCCTGCTTTTTCCAGTGCTCACCTGGGACTGATACTACAAGTTGAAACTCTCAAATCTGGTACTCTCTGGTCCGGCAATATCCGTGGTCCAAAAGGATCACGGGTATTACTGGACCAGAGAGCCCAGCAGGGAGAGGGGGCGGCCAGGGTCAGAAGCACAGCCTGGGTTGGTGGCAGCAGGGCCAGAGGCCAAGAGCACAGCCCAAGCGGGCTGTGGGAAGTGCAGCCCCAGGCTGGTGGGAGCAGGACTGGTGGCTGGGAGTGAAACCCTGGCCAGGGCTGGGAGCGAAGCCTAGTGGCTGGGGCTGGCAGGGAGGGAAGCCATCACTCTGACAAAGCAAAGGGGCCTTTAGGTGGGTTGAAGTGTGGTGTTCCCTTTGCACTTTACACAACCGCCAAAATATGAAGGAATCACATGGGCATGATGGGGCCAAATGACTGAATTTACCGACTATACACAATACTCAAGGCCTAGCTACACATGTGCACTCCAGATTAAGAAACCAGCAGAACCTTGCGCAAACACAGAACATGGTGAGAACCACTAGAAGGCTCATCAACTATTTAAAGGGATACTACCCTATTCGCTACAGTACACAATGTAATTAAGATTGAAATTAACAAAAATGTTATGGCCCCTTTAAATGGCTAGATCAGTGTTGCAGGGACATGCTGTAAATAGGAATCAGATCCATTTGGTCAAATCCATCCCTGGTGTACCTCCATTCAAATCAGTAAGTTAATTAGGTTAGATCAGGGGTGGGCAATAATTTTTAGGGGAGGGCACTTCACACATTTCTGAAGTGGCCCCAGGCTGTCCCGGAAGGGACGGGACCTCAGGCAGAAGGGGCGGGGTCAGTAGGTGTCTCATGCTGCTCCTCCCACAGACCCTGATTGGTCCGAGGGTGGGGGAGCACATGAAGTCTTGTCCCCCATCCCTTGGTACCTAGAGAGAATCACCAGCTGTTTTGAACAGCTGGCAGTTCCCTCTAGGTGCTGCGCGCCCTTGGCAGCAGGAGGAGACTTCATGCACTCCCCTGCCCCCAGGCCAATCAGGACCTGCGGCGGGAGGAGTGAGTGAAGTCTCTCCCCCTCGCCCTGCCAGGGATGCACAGCAGCTGAGTGAACTGCCAGCTGTTTCAGTGGGAGGAGACGTTGCATGCTTCCCTGTCCCTGGGGCTTGATTGGCCTGGGAGCGGGGCAGCATCAGAGCAGCCATGGGCTGGATCAATGGGGTTGGTGGGCTGGATCTGGCCTGTGGAGGCTGTCTTGCCCAACCCTGGGCTAGAGACATCGACTGGCCCATTACACATGCGAACCTGCGTCTTTATGGTCAATGTAAGTTTTGCTATTTATTTTGAGAGGATCAGAATTGTTCCCTAAATGCAGAAATGTTAGTGAAATACCAAGAGAGAGTTTGGGGTGCAGCTCTCCACTGGGAGCAGTAAGCACCATGAGTCTCCTGGGCACCTGTTCCCAAGAGAATTCTAAATGCTGTCAATCTTCATGCTTCAGGGTGTGATTTGATCACCACCTTAGGTCAGGAAGAAATACTTCCCCTCATGTACATTATAGAACATTGCACAATTAAGTGTCCTAGGGTGAGGCAAGATGGGGCATAACATTTTCCTCTGAAACATACGGCATCTGGTAGTTCTCAGAGACAGGACACTGGACTACAGGGATCATTTATCTAGCATCTATGGAAGAAACGCCTACGTTAATGCAGAATTAAGATTGCTTGGTGATAGGTCGGCCTCTTGCAAAAAGCTGAGTTGAGCAAAACTCAAACTGCGAAAACCAGGAAATGCACAGTTAAGGTTGCCCTTGAAACCTTAACTCTGCCCTCTTTCAGTAAACCCACAATTTGCCTCATTGACACACATCTTTTTGCTCTGCCAACCCCCCAGGTGCTGTAATGTACCAGCTTTTTACCTCCATTTACACCCGATTCACTCTCACTAACAAGATTCCATTTGACACTATTAAAAGATAGAGGCAAAAGGATTTTACCATGTCATCTTCCCTATATCCTCTTTAAGCAATGCCCCGGTATGCACAACATCACACCCGCCCTTGTCACTGTAAGACTCAAGATGTTCCAGATCCTGGCATCCACTTGCTCACTCCGCCAACTCTGCAGGAGGCATCATACCACACATGTTCGATTTAAGAACCACTTCACAGCCTTTTACAACTAACTCCTTTATACCGGCTCATAGGATACCATCCCAGCCTACAGTCTGACTTAACTTTCATTTAAGTGTTGGATCCCTCTCCTATTCCACCCTACTGCTCACAATATCTATGTAATAAAAGCCCTATGCCCTCCCACCGACATAACCTACACTACTCTGCCCAGAATTGATGCACACTGCATCTTGAAGGCACACAGAAATGAAAGGCTGGAAAAAACAAGCCGTCTCATATCACAGCCACAGCTTGGTCACACACCTCCAAATAATCCACAGATCTCACAAACACACCTCTACCAAACAGAGCTATTTACTGCCTCCACCAGCTAGTACAGCTGCATCTGACATCAACCACACTCGCTTTACCAGGAGGAAATAAATGCATAGGCTGCTATCATATCCCAGCTTCTTACTGACCTTTGAAATAAAACCCCTGCGCCCTGCTAATTATATAACTTACACAGTTCGATATTGAAATACGATATGCTGGAGCTCTTAGCTATCCAGGCAGCATTTCCCTTTCTTCACCCACACAGCAGGGAGCAGAACAGAGAGCGCCTCCTGCCACAGATGCAGCTCTGTCACACGCCCCAAAGGAATCCAGACACGGCCTCCTGTTACAAACACACCTGCCCCAACTACAGCCTCCGCCAGCTAGCATAGGTCAGCGGCTCTCAACCAATTTAGTATTGTAGGCTGCATACGCAGCTCTGTGTTATGTGGGCCAGATCCACGCACTAGAGATCTAAATATATAGGGATGGATCACTATACAAATCCCTCCCCCGCTACCTCTGTGGCTCTGAGGCTGTCACACGGGCAGTAGCTATGTGTTGATCGGGAACCACTGATGCAGGTGCACCTCACATCCTGACTGCATCTGAAGTGCACACCAATAATTTTTCCTTTGGTTATCAACAGACCCAGAAGAACAGGTGGCATGGGCAACTTTTGTGGGTGTCCGTCCCCTTAGTCCTTTAAAGTGTTAGGGGGAAATCCTGTGGGCGAGAGTGAATGGGTTGAGAAGGGGCTGTGGTGCCCTGGCAGAGCTGTGGGCTGCAGAAGGCTGGTGTACACTGACCCGCCTGTGAGGAGCAGAGGTTGGAGTGCAGGAAGGCTGGGGGGGAGGGGTATACTGGTTGGGCGTACTGGCAGAGCTGTGGTGTGCAGAGGGGAGGGGCGAAAGACAGATGGGATGCAATGGCAAGGCTGGGGGTGCTGGGAGTTGCATTACACTGGCAGAGCTGGAAGATTCAGGTGGCTGGGATAGACTTACAGACACTTCCCTCACCTGAGCCCCCAATCTCTTTCTCCTCCCCTGCCACCCATCCCCATCTATCTTCCTACCCATAATTCCCTTCCTCTTGAGGCAGTCACCAACCCCAAGAGAAACAGAAAATGTGGAAATGGAAGAGGTGCTTAACAACTTCTTTGTTCCAGTTTTCAACAAGAAGGTTGGTGGTTACTGGATGCCTAACATAGTGAATGCTGGAGAAAAGAAGGTAGGTTCAGATGTTAAAATAGCAAAAGAACAAATTAAATATTACTCAGAAAAGAGAGATGTCTGCAATTCACCAGGGCTTGATGAAATGCATCCTAAAATACTCAAGGAGCTGATTGAGGAGGTATCTGAGCCATTAGCTATCATCTTTTAAAAGTCATGGAAGTCAGGAGAGATTCCAGAAGACTGGAAAAGGGCAAATATAGTGCCCATCTAGAAAAAGGGAAATAAGGACAACCCAGGAAATTACAGACCAATCAGCTTATCTTCTGTGCCACAGAAGATAATACAGCAAACAATTAAGGAATCTATCTGCAACCATCTGGAAGATAATAAGGTGACAGGTAACACTCAGCATGGATTTGTAAAGAACAAATCACATAAAACCAAATAGTTTTATTTGATAGGAAGGATAACAAACCTTGTGGATAAAGGAGAAATGGTACATGTTGTATATCTAAATTTTAATACAAAATTTCTGACATGACCTTCTTACAGAAAAACTAGGGAAATCCAACCTACATGGGGGCTACTATAAGGTGGGTGAATAACTGGTTGGATAAACATTCTCAGAGAGCATTTATCGATGGTTCACAGTCATGCTGGAATGACATAAGTGGGGTTTTGCAGGGATCAATTTTGGGATCAGTTCTTCAATATCTTCATCAATGATTTAGAAACTGTCATAGAGAGTACTCTTATTCAGTTTGCAGATGATACCAAGATGGGAGAAGTTGCAAGTTCTTTGGAGGACAGGATTATAATTCAAAATGACCTGGACAAACTGGAGAAATGGTTGGAGGTAAATAGGATGAAGTGTAATAAGGAGAAATGCAAAGTACTCCACTTAGAAAGGAACAATCAATTTCATACAGTGCAGAGCTATTGTGGGATACTTCCGGTACCCCAAAAATAGCTATTCTGCATCTTGACAGCATGTTCCATTATTTCAAAATACCTTTCGAAATAACGGGCCTGCTATTCTGACATCCCTGTAAACCTCATTCCACAAGGATTAAGGGACATTTCGGAAGAGCGGTTTATTTTGAAATTTGGCACTGTGTAGACAGCACCAAATTACGAAATAAGCTATTTTGAAATATACTTGAAATAAGATATGCAATTTGCATAGCTGAAATTGTATAGCTTATTTCAAGCTAAGGGTGCAGTGTAGACACACCCATATGCAATGGGAAATGACTACCTAGGAAGGACTACTGCAGAAAGGGATTTAGGGGTCATAGTTAACCACAAGCTAAATATGAATCAACAGTGTGACCCCAGATCCCTTCCTCCAGTATTCTGTTCTAGACAGTCACTTCCCATTTCATGTGGCACCGTTGTGTGACACTGTTGCAAGAAAAGCAAACAGGATTCTGGGACGCATTAACAGGAGTGTTGTGAGCAAGACACGAGAAGTCATTCTTCCGCTCTACTCTGCACTGATTAGGCCTCAACAGGAGTATTGTGGTTCCAAGAACTGGACACATCTCAGGAAAGATATGGCAAAATTGGAGAAGGTCCAGAGAAAAGCAACACAAATAATTAAAGGTCTAGAAAACATGAGCTGAGGGAAGACTGAAAGAATTGGGCTTGTTTAGTTTGGAAGAGAGAAGAAATGAAAACAGCTTTCACGTATCTAAAAGGGTGTTACAAGGAAGAAGGAGAAAAATTATTCGCCTTAACCTCTGATGATAGGACAAACAACAATGGGTTTAAGTTGCAGCATGGGAGGTTTAGGTTGGACATTAGCAAAAACTTCCTAGCTTTCAGGGTGGTGAAACACTGGAATAAATTGCCTAGGGAGGTTGTGGAATCTCCATCACTGGAAATATTCAAGAGCAGGTTAGACAGACACCTATTGGGGATGAGCTAGATAGTGCTTGGTCCTGCCATGAGTGCAGGGGACCAAACTCGATGATCTGTCGAGGTCCCTTCCAGTTCTAGTGTTCTAGGATTCAAAGGGACCCAGGGCTCTTAGCCACCACTGCTGTTATTGTGGCAGCAGTGGCTGCTGGAGCCCTGGGCACCTTAAATCATTGCCAGAATGCTGTACCGTGTGCTCCAGGCAGTGCTAAGGGCTGGAGGGGGGGCGGGGGTCATCTCACAGCGGGTAGAATGAGGGCTGCCTGACTGCTTCTTCCCATCCCTTCTGCCTGAGGCCCTGTCCCTTCTGGGAGTGCACCACCCACACACCTTGCCTAGGGGCCTGCGGAGGCTGTTGGCTTCCCTGCCTAGACCCATTGAAATCAATGGAAAAATGATTTCCGTGGGGCCAGGATTTGGGTACTATAAGTTGGTGTTAATCAGAAATTCATCTCCCACCCATTACTGTACATAGGATGGGGCTCTTTTGTGGTTTTCCCCTCCAATTTTCTTTTTCTGATTAATTTGTCAATCAGCAAGTGAACACACTGCTCCCCTTTTCTACCTCCCAGGCGCTTTCTCGGATGCTGTCTGTCTCCCTTCCCCGCAGGCTGCCTGAGGAAGGAATCCCCCTCTGTCTGTCACCAGATGGCCACAGCTCTTCTTCTCATGCACCAACTGCTCAATGTGAAAGATTCATGATATGAGCATTGACATAGCGAGAGGCTGAGAAATTCCCTGACAAACCTGAGCAGCTCGTGGTGCTGTCCTCAGCTCAACCTTCCTCTTCATCTGTACTTTCACTCGCCTTGCCCAGGCGGTGCAGGGCTGGGAGGGGGAGGGGAGCATGACTCATTGCAGTGTCGATGACTAACATTTTCAGTTAGGCTTAAGTGTACCGGGCTGGGCTGAAGGTCTTCTCAAAATGTACACAACCTCTATGCTCGGAAGCTGAGGGAGGCGCTCCTATTTTGGGCATAAATAAGAGTTTCCTTCTAGTCAGTCTGACCCCTGCTTTCTCCCTGACCCCTTCTTGTGCCATCTTCTCTCTGACGTGCTCCTTCCCACCCTCCTTGCCCTCAGTAATGCCATCACTTCCCTAGAATTCATAGATGATGCGGGGAACTTGCAGGGGTGGAGGGTGGGGTCACATGCTCCAATAGATGTGTCATAGGCCTCCCTCCCTTAGATTTTAATTGCTGAATCCAGGTGCCTTGACTTGGCCCACCTCCTTGTCCCCCTTCCTGGAAGCTCGCTTCTGCTGGTACCCACCTTCACTCCCCAAGTCTGACTCCACTCCAACATTTCCCTGCAACAGCCTTCCCCTCTCCTCTTTGTCCCACAGAGAAAATCCATGGGCACTTAGAAGCAATGTCAAGTGCAGCAGACAAATCCAGCCCAGCTTGAAGAGTCTGTGAGCACAGGGTTTAGACTGAAAGCAGAATTCCCAGTTTTCTTTTTCTCCAAGTGCCCAGGCCCCTTGCGGCACCGAGAAACCCCCAGCCACTTATGTGGCCCGGGAAATGGGCCACCCTCCAAGTACACTTTTGGAATGCTGAAAATGCCTGGGCAGCCCACTCAGCGGAGACTGCATGTCATGGTGACTGGCTGGAGCAGCTGGCATGCCAGAGACTTACTGGTCTCCTTTCCTCACCCACTTTCCCGGTCTTCATCTGCAAATCATACTGATGTACCCAGAAGGAACACAAGAAAATTCCTGGACGTGGTGTGGCCAAGCAGCTGGGCAACAGCTGAACAGAGCCCTCTCAAAAAGGAGATGGCAGAAAGAGGAAAAATCAAGAGACAGCTGATAGAAAGTCCGGGCAGGTTAAAGAGGTTAGTGCTGTTTAGCATAAGGAGGAGTGAACGATAAGGGGTGGGATAGAGGGACAGAATACAAAATAACAGGATAGCAAATGGTATAGAGAATGGCCTGGAATGATATGCAGGAGATAAATTGAGAACTCCTATTAGTCCTCTCTCATTATTCACAAATAAAGGGACATGTAAGGAAACCAAAGAAAGCAATACATTTTAAAAAGGATAAAAGGAAATATTTTACATAACACAGAATTAACCTGTGGAACTTACTGCCACTGGAGGGCATTGGATAGAGGCCAAGAGTTTAATATGGCTCAAGAAGGAGCAGAGATTTGTGTGGCTAATGAGAGACCCTCCTACCTTAGAATGAAAAATACATCTACACAGCAGGCAATTTTGAACTATAGTGTCAAAATAGTGTCAAACTGGAGGACTTCTTATTCCGACTTCTGTAACCTCATTGTATGAGGAATAAGGAAAGTCGAAGGAAGAGTGCTCTTTTTTGAAGTAAATGTTGTGTAGACGCTCTCTATTTCTAAATAAGCTATTTCAAAATAAGATACACAATTGACGTAGCTCGATTTGTGTAGCTTATTTCGAGGTAATCCCTGAAGTATAGATACACCCTAAGTGTTGTGAAATTTTGTTTAATTTTCTTAAAATTTTTACTTTTTTTTAAATCAGATTTTCCAATTAAAACTGACCCCTCTCCCCATCTAAAAAAAAGGGAGAATGGATTTTTTTCAGGTTTGTTTTTGGCTCTGTGCCCTTTCTTCTCCCTTTCCTTCCTGTAATTTTTTCCTTTTTCTAGCTTTCCACTAAAAATAAAGGATAAAAGGGCAGAAAAATAAGGGAGAAATAAAAAATTGGAACAACAGGAGTAGATTGGGAGTAGGGTATCTGGCTAGGAGGGAGGGTGCAAGGAGGAGTAGGGTTGCCAGGTGACCGGTTTTGTACCGGACAGTCTGGTATTTGAGGGTTCTGTCCAGGAAACAAATTGAGAAAATACTGACATATAAAATGTCTGGTATTTTCTAATTAGGTAAGTTTTATTCTTATTAGGTGTATCAGTCTGTAGCTACGAACTGCCTGGCTGGTAGATGTGCTCACGCTGCCTGAGTGTGTCTACCTGCCAGGCAGTTCGCAACTACTCGAGGGAGGGTATGCAGGGGGGGCAAAATGGAATCCCCGGGTCCGGACTCATTTGTGTGCTCGGGTCTGCATGTGCCTGGGTCAGTCCCGCTTCCCACCGGCCAATTCCCTTCTCCTCCCAATCTCCCCCAGCCAGCCCCCCCCGCCCGCTGTCCAGCCCTGCTTCCACCACCCGCCCACCCCAATTTCCGCAGGACAGCCCCGCTGCTCCCAACCCTGCTTCCTGGTGGCCAGTTCCCCCCCCCCCCCCCCCCGCCACCAACACCTCCTCCCTGCCTCGCCCCACTTCCCTCCCGGCAGCCACACTGAGGCCCGGTATTTTTTTCCCCATAGTTTGGGAAACGCTCATCTAGACCTTTGTGATAATACATGTTGAACTGAATAAAAAATGGCAACCTAACTCTGCATATAGCAGCATCTCTATAGATTTAAAGGTAGAATATACAGAAAGTATACACATTACAGTTACATGTTAAAAACACTGCAGTTCATTTCAGAGTTTTTTCCAGAACTTCAATTCCACACTGCAATTGCATTCTTCTGAAAGAAAATTAAAAAAACCAGGGTTTTTTCCAACATTGGTAATCCTCATTCTACAAGGAAGAAGCCTTTTTCCGAAAGAGCTCTTTTGCAAAAAGGCATGTGCGGACGGGGAAGAGGGAGTTCTTTCGAAAGAAGAGGAAAGAGGAAAAAGCACAGGTGTCCTGGTGGCCATTCCGTCCATAGTAATCACAGCTTACATGTGAGAGAGCATCCATTCAGTGTGCTTTTGCAGTGTGGTTGCTCTCTTTTGGAAGAAGTCTCTTCAGAAGATCTCGTCTGGAAAAACTTCTTCCAATAGAAGCCTGCAGTCTAGACACAGCCTTCATGTTCAGTGGAAAAGTCTTAGTAGATCTGAACCAGTCACACATTCGTCAGAAATAAGAGATTATTGGAAAAGCAAAATCATTCTTTGTCTCTTGCAGAAAAGGCTGACTGAACCAGATAGGATGAGAATTGTTTCTTTTCTTGCTATCTGGGGAAACCTGAATGTTTTTCAGGAAGCAGCTATGTAATGCTGTGAGATCAAAGTGTCCCCTATCGAGAATTGCTGGTGTCAAATGTGTTCCAGAAACTTGGACAGTTGCAGTGTAATTAGTGCCAAGTGCTCGGGAGTGGGGATGGAGGGCCTGCCAACAGTGTTGTGTGTCTATTGGCATCACCACTATGTATTTGAATAGCTGAGACCTTTCTCTAGCCAGGCACAAGCAAGAGGAGAAAAGTCCCTGTTTCTAAATTTGAAAAGAAACAACAGTCATGCTGACTGTAAATATGCAAGGGGCCTTACGAGGCTCCCTTTTGGTCTGCACTGCAGGAAAGGTCAGCTTCCCATGTTTTCCAAATAAACAGAGACACATGCGCTGGGGCAAGCTTTGCTCCAGTGCTCAGAACGGTTCCAAAAGGAGAAGGAAATTGTTTTGAACCTCTCAGAGCATCCCTAACAGGATCTGAAGCCCACAAACTCATAGCTTGGCTTCAGCAAGACCATGCTTACAACCTACCTTGATGGGAACTTAACCAGCTGAGAGATCCTGGCCAGGTGACTTGGCAGCGCCAATAAATCTACAAATTGGCTTCCTCAGCCATGACAGATGCAGTTCCTGACTTCAAATGCCCGCTGCATTTCCAGCCCCTTTCTTTTAAGATACACCCCTCATGTACCATTCCTCACATCCCAGACTCCAGAAGTTCGGATATAGTAGGAGTCCCATCTTAGCCTCCCTCTTCACCCCCCTCGTTTCACAGAACAAAAACTAGACCGACAAGTTGTTTTCTGGTGCTGTTGCCATTTAGGGGCACAGGGTTTTTGCTAAAGAAGTCCTGCTACTTTGGTCCAACAACCAGAGAGGGCTGACCAGTGAGAAGCAATGCTTGTATAGGAGGTAGGTAACTTAAAGGAAGATTCCATGGGTTCCGTTTGTTCCTTTTCTGTAACAATTTGCCTCCATCAGACCCTGTACTCGGATTGGAATTAGCTAGGCTTCTTCCCCACGCCAGACCCGATTCCCCTCTTCCTTACACCAGTGCAAATCAGGAGATCGCCACAGACCTCATCCACATGGGAAAACTAGCATTTCTTTCCCACATGCCTCTGCTTTTCTTGGGGAGGACATGCCTGAGGCCATTCCTGCCAGTGTCTTGGCAGTGAATAAACACCTTCTTGGCCCGAGAGCACCTCCAAAAGGAACTGCAGTCGTTTCCCTCCTGTCCTTGGAATCATCATCTCTTTCTTTACCCCTATTGCCAAGCCTGAGAAGGGCCAACTTCCATCAATTCCTTGGCATAGGTTGCTGGCAACTTCAAATCTTGGCCTAGTTTATGGGTGAGGAAGTAACATAAGGTTACACAGGAAGGCATTGGCAGAAGAGGACTTGAATCCAAAGGTTCTATGTCCAAGGCTAGTACCCAAACCACTAGATCAGGAGTGGCCAACCTGCGGCTCCAGAGCCGCATGTGACTCTTCAGAAGTTAATATGCGGCTCCTTGCATAGATACCAAATCCAGGGCTGGAGCTACAGGTGCCAACTTGCCACTGAGCCGGAGCTGTCCTCCTCCACCCTTTCCTCCTAGGATCCTTCCCCTTCCCATCCTCTTCACTGAGCCTGTCACCCTCATGGTTTCCCCCTCCAGCGTCTCCCACTGAGAGAGCTGATCACAGTGAGCAGGAGGAAAAGGAGAAGGAGGCACTGACTGGTGGGGGGAGATGATCAGGGCTGGTGACATAGAACTGTGGCTCTTTGACAACGTGCATTGGTCAATTCTGGCTCCTTCTCTGATTTAGGTTGGCCGCTCCTGCTCTAGATCATCCTTCTCTTGATAGGGTATAAGGCTGCTTCATCTATAATAATATCCACTTTCCTGACTCCATCAGACCCCCTCCGGTTTTGATTCAGTTTCCTCCTTTATATTTTGTGTTAGCAGTGCTCAAAATACATATTGACAGTATAAGAATGTAGTTAGTGTTTAGACTATATGAAATGCTTGTAAACTGCCGAATGCATTGAGCTCTCTTGAAATGCCAGTATTCCCGTCAATAAGAAAATATGAAAGTTTTGCTTTATAACTTTGAAAATGTTTGCTCTGAACTCATGAATCCGACGGCCTAGCCAAGTCAGAAGGACTGTCAAGGACCATCGCAATATGGAGGATTGGTGAATGGCCCTCTGCACCTTGGAAATGCTAATTTGTCACTAAGTTCAGTTGCCCTGAGTGGCCAAATAGACAGGACAGTCTAGGGGACTGTCCTTGAAACAATGGTCAGACAGGCATCATGACCTAGGTGTTCACATCTGTGAAATCTATTTATAGAACATGCCACCAGTTTGGGGTGTGGGTCCTGTTTTTGACAGTCTGACCTGAGGCACTCACAGTCCTGAGCCACTCTAGACGGCGCACCAGGAGAATGCCCTTTCGTCTCTGCAGCCGCACCAACATCCTTAAATAGAGCAGCTCCTTGTTTGACACTCCTTGTTGAACTGTCAGAGGCCCCTCCCATTTAGGCTGTCTTCCTGTCAAGCGAGTTACGATGGGGCTTCTTTCTGTCAGATCAAGGCTCAGCCCTGGCACAGCTCCTACAATTGTCTTTAATCCTAAAATAGCCCATGGCACACATTTTCTAGGATAGCTAATCTAGATTCTATTACCTTCAAATGGAAAAATGCAGCAAAAGGCACGATTACTATGTAAATTACATGTACCCACTTAGCACTGAGCCTCAAAACATAGTTCTTCAACTACAGAAGCAGAGACTCCTAGTTTGGGAGCTACCAAAGAACTCTTTGGCTACATCTACACTGCACAGTTATTTCAAAATAAGCTATTCTGGAATAGCTATTCCAAAATAGCTTATTATGAAATAGCATGTCTACACTGCAGGGAAGCCTCAAAATTAGTCTGAGGCAGACTTCTTTAATGTAGATGTGCTATCTCGATTTAGAGCCCTACCAGGAATAACTTCAAATGGCCCTGGTGAGGGGCTATTTCGAAATGGCAAAAGTGGAGCATCTACACACGCCTTATTTCGAAATAGCTATTTCAGAATAGGTGTTATTCTTCACAGAATGAGGTTTACAGAGATGGAATAAACTGTCCATTCTTTCAAAATTATTTCAAAATAACAGAATTGTTTTGTAGACGCTCACATAGTTATTTTGGAATAATGGCTGTTATTCCGAAATAACTTTGCTGTGTACACACACCCTTTGAGGGCTAGTTATAGGTGTAACCTATCTCCTATAATGATCAGTGCAGCCAGGGCCTTTGCCAATAGGCAGTGCTGTATCTTTATTCTAGGTTAAATTGTTGTCTTTTTTTGATATTATGTCATCATTTCAGGGGGCGGGAGGTTGTAGCTAGAAGAAGTTCATTCCTGCCTATGGCTGCTGGAGTTATTTGCAGTGTTCAAATAAGTCCTTTGAATTCTAGAAAGAGCATTATGCTTACATTTGGGCCCAATCACTAACAGATGACATCACTCATTGCACATTGTAATACTCCCAAATTGCGACTGCCTAAAGAAACCCTGGCTCATTTTAAATGGATTTAATTTGCTCTTTTCTTACCTGAAAATTCCACCACTTTGCTCAGATGTATTTGTGCATGACACCTTACTGGACCAGAGTGAAATCTAACCCAAAAGGATGGCTAGGACTCTGTTGGTGACTGAGATGTTTGTGTAGGTGAAGTTTTTTATTCCCAGATTAAATAAAGATTTGACTTGTAAATAAATAAAAACTTCACCGAGAGCACTTACATAACAAGCCACCAGCCAGATATGAGATGAGCTGGGCAGCCACACAACACATTTTCACAGTTAACTGACTCATAACCTTTAGAATAATTTTTCAGTTACTCCTTTCTACAGAGTTCTGAACTGGGACTCTGCAAAGAAATGCCAGTGCTTAATCCATTAAGTAGCCCAAATCTTTTCAGTTTCATGGTGTTTTTTCCTCCCCTTATTCTGCCTTGGAATTTCTGTAATTTTTGTAGGAATTTATCATTGTTCTTACAGCACTCACTATACAGAGGAAACAGTTTTTTGGTCCATGCTCCACAGCATTATAAAATTTGTCAGGACAGCACCATCTCCCAGTAGTTAATAATACAGTATAGCCTCAGGCTACGTCTACACTGGCCCCTTTTCCGGAAGGGGCATGTAAATTTCATGAGTCGTAGTAGGGAAATGCGCGGGGGATTTAAATATCCCCCGCGGCATTTAAATAAAAATGTCCGCCGCTTTTTTCCGGCTTTTAAAAAAGCCGGAAAAGAGAGTCTACACTGGCCCCGATCCTCCGGAAAAAGTGCCCTTTTCCGGAGGATCGGGGCCAGTGTAGACGCTCTTTTCCGGCTTTTTTAAAAGCCGGAAAAAAGCGGCGGACATTTTTATTTAAATGCCGCGGGGGATATTTAAATCCCCCGCGCATTTCCCTACTACGACTCATGAAATTTACATGCCCCTTCCGGAAAAGGGGCCAGTGTAGACGTAGCCTTCAGAGATTAACCTGACAACAGCAGCATTATTATTGTCATCTACTACTACATCAGAACCTACAGATTCTGAATTAGGTCAGGACCCCATTGTGCTGTACAAGCGCATAGTCAAGACAATTACCAAGTTGAAGAACTTTAAAATCTAAATAGACAGTAGTAGTATCCCTGTTTTATCAACAGAGAACTGAGGCCCAGAGAAATTAAGTTACTTGTCCAAGTTCATACAGGAAGTCAATAACAGAAAAGGGAATTGAATTCATACATCTTACAGCTTAAGTCAGTGACCACTTCTAAGATACAGTGGCCATTCATGGCCATGTCTGAGATCTGAACCCATGTTGTTTCATATACAAAGCTTGTGAATGGAATTACACAATGCAGTTGCTTCCGCTAATGGGGGACTGAAATAATGATCCAGATGGTCCTTTCCAGTCCTTTGTCCTATGTTTCTACTGCTTCTGGTTGCCGGCAGATATCATGGCACTGATTTACAAGCAATTGTTGTGTGGAAGGTTTTCTTTAGGACTATAAGGGATAGAAACATAATCGTTTTAAGATGGAACCGTGCATATTGGAGCACTCTTCCATAGCAAGGGGTGAAGTCTTTAACCGCAGAATTACAGAATATACAGGGCCCTGATCACAGGTCTGGTGCATTTATTCTTACACCTGGCAGGTGTGTTTGGAGTTTAAATGGAATAAGGTTGTGAATTTCTGTACTAGAGAACATATTCCTATGCATTATGCCAGACCCTAATGTAACTAGCTAATACCTTGGTTGTGTAGAGCTAATGAAATATAGGTAATTGCTCAGTTCTTTGCTCTAATTACAGTTTAATAGATGAAGCATCTCTACCAGCTGCTAAGAAAGACTTCCCTAAATTTGCAGTGGCTTTCCTGTTTCTTGGTTTCTAATTTAGACCAGCAGCCAAGGCCTATAGGAAAGGAAAACTAGAGGACATATTCGAAGAACAGGACACATCTCTTTTTGTATTCTAGGTTCTGTCACTGTTGTTATTCATAATAATGAAGGTGTTAGTATTTTTAGAGGTCAGCCTGAATGAACTGCAGACCTTGCTGGCCTTCTGGTATTCCCCTGAGATGGAGGACTCTGAGCAGCCTCTATCTGAGAGAATTGCTTCCTCCAAATGCTGTTCTGACAGGTAAGAATCTGCAAGCTCCTGGATTTTCCAAAGGGTCAAAGAGATTTCCTATAGTGTGAGAGGATTGAAGGGTTAGATGGGGTGAGGTGAATTAAAGCAGCATCTTAGGCCTGCCTGTTGGGGCAGGTGGCCAGTGCAATGGAGAATCAGTCAGACATCAAGGGCCTGATCTCGATCTCATTTACATCAGTTTGAAACCATTCTATCTTCACAGACTTCAGCAAAGAGATTCCTGATCTAGGACCTGATCCAAATCCAATTGGAGTCCATGGAAAGACTCTCACTGAATCGAATGGGCACCTTCGCTGATAAGTGAGAGATCAGAATCAGACCTCAGCAGTCTACCTGGGGAGGCTTGAATAGGAAGATAAAGGAGACCGCAGCAAAACTGGAATAAACTTTGGTAGATCAAGACCTTCCTAATTAACTGAAAAAAAGACAATCAACTAATGGTCCTGCAGCATCTTAGAGACTAACAACAAAGGTAGCTGGTATCATGAGCTTTCGTGGATACAACCCACTTCTTCAGATGAACTGGGTTGTGTCCATGAAAGCTCATGATACCAGCTACATTTGTTGTTAATCTCTAAGGTACTGCAGGACCATTTGTTGTTTAAGTTTTTTCAGTTAGGGTACGTCTACACAGCAAGGCTAAAGTCAAATTAAGCTACGCAACTTTAGCTATGTCATTTGTTACCAATTTGCAAAAGTTTTCTTGGGGCAAGGATAGGAGTTTTTATAGGGTTAGTTCAGAGAAAGAGGAGAGACAATAGAGACTGATCACCCCTGGTTATGGGTGATGTTCCTTGAACGAGCTCACAATGCAACTAGGCAGTTTCAGTATTTTAGATGTCAATAGGATCGTTACTAGAATTGGTCTGATAATGACTAATTTGGGTGTGAGCAGGCCTAGGTTCATTAGCATCTGGAGCAGGGATTTCCCATCAGACAGTGCTTCTCTGCTTTCGGTGTCCCATCGGTTCCTGCCTTGGAAGAGCTGCTCTCCATTCTGTAGGCTAATGAGATGTCCCTCTGTTCCATCTTTAATGCAAATGAGGCTGGGGTGTTTCCTTAATTATATCACCCTGGTCTGAAGCAGTTTAGGTGGGTCTTCCCCAGCCTTTTCATTGCTTTGTCTTTGATTCTAGCAGAGGCCTGATGGAGGGGAATGGTTTTCCATGAATGTTAGGTAACACAATTGCGTAGCTTAAGTCGAAATAGCCTAACTTGGCTTTTGGCGCTCTCTACGCAGCGGGAAGTTGAAGGAAGAGCATTCCTCCTTTGACTTCCCTTACTTCTTGTGAAATGAGAGTTACTCCAACTCCTGGTAAGAAGTCCCCCAGCTCGACATTATTTTGAAATAATGGCTTGTAGTGTAGATGTGCACTATGTTATTCCAAAATAACTCTCTTGTGTAGATGTACCCTTACAGACTAACAAGGCTACTCCTCAGACTTTTAGGGGTAGTTCTAAACCCACGCTCTTAGTTTGGTTTACTCTAGGAACACTCTGGCAGAGTCAGTCTATCAGTCAAACCTGTTGCCCAGCAATCAAGTCAGTGGATTACAGCACATCATGTTCCACCTAGAGTCCCTTTATTTAAAAAAAAAAAAAAAACCCAAAACCAAACAAACAAATTTACAGACACTAAAACAAAAAAAGTTCTGTACCAAGATAGAAGTGTAGTGGGGAGAATAATTCATTTACAACCACAGAAAATAGAGAGAAGAGAAACATCCCTGTTGGAACACCATGGAGAAAGTGCCAAATAGATCCAGATCTGCCATCTCTAAGTTATGTTGGCCAGATTTTTAATGGTCTTTAAACATGCAGAAGAGAGCTGGGCACCTTAGCACATCTGAAAATCCCTTTAGGCACATATCTGTATTTTTTAAATACTTAAATATGTTAAAATATGTTCCCAGGAGTTGAGATACTTTGCAGCTTTCACTGATTTTATGGAATACAATGTAGCTGTGGATACAGATAGTATTAACAGACATCCATCATATTATTATTATGTCTTCTGGAACACAGTGGGTACAGCAGAGTAAAGACTCATTTAGTACCCGAACTTCGTGATTTTTTAGAAAGACCATTTAATTAATTGTTTTCTCATTATCTGCACAGTTCTAACAGAAAGCCACAGAGGATTCATGAGATGATATAAAGGGCTAATTGGCATGAAGCCTGCTATGATTACTTTTCTAAAGCATTCCCCATCCGCTCCTTCAGAGATCTGATACTCCAACGATTTTGCACTTCTCCTGTTTTTGATAACCAATCAGGGAAGCAAAGCAGTTCTATGTTACATAGAAAATCAAACAGATCAAATACACTTTCTGCGTACACTGTGCCTAAATCCATAGGTTAGAGTTTTTTACTTTCAATTTTAAAAATCAGTGAACACTAATAAAACAAGAAAAAGAAAGAAAATCCAATAAACTCTGAAAAAACACCAGAAATGTTACTTATTTGTAGCTAAGATCTTGTCTACATAGAGCAGTAAATATGCACTCTGGCAGTGGTACCTAACCTTTTTCATATGGCAGACTAGCAAACCCATTCACAAACTTTTGGTGAATCAGTAACATTTTATTTGTATATTTGTATATTCATTATGCAAATAACAGATATCCAAATACATATGCAAATAAAATGTTACCAGTCCAGCAAAAGCCCTGGTCCCCACAGCCATGCCCTGATCCCAGATGCCCCAATGCCAGCCCACTTCCTCTTAGAGCACCCCCATGAACTCGTTGTGGGAAGTTACCACACCTCCAACAGACCTTTGTTGCTAAATTTGAAAAATTATCAAAATTTGAGAAAGTTATACTTTCTCAGTCCATGAACAGTTTCATCAGCTCCAGTCACTCACATTATTTTAAAGATCTTCAAAGCGCTGAAAAACCTCATGGCTATCCCTCTTCATGAGATACCTCACTCCTTTAAGTCTCAAGGAAATCTACATTCTATACAAACTTGGTGTCCCTTTGCCATATCCAGTTGATAATTATTTCCTTTGGAATTATGAAACTGAGTTTATAGGAAGCACTATCTCCACTAAACACATGAATCCCATTGTATTTCAATTCCCTATAAGAATAATTTGTGTGTGTCCCTCATTTTGGACTCTTGTCTTACCTTGTGTTCTATATACGGGTCCTTGCTAAGTGATGAGGTTTGTCTATGGGTGACAGTTCAGCGCTGAAGTTTATTTCACCTTTATTTCCTTTTTCTTCACACACCAATTGTACCAAACAGCTTTAAAAACATTCCCCCATTGGACTGATTTCTGTATTATAATTTTTCAGGGCCCTGTTGAATTCCCTTTGCTGGCAGCCTTCCCCTTTCATTTCCAACCTGGCTTTTATGGTAGTTAAGGTAATGTCATTCTCAACACAGAGCTGATCAAAGGACTGCAGTGTAACGCAGGGCTGGTGAAAGCATTGGGGTGTCACAAACCATGTCTATATCCCAGAGAGAAGCCTGCACAAATGATTATTCAGCTCTTCTTTTGGGGTCTAACGTGGTGGCCTCTAAAAATTGGTAAATACCTGCAAGACAAACAAATACCAACAGGCCCTTTAATCTATCCGACCGAGTTACAGCAAGATATAGTGGCGAGAAGTTGAAGCTAGACACATTTGGAGGGAAAAATAAGGCGCAAAGTTTTTACTGTGAGAGTAATTAGTCACTAGAACAATTTGCTAACGGTTGTGGTGGATTCTCCCTCAGTGGATTTTTTTCTTCCATTGGATGTTTTTCTACAAGAGCTGCTCTAGCTGAAATAGGAATTGATTCCTGGAAGACCTATGGCCTGTAACACACTAGAGGTCAGACTAGATGGTTACAATCCCTTCTGGATTTATACTCTAGGAACAAGAGGTCAGCACCGTCTCTTGAGATTATTTTCAAATTATTTCTGCCCCTCAGCTTCCTCACCTCACACCGTTTGAACCAACTGACTGCTGGCATACACTGGTGCAACTCTGTGGACTTGGATGGCCGTTTGTCTCTCTTGCTGTGGACGTATTGATCATAGCTCCCTCCAAGACTGTGTCTGCTCTTCCTCTAAACTGCTAGCATGGGAGACATTGGGGAGGGGGAGGAGAGACAGGAATCCCCTTCTACAGCAGCAACTGCCACTTCCTTGTTGATCTACATGGGTAGTGGGATCAGGAACTTTCCTGCAGCTAAGATTTCTCTTCCAAGCTGGAGGAGGGTCGCTTGCCTGGCCTCCCCCTGTCCCTGCTACTGACTGCATCCGGAAGTGATGCGGCCTGAGTCTCCCAACCAGACAAAGGGAAAGAGAGTTCCAGTGCTCTCCTTCCCTTCTTTCTCCCAATTATTCCATTCCCTTTCCTTTCCACTTTCCCTCCATTTCCCTTTTTCCCATTCCTTCCCCTTTCTTTTGCTAACCTTTCTCCTCTTCGCCACCCTCTCTCTTTTTATTCCTTTCTCTCCCTTTTTTGATTGCCTTCCCATCCTTTTTCACCTTTCTCTCATTCCCTTTCCCTGTTGGTATGCAGAGCAAAAGGCTGTCTGGCCTCATGTTTAAGACCAGAGGTCTCAAACTCCCAGCTCATCTGTGGCCTGAGTACTTCCCCAGTCTGGTCCACGAAAGAGTTTGAAAAAAGATAGTCAGGCCCACACAGCTGCCAGCCCAGGAGTGGAGGGGGGCATGCAGGTGCACCCGTCTCCCAGCTGCATCCAGAACCCCAGCACTCACAAAGCCCTGGCCACAGAGGGCACTTTGTCTGGGACGCTGCGCTGCCTCTTCTAGGATGCAAACTGCACTGGCCAGGGAGCCCCTCTGAGCTGATGTGCTTTTGCAGTGAGCGGGGTGCAGCCAGTGGGTTTCACAGCCAGTGCATGGGATGGGGGATCCCAGCGCAAGGACATGGATATTAGCAGGGGGAGAGCATCCCAGTGGGAGGACATGGGGGTGTCAGGGTGCGGACTCAGTTTCGTATCTTTTGTCAGATCCTGGTCTCTTGGACACAGGGGAAGACGCTCTCAACATACATGTATTGTGTTGCCAATCCCAAGAGTTCAAAACTCATGAATCGGCCCCCTTACATTGCAAAAGGAGAATGGCTTCTTGAAATCAGGTAAAAATACACTTGGGGATCTTTTTATTTGGCATCTCGTGTTTGAGGTCCTTGGCTGAACTCGGAGCAGGTTTTCTAGCTTTTCTCCACAAACCATAACACCCAAAGTCTTCCTTTGGAAAAAGAAAAGAAAAAAAGGGCTGGGATTCTCATCTAACACCATGCCCAATAAACAAGCATAATCTACCAAGTCAGAGTGATCACAGGTGATAGCAGTTCACGAGGCATCAGGTAGTGAAGTTCCCAGATCCGGTTTAATTCTCATAACCTGGCTGGGGCTTTCAAGAAAAAAAAAAGCCTCAATTATGAGGACGCTTGTGATTAAATCAGGAGACTTAACATCACTGATATCTAGTCAGTTTCACAAAATGAATTGATAATTTCACAACTTACACCAATGGACAAACAGCTCTTCACACACCTCCCCCAGGCCACAGGGACATGCCAGCAGCAGCATGGAGCTATCTGCCAGAAGCCACTGCAGTCCCGCTATGCTGCTGGTGGTGACGGTGGGGGGGCCCCCTGGCTGGTTTTAAGTCACCCAGGACCAGCTGGGAGATGCAAGTGGAGGGAGGGTAATTGCACACACACACACACACTCACCCCACCCTGGAGGCCTGCCTCAGGGCAGGGGGTGGTTGCCTACTGGTCTGCTAAGAAGATTTGAAGACTGGCACTAGTCCCAAGGTAAATTGAGTCTGAAACCCCTGTTTAAGACTGTGCCCATGGGCCTCACTCCAGCCAAACACTTAAACAAAGGGCTTAAGTGCTTTGCTGGATCAGAGATAGAGGTTTTAACCTGTCCTCCATCACTCATTCATTTAGCTACCAGGAAAAGGAGCTTGAGGGAACATTGTCTATAGATCCAGGGTCACCAATCTGAGGAGCATCCATTAGGGTACATCTAGACAGCAGCACTATTTTGGGATACATCCAGTATCCCGAAATAGCATTTTCCGTATTTTAGCAACAAGCCAGTTATTTTGAAATATTTCAAAATAACAGGCACACTATTTTGACGTCCAGGTAAACTTCATTCCAAGAGGATTAAGGCACTTGTCGGAATAGTGGACTATTTCGAAATTTGGCCCTCTCTCGAAATAAGCTGCACAATTTGCATAGCTCAAATTGTGTAGCTTATTTTGAGCTATGCAGCACTATGTAGACTTGCTCTGAGAGTCCCATGAGTGTTGGGATGATATTTCAGTATATGTCCTGAGGATCAAAGATTTTTTGCACCCAAACACTAAAAAACTTAGGCTAAGAGCTCTATTGGAATAAAATATATGACATGGAATCAGAAGGGTTAAAGGGCACTGTACTAGGGTCATATTGGTGTTGGGCTTCCTGGAGAGGAGAACAGATGCCTTGAAGCACACGGGCAAAATGGTCTGACCACTTGTCCTAATTTCACTGTCCAAGAAGAAAATATGACTGTCTCGGTCTTCAAGGTTTTTTTTTGCAATTCCTTCAGGTAAATTAAAATGAAATGTTGATGCTGCTGTGATTGTCTAAAGGCTTTTCTCTGCATTCTGCTTTGGGTTACTGTGCCAACGGTTCTCATTTTCATCCCCTTGAGTTTTTTTAGCACATCTGACCCTCACTTAAATGCGCATGGTTAGTTCTGCTCTTGCCTTGACATAAATCGAAATGCCACCGCTCTCACTGGTTGGGGAAAGTGAGTCAGAACTGAAACTGAGCAACTTTTGAGTTGAGAGTCAAATGCAAATTCTGATAACTGAATAATACATATTCTGGACAGTGTCCATTAAGTTTAGAATTCAGGGCCCCATTCTGAGGTCGATAGAGTTACTTTGTGTCCATCTTGCAGTGCAAAGCTGTCTGAAACTGATGGATCCAATTCCCACAAGCTCCCTTGGATGCATTATTGTACACCATGGTATTAAGCAAGATGTAAGACTCTAAATGGGACAAAATAAATAATCAGTTCTGAATAAACATGATGCCTATCAAAAACTTAACAGTTATGCAAAGAGCACTGCTTATCATACTAACTGACACAGTCTCATTGTTTCCTCATATTCTCTCCTGTCCACTTCCCTCAGTTATCTCTTGTCTTATACTTTTAAACTTTCTAGGGTAGGGACTGTCTTTTTGTCCTGTGTTTGTTCACCATGATAAAGTCCTGGCCCCTGACTAAGGCTTATAGGTGCTCTGACATTACAAATAAATAAACAATGCAATAAATAATAATAGTAGCAGTCGTGGAAAGAGACGTGCTTGCTGAGTTGCTGTCTTGGCACACAGGGCAGCCTGTCACTAAGGTTACTACAGTCGGGGTGTGTAACTGCAACATGTTTAGATACACCCAAGCTATCTTTCACCTAACTAGCTCCAGTAGCAGTGAAGCTGTGGTAGCAAGGACTTCAATTTGTGCTGTACTGGCGTGCTTGGAACTCAGGGTAATTACCTGGACATCTTGCCCTTGCTGAAGTCCCTGCTGCACAATGAGCAGTAGCCAAGCTAGCTAGATTGAAGCTAGGCCAGGTAGGGCTTACATGTGGTATGGTTACATCCCTGATTGCAGTGTAGACATAATAGAGGTGAATATCTGTAACTCAATAGACTGCCACACTAGAAGATCCCAAACACTCCTTTGAAATACCATTTCTACCTTCCACCCTTTGAACATGCGTATGTATTTCTGTGGCACATATATACCTCTGGTGGACTCCACGCTCACTCATAGAAAGAAAGTTCAAATATACTATTTTCAAAGAGAAATTAAGTTTCCAGAAGACAATGTTGGCCACAGCCTTTTCTTATAGGCTCCAGTGTTATAGGTTCTGCAGGGAACTCTGGTTCATTTCTCTGTCTTGAACTAGAGACACGATGCTTTGCTGCTGATGCTCGGTCCAGTGTCGTACAGATGCTTTCCATCTAGAGAACACCTTCCAAAGAACAGCAAAGCAGCTATATTAGCAGCCAGCCTGGGAACAACACCTGCATTGTAAAACAACAATGACTTGTCCTTTCAGCTGCCAAATGAACAAATACAAGACCAAAACTATTGACATACCAACATGCTCTAAAGGTTGTCCACCAGCTGGCATCTCCAATGCTCAGACAACACAGTGGAGAAGAGTGGACATTACTGGTGGGGAGTGAGTCAGGAATTGACGTCAAAACAGTGGCAAGTAAATGAGCTGTTACGGAACAGGATGTGTATTGTAATTATTGCTGGAGAACAATGCCAGACATTCTTGCTCTTTCTATGAAACCTCTGTGGTTGATTGTGCAAAAAATCTGGCTGCTTGATGGCCAGCTGGCCAAAAAGACATAAAGCTGAACTACTTGTGTGTACTACTTATGCCCTAATAAATCAGTTTGTCTCTAAGGTGCCTCAGGACTCCTTGTTTTTACTTGTGTTTCAGATGGGCACAGCAGTAGTTACATGTATTATTGCTGATTCATCTGCTGGAAGCAAGGGAGAGAAAGAACACGTGAAAGACTGGAAAATCTGGATGCACCAAAGAACATTAAGCACAATGTATTGAATTATCCTTGTTGTGGCCCCTGGCTCCTTCTTCCTACACTAAGGATGACCGTTTATGTTCCCTGCTGTTATCTGCCTTTGGTACAATTGTGTGCGAGACTGGCATAGTTCGAATGACATTACACGTGAATGCATGTGCAAATGCATGGGGGCACCAGGCAGTGCTTGGTACCCCAGTCTAGTAAAATATTAGCTGGCCAAAGAAGTTTAGGAAGTACTTATACACAGTGCTGACTTTTCTCCTTGTCCTCATAGCAGTGAACATCTCATTCTTATCAGCACATAGATTACACACCTGCTCAGACATCTGGCACTGTCCGTAGACACCGTGTGCTCTGTCCGTAGACACTGTGTACCTAAACAGTGATCTCCCAGGAATAGTGGGATAACTTACCCTAGCCTCTCCACCTTACAGCTGGCAGGAATTTATATCAGATTATTAGGTAGCCTCAATATCAGCCAGTCCCACTGCGGCTTTTCCCTACTCAGTTGTGGTTGCTTTTCTCTGCCATATTCAGATTGCCCCTGACTTTTCAGACTGGCTTCTGCACTGCCTACCAGGATACAGATGTGCAATGCACAACTTTAGAGGTGTAATTTTACCTTCTGAAGTTTTGTACTTGAGGTAGGATGATGGATGGCTTGGGCCTAGGGTATTTGTGCTACATGGTGGCTGTTCAGATGAGTGGACTGAGTCTAGGGCTACACTACCGGAGAAATTCGACCTGACATATGCAACTCCAGCTACAGGAATAGCGTAGCTGGAGTCAATGTACCTTAAGTCAAATTTTTGCAATATTCCCATTGTGGGAGGTCGATGGGAGAAACTCTCCTATCAACTTCCCTTACTTCTAGCGACCCCATGGAGTACTGGGGTCAATGGGGATGCCATCAGCAACCTATTTGAGGGGTCCTTACTAGCCCCGCTAAATCAAAACAGGGAAGATCAATCTCCAGAGCGTTGATCTCGGGGTGAGTGTAAACCTGGCCTAAGCAGGGTTACCCAAGCCAGCAGCCTTAAGTGACTGCTTTATCCTTGTATTTTGGCCAGGCACTTGGGATTAACTGGGATATTGAATTTACTGTTCCTATGTATTTTGCTGGTGAATCAGGGCAGGCAATTTCAAAAGAGGGCCTTTGATGCTACAAAGTATTTCCTCCATCATCTGACGAGAGATTTTACTGACTTGCATGGTATGTTATAAATGCTTTATCTTCTACTAGCTATTTTCAGCAGATGTTGGCTGAATGAGGAATGACTGGATTAGGTGGCATTGGTTCTGTGGATTAGAGAGGTATTTTAAAGGCCCTGTTTTTCTCTGAATAACATGGTGCCTTAATACTTGCAGGCTGGCTCTATATCCACTGACATCAGTGACTACCAGAAGTGTTACTGATATTTATTCCCACTGACTTTCAGAACCAACAGAGCCATGGGACAGGGAATTGGATTCTATTTTGGCTCACACAGTATCACCAGCTTGTTAATGGACCTCTCATCATTGACTCGTTATAGATGAGGATGATACATACACCAGAACGTTCTCATCTTGACATTCAGGTTCCAGACTGAATTTGCAGGGCCAGCTGTTGGGAAAAATAGGTTTTTTACTTCAGAAGTGCTCAGATCTGGAGTTACTGAGAGACAAACATGAAATCAAAACGTGCCATAATTAGGGGAGCGATTTCAGAGGCAGAACCACACTTTAATGTGGCCCTGGGGCCCACTTGAAATGTTGCATGTGCATTTACAATGCTTTTAAACAGCCTACAACTCTGGGCTGGGGCATTTGCAGACTATAAAAAACAAAGTAGGACTGAACAGAGTTTAATAGGCTGGTTAGGCTTTTACTTTAGGTAGGTGTAGCCCCCCAATGAGCAGGGGAAATATTGCACAGACAGAAGGACTCTTCCCTCAGGGAGTTCACTCGCTTTTAAAAGCTTTTTTGAAAACTACAGAAAATTGAAAGCTATGTGCAACCACTGCTTGAAATTTGGAGGCATTCAAATACCTGTATCGAAAGGAAGCAGCTAATAATTCTGGGGCTCAGCTGGAGATGTCCAATAACCCATCTAGTACGCCAAATAACTTTACTATTTGTTCCCTTCCTAATGAGAAAAAGGTTGTCTGGCATTGAAATTCAGACTTCCCCCTCTCTCCCTTCCACATACCTGTGTTTAATTTTAGCTGCCTCATCATTATTAAAAGTGAGTTCTAATTTCTTTATAATTTCTTTTCTATAGATCGTCTTTGATTTCTTTAAATAGCCCCTCGCCATTCTGCTACTTATAGTGCAGTCACTTATAGATGGTTATAATGTAATCAAGTTGAATGACACTTTTAGCAAAAAATAAGAGATTCAGAAAATGCAAAAATACCTCTAAAATTGTGACCCAAGACCTGCGGTAATTCTATTACCAGTCAGCAATTTCTAGGGCCGTGTCCAGACTCAGGGTTTTTTTTTTCGGGAAAAGTAGCCTTTTCCCAAAAAAACTTCCCCTGCGTCCAGACTCAAGCCGCGTTCTTTCGAAATTATTTCGAAAGAACGCGGCTTTTCTTTCGATGGCGGTAAACCTCGTTTCACTAGGAAGAACGCCTTCTTTCGAAAGTTCCTCTTTCGAAAGAAGGCATTCTTCAATGTAAAGAGGCCGTCTTCGAAAGAGAGCATCCAGACTCGCTGGGTGCTCTCTTTCGAAAAAGCGGATTTCTCTTTCGAAAGATCCGCCTGCAGTCTAGACGCGATCTTTTGAAAGAGGCTCTTTCGAAAGATGCTTTCGAAAGAGCCTCTTTCGAAAAAAGCCTGCAGTCTAGACATAGCCTAGCTGTGTGAATCAACTTCTTAATCTGAAAACATACCTGACTTTGTATGATTTATTAAACATTTAATTGTATACACTGGTTGAAACTTTCCCTTATCAGAGAGAGAGAGAAAATAGTATAAATTGTGATCTCATTAGCCTATTTTCTGCCATTTCTTTTTGTGCAAGGGGTTTTTGTGCAAAAAGAAGCAGTGCGGACAGGGTTCCCCCCCCCACAAACCCCCCATTTTGCACAAGATCCTTATGCCTCTACAGGACAGGCACCAGGATCTTGTGCAAAACAGGGTTTTTGCACCCAAAAAAAACCTGTCCACACTGCTTCTTTTTGCATAAAAATCCCTTGCACAAAAAGAAACAGCAGAAAATATGCTAACGAGTCTCATTAGTGTATTTTCTGCTGGAAGAACTCGCAGTGAAGGCAAAACCTCACATGCATATGAGCAGAACACCCCCTGTAAGAGAAATAACCCAAGTGAGAATTTTGGCAGCGTTTAAACTTTATTGTTTTGTGTTAAATGGAGCAGATGCTGCTAAGAAAAAAAAAAGTCTTTTGCTACTAGGACAAATGCTATTGATGCAAGTCAATCTTTTATCTAGTGGAAGCCCACCCTTTATTTCCCTAAGTTTGCTTGATGCATGATGTCATGTGACAACTTGTCACAGGCCAGTGACATCTATTCCCAGTGTGCAAGGGGATGTAGGGGTGAGTGACAAGATCATGACTAGGCAGTGGGCTAATTTTAAGAGACTACTTAGGCCTATGCTGACCACTGATGACAAGAGTGGGCCCAGACAGAAGACTGAGGCAGTTTAAAGTGAGCTCTACATTACGTCTGGTTTGGTGTTTTGCGGGACCAGACAGCACACGGTTGCAACAGTGACCTTCCCACACACTATGTCATCCCAAGTGGGACTTTCCACACTAGCCACAGACTGAAGCCTGCCCACATTAATGAGGACTGGGCCACACTGACTGACTGTTTCCAGATGTCTGAACCAACTAGCTGGCCCGAAAATTATGGAGGTAGGGGCCTAAGACCGAGTAAGTGGGAGAGTTGCTCCTTATAGGAGTTAAGTCAAAGGGGGAGCCTGAGGGCTCTCAGGCCACCAACATCATCTGAAGCAAGTGCCCCTCTTAGCCTCCTTGGGCAGGCCCTCTCAGGGAGGAAGAGGTAATACTTTGGTCCTTCAGCTCCTCCAGCTCAAGCGATTGGCCCCATTCCCAGAGACTGACACAGTGTAATGGGTGTGCACACCTCTCGTGAGAGCCCCAGTTGAGTGTGTGCGTGCCTGCAGCTTCTTCCTCAGTTTCCTCCATTCATAGTGCCCGCCTCAGCTGCTGCACTTGTCAGGTGAGTCTTTGTGTACTCAACCCTCCAGCCAAGTCTCACGCAGTCCATGTGAGACACAGAAAAGACCCCGCTGGGATACACAGTCCAAAATGTCCCTCTTGGGGATCAGTCTTTTTAAAAAGTCCAACGGAGCCCATTGTGAAATGCTCAGTTGCTGTGTCCTTCTGCACAACCCTCTCTAGGCTTAGTCTTTGACCTGTCCAATAGGGCTCACTAGGATTCCCTCGCTTGCTCCAGCTAGGTTGCCAGGCTCCTACCCTGGAATTGAGCAGCACCCCAAGAGCTTCTTCCTTGGGGCCTCTGACTCAAGCCCTTCTGCCGAGCCACATCACTGACCACTGCTCTCCACTGAGTCAGCCCCAGCGTAGCCCCTTTCCCTAGGGTGTCACAGTTCTAATTCCCTTCCTTGGAACCCAGCCATTTCCCCCACGGACTGCTCATTAGGCCCCTGTCCCACCTACTGCTCTAGGTACAAACACAGGGACCCTTTAAGGCCACTTTCCCATAGCCCACCTTCATTGAGTCCCAGCAGCCAGCTAGTTCCTTCCTTGCTCCCCCAGTAACTACCTGCTTTGGCCCATGCAGACCCTGAAGCCAACCACCAGCACCTTTTGCTTCCTCAGTAGCTGTTAGCAGGCTGAACTCTCACTGAACCAGCAGGTCCTTTTATATAGGCCTGTGGGGATCCTGATTGGCTGCTCCCTGCAGCCACTCTAGCCTGCTTGGAGGACCTCTCTACTGCTCCTTTCTTGGGACGAGTGTAGCAGGACACCGAGACCTCCAGTAAGGGTCCTCTGAGCCTAGTCCACCCCCATCACACATATGAAGCCCCTCAAAGCCAACAAGCAAGGAGGTTACAAGAATTTCCTGATTCTGGCATTTACATTCCCATGACTAATGAATGTCATGTGAGGTCTCAGATGAAATCCAGGGTCACAATGATCATTAAAATCACTACAAAATGTATGAACAGATACTATGCAGAGACTTGTGTACACATACTAAAAAAATGCTCTAAAGTCTGAATCAAAGCAGAACTGAAACACAGGTTTCATGAAAACAGGATCTCAACCAACCTTGGTTGAAATACTGCAAATGACTTTTGGGGTGAGACAAACTACTTTAGAGAGGCAGTTAGCCTGTTAAGTTCAGCCTCTAAAAGCATGTTATGATTTTTCTTATGCAATCTTTTGCTTCCATTATCCTCTCTCAATCTCACTTGCATCTTGAGTAAATAGAAGATTACCCGGTCTTGTTCAGGTCCTTATATAAGTTTTGGTTTTCTTCATTTAAATCAGTGGTCTGGGGGATGAGAGGTACAGTATGCAGGCTGCCCCAGGGAGAGGGGACAACACCAGACCTCTCTCACCACGGCATGTTGAAGTCAGGTAAGAAGTGCCGGTCCATGGTCCCTACAACTGCAGCTGGCACAGTTGGAGTGGGGTGCATGTATGTACTGGCTGGAGGACAGCCAGACACACAAACAGACAAACTTTCTGAAATATATACTAGATAGCTGTACCTTTCTCCACCCCTGCCCTTTGCTGGCCCAGTGGGGTTATAGCTGTCCCAGCCCTCATCGCTGGTCCCTTGCTGCCTCCCTGTGGTCATTCTGAAATATAACTGTCCCTCCTGCCAGACCCCCTCCTTTTCCATTTTATGAGAAACAATTGCATTCCAGGCACATCCCATTGTCCTGCCACAATCAAATCCTGACCTTGCTTTACATTATAAGAGGAAACTGTATAGCAAATTTGGTGGTCCTAGCTCTTACCTAGCTCTTGAACAAATAGACTCACAAATGGATGAACTATGGTATATAGTATATAATGTACTATATACATTAGAAATTACTATCACATTTCTAATGTATATAGTAAGATAAAGAAATATATCTCAGTGCTATGGCATTACATAAGAAGCTGATCCTGAGTTGAATCATAGAAACTGGTGCATGCACTGTTTCTTTGGGGAAAGCATACCTGATATTTCTGAGCGTGCTGAGGAAATTTACTAGGGCTCTAACTACTGTTAATCGCAAGACAACAATAAGGATGGCAGAGACCAGAGGGGAGTGCTTGGGTGGCTCACAGCCTGGTGGTGTCAGAGATCTGACACCCAGTAAAGTCCAAGAAAGCATCCCTCATGCAGGAGGCAGTAGGGTAACAAGAAGATTCACAGCCATGGGTGCCCTGTGAACCAGCACAGACTCATGTGGGAACAAGCTCTACACGGAAGCTACTACATCTGTGGCTGTAGTCACCCACCAGAAACTGTAGCCACAACCCTGCAATGTGACACCAAGTGTACAAACCAGAAGAAATCCAAAGCTTTAAGTATTTTATTTTCCCTCTATTTCCAGAAAGAACTGTTCATTATTCTGTAAGGTAGGCGTGTGTGTGCGCGCGCGCGTGTGCAGAGCTACCTCCTTCAGTCTCCAGCCACTGGATTAATAAAAAGTAATTCTTTATGATAATAACCTTGTGATTTGATTACTTGCTGTAGTAATTTGATAATTTGACCACTTGATGTCTTACTTCAATATTGTTCTTAACCCAGTGATTCAATTTCAGTTGCAAATGTGATTTAATAACTATTATGTAATTCCTAATTAACTTAGTGAAATTTTAGTTGTGTTAGCATTAGTGACACATTCATTTAAATATTAATATCTGCTTGCTTATTGTATAAGACCCCTAAAAAGCACACTGAATAGGTTTATTCTTTCAAATAGCAACACAGTCTACAAGAAATAAGGTAAATTAGCCAAGGTATCAGAAGACCATTTGGTTCTCTCCATAAATTAAAATCTTTATCCTTCAGCACCCCATCAAAACACTAGTATATTAAGTGTTAACTATTGAATTTTGGAGCATAACAAGTTCTAGGTGTCACTGAGTTCATCCTTGTAAATGTGAAAAGAAAATTATGCTTGCTATTTATCAGTTGTATTGTGATAACACTTAAAGCTCACTATAGAAATGAGGATTTGATTGTGTCAGGCTCTGTACAAATGAATGTGTGTATGTGGGAGAAGATAGTGTATGCACCAAAAAACTTACAATGTTCACATATTTTGAAACAAAGATTGAGAAAGACAAAGAGGGGAGAGAAGAGAGGACAATGTTAGACTAGTGTCTAGTTTGTGCATTACCTGTTTAATGATAACTAAATCTTGTGAGATGGAGATCAGAGACCATATTATTACTGTTTATTCCACATCTAAGAAAAAAATAACCTAACAACGTACCAAGTGATCTTCAACTCCTTTATAACCTAGGAATGACGTATGTCTCACCATTCTCACATGTGAAATTAAGGCTGTGGCTTTTTCTTTAAAAAAAAAAGAAACACCTTGCACTGCTCAGTAGACAATCAGGTATCCAACAGTCTTTGGTACTTTCAGAAGGCTTTGTTTGAGAACTGTACTCTGGGTCATGATACTAGCAACTCAGCAACTGCTCTGTAGCTCCATTCCTGCAGTGATTAGGAGCTTCCTGAAGTTTACTCCAGTACTGCGGAGCTTAGAAGTTCAGTGATGTAAGACTTGCAGTTATGTAGACTTTAGTGCTCTGGTGGGCTCACTGGAACAAGAGCTCTGGTCCTGCAGAGCTGTGCAATGCAGGGTTGAGATTATGTGCAATTTAGTCTTTGGAGCTCCTACACTCAGCAGGATGAAAGCTCAGGCCCTGCAGAATTTAGCATAGGAGCTCCATGAGGCTGAATTTTCAGGGGATAAAGCCAATCTTCACATGACCTATGGGACTGATTCCTCTGGGTCCCAGATTTTCAATTAATTCAAATTCAGATAAGAGGTTTGACTGAAATCTCTGTGTGTACACACACGAAAGGGGGTGAGAGAAGCCAATGAAACATATCATGTCACATAGCTCCTCTAATAGCGACATCACATAAACAGTTCAACACCTGTTGCTCCTTTCTCCATGGGAAATACCACACCCACTGACTCAGCTAGCACAAGTCTCTGATCAGAAACCATAGCATGACAAATGTAGTGCTGTATTTAGATTTCTTCCAGCTTGAATTCAACACCTATAGCCCTATGGATTAAATAAAGTAATTGTCAGCATGATAGCAGAGCCAATCAGCGGAGGGGGGGGGAAATGTTCTTGAATATTTGACAAAAATGAAGGGGGAAAGGTAAAAGTTTGTCAGTTTCCAACAAATGAACACCACAAAAAATTAAGTTCATTTTTTTTCCAATGAAAACCTGAAAAAAAAAAAAAAGTGTGAAAACAGACAATTTCCATTTCAATAACACCACCAACATTCCAGCAACTATTTTTTTCAAAGGACAAATTACATCCTAGACCCACATGTATTTGCAGGCCTCAAAACCTCATCCACCCACTGCTGTAACAGCCCCCAACCCTCTGGCTCACTTACTGAAAGTCTCAGTAAGAACAAAGACAACGCCATGCTGGAGGAAACCAATGGTCGCGCTCATCCGGTGTTTTGTCTCCCAGAGAGCTGTTGCTGGATGCTTGACAGGAAAGTGTAAGCCTCCCAGAATGTACTTTATTTTGCCATATTAATATTGAGGGAGGAGGGGGAAAGTTTCTTTTGGACCTCAACTGAAACAAAAGGTATCAGCCTAATTCTCCTGGGCTACATCTAGACTGGCATGATTTTCCGCAAATGCTTTTAACGGAAAAGTTTTCCGTTAAAAGCATTTGCAGAAAAGAGCATCTAGATTGGCACGGACACTTTTCTGCAAAAGCACTTTTTGCGGAAAAGTGTCCGTGCCAATCTAGACGCGGTTTTGTGCAAGAAAGCCCCGATCGCCATTTTTGCAATCGGGGCTTCTTTGCACAAAACAATACCGGGTCGTCTACACTAGCCCTCTTGCGCAAAAGGACTTTTGCCCAAACAGGAGCAGCATAGTATTTCCACAAGAAGCACTGATTTCTTACATGAGATCGTCAGTGTTCTTGCGGAAATTCAAGTGGACAGTGTAGACAGCTGGCAAGTTTTTCAAGCAGCTGGAAAAGCTTGCTGGTCTAGACACAGCCCTGCAGTTTGATTTTAGCAGGTGCCACTGCAAGAGCTGGGCCTGATTCTCCCATGGCTTGGCACCCTGTGCACTATAGGCCCATGCTAAGTAGCCTGGTAATTTTACACTCTCTTTGCACTGAGGTAAATGACTAAACAGGGTGCTAGGCAATGGAGAATCCAACCCCATGGTTACCCCTTAAACTGACACAGAACCATCTACCCATGAGAAGGAAACAGAGAAGCCTTTCAATCTCTTCTTCACAGCTGGGAGTAATTTAAATCTACATTTACATTTTAAATGCCACACAATTATGCTTAGCACTGTCATTAAGCTAATTAGTCCTAACCATTTCTAGGATCAGCCTGACTCCTCACTGACACCTGTTAGGCATTCCTTTCTGCACCCTGGCTCCTTGCTCTGCTGAAAAATGCACTTGGGGCTTAGATACCACAGGGGTAGGCAATGTGTAAGTGTTACAGAGTTTCTTGGCCACCCATGAGTACTGGCTGGGAAGGGAATACACCCTGCGGTGTGCTGTGGTCCTGGAGCCTGAATGGAGGCTGGCCACTACCCCAATCTCAGAGTCTCTAGGAACATTATCAAGATACAGACCTTCTCACACCACCCTCTAAATCAGGGGTGGCCATTAATTTTTGGCCGGGGGCCACTTAAAAAATGTTTAAAGTGGTGCCAGGCCAGAAGGGGAGGAGCCTAATCTGGAAGGGGTGGGGCCAGAATGCTTCTGGGCTTGCCCACCACTAGACCATAATTGGTCTGGGGATCAGGGAGCCCTTTTATCTCCCCCTTCCCACCAGGCACCTATGTCCCTGGCAGGGTGGGAAGAGGCTTCACACACTCACTGCCCCCAGGCTCTCATTGACCCTGAGGTGGGTGGAGCGCGTGAAGCCTCCTCCTGAACTACCCCCACCCTGTGAGGAGCATGCAGCACTTCAAAGTGCCACGCGCTGCTCGCAGGATGGGAGGAGATATCACATGCTCTCACCCCCAAATCCTGATTGGCCTGGGGACGGAGGAGCTGTGCAAAGCTTCGCTTGCTCTGCTCCCACCCTGTGCAAGTGTACGGCACTTTGAAGTGCCATGTGCTCCTCGCAGAGTGGAGGGGAGGGCAGAGGAAACTTTGCATGCACCTCCTGCCCCCAGATCAATTAGGGCTTGGGGGCAGGGAGCATGAGACATCTCCTCCTGCCCTGCAAGCAGCGTGTGGTGCTTCAAAGCACTGCATGCTGCCTACAGGGCGGGAGGAAGCTTTGCATACTCCCCCACCCCCAGGTCCTAATTGGCCTGGGTGCAGGGGAGCGGCAGGGCCTCTGTGGGATGGATCAACCCATTTGGCAGGCCAGATCAGGCCCTTTTGCCCACCCCTGGCCTAAGTGTTCAACCCTAGCTCTTCTGGGCACAGTGCTGAACCTTCTGGCTCCCCAGTGTTTAAACATTCCCCTCCCCCAAAACTCAGCCTCAAAGATATCAAGATTCTGGCTTGCAATTTAATTCTCTCAGGGGCAATGTGGTAATAGCAGTGTAATGGGGCAGCACTCACCTGCCACGAGCACCTCCTTCTGGCCTTAAGTCCAAGTCCAAAGCCCTTTCAGCAACGCAGCTGAGTCACACCTTGTGTGAGCCAATCAACACAAACCTCTCCAGGGTACACCAGTAACAGGGCCCCATCTTGGTGCCTTCTTGTCTAGTGTCTCTCACTCTATTTCCCCACGTGGCAAGAGTGGTGCCGCCAGGGCTTCTCCTCCTGGGGGACTGCTTCCTTCACCAGCCTCACAGGCTGCACTGCTTGAGCTCTGCCATGCACTAACTGCAGCACTGCTTTGCAGCTCCCTTTGTAGCCCTTCCTGGCCCCTGATTGGCTGGTTCCTCCGAAGCTGCACTGTCATGTCCGTGGGTCTGGAAGACAGAGTGCACCAGTGACTTTGTCCTACGGGTCTTTTTTTTTTTTTTTTTAAGAAAGAAGCAAAATAATATGCTGATCCTCAGGAAAAAAAAAAAAGTCTTATTTAGACCTCACCTGCTTTCAGGCAGGCGTGGGGCAGATCTTAGGAATGGTTGGGAATGGCCGCATTAGTATTTACCTATCTGCAGCATGGGGCATGGTAATGTAGTCACTAAGGTACCCCCGAAAGAAAGGTGCGTATCAAACCCCAGGTCCTGAAAGGTGAGCGGCACAAATGGACCTTGATACTCCCTTGGCACCGGGCGGGCTCTAGGCACCAGCAAAGGAAGCACATGCTTGGGGCGGCACATTGCGAGGGGTGGCGTTCGGCCTGAGGAGGAGCAGGCAGGGAGCCCCGTGGAGGCCGCCCCGAGCTGGGAGCCCCGCACCCAGATGCTTGGAGCCTGCGCCTGGCCCCGGGGCGCTGGGAGCTCTGCGCGGGTGGCCCCGAGGCGTGGCCCCTGCTGGGGCACTTCCTGGAAGGCAGGGCGAGGCGGTCGTGGCTGCTGCTGGTGATGCTGAGCCCGCTGGGGCAGGCCGCAGCCATGGTGGCTGCTCCTGGCAGCTGGCTCCCGGCTCCCTGGCGCGGAGTTCAGGGGTTTGGTGGGCACTGGGGCCCCACCGCAGCGGGGCCCCATCCCTCAAGCACCAGGGACAAGTGAATCCCTCCTCCAGCTGCAGAGACCCCGGCGCCAGGCTGTGCTGAGCCCCGGAGGAAGCCCCCCTCTGCTGGAGCCCAGCTGCCTGGCTCCCCTTCCCTGCCTCTCTCCCGCCCCTTCTCCCTCCGCCGGGGAGGGGAGGAGAGGCTCCTCGGCTGGCCGGGGGGGAGCGGACTGTGCCGGGGCCAGGGTCTCAGGCTCTGGGCGAGTGGTGGCTCCTCCCAGGAGGGCTGGAAGCTCTGCAGGGCTGGGCCGGCTGCTGTGCCCTAGGGCATCCAGAGCGCCACCCTCACCCCTCCAGCTGCAGCCACCCCGGCCCTGTGCTCCGGGGACCCGGCAGCGGGGGCAGGTGCCGCTTTCGCCACCCCTCAGGGGCAGATCCCTGGGGCATGAGTGTCTGGCTGAGCCCGAGGTGGCCCCCAGGAGCAGCTGCCAGCGCCCGCAGCCACGAACCTCCCAGCCAGGCCGCACCTTGGGTCTGCCGGCGCAGAGCTCCCAGCACCCTGGGGCCAGTCACAGGCTCTGAGCAGCTGGGTGCGGGGCTCTCAGCTCGGGATGGTACCTGTGGGGCTCCCTGCCTGCTCCTCCTCGGGCCGGAATGTGCGGTGGAACAGCACCCTGGGCCAGGCTCCGCCAGTGCCTCAGCTCCCTGCCATGGCTCCCTCCACCTACCCCCACCCCACCACTAGGGCCACATGGGGAGCATGCCTCCCTGGGGGCGAACACAGGCGAGGGGAGGGGGCAGCGCTGGGAAATGAGGGCAGCCCCTGCAGCCAGTTTCTTCTGCACACTGGGACCTGAGAACAAGAGTGAGGGTGGAGTGCTGCTTCCTCCCAGCCCCAGTCCCACTCCACTCATGCCTCTGTGAAAAAAGCAGGGGAGGAGAAGGCAAAAAACCTAGAGCCGGCCCTGCCTTGGCATCATATGGATACCATTCTTTGCAAGGTCAGAGTCCAGGTTCGGAATGTGACAACTTTAATCATTATGTCACAACAGAGTCAGATGCCACGTGATCATTCTGAGATTCCACATGCAGTGTGGGGGCAAAAAATCCCTTGGTCATTTTTCCTACATTGCCGGGCTATTCTAATATGGAAAATATGTGGCGCTGAGGCCAGGGATCAATGTTTGGAGCCCGTTTGTGGCTTAAAGCAGAACTATTGTACTGAGAAAACTCTAGGACATGTTTCAAGGAAAGAGCAAAACAGTTTCCCTTCCTTTCATTTGCCAGGCCATTTCTGCAGTAGCTGAATTATTAAGAATGTCTGTGCTGAAAGGACAGGAGGTAACATGGACTAAAGCATGTGACCTGAAGTGAGGTAGATCGGGTTCTATATCCTGGCTCTCCGGTCAAGTCACTTAACCTCTCGGTGTCTGAGTTTCTCCCCTGTACAGTGGACTAAGCTGGGTTGTAGCTGAAGCTGTCCCACTGGAAGCCCCTCACAGGAGGTGCTATTTATCTTTTTTGCTCCAACACAATAGGGTCTCCACCTGATGCCCAATCAAACTCCATCAAGATGCAACCGTGGTGACTGTGAGCACACCTCGTGCCCAGTTCTCCTCCCACAAGATATGAGTACCTCCCACTAAAGCCCATGGGGATTAAGGGAAACGGAGATTCAGGCCCGAAGCTTTGCCTCCTGACATTCTATCATCATCATCAGTCTTCTCAACCGAGTTCCTAAAGTCTGGTCCAAAGCTCCTGGCAGTTAACAGCCCCCTTTTCCATTGTCTTTAATGGGCTTTGAAATAGGCCACTGAAAGGGCATGTCTACAGTAGGAAATGATTTTGAAATAATAGCTCCCAAAATAACTATTTCAAAATAAGCTTATTCCCCATAGAAAGCAGGAGTACAGATTTCAAAATAACCAGCCCCTTATTTCAAAATAACAGGGTTGGTAGTGTGGACACTCCACGTATTATTTCAAAATAAGGGGGGTTATTTCAAAATAACTCCCTAGTGTAGACCAGGGCAGAGTGGGCAGGAGACACTGAAGTCATGCAAGGGAAGCCATCACATAGTTCCTATTTCCTCCATTTATGTGGGGGAAAGGCAGTCTTCAGAGACAGCATCTCATCACTCATTCCCATTGGTTTTCCCATCTGCTCTGACACACGCTGCCCTTTGCACATCTGTAGTTCTAACTGGTGCTCTTTAAATGGGGCACACCTTTACGCCTGACACTAACAATCATTGTTTTCAAGAAGAAAAGGCTATTTTCAGCACGCTTACCACAGCTAATCTATGATCATCCATCATCCATTTTTTTGAGCATGGTTTCATTGACTGCTGTGGAGCCATTGCACCAGCTGAGAATTTGATCCTGCAAACTGTACAGCTAAATAAAGTTATGCCCATCAGGCATTCCCAAACTTTTTTCCCTGAAGCCTAGCTGTGCAGCTGCAATAGGCACTGCAGCCAATTAGTAATATTTTTTGAGGAAAATTGTTCATTTTAATTACATATATATATATAAAAACTACAACACTGTGAATAAACACAGCACATTCCCTTTCCATTTTAACACAAGCAATTGTGACGATAGAAGTCCCTAGCAATGTGCACTGAAAGAAAAGCTTCAAGACCTTTAAAACCAAACAAATTTAGTAAAACTGAACTTTAAAAAAAAGTTGAGAGCAAAATGTGGTGTTCAAACAAGGAAAACACAATTCTGTATAAAACCAAACAATAACGTAACATAATGTTAGCAAAATTGTGACAAACATGTGCGATTAATTGTTGATTTTAAAACAAAGTAGTTGTTCAACTTTGAACACTATATTGTATTGTCAATTGTGTTATGTAAAATCTAAATTTCTGAGTTGTGTATGTAAAGACTCAACCCAACATAAAATAACAGTTGCATTATAACACACAGAGGCAATAGGTACTCATCCAGTCTGGTAAAGAAGAATCCAAACTTCAATTATGTGTCATCATATTTTCTCACCACTTTATTTGTTTGGCTGGCTATTTTCTGGTAGCTGTAAATGATCCAGGACTTTCATTATCTTCTCCACCAGTACAGCTTCCTTGTTTTGAAAAAATATATCACTCCATCTCAGATTAAAATACTGCTTGCCATTTTTTACAGTTGTAAATGGTAGACTGTGTATACATTGCTTGGTTACCATAAAGTAAAACACAGTGTTGAATTTGTGAAAATTAAACTTGACATACTGCAGCTTGGATTTTTAAAATAAATTTTTCTGTACTCTGTCTAGCCAATCTTTACATCTATATCACTTTTATTTAGATTACACAAATCCCATGGAGTTAAAGATGTACCAACGTAAGAGCTTGACTGGAGTGTGCAATTGGGCCGGCAGACCACCGCTCACAGTTTAGGATCCCTTAATGTACGTTTTGTACTGTTCATAATAATTTCAGTGATTATTATTCATGTTGAAACACTAACAAATTATGCTTAGTTCAGCCTCAGGACTGCTCATAATTCTTCTAATTCTAATAACAGATCTTTATTTCTCCTTATTTCCAACTGATGGACAAAATTTTCCTCTTGCATCCACACAACACAGTTCTGTGGTTTTGCTTTCTCTGTGTCTGCAGTGCTCCCAGCCAATGTGATTGTTCAATCAATATCTGTAAAAGCAAGCCCCCTGTTGTTATGTTTTCTCTACACAATAGGAAAATCATGTACAATCAGTCTATGTGCCTAATTTCAGAAGAAAACAAACAATAAAAGGATGAGCAATGGGATTCCATGTATGTGTGTGTGTGAGAGAGAGAGAGAGAGAGACGGGGGGGGGGGAGATGTTACTCTCTCTATAATCCCTGCCTTAGGTTGTCTCCGAATATTGCCCCCAGACAGGGATGCTGAAACAATTTGTATAGTGGGGGTGCTGAGAGCCATTGAATCAAAGTGGAAACTCTGTGTATCATGGGAACCACTTAAAGACACGGCATGTGGCAGCACCTCCCCCCCCCCCCCCCGCATCCCTAGTTCTAGAATCTATGCCCTCAGAAACCACAGAAGGAGATGTCATACATTTAAAGATGCAGTACATGTAAAGCCGATTCATCACATCTCTCTTAAATTTGCATGACTGTATACACCAACCATACAAATGGGCTAATCCACAGGGCCAGCCCACAACATTTTGGCACCTGAGGCGGGGAGCTCAAATGACGCCCCCATGTCCCCTCGCTTGGGCCAAAACTTCGAAAGGTCTCAATTCTCTGGGTCCTAGTGGCGCCCCCCACATAGTCTGGCATCTGAGGTGGCTGCCTCAGTTCGCCTCCTGGTAAGGCCAGTCCTGCTAATCCAAGGCCCACTGATTTCTATGGGCGTCTTTTTGCATTGACTTAAATAGGCTTTAGTCTTCATTCAGAAGTAGGAAAAACAGAATATTAGAGTCAAGCAAATGTGAAAGGAGAATTTTTGCTCATTTAGTGGCCAGGAGACATTTCAGGAAGTAGAGACAGCCAAGGAATGAATCATTTTATTTCCTTGCAAAAAGGAGCGGACACACCCTTTATTGAAAATGGACATAAAAACACAGAAATCACAGATGGAGAACAAATACAAGATCATTCCGGGTACCTAGGGACCAATGTAATTCTAGTTTCCTCTTGCCCAGTCTTGTTTTAAAAGTTTCAGAGTTGGAGCTTTCAACGCTGCTCTTAAGGCAGTCTAATTGATCTCAATGACTGGATGTTTTACTGCTTTGCACCCTACATTTTCCTCTGTGTCACCATTTCTCTTAGTTATCCCCTCTGTCTTGGAAACACAATGGTGGGAGAAAGGTGAAGCAATCAAAAGAACGTGCAGAAAGGAATAGTGCTACACTGGGCCTGCTGCTCATTTGTCACAATGCCTTTACAGCATAACGGGGCTTCAGTGTAAGTGAGAATCACGCCTATCGTTTTTCTACTTAATTCACAGAGATTCCTATTTTAGAGTAAGAGCTACCACTTGTGGTCAGATGGTTCTTTAGTGCATTCATTTACACACTGTGCAAAGTGAGTGTGAACCACTTCTATTATGTTTTGGCAGGTTTTAAACCCACTTTGCACTGGTATAATTGACTACACAAAGAATTAGGCTCTTCAGATAGTAAGTAGCTACCTGTTCTGATCAGTTCTCCCTCTAATTTTTTTCCATCCATGTGCAAAATAAATGTTATGTGCACGAAACATGTGCAGATGTGCACCACCAACAGGAACACATGCTGCCAGCTGTGGGTGCTCTGCTATGGTGCATCTACACAGCACCCTAAACTCGAAATAAGATATGCAATTTGCACTACGCAAATTGTGTTATCTTATTTCAAGTCTATTTCATGTAGCTTTAGTCAACTAACTTTAGGCACCCAGGTCTGAAAATCATGCCATAATATTCCAATCACCAACACAATTCCTGCCATACTAGGGGGGTTTCCTTGGAGTCTCCTGCACAAGGTCTGGACATATCTGACACTATCTGGTTTGCAGTATGGAAACTCCCAGCTCATCAGCTCACAGTGCTACAGCTGTGCCTTTCATGCACTCACTCTGAGCCTGTGCCTGTTGAAGTCTTTCCTTTGACACTGGATTGGGACCAACAGCATCGCTAAATATAATATACTCGTTTGATAGCTGCCATTTGGGATGCATTGTTATGGCATTCTGGTATAAGCAAACTAAACACTGGAAATACCTTCGTAGATTGGCTTCTTAAAATACCCATGTTGCTACTTTATTCCCCAGGCTTTGCTGTTATTTTTTAAATAAAACATCCTCTTTTATATATTCTGTGGTTTAAAAGTGGAAGTCCTTCCATATGAGGACATGGCAAATGTTTCCATTGAAGAATATGAGTCAGTACAGAGTCTCTGACTATATTGCTCAGTTATACTCGCTCTTCAGATATTTACCATAAACCACTAACCAATGGCCATTTCTCAGTTAATAGCTCTCAGTTTTGCTGGATGCATTCCCAAAGCCTAATCTAGTGCTCTGTTCTCCAAAACAAGGACAAATCTCCTCTAATCCTGCCTATCGGAGAAGACAGACCTGTTGAAAACTGCAAGCAAAATAAGCTCAAGTGGTCTTAGCTGCCAACTCAAGCAGCTTTATGTCAGTGTGTGAGCGTCACACCAGCATTGATCTTAGCCATCGGGCTCAGGACTTTGCAGAGTGGAATTCTTCAGATTGATACAGCTGGCTTTTCAAGGGCAGCTTCTGGACTCACTGACACAAGAAGGCACTTTCAAGTCTTCTCTGCCTCCAGTCCCCTACCCCATCTTGCACCTTCTACTTTTCATTACCAATTCCCACCAATACTCCACTGGAACACCACAGCCTCCTGGTACCAACCTCACATGCCCTCAAGGGTTTTTACTGGTGGACTAGCATGAAAAGACACAATGCCCACAAGCATGATGCACGTACTAGGTAATATGCTAAACCTCATCCATTTACTGCTGGAATTGGATTCAGATGGTGCATCTACACTGCACCCTGACTCGAGATAAGATAAGCAATTTCAGCTACGCAAATTGTGTATCTTATTTCGATGCTATTTCAAAATAGCTTATTTCGCCATTTGGTGCTGTCTACACAGCATCAAATTTCCAACTAGAGCGTTATTCCAAAACGTCCCTTACTCATCTTAGAATGAGGTTTACAGGGGTGTCAGAATAGTGAGCCTGAAATAATGGGCTTGCTGGGAAGACACAAGATAGCTCTTAATAGGGTTGCAATGTACATGTACCCAGAGGCAGTTCACTCACTACTCTTGTGGTCATACAAGCTCCCTTTCTTTTGAGGGCCAGAACAGACTCAGTCCTCAATTTCCTCTCAGAAATGCTTCCTAGGCCAAGGATCTTTCCCATATGGGAGGAGTCCCCCACATGTTGGGAGATGTGGGAGAGTGTGCCATGAAAGGTTCCCCCACCCAACCAACCCTGTTAAGCAAATACCTTTTAAGGACTGTTAAACAGATGATGCATCCCACCCTAGAGGTAGCTGCATTTTAGTGGTGGGTGAAGTGATTTGGATGAAAGTGTCTGTAAAGATCCTATCATCCTTTTGAAAAGATAACTTGTTTTTAAAGCTCCTGTTGTTGCGATCCTTAGCTTTGTGGCTCCCCATGCTCATCCTGTGGCCACCTTTTAGGCACAATGTGTGACTCAGCAGAATTCCTAAGAGTTTTGGCAGGCTTCCAGCATTAATAGATTGATTTAACTTTCAGCCGCACTGTGTTTGTAGCAGACACCTATTGAACAGGAGATCCAGAAAAATATCCTTTCTTGATGGCTGTGCCTGTTCCCCTCTCCTTACTAAAAACTAGTACATATTAGCTCAGCCTGCATTTGTGTAGCATCAATATATACCAACATCAGCGATTCTCAACTCTGAGAATGAGACACTAGATGAGACTGATGAGCAGCCTAAGGAAAATTACAGGTACTTGGGATGATTAGCCACTCCCACCACCGCAGCTACACACTATTTTTAGTGCGCTAATTTGATCATCATTAGGACAGGTTTGATCACGTCCCCAGTGCAAAGACATACCTTTAGAGGACACCCAGTGGCTTCACACTGCTGTCCTTGCAGCTCCTGGCATAAAGGGTGGGGGAAGAAAACAGGGCACGGGCTGCTGCACTCCAGCTACCCTTGTCTGCCACCATGACACCTTGAAGCCACAGAGAGCCACATGTAAGTTAGAGCAGCCCCTATGCGCAGGCTGGGCATGTCCCCAGCTGGCCTTTAGAATACAGAGGCACACAGGTGTCAATGGGCATCTTTCACGGCACTAAATATATCCAAACGAAACACGGGGTTATGGCACGTAAAACATCATTAAAAGAAATGGGCGAGTTCTCGGAGTTAATCTTAGAGGACCTATCACATAAGCAGGGAGCAGTACACAGTGTGACACGTTGCACTGAATACTGAGCTACCTCGTGGCACGGATGCCACCGCATTGCCGGCTCAGCTGCACCATGAACAAAGCCTCAGGAACTTTGCTTGTCCTTCACATTTCAGGCATAAAGTACCGGAGCACTGCCCTGACATGAGAATGTGATGATACGACACAAGCATCATCAGAGCCTCATGTCCCATGTTGGGGCCCACTCATCTACCAGTGCCCATGTTAGGATTTAGTCAGTTGCAGTAACCTCAGACAGCCCAGGGCCCATTGAAGTCAATGGGAGATAGGTGTCTACATCCTTTCGAGGCTCTGGGCCCGGGTCTGTAGCTATTTTCCTGGCTCTTATTCCAAGCCCTGATTTGGAAAAGAGTAAAATCCCAACACAACAGGCTGTAAAGTCCCTTTCTAACCACACTGGGCCCAACGTCAATGGGAACTGCTCTCGTGAGCTAGGAAATCTTAGAGCCTGTTGGAAAACCCCAAAGACTTGGGACAGATGGCAAAACTCAGGTTTATTTACTAACCTCCCTTCACCAGGCCCACCAATGTGTGTGTGTGTGGGGGGGGGGGGGGGGGGAGCGAAGGGACAGTTGCCCTGGGCCCCTTTGGTTCGTTGCTGGAACGCAGCACCGCATGCTCTGAGGTACCATGTGTGCTGTGGGATTCTGAGGGCTAGGGGGAAGGAAGGCCTGGGCATCATGATCTGGGCAGTGCTGAGGACTGGCTGCCCTCAGCTGCATGGCCCTTCCGCCTGAGAGCTCATCCCTTCTTGGGGTGCGGAGCCACTTTCCCCCACACACATCTTACCCTGGGCCCGCACCTTTGGTTTCTTGCCCTTCATATGCCCACACCTCTGGTTTCTTGATGACATGTTCGCCTGGGTAGCCTTCCTGCACACCACCCCAGAAGTTGAGGGACTTATTCTGTCTATCGTCAGCATTTGTACAGCTCCCATTGCCATCGAATCTGAACAGCTCGCAGTGTTAAATGCACTGATCTTTGCAGCTTGCTGGTGAAGACTATCACTTCCATTTTGAGATGGAGGTGCGGGGAGACTAGATGAGCTGCCTAAAGCAGGGGTGGCCAAACTTACTGGCCCTCTGATACAACAGTCTTCAGACGTTTGAGAGTCAGGGGCTTCAGCTAGGTGTGATGCGGGTCTGGGGGGGTTTCATCCCTGTGGGAGCTTGGAGCAGAAGCCCTGCTCCTGTTGAAGCTCGCAAGCCAGGCTTTGCCCACCCATGGCCTACAGTTGCATTGGGTGGCTGTGATAGAGCAAATCATTGCACTGGGATTGGCCAACTGCAGACAAGTGCACTAATCCTTGCAACACCCTTTCCAGTCAGGCTATTAACAAAGGGAAAGGTTTGTTTCCAGGGCAACAATCACCTCTCAGGGCCATTGTGGAAGCCTGCCCTCTAGGAATCCCTGAGGAAGTGGGGAGGATTCCTTTCTGCAGCAATTCTCTACCCTCCCCCCCAACCCGCCCGCAGCACCCTGTGCCCTGTGGCATGACTCACACGGACGTTCTCATCGCTCCTCACATGGAACACAAAATGCCACCTGAACATTGATAATTGCAGGATCCACTGACAGAATAATGGTTCTCTCTGCTAGAGTAAGCCACCAACAGTCCTCAAGCCCAGGCAAAGATTGTAGACATGACCTGGTGCCTCTGCCCTTTGGGTAGCAATAAGTTCTGATTATTTTCACTGGCCTTACTTTACTTTCATCACCCCCACCCACCCAGCTACTCTGTCTTTTGTTCTTAAGCTTCAGACAATTGGAAGCATTGCTAGCCAGGACCTGTGATGCATATGCCTCTGCCGTTTGGTTTTAATGGGACATTTCACTGTCCAGGGGTGAGACCTTTAAAGACAACATTAAATCCCTTCCCGCTGCCACTTTGACCTCATTTACATTTTGTTCCTTGAGGCAGATTTCTCCGCATCCCCACTGGCAGGCTTCCCTCATCCCCCTCAGGCCTCATGCATTTCCCGGAGCACAGGCACTCACGGTATGAGCTAGTTAGGTAACACTGGGAGCAGAGGCACTGACAATCACACAGGCCCTCAGCAAGGAGTTAGCATTTACATCAGTTTCCCTCAGGCACTTGTGTGGCCCCCATCACCACAGCATCTGAGCTCCTCATGCTTTGTATGTGTCCTCCCAGTATGCCTGTGAGGTAAGGCACTGCTGTTGGATGGAGAATGAGGTACAGATGGGCACAGCACTGAGCTCTGGCCATTGGACCTCCCTTCCAGGGTCTGGCCACAAAAAACCACAGGCACATCCTAGGATCTTTTTCTCAGGCTGCTCACCACCCCTTCCCCACTACTCTATCAGCCCTATCGTCATCAGCGTGGCTATATGCCACAGTCTCCAAGGCAGCCCGCAAGGGGGGTGAAATCACTCTTTTTATCCCTTGTTAGAACAGGCCAGGAAGGAGCATATTTTAGTGGCAGTCTCTCTTTTCGGGGGCATCAGAAACGTTAATCCATTCCTGGGTTAAACAGTCATAAAGCCACAGTCACGGTTTCAAGAGCTTTGCATGTATTGATAAAACCCATTATGCAAATTCACGTTATTGTGAGCACACAGTGTCTTTGTGGATCCCCTTGCTAATGAATGGCTGTGGGGACGTCTGGAGGCACAGCTGGCTGCGGCTAACGCATGCAATGAGCTCAGGCATGACAGAGAGCAGAGGCGGGAGGGCCCATCCCATCTGTGACCTGTCCCACAGATGCAGGACATGGCTAAAGTCCTAGGAAGGATGTTTCCCAGCAATATGGAAGAAGTAAGTTTACTTGTGTGCCTTTCAAAATATAGGTGAAGTCAGCATTTATATCCCCTTTAGTGAACGTGCTGAGCTGCCACAGCTTCCTCTGATGGTAGGTGGAGCTGTGGGTGGTCTTCACCTCTGAAAATCAGTACATGCTGTCATGATTATGAGGGTTAGCCAGCAGCCTGGGGATTAAGGGGTTAACTACACCTAGCCAGGTGGAGTGACCAATAAGAATGTAGGTGGGATTTTTCAAACTGGGACAAAGGAATTTGGGTTTTTCCTTTGTCCTTTTGTCTCTCTGAGAGCTCTCTGCAGCTACAGAGAGGGACAAGCATGTCTCTCTCTTTCTCCAAGACACCATTCTTCATTTTCTGTAAGTAGGGTAAAGTTTAGGTAGTTTCGTTAGGTTTTATTGTGTTATGGATTGGGTATGGGATCTGATGTCTGGCACTGCTTAAAAGATGTTTTGGCTTTTCTTTGTAACTAAGTTCTAGGCCCATGGAGTTTCTCCATGAGTATATTTTGTTACCTTCCTCTCTAGTCATTATACTTGCAACCAGAATATTGTTGTAATAATAAAAGTTCTTTCTTTTCTTTTATTAACCTGGCAGTGGTTAATGGTGTGCCCTGATTTTTGTTTTAGGGGGAAGATTTCCCAAATGGTCTTTCCCCTGGTTTCTTTAGCAACATTTGGGTGGTGGCAGCGGAAGTTTTATTCCCAAGATCTAGGTTTTTAAGATCTTGGGGGAAGTTTTATACCAAAGCCTGGTAGATAAGGCTTTGGGGTACACTTGCTGACCCCCACTTCTGCATTTATCATGCCAGAGTGGGGAAGGAGTCATGACATGGTGGCAGCGGTGGGATTATTTGGAGAACCCAGGATTTTTAAAAGGGCACAGTTTCTTTTGAGTTGCAAGCTTTGCAGTTTTCCTTTTGTTTTTCTTTTGTTTTTGGGCTGCCTCAGGGAGGGGCAGACCTTAAGCCAGACACAGACCTACCCAAACAGTTTGTTTTTTTCTAGCTTTCGGAACAACTGGATAGCTAGGCTAGTTAAGACAGGATGTCCAACTCTAGGACAGATTCATTCCCCAAGGGGAGGGCAGGAGCAATGTATAGCAGCGCTTCTCCCCCCTCACCAATGCCTTCTACATGGGAAGTTGCCTGTAAGATCGGCAGGCCTCTAACTGACAAGGAGATGGAGTTTTTCCTACAGCTGGAGGACAGGCGTGCACAACGAGAGGCCGAGGACAGGCGTGCCCAGCAAGAACATCTGGAGAGGCTAGCAGCAATAAAAGCAGAAACAAAGGCAAAGCGTGCACAACGTGAGGCCGAGGAGGAGCGCAACGAACGAGAATACCAGGCGAGGCTAGCAGCAGCACAGGCGAGACTAGCGGAAACAAAGACTGAGACCAGGCGAATCGAAGTGGAAACACAGGAGAGGATTGCTAAAGCGAAGGCCCCATCAACTGACCATCTTGCTCCCATGAATGTTCCAGTCCCTGTTCAATATCCCAGGAAACTCCAGATCCAGGGAGTGGAAGAACAACAGAGACTGTATCCTCATGGGGGTTCAGTGGAGAACCATGTGGGGATGGGGTGTGATTATGGCATGAATAGTATGTATAATCAGGCGGGTACCTTAACCCAGCCCCAGAACATGCATGAGGTTTGGGAAGGGGGTGAGTGTGAATCTGGGAAGTTGTCTGTGGCTAGTCAGGCCTATGGGGAACCAGGTAAAAGTTTTCTTCAGTGTTTGCCTGAGGGAGATAGTTGTGTGTCTGTGAGTGAGGCCTCTACACGTCTGCCTGGAGCCTCAGAGGAGAGGCTAGTGTCAGATTTTTGGGCTCTCCCTGCCCTATTTCAGGAAAGTGCCCCTCTGGTGCAGTCTGGGGTGGCTGGCCAGAGTGAAAGTTTAGTTGGGGAAAAAGATCAAATTCTGGAGGGTGTTCAGTGTGAGCAGCCTCTGTGTGTGGAGCCTGGCAGTTTGGCTGCTGAGGAGGGGGGTATGCATGTGGGGGAAGGGTTTATTCCCAGTTCCTTGTCTACCGGAGGTGCCTGTCAGCCTGGATTGGCTGAGGAGAGTGCTGTGGGCCCAGATTTAGCTCTGGGGGCAGCTGAAGCCCAGAAGGGGGAGGGAGAGGTCTCTGATCTCCCCCCAGAAGAGTCTGTGTGTTTTCCTGAAGGGGGGTTGTGTGAAGACCTGTCTGTTCAGGGAGTTAATGGAATTCCAAGGGAGTTGGTGGAGGTTCAGCTGGGTGATGATGCTGTAGAGACCGGGGAAGATGAGCTTTTGCTTGCGGAAGGTCATAAGGAAGAGGATCCTTATGGTGAGGTGGGCCAGCAGTTTGCTGTGCCTGAGGGGGGTAAAAGTGACTTAGGGTTAGAAAGGTCCAGTGGGGACAAGGGTAAGGAAGTTGCAGAGGGATTGGAGGTTGTTTCAGATGGAGGGGGGATAGCCAGGGAGATGAACCAGCCCTCTGGTGACCAAGTGACTGTGTTTGACCAGCTTGCTGGAGAGTGTGTGGGGCTGAGACATGCATGTTTCCAGTCTGATTCGGTGAAGGGACCAGAGATCCATAAGTCTATCAGGCCAGGACACCTAGGCCCTGTCTCTGGGAAGCAATGGCCCACTTGGAAAACTAGATTGAAAGCAGGGTGCCAGGGTACTGTCTGGACAGATTGCCTCATGACTAGCCGTGGAGAAAAAGAAAATCCCATTGCTATTGTGAGTGGGGGAGGCACACCCAGACAAGCCTTTGTCTTTGGAAGAGGGAGAGTTGAACTTAACCCCACAGGGCAAGGGGGAGGGGCAAGACTTGTGTTCACCAAGGAAGGCTGCAATTTTTTAAATCTAAAAGGCCAGAATTGTCAGTGTACACTTAGGATGTATTTGTTCCTGTTACTGATGTTAACTTTCATGACCACTGTACTGCTGTTACTAAGAATTGTAACAATGTTCAATATGCATGATTTTGTACCAAAACCCTGGAAATTGTTAAGAAATGTACCCAAGGACACACTGTATGTTCAAAAGCCTTGTGACCCTGGTATTTCACTGTTAATACTTGTAATTAGTGTTGGAGCTTCTCACCTGAGAAGGGGCATTCCAGAATTGATATACTGTGTGGGAAGGGAAACTGAGGCACGGCAACATTTTGTGCTAAGGGACCCATTAAGGTGTCTAATGAAAGCTTGTTCACTGTTGACTCTATGTATGAGATGTGTGTACATGTGTGATGTTTATATATGAAGGTTCTCATTAACAATCTTACTCTCGACATTTTCTTTCTTTCATTAATGTATCTTTAGAGTTTAGATTCTAAAGGATTGGCCCAGCGTGATCTTGTGGGTAAGATCTAAAGGGAAATTGGCTTGGGACTGTGGCTGAGTCCTTTGGACCAGGAGGATCTGTTGGAGTTGGTGAGTGGGTTTTGGTAACGTCTCACCTGTGTATGGAGGCCTAAGTCTGGTGATGGCACCGGGAAGCTGGAGTGTCTAAGGGGTTTTGCTGGTGAGGCTTGCGGCTGACCGGGGAGGCAGCTGAAGTGCTCGGTGTAATTTGAGGGGTGCCTAGGGAAGGACCCCAGTTGAGGGCGGTAAGTAGCCCTGGTTTTTAGCAATTCGCCCTGAGCTGACACCCTCAGTGGTGCCAAGACCTGGCCTGGTGTATGACAGTGGTGTATTTCGCAAGAGACACAGAACCTGGTCAATTGAACTTTAGATCAAGACCCCACGCTATTCTAAATTTGATTTTGAGACTGAGAGTTTGATTGGTTAATGAGGCATTTCTGGACTCAACTACTTAATATTCTCTGTATAGCTGTGATGGTACTCTATGGATATGGAAGCCTTTGCTTACTTTTTATATCTTCAAGCGTTTAGTCAAGTGTGCATAATGTATTTACTATGTTTTATCTTAAGACCTACAGGAAGAAATCACAGCCAGTGTGGCCAGAAGCTGTCCAGCACCGTCTGTGATTTGGTGGGCATGTCATGATTATGAGGGTTAGCCAGCAGCCTGGGGATTAAGGGGTTAACTACACCTAGCCAGGTGGAGTGACCAATAAGAATGTAGGTGGGATTTTTCAAACTGGGACAAAGGAATTTGGGTTTTTCCTTTGTCCTTTTGTCTCTCTGAGAGCTCTCTGCAGCTACAGAGAGGGACAAGCATGTCTCTCTCTCTCTCCAAGACACCATTCTTCATTTTCTGTAAGTAGGGTAAAGTTTAGGTAGTTTCGTTAGGTTTTATTGTGTTATGGATTGGGTATGGGATCTGATGTCTGGCACTGCTTAAAAGATGTTTTGGCTTTTCTTTGTAACTAAGTTCTAGGCCCATGGAGTTTCTCCATGAGTATATTTTGTTACCTTCCTCTCTAGTCATTATACTTGCAACCAGAATATTGTTGTAATAATAAAAGTTCTTTCTTTTCTTTTATTAACCTGGCAGTGGTTAATGGTGTGCCCTGATTTTTGTTTTAGGGGGAAGATTTCCCAAATGGTCTTTCCCCTGGTTTCTTTAGCAACATTTGGGTGGTGGCAGCGGAAGTTTTATTCCCAAGATCTAGGTTTTTAAGATCTTGGGGGAAGTTTTCTACCAAAGCCTGGTAGATAAGGCTTTGGGGTACACTTGCTGACCCCCACTTCTGCATTTATCATGCCAGAGTGGGGAAGGAGTCATGACACATGCTTTAGGAAAGTGGTGAGCAAATAACAGTGGCTTGAGTCAGGAAGCTGCTTTGCCTATACAGAGACATCAATATACGGGATCTACAGATCATCCTCCTACCCTCCTCAGGATCGCCACTACACTTTGGTTCCAGTCCTACACCCTCCCAGGTCTAAACAGTGCACTCACTCCAGACCTGCAGCGCCGACGGCTAGTCTAGTCCTGGATCCTTGCTAGCTGGGGAGCTGCTTTGAGATGTGGACAAATGGGAACTAACAGAAAACTCAGAGAGGTCAAGAGGCCAGTCATCAGCTAGGTCAAAACAGGATCGCTTTATTGGCATCAGTGAATGTACATCCACTTACTGTAAGGACTACAGAAGTGAGAGGCGAATGAACTGTGCCATTCGATCCCCGTGGAAATTCAATTCTAAATAAGGATGCTAAGGAGCGGTTATTGGCTAATTGTGTAATCGATACAATTTGTATCGACTACATGATAAGACAATAAGGGCCGCTCTGCAGAGCTGCAGCATGGGTATCTCCCGGAGCTAGCTTGAGCTCTTACTACATTTAAAATGCAGAGGTGCAGTGTCCCAGACCGACACAAGCTGGGACAGCTCGGTCCCAGCTCACACCAGGTCAGCAGCCCCTGTTTGTGGTGACCGGGGCTGGTGGTAGCAGCCCCTGTCCGTGGGGGGGATGGGCTCAGCTCCTCGCTGGAACCTCCACGGACAGGGGCTGCTGCCGGAGCAGCCTCCCCTATCCCCCTTCCCCAGCTGCCTCTGATAGAGGCAGCAAAGAGGGGGAAGCAAGTAGTCGATACTGCATTCGACTACCCAGTAAGCTTATGCTTATCAAATAGTCGACTACTCGCTTGCATCCTTTGTTCTATAACACGGCCCTATAAGTCCTTGGTATTCCTATGAAACAGAGCCCAAAGTACAATCTCAAAGCACATATGTTCCATTCTTCAAAAATGGGACTGGTAAAGACTAATGCCACAGTGATCCAGGCATTTATGCTAGCTGCCAAGTTGCTTTTCATTTCTCCCTGCCTTCCTCCTCCAACCTGCCTTGTACAAAGAACGATAGCGCTTGTTGTTGGATTGATGTTTGAATGCCTTTGTGCACTGTGTGTCAGGCTGGCATATTAAACACAGATTCTGAGGCCATGTTTTAGTCTCTGTCTGCAAGGGCAGATGAGAATTGAATGAGTCTGTGCAGCTGATAACATGGAATCAGATACACCAACGCTGTGGCCAGGGATGCTGCTTTAAACAGTTTCCAAATATATGGGAGGGGGCAGGCTGAATTATGCTGTCTTCCAGTTCTGTGCCTGGGGCATCATAAAAGGAATTAGGCAGGGTAACATATCCAAATCCAGCACCCTGGGATCAATGCTAAAATACAGCAAATAATATCCCTGAAAAAAAATACAGCATTCTTGCTACATATCCAGCCTAAGACCTGCAATAGCTGCAAGTTACTAATGTTCAATGGCTGTTTAGTGGCTTATGTGAAATAAATTTATGATCTCAAGGCAGTTTCTAGTGATAAACCACAACAACTTGCAATAATTGGGCCCTTTGTTATTAGAATCAGTAGAACATGTAGTGAGTGAATGTATCATAGAGACACAACTGTTAGTTTGAATTAAGTAATTCGAACTAACAGCTGTTAGTTCGAATTAACTTTAATAGGGGCTACACATACAAACCGCTAGTTCGAATTTAAATCAAACTAGCGGAGCGCTTAATTTGAACTAGGTAAACCTCATTCTACGAGGAGTAATGCCTAGTTCGAATTAAGTAGTTTGAATTAAGGGCTGTGTAGCCAATTAATTCAAACTAGTTGGAGGCTAGTCCTTCCCAGGTTGCCCTGGTGGCCACTCTGGGCACAACCAGGGAAACACTTCTGCCCCCCTCCCAGCCCCGGAGCCCTTAAAGGGGCATGGTCTGGCTACTGTGCTTGTGCCAGTTGCAAGCCTGCCAGCACCCAGCCGACCCTGCACCTGGCACAGCATGAGCCAGCCACCCACTGCCACCCAGCCCTCTGCCTCTTCCCAGGATCAGGCTGGCGGCTCCCAGGAGCCTGCCCAGGGCCACAAGAGGTGGGCATCCGCCTGGTCTAGTGCGGAGATCGTGGACCTCATCAAGGTTTGGGGGGAGGCCTCCAACGTCCACAATCTCCGCACTAGCCACAGGAAGCGGCTGTCTAAGGCAGGATAGCTGCTAGCCTGGCCACCAAAGGCCACATGCGAACCCAGGAGCAGGTTTGCATGAAAATCAAGTTGGTCCAGTGAGACACCCGACCCTGAGCCCTGAGCTTAGAACATAAGAACATAAGAATGGCCGTACTGGGTCAGACCAAAGGTCCATCTAGCCCAGTAGCCTGTCTGCCAACAGCGACCAGCACCAGGTACCCCGGAGGAGATGGACCGAAGACAATGACCAAGCAATTTGTCTCGTGCCATCTATCTCCAGCCTTCCACAAACAGAGACCAGGGACACCGTTCCTACCCCCTGGCTAATAGCACTCCATGGACCCAACCTCCATGAATTTATCTAACCTCTCCTTAAACTCTGTTATAGTTCTACCCTTCACAGCCTCCTGTGGCAAGGAGTTCCACAGGTTGATTATGTGCTGTGTGAAAAAGAACTTTCGCTTATTAGTTTTAAACCTGCTGCCCATTAATTTCATTTGGTGTCCTCTAGTCCTTATATTATGGGAACTAATGAAGAACTTTTCTGTATTCACCCTCTCCACACCACTCATGATTTTATAGACCTCTATCATATCCCCCCTCAGTCTCCTCTTTTCTAAGCTGAAAAGTCCCAGTCTCTTTTGCCTCTCTTCATATGGGACCTGTTCCAAACCCCTAATCATTTTAGTTGCCCTTTTCTGAACCCTTTCCAAGGCCAAAATATCTTTTTGAGGTGAGGAGACCACATCTGTGCACAGTACTGAAGATATGGCGTACTATAGTGTTATAGTTCCCCTCCTCCTTCTTCCCCTGGATTCCCCCTTCCATCTCCTTCCTCCCAAGTTTCCCCCTCCCTTCTCTCACCCTCTCTCTTCCCCTCTCCCACCTCCTTTTCCCAGTCTCCCCAGAGGTTAATCCCTCCCCCCCCCCCAGTTTTTTTAAATAAAGAGAGTTTCTATTTTTGAACACACGTGTCCTTCATTTTTTATATCAGGAAGGGGGGCTAAGGAGGGGTAAGTGGAAGGAGGTGAGGGAGGAATGGGGCACAAGCCCCCGATGGGGAGGACTGGGGTGGCTCTGCGGGCTCCTCGGGTGGAAGCTCTCCTGCAGGGCCTCCTGGATCCTGACAGCCCCCCGATTGACACCCCTCCCCCGGATGGCAGGCTGTGGCAAGTGCAGCTGGGCTAATGGCCGAGTGCTGTGATGTGCTGAGTGCGGGCACTCAGGGCACTCCAAGACAGGACTGCTTTGCTGTCCCTCATCGAGTTAGACAAACAAGCAGGGAACCCTGAGAACTGCCTGTGGGGTTCGGGTCCCTTTAAGCACAGCCCTCGGCTAGTCTGAGGCAGCAGCTCCACACTCTAAGTCCTAACCTGATGCCCTGCCGGCACTGGTTCCAGCCAGCCTTAACTTCGGTTCAGGGTCCACTCAATGTGGACATGCTATTTCAAATTAGCAAAACGCTAATTCGAATTAGTTTTTAGGTCTAGATGCACTAATTCGAATTAGCTTATTTCGAATTAACTAATTTGAATTAAGTTAGTTTGAATTAGTGCTGTAGTGTAGACGTACCCTAGGTGAGTCTTGAAAGGTATGGCTGGTGGATCATAGGAAAAGCAGACAATGCTACTGCCCACGCTGTACCCATTCTGGGGATAAGACTGCCACGGCTCTCCATCTTGAACTTTTCCCTGGTGCTGAATCACACCAAACATCTAAAATAAAATAAGGAAATGATCTATAGGACCAAACTGATTTGTTTATTATTACGAAAAATATATAGTTGAAGTCAATATCCCAGTGTGTGGTTATGACTGTTCTACTCCAAAACCAAAAAACACCCTAAAGTCTTAGAGGACTGGTGGAGAACTTGGGGCCAGAGTTGATGAGGGGAAGGAAAATTTCTCCACGGCTGGTGGCTCCACTCCCTCATCCAAGGCCCGCTGAAGTCAAGGGAAAGTTCAGTGGACTTTGGGTCAGGCCTTCAGGCAGTGGGGTCATGTAGATAATTGAGTCCCAAATTAGAGGAAACATGACATGCATTTCTGAGGCACTGCCTTTTATTACTTTAGATAGTTTCATAAAGTAGGCGCATGTGGTTCTTGGCAAACAAAGCAAGGGAGACTGGGTCACTGCCCCAGAAACCTTGCAATCAGCATGAGCTAAAATGCAAATAGCGAATGCACTGAGAAAGTAGGTGCATGCATTTCCAGAGCAGAAATTTGTGAAGCTAAATAACAGATGGATATTTTGATGGGAGACAAGGAAGAGGTTGCTTGTCCTTTGGGAAAGGGTCTGGAATGATATTCATTCTCCCAGGTAATGACTCCTGAAAGGAGACCCATACAATTCACATCATCTTTAATGGCCCAGATTCCCTGACTCCCACAATAAATCTGGAGGTAGGGGAAAGAAGGAGGAAATTTCTGGGAGGTTCCCCTTGTGAATACTGCCCTTCATCATTTCATCAGGAGTGTGGGGTTTACATTTCCCCATGAAATCAACTATGGAACCTACTACCACATGCTGGAGCGTAGAGATGATTAATAGTGGATGATTTATGCTTTTATCATATTATTTTGGTTGACTGAACGCATCAGTTTGCTGGGTCAGTGTTTGCTCATCAGGGATGGGATGAACCCAAAACTCAGACCTGGACAACCACTCCAAACTATGAAGATGTTTGAATCTAAGTTTAGGTTTGAATTTTGTAGTTGGCCCAATATACCTCTAGTGGACTGAATCAAGCCCTGGATGCATTCTCTTACAAAAATGGAAGTTCAGATTTGTATCTAATTTTGTAGCTGAGGTCCATTTCTTTTGCTTGCTGGAGATGTTTGGTAAAGGGTTTCATTTTAATTCATTTCTCTATTATCTGTTCATGTGTCCTTTCCTGATTTATGATCATTCTTCCTGCTTCTATGCACACCTCCTTGTTGCCTGGTTCCTTTCTGTTCTTTTTTCTATCCATTTTTCTTTTCTCTGTGGACAAGCACTGTTAACACAGACGAAAATCGACATTACCAGCTGGCTTGGATTCACCAGGTACAGTGCCTGTCTTTCTGGAGGTTTTTGATATACTGTGGTAGCTTTTTTATTTGAAAAGTTACGCGGGATGTTATTGCCAATTTCTTGCCTTGTTTATTGAATTAGTCATCACAGCTTGACTCCGAGCATACAATATTGCACGTGATTTCACATAATTTCACCACCAGATATTTGTAATATTCATAGAATCATAGAATTATAGGACTGGAAGGGACCTCGAGAGGTCATCGAGTCCAGTCCCCTGCCCTCAAGGCAGGACCAAGCTCCGTCTACACCATCCCTGACAGATGTCTATCTAACCTGTTCTTAAATATCTCCAGAGAGGGAGATTCCACCACCTCCCTTGGCAATTTATTCCAATATTTGATCACCCTGACAGTTAGGAATTTTTTCCTAATGTCCAATCTAAACCTCCCCTGCTGCACTTTAAGCCCATTACTCCTTGTCCTGTCCTCAGAAACCAAGAGGAACAAATTTTCTCCTTCCTCCTTGTGACACCCTTTTAGATATTTGAAAACCGCTATCATGTCCCCCCTTAATCTTCTTTTTTCCAAACTAAACAATCCCAGTTCATGAAGCCTGGCTTCATAGGTCATGTTCTCTAGACCTTTAATCATTCTTGTCGCTCTTCTCTGTACCCTTTCCAATTTCTCCACATCTTTCTTGAAATGTGGCGCCCAGAACTGGACACAGTATTCCAGCTGAGGCCTAACTAGTGCAGAGTAGAGCGGCAGAATGACTTCACGAGTTTTGCTTACAACACACCTGTTGATACAACCTAGAACCATATTTGCTTTTTTTGCAACAGCATCACACTGTTGACTCATATTCAACTTGTGGTCCACTATGACCCCTAGATCCCTTTCCGCCATGCTCCTTCCTAGACAGTCGCTTCCCATCTTGTATGTATGGAACTGATTGTTCCTTCCTAAGTGGAGCACTTTGCATTTCTCTTTATTAAAATTCATCCTGTTTACCTCTGACCATTTCTCTAACTTGCTAAGGTCATTTTGAATTATGTCCCTATCCTCCAAAGAAGTTGCAACCCCACCCAGTTTGGTATCATCTGCAAACTTAATAAGCGTACTCTCTATCCCAATATCTACATCATTGATGAAGATATTGAACAGTACGGGTCCCAAAACAGACCCTTGCGGAACTCCACTTGTTATCCCTTTCCAGCAGGATTTAGCACCGTTAACAACAACTCTCTGACTACGGTTATCCAGCCAATTATGCACCCACCTTATCGTGGCCCTATCTAAGTTATATTTGCCTAGTTTATCAATAAGAATATCATGCGAGACCGTATCAAATGCCTTACTAAAGTCTACGTATATGACATCCACCGCTTCTCCCTTATCCACAAGGCTCGTTATCCTATCAAAGAAAGCTATCAGATTAGTTTGGCATGACTTGTTCTTCACAAACCCATGCTGGCTATCCACCATCACTTTATTACCTTCCAAGTGTTTGCATATGATTTCCTTAATTACCTGCTCCATTATCTTCTCTGGGACAGACGTTAAACTGACCGGTCTGTAGTTTCCTGGGTTCTTCTTATTCCCCTTTTTATAGATGGGCACAATATTTGCCCTTTTCCAGTCTTCTGGAATCTCCCGTCTTCCATGATTTTTCAAAGATCATAGTTAAAGGCTCAGATACCTCCTCTATCAGCACCTTGAGTATCCTGGGATGCATTTCATCAGGACCTGGTGACTTGCTGACATCTAACTTTCCTAAGTGATTTTTAACTTGTTCTTTGTGTATCCTATCTTCTAAACTTACCCTCTCTCTGCTTGTATTCACTACGTTAGGCACACCTCCAGACTTCTCGGTGAAGACCGAAACAAAGAAGTCATTGAGCATCTCCACCATTTCCAAGTTTCCTGTTACTGCTTCTCCCTCCTCACTGAGCAGTGGGCCTACCCTGTCCTTGGTCTTCCTCTTGCTTTTAATGTATTTATAAAAGGTCTTCTTGTTTCCCTTTATGCCTGTAGCTAGTTTGATCTCATTTTGTGCCTTTGCCTTTCTAATCTTGCCCCTGCATTCCCATGTTGCTTGCCTATATTCATCCTTTGTTAGTTGTCCTAGTTTCCATTTTTTATAGGACTCCTTTTTTATTTTGAGATCATGCAAGATCTCCTTGTTAAGCCAAGCTGGTCTTTTGCCATATTTTCTATCTTTCCTACACAGCGGAATTGTTTGCTTTTGGGCCCTTAACAACGTCCCTTTGAAATACTTCCAACTCTCCTCAGTTGTTTTTCCCTTCAGTCTTGCTTCCCATGGGACCTTACCTACAAGTTCTCTGAGCTTATCAAAATCTGCCTTCCTGAAATCCATTACCTCAATTGTGCTGGTCTCCCTTCTACCTTTCCTTAAGATCATGAACTCTATTATTTCATGATCACTGTCCCCCATACTGTCTTCCACTTTCAAATTCTCAACTAGTTCCTCCCTATTTGTTAAAATCAAATCCAGAACAGCTTCTCCTCTGGTAGCTTTTTCAACCTTCTGAAACAGAAAGTTGTCTCCAATGCAGTCCAGAAACTTATTGGATAGCCTGTGCCACGCTGTGTTAGTTTCCCAACATATGTCTGGATAGTTGAAGTCCCCCATCACCACCAAATCTTGGGCATTGGATAGTTTTGTTAATTGTTTAAAAAAGACCTCATCCACCTCTTCCACCTGGCTAGGTGGCCTGTAGTAGACTCCTAGCATGACATCACCCTCATTTTTTACCCCTTTTAGCTTAACCCAGAGACTCTCTACACAGCTATCTCCTACGTTCATCTCCACTTCAGTCCAAGTGTGTACATTTTTAATATACAAGGCAACCCCTCCTCCCTTTTTTCCCTGTCTGTCCTTCCTGAGCAAGCCGTACCCTTCCATACCAACATTCCAATCATGCGTCCCATCCCACCAGGTTTCTGTAATAACAATGATATCATAGTTGTATTTATTTGTTAGCAATTCCAGTTCTTCCTGCTTATTACCCATACTTCTCGCATTTGTATATAAGCATCTAAGATACTGATTTGATCTTGCCTCCCTGTTGTGCCCTGACCCTCCTTTCTCCTTGCCATTATAGACCGTAGTCCCCCCCATTTCCAACCCATCTCCCAGTCCCACACATTCAGCACTTACCTGTGGGCTTTGCTCACCTGTCCCCGTCGAACCTAGTTTAAAGCCCTCCTCACAAGGTTAGCCAGTCTGTGTCCAAACAAGGCCTTCCCGCTCCTGGAAAGGTGAACTCCATCTCTGCCAAGCAGTCCTTCCTGGAAGAGCACCCCGTGGTCAAGGAAGCCGAAGCCCTCCTGGCGACACCATCTTCGCAGCCAGGCATTCACCTCCAGGATGCACCTCTCTCTGCCCGGGCCCCTACCTTTGACAGGAAGGATCGAAGAGAATACCACCTGCGCTCCGAACTCCTTCACCCGTACTCCCAAAGCCCTGTAGTCACACTTGATCCGCTCAGTGTCACACCTGGCAGTATCATTTGTGCCCACATGGATGAGTAGCATGGGGTAGTAGTCAGAGGGCCGGATAATCCTCGACAATGCTTCCGTAACATCTCGGATACGGGCCCCTGGCAGACAGCATACCTCTCGAGATGAACTGTCAGGGCGACAGATGGGCGCCTCCGTTCCCCTCAGAAGAGAGTCTCCAACCTCCACTACCCTACGTTTCTTCCTCGCAGTGGTGGCAGGAGACTGCTCAACCTTGGTGGTGCAAGGCTTGGTCTCCTCCACTGTGGGGGGTGACTCCTTGTCTCCTGCAGAAAGTAAAGTGTAACGGTTATGTAACAACACAGTGGGAGGGTTAGGAGCAGGGGTGGAACACTGCCTGCTGCCAGAAGTAACCAGCTGCCAGTGCTCACCCTGCACCACCTCCTCCTCCATAAGTGGCGGGTCAGCAGTCCCACATCCTAGGACAGTGACCTCAGTGGACTCCACAGGAATACTGTCCAGGAATTCCTTATGGCCTCGAATGCTCCTCAGCCTGGCCACCTCCTCCTGTAGCTCTCCCACCTGCTGCCTGAGAGATTCCACCAGCAGGCACCTTTCACAATGGTTGTCTCCCCCAGCCTGGATATCAGTCACTGGGAATTGCAAGCCACAAATACTGCAACACCACACCAGGACCTGGGTAGAGGCATCCATGCTCAGGTTCTCTGTCTGGATACAGGCACAGGTGGAGGAGACAGGAGAAGTACTGGCACAAGCGCTTCGGGTCTTCATCACCATCAGACACTCCCTCTGCTCAACTCCCTCTTCAATTCCCCTGTCCGCTTCGCTCCGTGGTCGCTCTGCTCTGGCTTTTTAAAGCCTGCTTGCCTAGGTCAGGCCTGCCCCCTTCTGAGTCACACAGGGGAAGGCTGAGCCTGAGGCTAATCAGAGGCAATCAAGGGAACAATGGCAGGCTCTCAGTCCCAACTGCCACGGAAGCTGAAACTGAAACTGCTAGCACTCACCTGGAATCAGACTCACAATTCACACTTCAAACTTTAAAATTCAAACAGTCAGGCGCACACACACACTCACACCACAGCTAGTACTCTCACCAGGTAGCCTCTTCAGTGGTGGGGTCGCTTTGCTCTCCCTCTTCAACTCCCCTGTCTGCAGTCCCCTGTCCGCTTCGCTTGATAGTTCTCTTCGCTCCTGTTCTTAGCATTCCATAAGCAAGAAAAATGCTGAGTTAACTCAGGGAGCTGGTAGGTAAGATCCCATGGGAAGCAAGATTAAGAGGAAAAACAATTGAAGACAGTTGGCAGTTTTTCAAAGGGGCACTATTAAAGGTGCAAGAGCACACTATTCCACAGTGTAGAAAAGATAGGAAGTATAGCAAGAGACCTCCTGGCTTAACCCAGAGATCTTGCATGATTTAAAAATCAAAAAGGGGTCATATAAAAAATGGAAACTAGGTCAAAGTAGAATGGATGAATATAAACAAATAGCACAAGTAGGTTGTGGCAAAATTGGAAAGCCACAGGCACAAAATGAGTTCAATCTAGCAGAAACATAAAGGGTAACAAGAAAACATTCTACAAATATATTAGAAGCAAGAAGACCAAGGACTGGGTAGGCCCATTGCTCAACGAAGAGGGAGAAACAATATCAGAACATGTGGAAATGGCAGACACATTTAACAATTTCTTTGTTTTGATTTTCACCAAGAAGGTTGGTGGTGACTGGATGCCTAACACAGTAAATGCTACTGAAAATGGCGTAAGTTCAGAAGCAAAAATAGGAAAAGATCTTCTTATCAATAAACTGGAGAATTACAACCTAGATGGGGCTACTATAAGGTCGGTGCATAATTGGTTGGATAACCATTCTCAGAGAGTAGTTATCAATTGTTCACAGTCTTGCTGGAAGGGTAAAACAAGTGGGGTTCTGCTGGGATCAGTTCTGGGACAAGTTCTGTTCAATATTTTCATCAACTATTTAGATGATGGCATAGAGAGTACTCTTATAAATTTGTGGATGATGCCAAGCTGGGAGGGGTTTCAAATGTTTTGGAGGATAGGGTCATAATTCAAAATGATCTGGACAAACTAGAGAAATTGACAGAGGCTAAAAGGGTAAAGTTCAAATGCAAAGAGCTCCATTTAGGGAGGCACAATCAGTTTCATACATATGAAATGGGAAGTGACTGTCTAGGAAAGAGTCCTGCAGAAAGGGATCTAGGGGTCATGTGGACGACAAGTTAAATATCAATCAACACTGTTACACTGTTACAAGAAAAGCAAACATCATTCTGGGATGTGTTAACAGGAGTGTTGTGAGCAAAACGGAAGAAGTCATTCTTCTGCTCTACTCTGTGCTGATTAGGCCTCAGTTGGAGTGTGGTGTCCAGTTCTGGGTACCACGTTTCAGGAAAAATGTGGAGAAATTGGAGAATGTCCAGAGAAGAGCAACAGAAATGATTAAAGGTCTAGAAAACATGAGCTATGAGGGAAGACTGAAAGAATTGGGCTTGTTTAGTTTAGAAAAGAGAAGACTGAGAGGGGACATGATAGCGGTTTTCAAGTATCTAAAAGGGTGTTACAAACTAACTAACTGTCAGGGTGGTCAAACACTGGAATAAATTGCCCAGGGAGGTTGTGGAATCCCCATCTCAGGAGATATTTAAGAGTAGGTTAGATAAATGTCTATCAGGGATGGTCTAGACAGTATTTGGTCCTGCCATGAGGGCAGGGGACTGGACTCGATGACCTCTCAAGGTCCCTTCCAGTCCTAGTATTCTATGATCCTATGATTCTAAGAGGAGGGAGAAAAATTGTTCTCCTTGGCCTCTGAGGATAGGACAAGAAGCAATAGTCTTAAATTGCAGCAAGGAAGGTTTGGGTTAGACATTTAGTAAAAACTTCCTGTCAGAGTGGTTAAACACTGGAATAAATTGCCTACGGCGGTTGTAGAATCTCCATCACTGAAGATTACTCCATTTAAGAGCAGGTTGGATAGACATCTGTCAGGGATGATCTAGATGGTGCTTGGTCCTGTCGTGAGGGCAGGGGACTGGACTTGATGATTTCTTCAGGTCCCTTCCAGTTCTAGTATTTTATGATTCTATGATTTGGGGATTGGCAATACTGTTCATATCCTCTTCAATCACCCTGCTATCTTTCTTGTCTATATCTTCATGAGGACAACACCAGAACATAAGAATAGCCATACTGGGTCAGACCAATTGTCCATCCAGCCCAGTATCTTGTGTGCTGACAGTAGCCAATACCAGATGCCTCAGAGGGAGGGAACACAACAGGTACTTCTCATGTGATCTCTCTCCTGTCGCCCATTTCCAGACAGAGGCTAGGGACACCTTTCCTACCCATCCTGGCTAATAGCCATTGATGGACCTAACTTCAACGAATCTATCTAGCTCTTTTTTGAACCCTGTTAAAGTCCTAGCCTTGACCACATCCTCTGGCAAGGAGTCCCACAGGTTTACTGTGCATTGAGTGAAGAAAAACTTCCTTTTGTTTGCTTTAAACCTGCTGCCTACTAATTTCATTTGGTGACCCTTAGTTCTTATATTGTGGGAACAAGTAAATAACTTTTCCTTATTCACTTTTTCTACACCAGTCATGATTTTATAGACCTCTATCATATCCCCCCGTAGTCTCCTCTTTTCTAAGCTGAAAAGTCCCAGTCTCTTTAATCTCTCTTCATAAAATATCACAGGCCATGAACAATGCTTCATTACAACGGAATTTAGTCTGAATTAGGGCTGAGTTTGACATAGCTTCACTGACATCAATGGAATGACTCCTGATTACGATGAGTGTTGGCGAGAGGAGAATGAGCCTGGGGTGGACACAGTCAGAGTGAGCTAAGCAGCTGTGATTGTGACAGTAAAAGCTCTTCTTTTCCGAAACAGCCACCCAGAGCACCCAGCAATTCTGATCAGTTTCTGATGTCAGGATGACATTTGTTTGTGCACAGTTTCCATGTCTCTCTATGCTCACTGATTCTAGCAGGGTGCAAAGCTTTGAAATCTCTAGTTTCCAGCTGCAGCTAGAAGTAGCAGGCGTAAGTTGTTCAGATAACACTCCATTAAACCTCAAGCACTTATTTGAACCAAACTTCTGCACCTTTTGAAGTGTGTCTTTAGCAAGCCCATCATCTTGTTATGCATGGATTTGACATTGCATGTACCACAATCTATTTGCTGCCACCGTTTCTTCTGTCAGAGGGAGGATTGCAGTGTGTACAGAAATACCCAAAGAGACCTGGTAGCAAGGTACCCTTCTCCATAACAATCTTCCCATCTCTCCTGCCAAGAAGGCCTCTCCCCCAGTAGGGTGTATGAGCTAAATATGGAGTGTGGTGGCTAGGACTTAGTGCTGGAATGGGTTCTATTCCAAGTTCTCGGTGCGATATTGGTAAAGTCATTACACCTCTGCCTCAATTTCCTCTCTAGGTATCATGGCTGCTGCCTTTGAGACCTGCTGCCAATTAGGAGGGCTAAGCATTATTATAAAGAGATGGGACCAAATGGAAAATGCACCTTAAAATGTAAATGGACCCCAGGATAATAAAAAATAAAGGGGTAAGATATGATACAATGTGATTTTCTGTTTTCTGCAGGAGCTTCCATTTTCAATCCCTTTGCCATACATTACATAGAGTTAGAACCACATTGGTGGAACAGGGCAGTAGCCATCATGGAATAGAACACGGTAGGGGCTACTGAACTAAGAAAAATCTCTTCGGCCTTTTATACCACTCCAGCAGCAAAAGGGAACCATCAAGTAATATGGTATCAGGTTTAAAACAATAGGCACCAAGTTTAAAATAAAAGGAAATCTTTCTTCACCCAGCGCACAGTCAATCCGTGGAACTCCATGCCAGGGGACGTTGTGAAGACTAGAACTTTAACTGGGTTCAAAAAAGAACTAGATACATTTTTGGAGGTTAGGTTCATCGATGCTTTTTAGCCAAGATGGGTAGGAATGGTGTCCCTTGCCTCTGTCGGAGTCTGGAAATGGGTGACAGGGGCTGGATCACTTGATGATTACCTGTTCTCTTCACTCCCTCTGGGGCACCAGGCATGGGCCACTGTCAGAAGACAGGATACTGGGCAAGATGGACCTTTGGTCCATTCTTATGTTCTTAAGTTCTTACGTGTGTGAAAATAGCTCCTGTGCAGGTGGTTTGCTTAGCCAGTGTAAAACTAGCAAGAGAGTCTGCTGCCTTCCCCCAGCCCCTGGCAGATCAGGACTATGTCAGGAAGGTGCCTGCAATGTACTGTACTAAGCTATTCTCTTCTTCCCATGACCTATACTGGAAAGTAGAGGGTAAGTTAGAGTATCTGTAAGGCTATTCAGTGGTGTCCCCCAGTGTCCCTCCCCATTAAATATATTCATAATGATCTGAAAGAAGGAAGCAATGAGTAAGGTGGGAAAATTTGCAGATGATACAAAACTTCTCAAAATAATTAAGTTCAAACTAGACCACAAAGGGATATCACAAAACTGGATAACTGGGCAACAAAATAGCAGATGAAATTCAAATTGAAAAGCGCAAAGTACTGCATATTGGAAAATATACTATGCACATATATCCCAACCAGACATATAAAATTTTGTGGTCTAAATTAGCTGTTATTGCTCAAGAAAGAGATTTTGGAGTCACTGTGGATGGTGCTCTGAAAACATCCATTCAATGTGCAGCAGCAGTCCAAAAAAAAAAAAAAAAAAAACTAATGGAAAGTTAGGAATTATTAGGAAAGGGATAGATAAGAGAGAAAATATCATACTGCTTCTATATAAATCCATGGTACACCCACATCTTGACCATTGTGTGCAGATCCGATCATCCAATCTATCTATATCTATATCTAGGATTTGGAAAAGGGAGAGAAAAGGGCAAAACATGTTTAGAAGCAGGGAACAGCTTCCATATGAGGCGAGATTAAATAAAATTGGGACTGTTCAGTTTGTAAAAGAGACAATTAAGGGGGTATATGATAAAAGTCTATAAAATCATGGCTTGTTGTGGAGCAAGTACATAAGGAAGTGTTATTTACAACTGCTCATAACACAAGAACTAAGGGTCTCCAAATGAAATTAATAGGCACAAGATGGCCAGAAACAAAAACCTTGTTGCTGCACAGAAAAGAGATTAAGGTGGGTAGAACGCTACAGTGATCTTATTGTGGGTAGGAAAAGAGGGGAACCCGAAAGCCCAGCACATAGATTCATTTTACCCTTTGCACTGGCTTCTGCAAACCTTTTATTTGGAAATGTACGATGCTAGCGTCCCTTTAAAATGTGAGCATAGACAGCGGTAGGAGACTGTGATGATGATGATGATGATGGTTTGTATTACAGGATACTTATAGGGGGGGCACAGATCAGGACCTAATTATTCTAGTTGCTGTACATACACATAGTAAGAGGCAGTCACTGCTCCAGAGAATTTAAAATCTAAGTAGACAAGAGGGACAAAGGTGGGTGGAAGCAGATTGGACATAAACGAGACTAATAGGTGTCTCTCAAAGAGAGATGTTCCTGCAGAGGACCAAGAATTCTATGAGCTTGATTTAACTTCATAACCTTTCCCATCACTGCTCTGGTGTGAGGGCTTTTTTCCTCTGATGTGCGTTACACTCTGTTTCAGCATCTCCCCAACGCTTACGATGTCAGCTAAAACTTTATTTCCCTTTCCTGTGCCTCTCAGATTTCTCTTCCTCTCTGCTACTTATTATTTGGCCTAATAACTGGCCATCACAGAACCTCACTAATTACTGTACCACGCTCGGAGGATTTTTTTTTTTTTTTTTGCAGATTAGTGAGTTAATTGAACAAGCTGTTTAAAAGAGAATAACACAGGCTATCACATCGCAAAAGTGTCATTTTAATTATAACTCTTCATAGAATACTATTAGATACCTAACATAAGAGAGATGTTTGTGATGGGGTAATTGAATGATTGACTCCATACATATCCATGTTTCCCTCAATCTTAGAATCTTGAGTTTGGTGCACATCTTCATGATGAACCTGATCATATACCCCTGGAGACAGTGGGAACTTTGTTGTTGATTTCATTTTCTGAGTTTGAAAAATCCAATATTTGACCTGTCTGGTGGAAGTCATCAGAAAGTCATCTGTCTGGACTGCAACTACACAAATGTCCTTTTGAGCTACACTCTTGAAATCTGGCAGGCTCATGAACTGCCGACTTTGTGGGGAGGGGAAAACATACACTCAAAAGTGAAAGCGGCGAGGAGTCCTGTGGCATCTTATAGACTAACTGAAGTGTAGGAGCATAAGCTTTCGTGGGCAAAGACCCACTTCGTCAGATGAACATTTCTAAACATCACTCTGAGGCTATGTCTACACTGTACTTGGATGTTGTGACTGGAGCTCATGTGGGCACACTCACACAATCTTTAATCTAGCAAGCATGGTCAATCTAGAAGACATGGCAGCATGGACTCTGATGTGGTCTAGGATCACCCGGGGTTCTAACCCTACACTAATTTACACTGCTGTTCTTACACTATTTTTAGCTGCATCTCAATCAGTATTTTTAGCCTGGTAGCTCATTTGGAACTAACACAAGTGTATCTTCTCAATCTGGGAATCAGAGCCCCCGTTGGAAGTGTAGACATATCCTAAGTCTAAAGGAGATCCAGGCTCCTAATATAAACAGATATAGCTCCTGTTTGCACTGGTGGAACTTACTCTGATTTCAATCAGGTAAATTCTTCTACTGCAAATAGTGGCTTTGCGGGTCTACACAAGGGATTTGCACTAGTGCAGTTACACCAGCATCTGGAACTGGGGTAAAACCTCAATATGGACAAAGTCAAAGTCTTTGCACTGTGAAATCTCTCCACAGCGCAGTTATTAAATGGTGAGAAGTGGGGAAGAGACCATTGCGGGGGTTGTGTGCCAACTAGAAGGTGTGAAAGAGAATAACAAAGACCACACTGGAGAACTTCTATTATATTTTAACCTTGTGTGCAGTGGTTTGGGAGAAGAGAAGCATTTGGCACAAAGGTGCTAGGCAAAATAATGTTGCACATGTATGAAGTGGATACATACAAAAAGAAATAACTGCTAATAAAAGGCTCGTGTATGAAAAGCATTTTAGCTGTGAGATGCAGCGGCACGTAGCATTCAAGGGCGTCCTCCAAAGTTGCAGCTGCAATCGTGTTACTTGGCTCACAGGTGCCGTGAGCTGATACTGCAGTTAACAGCTCCACAGGCTAAAGAACTGTAACTTTGGCAGCCAGCTGGTGATGCGTGATGTGAGTTTCATGGCCCCTTTCCCTCCCACCTACCCCCCAGCCTCCCCAAGTTTGGTGTAGTCAATATGTCTACAGGTTTTGAAATTGGCAGTCAAAGTCTGTCATCCTGCAGATGATGAACTTCCATTGACGATCCCTGTGGGGGAAGAGAGACAAACGATAGACATTAATGAGGCAAGGGCAACCGCAGAGGACAAACAAATTATACAAATGAGGACAACTTTTCACTAAGGGCACCTCCAGCTAGCAACTCTGACTGTCTGCCACTAGCCCAATCAGTTTTCCTCCAGGTGTTACCTGTTACATGACAGAAGGCAACGGAACATTTCAAAAGATTGATAAATGCCTACCCTGCCCCCGACAAACTAAAAGCATCAAGCCCCCGAATTACCCATCAGAAGATAATGACTTTTCATCATGATCTATCTCCAGTAAGCTTCAGAGCAGTGATCTAGAGGAGAAAAGCCAGGCAGGTTATGATCAAAAGTCACCTGCAGGTGATGAGTTGCTCTGTAAGCTGCAGTACGTGAAATGGGTTGGTAAGCTTCAGCTGTCATATGCTGGCGGGCAACTGAATTCAGGTACAGAATAAAATATTGGTAGATGGGACTTGTAATTTAAATGAGTGGTGAGTGACTCTCCAAAGTCTGGAGGTTTTCAGAAGCTCTGCTGCAGCTAGTTGTCTGAGCTTGAGTCTGAACGCTGTGGTCGTAACGTTGTGAGAGCTAGTTGAAGGGGAGAGTTCCTTGCCAGATCTATGCGCACTATCTGTCATGTGCTGGTCACCCCATACACAGCACGCACCTCTGAAGTACTGCTTCTGGGCATTCATAGAAGACAGGAGGTGCTGTAGAGAAGATACTGACCTCTCATTCGCTGCTGGGATATGACTCAACTGACTTCAGCTGTCTCTGCAGTCTAGGCATAGCCTCACGTGCTCCAGTGTAAGTCAAGAACGACTCAACTGACTTCAGCTGAGTCGTTCTTGACTTACACTGGAGCACACGAGGCTTTGCCTCGACTGCAAAAATTTTTTGGGAAGTATCCCTGTGTCCAGGGAACACATCTGCTTTTTCGGAACAGTTTCCGAAAAAGTGGGCGCATTCTTTCAGCATCCCTGTATTCCTCATTTTATGAGGAATAAGGGATGTTCTAAAAGAGGAGTTTTTCCCAATATTTGGCACTGTATAGACGGGCCAAATGTCCGAAAAGCTTCTTGTGAAAAAAACAGCAGAAAAAGATACACAAATTGTAAACTGCAATTTGCGTATCTTTTTACGAAAACGCCCCCCCCCCCCCCCCCCCCCAGAAGTATAGACATAGCCTAAGAGAAGAATTTTGCCCCCTGGAGTCTCTATAAATAAAAATAAAAGTACTTTCAATTCAATTTTAATTTACGGTGCACATTATGTTGGTAGTTTACCTTATTTTAACAGTGTTATTTAGAACAGTGCATCTCTCACATCACCCAGCAGTGTATATTCTTTTTTTTTCTTTCAATGTTGCCTTGATAGGTAGTTTTCATTGTTATTTGCTTACAGAGGGCCAATACAATGCCAAACTTATTTTCAGATTCAGTTTAAGAAATCATCATCCATGGTACATGTGTGCCTATCACAGACATTTGTTACTTCCCCGGTCACTTGGATACCCAGAGATACAAATCAATCATGCTGCAGTAAGGTTTTACAGCTCAGCATTATGGCCTATTAAATTCACACCTGTTGTAACAGAGGCTCTTAACTCAAAGTCTTAGATCCAGTACTTTTGCCATGAAAGAACATTGCCAAGATAAAAATCAAGCATGTTTAACAAACATGTGCTTTTAGTTCATGTATTAATAATACAATCTATGATAATAAAAACAGAAATGTTATTTAAGATCTCATTCTGTCAAACCATGAAATGAACTTAATTTTAAACCCCATCAACTTTATTTGGGACGTCTCAGGGCCATACTTTGTACCTTTTGTCATGTAAAAGGGATGCATGAGTGGCCCTTATCTCAGTGGGCCAAAAGATTGTCCTGACGGTTGGTTTCTTGGGATAGGGTAGTTTTGCTAGCTGCACTTGTGTACCTAGAATTTGTGGGGTATGCTGATTGAACCACAGCAGCTCTTTGATTGACTGCTGTCATGAGTAGGAGCTGCTAAGGAGAGTCTGATTTCCCTGGAAATTGAGGAAAGGGTTAAGCAACTCTGGGAATGCACCTGAGGGAGGGAGCTTTGGGCATTTAGCCAATGAAATGCAGAAAGGAATTTCAAACCCAGAGAAGTTTTTTCTTCTCACATCTTTTGTTTGGAGACCAGAGCAGTTTTCCCCAGGTAACAAGGGAGATGGGCTCTCCCAGGAATGGACTCCTTGAAATATATAAGTAGGGAAAAATTTAGATAGTCCATCAGGTTTTATTATTTTTCTTGTTTGGGGGTTTGGAAATCATGTCTGAGCTGGTTAATTGTTTTTCTCTTTTGTAACTAAGGATTATGACACATGGATTTCCCCAAGTCTATTTCACTGCATGGCTTTTAACACCTAGTCATTTACTATCATTGCCACAGTAGTCTTATTTTGATAATAAAAGTGTTTTTATGGGAGGAGCAGAGCCCCATTGTTTTCTGCGGATTCCTTCTGTTAGTTCTCCCAACTCCAAGCGAAATGGAGGTTGGAGTTGGGGGGAGAGCGTTGCCTCAGGGAGGGGATTCCCAAGTGATCTCTTCTCTGGAAAAGGGTTTATTTTATATATTTTTAATTACACTTGGATGGTGGCAGCATTTTTTTTCTTAGATCTCAGGGAAACTGAGACCAGACAAGTTTGTTTCTGGGAGTACAGAGACAGGTTCCTATAGAGTTTATTATGCTAGCTGGCCCCCATATCTACACTCAGGCTATGTCTGTACTGCACCCTTCTTCTGCAAAAGCTTATGCAAATGAAGCGTGGAGTAGAATATCACTACACTTCATTTGCATAATTAATTAGGGGCCATTTTTGCACAAGAGGCTTTTGCGCAAAAAGGAGCTGTGTAAATGGCTTCTTTTTGCACAAAACCCCCCTCTTGCGCAAGAGCCGTTCTTCCTCATTTTTTCATTAGTGGCAATATGCTAATCCATGCTTCATTTGCATAGGCTTTTGAGCAAGAGAGGTGTAGTGTAGACATAGCCTCAGAGTGCCAGGTTGGGGATCTGAGCCATGCTCAGGGAGGGATGCAGAAGGAGCACAAGGCTCTCACAAATTGTTTTATGTGCATTTTGCTTTTGTAATGCCGGTAGGGGAAAAAACCTACATGGATGGAAACCAGCAGAGTCTGGCAACCTTGTGCGCGGACAACAGTAATCAAAATGTTGCATGGGCCACACATAGAAACCTGATGAGCCACATGTAGCCCTTAGGCCACAGACTGCCCACCACTGGTTAGAGTATGTCTACCTTGCAAAAAAAGGAGTATTTTAAGCTCAGGTTAGCGCATGCAAATTAAACTAGCAGTGAGAACATAGTAATTTGACATCTAGCTCAAATTCAATCCCAAACTTCTCTAATCTGAGTTAACGCTGAATTTTTGTGTCTTAACATGAGGTAAGAGCACAGCAGTTTTTGGAGTGTAGACATACCCCTAGGTAAGGAAGCGAAGCTTTTCTGGCCCCTTTCACTCTCTGGCTCTCACGTACCTGGTGTTGTTGTATTCAGCGTTCCAACACTGCAGGGAAATATTTAAATCCTCAAATAATTTGTTTCCAATTAAATGAAAACTGTCCACTATTTCTCATCCGATTAGATCTGATTTGTTGTTTTTGTATGAAACCTAATGGAGGCCTAAAACAGCTGATTGTTTAGCTGATCTATCTGGGTACCACACAGGTAGCTGCATGCCAAGGTGTCTTTAATCATGATTCTCACAGCAGTGAAGAGCTTGCTCATGATTCAGATCACTCGAGCAAAGACACAGGAGAACAGATAACAAAAACCTTGGTATGCCACATCTTTGAGCTTTGTGTAAGGTGTGTTCCAGAAAAGCTGTGGCAGGGAGTGACTCTTGTGCCCCACAACTCTGCTGGGCTCCCACCCGCGCTGCAGCTGCAAAGGATGGCAGAGGAGGACATGCTCTGTGCACGTTTTCATGTACACCTTGCAGTACAACATGTACACCTTGCAGTACAACCCACTCCATGACTGCTGATTCCAAACCAGGATTTAGGGAGACCTAGGCTGGTAACACTTGACAGAACAGCTTGGATTAATCATTTTGGCAAGCAGGGAGCTGGAAAAAACAGTGAGGCCATGGGCGGCGGATAATGTAGGCAAGGCAAGGCACAGCCTTCCCAAAACTACCTACCGGCCCATGCAACATTTTGATTACTGTTGTCTACTGGGGAGGGCTGGGGCCACAGTGTGGCTTCACTGGCCACCAGGGAGGGATGGGGCAGTGCGGTGGCAGCCCTTCTCCCAAGTAAGTCGAGGGCTAGGGCTGCAGCAGGGCAAGCCTGGACCTCCAGGTGGCCTGTGAGGATCAGGCTGGTGTGGGCGGGGCTTGGCTCCAGGGGCAGGGTCTCAGACAGAAGGGGTGGGGCTTGGGCTTGCCTTCCCCAGCGGGGCCTTCACCCGCCTCCCAGTGAGTGAGGTCCATCTGTGTCCAACAGCCTCTCTAACGATTCCTAGACTGTGTCTCCATTAGCCCGTTTTTCTCTAAAATCCCCTACTGCTGCTACTGTAGGTTCAGCTGCCTGAATGATAATGGGATGGGGCTTCTTGTGGTAGCTGCCATTTTAAGCACCGTGTCATCCAACCCTGCTCAAAGGTGTTCCAGCCAGTACCTTGTCTACACTGCTGCTCCCACTGCTACGATCCGTGGGGACGGCAGCAATGGGAAATGACAGAGAAGACCCCAGTGTAGCCAAGACGCTGGAGTCCTGCCTCTTCTCTTCCACAAGGGAGACAGGCACCTCTGGGCCAACTGCCTATCTTTTGCACAGGTAACTTCTGCCTCTGTGGGGAATAATCTGTGCACAAGGTTGCCAGTGAGCAATAACCAGCCCCCAGGAATTTTGTCAGAAATGATCATTTCTGGGACTGTACAATCCTGGGAGTCTATTATCATTTCTGCAAAGCCACGACTCCCTTGGCCTCCTATGGACAACGTTGGCTGGGGGGAATTCCTAGTGTGCTGCCAGGGAGCTGGGAGGGCCACCATGGCAAAACCATCTCTTCTTTACCCCCTACTGTACATATGGGCGGGCGGGAGAAGTGTTTGCATTGCTAATGATCCTCCCCAACCAGGCGTGGCAACAACTAGCTGCCTCAGGGCACCCCAACTCAGTATCTACCATGGTATCCCATAATGCTGGGCTAGCATGTTGGCTTGGTGTCACTTAAGAAAGATCCGGCAGTGACATAGTTAAGAGTGTTGCCAGGTAAACTGACCTCATTATACTTCAGAGTAATTCAACACCACCAACTGGATTAATGGGAACTGTTTACACTTCTCAGGTCTGTTTTTTCAGACTATCTACAAGCTCAGGCAAGCAGCACTGCACTGTTCTACATCCCGTTCATAGTTTGAAGGTTATCTCTGCAACCACGATGGCTAGAGAGATCATTTGTTTTAAACTGAAGATTTTGGAGCATAGTAATGCAGCAGTTCGAAAAGGCCAGTGGTATCCATTTGCATGGTGTATAATCTCATTATACACAGAGCCCTGCTCAGAAGGCGGTAACAAATGCTAATGAGAAATAATGGTCCGGCATGATTGATAACAAAGTAATTAACACATTCTCTGGAAAGGAATCAGTGTTCTATTTCATTAAGCTTAATTCTCTATGCCTGGCTTTGCAGCATGCTTCAAGCTACAGGACCTGAATCTGATCACTTGTGCCTTGTTTTTATCAGTAACTGCTGATTTCAGGGAATTTATTCTGCATTAACAGTTACATCAAAGAGGTGGAAGAATCAGTCCCCTTATAAGTAAAGTTCTTTTTATTAAACCTCTTCAGATGGGGCCTTATGAAACACCAAGAGTTCTATGCTCCTTTTTTTGGGAGATCCCCTTCCAATTCCTCAGTAGATTAAGAGGGTTTCCCTTTGCTGTGGGTCTATTTGCCTGAAACTCAGCTTCTGTTTCACCATGCTGTTTGTGACTCAGTCTGACATTATTGAACAACTTTGCTCTATGGCACAGAATAGTCACTACTTTTTGACCCAATCCGCTGGGGCTGGGGCTATTTGGTTACATTATCATGGTCTATGTAGCTAAGTTGTTGGGCCTTTGCTTTCTATTCCTGTACCTTTAAACTACTAAGGAATTGTCTACGCTAGTCAGTGGACCAATGCTGCAGTGATCGATTTATTGCGTCTGTTTAGATGTGATAAATCGACCTCCGAGCACTCCCCCATCAACTCTAGTACTCCACCAGGATAAGAAGAGTAGTCAGAGGCAACAGGAAAGGAACCCCCACTGACCTTATTGAGTGGAAGATGCCTCATTGACTTCAGCAACATTATTTGCAGAGCTGAAGTTGTGTAGGTTAGAGCAACAGAGGGGTGTAGTGTAGAGTAGACCTAAGAACTCTCCCTGTGTGTATAATTCATGCACTGAACCATCTCCCTGAATGGAAGAGATGCACATACTGTCTGTCTTCTCTCATGAAGAATTTACTTTTGTTCCTTTCTGTTGTTTTTCTTAATCTAAAATAAAACTACTTTTAGACTGAATGTACAGTGTTGCTTTTCGCATATGGAAATACATACAATTGGAATACCCTCAATTTGTTAACAGCAGTTCCCTGAATGTCCACAGACACAGACATTTTGGTCCCTTTTAAGTGACTGCAAATGATAAAAATTGGTTTTGGGGAATAATCTGAAGTCATGTCTATAATATAGAAATTAGTGTAAAGGGTCAGACCAATGATCTGGTTCACTCCTCAAATCTCTACTCGATGTCTCAAAGAAAAGAATCATATCAACAACATATATAAAAAAGTGGGGGCGATCAGATGTTAGGACTGCTGTGAGGTTTCAGAGGGGAGATATCTACAGTAATAAAAGGGTTAGGGGGTTGGGGGTGGAAGGAAGGTCCTAGTCCTCTTCTCCTTGCATCCCCAATGATAGCACATAAAACCTGTTTACTTAATCAAGCTAAAGATGACAAATGTGGTCTTCAGTGACAATTGACACCTGATGAGGGTCTGCCTGTGTTCTTAGTGAGTCTACAACACACAGCATAACAGTGGATCGAGGGTGATGTATTCTTGAGATCAGGACTCCATCCTGAAAAGGGCTTCCAATATGTCAGGATGCCACATATATCTAATGTTCAATTACCTACAACTGATACAGTGTGCAGCATGAAGACAGAGCATGCATGTGAGCAGGTGAACCCCTAGATGTGTCTGCGCCTCTCTGCACACTGCATACAGCGGTTGGCAGTATCGTGTAGCCTGATGAAACTCCTAGTGAGCTACACACCTGCTGGCTGCCATTTTGCTTTCCTGAAGGATGTGCTGAAATAAGCTCCTCTGTCCTTCCAGGGGTAGAGGATACCCCATGTGGAATTTTAAAGATCTTGATAATTTTATAAACAATGGTATCCAGAGCTAGGCCAGAACCAAACCTCTAGACCAAGATACCAGTCAATCTAGGGAAGAGGGGCAGATCTACAGGTGAACCTTTTGGCTAAGCTCGCTGCTAATAACACTCGTAGCTATCCCTAGTTATCAGATCTCATAGATGATCCTCAGTGAGGACAGGGAGGTTGGCCCCATGTACATCCCTGGTGCATGATGGACTTAGGCCCGATCTCTGAAGAATCAGATAGGTATTTTTATTAATCACTATCTGGGAGTGCATTTGATAGATCATCGTTAGATCCAGTATGGCAGTCCTATATTCCAGATGGGAGGGACCCCACTTTTTCTACAACTTCTAATAACAACACAAAGCAAAAAGCAAACCTGTCCACAGCAGAGAAAGTAGTAGTTGCTCCCCGGATGTAATGATCATAAGTGTACATCATCATGTCCATATCTTCTCCATAGTGTCCTGGATGTTCCGTTGTCATGCTTTATACCAAGGGAAAAGAAAACACAATTTACCTTTTGGTAGAAACAGGGAATGAAACAGAATTGACTGAGTGCAGCTCAAATGCCAGAATCTTCACCTCTATTTCTTTGAAAGTTTTTACTCTTTGAAAGTTTTTATTCTTTGACAACATAATAATGCAGAGTCCTACACATAATATGGTTTTGTTTCTCTTGCATGCAATTTGTTCTTGGAATCCTTTGGGTAATTACAAAGAATTTAGCTTATGTGGAGCAGGTCTGTTGTTAAAGATTGCAGCAACTCTGACAGAAAGACAATCTGAATTTAGAATGTAATGCCTGTCTATTTCTTCAGCTTGTCGCAAGGATTTTCACTTTCCTCCTATCAGTTTTTTTTGGTTTACTACTGCAAAGTGTCCTAAATATTGCCAAGTCAAATAAATACAATCCGGTCCATTTATGACTTATGCTTATGAACGTAACAGCTGTTGTGTTCCTCTTTCTTCTCTTTCTTCCTGCTTTGTATTCAGGCTTTAAGAGAGAATGACCTGGATAAAATGTGAACTGTGTAATTTATCCAAGGATCTCAAAGTGTTTCTGCAAACATTATTGAATAATAGTTACAAGCAACTCTCTCTGGGAAGTAGAAAAGTATTATGATTCCCATTTTACAGATGAATAAACAGAGGCACAGAGAAGTTAGGTAGCATGCCTACGGTCACCCATCAAGACTCTGGTTAGGAATGGAGACAAGAGGCTGAATTCATCACTGGGTTTATGCATGTGTAAGTGGAGTTACATTGTTGTGAATCTGGAGTAACATAGTGAAGAATTAGGGTGAAGTTTTGGCCCCATCGAAGTCAATAGCAAAACTACTGCTGACTTCCATAGGAGCAAGACTTCACCCCATGAATTCTAACTCCCAATTCCCATATAAGGCCCAATTCAGCACAGACTTTAAGCACATTCTCACACATATAACTAGTCCCCTCCCTATTTAGCAATGCACTCAACTATGTGCTTGAAATCTATTAAAGTTAATGGAATTGAAGCATAGCCTTAAATGATTTTTTTCTGAATAGGGATATTATTATTGGGATTCCTTGCATGTTTAAAATTAAGAACATGCTTACGTGATGCATCAGGGCACTAATCTGTAACTATTGGAACAATCAGAAATTGAAAAACTGTTTTAAGGCAAATGTATCTGATTGTTCAAAAAAAAAAAAAAGATTGTGTTCACATATTATCTTTGGCTGCTTTATTCCAGAGCTGTTTCTGTGATTAAAAATTCACTGAAATTATCACCAGTGGCTATATAATTAAAAGCATGTTACATTACTTTGTTTACCATATTATTGGGCTGTTTATTTTCTCTGTACATAGCAGATGTGCCTTAATTACAGGTCATTTTTTGCTCTTGAAAATGAAAGGGAAAGACCAGTGAAACATCATAGTTGGCAAAATATTATTCCCAGGCAAATGAAAATAAGACTCAAGTTAGAATTCTGATGCTGCTGTTTAAAACCCTACAGGCATCAGGAGTTGATTCCTTTGTACCCCACAGGCATTCTTCTGCCACCTAACTCCACGTCACCATCAAACCAATGAGTGATTGCAGCATAAGTGCGATACTGCTTCGTCTTATCTGGGAAGTGGGGATCAGGTCAGTGTGACAGCATCAGTGACAGCATCAGCGTCAGTGCTCCAGCCACAGAGCTGGTGATCAGTCCAGTCTCTGTGGTGCTATGTTGTTAAGTGGTGAGACATGGAGAATACCATGTCATCACTAATACAGGCAACTGCTGCAGAGAGCTAAACAGAATACTGGTTTGAAAGGAGAAACAACACAGTTGAAGGAATGGAGATTGCTGAGCTGGGTTTTCTGCTAGAAGGAAGAAGACAGAGATGTTCCCTGTGGATGAGGGAGTTTGGGCGATAGGCTTCAATCCACCTCCCACTGTACTCCTTAAAGAGACTCTCCAATTTCAGTGGGATCTGGATCAGGACCAGAGTCTTAGCATATGTGCAACATGTCTCAGGTGACACTTACTCAAGAGTGCATCAGTGAATTTGGTCCCCTGGTTGGATCATTAGCTTCTCCAGCTTGGGCTGGGTACTGACAGGGAGTGTGATATAAATGCTGATCCATGCTTCCCCCTCCCCTCCAGTCCAGACTGAACAAATGTGAGTGCAGTATATGTGGGCAAATCTCTTTTCAGTCATCCCCAAGTGAGATGACAGCTTGTCTTAGATTATGTGACATAATTTGCATCCCCTGTAAACCGAGGCAAATGCTGTTGGACTATTATTGTGATTGAGAGCTGACACTGTGTTATTTCTACTTTAGGGGCATCTGCCTTCATGCTCTTAAAATATATATCTAGTGCTTCTGTTTTTCAGGGGTTATTAATATCTTTAGCAGGGGTATTTTTAGCAATTTTTGAGCTAAAGATATCCACTCTCTCTCTCTCTCTCTCTCTCTCTCTCTCTCTCTTTCTCTCTCTCTCTCTGTGTGTGTGTGTGTGTGTGTGTGAGAGAGAGAGAGAGAGAGAGAGATCCATCTCCGGGACAGTGTTAGAATGTAGAAATGCACAAAAAAAAAGCAGGTAACAGTGTATGTATGTGTATGTGCAGCATGGCAGGAGTAGATTAATATATTTTTTGTAATGGATTTTCTCTGTGTCTTTCATGCTACCATACAGATATTTTTCTAGAGTTTAGTTTGCTTGTTTTTGGTGTATTGTGATGTAAATTCTACAAGTCTTAGGGTGGGCCAGGAAATAGGTTGCATAAAAGCATGTTTAAAGATCTGTATCTTTAACAGGATTTTTATTTTAGTCTGGAAGTAGGGTTTTGTTCTCCCTGACGAAAAATAAATGCAGAAGAGGCTAATAATACAGGTAATGTGATTTTACTCGACATAGGGAGAGCTCTGTAATAGCAAACAATAATTACTAGCATGTCTCATCCACAGATCTCAGAGCAGTTTACCAGGTTGGGTCAGAAGCATTATCTGCATTTTGTAGATGTGATAGTGATGATGGCCTGATCCTCAGAAGTACTGAGCACCCACAAACCCAGGAAAGTCAACGGGACAGCAGGTGTGCAGCATGTTTGAAAAGTAGGACACAAGGATTTTAATGGCTCACTTAAATGCACACACAGAGTTAATAGCAGAGTCAGTTAATATAAGCAGAGAATATAATCAGGAGTCCTTGACTCACATTGTACAGTTCTATCCACTGCACAGACTCCCTGCTCCCCTCCAAACAGTGACTATATGGCTAATGGTGTCTTATCTTGTAAACTGCAGATTTATTATACAACCATATGGCCAGTGAATGAGATAGAAGCTGCTTTTTAACTTGGTCTTTTCTCATCATCATGCAGAACTTCCTCCAAATGAGCCATGACCAAAAATTGGGGCTGTTTATTCTATGTGGGCACATGAACTTTGACCTTATCCTTGTGATCTCTCAGGAGAAGTAGCCGCCCTCGGATGGTCATGTTGCTTCAGCTGCCATGTGTAGTTGCTAACATAATGTGGTTTCACTCCGGGGAATATTGTAGTACCAGCAGCGATGGCTTCTTGTGGCATGTTTGCAGAAAATGAGAGGTAATTGTTTAACAGAGAGGAAGATGTTCATGCTTTTAGGGTTGAGAACTATGGATATCCCCTCCTAGCAAGCTGGCTGTGTTGAAAAGCCAAGGGAGGTCTCCTTTCAGTAATGCTTCAAGAGAGGCTCTAGCCTAGCCCATGATTTTAGCGGAGCTCCAGGAGAAGAATGCTTTCTAAGATCTCAAGAGCTATCCAGGACCTGGAACTGCTGCAAAGACAGAAGCCTTCTCTGGGGCCAGCATAGCTGGGACATTGGATTGGGAATCAGGAATCCTTGCCCCTGTATTCAGATCTGCTGGGTTACTGTAGGCAAATTACTTCCCCTCGCTTGTCTAGTTAAACTATAAATTCATTGGCGCAGGAACCATGTCTGAGAATGTGTAGGCAGTAGGCACAGTGTCTAACTCAGCAAGTCACCGTCTCAGCTGAAGGCCTGCTAGTAGGAGTCAAACCTCTGTGTGATCTGAGCATCGCTGTCCATTCTGCAAAGGGGGAAGGAAGCAGATTAGGTAGTTCTTCAATGTTCAGCGAGTCAAGCTCTCTGGCAAGGAGGCTGACGGATAGCCCTGAGGACAGAAGTGTCAGGTTGCATTCACTGGGATATATGTCAGGAACCAGACTTGACTTTTGGCTGAAAATAACCTCATTCAACCGGAAGGTATTGAGAGCATGAATGGGGTTTCCAATTCTGCAGAGATCTTTTTCTGACTCTCAACTGCTCTACTCATAATCTCAGAAGGGTCAGTCAAAGCCCCCATGAACGAATGAGCATATGGTTTTGATTGCAGCTTGGGTAAAGGAAACAGACACTTTTTTTAGGGCTCATAAACTATAAACATGTGGAAAATGGTGTCGTTGCCTGGTCAGTCTAACGGAGAGAAAGCAGCCACAGCACAAGCCAAACCTTCTGGCACTTAGCAATGCTGATTGTTTGGAAAAGGGAAACAAGCATAAACAGTCTGTGCAGATTTTTGGCTGTTCTGGTGACATGTGTTTGCTTTTGAGAGTATCGAGTCAAACTCTTCAATTACCCTGCAAAAAGAAAAATATGAAGTCTAATGGGAGTAGTCAGTGATGACGTGTCCGCATCTGCAAAGGATTTGTTGCCTTTCCAGTAAAATTATATTTGGTTCCTTCCAAAGAGATGGCCGACAACTGGTCTCCCACTGCAAAATGTACTTTACTTTTATAGCACTTTCCTAGGCAGGTAAAGTTACTTGTGTTTTTTCCATCTCCTGTAATCAATTTAACTATCTTCAGTATGGTAGAAATGCATGCAATCCAAGCACAAGGATTATCATGGAAGGAAAAAAACAAGAACTCCCAAAAAATATCAAGTTAACAAATCTGAGAATGGAACAGGCTACGGTTGGAGCTTGCAAAGGGTGCATAGAATCATAGAACACTAGAACTGGAAGGGATCTCAAGAGATCATCAAGTCTAACCTCAGAGCAGGACCAAACACCATCTAGATCATTCCTGACAGATGTCTATCCAACCCGCTCTTAAATGTCTCCAGTGATGGAGAGTCCACAACACCCCTAGGCAATTTATTCCAGTGTTTCACCACCTCAACAGTTAGGAAGTGTTTCCTAATGTCCAATATAAACCTCCCTTGCTGCAATTTAAGCCCATTGCTTCTTGTCCTGTCATTAGAGGCCAAGAAGAACAATTTTTCTCCCTCCTCCTTGTAACACCCTTTTAGATACTTGAAAACTGGTATCATGTTCCCCCTCAGTCTTCTCTTTTCTAAACTAAACAAGCTCAATTCTTTCAATCTTTCCTCATAGCTCATGTTTTCTAAGCCTTTAATCATTTTTGTTGCTCTTCTCTGGACCTTCTCCAATTTTTCCACATCTTTCTTGAAATGTGGTACACAGAACTGGACACTATATTCCAGTTGAGGCCTAATCAGCGCAGAGTAGAGTGGAAGAATGACTTCTTGTGTCTTGCTCACAACATTCCTGTTAATGCAACCCAGAGTCATGTTTGCTTTTTTTCAAGAGTGTCACACTGTTGGCTCATATTTAGCCTGTGATCCACTATGACCCCTAGATCGCTTTCTGCCGTACTCCTTCCTAGACAGTTGCTTCCCTTTCAGTATGTGTGAAACTGATTGTTCCTTCCTAAATGGAGTACTTTGCATTTGTCCTTATTAAACTTAACCCTATTTACCTATGGATGTGTTTCACTGGGCATTGGTGGTGAGCACATAAGTGCAGCTTTAAGCCCGTGCTTTAGTCCACCCCTAGTCGGCAAAGCACTGAAGCACGAGCCTAAGTTATTGCAATGGTGCTTTAACAAGTATTCTAATAGGGTGTGTATATGATCCAAAGAAGTGAAAGGTAAGTGAACTTCATATGTGGTCTGAGAAGCTGGAAAGATTCTACCAACTTGTGTGCCAGCCTCACACATATTGGGAGGACTCTGTCTCTTTTCCTTTTGGGAAAGAACTTTTCATTTCACAAGAAGCATTAGGATAGGATAGGATAGGATAGGATAGGATAGGATAGGATAGGATAGGATAGGATAGGATTATTGATCATTTTCCCCTTCAGGTGAAACACAGCTGCAGTCTACAGTGAAACCCAAAATATGAACGATAGACATATTGCTTATAGCTTTGCAAGGTACAATGGAGAAATGGGCATGAAACATTTCGAGTAGGGAGGGGGTCAGGCAAATGAGATAAGAAAACCTTAATTTTCAAATTACACAGTGAATTTTTAGTTCCTATTAGTTTTCCTTAGAGATCTCCCTGTGCTCAGGTACCATAGTGAAGAGTTCATTTTGATTTAGATGTGAGTAGATGAGGGATTCTCAGATATTTTGGGGGGATGTGCACCCTATTTTCCTGTGGCTCGCACATTGTCCATGTGGCAGCGGCAGCAATTTATACATGGAAAACATGGAAAAGGAGTATTAGGAAAATATGCCTGCATTAGTAGATGCCTTTTAATGCAATTGAGCAACTAAAAGCAAGAAGGAGGAGCCATGTGAACAGTTAATTCTCCACATGACAGCCAGAATTTATTCCATTGACTAGGCCACAGTTTAGGAGCCTCCTACAGAGAGAAACAATCAGTATTGGGCAGGTATTGAAATTAATAATTAATTTTGCATTATCATTACTATTACTTAAGTAGCTCCAACAGTGGGCGAGATGCTTCATGGATAATTCAGAAGATATGGTCCTGCATCAAATGCATTAAATTAGTCCGAATGGCTGGGAGATGAAAAAAAAAGGAAAAACAAGTGGCTGAGCGGTGATGTTTAGCGGGGTCTTGTTAGTTTCACTTTTTCTGCTGGAGTCATAGAGTTCAAGGCCAGAATGGGCGATGTGATGGAGTAGCACTGCCCTGCTCCAGGCAAGAAGAGATTAACCCTACTCTATGGACCAAGGAAGCCAGGCCCCCTTGCCGCGGCTGGGCATGCTCCAACTGGAACCAGAGTATAAAAGGGAGCAGCTCAGCTCAGCCTGCTCTGATGACTGAGAAGTGGATGTGCATTGCAGGCTCCTTTCTGCGGGATGCCAGAGCTCCAGACAGCAGAGGCCAGGCATGCCAAGATACAGGTGAATGCCCAGTGGGCTGTGAAAGCCTATCAGGAGGAGCTGTCTAGAGCGTTGCCTGCCAACTACCCCAGAGAACCAGAGAGCCTGTGGACTCTAGAGCAGGTAGTCAGGGTAAGAAGTGGCCCTGGACTGGGACCCGGTAGCGAAGAGGAGGTCTGGGTTCCTTTAGCCCAGCTGTCAGCCCACACAGCCCTGTGCAGAATGGTGGGGCCACCGACTCTGGCTATAAGGTCCTACTGCCATGCCTGCGAGGGTAGCTCTGTTGACTTGGCCACAGGACCATAACTCCCCCCAGAGGGTTAATAGATCCACCAGATCCTCTAGACTGGCCTTCTGCATATCACGGGCCTCTAAATGTCATCTAGTCACCCCCACACTAAGCCAACACCCAGAATTAGACCTGAGTATTACAGCCCTCAGGAGATTAAGCTAGTGCATGCTACAGAGGACAGGCGGGACCAAAGTACATCAATTCCCAAGGCCCTTGCATTGGTTCTGTGGGATTCTTCTATTACTGTAGCTTGTATCAGTCTGGCTAACACTACTTTGAGGGGAGAACTAGGGCTTATAGGCCACTTGGGGGAAAACATAACTAAGGAGGGACATTAAGGAGCAGTGTGTCAGTGGGCATGACACACTGGATTGAGACGGGGTGCCAGGCTGAGGGAGCCACATGGGAGATGGCAGAAGAGTGGAAGAAAGACATGAAAGTAGGAGGCTAGACATGTAGCTTAAACAGAGTAAATCGAACCCTGTAGTGAATGACCAGAGATGAAAGCACTGAGTCAGGCAGGAGACAGACTTGCAGGGCTATCTTTATATCATCCCTGTTCCCCTGGAGGATCCCAAAGCTCTTTAGTAAACTGCAGGCAGGTCTGCCCAGTCTCTCTCTACTGTTGTGTCCCTGCTCTGTTTAGATGAATGGCTCTCTAGAGTGGATATCCACTTAATAGTCACAGGTATCCACATCCGTGCATATGGATGTGGATATTCGGGGCTCATTTTTGCAGATACAGATGAGGATTTTGTATCCATGCAGGGCTCTCTGGATCTCTAATCACAGTCCCTGGGGACTCTAAGCACAGAGAACAGAACAGAAAAGGGAACTAAGATTTGTTGCATAGATCTGCGAACAGGATTTTACCCAGTTTATGGAGGAAGCACTTCATCCTCTTTAAAATGCTTCCACTTCTGCATTGGGATATGACTGTTCTTTAATAGTGCAATCAACAATACACAACAGCTGACAACAAGAAACGGAGAATGCCAGGTCTTTTTCAAATAGGTAGGCAGTCTTCAGTGTAAGAAAGAACCACAAGACATGAAGAACCCACGACTATTATTTTAGAGCTAATCTGCCTTCAGATTAGCCATGTGGCTAGCAATATCAAGACTGTTTGAATGAGAGTCATTTGATAATCAGTCTTATCGCTACAATTCTCTCTCCTTCCCTTCCTCCCTCCTGCTGCCAGTCAGAGACTTTAAAATCTGCCTAAAAATGAGATCTAATCAAGGCAAGTGCCCTTAGACTTGCCTGGCCTGCTAGGACCATTTGTGAGCTCAGAGCATCTGCAGACTGTAGAAAGTAGGAAGGGCACAGAGGGGAGTTTACAGATTTGCTCTAGTCCCTGTTACTTAGGCTTTTAAAGTGCAGTTTCTTGTCCTCCTTGCTGCAAGAAGATTGGATCCTGAAAATTAATGCACTGCTGTTGCATTTGGTCGATAGCCAGCCAGCCAAACAGGAAGGCCTGCTAGCCTTGAACATCTCACATGCCTCTCAATGAAGAATGCACCTCAAAAACTAGTTCAGTATACAAAAGTATATGCACACTGTTTCTTTAAAAAAAATGTCAGAGAATTACATGGTTGTGCCAGCGAAAAAAAGGTTGGATTAACATTAACATGGAGATGGAAGTCCCCTGTTTTGCCTCAGAGCAGGTAGGAGCAATGCAAGCTTGCCTTCTAGTTCTAAAATTCTGTTCATAAGCTTTCACCATGATTTAGGACCACACCATGACCCTGTTAGTCCTTAGTCTCCCTTGCTGATGAGACTGCCAGCATGGAGACCAGCAAATGCCAGCTGTGATGATCTTTTCTGAGAGGTAGACATCTCTTCACCAGGCCTGGTATTGTCATCACTTATTCATTTCCATAGAGGCACCCAAATGGCTTTCACATGGGAACAATTTTCATGTACTACAAAAAATGTGGAGGATGAGTTGAGTAAGGTGACTAGAAATGGCAAGTTCCCTGCCCCAGTCCCAAATCCACTGAGCCATGCAGCCTCCAGGGGATACTACTTGGTCAGAATGGAAATATACGTGGTTCACCTCGGTATACAGAACCAACTTCTTCTCAGTGTGTCAGACAACAGAGCTCTTGACTTCCTGGGCCCAATGGTCAGTTGTGCCACACAACACTTCTGAATGCTTTGCAGCAAGAGTTGAGCGGATTTGGGCTGTAGTAAATCTTATGGGACTCACCTACAGGAATATGGGCATCTCCGGCTGTAGCGGCAGCAGTAAAATTGCCACTCCCGATCAAGCACAGATGGAAAATACTGGCTCTGGAATCCTGCCACCAGCCCATTATTGGAACAGGTCTGATACCTGTGAAAAACAAAACAGAAGAATAAGTAACGTCAGTTCCCCGATATCCTCAAGCACCTCCTGAAGCCCACGCTCTCGCCTATTGATGCACCGCTCGGCCAACAGACAGGAAACGGGAAATTGTAAAGACAAAGACATCAGAGATGGAAAAGTGGTATTTAGTCCAGCCCCCTAAACCAACACTGTTGGACTGTACCCTGACTGTTGGACACTGACCCATGATTTCTCCAATCTAGTTTTAGATAATGGAGGTACCTGGTGTCATGGATATTCCTTTAATGCCGTTCAAAATTCAGAGCTGGTGTTGCGTGAGTCTGGGCATCACCCATGATCCATTTGCTAACGCCATTCCCCTTGGTGACTGTAGCACCTCATGCTGCACCATAGAAATCAGTGACCTGATTCGAAGGTGACCCCTGTTACATTGGTAGAGTGGAGTAATAGGGCCTTAGGTGTAAACAAGACCCCTAATGGGAATTTTGCTGTTACTGACATCCCTGTGAGCAGGGTCAGACATTAACCAGTGTCATTGTTCAGGAAGTTTTCTACAGAAGCACCATGGCTGAAATCATGACTTCCTGAAGTCAATAGCAAAACTCTCATTGACTTTACTGGAACCTAAATTTCACCCCCACTCTCTGCTTCTGCAGTAGAGCAAGCACATTCTTTCCTAGAAGGAAAAGAATTGGGATTTGAGAGCTGAGACAGCAATGCATAAAAAATTGACTCACAAAAATACATTTTTGTCTGTGGTATGGCATTAACCTATGGAACTCATTGCTCCAGGCATTACTGAGAAACACTTTCACGTGCCTCCATCACAACGGTTCCCTGGGTTTTCTCCTTCCATTCCCGAGTGAGTGCTTCTTCCATGTTGCCCCTTTCACTTTTAGCAGCCTCACAGCTATACTCCCAAAGTCTGTCTACCCTAGAACAATTAGTACATTCATTCCAGCAACTGCTATCAATGGTGCATCTATGGAGAATCTATCTTAGCGCTCAGCTTGACAGGGCTGAGGATTTTTTTTTTACCAAGGTAGTTTGATAACAAAGACCATTATCGCTTACCCCGTTGCTCCCACAGGTGGAGCTGCATCGTTACGAGTACAGATAGGACTTCTCTGCTCCGGGACTTTCTGCTCCAGCAATATCCGTGGTCTGGCAGGGTCACTGATGTTGCCAGACCAGAGAATCCCGGTGACTGGGTACCGAGGCTGACCAGCAGTCCAGCGACAGAATGGCCGGCGGCTGGGTGCAGAGCTGGGGCTGGCAGCAGGGCAAGGAATGCAGTCGGGGCCGGCAACTGGGTCAGGGCCGCAGCTGGGACCATGACCGGAGCCAGAGCTGGGAGCATTGCTGGGGCCAGCAGCCAGGGTTGGGGCCAGGAGCATGGCCATGGTTGACAACCAGGGCCATTAGCATTGGCCAGGATTGCAGCTGCAAGGGAAGCCCAGCAGCCAGGAGGCTGCCGGCACCTCCTCCCCTAAGAAAACCTGGAGGCTAGCAGCAGGGGGCCAAAATTGACCTCCCTGGGTCTGACAAACTCCCTCATTCAGAACCAGCTAGGTCCCCAGGGTGCCAGACCAGGGAGGTCCAATCTGTCGTTGCTGAAATATGAGTTCCAATAGCTTCCATACAGACAAGACTCAAATGCCCTGCCTCTTCTCTTTCAAAATGCTGCTGTTAACTCACAAGCATGCTGAAAGCGATGAGCATGCCTGTGAATTTACTTTGTGCGGCATCGTTCAGCATAATTCCTGTTTACAGCAGGAGACTCCCTGGGGCACGGAATATATGAATTTTGTAGATCTATATCTAAAAACACTGTATGTGCTTACTGTACATTATTAAGTTATATTTTAAAAAAGAAAGTGGCACTAATATAGCAATTTACATCGCTAAGGCACTGAGCAAACACTTAACTAATTATCACATATGAGGCAAGGAAATGATATCAGCATTGCTAACCCAAAATATTTAAAAAACACAAATCAGGTGAAGATGGGCTTTAAAACATTCAATCAATGCTTCTTTTTCTTTTCCCTCTGGTATCTGATCATTTAGGTTTCTCGGGGGAGGGAGGGTCACATTTTCAAGCATTCCTCTGCAACCCTGTGGGCTAGAAACTGACTGATTAAAAGAAAAGTTGAGTTTCTCATGTAATCACCTGACTCCGGGAACTGGAGCTTTAACAGAAGCATCAAATATTGTGCAATGAAGTCCCAAGAGTTGATAACAATATTACAATATTATTTTGCATGGGGGGAAACTGGGGATTAAAAGACTTCAAGAGTTTAAGTTTGGATTTACAAAATGAAACTTTTGCTAAATTTACTGAAACAAACCCTGCTGCATATGCTGTTTGTGCTCTGTGGTCTGACTGCCAGCCCTTAGTTCATTAGCAAATAAATCAAAGTCCTTTTCATGGAATATACAGGCTCTCTAAATCACAGACATACCACCTCTGCTGCAGTGTGTCCCAGAAGCATTTGCACACAGAATCCAGAAGCAGATGAAGTGTTGATTGTAATGTACATCATTTGCTTCTTAGAACTGATTAGGAATAAACTGTTGTATTATTTCAATGGCACCTGATCCTGCAGCAATGAAGTCAAAGGGAGCTTTGTCATTAACTTCAATGAACATAGGCTTAAGTGTCTAGAACATAATCTTTGAGAGCCAAGAGGCTATATATGTAGTAGGGAACTAATCAATGTGGGTATGTCTACACTACCCCGCTAGTTCGAACTAGCGGGGTAATGTAGGCATACCGCAATTGCAAATGAAACCCGGGATTTGAATTTCCCGGGCTTCATTTGCATAAGCGGGGAGCCGCCATTTTAAAATCCCCGCTCGTTCGAACCCCGTGCCGCATGGCTACACGCGGCACGAACTAGGTAGTTCGAACTAGGCTTCCTGTTTGAACTACCGTTACTCCTCATTCCTGTAAATCTGGTCTATTCCAACTGGGAAGTGCTCAGCCATTTAACTTTAGTATTTTCTCAACCTCATTTTCTCCAATGGAACTATTAGTAGTATTTCATTTCAGAGGGGTAGCCATGTTAGTCTATTTCAACAAAAAGAATGAGGAGTCCTGTAAAGACTAACTTCTGTTATACTTCTGATATACTTCTGTTCAAAAGTTTCAGAGGGGTAGCCAAGTTAGTCTGTAACAGGAAAAACTGAATAGACTAGTAGCACCTTAAAGACTAACAAGACATGCAGATGGCATCATGAGCTTTCGTGGGTGCAACCCACTTCTTCAGATGACTGGAGTGCTAATATGCTTCTGTGTGCTGGAACAAACTTTGTCAGATGCATCCTGTGAAGTGGCAGATCCCCACTGAAATCCCATCTCCGCATCAGGTAGAGTGGAAACTTGAACCAGGGGTCTCTCACATCCCAGGTAAGTACCCAAATCATAGGCCAGAAGCTATCAGGGAGCCCTCCCCTTGACCACTTCTGTTTACAGAACAACTCAGCTTTCCTTGTACAGCAGCTGATACCCGAATACCATCAGCAGCCCGCTCTTCTGAGCCAGCTTAGAAAAGATGGACTCGCTCACCAGGAAGACGTCAGTCACAACAAACTAGCGCAGTAGGAAAAGCACCACATTCTCAGTCCCTGGCTCCACTTCCTATAGTACCTCAGACATTCAAGCAGGGAACAGGCCCGACCCAGTTTAGCAGGTGAGGTCGCAGCCTAGAATAATGGAACTGCTGCCTATGATGAGCAGATGAGCGGATTCTCTTCTATCAAGGACAGTATTTTCCCAGGAAGAAAAAAGACAGGCCTTAGTAACTTTGTTTTTCAAAAAAACTTTCTTTCCTGCAGTGGCACTTCACAAAGATCTATTCTTTTTAATATCCCAAGCAAGATTTCTTACAAGTGGAGCAGTAGGAAAGAGTTGTGTGTCCGCTGGTTTGGCTGATGGAGACCTTGTTTTACAGAAAGCCATTACCTCAGCGATGCGGCCCAACAACATGATTCTTTATCTGCCCACTAAGAACAAGAAGGGAAAGGTAAGCGCCAGAGGGAAAGCTGAGAGCATGAGAAGCACTGCAGCTCAGGCCAAGAGGGGCTCTCACGTTACTCAGCTGCACTGAGGTTATGCAACATCTTCCTGTCATCTGCTTCTGCCAGGGCTGCAGGAAACCCCACCATCCATTTCCTCTAAGGCCTTAGGAATCCTGTCACGCACTTCCCTGTGGCCATGGGCAACAAGGCTGTTCAGTTGGCCTGCTGCCACTAGCAACCCTGCTTCCCTCACGTGACCCACTTGTTTCTCACACAGCCTCGCTGCCCTTTGAGAAGGCAAGCTCCCCTTCCCCACAGCCTCACACTTTGTTCAGGGTAACGGGTGAGAACCATACACAGATCTAAGCAGCCTGGCTCCCGTTTCCATCTATCCAAATAACCGCACAGGATTCAATACAGTGGATCTGTGTAAAAATGCACCCTGCTGTCCTTTAAAATAAAGCTACAACTGTGAGGAAAACCAGCTTGCTTATGGCAGCTAGGGCAAATGGGAACGTTTGTAAAGGGCAGTTTAAAAGGCAGGCAGTCTGATTCCTGGGTTTGTGTAATCTAATGCTTCCCAAGAATCGGTCATAGAGTCTGCCCAAAAACAGTCCTCTGCGTGCGTGTGTGTGTGTGTGTGTGTGAGAGGGGGGGGAACTGGGGAATCTGTTCACTAAAACAGATTCTCAAAATCCTCAGAAATAGCGGCAACAAACTTACATTAAACTACACTTTTGTGAGAAAAGTTTGTACACTGTTCCTGAAAAATAAACTGAGTTTGCTGAGGATAGGCACAGCAATCAGTCTATGTAATATGAAGAGGGCCTGGGGGTTGAAGACTTCATCAAGGGTCTTCCCCTCCCAGGTTACAGTTGTTTGGTTGGCTATTTTAATCCCTGCCATTGGATGCAATTTAGTTCCTTTCATACATACGGTTGCTCTTCCTAATTTTTTTTTAAAATCATTTCTGCCAGAGAAGACACAGAAGTGGACAGAGAAGATGTGAACATCACCAGATGCAGAGAAAACACCCAAAACTTCCTTTCATTTGGGTGGAAAAATTTTAAACCAGAACTCCCAGGGCCTTCTCCATTGTAAAAGGAACAGGATGGACATTCATCACCCTTAGATTTCACATCCCTGTTCAAAACACATCACTGTATAGTGCCACAATGAAGACAAACAGGGTTTAACTTATTAATTATTAGAAACTGACACTGTCCCCCAGACTTCTCATTACTCCAATGCCTTGCCAGTGTCTACCAACCAGTCATTAAGGGCCAGACTCTGCTGCCCAAGCACTGAGTAATATTCTTGTTCCCAGACAGTCCCAGAGAAGCCAGGGGAGCCACTTATGAAGTAAGGGGCAGCATGAGTAAAGGTGTCAGAATCTTTCCCTTCAAAAATAGGCCACATTTCAGCAAAGCCCCTAAGCACATGCTTAAATTTAAACACATGCATAGATTTGAAGCTCTGAAGGGTCTATCTCAGTGGTTCTCAAACTTTTCGGCATCACGCCCCCTTTTTGATTTTTGAGAAACCTTCACACCCCCTCCCCCCCCAAAAAATAGCAGCAAAACTTGGGGTGGGATTGATGGGGTGTGTGGGGCTGGGTTGCCTCACGCCCCCCGTGGAAGTTCTTCATGCCCCCTGGTTTGGGAACCCATGGCCTATCAGATCATCTAGTCTGGCCCCTTGTATATCACAGGCTATAGAATTTCATCCTATTACTCCTGTACTGAGCTTATGTCCATCCCTATTCAGCAATATGCTTAGGCCAGTGATGGGCAACCAAGATTAGTGAGTGGGCCTCCTTCATCTCAGTGGGCCACAAGATTGAAATCCTAAGGTGGGCAACCTGCGGCCACTGGGGTTCCAACTGCGGCCTATGCACTGCGGCCTCTATGCCTCCTTCCCCTACACCTCTCATGCTCTGGGGCACCCGACCTTCCGCACTTACTTGTGCCTCCTCCCTGTCCCTCCCTCCCAGCACTCTTGGAGCCCCATAAATTGCCTGATTCACGCTCCATCCCCACTAATCTCCCTCCCAGAGCTTGAAGACAGCGAATCATCTGATTCACAGTGGGGCATTTCTAAGCCAGAAACATAGGGTATGTCTACACTTCATTTCTCTCACTCTCTCTCTCTCGCTCTCTCTCGGAATGCAAATGCAGACACCCAAAATTGCAAATGAAGCGGGGATTTAAATATCCTGCGTTTCATTTGCATAATCGCATTATGGCGCTATTGCGAAATAGCGCTATTTCGAGAGAGAAAACGGGGTTATTTCGAGATAAAACCCATCCCTCGAAATAAACCTTACTCCCTCATTTTCGAGGGAAGGGTTTTATCTCTAAATAACCCCATTTTTTCTCTCGCAATAGTGCCATAACGTGATCATGCAAATGAAGCACGGGATATTTAAATCCCGCTTCATTTGCAATTTCGGGTGTCTGCATTTGCATTCCTCTCTCTCGAGAGCGAGAGAAAGGAATGAAGTGTAGGCATACCGATAGTCAACATGGACTCTGAGTGCTACTACAATTAACCTATAATTTATTCTCATTAGTCAGTGAAGGCAAGGTAAGAAATAATAGGCATCAGATTCAGCAGGGAAAATATAGATTAATATTAGGAAGAACTTTGCAGCTTTATGTTTGTCAATAGAGCAGGTTGTCAATGGAAGCTGTGAAATCTCTGTTGTTGGTGATTCGCAAGGGGAGGCCAGACACCCATCTCTCAGGGCTGATGTAGGGATAATAAAAATCATCTTGCCACAATGTGAAATGGATTAGCTAATCCTGCAGAGATTGTTGCCAATTAAAATGAATCTAATTTGTCCCTTAGAAGCGGAACTGAACAATCAGTAGACCAAAAGGGACACAGAGATCACCAGAAAGAGACCCACTGTACTAAAGATTATTATTATTATTTGTGTTCCTACACAGTTCCTGAAAGAATGTATTTTTAGGTCAGGCACTCAAATACCAGGGTGAGGTGCATGGTAGAGAGCTGGAGAAGAGAGACAGATTGATAAATAGAAAGAAGACAGAAGCATTGGATTGTCAAATGCCCGAAGAAAGTCACATAGGAGCAGAAGTCCCCAGGACTTTCAGCAGTCATTTAGGTGTGTTTGAAAATCCCATTTGAATTACATAGGAAAAGAGAAAAGACACACTATACAGATAAGATAGAACAGACAGATAAAAGTGTTAGACAGGACACGTTAGTTAAGAGAGGCACTCCAAAACTGATAAAAAGGACAGAAAAGACAATTCAATAGAAATATCTAAGATATATAAATGATGGAGAGATAAGGTAGGTAAACACAGAAAAGGAGAGAGAGAGAGAGAGAGAGAGAGAGAGAGAGAGAGAGAGAGAGAGAGAGAGAGAGAGAGAGAGAGAGAGAGAGAAATATCTAAGACAGAAAACTAATAGGAAAAAAGAGAAGCAAGAGAGAAAAGAAAGATACAGAGGAGAAAGTGTGAGATACAAAATAGAAAGATCTAAGTGAAAAAAATAAGTCAAGGTTGATATTCAGAGGGTATAGCCAACCGAGGTACAAGAGCTCTGATGATGAATAATGGTTCTGATGGCACAAGAAAACATTTTGTATAGAATTGCACAATATCCTGTTTGTGAGAAATAACTTTACCAATTACTGTCAAGGATTGTTTGAGAGGAAAATAAGTTTCCCTTATTTTTAAACAATAGAAGGAACTCACTCAAAATTATTATGCAATAAATGCAATTTACATCAAAGTATTAAAAGGACTGGGTAATACAACATTATCATAACTATGTCAATCTCCTGCTTATTTTCCTATCTCTTTCTCCTTCCTATCCCCCCCTTTTTCTTTTCAGTCTTATTCCAAAGTGAGTCTAAACGATCAATATTTTTTCTTAGCAATTGCATCAGCCATAGGAACTTATCACAGGGTGAACAGAGGCACATGAATCATTCAAAGCACAATTCAAACTGCTTGAAAATCAAGGGTTCTGAATTTCATTTTGAATTTTTTGAAAATGTTTCTGTCTCATGCAAAACCTGCAAAGATTTTGGTCTTCGCTTAGTTTTTTAAGCCAAGCAATCTAAAATGTTTGAAATATTTCAACTGAATTACATGTACATTTCAACATGGGTTTTCCATTTCACGAAAATAACATAAGAAAATGAAAGTGTGGGGCCGTGATCAGCCGTTGATATTCCTATGAAATTTTGCCCCCTGCCACTCTCAAAATCTGATCACTTTTGCAGAGTGCTTCTCACAAGCACAATATTATATATGATGAACTAAAGCTGATCCTCTTAGGCTTTCCATAACATGTTCAATCATGATCATATAATTAATATTCACTATCATCATCATAGACTGGCATGCATGTTTGGCCCCTGTAATACTGATGTGAGTACTAAACAGTCCTATGCTGGGACCAAGCCAAAGTCTTCACCAACAGAAAGATACAGAGAATAAACAATGCCACATGGAAAAGGCACTTTTTTAATTATTAGGGTAGGAGATTGGTAGTCAGAAATTTGAGGTTCCATTCCTAGTTATGCCATTGACTGTTTCTTTAATCCAGGACAAGTTGCATTCACTCTCTGTGCCTCAGTTTCCCCTCATGTAAAATCAACAACACTGCCAAGCCGCCTCAGAGGTGAGGCTGTGAGGCTAAATCACTTAATGTCCACAAAATGAATTGGACTCCTCCAGTGGGAAAGTGCTCTAGAAGTATAAAGTAGGATCATTATCACATCATCAGTGAGCATCATTACTAATTACTGAGACAGTCATTTGTAATGGCTAAGCAGATAATTAATGTGCCCTTGCATAATTCGAACTCAGCTAATATGCACCTTCCAGCTCTGGGCATTGCAATTGCTCTTTCAAAAGGTAGTTTAACAGTATCCTACCATTCCGTTCCAGCTCTGTTGATCTCTTCCCACCAGCATTCTGTCGGTTCCCCAAGACTCTGGGGCGTAGACATGCATGCATAGTTCCACTGTCTGTCAGAGCCTTCCTTCTTGCTGAACGTGCTCCTTACTGCCGTTATCACCTGGCCATGGGGGCACTGGAAGTTGAAGCCCTGACGATACACATTGACCCACCCATCATTACCCCCATAGTCTCCATACTGGGGTTGATAGTAATAGTCGCCATACTGGCCCCAGGCCATCGTCACCAACGGCAAGAAGACACAGAGAAGAGCAAGGTCCATGTTGACTATGTTTCTGGCTTAGAAATGCCCCACTGGTTTGTTGTGCTGGCCCTTTTATATTGCCTCTAACATGTGGCTTCCAGATGTTTCATATCTAGAGCCAAGTGCAATGTGTCATTGTTTAACAAAAGTTCTCTGACTTAAAATATTGGCTGCAGACACTTTCAAGTACTTTTAAGGTGGAATTCTTCAAACACAGTAATTCTTGAGAGCATAGGAACTGAGTAAACCTTCCTATTGTAACCCTTCTACAATCCCTTACTGTAAAACTACTATCTATAAAGACTGTACATATGTATCACACATGGATAATACACGTGCTGCAGCAAACCGCCATGCAGTAGTTAAGGTTGCAAAACAGTTTCATTCAAAATTAAATCTCTTTTATAATGGACAGAACTTGATGATACAGTGAATTTTGGGTTGCAATTTACCATTCTTGGCACTTGCCCAAGTGTTTTTTTTTTTGTTGTTTTTTTTTGGTTGCTGTTGTTTTTAAACTTGAACCAAAACAGTTCTATTATTTTTGAGTGAGAAGACAGTGGGGGAAAATATACTTTTCCCATTATAAAAATATCTTTTAGACTTTTTGGAGTTCAAATGGCTGACTGTTGATTGTTCTGATCTATCATGGGAATAGTTCTCATTGAGGAGCAGAGCTCAAGCTGTTTCCAGAGGAAAGTGATTTTGCTGTTACTGAGTTAAGAGCATTTGAAAGCTACATATGCCACACATGAAGCAGATATTGTCACTGAAGTTATTAAGTGCACTCCTAGACCCTGATTCAGGAAACCATCCCTTTATAGGAAACCGCTGGACCACCTGTTTTACTTTAAGTCTGTGCTTAAGACTCCTAGGCTTTGTCTACACTACACGTTTTTGCCACAGAAAATATGCTAATGAGGGGCTCATTAGCATGAGTTGTGACTTCATTAGCATATTTTTTGCCATTTCTTTTTGTGCAAGGGGTTTTTGTGCAAAAAAGCAGTGTAGCCACTTCCATTTTGTGCAAACCCCCCTTTTTCCGCAAGATTCTTATGCCGCTCCGGAGCAGCCCCATCCCTCAGTTGCTGCTATCCCCAGAATTCACAATGAAGCAGACCTGCTAATGTGAGTGGGCTGGACATGCTGGAAAAGGCAACTACCTTACAGAGACCCAAGCTCCATGATGGCAGGGTGACTGCTCAGATGGTGCTCCTCCACAGGGCAGGAGTGCTCGTCAGGGAGCCCAAGCTCTGAGAAGTTCCCCGTGAATAGAATAAGAACATAAGAATCTTCTTCCTGCTTCCATCCTCGGGATCTTAGACCTTTTGCAGCAGTAGGGGACATGGATGGCCAGGGTCTTGGAAGAGCGGTGAAGAATCCTGGGGATAAAGAAGACAACGTGCCCCCTTGCGTCTATGCATTACAGTCATCTTTAACTACATGATCTCATCCTATTTCTCAAACAAAACAGTTTTACAATGGCACGTGATTGCACCCGCAGACACATGTGTTCAACATCTTGTAGGGCTGTGCACTACTCTGTATCTGCCTGACAGAAAAAAATAATCTATAGAAGTACATAGTACACCGCACGTATACAACATACCAAGCTCAACTCTCAGATGGTGAACACGGGTGAACATGAATGAAACACCACTGACTTCAGCAGAGTGAGGCTGAATTTCCCCACTTGAAGATACAGCCCAGGACATACATCACAGAACAGCAGCAAAAAAGTACACCTCTGAGGGTGGGACTTATTTCAATGTATGAATGGGGGGAAGAGGGGAGTTATGAATGAATCTTGCTATGAATACACTATCAAATACACTAGTTTGGAAAAAAGAAGATTAAGGGGGGACATGATAGCGGTTTTCAAATATCTAAAAGGGTGTCACAAGGAGGAAGGAGAAAATTTGTTCCTCTTGGTTTCTGAGGACAGGACAAGGAGTAATGGGCTTAAAGTGCAGCAGGGGAGGTTTAGATTGGACATTAGGAAAAAATTCCTAACCGTCAGGGTGGTCAAATATTGGAATAAATTGCCAAGGGAGGTGGTGGAATCTCCCTCTCTGGAGATATTTAAGAACAGGTTAGATAGACATCTGTCAGGGATGGTGTAGATGGAGCTTGGTCCTGCCTTGAGGGCGGGGGGCTGGACTCGATGACCTCTTGAGGTCCCTTCCAGTCCTATTATTCTATGATTCTATGATTCTATGAAATCAGGAAGCCATCATTAGATGTTTTCCCTGGAGTAAACCTGTGATCTAACTCATTCCTAATGTTAGCTTTCCTTATGCAATCAACTCAAAGTCCAGTCTTACCTGCTTCCCAGCTACCAACAGCATCCTCCAGGTGGCGGTCAGGGGAGTGTCCACAAGTGGACAGCACCAAGTAGGGTATGTCTACACTACAAAGTTAATTCGAACTAACAGACGTTAGTTCGAATTAACTTTGATAGGCACTACACTAGCGATCCACTAGTTCGAACTTAATTCGAACTAGCGGAGCGCTTAATTTGAACTAGGTAAACCTCATTTTACGAGAACTAACGCCTAGTTCAAATTAACTAGTTTGAATTAAGGGCTGTGTAGCCACTAAATTCGAACTAGTGGGAGGCTAGTCCTCCCCAGCTTGCCCTGGTGGCCACTCTGGCCAACACCAGGGAAACTCGTCTTCCCCCCTCCCGGCCCCGGAGCCCTTAAAGGGCCACGGGCTGGCTACAGTGTTTGTGCCAGTTGCAAGCCTGCCAGCACCCAGCCAGCAGACCCTGCACCTGCCACAACATGAGCTAGCCACTCGATGCCACCCAGCCCTCCCCCTCTTCCCGGGACCAGCCTGGCGGCTCCCAGGAGCCTGCCCGGGGCCGCAAAAGGCGGGAGCCCGCTTGGTCAGGTGCGGAGATTGTGGACCTCATCGAGGTTTGGGGGGAAGCCTCCAATGTTCACGATCTCCGCACTAGCCACGGAACGCGGCCATGTACAGCCGCATGGTTACCAGCCTGGCTGCCAGAGGCCACCAGCGGACCCGGGAGCTGGTCCGCTGTAAAATCAAGGACCTGCGGCAGTCCTACTCCCGGGCCTGCCCTCTAGGGGCCGACCCGGAGGCCTGCGCCCACTTTCAGGCCCTGGACCGCATCCTGGGTGCTCACGCTGTCCATGCCCCCCAGGTGGTCATCGACCCCAGGGCAGAGGGACACGTCCTGGACACCAAGGAGGAGGAGCCGGAGGACGCCGAGAGCCAGGAGCCTGCCCAGGACCCAGGACCCCTGAGGAACCCCACAGACCACATCACCTGTGTCGTCCGAGGCCGGGGCTCCACATGTGAGTACCATCATGCTCCCCTTATGTGTATGGGGGGGTGGGGAGGAGAGGGAGCCCAGGGACCATGCGCCTGGGCCTTGCCCACCATGGAGCAGCAGCTGGGTGTCATGCAGGGGCCTTGGCCTTGCAGAGGGGGGCTGGGTTTCACCCACCTTGTCCCCAGGGAGAATTGACCGCTGCTCTTATTTCACCACAGCCGCAGCACCTGGGACTGCAGGGTGCACCACCCCGCCTGCAACAGCCACCAGCGCCCGGGCCAGCAGGCGTGCCAGGAACCAGGAGATCAGCGACATGTGAAAAATATAACGGGCATTAATCAAACCCATAATGAAGCCACGTGTTGAAAAGTCCCTTGCTCAAGGCCAGATTAGTAATGAAAATGAGATTCTGAAATGTGAAAAAGAAGCCAAATATATCCGCAGGACCCCCAGAAACCTGGATAGGCCAGCAAATGGTAAAAACTAGTGGGTGCCCAGAAAAGAAAAGAAAAGAAAAGAAAAGAAAAGAAAAGAAAAGAAAAGAAAAGAAAAGAAAAGAAAAGAAAAGAAAAGAAAAGAAAAGAAAAGGAGCAGGGTCTAGAGGGGAGAATGGAGCCATGAAAGATCTGGAAATACAATTCCCATGAGGCACTACAGCCGTTCAAGCAGATGCACAGATTAACGTCAACCCAAAACAATATGTTTCAGAATTTCCAAATAAATTTTTTATGAACTCTTTGTTCAATAGAGAGTTTTGGTATTTTACATTTTCATGGTGATTTGGGGATGAAAACAAATGTTGAAGTATCAGAATTTCTCTTGGGAGGGAAATTCCGTTTCTCTGTCAGCTGTAGGATGAGAACCCTTGTGATGGGTTATAAAGCAAAGCCTACATGTGTGAACTTTCCTTCTGAGTAACACCGAAGTTCACTCAGCTCTGAAGTTCACAGCTGCCTGGTTCATAGGGTGAAACTTAGGCTGTGTGTACACCTGGCTTTTTTCCTCGAGGCGTTCCACTACCGCTGTGATGAAGGCAGTTCTGTTAGCGGCAGCAGCACTGAGAGTTGCTAACATATAGGGCACATCTATACTTAAATATTGTCACTTTAGAGGTCAATCTTCAGGCATTTGATTTAGCGGGTCTAGTATAGACCCATAAATCGAATGCTTAGGGCAGCCCCTGCCAGCATCCAATACTCGTCCTTCTGCGAGGAATAAGGGAAGCCAACAGAAGCGTGTGCTCCCATCAGCCTTCCACCAGGTGAACACTGCCAAGGTTTGAAAATCACCCTGATATCTAACCCTGCTCAAAGCAGTCTAGATGACACAGTGGTTAAAAGAACCAGTGTTTAAAGATCTTGAAACAGGCTCTAGCAGAGCTGAAGTTCAGGCAACTTGACTGACCAAATGACATGATGTGGCCAGCATTATCAGACAAATCTGAGTTCTTTCATTGAGTTCAGCTGGAGTTTCCTTGGGAGAAAAATCTCAGGACCTGGCTCTTTCTGAAATACCTTGTCCTGTAATTTGGCTTTGGAAAAGTCAGTTGCCTGCCTTGCGGTTTGTCACCCTCACACTCTTACACATAAAGCAGCAAAGCAGAAAACAGTATGGTAGGAGACAGAAGAATCTAAAACCTCCCTGTTGTAAAACCTGCCTTACTGTAAACACTCAACAACTCGTAACACTTTTTATCAGTATTTAAAAATGTTGCCGCTTAATCCATCTAAACCACATACCATCTTTCACAGTTGTACTATCTGGCAACTACAATAACACTCCTGTCTGTAAAATGCATTGTTTTGAATCACTGCTTTAAAATACTATAGGATATTTTTAGTGTGTAGAATCACTGCTATGGATCCAGTACTACTTTTTCTAAGGAACATGACTTATGTTTTTTTTTCCAGCAAAGAGTTGGGTGGATATAAGAGCTTTATTTACAGCTTGGTGAACATAAAAAGGATGAGAGAGCAGTAACAGGACTATCAGAAATGCAAACTTGTTCAATTAGGGCCTGATTCTGCAAACCATTACTCATGGGAGTAGCTCCATGTGAGGGTGTGTCTAGACTACATGGCTCCATCAATGGAGCCATGTAAAGTAGTTTACCCGACATAGTCAATGAAGCGGGGATTTAAATAATCCCCGCTTCATTAAAGTAAAAATGGCCACCATGCTGTGCCAACAATCAGCTGATCCGGCACAGCGCGGCAGTCTAGACGCAGATCGGTCGACAAGGGAAGCCTTTGTCAACTGCTCCTGTAAACCCCGTCAATGGAGCCATGTAGTCTAGACACACCCTGAGGGATCAATAGCTAAATATTCTAATTGGAGTTACCAAACAATTCAGTTTAAACATAACACTGGGATAGTTTTGATTAAAGAATAACACCAGATTTAACTACAAAGAGAGAGATTCTAAGTGGTTCAAGTATAAGGCATTAAAGTCAGAAATGATTACAAGAGAAATGAAGATAAAATGTGTTCTAGTAATGAAAACTTAACAAACTAGACTTGGTTCAAGGTGAAAATCCTGCAACACTGCTGACCAAATTTTCAAGTCAGGATCTTTCCCAAAGACCCAAGGCTAGTCCCTTTGGGTATGTCTTCACTGCAGCGTTTTTCTGGGATACCTCTGGTATCCCAGAAAAACTCTGCCACGTCCAGGGAACGCATCTGCTCTTCTTAATTTTTTTCGGAAGAGCAGACGTGCTTTTTTGGCAACCTTATAAACCTTGTTTTATGATGAAGAAGGGATGTTCTGAAAAAGGGTTTTTTTCCAACATTTGGCCCAGTGTAGATGGGCCAAATGTCAGAAAAGACTCTTCCAAAAGCAATTTGCATAGCTTTTTCTGGAAGAGCAATGCAGTGTAAACTTGGCCTGTGTCATCTTAGATGAGAGAGAAAGAGAAAGAGAGATTTGATGTCATAGAATCATAGAACCATAGAACTGGAAGAGACCTCAGAAGGTCATCAAGTCCAGCCCCCTGCTCTAGGCAGGACCAATTCCAACTAAATCAACCCGGCCAGGGCTTTGTCAAGCCGAGACTTAAACACCTCTAGGGATGGAGACTCCACTACTTCCTTAGGTAACCCATTCCAGTGCTTCACTACCCTCCTAGTGAAATAGTTTTTCCTAATATCCAACCTGGACCTCTCCCACCACAACTTGAGACCATTGCTCCTTGTTCTGCCATCTGTCACTACTGAGAACAGCCTCTCTCCATCCTCTTTGGAACCTCCCTTCAGGAAGTTGAAGGCTGCTATCAAATCCCCCCTCACTCTTCGCTTCTGCAGACTAAACAGACCCAAGTCCCTCAGCCTCTCCTCATAAATCATATGCTCCAGCCCCCTAATCATTTTGGTTGCCCTCCGCTGGACCCTCTCCAATGCGTCCACATCCTTTTTGTAGTGGGTGGCCCAGAACTGGACACAATACTCCAGATGTGGCCTCACCAAAGCTGAATAAAGGGGAATAATGACATCTCTGGATCTGCTGGCAATGCTCCTCTTAATGCAACCTAATATGCCATTAGCCTTCTTGGCTACAAGGGCACACTGTTGACTCATATCCAGCTTCTCATCCACTGTAACCCCCAGATCCCTTTCTGCAGAACTACTACTTAACTGGTTGGTCCCCAGTTTGTAACTATGCCTGGGATTCTTCCGTCCCAAGTGCAGGACTCTACACTTGTCCTTGTTGAACCTCATCAGATTTCTTGTGGCCCAATCCTCCAATTTGTCTAAGTCATTCTGGACCCTATCTCTGCCCTTAAGCATATCTACCTCTCCCCCCAGCTTAGTGTCATCCGCAAATTTGCTGAGGGTGCAATCCATCCCCTCATCTAGGTCATTAATAAAGATATTGAACAAAACCGGTCCTAGAACCAAACCTTGGGGCACTCCGCTAGAAACCGACCGCCATCCTGACATCGAGCCATTGATCACTACCCGCTGGGCCCGGTCTTCTAGCCAGCTTTCTATCCATCTTACCGTCCATTTATCTAATCCACATTCCCTTAACTTGCTGGCAAGAATATTGTGGGAGACCGTATCAAAAGCCTTGCTAAAGTCGAAGTATATAACATCCACTCACTTTCCCATGTCCACCGAGCCAGTTACCTCATCATAGAAGCTAATCAGATTGGTCAGGCATGACTTGCCCTTTGTGAATCCATGCTGACTATTCCTAATCACTTTCCTCTCATCCAAGTGCCTCAAAATGGATTCCTTAAGGATCCCTTCCATGATTTTTCCAGGAACCGAGGTAAGACTGACCGGCCTATAGTTCCCTGGATCGTCCTTCTTCCCTTTTTTGAAGATGGGCACTACATTTGCCTTTTTCCAATCATCCGGGATTTCTCCCGATCTCCACGACTTTTCAAAGATAATAGCCAAAGGCTCCTCAATGGCATTTGCCAAATCCCTCAGTACCCGCGGATGCACTAAGTCCGGACCCATGGATTTATGTATGTTTAGCTTTTCTAAATAGTTCCTAACCTGTTCTTTATCCAAGAAGGGCTGTCCATCTTCATCCCATCTTGCGTCACTTAGGTCTGAAGTCCAGGAGCCGACCTTGTCCGTGAATACAGAGGCAAAGAAAGCATTGAGTACTTCAGCTTTCCCCACATCATCTGTCACTAGGTTACCTCCTTCATCCAGTAGGGGCCGCACACCCTCTCTGATCACCTTCTTCTTGTTAACATGCCTGTAGAAACCTTTCTTGTTATCCTTCACATCCTTAGCCAGTCTCAATTCCATTTGCACTTTCGCCTTCCTGATAACCCCGCGGCATTCTCGAGCTATACATTTAAACTCCTCCCTGGTCATTTGTCCAAGTTTCCACTTTTTGTAAGCTTCCTTTTTGTGTTTAAGTTCACCAAGGATTTCCCCTGTAAGCCAATCCGATCTCCTACCATGTTTTCCTCTCTTGCTACGCGTCGGGATGGTTTCTTTCTGTGCCTTCAATAAGGCTTCTTTAAAATACTGCCAGCTGTCCTGGACTCCTTTCCCCTTCATGTTAGCATCCCAGGGGATTCTGCCCATCAGATCTCTGAGGGAGTCAAAATCTGCTTTTTTGAAGTCCAAGGTGTGTATTTTACTACTCTCTTTTCTTCCTTTGGTCAGGATCCTGAAATCTACCATCTCATGATCACTGCTTCCCAGGTTGTCACCCACCTCTACTTTGCCTATTAGTTCCTCCCTGTTTGTGAGCAGAAGGTCAAGCTGCGCATGGCCCCTGGTAGGATCCTTCAGCACTTGTGTCAAGAAGTTATCCCCAACATTCTCCAAAAACTTCCTGGATTGCCTGTGTACTGCCGTATTGGTTTCCCAACAGATGTCAGGGTGATTAAAGTCCCCCACGAGAACCAGGGCCTGCAATCTGGAAGCTTTGCTCAGTTGTCCGAAGAAAGCCTCATCTACCTCATCCACCTGATTCGGTGGCCTGTAGCAGACACCAACCATAACATCACTGCTGTTGTTTGCTCCTTTAAACCTAACCCCTAGACTTTCAACAGGTTTTTCTCCCTCTTTATACTGGAGTTCAGAGCAATCGTAGTGCTCTCTTACATATAGTGCAACTCCTCCTTCTTTTCTCCCCTGCCTGTTCTTCCTGAACAGTCTATACCCTTCCATGACAGTGCTCCAGTCATGCGAGTCATCCCACATGTCTCTTTTATCCCAATTAAATCATATTTCTTGGACTGGGCCAGGGCCTCCAGTTCTTCCTGTTTGTTGCCCAGGCTTCTCGCATTAGTGTACAAACACTTCAGGTAACCAGTTGATTGCCCTATCTTCTCCATTCGAAACAGGGGTCCTCCTTTCTTGCTCCTTCCTCTCTGCATTTCTTCCCGGTATCCGACTTTCCCACTCCCCTCAGGGTTTTGGTCACCGTCCCCCGATGAACCTAGTTTAAAGCCCTCCTCACTAGGTTTGCAAGCCTGCCCGCGAAGATGCTCCTTCCTCCCTTCGTTAGGTGGATCCCATCTCTTCCTAACAATCCTTGTGCCCGGAACAGAGTCCCATGGTCGAAGAAACCAAAGCCCTCTCTGCGACACCACCAGCGCAACCACGCATTTACGTCCTCAATTCAACGATCCCTGCCCAGTCCTTTCCCTTCAACAAGGAGGATGGACGAGAACACCACTTGTGCTCTGAATTCTTGGATCCTTCTTCCCAGCGCTACATAACCGCAGTAACCCGCTCAAGGTCATTCTTGGCCGTATCATTAGTTCCCACGTGGAGAAACAGGAAGGGGTAGCGATTTTAAGGTTTGATCAGCTTGGTAAGCCTCTCAGTGACATCCTGAATGCGAGCTCCCGGTAAGCAGCACACCTCTCAAGATTCCATGTCCGGACGGCAGAGGGATGGCTCAGTCCCTATTAGGAGGGAGTCCCCAACCACCACCACCCGTCGTTTTCTTTTAGGGGTGGTGGCCGTGGAACCCCCATCCCTAGGACTACGCATCCCATGCCTTCCAGTAGATGGTGTTCCCTTCTGGTTTCTTCCTTGTGAGGTCCCTTCCAGAGCTTTCAGCACTGCAGAGCCTGTGGAGAGAGCTTGAAAGCGATTACTTACCTCTATAGCATTGGGGGATTCCCGTGTTGGCCTTTTTCCCCTTCTAGAAGTTACATGCTGCCAGTTCTCTTCTTGGTCGCGTACTGCCCTCTCTGGCTCCTCTGCCTGCCGTGCTTGAAGGATTAAATGCTGCCTTCTATCGAGGAAGTCTTCATCCTCTCTGATCGAGCGTAGGGTCGACACTTGTGTTTTTGTCCCTCGCTTTGCAGTGGATTCTTCTGAGAATTTACCCTCAAAGTAAAGTTTATTCAAATAGTATTGGCTGGAGTCTGGGACTGAAGGTGTTCCCATGCTCTTTCCTCTTTTCTGTGTTCACTGAAATGCCTGGTCTCCCTCTTGCTGTCTCAAGGTCTACTACTTACTTGTAAACTGTAGTAAACACATAATCCTTTGTCCTGCTTACCCACTCCTGCCTAACTGGGGGCTTGAATACATGGTGCCAGCATCACAGAGGGGACATTCCTAACTTTACATATAATGTTGCCACACATACCTCACCCTCAGATTATTCACCAGCAAGCTGTAAGTTTTCAAATGATACTTTAAAAGGCATATTTTGTACAAAGACTACTGAAATAATGTACTGTATAGGGTGTGAAGAGAGGGGTGCATTCAGCCACAGTCATCTCTTCTGTAAGATGACCAGAGCCAATCTTTTTATTCAGCACTTAAATCCTCTTCAAGACCCATTTGGAGGGTATAAATGGGACACAGCCATGGGAGCAGCATAGAAGAGAATTTTACTCCATGTGAATCAGGACTATTCCCATGAGTAAAGTTTTGAATGTCGTTCTGGTGAAGATAGCCAAACTGATAACACTGGAGACTGAAGTCCCCTGATCAAGCCACTGGTGAGGCAAACTCTCACCTCCCCTTCTCTCCCCAACCCCCACGCTATTCCTTTCCAATCTACTGCAGCCATGACATAGCCTCTCAGAGTGATGGGATCAATCTGTTTTCTTGGTCAGTTACTCACTGCAGTAAGGTCACACATTTTGGACATTTTCCCCACATGTAATTGTTGTGTGCTGTCTCGGGACAATTTGTTGGGTCTGATGGAGCAGAGATTTTTCGCATGAGTCAGGAACTGCTGTCAGGTGACCTGGGAGTTCTAACTGGAACCTGATTGCCGACTGCGCTTTCCTGGCCGCTTGTATCCATGACGTTTTTACAAGGTTCTAGGACTGCCACTTCTCATAACAGTGTGAGGATTTAAGGAGCATTGCTGTTTCTGGGAGATGAGACTGTAAAGGCCTCAGTAACGAGGAGACAGACAAAGCTGCTAGCCAGCCATCTTCCAAAAGGAACGTGTACGTCTCACCTCATACACATCATTGTCAGATTTTAGCTGGGCCTCATTACCTGGTGTTAGATTATATTAAGGGCTTTGCTCAGCAAAATGGATTGGAGACATTTGTCAGGGCTTCATCATCTTAATAACAGAGCACTGGTCTCATGCCTTTCACCTGAAGCAGGGGGGCTGATGGAATTGCCCGCTAGACAAGGTGGGGAGATAGTTTTATATTCCAGGAAGGTGCGGGGCCTTAGGCAGAAGGGGTGGGACTGGGGGTTGGCCTTCACCCACCAGCTCTTCAGCACCACCCAGAACTTGCCACCCGAGGCTCTGGCAGCAACTTAAAGGACCTGGGACTCCAGCAGCCGCCAGTGCCATAGTAGGAACGGTCACAGTCAGATGCCCTGGCCTTCTCTGAATCACTGTGTTCCAAGGTAACTGCCTCCTTTGCCTGCTGGCAGCAGACCTGACTTGAAGCTCTCAGACCATTTTGATCAAGGCTCACATTTTCACTGGGAGGTAAGGAAGTATTGTGATCCTTGTTGTACAGACTAGAAGAGGGTGAAGCACCCAGCGTCACACATTAAGGCTACGTGTACATGGCAAGCACTTATAGCAGCACAACTGCAGCGCAGCAACTACCCATCTGTCGTGCCGTAGCATAGACATTTACCACGGCAATGGAAGGGGCTGAAGCATCACTATTGTAAATCCACCCCTTCCCTCGACCTAGCTGAGTCTACAGAGTATGTCTAAGCTGCAAAGAAAGGAATGTGCTTAACTCGGGTTAGCTAACTAAGGCCGTATCTGCAATGCAGACCTTAGAGCAACACAGCTGTACTGTGGCAGCTGCCTCAGTGTAAGGTCTCCCACATAGCCATTGCATGCTGATGGGAGGGAGCTTCGGGGAGCTATGTTGATGGGAGAGCATCTCCCACCTAACATAGCACTGAGTAGTCCTGTAGCCCCTTAGGGTTTGTCTAGGCTACAGGGTTTTGTCAACAAAAGTGGCCTTTTGTCGACAAAACTATATCTGCGTCTACACTTTTGCCGAGTTCTGTCGACATAATGTCGACAGAACTCAGCAGTTTTGTCGATGGTGGTAAACCTCATTCTATGAGGAATAACGCCTTTTGTCGAGAGAGTTCTATCGACAGAAGGCGTTATTGCATCTACACTGTCCTTTGTGTCTACACTCTCATGTCAACAAAGCGGCTTGCTTTGTTGACAGAACTGGATGTAGTCTAGACGCTCTTTGTCGACAGAAGCTTTGTCGACAGAATCTGTCAACAAAGCCTCTGTCAACAAAAGCCTGTAGTCTAGATGTACCCTTAGGGTATGTCTACACTACCACCCTAGTTCGAACTAGGGTGGTAGTGTAGACATACCCTTAGAGACTAACAAAAATATATAGACAGTATCATGAGCTTTCTTGGGCACAACCCACTTCTTCAGATGAGCAGTTGTTTTTTAAAGTTACAGACTAACACAGCTACCCCTCTGGGGGATGTCTACACTACAGAGAAGATCAAAAGGTGCCACTGTTGATCTTCCAGGGTTCAAATTAGCAGGTCTATTTAAGACAGCTAATTCAAACTGAGAGGGGCACTCTCAGTTCACACCCCCGACCGACAAAAGTTTTACTGACAAAGGTGCTAGTGTAGGCAAAGCTTCAGATGATTAAAATAGCAGAGAAGACACAAAACATGGAAAAAGAAGCTACATGATTCACTGAGGCCGGATCTCCACATACAATGAGATCGGCCGAGCTACATTGCTCAGTATTGTGGGAAAATGTCATGGCCTTTGAGAAGCAGATAGGTCAACCTAATCCCCACTGTAGCCATAGCTAGGTTGACAGAGGAATTCTGCCATTGGCCTAGGTTAGGGTTGCTGACAGCCACACCAGACTCAGGCAGGGTGGGAGCGTGGGTCTGCACTCTTGGAAGGGACATAGCCTTAGGTGAAAGAAGCAGGGCAGGGCCAGAGCAACCAGCTCTCAGTGCCACCCAAAGTATGTCACACTATCCTCCTCCCCAACAGCCTTAGAGCCAGCTGGAGCATGCCATGTGGTAGCAATTTAAAGAGCCCAGGGTTCCTGGCTCCGCTGACAGTAGCAGTGGAGGTGGCCGGGAGCCCTGAGCCCTTTGGAATCACTGGTCCACGGGGCAACTGCCCTGTTTCTCCCCACCTCCCTCCGTGTTGGTAGGCCTGGCCTAGCTACCAACCCTTGCAGAGGTGCGTTACCTACTTCAATGAAAAACACCTTCCATCAATGCAGGAAGGCATCTAAGCTCTGGCACTACACGGGCACAGCTGCAATACTCTAGCTATGCAGCTGTCATCACAGCAGTGGAGATGTGCCCCAAGCTTTACTTGCTCAGCTCCAGTGGCCATGAAGCAGTTAGATTATCCCACTCTGAGCCATGCCAGGCCTGGCTGTAATGGCAATGAACTCTTTTGTCTGAGCAGCAGCATGAGGGACCCCAAGGAAGACTCTCTGCATTCCGGTAGCACCTGGCATTCATATCCGGCTAAACCTGCATCTAACTCAGAAGACTGTTGCAATGACAGTGAATCTGCCAGAGTTACGATAATGAAGAAAGGTCAATTGGATTGAGTGAGAAAGCAGAGGCGTGAGACAGCTGCCTGGTTTGAAGCCTGGAGCAAGCTTGTGAAAAGAGCCAACCAGAGACTCCTGGTGTAGGGAGAGAACCTTCAAGCAGCTGGTTCCTTGTAAGAGAGCAGAAGCAGTTCTGGGAGAAGTGCTGACTCTGGGAAGTCTGCAAAGGAGCACTGAGCAGGGCAGACACAAGCCGAACTGCCGAGTGGGTCACCTGTTCTGCAATAAGAACTGATTAGAAGACTGCGGCTTTGTCTATACTGCTGGCTTTTGCTGGCAGAGAGTATGCAAATAAAGCACTGATTAGCATTTCGCCGTGCTTCATTTGCATAATCTATTCAAGCCGTTTTTGTGCAAGGGGTTTTATGTCCTCCCAGGGGATGCATAAAGATCTTGCGCAAAAGGGGGCTTTGGCGCAAAAAGGAAATGTCCACACTGCTTGTTTTTGCGCATAAACCCCTGGCACAAAAACAGTTTGAATAGATTATGCAAATGAAGTGTGACAAAATGCTAATCAGCACTTCATTTGCATACTCTGTGCAGGCAAAAGCCGGCAGCGTAGACACAGCCTCTGTGAAGAAGCCCTTTTGCTCACCCAGGCTCTTGAGGTAAAAGCCAGGCCCTGGGACACCCACAGCCTCATCGGCACCTTCCTCCTCCTCGCCCAACCCTTGCTTTCTGCTCTCCCCCTTCCTCACATCCCACGCTCCTCAAACTCACGCCATCCCACACTCGGCCACGGGAGCCCTTGCCGTTCCAAGCCCTTCCTCAGGGCTACAGATCCTCAGGCCCGCACGGCCTTTCCTTCCGCGCCCAGTCCAAGCACAGCGCTTTCCGGGAGGGAAGGAGCTGCTCACGGACTCTGGCAACAGCCAGAAGGCCCCTGGCTCTCCTTCCCGAGGATCTACTCCACTCCCTGTCCCTTCCCACGCCCGAGACAGGGACAGCTGCTGGCTCGCCGTGCACACCGGGGCCAGCAGGCCGAGCCGGGGCCCGCCGCACTCAAGATCCGTCGCCAAAAAAGCCCTTGCCGTGACTCGGAGTCGAGCCGAGGCTGCCGCGGCCACAGCACAGAGTAGTAACCGGCGTACCATCACGGCCCTCGCCTGTGCACCCCCCGGCAGCTGAGCGAGAGAGCCTCAGCTCTGCGCTCACACAAAGGCCGCCTCCCTCACTCAGCCCGGGGAAGAGTTCGCAGGCCTTCCCGTGACGCTCCCCCTCAACATCATTCTCAAAGGAAAAAGGAGCGGAGGCCGGCCTGCTGCCGCTCCGCGTTTCTCTCTCCCTCGCCACCCCCTTCGGCTGGGCCGTTGTCCTCATGCCCTCGGCCAGAGTCTTTCCCTCTGCCACGTGCGCTTGACAACAGGCATGTCTTGCAGCTGGGCCCAGTGGCAGAAAGCGCTATAGAGGCTTTTCTTAGGGTAAGCTGGTGGGGGTAGCCTTGCAGGGTCATTGTCCGTAGAGTTGAAAAATCAATCCTGTAGGGCAGGAATGCAGGTCACTATGGGGTGAGGGGGCAATCAAAGGTGTGAAACCTGCTGGCTAGGTAGGTAGCCTTTCTTTCTCTCCATGCAAGAGGTTGTCAACCTTCTAATCTGGGAATTGAATCCTAGTCTCCTCCATAACAGGCAGGGATATTCATCACTTTACAGGATATTCACCACTAATGAGGAAAGGTCTATTTCTGCACCACCACCCCCTCAGAGAGACCAGTGTACACCACACCATCAGCTAGATCCACCGATCTAGGTCACTGGGCGACATCCAAAGAAAGCCAGGATATTCTGCAAAAAGTGCTGGTGATTCAATGGAGGGCAGGGACTTCCCTCTGAGAGTATGTCTACGCTTTGTGCTGGGGGTGGAATTCCTAGCTCAAGGAGACACACCTTTATTTGCCTGACAGAGTGTAACTCTGTTGGCACAAGTACTGTCCAAGCATCCTGGATGGGTGCAGACCCAGGTGGCTAGACCCTGAGGCCACCAAAACGATGCTCTATTTTTAGCACACTAACTAAATCAGAGCTAGTGCTGGGATTTCTCTTTGAATGCTGGGCATCTCTGGGGTCCTGGGCAAATCATCAAACTGAAGAGCCTTAAGCTCTTAAGCTTCTCAAGGAAGCATGATTAGAAGGATGGTGAGCAGGGGTCTTGCCTTTTTTCTAGAATTAGCCTTTCATTTCAAAATTTTCACACCGCTCTCCCTAGCATCTCCTGTGAGCTACAGCTCATAAGAATCAAAGTATCACTGCAAAATGCTGGGGGGGGGGGGGGTATTAATTCGGAACAAATCCCTCTTAATGACTCTGCACAGAGCCACAGGGGTAAATTGGAGGTCAGGGCTGGCATGCTCTTTGAAGTTTAATAGCAACGGTAGTTGTAATTCTCAGACCAGGCCTGGGAACGAAACTGAGTCAAAACCGAGTTCCACGGAGTGCTGTAGAGGGAAACATGAGCTTGTAAATAAGAGGCTCAGTTTTAGAAAATATTCCAAGCGCTCTCCTAGCAGCCTTTTGGGCCCAGTGCAAAGTGCATGCTGAGTGAGTGAATTGTGCTTCTCTTCTTACCACACCCAATTTGTGCTCAGTTTGCATTGGCAGAAATGATGGACTGCAGTGGGCCAGGCCCCAAACCTCTTGCCATCACTGTGATGAATAGTTAAATCTCCCTGTTATACTGACATACAGCAATGGTAGCAAGTACTGCAGTTTCTCACGTCCATCTTATCCGCCTTCTGCCAGTGGTGCACGTCCTCCTCTGAAGCGAATGCACTGACTTACGCGGGGCATTGTGGGGGGCTGATTCCTGAGGCCCCATCACTGGGACTGACTGCTGGAGCCCCATTGCCCTGCCCCCCATGTGGGACTGACAGCCCGAGTCATGGTAGCAGCCGGGCTCCAGCTGTGAGCCCAGTGCAGGGCTGACAGCCAACAGGCGATGCAAGTAACGCAGTGTCGGCACAGACACTTCCTTGCACTAATTGCATCAACCCAAGCAGTACGCCTCTCGCAGGGGGAGTTATTACGCTGCTGTAGTAGGTGACTTACATCAGCGGGAGCACCATTGTAGTGTAAACAGAGTTAGGGTGATGTAAGCTGCCTTGCATTGACGTAACTCTGTAGTGTAAAGCAGGCTCAAGACTACCTCGAATTCTGTAGCCCACATTATACAAAAAGTCAGGGCGGGTCTACACTTAACACGCTGCATCGGTCCAGCTGCACGGCTACCGCGCTTTAATGAAGATGCTCTACCCCAGTGGGAGACCTCTCCTGTCGGTATAAGTAATCGACCTCCCCAAGAGAAGGTAGCTATGTCAGTGGGAATAACTGGCGCTCAGGGGTCTGAGCAAGTTATACCAAAGAAATTCTGTAGTGTTGACCTGCCCTCAGACTAGATGTTCTCCAGTCCCTTCTGCCCTTAAAAATCTATGACTCTATCAATTAAAATTGACAAGAAATGCAGTAAAACCCCTCCCCTGGCCACCTGTTCTCTCACGTCCATTCTAGTCAGCTGCACTTTTTCTCTCTGCTGTTGGTGAAACAAAAAGAATTTGAAAATCTCTCTGCTGGATTTGGTCACCGTGGCCCAGATCTTCAAAGGTGTTTCAGTGCATAACTCCCACTGATTACAAAAGTGGCAAGGACCTGAATACCTTGCAGGATTGGGGCCATGCTGCACTGACTGAAGGTTAGCGTTCCCATTGCTGCAGGAGCCTCTGCAAATCATTGTGTCTGATCCTCTGGGTCCTCATCCCTGATCAATGATCCTAGTTCCTTGGGGGACTCTAGCATGGTCTTGTAACCAACACAGCACTACCCACTAAGGCTTTGTCTACATTTACCAGGAGATTGATGCTGCAGAAATCGATCTCCCGGGGGTCGATTTAGCGGGTCTAGCAAGGACCCACTAAGTCGACTGCTGGTCGTGTTCCTGTCAATTCCAGTACTCCACTGGGTTGCGAGGAGAAAGGGGAGTCAACGGATTCTCCTGTCAACCAGAGCCACAGTAAGTCGAAATAAGGTACATCGACTCCAGCTACACCATTCACGTGGCTGGAGTTGCATAGTTTAGTTCAACTTTGCCCCCGAGTAAAGACCTGGCATGACACTTGCCAGTTGAAGTCTCAACCTCCAGGTATCTTCTTGCCAACCTAAAATTGCACCTGCTCCAAATGGATTCTTCTCTCGCTCCTGCTCTAACTCATTGGCTACGTCTACACTGGCCCCTTTTCCGAAAGGGGCATGCTAATTTTCCAGGTCGTAATAGGGAAATCCGTGGGAGATTTAAATATCTCCCGCGGCATTTAAATAAAAATGTCCGCCGCTTTTTTCCGGCTTTTAGAAAAGCCGGAAAAGAGCATCTACACTGGCCCCGATCCTCCGGAAAAAAGCCCTTTTCCAGAGGATCTCTTATTCCTACTTTGAAGTAGGATTCCTACTTTTAATGATTCCTACTTTTCTAAAAGCCGGAAAAAAGCGGCGGACATTTTTATTTAAATGCCGCGGGGGATATTTAAATCCCCCGCGGATTTCCCTATTACGACCTGGAAAATTAGCATGCCCCTTTCGGAAAAGGGGCCAGTGTAGACGTAGCCACTGTTCCCTCTGGCTCATAAAAGCCTGCCTGGCCTGCCCAGCACCAGGAGTGGCTGCTTTTCAGTAGCGGCTGCTTTTCAGTAGCTGGCATCAGATGAGCCCACACTTCTTTTGCTGCAGCCTACCACTTTCATCCTTCCTGTTTTGTTCTCTCTGCATCCTCTCTGCTCCTGCTGCTGTTCCCTGTGCCAATCCCTCCCAGCTGCCTGTGTGCCTTCTGTGAGATGGAGAATAACGAATGAGCCTGAGCTAGCCCACAATCCTGGAGCTTGTGTGGGCGGATGGCAAATGTGGCTCTGCAAGCCTGTGCCAAATTAGGTCCATCTGCCGAAGCTCGGAAAAGGCCCTGTTGCTCATTCTGTGCATGTGTCTCTCTGCCTCTGTGTGTCTATGTCTGCTCCTCCTCTCCTCCCCTGTGGATTTATGCATGTGCGCGTTTCCCCAGTCTTTATGCAGCTACACTTATTTACATTGCTAACATGCGATGAGCAGACATAAATCTTCCCTACACAGGGAGGGAGAGTGAATCACAGTCATCCTACCAGGGCAAGGGGATCACTGCAGCTTACCCTTACACCTCAGGTCCTCATGTTAGGCTCACTTGGGCTGCAGGCTATATAGGCAAGGAATGTCAGCTAGACCCAGATCAACACAGGCATCGACATGCCTTCGTGGCTCTGGCCACGCCTCCTTTCTAGATTATAAACCCTTTGGGGGGCAGTGACTGTCTTTCCCCCCCGTGACTGTACAGCATGTGAGTGGGTGTATCAATCCCACACTGCGTCACTAGGGGCAGACTGATCGCTGTGGGCCCAGGAGGCCACATCCCTTCTTTCCTGCTACACATGCTCCAAGTGGGGGACCTGGATCAAAGGAGGCAACCCAGCTCAGTTGGGGAGGGTGACAGAGGAGGAAGGATGTACCCTGCTGGTCCCAGTGCTGTTCCTGGACTGTGTGAAGACCTGGATTATGCTCCAGGCTCGCTGGCTGTGGACACTGCCAGGAAAGCCAAGCCACCATCTACTGAGGAAGCTGCTGCCTATTCTATGTCCTGGCCCAGGGGAAAGAAAGGCCAGTAGACTGTTTTGTTTGTTTGCTTGCTTTGCTCCACCAAGGGGCCATAGACGGAATTTTGCCCGACCCATCCAGCTAATTCCCCCCAGTGAAATTGCCTGAAAGCTGCAGGGCCATACCCATGGGCAGCTGGTGAAGGTAGGGCTGGGGAAAACAAGCCTCCACCCCTGCCCCCAGCCCTGCCCCTTCTGCCAGGCCCTGCTCCCATCACGGAGAGGGAGGAGGGTGCACAGCCGGAGCCTCCCCAGTCCCGGAGCACAGGGAGGGAGAAGGGCACATGGCCTGAGTCACTCTGGCCCCACAGCACGGGGAGGGCGGGCGCTTGGAGGCAGCAACACTCCACCCCAGTGCACCTACAGCAGGTGTTCTGGGGCCGGAGTGTGAGCGGGGCCAGGCTGGCGGTTTGGGAAGGCCCCCACCTAGCATACCAGCTGCGCATGACCCTACAGACTATTGTTTGCTTTGCCCTGTGCAGGGGCTGCAGTCTCCTTACTGTTTTGCCTCTCACAGGGGGGTAATTCTCCTGTGCAGCTGCCCACCCCAGCCCAGAAGCTGCACGGCCAATGACTGTTTGCTGTGGCCCACTCAGGGCTGCAGTTTGATTGCTGTTAAGAGCTACTGCTGCCCCAGCAGGAGGCCCCAAGGACCCAGGCTGTTTGATTGATTTGCTACCCAGAGCCCATGTACTATCTGTGACTGGTCCCAGCTCCGACCCGCAAGGCCCCTGTTGCACCACACTTAGCACAATTGGGTCTTGCTCCACCACTACAGTTCCTAGGGTTACCTTCATCTTATCTTGTACTGTGCTGAGCCCATTGGGATACTTTTAATGATCATCTATTTCATGAGTGATGCCAAGGTGCTTTAAGTCAGAAGGCACAGGCGTAGTGTCAGCCAGTGCTGTAATGCAGCCCCCTCACAGGCGTAACGGAGCAGCTGTTTAACAGCACACAAGAATTCCACTGAGCACTTCAGGCCCGGAGGTGAAGACAAATTGTGCTCCATTTGATACTGCGGGGGGAGTTGTGTAGGCAGAATTACCAAGACTGGAACTGGAGTAGGACACGGGAGTTAAAGTGTCCTGGGATACTCAGTAGGCAGGGATAAGCAGGGGCTTGGATTCACACCATGCTTAAAACATGTCATCACCTCGGGGCGCAGGAGGCCCCTTAGCACCATGCTGAGGCTTTGATTCCACACTGGGCCTGTGTGAGACTCAGTAGTTTCATTTCACAGGGAATCTCTTAGTTTTTAGGGAAGGAAGAGGTAACACCACAGTGAGTTTGGGGCTCAGGGTCACAGAAACAATTTGCGAGCCTGGTGTGAGCGTCTCCTTTTTAGTGAAATTCCAAACCAGATGGGTTTTGCGTGCGACTGTTTTACATCGCTCTATTCGGTGCTGACTCAAAGGGAAACACAGGCCACCAGGCCCGTGCCTGGGACAAATCAACATAGCTCCCTCAATTTCAGTCGTGCTATTTGGTTTTGCAGGTCCCCAATTATCCTCTCAGCCTAAGTAACATACTCTAGCTATAAATACCAAGGCCAAAACCTACCCAGAAGAGCTTATACAATCACATTGGCCCAGCAGTGTGATTCAGGAGAGAATAACATAGTTACCACACCCTGATTTATTCACTCCAAGCCTTGCTCATTAGAGCAGTGGTCCCCAACGCGGTTCCCGCGGGCGCCATGACGCCCGCCGGGGCATTTCTGGGCGCCCGCCAACAACCTGGGCCGGCCCCGCCCCCGGCGCGCGGCGCACTGGAGGCGCCAGACCCAGGCGCGCGACACACACCAGCGCCTGGTGCGCGGCGCTCGGGCGGCCCCAGCCCCGGGGAACATGTGGGCACGCGGTGCCGGTGCCGGCACCAGGCATGCGGCTTGGGCGGCGGCGCCGGCCCGGGGCCCACGGCACAAGGCGCTCGGGCGGCCCCAGCCCTGGGGCACATGCCGGCGCCGGGTGCAAGGGCATCCCCGACCCCGGCGTGCCCCAGGATGCGCGGCCCCGCCCCCGGGCGCCCAGCGTGTGAGTGGCCCCGCCCCTGGGCACCCGGGAGCCTCTAAAGGTTGGGGACCATTGCATTAGAGTATTAGCAAGGAGACAAGCAGGGTTTAATGATCAGAGGAGCGGGGTAAGGTGTCAGGGCTGGTGGGCTCTGCAACCACATCTGCCGTTCACTTATGCAAGTGACACTAGGCAACTGGCATTAGATGTCTAAACTATGTAATAAGTGGAGCTCCGATGTACACTGGGACCTGTGAGCACTGCGGCAATACAAATCTGGTCAATCATAAGAATCCCAAATGGTAACTAAGGGTGTTACTCCATTCCTAGCACAAAGGAGTCCTGACGCATGAGCATAGGCCCCCACGTAGGGGAGAAGGGCATACTTTACTGGGGCCCAGAGGCATTGGAGGGCGCAACCCAAGCTGCAAATTGTGGCATGTGTGTGGGAGGGAGCCCATTATACGTTTGCACTGAGCCTGAAAAAATTATGCTTGGTCCCTGCATGAGTGGGGGGCATAGGTGCTACCATGACAACAACAATCTCATTATTCATAATTCAAACTACTATTCAATGGAAAGAATTTGCATCAGTCATTCAGTTTGCTGGCTAGTGTAGACTGGGCAAAGCCCTTCTCATCTCCATCACAGCAAGCCTGACTGAAACCTCTGGGAACACGGTCTCAGTCGCACTTTCTGTAACAGGGTTGGAAATGGGCTTGGCCGTTCTAAACTAGCAGTTAACCAGTTTCCAGCACCAGTTGGTAAGAGTGGGGAGAAGAAGCACCCCTTGTTGTTAATCGCTCACCATAGCAACTCGCCCTTCTGATCTGGAGGGGGACAAAACACGGGTGGAGCAGATACATTGTGTTACAAATCACTTTTCTGACCGTACACAGAGAGGAAAAAGGAAAGGTCTAACACAGGGATGGGCAAAAGGGCCTCCGTGGGCCAGATCCAGCCCATGGAGGCCCTGCGCTCCCCCGCCTCCAGGCCAGTTAGGGCTTGGGGGTGGGGGGAAGTGCATGAAGTTTCCTCTGCCCTACCAGGAGCATGCGGTGCTTCTAAGTGCCCCGCGCTCCTGGCAGGGTGAGGGGCAGGGAGGAGGAAACGTCACGCACTCCCTCTATTCCCAAACCCTGATTGGCCTGGGGGCAGAAGGGAGAGTGTGTGAACTCTCCTCCCACCCCAGGGGCATGGGCACCTAGGGGAAACCTCTGGGGGAGGGGGGGGGCAAAGACTTCACACACTCCCCCACCCCCAAACCAATCACGGTCTGTGGGTGGGGAAGCAGGGAAGTATTCTGGCCCCGTCCCTTCCGCTTGAGGTCCCACCCCTTCTGGTGCGGCCTGAGGCCACTTCAAAAATTTCGGAAGTGGCCCCCAGCAAAAAATTATTGCCCACCTCTGGTCCAATGCATGGCTAGGTAATACCTTTGTGGCTTCATATGAGGTGTAGGTTACAGAGTCCAGTGCTATTACAGAATCCAGTGTTATCATTTTGCTTCACCATGGCTTCAGTGGACTACCTGGTACTGTACATTCAACAACTGAGCATGAGTTTTCCAGGTGGATGTCCCTAGATTTTAGCAGCACAGAAGGTTCATTTTACATGGAAATAACTTCTACCAGAACATACATGGCACATGCCGGTACGTCTTCTGCATTTCACCTGGATGTAACTGGCAAGTCTGGCAGCAAACCTGTGGTTTAAAAATGTTCTTTTTTGTGAACACCACATTACACCAGTTTTCACTTGAACGGCACATACTCTCTGGCCCAGACTCGGAATTTCTCTTCAGAATGTCCAATCTTTGGCCCTACCTGTAAATCAGCCCTGCACACACTTGCATCTTAGCAAGGAACTGCGCAAATCGTTTGAAAAGTGTTCTTCTCGCTTTCTCTCCTACATATTTTTGTATCTTACTATACCTATAAAAAAGTTTTTCCTGCGGGACAACAGAATGACGTCATCACGTCACACTGGCATCTTGCAGCCCCTCCCTCTCCTTTCCCCTGGGCTGGCTGCCACGCCACGCCACGCCACGCCACGCCACGCCACGCCACGCCACTCTCCTCCCCTGTGCTTGGCAGCCAGGAAGAGAGCACAGGCATTCGAGGCCTCGGAGTGATGCTCGTGGTGACTGGGGACAGAGTGGGGCCTGACGCAGCCTTGGCTGGGAGAGGTGGGGATTAAGATTAGGCCACGATGGGACGGGGGGGAGAGAAAGGGCCTAGTCTGGTGCAGCAGGAGGTGAGGGAGGGAGAGAGGGGCCACAGCCCAGCCTTCACTGGTGCAGGGGGAGAGTGCGGGGCCTGGTGAGGTCTTGGAGGGGCCCCTCCTACTCCTCTCAGAGGCCAAGGGAAGAGAGCTGGGGAGGTTGATGAGCGTAGCGAGCAGGGGGCACTGCCCCCGAGTCATTCTTTTAAAATACTTTTTCAGACAATTTTAGTGCAGGTGATAAGTGTGATATTAATAAGCCCTGTAGACTGACACTGGATCCCTTGATCTGTGGCTTGGCTCGTGCTTAAAACATAACAACTCAGCCACCAATCTGCTATATGACCATAGGCAAGTCACTTCACCTCTATAGATCTCTGCTTTCCCCACCTATTCCTGTCTACTCAGAGCATAAACTCTTCAGGGCAGGTTCTATCTCTTATTACATACAGCACCTAGCACAATGAAACTCTCCTCTCAGCTGGGGCTGATGGGTGCTCTTGTAATATAAATAATGAGATTGGGTGGAGTGGGAGCTTTACCCCTCCTCTGTCAGCTGTCAGCATGCCTCAGCACACCGGTGAAGGGACCACCTCTAGGGGCAAGGGTATCGATCACACTTTGTAGCCCATGCAGCCCATGCACACCTGGGAATTTTTGCCAGACCTGCACACAAAAGAACAAATGAATGACACTTGCAGTGAATTCTGTGACGCAGACTTCTGTTCACCAGGAGCTGGACTGACACCCAGCAGATCGTTTTTTCATATGAGCCTCTGGCAAGCGAGTAGATGGTAACAACTCTGGGCGATGAGTCGCAAGACACAGCAATTTCTCTGACATTGAATAAATCTGAGGATGACAGCAGCTTTCCTCTCTAGCAACTGTCTCTCTTTTTTTCCCACCTTCTGCACTGCTCTGCTGGGAAGACTGGCTGTACCATTGGCACGCAGGGGGGTTCCATGCTCACTGTGTCACCTGCCAAATTCACACGTTGCACAAAACAGACTGTCTCTGACTGTGCTGGGCTCTGGAGCACAGTGCTATAAAAGGGCTTTCCTAACTGCCATCCCTGAAACCACAGTCTTGGAGCTAAGAGTCTGTCTGGGCACTTAGCAACTGAACACATATCTACACAGCAGGGTAAAAGTCAAATTAAGATCCACAACTTCAGCGATGTCAGTTGTGTAGCTGAAATCAAAATAGCTTACGTCGACTTTAGGCGCTGTCTACACAGCAGGAAGTTGAAGGAAGAGCACTCTTCCTCTCACGTCCCTTATTCCTCGTGCAATGAGGGTTACAGGAGTCGGAGTAAGAAGTCCTCCAACTCAACATTATTTCAAAATAGAGGCTTGCTATATAGACGCGCACTCTGTTATTTCAAAATAACATCAGCTATTCCGAAATAACGCTGTTGTGTAGAGGTACCCTAAGGGGTTAATGCCATTGGCAGTAATTGCATTACAGGCATGGGCAGTGAGGAGAATAAGGCACATAGGAAATGATGGGGTCAGTGGGACTTCCTTGCCCTGTGTCTGCCACTACGGGGAATTAATTTCCATTGTTGTAATATGCAGCTCCGTGAAGTGCATGTGAAAAGCTCTTTCCCAGGACTGTAATACAATCAGCTGTTCTGCTGCAGTGATTTTGTTCCTCCATGCTTTGCTGAAAAAGTTAAATGAGATGGCTGGCAAAATATAGAAGGCAGGTTCAGAGCCAGGCTGCACCAATAGAGACCGAGGAACCATAGTTTCTGAGAAGTGCCCAGGAGATGAACCAGACAAAAGGCAAATCCTCAGCGCAGGATTCCATCGTCATCGTGGAAGGAATTTGTGTAGAGCACATAGAGGACACAAATATGATCTCGCGCCTCAGTGTCACAGGGTTGTTAGTAATCTCCATACATATGATACAGAGACATTGTTTCCCTATAAACACGGCAGAACATCGTCATACAATAAGTGGAAATCCAATTAGGACAGAGGTGGGGAACCCGAGGCCCAGGGACCAGATGTGGCCCCTGGCTTGCCTGGATCCAGCCCCCAAGATTCGGGTTCCCTCCCAGCATTGGGGAGCCTGCACCGGTGCTCTAGTCCCCCTACAGTCTCCTCATGGGGCTGGAGCACACACAATCTACTCGTCTGGGCTACCCTAAGCTCTGAATGTGAGGAGTGTCTTTCTCCTTCTCAGTCGGGGGCCACATCAGCGAGGGCTGGTTTGTTTGTTTTGCTTCTCACTTATGTGCGGCCCACAGCTGATTTTGCTGTGGATAAGTGACCTCCAACCCAAAAAAGGTTCCCCACCCCTGAATTAGGAAATGGCTTCACTATTCCCTTGTATAGCCATTGTCTGCGTGTGTGTGCGCGCATGTGTGAGAGAGAGAGAGATGGGGACCGTGCTCTTTGAGTGGCGTGTCTCGGCCCTACCATAAAAAACCACTGTTGTCACAGTAGACCTTACTGACGATCACTGAATGCCTGTTCTTTGGTTGGGGAGCGCTGCCACTGCCCTTACCAACAATCCCTACCCGCTGAAGCAGAGCTTTCTGCATAGCTCCTTGCATGACATGTTTCACAGAGGTGAGGGCCTTTTCTTTCTGAATCAGCCTCTCCCCGTCTCTGATTAATATTGTATTCACATTCATATTTTGTCTTTGTACAGCACCTACCACCCGAGGATCTTTCAAAGGGGGGAAACTGCAGCATGGAGAGGTGAAATAACTTGCCCCCAATGTCACACAGCCAATCAGTAGCAGAGCTAAAAGTAGACTCCGGCTCACCTGCCTCCTAATCCTTCCATGAGCCTGCTTTCCATGAGCTATGAGTATCAACTCAGTTTTCTCTTGCCCTTTCTCCTCTCTTGGGCCCAATCTCTACCCCATTTGCTTTTCTCCCCACCACTACTGACTTCTTTGCCCACTGTCTAGGCTTTTCTTCTCACCCTGTTCCTCTTCCTCAGTATTTTCCCTCCCCAGTGTGTCCCTGCTCTCCCTCAGTGTAATTTATCCAGTTCGGTGTACACACATACACACACACACTCACTTTCACACACACCCTGCTCTGCCTGGAAGCAGTAACCAGAGCTCTGCAGTTTTTCTTTCCATTACTCACCCGACCAGCTCTACATTAAAGAAGGAGATCGCTGCATAGTTGAACACGTCAACATTAGCCTTGGCAAAACACCACAGAGCAGGCCGTCCTTTATATATGCTACAGCAGCCTGTAATGGGAAACCATCATCCATGGAAATAACCAGTGTCTGAATACTTAAAAAGATCCCGCTTCAGTACCCCCTGTGAAATGGGAGTACCTTATTCAGAAAATACACTATGCAGGCTATTTTCATTGATATAGACACTTCCTTGAGTGAAGACTAATTACATTGCCAGGATATAGTTAATGTCCTGCTTTTGGAAACAGGTAAGACAGCTCCCCCCACACCTGCCAAGGAGGCAGCACTGTGTGGGAAACACTGCTTAGATCAGCCCAGGAAAGACAGGGAAGCTTCTTTCTGATTTTAGCAGAAATGCGGAGACCCATTGACCCTCTTCCCTGCCCTCAGATTCTCTCTCATCCCCCACAGGAATGCACGGGGGCAAGACGGGAGCGCCCTCTTCCACCAGATTCACTTCTTGATCTCACTGCTGAGGTTGCTAGCCAGGCAATATGTTACAACCTGGGGGAAGGGGTTAGGGTTGTGGTTACCTCTCTGTTGAACTGAGACTATCAATATATTTCCCTGACCAACCTCTCCTAAACACAACAAAAGTAAAACTCCTCTCTCAGCCTTGTGGATATCACTGGGGAAGTCTCTTGCCGGGTGGTGTCTTTGGGCTGGATGCAGCTAGGCTATGACTTGAAAGGCCTAGAGCGTCTCTTACCAGGAGTGAACCGCCAGTGATCCAAGTGGGGCAAAAGAGATAACCTTTCCCTTTCCTCGTGAAAAGAAGCCACTAACTACAGGTAGGGGCTGTACTGGTATCATCCGGAGCTCAGATCAGATCTGTCCAAACAAGCATCAGTGAATTTGGTCAGAGCTTGGATGGGAAGGTTCAAGTGAATATGTATAATACAGTAAGTGTTGCAGAAGATGGTGCCAATGATGTAGGAGTTGCTGTTCTGTCCCGGCAGTCCTGATCCAATATACCAGCAGCCTCATGTTAGATATTACTGTGCTGGCGGCGGTGCCATGTTTTAGAGGAGAGAGAAAACTGAGCTCCTGGCCTTGGCACTTTTTCCAATAGTAGAGATGTCAGCCCCATGTCATAGCCATATTCACAGGTAGCTATTATCTGCCTATGCTTCTCTTAGGCACCACCACTGCAGCCGGGATTACATTCTGCCTCTCTCAGAACTCCAGCTGAACTTTTTGTTTCACACACCACACTTCCTCACTTCCTGCCCTCAACTGTTGTGCTACCAGCTTCCACTCCAGAGGTGGCTGCATTTCAGTGGTAGGAGAAGAGTGCTCTGCATATACCTAGCAAAGTAGACAAGGAGGAGAGAAATGATATAGTGGCAGGTGCTTGTCAAAATGATGTTACTTCAATGGGATCCTCATCCTTCAATGAAGCTATTAGATGCAAATATATACGAGGAGAAAAATCCTACTATCCCCGTTGGAGCTCCATCGATGTTTGCAGAGCAGTTCCTCAGATTAGTCTCTTGTTCCCCCTTAAAGAATTAGTTCAATTTTTGAATGTAAACCATCCTGCTGGAGAACTGCCTGGATTTGCTTTGGCTTGCTTCTTCCCCTGGATTACCGCCACTTTCGAGATATTAGCTACTTTGCTTGTTGCACTAGGAACATGGAAAATGTGGTTCACTTAAGTTGGCATTCAAACTCTGCCCTGTGCTTTGAGCCAGCATTGCCCTTTGCACTTGGTGCCTCCTGCTCGAGAAGGCAGTTTTTCCACTTGGCCAAACCTCACCCTGGCGCCTGTTTGCAAAGACGGCTCGTTTGCAGAGGTGACGGGGTCTGTTATTTAAAGTTGGGAAGGAAACTGGCTCACTGCACAGATGTAACTTTTTTCTGCCTGCCTCATGGGTTATCCCTAGAGGACTCTCCTCCACTGCCCTCCGACGTCCTACTTTCCAGGCTTTTAACGGATGCCTGTTAGTCAATGGTCTAGGGTGTCTCAGCCCCGGAGTGCCCTCAGGTCAAATGCGGTCCATAGGGTCCTACCATGCAGCCTGCAGAAGCATTCTTCCTGTAGCCTCAGAGTGAGAGTAAAACTGTCTCACTGCAGTGCTTATTGCTGGAGGATTCAGCCAACTAGCAGGTCCTAGTCCTTAGTGCAGGAAGATAAGCACACAGGACTTTGTGGGTTTTGTTGTGTTTTACTCAAACAACATCCTATAGATTTGTGAGCTAAATTAGGCTCTAAAATACCCTGCTGATGAGTGCACTACAAATACCTACCACATGCCACTTAGTAGGGAGGCCCTTTGCTCCTGGCAAGTTGCCAGTGAGGCCTTCAGTGCCACAGAGCTTGGACTCTCCTGCAACATACAGTTGAATCATGGAGTCCTTGGAAGGGACCTCGAGAGGTCATCTACTCCAGTCCCCTGCACTCATGGCAGGATTGTTATCTAGGCCATTCCTGGCAGGTGCTTCTCTCACTTGCTCTTAAAACTCATCCAATGATGGAGATTCCACAGCCTTCCTAAGCAATTTATTCCAGTCCCTACTGAAGGCTAACTAAGAAGGGGTGGCATGATGGGTTAACTCCTTCTCTTCTTGAGTGGAGTCCAGAGTTTCCTTGAGTTGTAGTGTCTAGGGGTAGGCATGGAATATGGTCTCACCATCAAGTTTCAACTAGGGCAGGAAGGATGTTCTGATAGATGGGGGCCTGGACTGGGCCTCAGGAGAACTGGTTTCAATTTGCAATCGTACCACACATAGATTTCCTGCGTCACCATGGATGAGTCACTTAAGCCATCCTATGCCTCATTTTTCCACCTGCCAATAATCAGGATATCACTTCACAGGGATGATGCAAGGCCAAAATCCATTAATGACTGTCAGATGCTCAGGTACCACAGCAGGAGAAGGGCCATATAATTGTCTGCATAAATGAGGAGGAATAATTGGCTCCTTAAAGCCAGACATCTGATTCCAGGGTTGACTCAGCCCCTTTAGGGTAAGTAAAATGAGTTCTGGATTGCTTATGGCTCATCAGAACAAAAAGTTAAAAAATAAGGTCATGCAATGGCAATTTTATAAGAATACGGACATGCCCAATGTCCTTGGCTGAATGTCTCTGGTGAATGCCAATCTGCACCCCAGAGATGGCTGCATTTCCCTGGAATGTTAGATGATTCCCTGGAAGATTAGACAACTCCTTTGTGTGTGGAGCATCTACAGTGCTTTGGGTTACATTGTTAAGTGTATCTTAGAGTAAGAGATTATGGGTGAAACTCAATGGCAGATTATGCTTTGAACTCAATGGCAGAACTCCCACTGATTTCTTTGGGGCCAGAATTTCATGCTCTGATGGCAAAGGCTAGGCCCACTGACGGGAGGAGGGCAAAGAGGGCAATTGCCCTGGAGCCCAGTGATTCAAATGGTCCTGGGGTCCCTGGCCAATCGCTGCCGGAGCACCATGCCATGTGTTCCGGGCAAATCTGAGGGCTGGGAGAGGCGAGGGCATACCGCGCTCCAGGTAGCTCTGAGGGCTGGCTGCCTTGGCCCTGCCCCTTCCTCTTGAGGACCCGCACCTTCTAGGAGTCCAGAGCCACCCCTCCCCCCCAACCCCACACCCACACAGCTTGCCCAGAGACCCATGGAGACTGTCAGTGCTCCAGGCAAAGGCTGACTTTTCAGCAGTGGAAACAGCAAAGGGATGAAATCTGGCACAGCCACATCTTGGCAAACCGAAAACGGGCTTCTGTGCAGAAGAGTCTGCTTTCCTCCCAGTTCATCTCGCTCAGAACAGTAAGTATCATTTGAGAAATCGACCTCTTGGCCTCTGAGTCGCAAGCAGGCCCAGCTCATCTCCCTGGGAACAAAACTAACACCTGATGAAATCGTCCTGCATTCCTCCCCTTCCCACCGGTGCCTCACAACCTCCCACTGAGCCAAAGGGGGACCTTGGAGAAGTGCTCAGACAATTGGCCACTGCGTGGGTAGGATTTGCAACAAGGGAGTGAGTCAGTGTTGGCCTGTGGGCGCCTGCTGGGGGTATGTCCGTGAGCGAGCGAGTGTGCATGTTCAGGGGAATGACAATGAGGGGGTGTCCAAGTGTGTCTGGGTGTGAGAGTGAAAGGAAATCTCTGCACGGCATGAGCTGTGCCTGGCTTTGCCTGCCTGCCTGCTACTGGAATCCAGCTAGTACAGGTAACAACTGCAGAGGAAACAGGGCAGTGTGGTGTGAGCTTCAGGGAAGGTAGTATAAGCCCAGCCTGGAGCCTGAGAAGGTCTTCAGCTTCCTAGCTCTCTCTGGAGACAGTCTCTGGAGCCAGCACTATGCTGTCTCCACTGCCCTTGTTACCAGAGGGGCTGGTCTGTGCACAGGTTTTGCTATGTAGACATACCTAAAGAGTGAGTGAGAGTGTTGGGGAGTGAAACCAGGTGCATGAGACTGGAAGCAAAAGCAACCATGTGTTTGTCAGACAGCGTGAGCAGCCAGATTGGGCCCAAAGATGGGGGAAGAGCAAAAGCACTTTAAGACCACCTATCCACCCTGATCTCTAACATCTCTGGGGCACAGTTTGCAATGCCATTGACTTCAGTGTGGTTGTCCCCATCCACAGCATGTCTGGATTTGACCCCTACATTTTCCTTTTCCTTCAAAGGAAGAGGAGAAAAGATTCAAAGAAATCAGCTAATCTCAGTGCTGTGGATCTACAATTTTTTCTTCACTGCAAGTTCTCCTCCACTGAATGCGGTTTCTGGGTGACAGTAACACCGACAAGAATTTAAGACACCCCAGTTGACCTCACCAGGAACTGTCCATTCTACGCTACACAGGCCGGTCGGTGCTTGCTGAAATAACAGAACATGGGGTCAAGAACTAATTAAAGCTGACAAATGTCAATGCAGAGTTAAGAGTGAGCTTCTGCAGGGGGGAAAAAAACTATGGCTGATCGGAGTTTGGAAGGGTGTTTAGGGACATGAAGATAATGAAACTAAATGAGTTCTGAGCTACTGCAGAGTTCTTTGGAGTCCCAATTTCCAGCCTCAGATTACTCGGGAAATTCTTGAAATATAGGTCTGGAAGGGGCCTTAACAAGTCGAATCCAGTCCCCTGCACAGGAGTCAGGTCTAAGTATTATCTAGACCATCCGCACCTGGTATTTGTCCAACCTGTTCTTTAAAACTTCCAGTGATGGAGATTCCACAGCATCCCTAGGTATTTTTGCTCCATGTTTAGCTACCCTGACAGTTGGGAAGTTTTTCTAATGGCTAACCTAAACCTGCAATTTAAGTCCCTTACTTCTTATCCTGTCCTCAGGGCCTCAGAAGAACAATATATCATGCTCCTTCTCTGTAACGGGGGAGCCAAACCAAGGCTCATGAGCTGCATGTGGCATTTTTATACTTAAAAGTGTGACTCGTAGAGCCCCCAGGTGCTGCTCATTCTCTATTTACCAGACTGGCGGAGGGGAGCTCAGGGCTTCTGCACTGTGATAGGAGTGGCGTGGTCTTCTGCCAGAGACCACTGGGGTCTGCGGGGTGTGGGGAGTGGCACAGTTTAAAAGGTGCACACCTCCCTGAACAGCTTGAGTCATGCCCGCTTAGACATGCCCCCTTCTCACCTCCCTGGTATTAGCGCTTTGTGGAAAGGCAGCAGCAAACATCTGGGAGCTGGGGGGGAGGGGTCTGGTGGGGAGGGCTCTATGGGGTGGGAGGCTGGTGGAGCTGAACCCAGCTGTTCACAGGCCGGGGCTTTTGGTGGACTGGTAACATTTTATTTGCATGTTTATTATTTACATAACGGATATGCAAATATTCAAATAAAATGTTGCCAGTCCACCAAACATTTGTGAATGGGTTTGCCGGTCTGCGGTGTTAAAAAAGTTGGGAACCACTGACATAGGTGACAGTAATCTTGTCCCCCACTCTCCAGCCTTCACCCTAAACAAACCCCATTTTTCCAATCTTTCCTCAGAGGTCACATTTGCTAAACTTCTACTCACTTTTCTTGCTTTCCTCTGGCCTTTCTCCTATATGCTTTTTCTTTCAGCTTGGCGTGGCCATCTGTCTTATATTTTAAGGTACGTCCCTTGTTTGCACCTTTCCCAAAGTGTGCTGCCCAGATCTGGACACAGTAATTCCAGCTAAGGCCTCCTCAGTGCTAAGAAGAATGGAAGAATCATTACGTGTGTCTTATTTTTGCACACAAATAGCAGAGAGATTCTTTCTAAGTCAGTTTTTAGTTTTCCACACAGACCATAAATGAGATGTATCAAGAATTAAACTAGGCAGTAGTGAATATAGCACAGGCATGAGTCATATAGTAGGGAGCAGTGTTGGGGTAGCGTATACGAATGCCTGTTTTGAAGCTATTACACAGATAAACAGAGGGCTTTAGCCTCCAAATCGGGGGGAAAATATATGGGCACCCATTTCTCCTCTCTTGAAAGAGGCCAGCATGTCCACTTCCTAGGAGGAGGTGCAGCCAAGGAGCTCCACACACTGCCCCCACATGCAGGCGCTGCCAGGTCCCAGCCAATGGGGGCTGCAGAGCCAGCACCCAGGGCAAGGACAGTGCATAGAGCCATCCTGGCTACCCCACTGCCGAGGAGCTAGACATGCCAGGCACTTCCAGCGAGTCCTGCAGCACCAGGCAGAGAGCCTGTCCCCACACTGCACTGCCAATTGGACTTTTAACAGCCCAATCAGCTGTGCTCACCAGAGCTACCAGGGTCCCTTTTTGACTGGGTTTTCCTAGACCTGGCAACCCTAAACCAGGGTGGCACGAGGTCAGAATGTGAATGGGAGGCCTTCCGAGGAAGTCCTGGGTTCTGTGGAAGCAGTATGGATTGTGGAGAAGGTGGCAAGAGGATAAGAAGAGGATATCTTTAGGGGCAGGGGGACAGGGACCTTCTTTATACTTAGTATTTGTACAGCATTTAGCACAATGGGGTACTTGGTCCATGATGTGGGCTCCTGCAGTAATACAAATACTCAATGAACAACAATGTGAGTGTGTGAGCCACTTGTAGTTGTATTAAAAACACCGCTTGCAAACTAACAGTCCAAACACAATTTCTGTAACTTGCAAATTATTGCACTGTCCCATGCAGCCAAACCTGTGCATTTAATTCAGCCGGTTTTGGAAACGCAGCTCTCCAAATTACTATTGCAGCTTATCAGCCTAACAGAAACACTATTTTAGGGGCAAGGCGATGTTTCAGTTTGCACCCTTATAAAGAACTGAATCCAGTTCTTAAGAGCCAGGCACCCAAACAAAAGCCACTCTAACCAAAGGAAGATTTGTATACTCCCGCCTACCCAATGCAGCTCTGGCAAAGACATAGACATATGCTCTAGCGCCATCTAGCTAGACATCCAATCACCACACCTATATCCTTTCAGCTTAGGGTGGCTACCTGTCCTGTACTTTCAGGTATGTCCCTTGTTTACTGCATAACGTCCTGTGTCCTCTGTCAATAAAACACGCTTTCTTCCTAGCTCAAGGAAGTATTGTAACCCTGCAGAGCTGGCCATCAGGCAATTTTCAGTGGTGGGGGCCGATGTGAGTGGCATTCCACACAACAGCCCCAGCTTAGGAGGAGTGGCTAAATGAAAGAGGCTGGTCCATCCCTGCAAAATGGCTATTTTGAGCTGCTGAAACAGTCCCTTGGGAGTGTGGCCACCAGGCATAGGTCACACTGAGTCTGTCCTAATTTAGCTGCCTTTTCCCTGTTCAAACACAGCCCAAGTGGAGCCAAGGTCAGAGTCACAGTATCCACAGGTTGCATCCAAGCGAGGCAGGCAGAAACAATCGTCCAAGTGCAATTGTGCCAGGACACTGGGTTTATTGCCCTACTCCTCCGGTGAGCAGCATCCACGTGTTCTGCAGGAAACGACCAGCCTACTCTGCAGTCTCTCTCACACACACTTCCTGAGTTGAACCAGTGCCAGTCCCAAATGCTGTGGGTGCCCCTTCTGTGCAGCAACATTGAGGTGGCACAGCAGGGTGGGAGATGAGCCTGCAATGCCCCTGAAAACCCACAGCCCTCATCTCCTACATGCTCAGGTCCCTGACCTGGGTAAATTTCCACTGGATGCAGCACTTTTCCACTCCGACTCAGCACTTCTAACGCTCCACTGCAGCTGTTAGTACCGTCTCCTCTTACTCTGTGATCGTTTCTTGGTAGAAGGAGGAGCTAACAGAGGTTGCTGGAGTGATCTGGCTGCTGTCCAGCAGTGCGTGCATTACTCACAGGTTTTCCTGCTGGCAAAGGGCTTTTCTTTTCTCTCTGCCGGGCAGCAGCCGGTTGTTATCAGCATCATTAGATAACTCAGAAGGCCAAGGCTAAAAAGGAAATCTCTCAGGCTATTAACAATCAGGAGAGGAAAAATCCAGCCCCTGATGAATGTTCGCTAGGCTCCTTCTCTGACACAGCTGAAAATGTGAGTCTGGGAAAAAGGGTATTTCTAAGATGTGCCGCCCCAAGTGGGTAAGTCTCAATGTCATCAGGGCAGACATGAGGAAAGCAATGGCCAGATATTGCTTTTGTTACCCAGCCATCAGGGGACTGCTAGTCCTTCCTCCCTCCCCCTCCCCTTCCCCTACCCTCCTCTCCATCCCACCTCCCCAGCTCCCAAATCTACAAACAAAATAGGATCCTGCCCTTTCCCCGAAAACCACCTTCCCTGAAGCTGGATGAAGCAAACTTCAGGCTCAGAAGCAGGGCTGCTCAAAATGCCAGGATGACTTTGCTTCAGGAGAATGTTGTGATGTTACTGTTAATCCCTTCAGGGACAAAAGCCGGGCCATCCATAAACTCATTTCACTTTCAGGCTCCTTCGAGTTTGCCTGAACAAGTGAAGGACCCTAGAGGCTGAAATGTCAGTATTGTGGTGTGAACCCTTTCTGCCTCTCGAGTTTTCTAGGGGAAATTCTGCGTAAAAGTTGTAGGCCAGCCACTGTGGGGCTGTACGAAGGGGAGAGAGAGTCCAAGGAATTTCCTTCTACCACAGTCCACTGTGCTCTGCAGAAGGACCAGTCAGAATCCTGTAAGGGGAATGCAGTCCTTGCTCCATCCTAGTGTTCTTATCTAAGGAATGTACATAGCCTCCATTACTTTAGTATCTGAGCACCTCACACTCTCATGTAATATAGCCACCCTTAGAACATGCTACAGATAAGGTACAGAGAGGGTAAGTGACTTGCTTGAAGGGCAGAGCAAGAGCTGCAAACCCAGGTACTCCCACGTCCTAGGCATGTGCCGTATCCGCCCGACCATCCTTCCTCTCTCTAATATTGTCAGTTATTTTCCTCAGAGATCACTTGCGATCATCTCTGAGCTACCATTCATTTCTTCGTTGCATGTTATGTGTTTGTGTGTTTTATAGCTAGCTAGCTATTAAACACAACACCGCCGCGTTGAGGCACTGGACACACAATCAACACACTTGCTCAGGATGACAGTGTGGAAGCCAGTGCACTGCACTGCCAAGCAGCCATCATAACCAAATGAGGCCAAGTACAAAAGCTGGTACACGTTGCAGGGACTTGAGCTGAGCAGAACAGTTGTGTGAAAACAGCACAATGAATAATATTCAAGGCATACAGCAATGTTTAGCATATGCAAAAACAGAAGATGCTGAGCATACGTCTTCACTGTGGAGTTAACATAGATCGTCAGCCACCAGGGGTGAGCCCTCCGATTTGCCTAACTTGGATGCGGCCACCACCCCTTGAACGAGTGTCCATTCGACTGGGTCCACACTGGCTCTGAACTCATGCCTATGAGGAAGTGGAAATGTTGCCAGTGCAGCAAGCCGCTTGCAAAGTGCGGTTTAAACGCCAACCTCATGTGTAGGAACTAGTAGGTGACTTAAAACAGAGAACCAGGTAGATGCCAAAATAAATATATGGCCCAAGTAAATTATGAGAAGACGCAAGAGGACAAGCAGCCCCCAAGTTGGTTAGTCTGCATCCAGGCTTCTGTGCGGGCAGATTACCAGGTCAAGTGTAAGCAGCACCTAAGCTCTAGCCTCTAGATGCAGATAGGCCAGCTAGCCCATGCTGAAAGCACCACCCAAACACAGGTCTTGTGTGGGAGCAGGTAAGGGCAACCCCTAAGTGAGATGTTGAGTTAATTTTGCAGTGAAGACAAGTCCTAACTGCAGTGGGGCTAACAGTTGCTGCAGGCCCTAGGGCAAGATGTGGGGGGCAGCTCTGCACCCCCAGAAGGGGCGGGATCTCATGTGGAAGAGGCAGGGCCAGAGCAGCCAGCCCTCTACACCGCCGGGACTGCGGCATGCCCCTCCCCGCAGCCCTCAGAGCCGCAGGGAGCACCCACTGTGGCACTCCGAGGGCAATTTAAAGGACCCAAGGCTCCAGCTGCTGCAGTAGCAGTGGTGGTGGCCAGGAGCCACGGGTCCCTTTGAATCGCCAGACCCTAGGCTAACTGCCCCTTTGCCCCTAATTGTGGCCTAATTGTGAAAAGTGAAGTAACGTGCTGCCCATGTAAGAAACAGAGAAATTGACTACGACAGTGCTTTGTCATCAAGGGCATCAGAGATCAAGTCACAGCAGACAGTCACAAAACACCAATGTAGATATTCTTCCTTAAAGACAGGCCAGCCCCACTTAAAATGGGCATAGGAGCAGAGTCTAAGATTGCTAGAAAGGAAGGACTAAGAACTCTGACCGAACTCCTTGTGAAGAAAACAAAGGAAAAAATTGTAGCAGCTAGAAGTCATAAGAGTGGAGCCTCATGGCAAAGCAATGCCCGGCACACCACTCTGAAGAACAATAAGCCAAGAGCATACGAGATGCTGGTCTAAAATGTTCTCTTGGTGCTAGGACTCACTACATATGTGATACTGAACACACTAAGGAGAATCCATACTATGAAGGCTGTGGCTAGTGCACATGACATTTTGAAGCATTAGGAAGCATTTTGCTGGCTAGACAGCATCAAAGAGATAGTCTCTGTCACATCAGGGTGAATCCCAATATCCATTCTGTACTCACCCAGCAAAGCAAGAGCAACATTAGGACATAAAGTTTAACAAAATATATAATTTCATGGGGGAGGATAGCGTTGTTGTACATGTCCCCCACCCTGCTGGTGTAGCCAATTGGTGCCTAGTGAAATAAATCACAATTCACATTGGTCTGTAAAATGTGTAAATTCGCCATAGAATTGTACAAATGTAGGGCGGGAAGAAACCTCAAGAGTCCAAACCACTGTGCTGATGCAGGACCAAGTAAACAACGAGGAGTTCTATGTTACCTTAGAAACCAATAGATTTATTAGGGCTTAAGCTTTTGTGAGTAAAACTCTCTTCATCAGATGAATTGGAGTGGAAGTTACAGAGGTCTGGGTATATGGAAGGACAACAATAGAAATAGGGTACTTGTGTAAATGAGGAATCAAGTCAGGGTGAAAGTGGTTCATTTTTCCCTGACAGGTGTTTCTTCAATCTGTTCTTAAAATCTCTAATGATGGAGATTCCACCTCAGTTGGAAGCATATTACAGAGCCTAAATACACTTATAGTTAGAATTTTTTTCCCTAATATCTAACTTAAATCTCACTTGCTGAGGTTAAGCCCATTAATTTTTGGCCTACCTTCAGTGGACATGGAGAACAATTAATCATAGTCCTCTTCAATAACAACCGTTAACATATCTGAATACTCAGCAAGTCTCCCCTCAGTCTTCTCTTCTCAAGACTAAACATTTCCAAACAGAATGTTTTGGGGTTTTAATGAAAACTGATTTTTCACAAGAAAGAATAAATCTAAATTTTCCTTTGTGGGGGGAGTGAGTATTTTCTGACCAGATCTAGAAATTGTATATTTGCTAGTTGTATAGTATTCGGTCAGTAGATGCTCTATGTGCTGTACAGATTTCCAAGTAAAATATGGCTCTTGGTAAAAAAGGGAGACAAAGCTGCAACTCAAGCAATGTAGAAGCCTGTCTGTCTATAGTTCTCACATTACATCTTGCATTGAAGGAAGAATGTGATTCCATGAATCATGACGTGAGGAAAAATCATGGCACAAAGCACTTTTGCAGTAGATACAGAATTAACATAGCTAGTTCTATGCACTTCAGGTTACAGGTCTGGAACTCTTCATGCAAGTTCAGGGGCAGGGGAGTGTTTTGGCCAAGTTATTCCCACACTCATGTTGTTCGCAGGTACTGCAATACTCTATAGAGCTTTTACAGCTGGGATGCAAATTAGTGCCGCACCAATGCAGACACTTAGGCTATGTCTACACTGGCGGCTTCTTGCGCAAGGGTTCTTGTGCAAGAAGTCTTGCGCAAGAAAATGTCCACACTGCCATGTGCGAGCTGTGCTTTTGCGCAAGAGCACCCATGGCAGTGTGGATGCTCTCTTGTGCAAGTAAGCTCTGATGGCCATTTTAGCCATAGGCGTTTCTTGTGCAAGAAATCCCTGCCAAGCGTCCACACTGCCCTCTTGTGCAAGAGCTCCTGAGCAAGAGGGCTTACACCTGTTAAAAAAGAGCATAGCTCTTGCGCAAGAAGCCCTCTCTTACCATGCCGTACTGTAAATTTCCTTGCACAAGAGCAGGCGGGCAGTGTGGATGCTCTGCGGAGTCTTGTGAAAGAACGGCTGTACTTGCGCAAGAAGCCACCAGTGTAGACATAGCCTTATAGTATGTCCCCTTGTACCTTATGCATGTGTGCGAGAGCTCCATGCATACAGTTATATTTTTCCTCTCCCTAAAGGTACGTCTACACTACAGAGTTTTGTTGGAAAAACAGCTGCTTTTCCGACAAAACTTGAGGAACGTCCACACTGCAATTGCGTTCTTCCGCAAGAAAATCAAAAGAATGGAGGGGGTTTTCTGGCATTGGTAATCCTCATTCTACGAGGAAGAAACCTTTTTCCAAAAGAGCTCTTTTGCAAACAGGCATGTGTAGACGGGGAAGAGGGAGTTCTTTTGGAAGAAAAGGAAAGAGGAAAAAGCACAGGTGCCCTGGTGGCCATTCCGTCCATAGCAATCACAGCTTACATGCAAGAGAGCGTCCATTCAGTCTGGACTCTCTCTTTCGAAAAAGCAGATTGCTTTTTTGATGCACTTTTGCAGTGTGGGCGCTCTCTTTCGGAAGAAGGTTTTTCAGAAGATCTCTTCCAAAAAAAGCTTCTTCGGAAAGAAGCCTGTAGTCTAGACGTAGCCTCAGTGAGAAGACATCCTTTCCCATTTAAAACATGACAAAACAGAGGCTGGACTCTGCCACTTCAGTTTGCATCTTGTGGCACTGAAAGCTTAACAGGTTTCTCATTGGCATTTTCACTCATTTTAAACTGCATGTTAATGACGCTGACCTTTTTAGCAATTTGATTCTACAACAGGCAGCTAAGCTCCAAGCTGTAATTTTGACAAGGGCCAGCAGTGAAAATTATTACTGCTTTGAAAATCAGAGCAAGTGTTGCTCTCACAAGCCAGGCTGGGGCTCCCTGTGTGAAAAGACATCCTACCCCATCTCTACTCCATCAGCCCTGTGCTTACCATACAGGCATTGCAGCCTGGTTAGACAATAAGAGGCAAATTTGCTACAATCAACTCAGGGTTCAATTTAGTCCTAGACCTGAGAAGGAAGAGCAGAAATTAACATGGTATTTTGAAATCACCTTCTATTATCACAGTAGCAACTAGAGGTCCCAAATGAGATCAGTGCCCCATTGTACTGGGTGTCACAGACAGAGTGAGACACAATACCTGGCCCAAATAACTTACTATTAGAGCCAGACAGAATATAGGAACAGCTGTTTTTTAATTTTTTTTTAGAATATAGGGAGTTCTTCCCGAAGAAATTGTCAACAACATTTTCTTCTTTATTGCCATCAAATTTGCAGCAAAGTATTTTAACCAGAAACTAGTTTTCCAAAAAATATCAAAATTTTCTGCAGAAAGCAAACACTTTTCATCAAAAATGTAATTTAAACAAAAACCCAATTTACAAGTGAAAATCAGACTGAACTATTCATTTTTGGCCAATCCTACTGACTGACAAGCTAATTAATCAATTACAGAGCTAGGAATTAAGCCCACATTTTCCTAGTATCATAATCACAAAAAGAGTTTTCCTTCTCACCTACGGTATTTTACACAATCCGCAGAGAAATCAATACAAAAGACACGATCCCACACACTCTCACTAATACAAGAAATTCCACGCAATTCAGAAGACAATAATGTGTAAAACTATGCTAGAGACAGCAGAATCGAGCCCTGCATTTTGTTTAAATCATGAAAACATTTCCAGTCACATTAACTTCTATTTTAACATACCTTCCATTTATAGCCTAAATTCACCAACAATGTCCCCCTTTAGCAGCAATAACTCAGGTTCTTGTTTTATTTTTAGTTCGTCACCTTCACATTTCAAAAGTTAAACAAATAGCATATTAAATGAGTATCTAATTAGATGTTCCACAAGCTTAACAGAAATATCCATTTTCAACCTGGCCTTCTCATTTTCTCTCCCCAAGCCCTTCTTGAGGACAGTCATTGGAAGGCAAGAGTGTAAATAGAACAGGATTTAATCAAAGTGGTTTGGAATCCAATCCTTCTGTCAGAAGGGTAACTCCCGGCAAGGAGCTAGTTCAGAGTTTAGCTAACTGAACTCTGAAAAGTGCCTGTAAAAATCACATGGGGAAATTCTATGTTTTCTGCCCCGAATTCAAATAAAATGTATTCAGTTTACAAGTAAACAAACAATGTTTTTTTCCCCAGCAAAATCAATTTTGGGTTCATTCCCGACCACAGGTCAACAACAGAAAAAAAAAAAAAAAGAGTATACTCTTTCATGAAAAATTTCAAAATCATTTTTGTTTGAAATTTTCAGACACAAAAAAATTGAGGGGGAATTTTTTGAACTTTGAAAAATTTCATTTTAGCTAAAGCCTCCTCCCCGCCCCATGCCCTTTCATAAAACCCTCTTTTCCATAAGAAAAAGGAGAGGAAAAGTTTTAAAAAAAAATAAGGACACGAACATGAGTGGTGTTCCCCCACTATTGATCAGCATGAACATTTCCCATACAAATTTTAACTGAAGCATTTTCAGTACCAAAAAACAAACAAACAAACAAATCTTCAATGGAAAAATGTAGGTTTGATCTGCTCTTGCCATCATCAACAATACGGAACATACAATGGTCTGTTGATGATGCACAAGCAAGAAAAGTCTCCACAAACATTTGAAGACTATTAGTGAGGCTGCCCAAAAGAGATTGGCTTAAAAAATGAACTTTAAAATATATTAATTGTTGGGATCTGTGTATTTGCCGTCTTTCTGAGTCCTTCTGCTTACACTCAGATTAGGTTTTTAGGAGTTTTTCTGCAACTGTAAGAGCTATACATTTCCTTGTTTTTTAGTGAAAGCTGAGGTTCTCAAATAATCACCTGACTCCAGGAGCTGGGACTTAGGGTAAAACACCAAATACTGCAAGACTTGTGATAAAATTGCATGTTAGCCACAGTCAAGTCCAGTTTTATAATCACTTTTTCAGACATTAAATTGTAAAGCAAGGCTTTTTATCTCCACTAGTGCAACTTAATGGACAGCACATTGGACTGGGAACTGGTGCCCTGGCCCTAACCCAGCCTACCTTGGGCAACACATTTCACTACCCAGTACCTCAGTTTCCCTCATCTGTAAAATGGGGATAATGGCACTGACTTTCTTTGTAAAGTGCTTTGAGATCTATAGATAAAAAGCATTAGATACAAGCTAGGTATTACTGATTAATTATTGTTATTTAACCCACTGTAAGTGGTTAAGGAGAAGCAGAGAAGGTTTGCTGCACGCAACTCTAGAATACAGGAACAGATAGATATAGGATGCATATTTTATATTGTATAAATAAATATATGATCAGTCATTTTCCCAAATAAGGTAATCATCACTCTGCAGAAAACATAGAAGCATTAACCTGCAATTCACCGTTCACACAGAAGACTGCATTCAGCAATGAAATAGCACATTCTCTTTTTTGTACCAGTGACAGCTGAAGAAAAGAGCCAACATGTAGGCCTCAGTCTATGTCAAGGTTACTCAGTCAGTAGTCTGTTTTTTAAAGCTGCTGAACCAGCTTCAGATTCCATTGATTTCAATAATGATGCTTTTATTTCAATCTAATAAAATTTCAGTAGTTATGGGGAGTCTTTGACTTTGGATGTGAAGGCAGGTATTCAGCCCCTCTGAAAATCAGCCTGTTTATTTCAATGCCTAAATATGGATTGAGGGGCCCTTCGAGCAGCCGAGTTTGAAAATGTTGGCATTAGGCACCACAATCAAAAATAAGATGTTGTTTTGATCTGAAATGCCACAGGGCTAGTCTACACACTACTATTCTACCATTGTAACTTTACCAGTTTGAAAGCAGTATAATGAAAGCAGTACCAGCCCAAGTGTGGACACAGTTATACTGGAATCAAGGTGCTTATGTTTCCATTGCTTGGCGCTGGCAAAGCACCAGAAAAGAGCAATCCAGCACAGAGTAGGGTTCTGCCTCGCAAAAAGGAAGCTCTGCATGTCATAATTTGGCTGGGCAGAATTCTTTTTTTTTTATTGTTATAATTTCGATAGATAATATCAGTGTTTATTTTTAAGCATTTTTCTCCAATTGTTATCAGTTTAAATGTTCACAGTTGCGTGAAATTATGGGGGGAGGAGAGCAGGTCAGACAATAATAATTAAATGGCAGAAGACACTATGATTCAAAAAGTTAATGGTTAATTGTCAGCCTCACAGGTCACAATAACCAAAGTGAATACCCTTAAACTCAATCAGCAATAAGTTCTCAAGCAGCATTTTTCTTACTTTGCCTATATGTAAATTTCAATTATTATTGATGCAAATATTTTTCCTTAGATTATGTTTGCACAGAGAAATTGATGTTTGACAACATTTATTGATAAAAATCTAATCCTTCCCAGCCTAGTTACAAGCACCAGGGAGTTAAGACTCAGAATCAAAGACACAGTGAACTTTGCTAGACATATCCAACCCATCTGCACAGCTGACTAAGCCTCTCAAAGTCCCATCCCAGTAGCACTAGTCCCTGAGTAAAATCTGGCATGGATTCTGTAAGGGAGGCCCCTTTTTCAACTGCTAGAAAGTCCTCATTAAGAAGTTGAGGGGGACTCTTTCTATGATAGTCTATAATTCACCCATTCATAATATTAAGGAATTAACATTAATAAATAACATTTTAATCTCTATGTTACTCAAACCTGAAATGCACAAAGGTTCTAACACTCAATATTGGCAATAGATACATAAATATTCATCTAGGATTTTTCACCCTTTTATGTTCAATACTGTACAAACTAAGAGGCCCCCTGCAAACCATTAGCAACCTGAGACATTCTCAAAGCACCGTACAAGGAAACTGAGGTAGAGAATGGAAGGTTCATGCTTGCTCTGACCAAATATGATATCAAAGCAAGGACTAGAATCTATTGGAGGGCCAGTTATGTGTGCTCATCACTAGACCATGGTGCTGCCTTGGGGAACTGCCTGGTATTACTACAGTGTGATCAGTTTAAGGTAGTTTGGGCAACACAGTTTAAGGTAGTTTGATCACTGGGTTGCCAGGTGTCCGGTATTGACCTAGACAGTCCAGTATTGACCTGGACAGTCCGGTATTTTCGCCTCTTGTCCGGTAAATAATTCAGAAAAGACCAGACACCTAAAATGTCTGGTATTTTCTGATTTTTTTCCCAGCCAGGAGGCAAAAATACTGGACACACTCAGCAACTGGGCCCAGCCCCCAGCCCCTCCCCCCTTGCATCCAACACCCACTGCTCCTGGACCCGCTGCTTACCTGGTTCCACAGGGAAGCTGCATTTTGACTTGATCAATAACACAAAATGGCCACCTGCAAAAAGCATAAAGACCAAAGGGAAGCAATGCCTTCCCTGGGTCTTAGTGCTCAACCGCTGTTCCTGTCCCTATTCTGACTCTGCGTGTTGTTTTCTTATTTATTTATTTGCTTAATAACTCTCAGAGTCTTTTTTTTGCTCAACAACTTTGGTCTCACCCCCCCCCCCCCAACAGAATTTTTTCCCCAGTGGTTTTTTTGGAGGGGGGGAGTGTTTGGTACTTTTAGTTAAACCATCTGGAAACCCTATTGATCAGTTGGTGTCAGGGTTCTACAAGAAAATTGCCCTTTGATCTAACATTTCTCAATGTGGGACTGTCTCCTTTTTTCTTCCAGAGGAAGTCAAGTGGGGGGAGTTAATTCTTTTCACAACACATCTTCCTTACATTAAAATAATTCTCTCTGGGCAGTGTTGGCATTGGGCACAACCCTCTCTCTTTCAACACACATTGTAGTGTTGCATGGCTAAATAATTCATAGATGCCACCTGGCAGGAGCAGAGACACTGACATTTGAAGAGATTCAGTTGTTGATGACACAGGCATCTTGTTATCCCTTAACGCTCACAGTGTAAGCAGCATTGAGGATAAGTTCCTCCCCAGTTCATCTCTCTATTCCCTCTCCCTAGGCCAAAATCCCCACTTCAGCCCTCTGGCCTCTCCCCTGATCTCTGACGTTATCCTTTTCTGCCCTGCCCACAAGAAACCAAAAATGTCTATTTGGACATGCCACCATGGTGCCTCATGGGAGATGTAGTTCAAGTGCTGCGTGCTCCCATTCTTCTCCCAGGACCCCCACTGAAAATCACCATTCCCTCTGCTAGTTCCCTCTCTTTCCCCATCTCCCTGCTGCTCCAGCCTCTGACCCTTTCTCTCACCAAACCCTCCACACAAACATGATCTTTGTTGATTCACTATCAAGTTGCCTGTTCCCAGGCTCCAAGGAAGGTCAGGCATGTGTGGTGAGGAGCTGGGGGCAGGGGGTCATGTGGGAAGTGCATTCCTGGGGACTAGTGAGGTTGTCCAGCGTACCAAGTTGAAAATCACTAAGGACTGGAGTTACCCTCATATGCAACTACAGGAAATACTCCCAGATCCCCTGAAAAATTACCCCCCTGGATAACTTGTGCCCAGGTGCCACGTGCCTGGCAAATAGAGATGGGACCAAGACATAGAATTCGGATTCAGATTTTGACCACTCCAGAATTCAGGGACTCTCAAAACTGGAGCTTTACCTTGTGCCCCGGTCTCTATTGGAAACTGACCAGTTTTCTAAGGGTTAATACCCTCTAAATTCACTGACTTTTCAAGCCACTATTTCTGGCTTCCCTGTGATATTTATGTCTGTCTGGTATGCATGGCCTTGGCCTAGATAAATTAGGAGAATTTGTTTTTGCTATTTGAGGAGCTCAGGCGTTTTTTAATTAATTAGACGTTAGAGTAAAATATACCCACTCAAGCTAAGGTGCCTTCAGATCTCAAGGAGAGTGGAAGCATTGTGCCAACATGTGGAACTGAATCTGGGACTTCTAGTGCTTAGTGCATGAGCCTCTACTGCATGAGCTAAAACCCAGCTGGCTCTCAGCTAAGTCTCTAGAGCAGACTCACTATTCTCTCTGTAAGTGGTCTCCGTGCCACTAGGTGGGACAGTACACCGCACCCAACAGCTGTGTGGGTTACACATACACACGTAGACAGCCACACAGACAAGAGAGGAACACAGAGGAAAATTTAAAGTTCTGTTCCCAATCTGGTTAGTTTGCAACCCACCATTGAAAGTTAACAAGTGACGTATTATTTTCCTAGAGAGCATTGTTAGAATGTAGAGTATGCTGAATATCAGTATACACTGCCCTCCCACCACTTCCTTCACTCCATGGCTCCAGTACCTACCTTGTCTCCTCCCTGCCAGTTCACAAGCTGGCCCCTACTCACGTGAGCCCTTTCTTGGCTGCATCTCCTGCCATCACACTTCCACTCTATACACATGCCACAACTTTTCCTAACTCATCTGCTGACAATAATTTTTCCTTTTGTCTCCTTAATTCATTTCTCCCTTTGCTCTTTCTCAGGACTTAATTATACTTGGCACTGATCCTCAAAGTGCTTGGCAAACATTAACCAGCAAAGTCTCAGAGCAGCCTTAGGACATAGTATTATCCACTCCACATTACCAACAGGGAAAATGAGGCAGAGAAGCTAGTATCACAAGTAGGCTTGGAACTCAAGATGTCTGGGCTCCCTTTGCACTGAGCTCACCCAGAGCATCCACATGCTTGCAGAGGTAGGGACTTGATAGATCAAATAGTCCTATTCTCCATCGCTCACCTGTACGACAGGATTATTATTCAACTTTGCACCTATTGAACTTAAGCAGCTTTGGCAAGCCCTCTGCCTAGGCGTGAGCAGCAAAGGGATGAATAAGGCCCTGTCACATAAGTTTAACATTAGCTAGTTTTGAAATGTGCTATTATTGCAGGAGCATGCAACAGAAGGGAGCAAAACCAAACACATTTCATTCTCTTCTTCTAAAGGAATTGCTACACCTCTGCTATACATTTGTCCTCCTTGGAGAGAGCTGTTGAATGGCTGTCAGCACAGGGAAGGTTTTTAAAATACACTAAAAGGGCCAACCTAAACTTCCCTCATCTGGTCTGCATAATCCGCCTGATCTCGCTGTTCCTCTGAACAATGGAAAATTGCCTGAATATTTAAACACGTATTGTTCTTAGGGAAACAAAATGTTCAGCAAGTTCAGTTGCCTTGGCAACATCCACTTCTAAAAATACAAAAGAGACAATCTTCAAAATAAAAGAGCATGTAAAACAGGCTGCAGGAGAAAATGCTTCCCTGGTCCCAATCCAGAGCAGATTCCTGGTTGCTCAAAGCCCATTAATGGAGATCTCAGTAGAGGACTTAGAACACTGTCTGCACACTGACGTCCCACTCGTTTAGTTTAAATCAATTTAAATTCTGATTTAAATTAAATTGGCGCAAACCCCTATATAGGCCCTCTTGTCTGAGTTCAGAACAGGTCCTATCAGTTTAGCTTGCACCGGTAAATTCACAGCAACATATGCCAGATTTAAATCAGTATAAGAACATCCCAAGCCGAGCTGTCATTCCAGAAAAATCAGTGCACAGGGGGAAGGGGCAAAGGATTTCACCATAATGAACATTATATGGGTTTATTATTGATCCTGCAAAGTCTGACCTATGAGAAAAGTCATGAGAGGAGCAAAAGTCTGAGGGGGACAACAACCCTCTTTCCTCCATAGCAAATGAAGCCCCTGCTCCCAAGGCCTTAGCCAAAGTCTTAACCACGTGACCATCCTCTCTCACTGACACTATTCTCTCTTGGTGTCATTTAGGCCAACTCTGTCCTCCTTTCCCCCTGCTCACGCTGCCCGGCTGCCTGGCTCCTCTGCACATACCACTTGATTTCTCTGTTTGCTCCATTGTTAACTCTTACACAGCCCACGTGATCACAACCACAAAGTTCCACGGGTATAGTCGGAGCACTTACCTACTGTATCTGAAGCTCACTGTTGGGTGTACAGTACTGGAAGGCAGTTAATTATTGAGACTTGAGCTCTGGGACCAGAAATGGGATGCCGGGATGCCAAGAGTTTTGGAAGAGCCCTTGGGCCACTGACTTCACTTACCCCGTTGAATGTAATGTTGTAACGGCAGCAAGATTGTTGAAACAATCCGAAAGTACTTTCACTGAGGATGGTGTTACGGATAGAGCCCTCCCTGCATACAAAATTTATATCCATATCTGTATCTTCAAAAATGAGCCGGGGATATATATATTGGCAGCTGCAGATGCGGAGTCCCACAGATATCTGCAAATTTGCAGGGTTCTACATACAACATTTGTATCCTCATCCAAATCTGCAAAACTGAGCTGTGGATATCTGCATCTACAACTACCCTCCTTGCCCCAGAGCAAGATTTGAAGGGCTCTCTCTATCAATGGGTGTCTAAAACATAGAAACTCGCGCATATCCCTCTCCAAGGACACTGAGCTGTAGCTTCATTGCTGCATGTGCTCTTTTGTACATTTGTAAGCTGAACTGTAATTATTCTATCCAAAGAAACAGGTTTCCAATGCACAGTCTAGCAGGGTTCTGCATGAGCAATTCCATTACAAAGTGACACTCAGTGCAGGCCCGTGAAGTACTGATGGTTTCAGCAGGGACATGCATACATCCTTCCTAAAATGGGCACAGTACAACTCATTCATTTTTCAGACAGAATTATTGCAGACAGCTGCATTCATCACATCTGTATCCTTTAGAGCAGAAAGTCTCAAAACCATTCGGGGTGTATGGATGGTCATGCAACATCTCTGTTGCAATTGTAGGGAACCACAATTTGTAATTGTGGTTTATACCCCGTGTTTTTGTCCCTTTGGAAAGTATTAATCCTGCTGCTGCAGATTTTCAGCTCTGTCAATTTCATATTTGGTGCAGTGGGGAAGGGCAGACGTACTCTGTGTTCTGCTGTCTCTTCCTCCACCCTCTGAAGCCCCCAATCTCTGGCTCCACTCAGCAGGAAAAGCAAGTGGCAAAAAGTTAGGTGTTCTATACCACCTGAGAATTCTCCACTGGGAATCCTTAGCTTTCCCTTCAGGGTAACTTTCTCCCTGCTTTCTCCTGCTGAGTCACCATGCAGAACTAGGGGCAAAAATCTGTCCCATTCTCTCCCTTTTCCCCTCTTTCTCTCTCCCCTTTGCTCCCCTATAAGGCTATGTCTACACAGGTGGCTTCTTGCACAAGAACATCTTGCGCAAGAAAACATCCACACTGCCATTTTAGCCATGGGGCTTTTTTGCACAATAAATCCCTGCCACACGTCCACACTGCCCTCTTGTGCAAGAGAGCTTACACCTGTTAGAAAAGAGCATAGCTCTTGCGCAAGAAGCTCTCTCTTACCACGCCGTACTGTAAATTTTCTTGCGCAAGAGCAGACGGGCAGTATGGATGCTCTGCGAAAGAATGGCTGTTCTTGCGCAAGAAGCCATGAGTGTAGACATAGCCTAGGAAGTGCTTCTCTTCCACCTGGTTCGTCTCATTCCCCAGACACAGTGTCTAGCTGCCATGTTCCCATCTCTAGAAAGGAAGCCCAGGTGCATGATTCATTTCACTGTTCACCCCTGAACAGTGATTCAAGTAGGTTATGAAGGGTGAGAGAGCTCAGCAGGTTTGGAAGTAATTATTGTATTTGTCCCGGGTCTCAGGAGACAAAGGGGCCTCAAATTTTGACATTTTTCTACCAAGTCATTTCCATTTATTATACACCCAGCAGTTATAACAGAGACAATGAAAGAACCTAGATATACCTGCAAAAAATTATTTAAATCATTGTGGGATCTCGGACCTTCACCCGTTTTTTGGTGAAGAATATCTGAGTTCTCATCTGCATGACTGGAGACTGGAGTAGATTCTGTGATTAGTGATTCTATTAACAAGAATTTTAGTTATAAGCTGGGGACACATCAGTTGGAAGTAACGGAGGAGGAGAAGGACCTCGGAGTCCTGGTTGATTATAGGATGACTATGAGCCGCCATTGTGACATGGCCGTGAAAAAGGCTAATATGGTCTTGGGATGTATTAGGCGAGGTATTTCCAGTAGGGATAAGGAGGTGTTAGTGCCATTATACAAGGCATTGGTGAGACCCCAGTTGGAATACTGTGTGCAGTTCTGGTCTCCCATGTTTAAGAAGGATGAATTCAAACTGGAACAGGTACAAAGAAGGGCCACTAGGATGATCCGAGGAATGGAAAACCTGTCTTATGAAAGGAGACTCAGGGAGCTTGGCTTGTTTACCTTAACCAAAAGAAGGCTGAGGGGGGACATGATTGCACTCTTTAAATATTAGGGTATGTCTACACTACCACCCTAGTTCGAACTAGGGTGGTTAATGTAGTCAATCGAAGTTGCAAATGAAGCCCGGGATTTAAATATCCCGGGCTTCATTTGCATCTTGCCGGGCGCCGCCATTTTTAAATCCCCGGTACTTCGGACTCCATGCCCGCGGCTACACGCGGCACGGAGTAGGTAGTTCAAATTAGGCTAATTCGAACTACCGTTACACCTCGTTCCACGAACTACCAGGGATTTAAAAATGGCGGCGCCCGGCAAGATGCAAATGAAGCCCGGGATATTTAAATCCCGGGCTTCATTTGCAACTTCGATTTACTACATTAACCACCCTAGTTCGAACTAGGGTGGTAGTGTAGACATACCCCCAGAGGGATAAATACCAGGGAGGGAGAGGAATTATTTAAGCTTAATACCAATGTGGACACAAGAACAAAGGGTATGTCCACACTACCACCCTAGTTCGAACTAGGGTGGTTAATGTAGGCAACCGGAATTGCAAATGAAGCCCGGGATTTGAATTTCCCGGGCTTCATTTGCATCTTGCCGGGCGCCGCCATTTTTAAATGTCCTCTAGTTCGGACTCTGTGGAACGAGGTGTACCGGTAGTTCGGAATAGGAAGCCTAATCCGAACTACCTAGTTCGTGCCGCGTGTAGCCGCGGGCACGGAGTCCGAACTAGAGGACATTTAAAAATGGCGGCGCCCGGCAAGATGCAAATGAAGCCCGGGAAATTCAAATCCCGGGCTTCATTTGCAACTCTGGTTACCTACATTAACCACCCTAGTTCGAACTAGGGTGGTAGTGTAGACATACCAAATGGAAATAAGCTGGCTAGTAGGAAGTTTAGACTTGAGATTAGACGAAGGTTTCTAACCATTAGAGGAGTGAGGTTCTGGAATGGCCTTCCAAGGGAAGTAGTGGGGACAAAAGATCTATCTGGTTTCAAGATTAAACTAGATGGATTTATGAAGGGGATGGTTTGATGAGATAACATGATTTTGGTAACTAACTGACCATTCATTATCAGTGGGAAATAGGTCAATGGAGGGATGATAGGAGTTACTATAGAGAACTTTCTGGGTGTCTGGCTGGTGAGTCTTGCCCACGTGCTCAGGGTTTAGCTGATCGCCATATTTGGGGTCGGGAAGGAATTTTCCTCCAGGATAGATTGGCAGAAGCCCTGGAGGTTTTTCGCCTTCCTCTGTAGCATGGGGTACAGATCACAGCTGGAGGATTCTCTGCATCTTGGGGTCTTCAAAGTATTTGAAGGCTTCAATATCTGAGATATAGGTGAGAGGATTATTCTAGGAGGGGTGGGTGAGATTCTGTGGCCTGCACTGTGCAGGGGGTCAGACTAGATGATCATATGGTCCCTTCTGACCTTAAAGTCTATGAGTCTATGTTACGAAATGCTGTTTACCGTCTTTGAACAGGTTAGAGGTTTTTAAAGTCGTAATTAATTCTGTTACTGCAAAGTGATTTTGCTTCGTCCGAGGGTGAGTTTAACCTTTAAATTAGATTTTTATCGCTGCATAAGATATTTTTTATTCCTGCTTTTTTATTATGTGTCTTTGTATAGAACAATGGTCTTCAACCTTTTTATACCCAAGATCACTTTTTAAATGTCAGAACAAGCCAAGATCTACCACCCCATCCTTCCCCCAAGATCCTGCCCCTTCCTTGAAGTCCCGCCTTCTGTTCTCCTCTCCATCACTTGCTAGCCCCTTATACACACTCAGGCTGTGTCTAGACTACATGGCTCCATCGACGGAGCCATGTAGACGAGGGTTGTAGGCAAAGGGAAATGATCAGCTGTTTGTCGGCTCAGCGCGCTAGTCTGGACGCTCCCCTGCCGACATCAAAGCCCTTTGTCGGCAGCCCCGTTATTCCTCGTGGGATGAGGTTTACCGGGATAACATGTTTGTCGGCTCAGTGCGGCAGCCATGTAAATTTAAATGAAGTGGCGATTATTTAAATCGCCGCTTCATTTCCCTTTGCCCAATAAACAAATCTACATGGCTCCGTCGACAGAGCCATGTAGTGTAGACGTACCCTCAGGGTACAGCTACACTGCCGCTTTTTTTTTTTCTTTCAATTCTTCTGTAGGAAGAGGTTTTTCCAACATTTGGCCTATTTAGACAGGACCAAATGTCAGAAAAACACCTTCTTTCGGAAGCCCCCTTATTCCTCATGGAACAAGGAATACAGGGGTTACTGAAAGAGATTGTTTGCTCTTCTGCTAAAAAAAACGGAAGAACAAACTCGTCCCTGGATGTGGAAGAGTTTTTCCAGGATGCCTCTGGAATCCCAGAAAAACTCCTGCAGTCTAGCCGTACCCTCACTGGGTTGAGACAGGATGTGTGGGCTCTGGGGTGGGAATGAGGGATTTGGGTGTGGGAAGGGGTGAGAGGTGCAAGCTCTGGGAGGAAGTTTGGATGCAGGAGGAGGAGGAGAAGGGGATGCTGGCTCGGGGAGCGGGGTCCAGTCTGGAGAGTGTTGTGCTCAAGTGGAGGGTTGGGGTACTGAGCAAGCCACAGGCTTGTGGATGTGAGGGTGCAGGAGTTTGGGTTGGGGTATGTGAGGGGCTCAGGGCAGGGAGGTTGGGAGTATGATGGGCTCAGGACACAGATTTGCAAAGTATGGATGGTGCAGAAGTGTTGTGGCAGAAGACTGAGGATGTGGGGGTGCAAGAGTTTGGGGATGGGAGAGGCTCAGGACAGGGGGTTCCAGTGTATGATAGGATCAGGTTTGGGGTTGGGTGTGTGTGTGCGCGTGCAGGAGTGTTACGATGCTGTGGCCAAATGGGGGCTTGGCCCCAATTGGGGGTTTGTTGGCCAGGCTTCATTTTTAAATAAAATATTATGTCAAACAAAAAGTTTCAGCATCTTTATTTATGAGAAGGGCGGGGAACCTGTTTTGAGTCAGTTGGGGCTGCACAAGTGAGATGCAAAAAAATAACTCCTCCAAAAAATACCCAAGCCTCACTAATGTGGCCCCAATTGTGCTGGTGGGAGCAGGGGAAATGGTACTGGGGCAGGGTGCCAGTGGGGGCAGGGTGCCAATGGGGACAGGTGACAGGGTTCTGCGGCAGGGAACAGGGTGCCAGTGGGAGCAGGGGACAGGGAGTCCCCGGCATGCACCTCCTCCGGGGACTCCTACCCCTCTCCCCACCCCCACGCAGCAAGTCCCTGGCACGCCACAGACCTGGGTTGTGGTACCACGCCAGCTGTTTGGGGGGGAGGGGAGCAGCCAGCGCAAGAAGCTGGCTCTACCCCCATGGTCGCTGGAGATAGGTAGTGGGGCTTCTTGGGGGTGAGGGAAAATGCGGGGGCCCCAAACACCTCGCAATCAACTGGTCAAACCCTCCTGATCGACCAGTCGATCGCAATCAATGGGTTGGTGACCACAGGTATAGAATAACCACATCAGGCTCAGCTGTAAGCTCTCTCTTTGCCCAGTTTTAGATCCATCTTTAAAGGCTTTTTTTGTATAATAAACTTTTAATTCTAGCTGTTTAATAAATGTTATATCTAATCTGGCAATAGCCTTAAGTTCATAATCATAATAAAACGTCAGTTATTAAAGGAATTTAATAACAGGAACATGTTAGCAGACTTGGAAATAAGGCTATAAGGGCTGCAGTAAATAACACCCCCAAACCATTATTATGTAATATTCATTGTGAAATATATACCAATAGCCTTTAGCAAATTAATTTATTGTGTGTTACTGTGTTTTAAAAGAACCTCTTTATAAAAATGAAGCAAAGATTTGAAAGTGAGGCAAGTAAGAGACGGCGAAAGCAACAGAATGAAGCAACAGTGAAGAGTTTAAAGCCAATAACCTCATTTCTTGTAGAAAAGATGCCTCAGCTATTCGGCAGTGGCCATTCTGACTGATAGCGGCACTTCCAGTTCTGATGATGGAAACTTTGTACCCACAAATGACATTTCAATGCTACTGCCTCAGAATGAGGTCATTAATCAAGACACAGAAATGTCAACAGTAGCGATAGATACAGAATCTACGCTCAATTTAGAGACTGTGCTGGCAGAAAGTGAAGACCTTGGAGATGCTGCACAGCAAGAGCAAGAACTTATGACTAGCAGCAGAACCTGATATTGGACCACTTGATAAGAACAATGTTGCTCAAATGCAGTCGTTTCTCAAAGTTAGTTGTTTTCAGATTCCAAGTAGTATACCAAAAAATGCTGAAAATCATGCTTTTCCCACTCATCTACTGACAAAAAATCTTCTAAATGGAGAGATCTACACAAGAGACTGGCTCTGCTAGAGAATGGAAAAGCAGGCTCTGTACTGTGTACCCAGTTTCATTTTTAACAGTACTACTTCAAATGCATCAGTACTGTCTGATCCATCCAGCTGGAGCAACTGTAGAGGTTGAGGAAGTTAAAAGACCGAATACATGAACATGAAACATCAGTATCACATAAAGATAGCTATGTTACATGGAAATCCGCTAGTAAAGCAGCACTAGCTGACAATTCAATTGAAAACTTACTCCTGAGTGAAATAAACACAGAAACTGATATTTGGAAAAACTTCTTGAGTGCATATTGAACGTCATTCTTTTTCTTTCTGAACAGGGATTGGCTTTGTTTGGTTCTAGTCAACGTATCGGTGACTCTACAAACGGAAACTTTCTTGGTGTAATTGAGCACAGGATTTGGATCGTGCCAAAATAAACACCAGTCACTACTACTCGCCTGAGGGATTTCCTGCACCTACATGTGCAGGTTCAGGTATTACTGAGCTGAGAAGGAGGGACAAGGCTGAGAGCACTGGGTTTGGAGGGTGTCAGCCGAAATGGTCAGGGCAGTGTGTGCGTGTGTGTTACACCCAAGTCTTTAACTGCTGAGACGCAAAATCTTGTTGCAATGGGCAGCCTAGGAAGCTGGAGGGCGCCCCGAAAAATAGTTTAACATCTGTGACTTTACTGCTAGGACTGGGGTCCCGTCGCAGAGGGCAGCCAACAGGCTCTCAGATGCCCCGAGTTTATAGAAAGAGCTTATTACACCTCAGATTTTAGCTGCTAGGACACAGGTTCCCTTCGCAGCAGGCAGTCTGGGAAAGACTGAGGGTACGTCTAGACTACATGCCTCTGGCAACAGAGGCATGTAGATTAGGCTACCAGGCACAGGAAAATGAAGCAGCAATTTAAATAATCGCCGCTTAATTTAAATTTACATGGCTGCCGCGCTGAGCCGATCAGCTGTTTGTCGGCTCAGCGCGATAGTCTGGACGTGCGGGTGTCAACATCAAAGGCATTTGTTGACCACCCAGGTATGCCTCCTGGGATGAGGTTTATGTTGTATCCGGGGGGGGAAGGAAGCAAATGAACAGCACCAAGATCTGTATTAAAATTAGACACAACCATTCGAATGAAGAGTGAGTTTAAGGTCACAGCTAATGCAACACGGGCTCTCAGACTTAGTTTTTGGCCAGCAGGGAAGATTTATTTTACCCCCTAACAAAGGAGACATATTTTTGCAATTTGCTGTGTTAAATTGTGTTGGGCAACTGGAACTAGATTGGCCCTCCAAGGAGAACATGACTTTAAATAGCTACCCAGGAAAGTAGAAGCACTATGGATTGCCTTGTGGTATTTCAGGTATATCTGCTATTTTTCACTCTGATGAAAACCTGAATAAGAGACTGAAAGGTTTCAAAGCAACAGAAAATGACCCCACAGAATGGAAACATGAATGTATCCTTCATTGGGGACTGCTATCATTGCACACACTGCCCATAATTTTTTACACATTCTCACAGCTCAGGAAAAAAATGCTACTTTTTAAAGTATGGTGTTGTCGACAAGCTATCTGACGCAAGTGCAGCAGGCCACTCCTGTACATGTTTTATGCTCGTCTCTTGGAGTGGGTCTTACACAAACTATATACGCAAGAAAAGGCATAATCATGATAAGATGCAGTGCACCACTGCACAAAAATCTTAAGTTAAAAAAAAAAGACATTGAGCCTCCACAGATCACCTTCACTCTGCTGCTTCTGAGATAAACTACAAAACCTTATTTCAAAGGCTCCAATGAGAAATGTGTCATAAGTCAAATGTGGGTCTCTGTTACACAGCTTGTCAAACTGAGCCTGAAAGAACGGATATCTGTTCACACATGTAATGTGGACTATGCCCTCAACTGTGATGCCTGGATGCACTAGTGAAGAAAGCTGGTGGAAGGAGTGGGAGTGGACAAAACCTTTATGGAAGATGGTTGGTTTTGGTTTTTGTTTCTTGAATGTCTCCATTTTCCATGGAAAGTGGGGGAACTTTTTCCTAAAAAAACCCCCAAACATGCCGACACAAAAAAAATTAGCCAAAAGTCCAAAAATTTCAGCCCCAAACTACAAAAGATTCCATTTGGAAATGCCATGCTGTGCCACATAGGAGTTACAGTTCAGTTGCTTCATATATTCATCCTTCTTTATGGGATGAGTGTCTCTTCTTCCCTCACTTACATCTCCCATGATGCATTGTGGTCAGGAATTCCCACGATGCACTGTAGAAGCTCAGCAAAAGGAGGCCTGTGTCCAGGTAACCTGGTCAACAGACAAAAATGGGACCATGAGCCATCACAGATGCACTTCCAAATGGAAAGAGTTTTCAATTAAAACATTATATTTTGGGTGGCAATTTTTCGTCTTTTCGCCAAACTCTTGATTTTTCACTCTAGAGTTGAAATTTTCCATGGGGAGGAAATAATTTTGAATGATTCTAATGGGGATTTTCTTCACCCACAGTCTCATGAATCAGAGTAGGATTTTAAACTAGTATCCTAGGGAAAGGGTCTGGCTTCTTCTCCAGTCAGGTCCCAAGGAGGCATGTTCATGCTAAGCGTGTCCATGTCCTCAGGTGGCTAGTATGCCTACTGTCATCTGCAGTCTATGCTATACAGGAGTGAACACACTTGTGCTGTGCATCTCTCCCATCCCCTCTGTATGCCAATTGCAGGTTTCTGGACACTCACCTTGTGCTAGTCATTTCCCCTCACCCTACTAGTAAAGGTAGGATTTCACCGCATAAAGCTATATTTAAACCTTTCCAGTGGCGGTTCTCATGGACTTGGATCCACTGAGTTAAAATTTCATTTGAACCCACATAGCAAAGCCTAATGAAACCACAGAGTTCCATTCAGCAAAATGTGTTGCCTGTATCAGTTCATGTGTCTCTATGGCTATGTCTAGACTGCAGGCTTCTTTCGAAAGAGGCTCTTTCGAAAACATCTTTCGAAAGAGCCTCTTTCGAAAGAGAGCGTCTAGACTGCACGGAGAAATTTCGAAAAAGCGGCTTGCTTTTTCGAAAGAAAGCATCCAGTGAGTCTGGATGCTCTCTTTCGAAGAAGCCCTATTTACATGGAAGAACGCCTTCTTTCGAAAGAGGAACTTTCGAAAGAAGGCGTTCTTCCTCGTAAATTGAGGTTTACCACCATCGAAAGAAAAGCCACGTTCTTTCGAATTAATTTCGAAAGAACGCAGCTTGAGTCTGGACGCAGGGGAAGTTTTTTCGAAAAAAGGCTACTTTTTTCGAAAAAAACCCTGAGTCTGGACACAGCCTATGGGATCCACAATAAATACTGCACATGTGACACATAAAACTTCATTGTGAAACAAACAGCAAATCACACAACTCAGTCTTGAAAGGTCTGTGCCTGTCTCCAGACATCAAATAGTTTTGTTTCAAGAGCTAATACAAGTGTCCCAGGACTGGAAAAAGGTTCAGATACATTTTTACTTGATTAATTTCTAAGCTATGACCAAAACTCTCCAGTTCACGATGTTTGGGATTATGGAGCTAAGGTTTTGCACAGCACCAGTTAGTAACTATTTTCCTGAGTAAGCGTTACCATCACTCCAGGCTATAGGCATTGTGATACAGGAGCATACATTACGTGGGCTGTACTACTTTGGCACAAAGGCTTGAAGCTAAAGAAGCTGCAGAAGCCCTTGTTTATAAACCCGCAGTGACATTAGATCTTTAATGCTCACAGGTAGAGAGGAACTGGATTTCTTTTTCATGTATCATCCAAATGTCATCAGTAAGGGTGTGTCTAGACTACATGCCTCCTTCGATGGAGGCATGTAGATTAGCCAGATCGGAAGAGGGAAATGAAGCCGCGATTAAAATAATCGCGGCTTCATTTAAATTTAAATGGCTGCCCCGATCTGCCGATCAGCTGTTTGTCGGCAGATCGGGGCAGTCTGGACGCGATGCGCCGACAAAGAAGCCTTTCTTCATCGGCACAGGTAAGCCTCGTGAAACCAGGTTTACCTGTGCCGATGAAGAAAGGCTTCTTTGTCGGCGCATCGCGTCCAGACTGCCCCGATCTGCCGACAAACAGCTGATCGGCAGATCGGGGCAGCCATTTAAATTTAAATGAAGCCGCGATTATTTTAATCGCGGCTTCATTTCCCTCTTCCGATCTGGCTAATCTACATGCCTCCGTCGAAGGAGGCATGTAGTCTAGACACACCCTAAGTTTAGTGGGAGCTTTGCCTTTGACTTGAATAGGGCCAGGATATTTCTCTCTCACTCACACTCACACAGTCTGTTTCTCTTTGCATCACCTTCATTGCTTCGCTGTAATGTTCTTTAGGCCTGCTGTGACATCCCCAAACTGTTTTCCAAGCCACTACCCTCTTCACATTCAAATCCCTCTACCAAGATGCCCACACAAAGTCAATCTAGATCATTGGGGTTCTTCTGTGAAACACTGTGGAATCTATGAGATTGTGGAATCTCCATCACTGAAGATTTCTAAGAGCAAGTTAGACAAATAGCTGTCAGGGATGATCTAGATCAGTGGTCCCCAACCTTTTGGGGCTGCCGGGTGCCCGGGGCGGGGCCACGCATGCGCCACGCGACCAGAGGCGGGGCCGCACATGCGCCGTGAGTCCGGGAGGGGGGGGACACACGCATGCGCCACGTGCCCAGGGCTGGCACCGTGCATGCGCCACACACCCAGAGTCCGGGGTGCACAAATGTCTTGGGCCGGCCCTGGTCACTCGGCGGTCGCACATAAATGCCCCGGTGGGCACCATGGCACCTGCAGGCACTGCGTTGGGGACCACTGATCTAGATGGTGCTTGCCAGGAGTGTAAGGGGCTGGACTTGATAACCAATTAAGGTTTCTTCCAGTCCTAGGGATTCTATAATTTAGACATGTTTATTCAAATATTTTAATGGTTCAGGAATGCTGTGCACAAGCCTTGGCTACATAATTAGGGAAATATTATTGTAATCACTGTCCTCCTTCTGCAAACCTTTCCACCTGGCAGATTTGTTACCCATTTGTTGTATCACATCTGAACATTAGATTCTATGTGCGTCAGGGTCAGATCTTTCCAGATACTGTAAAAACAATAGCAACCCACCAGAATTACAGTTTCTAATTCTGCTGAGTCACCAGAACCATTTTTTGCAGCTCAGTTTTGCTTTGGGAGGTCACTTTCACTTTGTTTTTCCCTCCCGGGCATCTTGAAATATGAAGTGATTCCAGTACAACAGTAGGCATAAGACGAGACATCCTGGCTATTGCCCTAAAAGTCACAATTTAGCAACGCAGTCAGCTCATAGTGCTTATTCTCAAGCCAGCATGCTTATTCTAGGACCACCTGCCCACAAGATATCCGTGCTGTTGAGCTCTCCTTCAAATCCTGTCACATTCCATCCAGTAAATGTTTAGAAACCTAACCTGATGGAGGATCTGACTGAGAATTCTACTTCTGTCCGCTGACATCATGAGATGCAGACTCCAAGGGCTCTGTAGTAATCAAGAAGCCTCTCTAATAAACTTCAGTTTTATCATGTGCTTTCATTAGAGAAAGTCTTGTGTTTCCAGATAGCTTCAGGCTGTGCTCTGATTGACTCCCAGCATGCTTTGTAGGGTGGCCAGCCCTTGGATAGGAGCCCAGCTAGGTGAGCAAATGGAAATTTCAGAACTCTTCTGTGGGGTTAAAAACACTAGAGATGAAGAAAGAACTTTTGACTAAAGCACTGGCCTGTGACTTAGAAAATATTGATTCAGTTCCCATCTCTGCTTCTTGTGTGACCTTGGGCAGGCCATGGTCACCCCGTGTTTCAGTTCCCTGCCTACAGATAGGAAGGATTTTCCTCTCCTTTCTACCACCTTCTCCCATCTGACCTATTTCAGTGGTAAATTTTTTAGGGCAGGCACCTTCTCTCACTATGCATTTGTGCAGTGTCTCACACAGCAAAGCCCCCCCTCTTGGATGGAGTCTCATGGCACTAGGATAAATACAAATATTAGGCAATAATTGGGGAAATAGCCATGCTTCGGTTCTGTTAACTCCTTGGGGGCCTGGTAGTCTTTGGGCCATTTTGACTCTGTAAAGGTCACATCCGTCACTTAGCCCATTAGTCCAGCAACCGCTTCCAGTGGACACGTGCAGGCGGCGAAGTAATCACTGTCAAATGCTGCATTGTAGGTGAAGGCAGCTAGTTATCCCACTTTGGCTGCCTCATCCAGGCTGTCAAGCTCTGATTTCAGCTCTGCTGACACAGACTTGTTGAGAGTAGCTAAATCAGGCTGTGAAGCACTCGTGGCACAGGCTTTGTGTGTGATAATTTGAAGGGCGAGGGTATAAATGTCAAGTACTCCTCTGAGGCTTGTACCCCCCTTTGTGACATGACATCAGCCGAGGAGCCACCTGCATCAGAAATGAACAGCAAAGCAGAAGTACCTACTGTAGGGGGGAACTAAATGTTAGTCCCATCCTGTTAGAGGGAAGCATGTACTTCTCCAGTATATCCCACCTTTTCGACTGGCTGTGTCCCTGGACCATGTTCTCCTGAAAAAATGAGGAGAAAGTGGCATCATTCTGTGCAGGAGACCTTATCCAGAGATCCAGAGCCATCCTGGGGATTTATGGAGCCCTACACAGTTCTATCAAACAGATGCCCCTGTGCCCAGTGGCAGCTGGGGGGAGATGACGATTTTTTAGAGATGTGATTTTTCAATCTTCAGACACACACCAATGAAAGATTTTAAAGCAAACTTTAAACTTAGGTGTCACAGACTAACACAGTACATTCAGAAGGAAGCTGACAGGCTATACCTGGGGTTGGCAAAAGCCTGTCAAACAGTTTCACCACCACTTGAATGGCTTTCACAGGTTCAGTGCTCTGCTAATTGGTCAGGTAGGCTTCTTCACTTTTAAGTCAACTAGATCCTCTTGGGAGGAAGCAAAGTCAAGGAATAGGGGGTATGTCTACACTACCACTCTAGTTCGAACTAGGGTGGTAATGTAGTCAACCGGAGTTGCAAATGAAGCCCAGGATTTGAATTTCCCGGGCTTCATTTGCATCTTGCCGGGTGCCGCCATTTTTAAATGTCCGCTAGTGCGGACTCCGTGTCCCGCGGCTACATGCAGCACGGACTAGGTAGTTCGGACTAGGCTTCCTATTCCAAACTACCGTTACTCCTCGTGGAACTACCTAGTTCGTGCCACGTGTAGCCGCGGGGTACGGAGTCCGAACTAGCGGACATTTAAAAATGGCGGCGCCTGGCAACATGCAAATGAAGCCTGGGAAATTCAAATCCTGGGCTTCATTTGCAACTCCGGTTGACTACATTACCACCCTAGTTCAAACTAGGGTGGTAGTGTAGACATACCCAGGGATAGGAAGAGGCAGGTGGGTAGACATTAAGACTCAGTGGTGCCCCAAAATTTCGGGTGCCCTACCCAGCTGCATATTCTGCATATGGTAAGGACGGCCCTGCACGTATCTCTGCCCAAGGCTTTGAAATGACTGGCTCCAGGTATCCTGGGAAAGAGGAGAGGGCCCTCTCAGATTCTGTTTCAATCTAAAAGCCAACTAATGTCAAGAAAAAACTTGACTATATGTACAGAAGCTGAGGAGGCTTGTGAGAGAGGGGACTGATGGGAAAGAGGAAGCTGGGCTGGTCCACAAGAGGGGTGGGTGAGAGGGAGAAGTTGGGCTCAGGGGGAAGGAAAAGATGAGGCTGAAAAGAAGAGAGGGGCTGAAAGTGCCAACAGCAGTAAGGGGGTGTTTGGAGAGAACAAGGCAAAGAACCGAAAGAGGAGGTGGACTGTGTGAGGATAGGAGAGGTTGTGAGAGGAAGGCAGAGGTGACAGAGAATAGATTGAAAGTAGAGAAGGATGGAGAGAGGGCGGCTCTTTGGTGAAAGCATTTATTAAACTATTATTGACTAGTTTTAGATCAGGCCTGTGACTTCCTATCTGACTAGGCAGCACCTAGAATAATGGGGTCTCTCTCAATCCTCGCTGGGGGCCTTCGGCCCTATGACAGTAGAAATACTTCTCATTATTCCCTCCGGCCAGGGAAGATCATTGCTGTTTCTAAGAACACACCAGGTATCTCTCTCTTGACCTGTATAAGGATCCCACGACTGCAGGACAAGCTAAAACAAAGACGTTTTGCAAAAACACTTAACAAATAAGGACATTTTTTCAATGTCTGGAATTCCTAAACATCCCCGTCTGCTTTAGAGAGCCTCAGCGAGCTGCCTGTTTTCAGGCATGTCCTTTAGCAAGGACAGAGCCAGGAAACAAGATAGTTTCACAGAGATGCCCTAGAGGTGCAAAAGGAAGATCCTGTTTCATAAAGAAATATCTTTACACAATCTTCCTGCTATTTTCCACTAATCTAGACAAGCCTAAAGCCCTGCTTCGTGTCATCATTAGGCCCCAGTTTCAGGCTCAGTTGTTGCTTGTGTGCCATCTTGTCTCATGCTAGTCTGGGGAGACGGCTAAAGCCCAGAAAGCCATTCACTGACTCCCCAGTATTGTCAACTGGCATGATATTTGGTGTTTTTCTCTCGGTCCCATCTCTTATCATCATGTGGTTATTTGCAACTCTCCCCTTTCAATGTTTAATAAAAGGACATTTCTAGAGCCCCGTGGTTGCGGAGAAAAGCTTGAAAACATGAACCCTAAAAGGGTCAAAAATCAGGAGGCACACAAAAAGAACCAAGATATATATTTAAAAAAAAAAACTTCTCAAGATTTTAAGACAATTTCATGAATATTTGGGGGCTGAGTGATGATGTCTGAACATTTTGGGTTGGCAATATTTGGACTTGCTGGTCTATAGCTTCCAACCTGTTTTATTCCCAAACCCCATTCACACTGAAGTGAGGTGGCAATCACAACCGAAAAGTTTCACACAGCCCATTCTATTAGTAGAACTGCAGGCGAGGGCTCATTTGTACTGGGCGAATTTGCACGCGTGAAACTGCAATAAGTTACTGGGAGATGAGTCAGGTTGGAGCAATATTTCAACAATTGGTTTTACACAAGTAAGTTTCCCTAATCCAGATAAGTCCTAAAACACTGCTGCTTACTGTCCTATTGACCATCCTGGGGCCTACCTTCACCACTCTTGTCCCTCCACTTTAGACTCCCCCACCCCAACTTAAACCAACACCTCTCCACACTTTGTGGCCTCTTGTTCTTTCTACTGACCATACTTTGGCACCAGTGCAGTCAAACTGTCTGGAAATCTCCATCCAGAGGAAAAGCAGGAATCAAACGGACACAAGTATCCTCAACTAAATCCTTGGCTGTGGTGCTTAGAGAACCTTATCCTAAAATGGATTATTTCCTTGAATAAAAAGCTTCAATTTATACCTTTGGCATAATAATATCTAGTAATGTCTCTTTACAGACTTTCATCTCAAATCATCTAAATAAACATTACAGACTATATATACATATATAAAAAACTCAAAATATAGCCACTACTAGGATAGAACAAGGAAAGTGTTTAGTAGTTTACTGCCCAACAGTTTATACCAGGCAATGAAGTGAGACATTGTATCCAGCTGATTCTAGCAGAGGAACTATGTGACTTGGAATTTAGCCACAAAGCAGGAATAATAAATCTACCTTTACAAAAAGTTCCAAGAAAGGTTTACTAACTGCTAGTGATCAGTGTGATGACATGTGGCAACACAGTCTATCTTAAACAGAAGGTATTAAAAACAAACAAATACAAATACAGAAAAAAATTACAAGTTTCCAAAAAGCTTGAGTTCTAGTTTTGTCTCCTTTGTTTATCAGGGACCACTTTCTGGTATTCTAAATAGCCCCCAGAACAATCTAATGGCTTTATAACATATTTTAAGTAACAATGTTGATCCCTCTTCTCTGTCTGTAACACATAATGGTTTAGTCTTTTGAGGGCTGTAATATCTTGATCAATGTCAGTTGCTGGGTTTAGTGTGGGTGTGCAGGGTGGTGCTGGTGGCCTCTCTCCACCCCCAGCACCATATTAACACATCTCTTCACTACTGACTCAGATGCAAGACTGTCACCAGCATTACTGAAAAAGCAGTTTTCCCAGGTTAGCCCACAGAGAGAATTATTCACCGAACCAGAACTGAAATAGAAGTCCATGGTATATATCCACAGAGACATACCCATATGCAAACATTCACACATACATGTGTCATGTGCAAATGTGCTCATGTGCACAAGCACTTCCATGTGCCACAAACACATTTATCCACTCTAACAAGCAGGCATCTGCACACAGACTCACATCTGGCCACATCCTCAAAGCCACACCGGCACATACAGCTGTCCTCCTGCCTCAGCCCAAGGGGTAAAGCATCTTCCTCAGAAACAGGCGGATCCAGGCTCACTTCCTCCTCTGTCTTCTCCTTGTATCTCAGTGCATCATTCTGTCTATTTGTCTCTTTGTTTAATGAGCTGATTGATTGATGGTCTCCTTGGTGTGATGTTCTCACTGGCAGTGCACAAAAATGACAAGACTCCACTGTGCTGAATCCTACGGTCACTGTTTTGAGCCTGCTGAGTACAAACGGGGATCTGAGTACTTCTCCCACAGACCTCTAACTTCCTCCCAGCCTAGCTAGCATAGCCTGTGGTGCCCATCACCATGGGAGCTCCCCAAGTCTAGGTTTGGACTAGACAATGAACTGTGAACTTCATTACACTACAGAACAGGCATGTACAGAAGGAAGCATAATAATATAAACAGGGCCCCTTTCCTGTCATATTTTCCCCAGCCTCAGTGGAAGAATCTCCAGTGGCAGGGAAGTCTACAGCCTCCGCAGGCCACTGGGCTAGGTATGGGAGGGGGCTGGCTCCGCACTCCGGGAAGGGGCGTGGCCTCAGCTGGAAGGGGCGGGGCTGAGGCAGTCAGCCCTCAATGCTGCCTAGGCCATACACCATACCTCTCCCCGCCAACCCCCAAACCACCCAGAGCTCTCCGTATCCATGCAGCACTCCAGTGGCAATTTAAATGGCCCCTGGCTCCGGCCACTGCTGCTGTCGCAGTTCCAGTGTTGGAAACGAGCGTAGGGCTCCAGGGCAATGGCCCTCCTTGCTCCCCTTTCCCCTGTTGGCGGGCCTGACCAGTGGAGGACAGGATGGGTAGGTGACTGCATCAATGAGGTAAGGCTGAACTAGGGAACCAAGAAGATGACTCAGCAGCCAAACAATCAGCAACCCACAGTCATCAGGGCTGATTCTGAGGTGGAGGGTGTAGTTTAATGAGACGGGATAGGCAGCCACTAGCAGTAGTGGTTGGGGAGGAGAGAGAAGGCCCAGGGAAGAGAGACAAAGTAGCAACCCGTCTGTATACAGAAACTGACAGCAATGAATACCTGGCTGGAGCAGCTGGAACACAAGCGGGACACTGGTGGCATGCTGTGTGTGGAAAAGGCAAGTTGGACTCTGTTCTGGTTTTAGCTACTCCTAAGTCGATTGTATCTTAAGGTATGTCTATGTAAGGGGACTGTTAGCCCCTCTTTAAAACTCAATGGGAGTTTTTGATTGGCCAGTTCCCAGAATCAAAAAGGGAAGGGTCCATGAGACGGACAGACCCCAGAGACAATGGAAAGCAGCCAACACTCCAGTTCAGACTGACTGACAGGTTGGGCAGGCTAGTGTGGAAATTAAGAGGCCAGGTCCCGTCCTCCGTGTGAGCTGGAATTTTCTGGGTCTCTCTGCTAAGAAGAGCAGCAAGAAGAGCAAGCAGCGTGGAAAGACAAACCTGCAGTGCCCAAGAAGCCCAGACCCTGTGCTGAGGGGCAGACCTGCAGCAACAGAGCCAGGCACACACAGCCCAAAGAGCACAGACCCTGTGTTGAGCAGCAGACTTGCAGTGATCAGAGAGCCAAAGGGGACAGAGAAGCAACACAAGGAGCTGGAGACTGGCAAAGCAGCACAGTCTGCAGCTGGGTGTGGTGAGCAGCTGAGACCAACAAAGTGGGGGGAGAGGCTCTGGGCAGGGACACGCCACCAGCCAAGAGGCCCTGCAGGCCAGACTGGGAGAGGGGTCGAGCCACCTAGAGCCTGAGGCCATGTGGTCACTGTCAGAGCAAGCATGTCCAGCCTGCAGCCCCCCTGCAGCGCAGCCAGGGCCTGAGAGAGAGCCCCAGGACATATAAGGAACAGACTGTGAACTGTCTTTACACTCTGCAGACTGCTGTTTTTGATGTCCCCATGCCACAGAGCAGGACTGTGTGTTCTCATTTAACCATTCTCATTTTCTCCTTATTCTTTTCTCTTTAATCAGTTGATGTTTAATAAATTGTATTTGCTTTGAACTGTATGAAATGATCACTGGGCCAAGAAAGCATGCAGTGTGCAGAGAGCACCCCGGAGTGGGGACACCCTAGCCCCTGCCACAAGTGACTACAAGGTCGGGGATTAAGCCCCAGGAAACCTGGGCCCAGTCTTGTTGGGATTTCGAGGACTCTGCTACTCAGGAGAGTGGAAGGAGCCCTCAGGGTCAGGGAGGCCGTTGGGTAAAGGAAGTGGGAGCGGGGACTCAGATCCTTTCATTGGTCCATTTCACCGGGGTGGTATAGAAGCCAGGAAAGTTCCCCACAATAATGACCATTCCCCCGCTTACATCTAGTCTGCGGCACTCTTTCGGGATATGTCAGGTATTCCGTCATAGTGTTTTCTATGTCTTTACAGCACGCCTGTTATTTCAAAATGCAATCGAAATAATGGGTGTGCTATGCCAATGTCCCGGTAAACCTTTTTCCACGAGGATTAAGGGATTTGTCAGACTAGCGCTCCATTTCAAAATGTGGAGCTGTGTAGACAGCACCAAATTTCAAAACAGACTATCTTAAAATAAGCTTGAAATAAGTTATGCAATTTGCGTAGCTCAAATTGTGTAGTTTATTTTGAACTAGTGCTACAGTGAAGACACACCCTAAATGACTGAGAGCCCTGTTAGCAATAGACTTGTGTGTGTGACTGTATAATATATATATATATAATTACACACATATACACACACACACACACACACACACACACACACAACGCTCTGAAGGACTGGAGGAATTTGGAGATTCCTGGACTGTACAAAATTATTTCACCTAATACTGAAATGTACCTACTTATGGCTAGGAAAGCAGCAGTTGAGCTCTTTTGAAAATCTTCAACACCCCGATGCAAAAATTCAAGATAAGAAATGATGAATCTGACTGATGCTGCTAGGAGAAATTTACACAGGGAGGATGTAATTAGCCATATGAATTTTAGCCAGGATATATGGGTAACATCCTTGTGAAAAAAATGCCTAGGGATTTTTAAAAACATCACATAGGGGGCATTTTCAAGAACACAGCACCAGGGCATTAAAACAGTTTGTATAGTGGGAGAGCTGAGATCCATTGAACCAAGCTGTAAACTCTGCGTAGGATGGGAACCACTTCAAGCCAGGGGGTGCAGCCACACCCCCATCACCCTGAGTTCCAGAACCTATGTACAGCACCACATCAACACCATCCTAAGCAGGCTAGTTCAACCTGGACTCAGTACTCCAACACCTATACCACTTCTGGGAGTGGCTTTCCTTTGAGTCCAATCCAAGAGCTGATCAAGAGTAAATATGTTTAGCGGGTGAGATCAAACAAGATCACAGAGTAAAGTGGCACGACTCCATGCAGGCATTAGAGCAGAAAACACATTTAACGTCAGTGAGAGTGTGACTAGCTATAACATACTGAGCTCTTTTGAAAATCTAGCCCTCTTCATTTCTAACTACTTCATTATTAACTTAGTCAAACAATTCAATTCAACCAGGCAGCAAGGACCCATTAACTATGGATCTCTGGAAAGAGACGTGGAGTAAAAATGGTTTATAACTAATTTAGCTGGAAGAACTAATTCATTTTTAACATTCTGTCATTACTGGAGGTGGGGATGGAGGGGAGACAGAGGATGCTGTGGTAACGTGAAGCAGTAGTGTGACTAAAGTAATTAAAGTGGCCCATATGGATTTTCAGACCACCCACCCACCCAAACCTTTAGTTAAGTCAAAACAAAGCATTAAATTTTTTGAAGAGCAGCAGCTTGGAAAAACATAGGCCTCTCAAAAGCTAGTTATTAGACACTGCCAAGAGGGATTTTGATCAGCATTTCTGTTAATTTGGCAACCTGAACAAAACCCCAAAGGTTTCAAGTTGCTCTGTAATGTAGGCTGAAGCTGGAGTGTCTTTGAGTCTTTCCTTTCAAGACTTGTCTCTCATGCGTAGGAGGCACAGACTGGGGCATGAGACCTAATGTCGTCATGCACGACATACTGTCAGTTCTGCCAAGTTTGCATGCACCGATCTCACAGATAAAGCAACTCTCTGGGAGTCTGATTCTTCTCTCACTTGCAGGGGGAAAAAAATCAGGAATAACTTCACAGGAACCGATGAATTTATGCTAGCATAAAACCAGTCTGAGATCACAATCAAACTCTTGACATAGCTGCAGTACCCACATTTGGTACACCTCTGTCCCGTCTATTCTCTGCCTGTGGCACACAACAATTTAGTCTCCTGAGGGCTGTGATCCTTTTGTCTAACTCTGGTGGTTGGACTTGGTGTGAAGGTGGCCGTGTGGTGTTTAGCAGAGTTGCTGATGGGGAGAGAGGAGGAGCAAAAAGCAGTTATCTCCAGGCCCAGGGATTTAAAAGGGTGCAGTATGGTCTGGGTGGCGCTGAGGGATAACTGCACCTAGCCCTGCCCCTTGTGTCCGAAGCCCCATCCAGGAGCTGAGGCTCCAGCCCCACATTGCTCTGGGCCCAGTGAAGTCTGTCACCAGCCCTGGTTACATGATACACAGGAGATCAGATTAGATGATCTAGTGGTCCCTTCTGGCCTGGGATTCTAACCACATTACTTCTAGAGACGAGCCCAAACCAAAATAGGGTATGTCTACACTTGTACCCTCTTTCGAGAGAAGGATGCAAATGCAGCTGAGCGAAATTGCAAATGAAGCACGGATTTGAATTTCCCACGCTTCATTTCAATAATCACATCTGGATGCTATTTCAAAATAGCACTATTTTGAAAAAAGAAACACTGTCTAGACATGGTCATTTTGAAAGAAAACTCTTCTTCCAAAATAACTGGTAAACCTCCTTGTAGGAGGAATAAGGGTTATTTCAGAAGAAGGGTTTTCTTTAGAAATAACCGTGTCTAGACAGCGTTTCTTTTTTTGAAATAGTGCTATTTCGAAATAGTGCCATAACATGAATATGCAAATGAAACACGGGATATTTAAATCCTGGCTTCATTTACAATTTCGAATGTCTACATTTGCATCCTTCTCTTGAAAGAGGGTGCTAGTGTAAACATACCCTTAGAAGCTTGAGACTCATGATATGAACGATCCTACCTCTTAATTACTTTCAATGAGAAGTAGGCTTCAAAGTCACATAAGTGCTTTGGAAAAAAAATACTTCCTTCAAAATGGGCACAATCAGTGTTCCCTCTAATCTTTTCCAACCATGTGTGGATCTTCTCCATACATGCGCAGAATAATTTTTATGTGCACTGAGGCATGTGTCAAAGTGCACCATAAGTCCAAACAAAAAAGCCTAGGTGTTAATCAGCTGGGCAGCATTTGAATCTCCCCTGAGCGGATGCTTACAGGGAACACTGGCCACAATATATTCATCAGTCAAGAGGCATTTGAGCTACTGAGGCATGATTCTTCAACTTCCAGATACAAAATAGCTCGCAGTTAAGTCAATGGGAGTCTGAGCAGGTTGCATTCTCCCCTCTACTCTGAAAACAAGCAAATATACTCAATCTATTGTCAGCGTCTTTGAATTTGGCCCAGTGTATTACTACAGCTCATTATAGATAAATGTGATTTGGGCAATCAGAAAGGGAATCAACATAGGGCAAAGTCTGGGATCCTTTGCATTAAAAGGTGCTCTTTAGATTTAGTCTTTTTGTTTTTGATCTTTAGACCATCTATTGCATTGTTGCCTGACACAGTCCCAGGTAACCAGTGCAATTCAGACAATGGCTCCGGAACACAGGTAACATGTACAGTCCAGAATGAGATTTTCAACTATCAGTGACAAGACATAGCAAAGAGAGAGAGAAATTGCAGCAAGTACATTTTCAAGGTCAACTCTACAACAAAGAAATGAAAGACAAGCACACTTTGCAGTCTGGCAACTCATAGGTTGGATTCTGCCTGTTTTATGAGCTGGCACCAAAACACAGCCCAACGTATATACCACTTTGACTCTACCTAGCTCAGATGTGGGAAAAGTTCCCACAGCTGGGCTAGGTATAGGGTTGCCAGATGGTTGAAACAAAAATACCCCCCCCCCCAAAAAAAAAAAACGTGAAAAAATTCTCTTGAGGGGGAGAAAAAAAGGTGGGGAGACCAAAGTTGTTGAGGAAAAAAAAAAAAAAAGGATTCCAAGTAAGCCAAAAAAAAATTAAAATAAAACAGCATTAAAAGCATGTTCCCTTTAGGAGTTAGTGCAGGGATAGGAATTGGGGAATAGTTGAGCACTAAGACCCAGAGGAAGCATTGCTTCCCCTAGGTCTTTTGGCCAACAGCCATTTTGTGCCGACAGCCTTGGGGAACCAGGTAAGCATAGGGGCTGGTGTCAGGAGGCTGAGGGCCGGAGGAGGGCTTGGGGGGAGGGTGGGAAGCTGGGCGCTGAGTGTTTATAGGGTTGCCAGGTACCTGGCATTTTCGCCTCCTGGCCAGAGAAAAATTCAGAAAATACCAGACATTTTAGGTGTCCGGTATTCACTGAATTTTTTTTAACCGGACAGGAGCCAAAAATACCGGACTGTCCAGGTGAATACCAGACACCTGGCTACCCTAGGCGATAGATACTTAGGGCTTGTCCATAAACAAAAGTTGTATTGCTGTAGCTACCCCAGTATGGTTAAAACAGTGCAGCCTCCCTAACTTCGATGCAGAAATATTAATAGGAAGATGCCTTTTACTGATGTAACCCCCTTTTTCCTCCCCGGGTTACTCGGGAGCAGGTCACACTCACAGGTGTGCCGGGGCGCCTGATGGTCTTGACATAAAAGGAGATCCTGAGTACCCCAGTGGTGATGTTGTTCGGTTGGGGAAAACCTATCCACCCCCTTGCTGCAGTCCCTTGCTCATAAAGAATGTACAATGGTGGTGCCTCCACCTGGCTGGTCGTGTACACACTTACTGGTGTGCCTTGAGAGCCTCCAGGAATAAACTTATTACAACAATAAACTGGATCTAACTCCAGAACAACAATTACAAATCATAAATAATATACATCTAATAGATTGCATTAGCATGAACAACCTTTACTTTACTTAAGGAAACAGGATTTAACAAATTAACAGTGAATAACATCAATTAACAAAGTACACAGAAGGAAAAGGAACTTATCAAGCTGCCATTTGCATTGCCAATATTGATCCCAGCCCAGAGTGCGCACACCCCCCGACTCAGAGTCCCAGACTCTTGCTTGCATGGGCGCGCTTGAAGAGCTGCAGCTGTAGTGGAGATTCTCCGTAGAAAGTGTGTATGAGGATCCAAGCTAGGCAGCAGCTCTGTCCCAGGCAGCACTTTCCCAAAAGGCCCAATTACTTACAGTCTCATGCTGTGCCTATCAGAAGCAGCCTGCTAGATCCCAGTTCCAAAGGCATCTAGTCCCAGTCTGTAGCTGCACTCTAATAGCCCCTGGACTGGATCAAACTCCTCCATAGCAACCTGGCTCCCCTTCTCTTCCAAAATCCAAGGGCAGAGTCCCAGACCGCTAGGCCTCTCTTCTCATGCATGTGGAGACACCCCACCCCCCCCCATCTTCCAAATAAGAGTCACTTCCTTCCTGTTTTTCCCAAGGGCTCATGGGAATTGTAGTCTGTGAGGCTGGATTGCAGCACACAGGGTCTTCCCAGAAAATAAGCAGAGGCACCTTTAGTAAAGGGACTACACTGGTATAGCTGTACCAGTAAGCTGGTAAACAAGATGCATGCACACTCCCTCTGAAGTGACGTAGTAATACTAGTACTAAAACTGTGCATAGACTAGATACATACCAGGGCCAGCGTGATTATTTGTGGGGCCTAGTTTGAATATAGGGAGCCAAAGTGGGGCATATTTCTGTGTATGTATATTATATATATGCCAGCTGGTGCAGCAAAAAACAAAAAAAAAATCCAAATTCACTATAAAACTTGAACTAAAACCACATTCCATCTCACTAATGTCATTAACACACTCAAAATTGTCAAAACGGCCATTGGCCCACTGTGCATGACGCATGAGCGCCTCTCTATATTTTACACTGCAGCGTGCGTCACAGACTTTGTTATGGTGCTTGGTTTAAAATGGACGTACGCATTTCAACCTTAATTGTTTATGTCTTAAGGAACATTTTACTTCTAGAAAACAAATGTATGTATTTAGTTATTTTTTATATAATTTGAATTTTTGAGCATTATCATTTTAATAATCAAATTAATTGTCTAAATCTCCAGTACATGAGAATAGAGCCTAGAGTGGGGCCATTAATAAAGTGTGGGGCCATGTATGGGAGAACTGACTGCACACACTCCATGCTGACCCTGATACTGAATTTGCACCAGCCAGCTGCAAAAACAAAACAAAACCACCCCACACCTAGACATACAATTGCTGCCAACATGCAGATGGTGGTAGAGCTCATTTGGTTGAACTTGCCTAGCTAAAAATTGGGGTAGGTTTGTCAACATTTTTGCTCAGGTTCCCTGGTATGTTAAGCAAATCTGGGCACAGTCTGGATTCTCATGAATCTGTGGGAGTTGAAACAGCTGGGGGTTCTTTGTTCTGTTTTTTGTAACATAGCTCTGAAAGGGAGAACCTGTTACCTAGTGTGGGAGTTGTAATCCAACTTAGTTCCCCTCTGCTCAATTGTCTTGAAATGGCTTCCACTTGCCACAGTCCATTGATTGAGAAATCTAGCTTGTCAGTAGCACCAGCAAGGAGCATTTGTACTCCAGCTTCTGTGGGACGGGAAAGGGACTAGACTGTATCTCATTTTGCTAAATAGCACTCCCTTCTAGTCTACTAATGAACCGCACTGAAAGGCACTGTGGGGAAATTATGCGGAGCTGGTAACCTCAATTGTGTAAACTCAAGGGTGTGAGGGGGGACAAAGTGGAAAAGGAAGAAAATTATATGAATTGAATCCTGCAATAGTAATGGCTGGAATGTAAAAGGCCTTGTAGTGCATAGGTTACCCATTGTAGCCGGTGTTTGCTGATATGATGAAAAGGAAACTTTACCTGACTGATTTCCAGGTCCCATCGACTGCATAGTGGATCAATGGCAGATTTCAGCCACCAGTCTCTCAATGTTTTCCTTTCATGAAACATATACTTACATAAACTCATTAATGATCCATATGTTTAGTCTTCCCTAAACTCACATGACTGTACCAGAGCTTCAGTCAACTTATAATAATGCAACCAGGTTTATCTCAAAACACCCTCCTCCACCCTATATAATATTGATGGATTGTGTTGAGTAGTCTGTGTTGCAGTACTAGAAACAGATGACAATGTCTCCTTCTATTTGTGCTATATACTAAAAGTAGCGGTTTCCAACTGTTGGTCTACGGTTCAGTGGTGGGCCGTGACCTCCTGTCTGCCGGGCCATAGCACTCTGCCAGGCTATGCCCCTGGTCAGGCACAAAAAATTTTAGGCCTGCCCACCTGGTGGTGACAGCCTGCTGGGCCACGCGGCAGGCAGCTGTCCTGCCCTAGTTGTGTTCTCACTGGAGCCTGGGTGCTGTGAGGCTGTTCCCACTGGGATAGCCTCACCGGCTCTGGTGCCAGCTCCAGCAGATGCCACGTGAGTTGGTTGTCCCTGCTGCGGCAGCCTCGGTGAGTGGAACACCATAGCTGGGTGGGCAGGCCACCTGGCGGCAGGCAGCTACCTCCCTTTGCTTCAGCTGGAGCCGGGGCGAGGTGAAACTGTCCCAGTGGGGAGCTTTGGAAATGTTGAGAGAGTTTGAAGTAGATTTGGGTCTTTTTGATTTTTTTGTTCTTTGATTTGATGATTTTTTGTGTTTGTGTGTGCAACTGACATCTGCAAAAGGGGAGCATACCATTTTTATAACTGTAGTTGATATTAACATTTTGAATTGGCCAACAAAACTTGAACCTTTCAAAGTATATGAAGTTTTGGAGGTGATATAGCAGCTCCTCAGTTAAGGCAGTGCTGGAATTTGCATTGAAGGAAGAAATTAAACCTCTTTAAAAATGAAGAATAAAGTATATCTGGCTTCAATTGGGGTTAGCATATAGTCTTAGAGTGCAGACGATTTACAAGTAAATGTATTATTTACTTTACTAAGAAGTCTTCTGATACACTCTTGCATGTTGCAAAGTTTTCAGTTTGGCCCTGGAAAGATAGACTGTATTAAATGTACCTCAACATGGAATTTGGCCCATTCTGCGCCAAACCATGTGTTGTTTTACTACCTTCTTGGCTTCTGTGGATGGAAGCATGGAGGATCTTTTAAAGTAGTGCTTGTGCACATAAGAAAGATGTGTACATGTTATTTAGAGGAAATCTTCTAAGTTAAGTTGTTTGGTGTCTTGTCTTAAGATTTATATCGTCACATCAAGGTTTTACAGCAGTTGTGTTAGTACCTTCTTCATAGCATAGCAATAGCTTGTCCTAACTTTTTTGCACAGTCCCCAAGAGAATGGCTTTAAATTGAAATATGCAGACTTTGTAACTGCAAACTCCATGTCCTACTCAATTATAAAATCTGACATCCAAGAATAAATGTGTGTAAGCATTTGTCACAAAAATTAAAATGCTTTTACAGGGGAAGGTCCTTTGCATAAATTCATATAACCTAAGAGAACAAAGTCATCCACATTTTGTAAGTGGTATGACAGCAATAGCTATAGTCCTCCTAAAGGTTTTTTTTAAATTAAACAAACCTTTTGGTGGTGAAGAGAAGTCACAGTACATGATAATACAGAATATTTTGTTACATTAGATTAAATGCTATATAAAAATGAGATTATTTTAAAATAATCTCATACAAAAATAAATATGTATTTACTTCTTTAAATTAAACTACATTATTAAGTGCACAGGAATCAGCACACAGGTTAAAGCCAATGAATGACATGTATTGGTTGTATGAGCACTCAAAACTAATTACCACAATGAATATGCAAATATGCAAAAAGATTACTGTAATGAATATGTAAATGTTTCTCTGCCGGTCTGCCTAAGGTTTTTTAATGAGTTTGCCAATCTGCAGTATAAAAAAGGTTGGGAACCACTGATCCAATGGACTGAGCAGTGAACAAGGAATCTATAACCCTAGATTCTAGTTCTGACTCTCTTGTGTTTGACTGTCATCTGTATGTGCCTATATTTCTCCTTCTGCAATGGGATTTATTGATACCTGCCTATGTAAAGTAATTGCAGACCTATGGCTGACAAATGCTACTAATTATTGTTCATGGAACCTATTTGCCTTGTTCACACCAACAATGTGAAAGTCCACATAGTTAGAAGCACATGGCACCAAGATAAATTGCTGGCTAAAGAATGTACTCATTGCGCTAAAAACTCCTACCCGTTTGACCCGAGTGCAAAGCCATAATTACACACACCACCTCCAAAAGCCAATAGCCTACTTATCTTCCAGCCCTGTTCAACACTCCTTCCCCTGGGAAAGCGAGTTAACCTTGCTGCACATTCTGATGCTCATCAAACCCAGAGCTTTACAGGACAAAGGGGAAGTGAGATCCACCCTCAAAGACCTCTCTTTGTGATCACTCTGTCAACAGCCTCCACTCATTTAAACCAGAGGTTTTTGCATTCAAGAAACTCAGCTGAACACAACATCGACTGTCCTGTGTTCTCCAATCCAAGTATACATATCTGTATGCCCAGATGTGTGCTCAGGAAGCTAAGCAAAGTCTGAAAGAGACAGAAAGATCTTGTGCTTCAGGTACTAGCCTGGGACCCAGAGATCCAGTTTCAGTTCCCAGTTCTGCCAGAGGCATTCTCTTATAACAAACATGCAGGAGCTACCATTACAGGACTATTTGTACCTAGGGGGTGGAAGGATATCAAAATACTGAAGTTAAGGAACACTTTTTCTGCCTATTGGACTGCACTCAGGAAGTTGTAAGACTCACTCTTCATGAAAAACTTCCCTAATAACTAAAATTTTCCTGGGACAATAAAAAGAAAGCAGGGGGGAAAAAAAGATTGACCGTGTGGTGACTATTTTTACTTTTTGGGTACACTGTAATTGTAGTATAAGCCTGCCGACCATAATTAATGCCACTACATGGCTAAATTACTTTATTATTCCATTAAGTTTGTGCTTAATACCTTTTTTAAGAACACAGATAAATTAACTACACTGCAATTACAACAAAGCTATCATTCTTGCACTTGAGGGTTGCATGTATCTGAAAATAAAGATACCCTCTAATTAACGTAAACTGCAACGTATTTGAATGTACCTGGATTTCCAATATATATATATATTAATTACCCAACTCTTGCAGTAGGTGCAAGTAGTTTGATTTTTAATCATAAAACTTTGCAGGAAGGTTAATATGAGAGTACTTGAAGTGCAGCAATTTAAGTATTTCACGTCTTGTCTACACTTAAAACTATACAGCAGCACAGCTGTGTTGTTGTCACACTTCAGTATAACTATTGCCTACATCAATGGGCCAGGGGATTCTCCATTCACCTGAAGTAACCCACCTCCTTAAGAAGAGGTAGCCAGGTGGACAGAAGAATTCTTCGATTGACCCAGCATTGTCCACACTGGCGACTTAGGTCAGATTAACAATGCCGCTCAGGGATATGAATACTTCACACCCCTGAACGATGTAGTTAAAACTGACCTAATTTTTTAGGGCAGGTCAGTTGCGTAGCTTAAGTTGAAATAGCTTAACTCGGCTTTTGGTGCTGTCTACCCAGCAGGAAGTCAAAGGAAGAACACTTCTCCTTCATCTTCCCTTATTCCTTGTTAAGTGAGGATTACCAGGAATCAAAGTAAGAAGTCCTCCAGTTGGACATTATTTTGAAATAAAGACTTGTAGTATAGACGCACACTATGTTATTTTGGAATGTCAGTTATTCCAAAATAATGCTGCTGTGTAGACATACCATTGGTGTAGACCAGGTCTCAGTCATATAGCTACAATTCCAAGTACAGTAAAACTCAATTAGTCCGGCATCCAATGCTCCGGGACTCCTGATGGTCCGGCACCATCAGGAACCCGGAAGTGCTGGGGCAGCCGGACAGGCTTCCCCCATTCAGCTGCTGCTGAAACTGACCAGCAGCTGAATCGGGGAAGCCGGGAGCAGAGCAGCTGGGGTGCTGCTCGGTTGGTCTCATAGCGCTGCCCCTTGGGGCTGCGGGACCTACCCAGCAGCACCCCAGCAGCTCTTGGGGACCCCTGGGGCAGAGCAGCTGGAGTGCTGCCAGGTTGGTCCCCCAGCACCGAGGGGCGGCGCTACAGGACCAACCCGGCAGCACCCCAGCTGCTTTGCCCCAAGCGTGGGGATTCAGCCACTGATGAAACTGACCAGCAGCGTCAGTTTCACCAACAGGCTGAATCTGGATGCCTGGGGCAGAGCAGCTGGGGTGCTGCGGGGTTTGTCTCGTAGCACCGCCCCTCGGCGCTGCGGGACCAACCGGCAGGACCCCAGCTGCTCTGCCCCAGGGGTCCCCAAGTCAGCCGCTGCTGAAACAGATCAGCGGCTGATTCCAGAAAGCCCCAGGCAGAGAAGCTCTGCCCCGGGCTTCCTGGAATCAGCCGCTGATCTGTTTCAGCAGCGGCTGAATCGGGGACCCCTGGGGCATAGCAGCTGTGGTCCTGCCGAGTTGGTCCCGCATCGCCGTCCTTTGGCGCTGTGGGACCAACCCGGCCGCACTCCAGCTGCTCTGCCCTAGGCATCCCCAAGAGCAGTTGGGGTGCTGCTGGGTTGGTCCCGCAGCCCCGAGGGGCAGCGCTACGGGACCAACCAGGCAGTACCCCAGCTGGTCTGTCCCAGGCATCCCCAAGAGCAGCTGGAGTGGTGCTGGGTTGGTGCCGTAGCGCTGCCCCTCGGCGCTGCGGGACCAACCCGGCAGCACCCCAGCTTCTCTATTGCAGGCATCCCCGATTCAGCCGCTGATGAAACTGACCAGCAGCGGCTGAATCAGGGACGCCTGGGGCAGAGCCGGACTATCGTAAGGGGGGGCTATGAGGGCTCTGGGGTGGCATCCCCTCCCACCCCACTCCAGACCCCTCATAGCTCCCCCTTCTGATAGTCCGGCATAGCTGATAATCCGGCACCCCTGGGTCCTAAAGGTGCCGGATTATCTGAAGTTTACTGTACATGAATTAGTGGGTATTTGAGATTTTGAACAGTGTAATCACAGCATAATTGCAATGCAACTGCAGTATAATTAGGGTGTACTTACAGCCACTGTATAATACAGTGTAAAAACCTACACACACAGTGTTCCCTGTATGCTGCAAGGTGTCTTTCCTTTGCATCATGGCAGAAACAGCAAAATCAGGCTGAGCATGTCTTTAAAGGGCTCCTCATTGGTGAGCAAAGAACAAGAATTCTCAGAAAAAAAATACATTGGATCACGTCAGTTACTGACAGTTTTTCTTCCATTTAAAGGAAGGAAGGAAGTTAAGTCGAACTTGGTACCACTGTTTTAATGGAAGTTTGTGCTGCCTAATTCTCCAGACCCATACTGCCAGTGTTTGATTAGACCACACAAAGGTTTTCAGGAGACTTAGCTCTCTGAAAATGCTCTGGTTTGTTTGCCCTTCAACTCTACACCCACACAGAGTGTTCTGTGGATCAGGCTACTGGTAATTAAGTTTCTGGCTTGCCTAGCACAATAAATATTGACCTTTGAGAAATTTCAGACTGGAGGTTTGCATTACACTCTCAGTTCCTTGCAGCTCAAGGAGAGGAATCTACCTCAAGGAAGAGGGGTTATCTACTTACTTGCTTGCTTGTTGGTGTCACAGGTAATGTCTTCAGTGATGTAGGAGGCTATGCCATGTCGTGGTTAGAGCAGAATATCATTAGAAGCCTTGAAGGTGTCCCCAGATCTGCCACTGACTTATGTGGTGCTAGGCAAGTTGGTGCATCCCTGTGCACCTTTGTTTCCTCATTTGTAAAACCAAAACACCAACACTTCTTTGGTACAATCACTGTGGCCAAGGGAGGGTGCAATGCCCACGAATGGCATGAGGCTGCTCTAGTTACTTTGATTCATGGTGCAGCCAGATCACTTTGATGAGCAGGAGAGCCAACTCTAGTGAACTCAGTCTTGTCTCATGGCTAGGAAGGCTGGCCTACTAGTTGGAACAGTGGTCTATAGGCCTAGTGGTTGGAGCACAAACCAGGAACCATGTTTCCAAGTCCATTGAGTGAGACTGAGCTGGGGCCAGAAATTGGGAACCAGGGGTGAGAGCCAAGTCTGGAAGACAAATCCCAAGTCCAGAGAACAAACTAAGGCCAAGATCCAGAAATCAGTGGCAAAATGTGCAGAAAACTCAAAGTAGCTCAAAGTCAAACACAGAGAAGACTGTGAGGAATGTCACAGGGGCTTAACCAAGCAAGAGGAATGGACAATGTGATGGCAGATGAATTTCAATAATTTACAATGATTTATTATTTGCACTAGCCTAGCATGCAGGAGCCCAGTGATAGAGCAGGCACTGAACCAGCACAGAACAAAGCAACAGCCCCTGCCACCAGGGTCTTACAGTGCACAAGCATTGGACATTGCAGAGGAAAATGTAAACTATTCATACACCTTACATGGGTCTAAATTAACTGTAGCAGCTGAGGAAAGAGACATGGTCACCACTGTGGACAGCTCACTGAAGGGTTCCATTTAGAACGCATAAGGAGCCAGGGGGAGAATAATATAGAAATTCTTGTAATACCATTATGTCAATAAGTGGTGCAGCCTTGCCATGAATATGGTCTGCATCTCAAAAAAGGAAATTGCAGAAATAGAAGGGATTTAGAGAGGGGTGACATGTAGATTAGGGTCATGGAAAAGCTCTTATGAAGAAAGATTGAAATGATTTGGACTGTATTATTTTAAAGGGAAATAAGAGGGGGCATGATACAAGCAAATAAAATAATGACAAATCTAGACAAGGTGGTTTGGGAGTTTCTGTTCTCCCTGTTTTACAACAAAGGAACATTCAACAAAGCGGAAAGATAGCAATTTCAAAACTAATAAGCAGAATACCTTTTTTCGTTTAGTGCAAAATGAGACAGCGGAACTCACCACCACAAGATTTTTGAAGCCACAAATTTAGCAAGATTCAAAGAAGGCTTGGACATTCATACAGATAACAAGACTATCCAGAGTTTTAATGCAAACAAGAAAAAAGGCTCATACTTCAGGTTTTAAGACAATCTCCAACTGTTAGGAATCAGGATGAGAACATCAAAAAGGCAGATTATCCCACATTTTGCTTACTGTGGGGTATCTTGCACCTCCCTCTGAAGCATCTGGTACTGGTCATTGTTGGAGACAGTATAATGGGCTAAAGGGAACTCAGGTTTGTTCTAGTTTGGCAGTTCCTGTTGCTATGTAAGGGTATGTCTACACTACCATCCTAGTTCAAACTAGGGTGGTAATGTAGGCAACCGGAGTTGCAAATGAACCCCGGGATTTGAATTTCCTGGGCTTCATTTGCATAAAGCCGGGCGCCGCCATTTTTAAATGTCCTCTAGTGCGGACTCCGTGCCGCGCGACTACACGGACTAGGTAGTTTGGACTAGGCTTCCTAGTCCGAGCTACCGTTACTCCTCGTGAAATGAGGAGTAATGGTAGTTCGGACTAGGAAGGCTAGTCCGAACTACCTAGTCCGTGCCGCGTGTAGCCGCGCGGCACGGAGTCCGCACTAGCGGACATTTAAAAATGGCGGCGCCCGGCTTTATGCAAATGAAGCCCGGGAAATTCAAATCCCGGGGTTCATTTGCAACTCCGGTTGCCTACATTACCACTCTAGTTTGAACTAGGGTGGTAGTGTAGACATACCCTAAGCTATCCACAGATGAAGGAGAGGCTCCATGTCTCATTACTATTCTTTGGAGCCAACCCAGTCTTCTGAACTTCAAAAATGTAGCATTTCTTCACAGTTCCTCACTTCAACAGCAAATTGCCCATCAGGCAAATCCTCAAGTACCAAATACTGCTTCAGATAAGAAACATTCAACTGGAGCATACCAGCTATGCAGAAGGAAGTAAATAGGTCAGATGTCCAAGTGGAACCACCATAATTAAATCTTCTCTATCCAGTGACACGTAATTTAATTCCACTCCATCTGATTGTGGGAATTTTGTGTCTAATGAATAGACCGCCCTATTTTCATTTCTTTAAGTGCCTTTTAACGTCTGGAATCAAACCTAAACTAGTTTGTTTAACACCCTCTCTACAACTTTCTGGCATTGAACAGAATATTCTGTGGTCCATAAACTTTCAGCCTGGAGACCCCAATCAGGTTTGAAGGGTTGGGACTGCCCCCCCCCTTTTATTATAGAAAAGGGATCTCCAAAACTTTTGCTCTTATAGCATGGGGAAGGGAAGTCAGTGGGGGAAAATAGCTCAGGAGAGTTGGCAGTGTTTTAAATAAATTTGTATTAAGTTCACAAGAACAAACTATTCCAGCACATAGGAAAGATAGGAAGTATGGTAAGATACCACCTTGGCTTACCCAGGAGATCTTCAGCAACCTGAAATTCAAAAAAGAGTCATCCAAAAGGTGAAAACTCGGTAAAATTATGAAAGATTAATATACAAAAAATAACAGAAGCACGTAGGGACCAAATTAAAAGGCCAACACACAAAATTAAGGTTCAGCTAGATAGGGACATAAAGGGCATGAAACACATAGGATGAAATTCAATCAGGGCCGGCCCACAACATTTTGGCACCTGAGGCGGGGAGCTCAAATGACACCCCCATGCTCCCTCGCTTGGGCCAAAACTTTGAAAGGTCTCAATTCTGCCTTCTTCCTGTTCTACTCCTCTCATGGCACTCCACCATCTCTGTGCATCTAGAGCAGAGAGAATACATCTGCATCAGCAGCAGACACAATTTTCTACACTCTGGGGGTATGTCTACACTACCCCGCTAGTTCGAACTAGCGGGGTAATGTATGCATACCGCACTTGCTAATGAAGCCCGGGATTTGAATTTCCCGGGCTTCATTAGCATAAGCGGGGAGCCGCCATTTTTAAATCCCCGCTGCTTCGAACCCCGTGTAGCGCGGCTACACGGGGCTCGAACTAGGTAGTTCGGACTAGGGTGCCTATTCCGAACTACCGTTACTCCTCGTGAAACGAGGAGTACCGGTAGTTCGGAATAGGCACCCTAGTCCGAACTACCTAGTTCGAGCCCCGTGTAGCCGCGCTACACGGGGTTCGAAGCAGCGGGGATTTAAAAATGGCGGCTCCCCGCTTATGCTAATGAAGCCCGGGAAATTCAAATCCCGGGCTTCATTAGCAAGTGCGGTATGCATACATTACCCTCCTAGTTCGAACTAGGAGGGTAGTGTAGACATACCCTGGGAAATAAAAGACAGGACTATGCAGCACTTTAAAGACTAAAAGGATGGTTTATTAGGTGATGAGCTTTCGTGGGCCAGACCCACTTCCTCAGATCAGATTGTGGAAGAAAATTGGCATGACCATATATACCAAAGGGATACAATCAAAAAAAGTGAACACATATAAAATTGACAAATCAGATTTTAGAACAGAGGTGAAGTGAGGGGGGGAGGTTAGTGTGTATGAGATAATGATATTAGGGGTGATAATTGGAGAAGCTATCTTTGTAATGGGTAAGATAATTAGCATCTTTGTTAAGGCCCATTCGTAAAGTGTCAAATTTAAGCATGAATGACAGTTCTGAGGCTTCCCTTTGCAGTCTGGTGTTAAAGTCTCTTTGAAGCAGGATGCATGTAATAAGGTCATTGAGACAACGCCCAGTCTGGTTGAAATGGCAAGAAATTGTTTTTTCTTTGTGAAACTGTCTGATGTCTGTTTTGTGTGCATTGATTCTTTGGCGAAGCATCTGAGAAGTTTGTCCAATATACATAGCAGATGGACACTGTTGGCATATGATGGCATAAATTATATTTCTGGATGAACAAGAATACGTGTTCTTGATTTTGTAACTGACATGGTTTGGGAAATGGGAAATGACTGCCTTGGAAGGAGTACTGCAGAAAAGAATATGACGTTTATGAATATGCATTAACAATGTAATATTGTTGCAAAACACAAACATCATTCTGGAACGTATTAGCAGGAACATTGTAAGCAAGACACAAGAAGCAATTCTATTATAATCAGCACTGACAAGGCCTCAACAAGAATACTTTGTCCAGTTCTGGTGTCGCACATGTGAAGATGTGAACAAATTGGAGAAAGTTCAGAGGGGAGCAACAAAAATGATGAAATATCTAGAAAACATGACTTAAAGGGACAGATTGAAAAAACTGGTTTGTTTAAGACTGGAGAAGAGAAGATTGATGGGATGGAGACATGATAACAGTCTTCAAGAATGTAAAAGGCTATTAAAAAAGGAAGGTGATAAATTGTTATCCTTATCCACTGAGGGCAGGACAAGAAGTAATGAGCTTAATTAGCAGCAAGGGAGATTTGGGTTGGACCTAAGGAAAAACTTCTTAATTTTGAGGATAGTTAAGCACTGGAACAAAGTACCTAGGGAGGTTGTAGAATCTCTACTATGGGAGGTTTTTAAGAGCAGGTTAGACTGACACATGTCAGGGATGGTCTGGGTAACATTTAGTCCTGCCTGAGTGCAGGGGACTGGACTAGATGGCCTATTAAGGTCCCTTCCAATGCTATATCTCTATGATTCTATGAGGTCAGAGTATGGAACAGATTGGGAGTCACTGCTCCCTTTAAACACTGCCATGTAGGAGAAAAGAGGAGTAGAACTAGATCTTCAGCTGGGGGAAATCAATGTAATGCTAGTGAATTGTGTTGAGCTAGACCCATGGTATCCAACCAGGTCTGAAGCAATAGCCACTATAGTTCTCTATAGTGGTTACTGCTATAGAGAACTAGCCACATTCCACTGGCTCAACAGCCACATGTGACTAGTGGGCTAGCGTGTTGGACACCATGGAACTAGACTGATTTATGCCTCCTGAGGAACTGATCCACTGGTTCAGTTACTGCTATACCCAAAGGTGCAAGCAACTTAACATTTCTTACAGGTACTGTCCTATTGCAACCCAGGTCCCTGACAGCTCTTTAAATTGCTCCCTGTGGGCTTTTGCTGCAGCTCAGCCAGCTCTTGCTGGAGCTGTGCACCAGGGCGCACCCCCCTACTTTCACCGCTGGCTGCACCAGAAACTAACCCAAACATTTCTGATAGACACAGCTGATATTAAGAGCTTCTTGCCCAGAAACAGGTAGTGTCCACTCCCAGCATCATTTTTCACATTTCTTGGACTGACGTCCCCCATCTCCTTTTTATCATGTACCATGTTAGCCACAATTAACACAAGACGTCCTGTTTTAAAAACAAGAGGAGACGGATGGGCAGCCTAGCACTATTGTAGGAAAGCCATAGTCATGCACTTACAGATACCACGCATATGTGGGCACAAGGACCTTTTCTTTCTGCAGAGCAGAGCTCTGTCACTTGAGCGAACGCTGAATTGCCGTAAGTGTACTTCAGGCATGTCCAAAGTCCGGCCCGCGGGCCAATTGCAGCCCGTGTTCCGGTTTAATATGGCCCCACAGGTAATTTGGCAATATCTATCTTTTATGGCCCCCAACGAATCCATATGTATTGAGATAAATACATTGTAAAATCTCAGTTAATGTCAGTTGGTCTAAATCAGTTATAAATATATTTGGACACAACATGTATACTTGGTGTTATGTTCCTGTTCATATTTTTTGAACTTAAAAGTTGACAGACAACCTTTATTACCAATAATATGTAATGTACTTTACAATGTTCCTGACATATATTTCAGCTTCCTGGATTTTTTTTTCATCTGGCCTTCAGATATGAAAGGCAGAGTGATTTAACACCTGTTTAGATTTGTCATCCATGTGACGAAATGAAAAGTATGCCGTTTGCAATAAACTTTGCATAAAATAGTTAATTTGTGTTTAATTTTAATGGTTCAAAGAATGTCAGGCAAAATGGTCGGCCCTCACGCATGTTCACTTCATCAAATCTGGCCCTCTTTGAAAAAAGTTTGGACACCCCTGGTGTACTTGGATCCCCTTTGCAACTCATCCTACCATCACAGACCCTTCAGCTGCTTTGATTCTCTTCAGTAGAGGGCAGTCATGCTCATCATACCAGCTAGTGCATTACACTATGCTTTAAAAGAGGGGAAAACCTATGCGCTTTTTATTAGAGATAACCTTCATGACTGAGCCACGGCAGAGTGTCTGCACACCAATTTTGTGAATGAGAAAGTAAATAAAACATGGTAAATAAAGCAACCAGTTCCCTGTCTAGTGTTCATTCATTTATTCCAATTGTATTCATTGTTCTGTGATTCCTATGCCCATCTCTGCTGTAGTCTCCTTATATTATATTCTCCACTCCCACTGCAACCCAACTCTGTCGGACTAATCCAGCAGAAAATAAATGGCCCAGGGTATGAATTCCAGAAACACTCCCATTGATTTCAATAGCTGCGCCTCTGTGGCAATATGTTTATTAGCACTTTCACTTGTTGCTTCATTCTAAGGGCACCAGATTCTTGGTGTTCCTTCATAGCTTCATATTCTTCATAAATCTGGTTTGCTCACTCCACATCACTCTCATCACAAATGAAATTCAGCCTTTTGCAAGGCTTGTACACCACTTCAACCCTATTTTGAAAGTTGAAATTGGATTTAAGGAGCCCATTGGCATTTGTACACTAGTGAATTTCGCTCAAGCAGAATTGTATAAATTTAAAAGATCCCATTTGGCAGATGCAATGAGAAAAGAACTGATTATTCCTATCGCCGATCTCAGCAGAGATTTGACAGAAACTATGTAGCCATTCATAATACTCTGATCCAAACAAGCCAGGCTTTACTTTGTTTCTTACCTAAATAAAAGGCCAGCTGTTTATTTCTTCATGCAGTATGGGTATGTCTACACAGCAGTGTTATTTCGTTAATAATTGATGTTATTCCAAAATAACAAAATTTGTGTCTATACTACAAGCCTTTATTTTGAAATAATATCGAGCTGGAGGACTTCTTACGCCGACTCATGGTAACCCTCTTTTTATGAGGAGTAAGGAAAGTCGGAGGAAGAGTGTTCATTCTATTCATTCCAATTCAGCTACGCAATTGACATAGCTGAAGTTGCATAGCTTATTCCAACATTAGCTCTGCTATGTAGACATACCCTATGAAAAGCAACATGTGACTGCCAAGAATTTCTGAGCATTGTACTTTGCAGCAGACCAGATATTACTGTCTGTTGACAAATCCTATTTATATTTGAATCCTAGGTGTCATGGGGAATTACACATTTATTGAAACTATTGTTTTGCAGAAGAGAGAAACTGACAAATTGCTTTGGTGACACAAAGCCAGGGGAGTGGAAGTTCCACAAAAGAATCCACAGTCAGGGGGAGACAGCCATTCTTGGGATTCATAAATGCTACTTATACTCGGGATGAGAAGAGATATATAAATTACATTATTATTCATGATTTGTCTTATCATAGCACACAGAAGCCGCAGTCCCCATGGAGCAGCAATTTGTACTGGATGCAGTCCAAACACAGAACAAAATGTTAACCACTTGTTCTGACCCAAGTGTAAAGAAAGAAAGACTGTGAATTGTAATGAATAGAATGAAAGGGGGAGCGGGGAAAGGGGAGAGGAGGGAACCTGCACTGACTTATGGGGAAAGGAACTAAAATTCTTTACCCAGGAAAACAAATGGAGTCTTGGATGAAAATAGAACATTCACTCTCTATTGGACCAGAGCAAAGATGCTATCTGTGGTAGGAGCAAATGTTACTTACTGTCCAAGTGTTATGCAAGGAATGCCTACTGAGCAAGGTCACATCTGACTAGAAAGTTGCCTGAAGGGCATGATTGACAAACTTCCACTGCACCCCGGGAGGCTTCTAGCAACTCATTAAACCTACAGCTAGTTGCTGCAAACTTCTGACTTTCCAAGAGAGGACCAGCACTTGAGAAATTGAGCCAAGCTAGTTTCAGATTTTGCTTCTCTAATTTCAAGGGCGTGGGCCTAGCTGGGTGAATTTAGGGAGGCTTAGACATAGGTGTATTATCTGGTACCATTTATCTTTTATTTTATTTTTGATGTCTGGATATTTTTGACTGAATTTCATATGATTAACGACATGCTTGGGTTTTGGTCTCTTTGAAGGAAAAAAGCACTCCAGTGCATTCACTGAGCTGATGAAAACCAACCTCCTTCTCCGCTGAGAGACAGAAATAGGTGGGAGAGGTGAAGACAGAGGTAACCGGGTCTAGGGCATGTCCCTGAAGGTGGTAGACCATAGGTGTCACTAAACATTGCATTGAATTGGTAAGGAGTATGAGCAAAAGCTGAAAACCACGAGGAGGGATGGATACAGGGAGCTGAAAGTAACAAATTCAGAGTGGTAGCTGATGGTGATAAAGGAATGTTTAGCGTTGTAATTGTCCATGTGCAATATGGTAGTCTTCCTCTAAAGAAACAACAAAGAGTCTAGTAGCACCTAAGGGTACGTCTACACAGCAAAGTTATTTTGAAATAACAGCAGTTATTTTGAAATAACTTTCCTAGTGTCTACACAGCCATTCCGTTATTTCAAAATTAATTCGAAATAGCGGAGGGCTTATTTCAAAATTGGTAGACCTCATTCCACGAGGAATAGTGCCAATTTCAAAATTGCTATTTCGAAATAAGCACTGTGTAGACGCTTATTTCGAAATAGGGGGCCTCCAGCCCTTCCCAGGGTGCCCTGCAGGTGGCCAGGGCCACAAGGTAACTTTTGACCTGATGCCCTGCTGGAACTGGTTCCAACCAGTCTTAAATGCAATTCAACGTGCACTCAGTGTGGACACGCTATTTCGAAATAGAAAAATGCTATTTTGAAATGCATTTTCTATGTAGACATGTTATTTCAAAATAAGCTATTTCGAATTAACTATTTCTAAATTAGATATTTCGAAATAATGTTGTAGTGTAGACGTACCCTTAGAGACTAACAAAACATGTAGATGGTATCATGAGCACAACCCACTTCTTCAGATGGGCATGTCTACCATAGGAAATTATTTCAAAGTAACTAAATTTGAAATAATAACTCCCCAAATAACAAAATCAAAATAGCATGTCCTCACTACGGGGGAGACTCAAAAGTAGTGTGAGGCTGGGTCCCTTAATGTGGACGCGCACCGGAGCATCCACATTACTGCTATTTCAAAACAAGCATTATTCCCTGAGGAAAGGAGGAGTACAGATTTTGAAATAAGAAGGCCCTTATTTCAAAATAGCTTGGTGGTGTGGACACTCCACTTATTATTTTGAAATGGGGGGTGTCAGAGGCGGACTGGCCCAGTGGGACACCAGGAATTTCCTGGTGGATCGTCCTCCGAAGGGCTTGCTGGTGGCTGCTGGAGGAGAAGAGGGATTGTGATGGGGCACTGCAGCCCCTCACTTTAAATTCCCCAGCACCGCGCACCAGCCATGTACAGAACACAGTTATGAAAGCAGGCTCTTTGCTGGCCAGGCCTCTCGCGCGTATTGCCATCCAAGCAAAAAAAAACTTCCCCTTGATGAAAAGCCCTTACACTATGTAACCTAAAGATCAGCGACGAACAGGAACCAAAACCAGACCTAAAAAGTTCATGTAAAGTTCATGCTGGTTGTGCTGACAGTGCCATGCCTGATAAGGCAGAAAAGGAAAAACAGGAAACCATCTCACCTCCTTACTCCTGTCACTTAACAGACAGGGTCTGCTAGCCTATCACAAAAAGCATGCAAAAGCTTTCTCTATAAAACAGCTTCCCATCCTGTATCAAATTGAGGAATCCCGAATAAACATTGGATGTCAGAATATGAGCCAGGTCCAAGGACTGATCACCCGAGGGCCACCTCCCGCTCACCGAACCAAATGAGTTCCTGTAGAGCGTAACATATACCAAACATAACGAATACCAAATATGTTGTTGTTGTTATAGTTTGTGTGTCTGTTAAATGTAAGTATTGTTATCTGAAATTGTTTAGAGGTATTGTTAAGTAGTAGTGTTAAAAGTTTTAGATAAATGATTAGTCTTATAAGTAAGACTGATGTAAATGTAACTGTTAATAATCCCTGGTCCCTTGTTAACAACTATTGGGATTTAGAGAAACCTCAAGGAAGTTTCTTTACTGTATTGAATTTTGCTTATTGGACATTCTAATAATTATTTGGTGCCTACGTATGTAAGAAATTGATAAAATAATAATTTATACGTAGAAGCCCTTTAGTAAAAGTTTAAAAGATATTTAGTAATAGTTTGCTTGTTTCTGCGCCTCCCTGGGGCTAGCCACATTTCCTTTTACTTTAAACCACGACAGTGGGGCCAAGGGAGCACATGCGCGGCGAACTCAAACACCGTGCAACAGGTGAGAGGGGAGATGCCCGGGTGTGGCATGACGTCACGGCCTGCGACTTTAAAAGCACTCAGCCCAGAGTTGCACCATGCGGCCTAGCTTCAGGCCCAGCACATGGTCTGGAGTCCCAGAAGCAACTGGGGCCCGATCACAGACTCCAGCCCCGCAAACTGCAAGGCAGAAGGTGTGTGGGGGGAGGCAATAGGAGGAACGGGGGGGGGGGGAAGTAAGGAGCTTGTGCTGAGGGGAGGGGGGCAGGTCAGGAGAAGAAAGGGGAAGTCACCAAGGGTACGTCTACACTACAAAGTTAATTCGAACTAACAGACGTTAGTTCAAATTAACTTTGATAGGCGCTACACTAGCAATCCGCTAGTTCGAACTTAATTCGAACTAGCGGAGCGCTTAGTTCGAACTAGGAAAACCTCATTCTACGAGGACTAAGCCTAGTTCGAACTTACTAGTTTGAACTAAGGGCTGTGTAGCCCTTTAGTTCGAACTAGCTGGAGGCTAGCCCTTCCCAGGTTCCCCCTGGTGGCCTCTCTGGGCACAACCAGGAAAACTCCTCTCCTCTCTCCCAGCCCCTTAAAGGGGTAGACTCTGGCCGGACGGCACTTTGCAGAAACAGCCCTGCCAGCAGTCTCTGCCCCTGACCCAGTGGCCGCAGGATGAGCCAGGCAGCCAGTGGCAGTGACGTGTCCCCCACCCAGTCCCTCAGCACCCAGGAGTCAGCCAGGGGCCGTAGACGGCGCGCACCCTCCTGGTCTAGTGCGGAGGTCATGGACCTCATTGAGATTTGGGGGCAGGCCCCCAATCTCAATGATCTCCGCACTAGGAGGAGGAACGCGGCTGTCTACGGCCGCATAGCAGCCGCCATGGCCCGAAAGGGACACAGGCGCACCCAGGAGCAGGTGCGCCTGAAAGTCAAGCAGCTGTGTCAGGCATACGCCAGGGCCACCAGGGGTGGCGCCACAGCAGGGTCTGCCACCTGCCCCTACTTCCCTGCCCTCAACCGACTCTTGGGGGGCGGGGCAGTCCGTGCCAGCCCTGGGGACAGCGAGCGGGGACCGGAGGGCCCTGACCTGGGCATGCTCCCGCACCTGCGGCCTGCTCCGGACCGCCAGCCAGCACGGAGCAGGTGTACTGGGACCAGCACCTGGGGGCCCTGCGAGCCGTGCACCGCTTCATCCCTCTGGGCTCTGCAAAATTTGGCCAGAAATTCAATAAGGCCAGGCCTCTTCCATGGGATTTGAACACTTCTAGACTTGAGCGCAGAGTGCAAAGATGTACAACAATGAAGCCATTTTAAAAGAAAAGTGACTAAATGACTTTGAACCCATGGCAAGGCTGGCCAGGGGTTGTGAGAGTTCACGCTGCAAACAAATATTAATTGTCCAGCCCAGGTGCCTTTTTTGAGTGAGGGGCCCTGTGAGGATGGAGATGAAGCAGAAAATAGCTCAGAATCTGGGGGGTGAGGATGGCAGTGGGGGAGGATTCAGACATGGAAAGGGTGGTTGATGATTGTGTGGTTTATGGGATTTGATACTGCAGAGATATAAAAGTAGTTTAGAGGAGGGTATGGGTCAGATGCTCCTTTTCCTGCACCAGCCTGCCCATCCCCAAAACCAAATGAAACCCAGGCACTATTTCCAACCCTTCGCAAAACTCAAGGAGGGAGATTCATTGTTGTGCTCCCCCATGCTTAGCTACTTACTCACTGCACTCGCTTTTCATTGGTGTATGCAAAACCCTGCCAGATCGGGACGCTTGTATTTCCCAGCTCTGCTGCAGCAGTGCAGAAGTTTGGCCTGATCCACAGCCCATTGAAGTCAATTGGAATTTTTACTGTAATGGATCAGGCCCTAGCTCAACAGTGAGGTTCCCGCCAATCAAAGGGCAGAGAGCTGCAGCTAGTTTTAGTTTGTTTATGCTAATTATGGTGTAAATGGACTTAAAAGCTGGGAAACAGGATGTTTAGACCATGCCTCATAAAAATGGCTTTGAAACTCTTCAGCTTGCCAACCTTTTGTGGAAAGAAAAAGCATTAAAAAAAATATCCTGTCAGGGACATCTGCTTCATGGTAATAGGCGAAAATAGGGAGGAGGAGAGGGAGAAAGGATTGGTCAGTTCTGTATAGTTCCAGTGCCGCATTGTGTTCTCTGCAGGGAACTGTGCTGCAGGGAGCTGTGCCTCCCCCCCACTGCCACTACTCTGAATCTTCAGACACTTTCTCAGCACAGTTCCAGATTTGTGTTGTGTTGTTCATCACTGTGCAATGACTCCTCTCCAGGAGTGTCATTTTCACTCAGCAGCTGCTAGGCTTTTTCATTCTGGTAACCACCTCCCACTAAAACTAAGAAGTGGGTTTTGCCCATGAAACACAGGATCCTCTGTGTTTTTGTTAGTCTCTATGATGCTGCAGGACCACTTGTTGTTTTTAAATTTACAGACTAACACGGCTACCCCACTGAGACTAAAATGTTTTGGGATGTTCTGTTTGTGAGAATTTTCTTTTTTAACTGAGTGCACAAATGAAATTGAAAGCCGACGTGCCTTTTCTTAGTTTTTAATCTTTCGATATCAGGGATTAAATGAAGTCTTATATGCTGCAGGTTTCATTTGTCAACTCCCAGGATGCCGGCAACCTGAACAAAGGAGATTGGGGGTGGGGGAGAATTCACCCTGAGTGCACGGGGAAAGTGAGGGAGCGTGAGCAGAAAGTAGCTCATGTGGGGAGGGAAGGGAAGATGTGGAAATGGTGGTCAGTAGTTGTGTGAGTTCACTCTGTAGAAAAATATTCAATTGTCTGGCCTGGATGCCTTTCTGAGGCTATGTCTAGACTGCAGGTTTCTTTCAGAAGAAGCTTTCCCGGAAGACAGTGTCCGAAAAAACTTCTTCCAGAAGAGAGTGTCCACGCTGCCAAAGCACATCGAAAAAGTGATCTGCTTTTCGAAAGAGAGCATCCACACTGAATGGACGCTCTCTCACATGTAAGCTATGGACGTAATGGCCACCAGGGCACCTGTGCTTTTTCCTCTTTCCTCTTCTGTTGAAAGAACTCCCTCTTCCCCATCCACACATACCTTTTTTCAAAAGAGCTCTTTCACAAAAAGGCATCTTCCTCGTAGAATGAGGATTACCAATGTCGGAAAAAACCCTCTGTTCTTTCGATTTACTTTCAGAAGAACGCCATTGCATTGTGGACGTTCCTCCATTTTTTTCAGAAAAACGACTTTTTTTCCGAAAAAACTCAGTAGCGTAGACATACCCTGACTGAGGAAGGGGGCTCACTGTGGTGGCTGGAGCAGGGATGGACAGCAAGTAGGGAGCAGCCCAGAATCAGCGGCTGGGGCGTGATTTGGACATGGAAAGGGTTTCTGGAGATTGTGTGGTTTCTGGGAATAGACTCTGCAGAGATATAAAAACGTTAAGTCTCTGGTGTGGACACTGTGTACAGCTTGCTGGGCAAGAAGAGGTTTAATGCTGAGCAGCCAGAGAGAGGTTCATAGCTCTGCTCTACAGTGCACCAGACAGCCCATACCTGGAAAAAGTAATTGAAATCCCCTATGCATCTATTCTGTGAAACAGCACATAATACATACAGATACAGTTCATATATACACACACGCACACGTACAGACCACTGACTTGCTGAGGGTAAGCTACATTCTCTGCAGCACCATGCAGTGTTTCAAAAGAGAAGTTACTTTGGGTCTAGATCACCATGGAGCATTGAAATGCATGCAGGTAGCAAGACAGATCAATCCAAGTGTGAAGCAATGAACTGTAGGATACTAACTGGACTGCTTGCGGTGAAGAGGTTAGGAATTGGTACCTGAACCTGAGCATGAGCAAACTCCCTAGAAAGTGAAGTTGTATCTTACTAGTTACTTACTGTGACTTAAGATGATAAATAAGTTTCTTTGATAACAGATTTTGGATGGACACACAGCACTGTCAGGTGAACTAACTTACAGTTTGAGTGATCTAAAATCCCTATGTAGACAAGATCCAAGGGTACGTCTACACTACAGCGCTAGTTCGAACTAACTTAGTTCGAATTAGTTAATTCGAACTAAGCTAGTTCGAACTAACGCATCTAGAACTAAAAACTAGTTCGAACTAGCGTTTTGCTAGTTCGAACTAGTAAGTCCACATTGAGTGGACTCTGAACAGGGCTTAATGATGGCCGGAAGCAGTGCCGGCAGGGCATAAAAGGAGGACTTAGAGCATGGAGATGCTGTCTCAGGCTAGCCGAGGGCTGCGCTTAAAGGGTCCCGACCCCCACCCCGGACACACAGTTCTAAGGGGTGCCCCGCTTGCAAAGAAGTTCTGGCTTGGAGTGCCCTGAGTGCCCACACTGGGCACATCACACCACTCGGCCATCAGCCCGGCTGCACTTGCCGCAGGCTGCCATCTGGGGAGAGGGAGTAATTGGGGGGCTGCAGGAGAGCTTCCACCCCCAGAAGCCCGCAGAGCCAGCCCAGTCCTCCCCATCGGGGGCTCGTACCCCATTCCTCCCTCACCTCCTTCCACTTGCCCTTCCCTAGCCCCCCTTCTTATTGATGTACAAAATAAAGATAACGTTTCTTCCAACATTGACTCTGTCTTTATTGAACAAAACTGGGGGAGACTGGGAAAAGGAGGTGGGAGAGGGGAAGAGAAAGGCTGGGAGAGGGGAGGGCAACTAACATGATCAGGGGTTGGGAACAGGTCCCAGATGAAGAGAGGCTACAGAGACTGGGACTGTTCAGCTTAGAAAAGAGGAGACGGAGGGGGGACAGGATAGAGGTCTCTAAAAGCAGGGGTTGGGTGGAGAGGGTGCATTCAGAAAAGTTCTTCCTGAGTTCCCATAAAGAAGGACTAGAGGACACCAAAGGAAAGGAATGGGTAGCAGGCTTGAAACTAGTAAGAGAAAGTTGTTGTTCTTGACAAAGCAAATAGTTAACCTGTGGAACTCCTTGCTGCAGGAGGCTGTGAAGGCTAGAACTAGAACAGAGTTGAAAGGGAAGTGAGATAAAGTGATGGAGGTTGGGTCCATGGAGTCCTATTAGCCAGAGGGTAGGAGTGGTATCCCTGCCCAAAGTTTGTGGAAGGCTGGAGAGGGATGGCACGAGACAAATGGCTTGGTCATTGTCTTCGGTCCATCCCCTCCAGGGTCCCTAGGGTTGGCCGCTGTTGGCAGACAGGCTACTGGGCTAGATGGACCTTTGGTCTGACCCAGTACGGCCATTGTAAGCTCAGGGCTCAGTGTCGGGGGTCTCAGTGGACCCCCTTGATTTTCATGCACACCTGGTCCTGGGTGGCCAGGCTGGCAGCTCTCCTGCCCTAGACGGCCACTTTCCTGTGCCTAGTGCGGAGATCGTGGACGAGGTCCACGATGTCCGCACTAGCCCAGGAAGGTGCCCGCCTCTTGCGGTCCAGGGCAAGCTCCCGGGAGCCGCCAGCCTGGTCCCGGCAAGAGGGGGTGGGCTGGGGGGCATCGGGTGGGTGGCTCTGTGCCGTGCCAGGTGCAGGGTCTGCTAGCTGGGTGCTGGCAGGCTTGCACCTGGCACGGGCACCGTAGCCAGCCCGTGCCCCTTTAAGGGGTCCGGGGCCGGGAGGGGGGCATAGAGTTTCCCTGGTGTTGGCCAGAGTGGCCACCAGGGAAACCTGGGGAGGGCTAGCCTCCCACTAGTTCGAACTAAAGGGCTACACAGCCCTTAGTTCGAACTAGCTAGTTCGAACTAGGCGTTAGTCCTCGTAAAATGAGGTTTTCCTAGTTCGAACTAAGCGCTCCGCTAGTTCGATTCAAATTCGAACTAGCGGAGCGCTAGTGTAGCGCATAGGAAAGTTAGTTCGAACTAACGTCCGTTAGTTCGAACTAACTTTCTAGTGTAGACATACCCCAAGGTAGTTACCTGTCGATTGTATGGGAGTGCCTCACAATCTTCTTAATATATTTATCAGCACAAAAATCCTGTGAGAGAGCAAAGCAGTTTTATTCCTGTTTTACTGATAAGGCACTAAGAGACTGATTGACTTACCCAGAGCAAATCTACCAGAGCAGGGAATCAAACCCAGGTCTCTCAAGTAAACATCCTAACTACTAAGCCATCTTTCCTCCCTAAATTGTTGTGCAGTGAGCATACATGACAAATAGGGGAGAAGTTTCTTCTGACCATGAGTACCTATTCTGTGAGCAAACTGGGTTTCTTTTTCCAAGACTATTTATCCTTAACCTTCCACCAGCACTAAATTCACTTCCAAGGGAAAGTGCCAATTGTGTAAAAAGGGAATCATGGGGTGCTGTGATCAAATGTACTTAGTTTAGATGTAGAAAGATGTGTGTTTTTTTTTCACCTGCTGCTAGCCCTGTAAAATCCCCAGTGGATCTGAAAATCAAGCTGTGTTCTTTACTTCTTGCACATCAACACCCAGTTTTAAAGTTTTGCAGGAGAAATTCTTCTCTCATTTCGTCGTCAGGGAGTTTGTACAGGTGTAGCTGGTAGAAATCTAATAAGTCCATTACATGTGGTGATGCCCAAAAAGTAGTAGAATCCAGTGCATTCTCTTCATACTTTATAGCTAAAAATGAGATGAAAATAACCCCTACTGTGATTAAACTCAATAAATTTAATTCCATGGGACCAAGATGTCATTTTTACATAGCTATTTTTTTCAAAATAGAACTTCACTTCAAAAACATTACATGCAAATTCTCTGACAGAAGAATGTCTATTGCATCTTATCCCTTTCATGGTGCTATCATAGAAAAGTGTGGATATGACAGCTTTTCAGCTCTACATCACTTGTTCACAAAACAACTGAGATTACAAAACTTTTAAGAGTAGATTTTCTTCTCTCACTTCAGAAGTTGATACAACCTTGTAAACAAACACATTCTTCACAGAATTAAGTTTATTCCATTTTTAATGAGCCACATGATGCTACCTAAATATTATTTATCCTATAATCGTCTTTCATGCAGAATACCAAATGTTCAGATTGCCTCATTAAGGTGGCATTCCCAGATTGTTTTTTCTTTTATATTTGCCTGGCTTCTGAGAAATTGCAACAATGACTGGTTACAGAACATTCCAATGTTGGAATGCCTGCATTCTAAAATGTCAATATTCTAAGGATGCAGGAATTGCCATACAGGGACAAACAAACTGTCCAGTTGATATAAGAATGTGTCTCCAACAATGATCAGTGCTGCATTCAGAGGAAACCATCCCCTTAATTATTGTATCCTCCAGGGAAATGTCTTCCTGACCCCAGCTGATGACCAGTTTAGCTAGTGTCTAAGCTACTGTAAAAGTAAATGCTGTTCTTACTCAAGATCCTTTATTAAATGTGTTAGCAAGCTCTTTACTTCAATCATCTTGCACTATGCAAGTACCAAACAACCTACTCACAATGGACATTATTTCAGTATGTCATAAACCAAACAGATAGTCAGTCAGTCATCAAGAATGGTCCCAAAGTGTTTTATTGTGCTTATCTGATATATTGTACAAACTCCAAAGTACTATATGAAGTGTTTACTTAATCTCCCTTGAAATGGAACCACTCCTGGAGTGAAACATAGTCACTCTCTAACAGTGCACAGCAACACTACAAAGACATTTATGGCAAGAAGTGAGGATGACTTTATCCAGTTGAAACTGCAGGGGAAAATCTGGGTAGCCTATGTCCTTGCCAAAAATCTCCTGTGGATAAACTCTCCCGCTCTTGGAAAAGTGGGATGAGAACTTCAATGACCACAAATGAACGAGCCCTCTGTCTGACATCTCACTCGGCAGACAGGGCCACTGTTCTCCCTGTAAAGTTATTGAATTTCTCCCATCTGCTATGACTTTCAAAGATAACCGCTAATGGCTTAGATAGCTCCACAGCAAGGCTGCGGAGGAGGGGGGCAAAGAGGGATTAGATGCTCCAGGACCCAGTGATTTAAAAGGGTCTGGGGCTCCCAGCTGCTGCGGAGGTAGTGGCAGTGGATGGCACTCCAGGCCCTTTAAATCACCGCCGGAGCTCCCAGCAGCATACACCTTGTAGCCCCAACAACACTGAAGGGCTGGCTGGGGCAGGCTAGCCTTTTCTGGGGGTCCAAGAAACAGAGGAACTAGCTTCAAGGCCCCACCCCTTCCAGGGGGCCCAAAGCCCACCAAAGTCTCTCATCGGCCCTGCTCTTTAGTCAGCTCCTTGAATATTTTAGGATGGATTTCAGCAGGCCTTGGGGCCTTGAAGGCATCCAACTTTTCTAAGTAATTTTTAACTTGTTTTTCTCTATTTTAGCCTCTGATCTTACCTCATTTTCATTGGCATTCATTAAGTTAGATGTCCAATTGCCACTAAACATTTAGGTGAAAAATGAAACAAAAAAGTCATTTAGCATTTCTGCCATTTCCATATTTTCTGCTATTGTTTTCCACCCAGAATAATATTTGCCCTTTTCCAGAGAATGGGAAAAGGGCAAATATAGTGCTACTCTATACAAAGGAGAAATAAGGACATCTTGAGGAATTACAGACCAGTTCAGTATCCGGAAAGATAATAATTAAGCAATCAATTTGCAGATACCTAGAAGATAATAAAGAGATAAGTAACAGTCATCATGGATTTGTCAAGAACAAATCATGTCAAATCAACCTAATAGCTTTTTTTGACAGGGTAACAAACTCTGTGGATATAACAGCAGGAGTGTTACAAGCAAGACACAATAAGTCATTCTTCTGCTCTACTCTGCATCGATGAGGTCTCAGCTGGAGTTCTGGACACCATATTTCATGAAAGATGTGGACAAATTGAAGAAAGTCCAGAGATGAGCAACAAACATGATTAAAGGTCTAGAAAACATGACCCATGAAGGAAGATTGAAAAAAACGGGTTTGTTCTAGTCTGGAGAAGAGAAGACTGAGAGGGGACATGATATAAGTTTTCAAGGAGGAGTGAGGAAAATTGTTCTCCTTAACCTCTGAGGACAAGACAAGAAGCAGTGGGTTTAAATTGAAGCAAGAGCAGTTTAGGTTGGACATGAGGAAAAACTTTCTGGCAGGGTGGTTAAACACTGGAATAAATTACCTGGGGGGAGAAGGAGTTGTGGAAGCTCCATCACTGGCACGTAGGTTAAACAAACACCTGTCAGGGATGGTACTTAGTCCTGCCGTGAGGGCAGGTGACTGGACTTGATGACCTCTTGAGGTCCCTTCCAGTCCTTCAATTATATGAATCACTCCCAACTCAATGAGATCTCCCTCTGTGGAATCCATAGCTCCTCCTGGGGTTTCCTCTGAGATATGCCATCCTGAGCAAGACTGAACATGTTTACTTTATGTGAGCTGACAGGAACACTGTCTAAGCTGAGGGAGGGCTCTCCTTCAGCCCAGAGAACCATTCATTTTCACACTCCATCGGTAGACTATATTGCCCTGCCAGCAGTACAAGCAGAAGTGGACTATTTCAATATGTATGTATGGTATAGGTGGGCAGTATTACTGTGCAATGGGTATCCATCAGACTAACAGAAAATGGACACGGAGAAATCATTTATGCAACAACAGTTTTCTGGCTGGGAAGAAATGACAAATGGATTGAGCCACGTGTTTCATTGATGGGTTAACTGTGATTTAATATATTAATTAACAACCCTAGAAGAATCAGTGGGAAAACTCTTTAGAAGACCAAGCTTAAAGTATAGCTGATCCCAAAAGGTAAGAAAAATGGGCTGGAACAAATAAAATATCTCTCAGCAAGAATAATCAAAGGTACAAAGAGAGACTGGAGAATTGTGACTGGGGGCAGTATTACAAGAAAGTCAGTTTCACTGGTACATTTGTTCCTAGACCTCGCTGCTGAGCCTGCCTGAACTTCATTCTCCAGGGCTGCATTCCTAGTAGCTTTCCCTAGCTCTCAATTCACATATGCATGAGAAAAATAATGAAAAACCTGAAATTTTTTCACATGACAAGAAAGTTTTGTAACTTGCTGGGAGCTTTGATTTGCACTTCTCCATGTTGTGAAATGGTGTGACATAGCATTGCCCCCTTGATTTCCTGAAAATGTCAGTAGGTTGAAGTTGACATTTTGTGGAAGCAACTGTGAATTCTCAGCAAAAGGACTATCAAGGGACGTTAGCAGAACCTTTTATAGCAGCCGATCAGAATCGCCAATTGTATATCCTCTCTGTGGCATTAAGAAGTGCTCAAATGGTCGAGGTTTGAGGGTTTAAAAGGGATTTTGGAAGTGGAGAACTCTAAGCTAGAGCTGGGTGAATAATGAAAAAACGTTTTGGGAAATGTTTGCTTCTTTATTTACAACCCCTTTTTATTTGCTTTCCACCAATTTTTCATCTGTTCAGGAACCACGGCCAGCTTGCCTGGCATGTTACAGCAATTTAAAACAAAAAAGGCATGAGGCTAGGTTTTCAAAGGTACTTTGATGCCTAAAGATGCAACTAGGCACCTACCTCTTAGACACCTATATACCTTTGAAAATATGGCCCATTAGCTCTCCTGCATTGAATGTGTATCAATCCCATAGCATGCAAATAAGTTCTGAGGCCTGTTCTACACATGAAATTTCACTGATCTCCTATTGCTGGCTGTGTCCAGACTCCATGCCTCCGTCGACGGAGGCATGTAGATTAGCCAGATCGGAAGAGGGAAATGAAGCCGCGATTAAAATAATCGCGGCTTCATTTAAATTTAAATGGCTGCCCCGATCTGCCGATCAGCTGTTTGTCGGCAGATCGGGAGAGTCTGGACGCGATGCCCCGACAAAGAAGCCTTTCTTCATCGACACAGGTAAACCTGGTTTCACGAGGCTTACCTGTGTCGATGAAGAAAGGCTTCTTTGTCGGGGCATCGCGTCCAGACTCTCCCGATCTGCCGACAAACAGCTGATCGGCAGATCGGGGCAGCCATTTAAATTTAAATGAAGCCGCGATTATTTTAATCGCGGCTTCATTTCCCTCTTCCGATCTGGCTAATCTACATGCCTCCGTCGACGGAGGCATGGAGTCTGGACACAGCCGCTGTGATTTGAAACAAACTTCATGTAGATCAGTTTAAAAACCTCGCTCTTATGTGGTTAGCTCCCACTTGCAAATATGTTCCCAGAAATAAGCCAATTGTCAATTAATTTTAAATAATGAACTCAGCTGTGAACACTGAAGTCTGTTAGCAGATAAGCAGTGGGGGGGCGGGGGAGACAGAAAAAGGAGCTGCACTGAGCTGGTTTCTGCAAATGCCCCCCTCCCCCCCCAGCTCAGTTCTAGACAGAGAGCTGTAAAGAGAACTGAGGGAGAACTCTGAAGATAGCGCTGTAATTAAACCTTAAGCCAGGTGTGGGGAACCTTTATTGGGTTGGAGGCCACTGACCCACAGAAAAATCAATTGGAGGCCATACAAAAGTGAGAAGCAAAAAAACCCCAACCCCTCACTGACATGGCCCCCCGACTGAGAAGGAGAAAGGCACTCTCCACATTCCTCTCACACACCAGAGCCTAGGGGAGCCCAGCCTAACAGATTTTGTGGGGCCAAAAATTAGGGTTTCAGTGTGTGGGAGGAGCTGCCAGGAGTAGGCTTCAGGTGTGGGATCTGAGCAGGAGGAAGAGCAAAGGAGTGGGCTGGGAGAGGAGCCCCAAGCCTCGGGCAAGCTTGGGACCGCATCCAGCCCCTGGGCCGTAGGTTCCCCACCGTTGCCTTACACCTTGCCAAAATAGTTTGACTCCAATTTGGATTCAGGGTGAGGGATTTTTATGTCATCTAAGCTGGCTCTTCTCTGGGTGATAGTTTGCCCCCCACCATTCAACATAAGCACACTGCAGGCTTTTGTTCAGGTTAGGACACCAAACCACACATAGCCACAGAGATTTGTGACCAGGCTGGTCAGGAACAATGGGTCTGCACAGAGCTTTTCTATCACTCAAGTGGTTTAAAACCAATATAGTGCAGCCCCTTAGCATGGGTACCATGTAGATTTGGAGTGGGGAGCCTCAGGCCCAGGGGCCTTGTGCGGCCATTGGCTTGCCTGGATCCAGCCCCCAAGGCTCATAGCTTCCCCACAGCATTGGTGCTGCACTGGCACACCAGCTCCCCCCTCGGCCACCCCATCACAGAGCTGGAGCACACAAAATCTACTAGTCTGAGCCCCCTTAAGCTCTGGTGTGTGAGGGGAGTATGGGGAGTGTCTCTCTGCTTCTCCACTGGGGGCCATGACGGTGAAGGTTGTTTTTCATTTTGTTTTCTTTTTTTGCTTCACACTTGCATGCGGCCTCTGACTGATTTTTCTGTGGGTCAGTGGCCCCCGACCCAAAAAAGGTTCCCTGCTCCTGATGTGGAGCTATATTGGGATAGCTGACTCCTGTCAATTACAGCCAATACAGACAAGCCTAATAGCAGATGAAAACCGGTGATATTAAAATGAAGGGTGAAGGAGAGAAGGAGTCTACTCCTCTTGGAGGCTACTTCTCCTTAAAGGTTCCCTGGATTCAGGCTTTGAATGCAAGCAGCACCCTTGGAACTATGCTACCAAGCCTTTCCCTGGTCACAGACGCTATGTCTAGACTGCAGGCTTATTTCGGAAGAAGCTTTTCTGGAAGAGAGCTTCCGAAAAAACTTCTTCTGAAAGAGAGCGCCCACACAGCAAAAGCACATAGAAAAAGTGATCTGCTTTTTCGAAAGATAGTGTCCACACTGAATGGACGCTCTCTCATATGTAAGCTGTGATTACTATGGACAGAGTGGTCACCAGGGCATCTGTGCTTTTTCCGCTTTCCTCTTCTTCTGAAAGAACTCCCTCTTCCCCATCCACGCATGCCTTTTTGTGAAAGAGCTCTTCCGGAAAAAGTCTTCTTCCTCATAGAAAGAGATTTACCAAGTCGGAAAGTCCCCTCTGTTCTTTCGATTCTGTTTTGAAAGAACGCAATTGCGACTGTATGTGTGGACATAAGTGAAGTTTTTTCCCGAAAAACGGCCGTTTTTCCAAAACAACTCTGCACTATAGACATACCCAAAGTCTCCAGCAACCCTCTCTGCACCCCCACACATAACTAGCTTTGAGCACTAGGGGCAATTATCCGAGCTAGAGATTAAACTCCTCTCTAACCCTTTGAGGTGCATGAGGTGGGGCAGAATGGGGAAGCTTGCCAGCTCGGTGGGTATAAAGAAGACTCCCCAGCATAGCAAATTCCCTTACAGCATTTCCAAAATGTATAAAGTGGGAAGGAGAGATAGTGACTGGCTGTCTCCATACAGAAACATACTCTTCAAAGTACAATTGCCAAAGCTATGCAGGATTTAGCCAGACACACTCTCATGTACAGGAGTGGCTGAGCAGAATCACAACAGAGTTTGCATCTTGTTTTTCCCAAGTAAAAACACATTTGAACTGCTGAGACTTAGTTTTTCCTTTTATGTCAGTCTGTTCAGAGTCACATCATCTGTGTTCCATTTAAAAATAGTAGCGTGACCTTACATAATTTCTCATTAGTCTAAACCATCATTCTAATACACCTTGTCAGATATAATCACAATAATAAGCCACGAGAAAAGCTCTGTCAGTAAGAGGAAAATGCAGGTGCTTGGAGGAAAGCAGAATCCTTTTAATATTCAGGCCTCATATGCACTGATCTAGACAATGAATGATGAGTCACATGAACTGGAATTTTAACAACTAAGATCTGACCTTGCAAGATGCTCAGCACCTCAAAGTCATGAATAGGCCCAATATACATTTAAAGTAGAGTTATTACCTTAGGCTAGCCTTGCAGCTCCCATTGGCTGCGGTTCACCGTTTCCAGCCCAGGAGAATCATGGGAAGCTACATGGGCTGGGCGGCCACTTCCCACAGCTCCCCTTGGCTGGGAACAGCAGCCAGTGGGAGCTGCGAGTCTCCGTGTCTATGGACGCTTAGAGTAACACAGCATCTTGCAACTTGCCAGCAGCTTACCCGGGCTGGCCTGTGATCCAGCTTTGAAAACCCCAGATCTAGAGCAAAGCACTGACTGGAAAGGGGCTTAGAATTATGAGCAAAGAAACTTTTTCCTGCTCTTTGCTTCCTCTTGTGCTCAGGGAGACAGGATCAATGGATCCACCCTTTGTAAACACACAAGAGAGACTGAAAGATACAACTGGCTCCAACATCATTTTCGCCCCCTGGCGGATACACCAGTAAAGGACCCAAATCTTGGCAGGCGCTCAAGTCAAAACATGACTTTAAACATTTTGGAGCAAAAAGACCATCCAACTATCTCATGTCATAGCTGAGAAGAAGGTGGTGGTGGTGGTGGGGGGGAGGTTTCCAGAGTTAAGTGAGTAGTCTCAGATATAATCAGCAATAGTCAAGCTTGGCAGTTCACTTAGGACACACACCAACGTTTGAGACTTAATAGCTGACTATCCCGATCTCTGGACAAAGGACACAAACTCATGGCAATAGGCTCTGCTATAAGCATAGGCCTTTGCCAACACGGTCCCTCATGTGACAGTGGGAGTATGCCCAGGCAGGGGAGGCTGGGCAACTGTACAGATGGGAATTCCCCCCCTCCCCCATATCTCCCCCCCATCCCACCAACCTGCCCCTTCCTACACTGTTCACTGCCTCTCCTCTGGAATCAGCACTGAAGAGGAGTCCCTGCCCCCAGGAAGGTTTACAACTGAACCCTGGCCTCCTCACACCAGCCTATCTAGGAGTCTGGCCCCACAAGTGGAATAGGAGTTTTGCTTGAGTAAGCCTGGCAGGATCAAGCCCTGAATTAGCAACATTAAAACCAGAGTGAAGGTCCTGAATTTTACAGAAGTAGCTGCATCCTTTGAGATGACATTTTCAAGAGCGTGTTCTTTTCTCCTCACAAAAGCTACAAAATCACATACAGCAAGTCAGCGTTTATATTCAGATCCGATCTTTGGAGAGGAATTAATTCTTCAATTATTTCTGTGAGTGCACTGTATGTCTCAGAAAATATAATAACTGGAAACTCTGTAAAACGCATGTAAGATGCTACCACATCTTGACATATGTAGAAAGTGATCACATTTTGTATGACCCATTGGCCTTGAAGTTAGGAATAGCATTGGTTTGCCTTCTATAAAAATCTTAGCCAACCGGTTACAGGCTGAACTTTCCAAATCTGGGACTCTCTGGTCCGGCAACATCTGTGGTCCGGCAGGGCCATGGATGTTGCTGGACCAAAGAGCTCTGGATGCAGGAGCAACACAGGGGCTGAGGAGCCTCGGCTGGGCCAGGAGGCATCTGAGGAGCCCCCACCCTGGTCAGGGAACCCAGGGTGTCAGTGGGGCCATTAGGCAGCCGGGAGCTCCCAGTCACAGTGGAGCTGTTGGCAGCTGGGCAGCCCCAACCAGGAATCCCGGCAAACCCCTGGTGACAGTGGGGCTGGGGTGACTGGGCAGCCTTTGCTGGAGAAACCCCTACCTGAAGTGGTGTGGTAGAGGCAGGCGGCAGCAATAATCCCCAGCAGCAGCCCTAGCAGTGGAGTGGGATGGCTGGGCACCCTGGCTGGGGAAACCTCAGCAGCAGCAGCCAGGTGGCCTCAGATGGGAACCCCAGGGAACACCCTGAGGTGATGTGGCCAGCAGTGGCCAAGCGGTCCCCACCGGGAACCGTGGGAGATGCTGGGGCAGTGGGCAGGCAGCAGGGTGGAGAGCTGTGCTGTGCCAGTGTTAGGGGGCCAGCAGCAGGGCAGGGTAGGGAGCCTCAGGGAGAGAAGCCTGGGAGCAGGGCAGCCCGCAGGAGAGCACTGACCTCCCCTGGTCTGGCAAACTCCCTGGTCCAGGACAGCTCAGGTCCTGAGGGTGCTGGACCAGGGAGGTCCAATCTGTATTGTTACAATGACCCTCCAATCATTGCTGGAATGGACTTTTTAAAAAATCTAAACATAGACAAACTGATATCAGCCAAGTCATACACTGTAAAACAAATAAGTGCAACGAACAATGTATCTAAATAGCCTCATTCAAATATAATGTATTGATAAACTAAGCTGGCGTGGAGTGTCCTTCGCTATAATTGTCCAATTATGGGAGACTGGGTGAAGGTTGTATAACAGCTATCCTAATCTCCAGATTTTTATTTGTAAATTTCCAAGATAAAATAAATCCATTGTTTGAGTTAGGTCAGGGGTGGGCAATAAGACAAAAGTAGTTTGCTACAGTTAGCCTCTGGCAGGCCACCACCGCTTTATTTCCCTGCGCTTCCACAGGTTCGGGTGCTTGCAGCTCCCATTGGCTATGGATCACCGTTTCTGGCCAATGGGAGTTGCAGAAAGCGGACAGGACACCACTTCCCGCAGCTCCCATTGGCTGGGAAAAGCAATCTACAGCCAACAGGAGCTACAAGTGCCCGTACCCATGAAGGCACAGGTAAATATAGTGTCGGCAGCCCACCAGAGACTAACCCTGGCAAACCGCAAACAGCCTGCAGGCCAGTTTTTGCCCACTGCTCCTCAGTTTATGTAAATGAAGCTACTCCAACTTATTCCGGCTAAAAAGCTGGTCCACTGATTTAAAAAACAACACTACATGAATGGCAAAAAAAAAAAAAAAAATACAGCTATATATTTATTGCCTTTTAAAGGAAGGAAAAGGGAGAAAGAAGTAATAAAAATGCCTTTGGAGCCAGACAGCAAATAGCCATATCTTAGCTGAAAGCAGAAAAGAGCAAACAAGTCCTGCCCTGAGTACTAAGTGGTTCCACCGCTGAAAGTAATTATATTCAAATGACTTGCTGTAAACAGCAAAGACAGATGGAAGGAACTAACTCTCTAAGCCTTTTGTCTCCTCCTATTTTGTTTTACTTTTTATCTACTTTTTAAAATTCTTTAGCTTACTAAATTGGGCCTTCACTTTCAGTATTTAAACACTGTTCTATTATAGTTAACGCTGACACCATCTCTGAGTTTCTTCTGAGACACCTATCACTAGGGCCTTTTCAAATACATACATACTATAGACAGCATGACCTGCCTTAACCTATCATTAAGATTGCCCAACATTTTCCATTATAAGGCCCTATTTTCAGTTGTTCATAAACTTTACTAACCTTTAACTGTTCAGGTTGAAATTTTCCATGCCTGAGGATAAATTCTGATTTATTTTTATTTTATTTAAAAACTCAGCAGAAACAATCAGCCATTTCTCAGAAGGAAGTGAGAGAAAAAAATATGTTGCTTTGCCCATGTTTGAAAAATTCTTATAGCCATTTACTTCAGAAAGTCCAGCACCTCCAGGTTTTGTGACCAAAGGGTATCACCCTGCAAAGAGGGTGTGCCTTTTGGCAACCCCGTCAAATCATGCTCAAATGTGGACATGTTAAAAGCCTAAAAAAAAAAAATCTGTTTGCACATGCTCAGTAGAGATGTATTACATTTTGGGAGCTAAATTCTCCAAAGTTTCAGTCTGCATTGAATGTGCTCTGGCCCCACAGAGCACGTACCTGCCGACTGGAAGGTACATGCGCCATCCCCACAGAACGACTGAGCATGCGCCATCCTGGGAATGCAAGGGCTAAGAAGGACTTGCCCTGAAAATGCTGCTTTCAGCTACTAGGAGCCACTATGGCACTAGACACCAAAACAGACACCATGGAGCCTGTCTCTCCTGGGCTCTCAGTGATCTTCTACTGTGCCCAGACAGTGAGAAGGAGAAAGAAGCTCCTGACCGTAAGGCAGAGCATAGGATAGCCAACTTTCTAATCGCACAATGCCAAACACCATTGCCCTGTTTCCTGCGCCTGCCATAGGGAAGCAGCACACTGGCAGAACCTCCCTACACCTAGGGACCATTGGAACTTGGCAGCCACTTCCGAAAGCTGCACAAAGCCAAGGCGGGTAGAGAGCTTGTCTTAGCCCCAGGTCCCCGCTGTGCCACTGACTGGACTTTCAATAGTCGCTAACCAGAGCTGCCAGGGTCTCTATTCAACCGGGCGTTCCTGGCTTTGTGGTTGAAAACCGGACATCTGGCAACCCTAGCAGAGCAGATGGGGTGATAGGAAAGAGGAGTTATTTAAGGACCAGAGCAGAAAGGAAACATGGGAAGGATCTCTAGACAGTGAACGGGGGGGGGATAACCATGGGCTTGACAGGAGGCCCCATGAATCCCATCAGAGACCCCAAAATGGAAAGGGAGATCTCTTGCCTGGATGACAGGATGCTGTGATTGAATGGATGAAATGGATACTGCAGCACTTAACCCTGCTGGCCTCCAGAATTATAGAGCAAACACCCAACCTCCGAACGAAATAATACTCAAAACACTGAACAGACATAAAGACAATATATTTACCACTGAGTGGGGGAAGGGGAAATCAGAAATTAAAACGGGCCAGAATTCTACTAGTTCCTAACCAGAACCTTCCTACTTGCAAAGATCCCTCAGTGCAGCAGAAAATAAAAGGAAGCCGAACACACTATGGAATCTGGAGTCACAAAATAGAAGGAGAAAGTGGCGCGTGCCAGGCCCACAATGAACCCAGAGACAATGGCCATGCCAGTGACTTGAAAGAAGGGAAACCAAAGCTCAGAGACATTTTCTGCTCTACCATCCAAGCCAACAAGGTGTGAGGGAAGAAGTCAGTCAGTCTATAGCCAAGCCTGAGTGAATAAAATGCCTGACAACAGAAGGAGGTGGCAAAGACAGCATCTCAGCTCTGGGTTGTGATGTCGCACCCCCGCCCTGTGAGGTCAGCACTGCATCTGAGTGAGACATAAAACTTGGCTTCCCATCCCAGAAGGGCTCTGAGACTTCAGCACAGCAGCTGGGTACCCAGTGCTCCTCGAGAGGCCACATGGAAGAGAGTGAGGGAGACAGAAAAGAGAGAGAAAACTGATGAAGAGAGAGTAAAATGGCAGTGTGGGAAACAAGAAAGGGACAGGAATTCAGAAGAGTTCCTCCAGCCAGGTAAGTGCTTTGTGGGTACCAGTCTGGGTGAGTGGGGAGTGAAAGAGGAGAGTGGGAAGTTGGGAAGTGAACAGGGGGATAACCCAAGGAAAATCCTTAGCCCAGTGAGGCCATGAAGATTTGTCCCACGGCTGAGTGCTGCGGGACCAAATGCTGGGTGCTGCATGGAGCCTGACGTGCTGGGAATGTGAATTCTGGAATTATTTCTCAATTGCCCTGGCTAGGAAAGCCAGGAATGAGGTTGTGCTACCAGAGGCCTGGACTTGTAAGAGACAAGGGTGTGGATCTGGCATCTTTTCTTGCGGAGAAGGGACATTTAGCCTGCAACGGTGGAGCCTTACTGATGGTTTTTCTGGGGGTGGGGGGGGGGTTGAGAGGGGGAGAGGAGCAGATTGGGAAAGATGGTTTGGAGATACTATAATAAAAGGCTTATAAAGATAACACCTATGTTCCATCTGATCCATTTCAAAGGGAGAACAGGAGCTTTAAGTGCCTCAGGGAATCTGACTGGAAGGGACTCATGCAAAAGGGAGCATGGGCCCCACAGAGTCTGGAGTTTGCTGCAGTTTGTGTGTCTGGGGCTTGACTGACTGATTTGCCTGAGCCCCCAAAGCAGGGAATCAAAGGAGGGTATCTTCCACCTGACAGAAGCTATGTTCTGCCCACCCAACGCCCTGAGGTGAAGATCCAGGAGGTAGGGGTGGGAGATGGGTGTGGAAGCGAAGGGATGGACCCAGGGAAAGTACAAGCCCAAAGGAGCATTTGACAACAATGCCATGAAAATCCCAGCAGCGAGGGTGAAATCAATGGAAGCTGGAAAAACAACATTTTTACCGGAACCAGTGGATACTGGAATCATTGAGCTCCCCCACGGCCTCTCAAACCTAACCTCAGCATGACTGCAGATCACACGAGAGGGGCAGGGGCTGATTTCTCTGGGGTAACCCCCCTTCCCATTTCCTAGGGCTAACAGGAGCGGACTTTTGGTGGCAGGGTTCATCCTCGAGCAGCCACTGTCCCTCCCATACCAACAGGTCAACATTCGGAGAGGAACAGGGATAGACAGCAGTGCCTGGTCACTCAGAGCAAGTGGCTGGGGCACGGCTCACCTGTGCACTGCAAAGCCTCTTGCCCTGTCATGTCCAGGTCACAGCAGGGGAACTCTTTGTCCCGACGGACATCCTGGCTTAATGCCCAGTGGCAGAGGAGTGAAGGGGAAGAGAGGTAGCTGGGCAAACACAAACCAATTCCACTTTCAAGCTGGACGTCAGCGTGTGATCTCAAATGCTTCCGGGCTCTGTCCTTCCCGGGGGACCACAGTCCAACTGCTCGGAAAGGAAAGAACACTGCCCCTCCCCCCCACGAATCAGCCAGCTGTCCTGATTATTCCCCTCCTTTGCAGAGGCACAGCCCCAAGTTGCAGGGGTGGATCAGTCCGGGAGGCGAGGCAGATTTCTCCCATTGATGAGCGCTAAGTACATAGGGGAAGCCGTAACTCACTGCTTTGGGTTCTTTAAGAAATTCCACTTTGCAGGGAACCATAAACTTCATTTACGTCATCGATCGCTGCAAACGGGACAAGGAGAGGCCTCATTTTAAGGCCTGAGCAAGAGGGGGCAAAGTTAAAACTGAGCTTTCCACCTTAAATCTGTACCCGCTCGACCTCTCTAGTCCAGACTTCTTTCGTCCAGCAACATCTAGGGTCCGACATCCCCGTGGGTGTTCCAGGGCCAGAGCACTCAAGGGGGAAAACCAGGGGCCCCACATTCAGCAATTCCTCCCCCATCCTTCCAGAACTTCCCAAGTGCTGCAAGAAGCGGATTTATGGCATTCAAGTACAGGGAGGGAGGGGGCTGCTTGGGGGAAGAGGCAGGCTGGCTGCAGAGTACCATGGCTAAGGGCCAGGAGCACAGCTCAGCAACCATTGGCAGGGGCTGGGAGGGTCCAGCAGCCCTAGGAGCTGGCCCCTCTGTTGCCCCCAGAGTGAAGCACCATCAGCAGAGGGGTCGGGACTGACCTTCTCTGGTCCTGCAAATTCCCTGGTTTAGACCCAGGGAGGTACAACCTGTATTCCCCAATTTCTGACTTCTTGATTTACAGGCATGACCCTGGGAAAGTCACATTACCAGACTTCCCACTGCAGCCACCACGCAGTCTTCATTGCCTGGGTGCCCAGCATGGGACCCTGGCATCTGAGCTGCAGCACTGCTAGGCCCTTCAGGGCCACTGCTGAAGGCCATTGGACCTGTGCGCAGGACATACAAGGTGTGTCTACACTGTCACAAAAAACCCCTATGGCGCCAAGTTTCAGAGCCCCGGTCAGCGGACTGGGACTTCCAGGGTTCAGGCTAGGAGGCTAAAATGTGCATTGTAGACACTTGGACTCAAGCCCAAGCCCAAGCCCTGAGACCTTCTCCCAGGGTCAGTGTCTCAGTGCCAAACTGAGCCATCCACACAACAATTTTAGAGCCCCACAGTGTGACCCTCGCAAGTCTGAGTCAGCTGGCCCAGGCCAGTCAAGGCTCTTTTGTCACGCTGTAGACACACCCATAGAGTACTATATAATGTTAACAACCCACTCCTGTCATCTGAAGAAGTGGGCTGTGCCCACGAAAGCTCATGATACCATCTACATGTTTTGTTAGGGTATGTCTACGCTTGCCCCCTAGTTTGGACTAGGGAGGCAAATGAAGCATACCGAAGTTGCTAATGAAGCGCGGGATTTAAATATACCACGCTTGATTAGCATATTCGGGGCCGGTCACCATTTTAAAATTCCGGTCGCCCGATTTAACTTGCCGCGTGTCGACGTGGTAGTCCGGTCCAAAACCCTTCCCTTGAATTAACTGTTACTCCTCGTGCAATGAGGAGTAACAGTTAATTCGAGGGAAGGGTTTTGGATTGGACTACCGCGTCTACATGCGGCATGTTAAATAGGGTGACCGGCATTTTAAAATGGCGACCGGCCCCGAATATGCTAATCAAGTGCGTGATATTTAAATCCCGCACTTCATTAGCAACTTTGGTATGCTTCATTTGCCTCCCTAGTCCGAACTAGGGGGCAAGCGTAGACATACCCTTAGTCTTTAAGGTGCTACTAGACTATTTGTTGATTTTTAAGTTTTTCTTGTTAGGGTACAGCTAGACTACGCTCTTCTTTCAAAAGGAGATATGCAAATTTGGTGCTAATTTGCATATCTTCTTCTGATCACTTTTTCAATACCATTTTTTTTCTAAAGAGAAAACAGTTTAGACGGAGTTTTATCGAAAGAACGCTGTACGCCTCCTTTTTTAAGGAAGAAGGGTTCTTTCAAAAAAGGGGGGTTCTTTTGAAAAACTCCTGTCTAAACTGTTCACTTTAAAAAAAAGACACTTTCGAAAAAGCAATCAGAAGAAGATATGCAAATTAGCACCAAATTTGCATATCTCCTTTTAGAAAGAAGAAGGTAATCTAGATGTACCCTTACAGACTAACTCGGCTACCCCTGAAGTTTTTATATAATGTTAAGTACTCTGAAAAATGGGGTGCTAAATATCTTAAATTGGGCAACCAAAATTAATTGATATTTTTAACTGTTTTCACCTTAATCTCTGTTCCATGTGTGCTAAAGGGAGACAATACCACCTCTTTCTCCTTGCTCCCCCCACCACACAGGGATGTTGTAAAGAAAAAAAACTAAGATATGGTAGAAATGCCCACAAGGTTATTAATAATAATGCAGTCGGAGCAGGGTGTGGATGGTGCGCAGTAAATAAGGCCTGGAGCCACACACTGAATGAGGAGGATAAGAAATATATTGAATAAACTACCCATCCAGTGAGCGCCATCCATCCTGTGTACAGAACGAGGCAGGGTGCTGTCTGAAAAAATATCACGTGATCATTCAATTAAAGTCTGGCTCATAAAGCATATGCTCAACCAGACAAATTAAGATTGCGCAAGCAACCTTAATGCTGGCATTTCCTCACTTCTGAGTATTTGACTTTGCAATCTTAATTTTCTTTTACTATTAGGAAAGTAATATAATACAATCTTTCTACTTTACTGGGCATTTTCTTTCTCTCTATTTTATGTTATGTCTGTAATTTTATTAACTGCATGCTTCTGTAATTTCCTTGCCATAATTGCTGTTACTGTTCTATTTTGTTATCTTTAGTGATCAGTTTTGCTATAAAACAAAGCAGCCTAAGACATGACTATTTAAGCATCTGCAGTAATGAGACTAAATGTTGGCATTGAAGAGCCAGTGTGCACAGAGCCTCTTTTGTGAAGTATTTCTACTGGAAGTTGCTGAAATCCCATATCTTTCTTTTAAATCCTTTAAAATAAAGTGCTCCCTTTATTACTTCTGTCCTCTGCATCCCTGGCAATTCTTTTTGTCAATCAACAAATTAATAATCAGCAGCAGTAGGAGCCCATTGTGCATTTGAACTTCAGAGTGGTTTTCTACTGACATGAGATTTCAAGATTTGTGCTGTATTAAATGCCAACCTGCCGGGAGGTGTGCAGTCAGAGCTAAGCTGCAGGAAGTCCTGGGCTAGGTTGTTTGGGGTTACAGAACTGGGGATGAACACACATCATGGTAGGCAGGGGAAAGAAGTATTCCTTTCAGAAGTGATGTTAAACCTTCTTGTCTACACTGGCACATTTGTCACGAAAAACTGACTTTTGTTGACAAAACAGTAAGAGCGCTCATGCTACAATGTGACTTTTGCTGGGAAAAACATCCAGATTTGGCAACAAAAACTTCTACCCCTGCAAGAGACTTTTAGTCTTTTTCCCTTCCTTCAGTGTGGACTCTGCTGTTTGCTTTGTCGAGAAAACTGACTTCCGCTAGTATCCCACAATACTTGCCCTGATGGCTGTGCTCAGGGTTTTGTGATCTCTGCTGCCCTGCAGGCATGTACCCCCCCCCTCCCCTTTCAAAGCTCTGGGAAGTATCTTTAGTGATCAGTTTTGCTGTAAAACAAAGCAGCCTAAGACATGACTATTTAAGCATCTACAGTACTGAGACTAAATGTTGGAATTAAAGAGCCAGTGTGCACAGAGCTGTTCCATATGGGGAACCAATAAAAAGAGCAAATCATTGGAATGCTCCCGTTCTTCCCTGCTAGAAACACAACAGCAGGCAGACTGCTGCTGCAAGGGGGAGGGCTGGAGAGAATGCTGTGCTGCTTTGACATTCCTCAGCATGGAGAGCTCACAGAGCTACTCATGAGGCTGCTCCCAGCAGCTGAGAATGTTGTGGGAGAACTCAGAGAAAATCCCAAGAAGCACCTGGATCATCTCTGCCTTCCCACAACACTGCACTGTGGGATGCTTACCCACATTGCTTTGTGGGGAGAGAGGTGGTTCAGCAGACTGCACGCCCTCCAGGTATGAGCTGTAAGACTGGTTCAACCTGTTTCTTTTTCCTGCCATGAGGGCAGGGGACTGGATTTGATGATCTCTCGAGGTGCCTTCTGGTCCTAGTATTCTATTCTATGAGTTATGCTCTATCTGTCGACGGGAAAGCTAGCAATTTAGCCATGAAGGCAAAAAACCCAGTCTGACCATTTTTCACTTTTGCTTGTTGTCAACACTTTTGTCGCCCAACCTTCCCAGTGTAGACATGGGTAGTTATCTATTGTAGTTGTGCCAGGGGTGCACCTCACAGCGTCGCTGCACTGGGAAAATGCACCTTGTTAGCATCTAACACAGTGTTGCCTTCAGGAAAGGACAGGACAGTTGCATGTAAAAATATGTTAAAAGGGATGTTGTAAAACACACCTTGCCCCGTCTATAAAAGATGCTAAGTCATATTTCACATCATGCTTAATTAAAAACAAACCCTTTCTCAAGTGTAGCCATGGCCTAAGCATAGACAAGGGAAGCCAGAGTTTGCACTGATTGCCAGCAGGGGGTAAACCTCAGCTCAGTCAGTTCAAATCCCTGCATATCCTTGTCTGCACCTTGGGGGAGCAGCATGGGTGTAGTTACTCTGACCTTTGGCCCCCAAAATCTGAACCAGGCCTGATTCTGAGTGTCCCCTTGGGACTGACATTTAGAATCGGAAAGGGGAATGTGCCCATGGTGCCGTCAGCACAGCTGTCACAAATGGACTCCCAGAGCCCTTGATAATGAATTCCTTCCAGTGCAAAGCTGGCTCCCTGCAGGCGCTCCAGCGCAGGAATTGTTCTAGGGTGGGCAAAACGCAGGAAATGTTTGGGTGTTGCCAGAGCAGGCTCAGTGATTTCTCTGTATGGCAGTGCCAAGCATAAGGTCGGGCCATGCCTGGTCCCTCAGCAGAAGCCATGTATAGGTGCTGCAGCACCCCTGGGCTCCCGGCCTCGCGCATGTGGTCCCAGCTGCCACCCCATACACCAGCATGGCTGCTGCCCCGCATGCCAGGAGTTCTGCAGCAAGCACCCTGGGTTCCGGCTGCTGGCCCCTCATGCTGGGGCTTTGCTCTTGGCCTCAGCTGGGAGTGGGGGCAGACAGGGACAAGAGGCCCAGCACCCCTGCTTTTAAAAATGTTCTGCGCCACTGGTGGCAGCAGTGGAATAGAAGAAAAGTAAACAGGCTCCCCCAGCACCCTAGCCATAGCGCGGGATTGCATCTGGCTCACTGTGTCATGAGAACTTGGAGGTAGGGCCACTGAGGCTCTCCTGGGGGGGCCTGCTGAGGTAAAGTTGCCTCAGGAAGAGAGGGAAGCTGAGCAGAGAGAGAAGTGAAGCAGGAGAGACCTGGCAGCTGGAAGGGGAGATATTGGAGGTGGGTGGAAAGTGATTTGGACCATCTCCCTGGAGAACAGGATATCAGGACACTGACTGGCGTCTCCAAGCCCCTGGGTCGTCACAGGGTTAAAGGAGTCTAAGCTTTGCCAGGCTCCATTGAGATAAAGTGTGGAAGCTCAGCCAACTCTAGGATTATGATCAGTAAATCAAGGTGGCTTTTTAACTGTATAATGGCACTTAGTGTTATTTACAGACTTGCCAGGCCTTGCTCTTGAAGGTGACCTGCAAAGAGGAAAAAGATTCTGGCTTCGTGTTCTCTTGTGTTTCCTCGTGCTGTACGAAGAAAACACACCAGGCTTGTCTGGTTTTTATAAAAGGAAGTTTTGTTACCTTAGAAATACCAGAGATCTTTCCTGTGTGACAAAGTCCAGTTTGGCAGCTACTAGAGAGCTGTGGCAGGCCAGTCAATTAGCCCTAAAATGCTAAAGGCCTGTTTCTCCATGAGCTGAAAAGCACTTACCTCAAGTCAGGCTGGGACATTTGAGGGCTGCCAGAGAGAAGACCCATCTGCTGGGGGGATAGAAGGCTACGCTGCTCTCTAGAAGAAGCAACTGGCCAGACGGACTGACTGACTGGGGAAGGACTGGCATCCAGAGGCCAGAATAACAAGGCAATGCTTGGAGAAGTATTCTCTTCTACTGTTATGACTTTGCTTTTTTGTTTGTTTGGCTGAAGAATCCTGCTTGGGCTTAGGCCTACCCTGAGGCCCACCTTGTAAAGGCCAATAAATATTACCCATGTGGGGAGTAATAAAAACGCTCTGGAGTGGGAGTGACTTGCTCCAGGCCCCTGTTGCCTGAGGGGAAAATGCTGAATCTGGGAAAATAAAGGAGGTGCCCTGCCGCACCTGGCTTTGCTGGGTGATTTTCTGTGGGAGGGGAAGAGAACGTGTCTGGCAGTATAGCCAACTCTCAGGTATTTGGAGTGAAATCCTGCCATCACTGAAATCAACAGCAAAACAGGGAAGCCAGGATCTTTTTTAAAGCCCCAGCTCCTGGAGTCCTATAACTACATGACTAATATTTCATTAAAAAAGAAAATCTTTTGATCCTCATGGTTGAGGATCAAAGCCTGAAAACATGAAGGCTATGTCTACATTGGCATCCCTTTCCAGAAAAGGGATGCTAATGAGACACTTCGGAATTGCAAATCCGCGGAGAATTTAAATATCCCCCGCGGCATTTGCATTTACATGGCTGCCGCTTTTTTCCGGCTCGGGGTTTTTGCTCGGGGTTTTTGCCGGAGAAAAGCGCCAGAGTAGACGCGATTTTCCGGAAAATAAGCCCTTTTCCGGACGATCCCTTATTCCAAGTAGGAATAAGGGATCTTCCAGAAAAGGGCTTATTTTCCGGAAAATCGCATCTGCACTGGCACTTTTCTCTGGCAAAAACCCCGAGCCGGAAAAAAGCGGCAGCCATGTAAATGCAAATGCCATGGGGGATATTTAAATCCCCCGCGGATTTGCAATTCCGAAGTGTCTCATTAGCATCCCTTTTCCGGAAACGGATGCCAATGTAGACACAGCCGAACAGTAAAGGCTCAAAAACCAGAAAGTAAATAAACAAGAATTCAAACTATTATTTTTCTACATTGTGGGATTTTTAAAAACCAATCATGATTTTTGAGAAGGCTGATGCTTTTGAATTCTTAGAGTTAGCAATGCTGTCTCAGAAATATCTACTGAGGGTTTTTTAATAATTTAATTGAAAGGAAAGGATTATAGAACGTTAACACCAATATATTTTCTTCCAACTGTGTCTGGGGTGTTTGAGTTAGGGCTTACTAACAAAACCAGTGACTTACATTGTTTAAATCAAAATTAATTTCCATCACACTTAGACCTTTCTTGATTTCTTGGCTGTCATATTCCACCTGTTCTCCAGTGGTCCCCACTTAGGTACTGAAGCTTCCTCTACAATGAATGGGGAGAGAAAGATGTCTTTGAACACCATCTGCAAAGGTCGTCATACTTTGGAGATGCTGGTGATAAGGGGGTGTCCTAAGCACTGGAGATTAGTCTGCAGGGACACACCTGACCTGTGTAAGATGACCTGTTTTAACCATGGCCTTCCCTTTTCTAAGCCCTGTCCCAGTCGTCCCAACACTTTTAGCAAAAGACGCCGCTTGTCCTTTTTGCTAATTGATTGGCAAAAGCAAATGGGACAAATGCCCACTTTTGTCAAAAAGTGAGGTGAAGCGTAACGAACATGTCAGGGAGGGAGGTGGTAAGCAAAGATGCCAGCCCCGTGCAGGGGGGAGGCTGGACTGGTGGGTGGGGTGAAGAGAGGGGAGAAACGGCTCTAGGGACAACACGGGTTGCCAGGTGTCTTGTTTTCAACCAGAACACCCAGTTGAAAAAGGGACCTTGGTGGCCTCAGAAGGCACCAGTGACCAGGCTGTTAAAAGTCAAGTCAGTGCAGCAGAGCTAGAGCAGGCTCCTTGCCTGCCTAAGCACCGTACAGCTCCCGGAAGCAGCTGGCATGTCAGTGGGGCAATCAGAGAATTGCCATGTGCTGCCCCTGCCCTCAACATGAACTCCCACTGGCAATAGTTGCTTAGCTACCTGTACACCTAGGGGCGGGGCGTGCCAATACCTACCTTCCAGGGCTCCTGCTTTAGCCTCACGGATCAGGAGCTGCCTGAGGTAGAATCACAGGATCATAGAATACTAGGACTGGAAGGGACCTCGAGAGGTCGAGTCCAGTCCCCTGCCCTCATGGCAGGACCAAATACTGTCTAGACCGTCCCTGATAGACATTTATCTAACCTACTCTTAAATATCTCCACAGATGGGGATTCCACAACTTCCCTGGGCAAGAAGCAGTAAGCACTGCCTGGCCAGAGCCTGCACCTCAAAGCCCCTCCTGCCCAGGTCAGAAACCCCCCTCCCCTCCACACACACTTTAGCTCCCTCCCAGAGCCCACACTACTGCCCCAGCCCTGAGCCCCCCTCCCACACCCAAACATTCTCTTGGAGGCCACATCCTACCTCCCTACCCCAGCCCGGAGACCTCTTCTGCACTGCAAACCCCGTGACCTTAGCAGGAGCCCGCAGCCCTTGCTGGAGTTTCCTCCCCAACCTCCTGCCCCAGGCCCTTGAAATTGAGTGGGGAGAGGGGGGAGAGGAGTGATTGGGGGTGGGGCCTTAGGGAAGGGGCGGGGCCAGGGCATTCAGTTTTGTGCGATTAGAAAGTTGGCAACCCTAGCTCAAGCAGGGGGCTGACCGTGTTTGAGTGACCAGTGGCAATCTCAGAGCAGCTTCTGGTGACTGGCCGGGGCCAGCTCTATGGGGTAGTGGGCCTTGGATCAGCCCCACATGCTGTCCCATTTTCCCTTTGGGAAATATGGTCACCCTAGACTTCGATATCTCTCCCTGTTTGCAATCCAGAGCCAGGAACCTGCACTCTGGAGGGAGGTGCCTCATTTGTTTCTTGAGGGACTGGTAGGAGCCTGCCTGACTCCACATAACACGGGGGCAGCAGGCGGTGGTGTGCCCATGTTCTAACGCTAAGCCCCATGGATGGAGCACTCAGCTGGGATGTTGGAGACAGATACAATTCTACCACCTCTGCCTGAGGGGAGAAAAGATTTGCACATGGGTCTCCTTACTCCCAGGAGAAAGCTCTAACCAGTGAGCTCTGGGATATTCCAATGTAGGGATTCCCTCAGGGTATGTCTACACTAGAAAGTTAGTTCGAACTAACGGACGTTAGTTCGAACTAACTTTCCTATGCGCTACACTAGCGCTCCGTTAGTTCGAACTTAATTCGAACTAACGGAGCGCTTAGTTCGAACTAGGTAAACCTCATTTTACGAGGACTAACGCCTAGTTCGAACTAGCTAGTTCGAACTAAGGGCTGTGTAGCCCTTTAGTTCGAACTAGTGGGAGGCTAAGGCTTCCCAGGTTTCCCTGGTGGCCACTCTGGCCAACACCAGGGAAACTCTATTGCCCCCCTCCCGGCCCCGGAGCCCTTAAAGGGCCACGGGCTGGCTACTCACTTTGTGCCAGTTGCAAGGCTGCAAGCACCCGTGCCTGCACAGCCTGCACCTGCCACAGAATGAGCCAGCCATCCAAGGGTTCCCAGCCCTCCACTGCTCCCCACGACCAGCCTGGCGGCTCCCGGGAGCCTGCCCGGGGGCGCAAAAGGCAGGCGCCCGCTTGGTCAAGTGCGGAGATCGTGGACCTCATCGAGGTTTGGGGGGAAGCCTCAAATGTCCACGATCTCCGCACTAGCCACCGGAACGCGGCCGTCTATGGACGCATGGCTGCCAGCCTGGCCGCCAGGGGCCACCAGCGCAGCCGGGAGCAGGTGCGCTGCAAGATTAAAGACTTGCGGCAGTCCTACTCCCGGGCCTGCCTGCCAGGGGCTGACCCGGAGGCTTGCCCCCACTTCCATGCCCTGGACCGCATCCTGGGGCCTCATGCCGTCCCTGCCCCCCGGGACGTGATTGACCCCGGGGCAGAGGGACCGCTCCTGGACACTGAGGAGGAGGAAGAGGGCTCTGAGAGCCAGGAGCCTGCCGCCAGCCTTCCCAGGACCCGGGACCCCCGAGGCACCCCACAGAGCCGCTCGCCTGCATCATCAGAGGCCGGGGAGGCGTCCACCTGTGAGTACCCTCGTGTTCCCCTTATGTGTACGGGGGGCTGGGGCGAGAGGGAGCCCCGGGACCGTGCGCCTGGGCCTTGCCCACCACGGAGCAGCAGCTGGGGATCCTGCAGGGGCCCTGGCCTTGCAGAGGGGAGCTGGGTTTCACACACCTGGGCCCCTGGGGTAATTGACCGCTGGTCTTCTTGCACCACAGCTGCAGCACCGGGGCCTGCAGGGCGCACCACACCACCTGCAGCAGCCGCCCGCGCCCGGGCAAGCAGGACAGCCAGGAACCAGGAGGACTACCAGAGGCGGCATCTCCGGTTCCTGGACCGACAGCTCCGTCTCCAGGACCACTGGGTCCAGGAGGACCTCAGGCTGCGCCAGAGGAGTCTGGAGGCCCTGGAGGAGCAGGGACGTGCCCTGCGAGGCCACCTCCAGAGCCTGCTGGACCGCTTTCCATTTCCTCCTCCCCCTGCTCCCCCTCTTGCTCCCCCTGCTCCCCCTCTTGCTCCCCCTCTTGCTCCCCCTGCTCCTCCTGCTCCTCCTGCTTCCGCTCCTGCTTCCGCTCCAGCTTCCTCCACACCCCCTGTCCTCTCTGCCCCCCCCTCCACAACCATTCCCCACCGACGCCCCCGGACCCGCAGTGTGGCGAGACGGGAGAGGCACCCAGACTCCCACCCCTGAGCTTTCCTTTCCCTTCCTCCCTTCCCTCCCCTCCCCTTCCAGCTCCCTCGTCCCAGGTTTCCCCCTCCCTTCTCCCACCTTCATTCCTCCCTCCCCCACCCCAGTTCTCTGAAATAAACAGACGTTTTTGTTTGAAAAACAGGTGTCTTTATTGTACAGTCGATAGGGAGGGGAAAGGGGAAGGGGGGGGGTAGGGTGGAAGAAGGCCCCGGTGGGGCATGCAGGGAGAGGTCAGTCCTCCTCCTCCTCCACCTGGAAGCTCTCCCGCAGGGCTTCCCGGATCCGGATGGCCCCCCGCTGGGCTTCCCGGACGGCGGCGGTGCGGGGCTGACCGTAGTGTCCAGCCATGCGGTCAGCCTCAGCCATCCAGGCTGGCAAGAAAGCCTCCCCCTTCCGCTCACACAAATTGTGGAGCACACAACATGCCGCCACCACGGGAGGGATGTTGTGCTCGGCCAGGTCCAGAGGGGTGAGGAGGCATCGAAAGCGGGCTTTCAGTCGCCCGAAGGCCCCCTCCACCACGATGCGGGCCCTGCTCAGCCTGTTATTGAAGGCCTGGCGGGAGGGATTGAGGTGCCCCGTGTAGGGCTTCATGAGCCACGGCTGCAGTGGGTAGGCGGCATCCCCCACCAGGCAGACGGGCATGTCCACGTCCCCGACCCTGATGTGGCGGTCGGGGAAGAAGGTCCCGTCCTGCAGCCGCTGGCACACGGAGGAGTTCCGGTACACCCGTGCGTCGTGTGCTTTGCCGGACCAGCCCACATTTATGTCCGTGAACTGTCCCCGGTGGTCACACACGGCCTGCAGGATGACGGAGAAGTACCCCTTGCGGTTCACGTACCGGGATGCCTGGTGTTCCAGGGCACGGATGGGGATGTGCGTCCCGTCGATGGCCCCCCCGCAGTTGGGGAAGCCGAGGGCGCCGAATCCCCGGATGACGGCATCCGGGTCGGCGAGGCGGACCACCCTGCGGAGCAGCACCCGGTTGATGGCCTTGACCACCTGCGGAGAGAGACACAGCAAAGCGTCAATCAGTGGGGCGCCCGGGTGGCTGGGAGCATTCATGCCCTGGCAGTGCCCCGCGCCCCACTCCCGGAAGCAACCCCCCTGGCGGCGTGTAGTACGGCCGGGACAGCCCGACCCCTCCGGTGCGGGGCGCCTTCGCCTCCTCCCGCCCCCCCCTTTGTCCCTGGGGCGGCCCATCCCCTCCTCGCAGCCCCCCTCCCCCCCGGCTCGGTGGCCGACGAGCGCCGTACCTGCATGAGCACTGCTCCGACAGTGGATCTCCCCACGCCGAACTGGTTCCCGACGGATCGGTAGCTGTCCGGCGTGGAGAGCTTCCAGAGGGCAATGGCCACCCGCTTCTGGAGGGGGATGGCGGGCCTCATGCGAGTGTCCCTTCTTTGCAGGGCAGGGGCGAGCCACTCGCAGAGCTCCAGGAAGGTGTCCCTCCTCATCCTAAAGTTCTGGGTCCACTGTCGGTCGTCCCAGTGCTCCAGGACGATGCGGTCCCACCAGTCGCTGCTGGTGTCCAGACGCCAGATGCGGCGGGGCACGCCGGTGCCGGGGCGCCGCCGCGGCTCCTCCACGGCCCCCAGGGCGGCCAGGCGGAGAGGCAGGGGGCTGACGTTCCCCAGGTGGTGCCAGGCAGCCTCGAGCCATTGCTGGCAGGCTTGCAGCAGCAAGTCCAGAACGTGCACCAGAAGGTGCAGGGCGAGCCGTGGCTCCATGTTGCCACCTGCGGCGGTCCCCCCCGAAGGGAAGCACCGACACAGACGGGCACAGAGACCGACGCTTTGCTGTCCCTCGGCGAGGTTGGCAAGCAAGCAGGAATAGCTGAGAACCGGCTGTCCAGGGGGGGTCCCTTTAAGCACGAGCCTCAGATAGCCTCAGACAGCAGCCACACAAAGCAACTGCTGACCTGATGCCCTGCCAGAACCGGTTTCAGCTGCCCTTAAATGCCCCCCTGCGTCCAATCAGTGTGGACGCGCTAGTTCGAACTAGCAAAACGCTAGTTCGAACTAGTTTTTAGTTCTAGATGCGCTAGTTCGAACTAGCTTAGTTCGAATTAACTAATTCGAACTAAGTTAGTTCGAACTAGCGCTGTAGTGTAGACGTACCCTCAGTCTCCCCTACTGACACTGTTCCGTTGTCAATAAATAATCCAAAGAGCAGAGACCACTGAACCTTAGGTGTCTCGCTGCCTGGGGTGACGGGGCAGCCCTAACCTCCACGTTCTGTTCATTCTCCCTCACGTTCTCCGGCCTAACGACTAGTGAAGTAATCCGTGCAGCTCTGTGGCTAAAGCACACACTTGAGAGAGGGGAGACTTCTGAAATCCTTTCTTCTCATCACAGAGGGAACTGAACCTGGATTGCTGATCTTATAGCTGAATGCTCTAACCTCTGGGCTGCAGACCATAAAGTGATCGGCTGCACCCTATGACATCTGAACCGGGGGCCTGACGTAAGCATGCCTACCAGATTGAGGGAGGAAAGAGGGGTGTCTGCCCACCTGCCTTCCCCTGGTCTGTGGATTGGATGGTCCAGGGATCCTGGTGAACTAGACTAAGGCACTAGTGCACGTGCTCGGAGACAGAGGCGGGCACAAAGGGAACATCTACAGCAGAAATTTAGGCCCCAAGTGAGTTTAGGCACCTACAGGGTTAAGTGCCAACCGACTGCAAGCTGCTGTGGAACCTAAAAGGGAGAGTTAAATGCTTAAGCACCTTTTGTTGCTCCATGCCTCTGTCTGCCAAAGGGATGCCAGGGAGTGCTGCAAAGCTTCACAAAATAATGCGTGAAAGGGGCTTGTGGAGCTCTTTGGGGATAAGTGCAAAGAATTAACCATTCTCCTCGCTGTTGTTCCTGTCTTAAGTGGAAATCTTATCCGATAATAAGCAAGTCACTCTCTGCCCTTGCTGCTAACCTAAACCACACTGTGAAGAGACCGCCCTCCTCCCTCCTAGAATCTCATGCTTTGGCAGCAAGTGCTTGGGTGCTACTTCCCAGGTGCCCAGTGTAACTGATGTGGACAGGTGATCCATACATGGGTCAGAATTTCAAGCATTCATTGCCTGCAAATGAAGCCTGATGTAAGTTCTCAGCTGCTCCTGATGCCAACCCTATGGTCTGCGTTTCCAAACATCTCTGTACCCAGGATACCCATCTCCGTTATCAGATAAGCCTCTTATGTTGATAGTAAGGGAAATGTGAGCCCTCATTGTAGTGCTCTTGGAAATCTTGGGCCCTAATGCATTTAAAAAAAGAAAGACCAAAAGAGAAGATTTGGCAGCTAATTAGAGCCTGGCCAGAGAGAGGCTGGGAGTAATGCATTAGGGATGGACAGGGAAGAGCAAAAACATCCTGTAAAACATCCTATCTCACAAAAATGTGTTTTCATTTTATATGGTAAGGAATAAACACGGCCCTCTTTCAATTACTTCCTTAACTGCCTGCTGTTCCAGGGTTTGTTTGCCTCTGGGAAGGGCTAGCAATGGCGTGATCAGGAACCACAAGTTTCCCCCAGCTCGTAGTGCGGAAGGTACAGAGGTGAGCGTATGAATGAATACATTCAGCATTATTGCCCATGGAGTGCTTGTATAATAAGAATGATCACAACCATATGGAAACTTTCTTCTTTTGGTGTAGGTAGTATCTAGTGAGAAGGAGGGCCTTTTTGCTAGGCACTGGTACAGGGTAGTACAGAGTCCCTGCCCTGAGGAATCTGCAATCTGATTAGACAAGGAAGACCGGGGGTGGGGAAAAGCGGTATTGCATATGAGCGAAAGCCGTGTGATGACAGTACATTAGTGCCATGGATGAGTTGTTGTCATTGTTGTTTTGGATGGGTTTAGTTAAGAATGATCACCTGTGTGGCTAGAAAAAGGAAGGGGGAGGGAGGACAACAATGAAGGGCAACAGGGAAGAAGAGGAAGTTATAACCAACAGGTGTGGCGTGAGGCTGAGGTGAAAAGATCACCAAGGGAGTTGGAGCAGACAGCCACGTGGCACAGATCAGAGACCTGGATTCACAGAGCATGCCTGGCAAAGCAGATCTCATGTGGTAGGGAAAACAACTATTTATTTATTTCTGGTTTATGGATCACTTTGGAGACGAGGTTTAGGCAGTATGTAAGCATCCTGGCACTTTGTATATAGGCACAGAGGCAGAAATGTAAGTACTTAAGGGACTCTTCTATAGTGAAAATTTTAGGCAATAAATGAGTTTAGGCACTTCTAGTTTTAGGCTACAGCCGAGTGAGGGTTTTGTGGGCCACTTTGGTGCCTACAACTAGGATTTAGGTACCTAAAACTAGATTTTAAGCACTCTTTTGTGGATGAAATGTGTGTTCAAACTCCGGGTTGCAACTTGTAAGGGCAAGCCTCCAGCTGCCTGTGAGATGCTTTGTTCACCTGCGCCTCCGCAGGGACGAGTGACTGCAACTCCCGTTGGCTGGGAATGGTGATCTGTAGCCAATGGGAGCTATGATTGCCCATACTTGTGGAGGCACAGGTAAACAATGCACCTTGTGGCTAGCCAGTGGCTTGCCCTTACAAGCCGTGACCCAGAATCTGAAAACACCTGCTCTGAAAACATTATCCAGTGTTGGCTAGTCTCTGCTAAGACAGCTTTGGTGCTTGCTCTTGTTAGCTTCAATTTCATTGAGCCCTGAGGCTGGCTCTTCCCAGAACTGATTGCCTGCTTCCCCACGCTCACCTGGAACAGAGGAAAGGGCTCTGCAAAAGTTCCAGTGGTCCCAAAAGGAGGTATCTCCTCTGCACAAGTGTGGGAGATGATTGTTTTGCTGTCAAAATATTAAAATATCACGCTGTTTCTTTAAGACAACTGTCAGTGAATCTGAAAAAGAACTGGAGCAACTCCAGCCTTTATCTTTACCGGGGGTGGAGACATGTCATCTTAATGGCAATGAAAAAATGGGATCTCAGCTTTTAACTTAGGCCAGTGGATCAGGAAGAAGCCTATAAGGGAGTCTGGGCTTGCTGTTGAGCCGCTAACCCTAATTAAAAGCTGAGTTGCCACATCTTCACTGCTATTTTAAGCCAAATTTAGCTAACTCATTTTGGCCAATCATCATTAAGACCATGTGTTTTATTTGCAGTGTAGATCTACCCCTAAATTGCTAGGCACTGTTAAGATGCAACCATGTTCCGCTGCAGAGGTGGCTGCACTTCCGTCAGGCACTAACAAGTCCTGTGTACATACATCCTGTAAAACCCCAAGGGATCCTTTGGGATGAGAGTAATTAAACAATCAGACTGTACAGAAATGTTCCTTTATTTCACAGCTCTGCATTTGCTTAAAGTCAAGTTGGTGTATTATCCTCACTGTCCTCCCCCTAGGCTTTTTGCTAGCCCAGATCTGTAGAAGTCCTTTATAATTTTGTATTGTGGCTGTATCTACATGTTGGAGAAAGTTTTGCTTGGTTTTTTTTAATCTTCTATTTTGTCTCCATGACTGCAAAGTTCACTTATCTGAGTTCCTTTTGTGCCTTGTCTCAAGGTTGTAACCAGTGGTGTAGTACAGGGTAAGTGTTACTGTAAGGCACATAGAGAAAAATTGTATTCAGCAAGACAAGAATGGAGGGAGGGGGATGTTTTCTAAAGTAGAAACCATGCCATATGAAGCTTAACCGGTGTACAGCACAGGGATGTTAAATATCAGTTAATTGAATAGGAATTCATGAATTCGACTATCGGTTAGTTGACTATTCTATAGACCCCAAGGGGCAGAGCCCACAGCCAGTGCAAACCAGCTGCCACCCCATACAACTGCCTGCCAGCCTGGCTCCTAATACACTTTAAATGCAGAGCCACAGCAGGGGTAGGTCCCTGACCTGGTGCAAGCTGGGACTGAGCTGGGCTGCTGGCCATCCTGTTAAAATATTTACTGGCGGGGGCGGAGGCGGAGGCGGGAGAGGAAATGTGTATAGTCTATAGCATTAACCTATAAACTTTTGCTTATCAATTACTTGACTATACTATTACATCCCTATTATAGCCCCTTTTGCATAAACTATATCCTTGAGCAGAGTAAAATCTCCTACCATTCATGATGAGAGGGAAATAGTCAAAGAAGAAAAGAAAGGAGAGGGTGACTGGATGAGCCAGTGAGATACAGGACAGTCATTCCCGTTAACAGGCACTTCAGAAAAAAGCGCTTACAAATCAGCGACAGAGACTAGAGATTTATATCAAGGGAGATGGGCCAGGCAGAGGCTGAATGAGTGGATGTGGCATCTCGTATCCGACAACATTAAAGCTATAAATAAGGATAGCTGGGGAGGAAACAATAGGGCTGTTCCTTTAACTCCACTGGACTATATTAGACACATCAGACTGAATTTAGCCTTGGTGTAAAGTGGATACAACTTTCCTTGCAGGGTCTGTGAAAGCTTAAGCCAGGACTGAGTTGGCCCAATATGTGTGTTGGAGAAATAGCAAGGGAGTATGGGGGAGACAATTAGCAGCTGTGAGCAATGGTGAGCGACAGGGAAGAGCCATAAATGAGACTGGCACACCATGGATTTTCCATTGTCCTGCACTCTTTGTAGTCTTTTACACTGGTATAAAGTTCAGCCAGTTGGATTATGATTATTTATATTACAGTAATGCCAAAAAGCCCTAGTTCTGTACCAGGACCCCATTGGGTTAGGTGCTTTGCAAACAGAAGGATGGTCTCTTCCTTTAAGTACAAACTCAGTACCATTATTAGTCATCATCATTTCAGTTTCCTGGGACTCATGACCAAGATCTGTAGGAAATCCATTTCTCAGTTTAGAGCAGAGTCATCTTTTTATTCCATCAGTTAAAGTGCTGTTCCTAAATCCAGGATTCTTTTACAAAAATGCAACCTTATTCTACAGGAACGTTGTGGAAGCCTGCAATAACATTCTTCTCAGCTATGCCATCTGGCAGAAGTGACTGCAGAACATAGTAGTAATCCTTACGCACAAGAGAAGGCTAGATGGTGTCATATAGCTTTTACACTCCATTTGCACAGGTGTAACCAATACAAATTATACAGGTGGAATTAATACTAGGTACAAGGCACTGGAGAATTATGCTCCAAGAGAGCGCCTTGATCCTGCACTGAATAGGAAGCTAGCAGAGCTGTTAAACATTAGGAGGATGTTGCTGAGTTTCTTGCAAGGCCCTCCCACCCACTTATCTCTGTCCCACGCCAACAACTATTTAATAAAAACAACAGATCGTTTAGTAGCACTTTATAGACTAACAAAATATGTAGACGGTATCATGAGTTTTCGTGGGCTAGTCATCTGAAGAAGTGGGCTATGCCCACGAAAGCTCATGATACCAGTCATCTGAAGAAATGATACCCACAAAACGATGCCCAGGAAAGCTCATGATACCATCTACATGTTTTGTTAGTCTATAAAGTGCTACTGAATGATTTGTTGTTTTTTAAAGTTTTTCCTGTTACAGACTAACTTGGCTACCCCTCTGAAACTTTTGAATTATTTAGTAAGCATTGTTCTGTATGTTTTGTTGTTCTTGTTGCTATTTTACCTGGCTTGGCTTTATCTGTAAATCCTCACTAGCATTTGCATTGCAACATGTCTACTACAGCGCACCTGTCAGAAGGAATGATTTGGAGATAAGAGTGTGTACCCGAAAAATGACTTTATATTTATCCCTGCAATGATGACTGAATCAGAAACATACAGAAACAAAATCTTCAGCCCAAAAGGACAGAGCAACTTCTGTCTGGCACCTAATGAGTTCTCATCAGTGCTCCCTGGAGCTGTAAACATACACTATCTGCAGCTGAGCAGCTCTTACAGAAAAGGGGTAAAATTATTTCTTGTCTTGAAAACACATTATAGAGCAATCTCCTCCCGTCAGAGCCTTGAAACCAACCCTACAGATTGTGTAGACTGGGGGCAAACCTACAAGCATACAAAGCAACTGGCTTGTGCAGAACCATATAGTCAAGAAATTGCTATGTGAGGTGATGAGTAAAACCAGTTCTACTGTTTTTCTTCTCAGTTGAGAGGCTTTCTAGTCCATAGAAAATACTTAGCTCTTCTCCGGCACCTTTCATTAACTGCTTGCCAAGAAAGGCAAGCAGCCTTCTTTTATAAAGACTCTAGTGAAATATGACATGTTTGTTTCCCCGGCATAGCTATAAGCTGCCTTTTGGGTATGTTTATGCAGCAACTAAACACCTGCAGCTGACCCATGCCAGCCAACTTGGGCTCAGGCTGTGTGGCTATTTCACAACTGTGTAGACTTCCAGGCTCTGGCTGCAGCCTGATTTTTAGGACACACCCACTTTGCAGGGTCCCAGCCCAGGTGTCTAGTTGTTGTGTCCATGTACCCTTTGTGGAGACGTGCTCAAGGTCATGTGGCCAGATTATGGGGAAGCACAGAAGCGAAGCCACATTTCTCACGTTCCTAGCAAGTGTCCTGACCCAGCTTTTCTCCCTCCCGATACTGTCTCATAATACACCACCAGTTACTATTTAGGGGTCTATTTGGTGTCTTTTGTGTGCCATTAAGCAGGGATCAAATATGGAAGCCATTTACTTGTCCACATTGTGCTCTGCTACCCCATTTGCCTGGGGGTGTAAATGCCTGCACAAGATATAGGGTAACATAGATCCACTGCAAGTCTAGCCATGGGTGCGTTTTGCAGTGGCATCAAGGGTTAAGACCTAACAGAATTTCTGAAGAAGCGTTCTTACAAATGCCTTCAACCCCATTTTCAGTAGCAGGCACCGCTTTGGGCTAAGCAGTGGAAAGTTATTGACAGTGGAGGAACTGGACAGCCATAAAAACAATGTCATAAATGCATTCAAGAGGTCACTGCACTGTGCTGGTGACCATAATCTGTTCATTTTAAATGTTATGACTGGAACAAATGTGTCCTGATACATCATCCTAATAAGAGAAAAGCTGTTCAGCTGCAGAGTTTTCAGATTTCCTAAATCTGCCTTTGCATCTCGAAACTGCCTGACTAGTGGCCTTGGTTTATGTGTTCCTTTCTCTGCATATTGACTTATTCAGATAGACATAAAAGATTAAACTGGAAAAAAATATACCTGTTGTGCTAAACATCCTGGATACACTCGGAAGGTGCTTGTCACCAACCACAGGTGCCCAAGGCACATCCTGTGGAATCCCTAAATGCACCCCACAGGTAACCTCTCCATACTGCTCTTGGAAAGCCAAACTGAATTATGGGACAGACCACAAAAAAACCCATTCCCAAGGCAGGGTGCCAGTAGCAGAGCTGGTTGAAAAGTAGAACTCAACTTCTGCAAAAATATTTGTGATTTTAGCATTTTCATTCCAAACTAATATAAACACACAATTCTGCTTTCCACAACATGGAATTTTCAAAAAAATGTGGTTTTGTTGGAGCATTCTATTTTGACCAAATCATAGCAATTGAGTCCAGTTTTGACTTTATCTTCAGTTCAGTTTTTTCCAAAGACATTTTCCTCAAAAACATAGTCCCACTGAAAGTTTTTATTTCAGTAAAGTGGCTTTTTTGGACACACAATTCCACGAAAGAAAATTTTTGAGCAGCTCTAACTATTACTGTGAGTAGGCTCAGGGAGGCCGTACTAGATAGAAATTGCTGTTTTGCTGAATTCCCTAGCAATAAAAACCTACATGTGGGTACACTGTTCAAGTCAGTGAACCTACCTACAGTACAGGTTGGACATCCTTGGTCCAGCACCCTCAGGACCTGACTGATCCTGAACGAGGGAGTTTGCCAGACCAGCGGAGATCAATTCCACCCCTATGCTGGTGGACTCTGGGTTCTCCCAGGGTCCGTTAGCAAACCCAGAAGGACTCCCATCTCAGCCACAGGACTCCCCTGCCACTGGGCTCCCAGATCCACTCCCTGTGTCCCTAGGTTCCTCGGGATCTCTGGTCCAGGGGCTCTCTGGTCCAGCAGCATCCATGGCCCAAACAGAGTGTCCTGGACCAGAGAGGTTTGACCTGTAGTAAGCACCATATATAGTAGTGAATGGTTTCAGGAAGCCCTTCAACTTAGTACTATTTTCTCTCTCGTTTGTTGGGAAGCAGTTTGGCACAATGGTTAGTGGCTCCAAGTTACTGATCTTTCCTGAGACTGAAGTCAACATTATGATGGAGGTTAAAAGCTTCTGCAGGGGCACCTTCAGTGTGGTTATTTCCTTCCCCCTCCATGTCTCTGATTAGTTTAGAAATTACTACAGTATTTGCAAACCTCCTCAGAGGTGAAGGAACTGAACCATAATGAGGGACACCAATTAGAAAACTCAGCATGAAGCAGGGACTCGGGGGCAGATCTGCTCCAGTCAAAGGGTAATAAACATTTGGAACAAGAGGGAAAGTATCCGAGATGTAATAAAGGAGATCAGGAGGCAGCAAGGATGGCTTCTGGAGATAGAGGGGATTAAGATTCTGATAGAAAAAGTGAGACAGAAGGATTAAGCTAGAGGCAAACTTTTAAAGGGGCAGGCATGTTAGACCAGATAGCAGGGTCCCCTGCCTCCACGTCTCTTCCCACAAAAGAAATGCTCATGTTGTGCATTTTTATCTATTCTTCCAAGCTGTCTTATTTCAGTGAAAGGGGGCACTCACAGCTACGAGGAACCATATTGTGCCATTTGTGTGTAATGACATGTCATCTCTGAAACAAAAACACAGTGATCTCCTCTATGCATTTCATTTAGTGGCTGTTTGTAAAAGCTTGAGTAGTTAAACCCAAAGCCAGCCTCCAGTTGCTATAATGTGTGATTTTGTGCTGATAAACCAATGAATGCTGCAGTTTGCATCCCTGCAGAGGTGAACTGAGAACTTAAATAGCTGTCCTGTGTTGCACCATTCTTACTTCAACAATAGCACACTTATTTCACAGCCCTACTTTAGTTTACCCTCGCTATACGGTGTGGTTACAATGCAGATGCTACCTGACAACCTCAGCTGTTTGTGAGAACTGGCAGACAATCACAAACAAGTGTGCTATGACCCCCAGTCCAGGAAAAAAATCCCACCCTGTCTCAAAGGGTTACATAAAGAGTCAACAAAACAAAAGAGTTACCCACAAGGAGTTACATTCATGGGGAGAAACAGAACCACATTGTTCTTCTCTGACTGTCAAACAATGAGGTTCAATGAGAAACCAAGTCCTAAACCAGTTCTGCCAAGAGGCTGGCATGTGTCCGCTCTTCCTTCCCCCTGTGCCCAGAACTGTATGCCTCACTGTAGCATATGAGCATCTAAACTCAACCCTCCCTTCCCAGGAGTTGTGTGCCAGTGGACAAAAGAAATTGCCATGACAGGGCGGTTCTCTTTCCCATCCTGTCCTCATTTGTCAGCCCAGCTAATGCTTCATTAACATCCTTGGGAGCTTGTCACCCACATTACATTAGGCTCCATCCAATCCAGTATTAGTAACACGTATATTGCAGTAATTTTTTGAATCCACCCAGCCCTAGTTGTGCCTAGGACTGGTTGGATTCTGTACAAATGCAACGGGCTGGGTAGGGTGTACAGTCCCACCTAGTGGCACCAAGACCACTAACAGAGTAAAGAACAAGGGTGCGCTACACCCTTAGCAAAGAGCAGCTGGCTTTTCGTTCATTCAGGAAGATCCAGGGGTCCCAGGTTCAGTTCTGCTGTCGGTCTTATGAAAACACCCAATGCATGATAGTCTTGCCCAAAAGGAATTTATAGTGTAAAGACATTATTAGGTGGGCAAACAAGCAGACTGGAATGAGGGGCGTGAGACAAGGCAACCAAGACAATCCGATATATGCAATTCTTAAAGCCAAGTGGCAGCCAGGCTTTTTCTATATACTTCTCCTACATTTTAATTCTTAAGGACTTTGCAGCTTGGATGACAGACATATTCTTCCACTCCTTGGAGCATCACAGATCCATCTATGTGCTGTAAGTAGTTAGATGTCATCATAGAGTTGATAGTGATTGTCCATTATGGTGCACATTTACTGATGCTATGGAGACACTCCAAACTTTTCAGTAGTAGAGTTTGGTTTTTTTCTTGTTGATGGCTTCAGAGGAAAGCAATAATAAAACCAACACACTGGCTTGCTGAGCGTTGCTAACATGATTTCGTTTTTCATTAAGAGGGCTCGTTGGGCTTAACAGCCAGTGCTTATTGCTGGGGGAGGGGAGATGGAACAGCATGGGAATTGCCCATAGAGTACTACAAGTAGAGAAGAGAAAATACTCTTAATTATTCAATATGCAAGTCTCTGAAGGTAGCCCATGCTTCTTCCCAAAATAGTGGTAAGTCTGTTTCAGCTTGCTGCACTGTGTGTCAGGTTCTGGGACTATCCCCTCCAGATTTCTAACTAAACTCCAGTCTCTTGGCCAAATTCCAGTTTGAGTAATTGAATTCTGTAGACCTAAATTCTTCTTGCAGTTTCATTGCTAGCCATATTCTTCATTTAGTACACTAAACTGTTATGTAGTGTTCTTAACAGCTGCCATGTTCTACCCTGGGGATTCTTTCTTTGTTGTTGTTGTTTGTTTATGGGGGACTTTTTCTGTGCAAAAAAATCTAACATCAATGCAGCATTTAAGTTCAGAAAGCAACCACTTGGAAGTCAAGAAATAGTGAAGACATAACCTTTCAGTAACTCTGCCCTTTGTGCCTGTGCTGGCTGAATGTGCATTAAATGATTTGTCAATTGATACAACTTGAAATTCCTTATACAACTGTACGTACACTCGAGTCCAGTTCCATATTGGGCTGGATTAAACTCGAGAGCTGCAAAAAGGGCCAAGTTTGAAGACAACTGGGTCAGTGTTTTCAAAGTTATGAATGTTCAGTGTCAGTGGCCCAGAAATTGAGATCACCTAAAATTCAAGGCGTTACTAGCTTTGAAACAAAACTTTAAAACCAACAGTTTAAACTTGCTAACTTTAAGGAAGGCAATAATGATTCTATCAAGTGGGATGATGCTGGATCCACTGTTTTTGTTTTTTTCCAAGTCAGGAGGATCCTGGATCTAACTAACGCACAGGACCCAGAAGCTCCCCAAATACATCTTTTTCCCCATTCCATCTTGCAGTGAGTGAAATGGTTTGTAACTCAGCCAGAAATGACATGGCTTTCTTCCCCTGTAGATAACCAGTGCTGTCTGAATATGATCAGTCTTATCTGTGAAAATTTGTCAATTAAAATGTATTCCTTTGATGTTTGTGTAGTGCCGCTAGTGAAGAACAGATAAATAAGGACTTATGAGTTCAGTTTATCCATCTGAGACTCTTGCAAAAGCAAATCAAAGCCTTGAAAGAAATGGGCTTGGCAGGGAGAGAAAAAACATTCCCCCTCAGTTTAAAGGACACTGCCATAAGGTTTGTGTCAAATAAGGCCTTAGGTTGGGACTTTTCAAGGAAGCCTATGAAAATTTGGTACCCACTTGTCTTTGAATTGCAGTGAAATATGAGCACCTACCTCCCTTAGGCTCCTGGAAAATCCTTAAATCCTTAAATAATATGGGGAAGGAGGCTTAAAGAAACCAATATCTTAAAAACCACCTTTGCATTTGAGAGTAATTTGTTCCCTCTGAGGGATAATCTGTGAAGAGATGTATGGATTGATGGGCCAGGAAGTAGCAGCTCTCCACATGGTTTGGGCATGTGTGAGAGACATTTGCAATGCTGCTGTAACAGCTCTGTAAATTAAGCAGAGAACTTCAGCCTCCAGCACTTCCAGTCCAGCACCCCTCTCAGTTACTGTTCATGCGCACACACACACACACACACACACACTCTCTCTCTCTCGCTCTCTCTGCTGGAAGTAAAAACAAAAAACAGGACTATGTAGCACTTTAAAGACTAACAAGATGGTTTATTAGGTGATGAGCTTTCATGGGCCAGACCCACTTCCTCAGATCAAATAGTGGAAGAAAATTGTCACAACCATATATACCAAAGGATACAATTAAAAAAATGAACACGTATGAAAAGGACAAATCACATTGCAGAACAGAAAGGGGATGGGGGGAGGTAAATGTCTGTGAGCTAATGATATTAGAGGTGATAATTGGGGAAGCTATCTTTGTAATGGGTAAGATAATTAGCATCTTTATTCAAATTTGAGTGTAAAGTGTTGAATTTAAGCATGAATGGCAGTACAGAGGGTTCTCTTTCAAGTGAAGTCTTAAAAGGCTTTTGAAGCAGGATGCAGGTAATCAAGTCATTGAGACAATGTCCTTTCTGGCTGAAATGGCAAGAAACTCTTTTTTCTTTGTGATCCTGCTTTATATCTGTTTTGTGGGCATTGATCCTTTGGCGAAGTGTCTGAGACATTTGTCCAATGTACATAGCAGATGAAGTAAACACCCTGATAAGCATAGAAGTCTTCTGTTCTTGTCATTTCAATAACAAATGTTTAAATCTTTTTTTCTTTTTTCTTTTTTTTTTCTCTGTCTGTCTGTCTACAGGAAAATGAAACCAACTAGAAATAAGTGAAACTGACTTACCTCTGTTAACAGTCCAGGGTGAGTGAGGAACAAAAAAGACAAACAGCGTGTAGGTAAGTTAGGCTCTTCTTAATTGCCTAAAGTATTAATATCATGCATATGGATTTTTTCTAAATATGTACCTTGTGGGCCTGGCTCTGCTCTCCTATTGGTTTTGCTGCTGTATAAACAGCATTGACCTAGTGCAGTTATTTCAAGTTACACCAATGTAAAAAAGAGCCCAGTGTGTGTTTGTTTTGATATATTGCCTGTCTGTCACTGAGTTCCTTTGGTTTTTCTCCTTCTGAAGCTAGTTGCCGACTGGGTTTGTATTTCTGTGTGCCGATGCCTTAAAAAAATAAAGCAACGATGTTAGGATCTGGGTTCAGATCAGGAGTGGACAAATACCAGCCTGCAGGCTGGATCCTGTTTGCCAGGTTTAGCCTCTGGTGGGCTGTCACCTCTCTGTTTATCTGCTCCTCTGCACGTACAGGTGACCACAGCTCCTGTTGGTTGCAGATTGCCCTTCCCGGCCAATGGGAGCTGTGGGAAGCGGTGTCCTGGTCTGCACCACTTCCCGCAGATCCCATTGGCTGGGAACCGTGATCCACAGCCAATGGGAGCTACAAGCACCTGCACCTGCAGAGGCACAGGTAAATATAGCAATGGTGGCCTGCCAGGGGCTAACCCTAGCGAATCACCACCATTTCATTGCCCACCCACGGTTCAGATTCATAAACAGAGATGGAGAAGATTGCGACCCTGCTCCAACAAAACATTTGAGGTCACCTCTTTAACTCCAAGGACATGGGACTCAGTGCTGAGCATGTGGGACACAGGCCAGGCATGCCCTTCAGGTACACCCACTTGACTTCAGTCGTGGATTGCTTGGATGTGTAAAGCAAAGCGCACACAGAGAGATTTGCTAAATCAGAGAGGAGAGAAAGCCAGTCCGATTCTGATCTTGTTCATAACAGTTTTAACTCCATTGACTTGAGGGGAGTTGCTCTGATTTACACACATATACGTGACACTGGACACAGGTCATGAAGTCAGCTCTCACTTTAGACTCTAGCCAGGAGAGTAATTTCCCACTCATATGGGATAACAGCAATTCAATGAATAGCTGATACTTGGCCACCAGTGTATTGCAGTGAACAGTGTGCGCAGCATACAAATTCCTATCTTTGCTTTGACAAAATGAAGTTAATCTAGCTCTTCCGGTTATGCTCCTTGTGACTGACATTGACGAGGGTGAAATAACCTGGCTCAGTAGCACTTCTGTTGTGAAAGGCTGGGAACGACTGGCTGTCTAGCTTGATATAGCTTTGGTGGGTCTCAATCCACTTCACAACAAATATTTAGCCATCTCACAATTGGCACTTGTTGGTGGGCATCCCAGAGAAGACCAAGAACTGAGTGAGCTATAGAAGCTGTACTATCTTTTAGAGCAGTGGTGTCCAAAATGCTAGACACATGTGACTATTTGTTCAAGCCAACTAGCCCCACTTAACCGGCCAATGTGGCTACTGCTTTAGAACTGGTTGGATACCCTGGTTTTAGAGGCAGTTTTAGCGTAGCAATGCACCACATTTGCATGGGAAAGCTTCAGTTGCACTTGTCCTGTACTGAGCAGAGAACTTGAATGGGATACAAAAATCCTTTTTGATGTGATTCCTCAGCTGTTACCAGCCTTGCTCGCTGAGGTCATAGAATCCAAAGGAAGGAAAAGAGCAGTCGAATCATGTGGTCCCAGAAAGTATCTTCCTTTGGGTTAAAAGGGCTAGCAGAGGCTCCCCCATAACACACTGCACATCTGGCATTTGCTAAAGATCATTCATCTTGCATCTATCTTCACCCCTTTCACACATTAAACTGTTGGTGAAACAAAAAGGAAATATTGAAATGAAGCCTTAAAGCAGGGCCAGATGTTTTGATCCAGAAAAGGGCCCAGTCTTCTGTATCTTGCCTCTCCCGTGTAGTCAGATGCTAAGCTGCATTTCCTGGGCCCCATCTCCGTCAGCCTGTCCAGATAGCAGCTTCCTGTAGTGCCTGAACCTCTTTAAAAAAAACAGGACATAACATTTTGTTGTGACTGTGGGCCGCAATCAGAAGTGACCTCAGTGGTGATTATTACATGTTGGGAAGCAGGTAGAAGTGATACATCAGAAGGGAGGCATAGCAGGAAAATCCACTAATATGAGCATGTGAGGTAGGTCAATATCAATCTTAATGGGCAGGGCACTTACTCTTTCACGTGCTCCTGCCTCTTCATGCTTGTTGTTTTTCCACTATCCAGACTCTCTTGTGGTCCTTGGCTTGTTCAATGCATGACTCTCAATGGCACTGGCATTGCTTTTGAAATTGGTGCAAGCTCTTTTTTTTAAAAAAAAAAAGTGGAGTGATTATAATGCGAACAGTGATTAACATCTCTTCTGGGTTAAACTGGAGATTTCCTCTGACAAACAAGGTGCCTGCTTACTTGCAGGTGGGATTTTCCTTGTATTGTTTAAATAATGTGTGTGGGAGAGTTGTCAAGGTTGGGAGGAGGAGGAAGGAAAAGTGATCTAAGATTTAAAAAAAAAAACCACACACACAAATCTGATCCAATGATTTAAGGCTTGCAAAGTTCCATTGAAGCTTTGTGGTTGTTTGATAAAGCAGTGGGAAATAACAACAGGTTGGAGGAGAAATGAGCAAGGGTGGTAGAGAGCTCAAGAGCTTGGAAACGGAGTATGAAGTGTCCCAGGTTCAAGCTATTGATTCAGATTCATGCCGAGTCTTGGTAAAGCTGCTCTTGCTTAGGTTGCTAAAAGCTAGTGCAGGCAGGCTCCGATTTTAATGCAGATATTCTCGGACTGGAGGTTGCAAGTAAAGTTCAAGGTGATGTCCATTCTCCATTTCTTTATGGCTAGATGGAAGGGAGGTTCCAAAATTCTATCCGGTTGTAACAAGGGGTATTGGTATGGAAAAGGTTGGCAAGCACTGTTCTAAGGTGCACACACACACCGTGGGCCTGATTCTTCTCTGCCTTATGCTGGTGAAAATCAGGAGTAACTCTACTGAAGACTGGGGCTACATCCATGTAGGGGAAAAAATAAGGCCCCTCTGGGCATGTCTACACAGCAGAGCAAAAGTCGAATTAAGATATGCAACTTCAGCTATGTCAGTTGTATAGCGTAATTCGGCTTTTGGCTCTGTCTTCACAGCAGGAAGTTGAGGAAGGACACTCTTCCTCCCGCTTCCCTTGCTCCTCATGAAATGAGGGTTACTGGAGTAAGAAGTCCTCCAGCTCAAAATAATAGCATGTTGTGCAGACGTGCACTTTATTTCAGAATAACTGACGTTATTCCAAAATAACGCTGTTGCTATGTGTAGACCTAGCCTCTGTATGTACTGGCCTTGCTCATTAAGGGTATGTCTACACTGCAACTCTCTTTTGGGATACCGGAGTATCTCGAAATAGCTATCCCGCGTCTTCCTAAGAGGTGCCACACTGGCAGTCCTTGGGGTACACGAATTCTGTTCCTCAGCAGACCGGGCAAAGCAGAGGCATTGCCAGTGTGCGTTTCTATACACCATCCTATCAATGGGCTTATCAACAATGCAGAATAGACCAGCAATGCTATTCTACCATGGCACATTCATTCAGAATTCAAGTGGCTTTAATTTCCTTTAGTTTAAATCCTTTTGGAAGTGATTTTAAATTAAACTGAAGTAAGGTCACTTTAATTCTGTATAGGAGGCTCCACACAGTGGGGTTAATGCGGTTTAACTAATCCACTTTAAAAGCCAGTCGGAGCACCTACTAGCATCTTCTTTAGCCTGTACATTTCCCTTTCCTGTTATTCTGCCTGACAGCCATCAAACTCTTTGGAGGAGGTTAGTGTGCCTTTTAACACCCAGCGCACTTTCTTCAGGCTAAGGGAGAGAGATTGTCTCTCTCTCACCCACAGAAGTTAGTTCAACAAAAGCTATTGCCTCACCTACCTTGTCTCTAAAGGCATTTCAGAATCCAAAGCACCTTTATTTTTCACCTGATAACTCTTCTACGAGTATTATTTATGAAGCTTGGGAGGTGGATATATTTGGAAGGTGGATTAATTTGGGAGGTGGATATATTTTTCTGACAGCCTAGTCCAGGACTACTCAACACACAGCCCGTGGGCTATATGTGGTACACGGCCCTTTTGTTTACAGCCCATGGTGTGGTTTGGGTTTCCACGGGACTCATACAGCCCCTTTGAACATGGCCTCCACTGGGAACACGCTCCACAGTGACGAGGTGTCTCCCAGGCAGGGTGAGCACTGAAAGACGCAAGTGGACGGGCTGGCGGGAACAGACGGGTACAGTGTGTCAGTGTTTCTAGGTCCCAGAGAGGAGGTGCTGGGGCATTATGTGAAAGAAGCTGTTTGCATATATTTGCATGTATATGCAACCACACTTAAGTTGTGGCCCTCGGCACGTGCTGAGAGTATCATTGTGGCCCCCGGGACTTCCCAAGTTGAGTAGCCCTGGGCTAGTCAATGGCCAGTTTGCTATACAATAGTTGGTGTTCTTGAGTTCTTCATATGTGAGGTAGTTCCAGGGCTGGCCCGAGCCATTCGTGCTCCCCGGGCCCCAGGAACGCGGCGCCACCCCCGGGAGCACGACACATGCGTGGCACCACCCCGAGTGCGCGGAGCATGCATGGCACCCCCTACAATGGGGTGCCCCGGGCGATAGCTTGGTTGGCCCGTACCTTGGGCCGGCTCTGAGTAGCTCTGAACAGCAAGTAGTTGTAACACGTGAACCATCTGCAACTTAAATCTCTGGGCCAAACTCAACAGAATCATGACTTACCGATCAAGTGTCAATTGCTCAGCTTGCTTGCCTGAATAGGTGTCTGTGATAAAGCAGAGTTGCGATGACTGAGTATTTAGGTATGATGCTAAGAGGATGCAAATTGTCTGGTGATGGAATGATCGGATTGGAATGGGGAAATGCAGCAGAACACGGCATATAACAAAATGTTTTCAGTATGTTTCCTCTCACTCTTTTTACCCCTGATTGACATGCGAGTCAGAAGGGGAATCAGTCTCTGTGTATATCAAAAGTCTTTCTAGACATCAAAATGCTGAATTGGTGCAGGTTCTACTGTTCTAGGCTCAGACACCCACCAGCACCTGCTTTTCTGACCAATTTATGGGTAACTTACATGACAAATGACTCTCCTGTGCTTACTCATGACAAATGAGCGGGCCCACCGACAGCCCCAGGCGCAGCATGGTGTGGGGGGGGGAGACACCGGCCCTAAATGCCCTCTAGGGTGCACGCCCACGCAGGCACGAACAAGGAATTCTAATCCTATCCACCTCCTCAAGAAAGCCATGCCCTCACCTTTCCTGCCTGGGGACGGTGAGCTGCTGCTGGTGGAGGTGGGCTTGGCAGCAGAGTGCAGGGCCAGGGCTGCATGGTAGCTGCCTGGCTGCTCTGGGGGCTGGGCCAGTGGTGTGGAATGGCTGCTGTTGGATCCGGGGACACTCTGGGGGGCTGCAAGCACAGCTGCGCTGGGGGCTGGGGCCCAGCAGTGTGGAGTGGCTGGGCTGGGAGCTGGGAGGCTGGAGGGGGTGCAGAAGGGCTGGAACTGTGGCCAGGGCCACATGGCAGGCAGGTGCCAAAGCTGGAGCAGACTGAGGTGTGGTTGCTCCTGGGGACAGGGCTCCCTGCAGCCCTCTTCCCCCACCTCACTGCCCTCCACCTCTCAGAGCCTCCTGCCCCCTCCCGACTCTCCCCCCTCTGGTTCACCACATGTCATTGCCCCACCCCCAACAGCCCACTCGTTGCATACCCTGGGCGCTGGCAGCAGCTTCCCTCTGCCCCAGGCGGGGACTCACAGCCAGTTCCACAGGGAGCAACCTGGGCCCCCCCTGCCTGCATACAGGCTGCCTGGGAGCAGGGCTCAGGGTCTCAGCAACAGTGGGCCAAGCTGAGGTCTCTGCACTGGAAGATTCTCTCAGGGTATGTCTACACTACAGCGCTATTTTGAAATATCTAATTTCAAAATAGTTAATTCGAAATAAGATATTTCGAAATAACATGTCTACACTGAGTGGACTCTGAATCACATTTAAGGCTGGCCGAAATCAGGTTCGGCAGGGCACCAGGTCAGGAGTGACTTTGTGTTACTTTGTGTGGCTGCTGCCTGAGGCTATCTGAGGTCTATGCTTAAAGGGCAGGCTTGTGTGGATGCTAGGAAAGTCATTTTGAAATAACAGCTGTAATTTTGAAATAACTTTGATGTGTAGACATACCCTCAGGGAGCAACACCACTGGTGGGAGCCACACATTTGCACGTGACCTCCATATTGATGCACAAGACAAAACTCACTCTGCTCCCAGATGGACAAATCTTAGAGGGAATGCTGCACTTGACTAGGAGCCCGGAGACTTAGGCTCTAGGTTCTGTTCCCAGCTGGCACTGAGGTTATTTCCCTCTGTTTCCTTTGTCACCATGTCTATTTAGACTGTATAAACTCTGTGGAGCAGGGACTGTGACTCTGCACTTTGAGCTAGGGGTGCAATTCCCAGCTCCAAGCGACACACCTGGGGCTTGATCAGAGCCAGTGCAGATATGTCTCATATGGGGAATCACGCCTCCCAGGTCAAAGTGTAGACCTATGTGCGCATACAGCACTGAGCACAATGGGGCTGGTCATCGTAATATAAATAATACATTTCTGGTGCACTTACTCATGTGTGTTCACAAGCGCCAGTTCATAAATCCAGTAGGAGCATGTTCACCTCTACTAGTGTTGCATAAAAGCCTCCGCCTGAGCTAGAAGTGGAGTGTTAATTTCTCAATCAATAAACCCTAAATAAATCCTACTAGTGTAACCCTGGTAGTCTCCAGAGGGAATTTTTTAGGTAACAACTAGCAGTTCAGATTTCAAAATAGGTCCCATTACATATTCTTTTCTTTGCCATTTACAGGTATTTCAATGTAGGGCACCCACAACTTGCTTTTTAATCCAGTTTCATTTGCCATTTTCGCCTCTCTTTCATCTAAAGAAGAAAGCAAGAAGCAAACAAAAGAGCCCACATTTTTGAAAAGTCAGTAATTACAGGCAAAATGCAAAGCTTAAGACTTAAGAAGAAAATTGCTCTGTTGAGCAATAAAGCACTTAGAATTTGACTCTGTTACGCAAGAAAGAAATTTTCCAGGCTGGTTGGCAACTGTTCCACTAGCAACTGCATAGTTATTGATTAATTCATCTATTGTTACATACTTTCATTAATTGGAATAGTTCTTTGCACTACTCTATCTTTGTGTAGCTTTGTTTTAGTTCCTTCAAAGCTGTTTCAGAGTAGACTGCTTTAAATATCAGGTTACTTCATTAAAATACTACCTTTTCTGGTCTTGACTTGGAAATTTCCAGGGTGTGGCATCTTGTATCTCAGAGGAATAAGAGTACAGGAATTATATTATGCCTGTTTGAAATTGGAGACTGGTCCATAGTTCAGATCCAGGACTTTTTGTTCACCCTGTGATAGTGACTCAGAGCCAGACCCTCATGGGGTGTAACACCACTTATTTCAAGAGAGCTATGCTCTTTTACACCAGCTACGTCCATAGCATGTACAGGGCTCTCCACTGGGAGCCACATTGTAGGGGTGTTGAGATCCAGTGTTCTGGTTCAGAAATCTCTAGCTGAATCACATGCAAGTGAGGGTGAGGAGAGCAGACATGTAGTGCAGATTTGTGCTTTTGCCTTTCTTTAATGCATATTACACTTTTCAGATAGCCCTGAAAATTACAGTCCCCTCTCTCCATGCTCACGGGCGGGGCATAGACAGCAGCAGGCTTTAGGAATCACATGAAGAGACAACACCTAGAGGGCAAAATGAATAGCTGAATCTTTGCTAACCAAGTCTTCCTGTGGCTCATCTGCTGAAATTGTCCATTCTCATAGTGCTGGTTGTATTGAAAGCACCTGGCCGGGACAGAAATAACTGACTCACTTCACCCAGGGTGCTGAACATGTGTCAGTAACCACTTCTGGTAACTATCAATATATAACAACCATCTCTTGATTGGTGCTAGTAAATTACAGGTCCTAATTTACAACCACCTTGCAAAGGACTGACTCTCTCTCAGACCTTCTCTCCCATCATGTGCATGCAAGCCACCTAGGCTACATCTACATTGGCAAGATTTTGCACAAATACTTTTAACTCAGGAGTTTTTGCATTAAAGTATTTGCGTAAGAGAGCGTCTACACTGGCATGTGCTTTTGCGCAAGAGATGTGCTTTTGTGCAAAAGCATCCGAGCCAGTGTAGACGCTCTCCTGCGCAAGAAAGCTCTGATGGCCATTTTAGCCATTGGGTTTTCTTGCACAAGAAATTCATGTTGCCTGTCTACACTGGCCTCTTGCGTAAGAACACTTGCGCAAGAGGGCTTATTCCTGAGCAGGAGCGTCATAGTTCTTGCGCAGGAAGCACTGATTTCTTACATTAGAACGTCAGTGTTCTTGCACAAGAACTCGCGGCCAGTGTAGACAGGTGGTAAGTTTTTGCGCGAAAGCGTGTGCGTTTGTGCAAAATCTTGCCAATGTAGACGTAGCCCTATTGTCTGCTCCACAGGGACAATGCACCTAGGAAGAGCCAAGTTTAGACTCTCAGGGACGGAGAGCAAAGCATTTGATCTACTCTGGGACTCTAATGGAGCCTTAACTAGACTGTGTTAAAACTCAAACCTAAGATGCATCTTTGCTTGTGCATAAAGATTGCAGGTAATGTCCTCTAGCTAGCAGAACTGCCAAGACACTATGTCTGATTCGTCGTTGTTTTTCACAGCAGCATTACTCCATTAAAATTGAGGAATTACGCAGGTGGAAAACTAAAATAATGCAATAGTGAATCAGGTCCGCGAAACATATTTGAACATCTCTCTAACTCAGAAGGTAGGAAGAAAGGTCATTGTTCTGGACACATTTGTTACTTCATCATTGGGTCTAGCATTTAGATAGCAAGGCAGCTTCTACCTCTGCCCCAATTACATAGAACTATATGAAATTATCAGCATTATTCTTGACTTTTAAACAAACAAGCCAAACATATAAATAAAACCTTTGTTGGTTGATGCTTCCCTACTTGCAGCTGTAAGTGTTGTAGACAAAATACTGAGTAAGTCCTTTCCTTCCAAAATCTTTGTTGTTGTTCTTTCGACACCATTTTAAGTCTCCTATGGTATGCTATCGAAGTGCATATCTTTGTTAATTACTCCTTCTCACAGCAGCAGCACTAAGGGTCACCAAATGAAATTAATAGGCAGCGGGTTTAAAATAAACAAAAGGAATACTTTCACACAATGCACAGTCAACCTGTGGAACTCCTTGCTAGAGGATGTTGTGAAAGCCAAGACCATAACAGGGTTAAAAAAGAACTAGATACATTCATGAAGAATAGGTCCATCAATGGCTATTAGCCAGGAGGGGCAGGGATGGTGACACTAGTCTCTCTTTGCAAGAAGCTTGGAATAGATGATGGGGAGAGGGGCAATGGATCAGTTGATGATTACCTGTTCTGGTCATACTTTCAGGGGCATCTGGCATTGGCCACTGTTGGAAGACAGGATACTGGGCTAAATGGACCTTTGGTCTGACCCAGGATGGCCAATCTTATATTCTTATTTCAAATGCTTTTATACTGGGTCACTAACCTTTTATATCGGAAGGGCAAAGATGTTTCTTCCTATATGTTGAAAGACAGTTGTAGCCAAGAGACTGCTGAAACAGATTCTCGTTTTATTTACATGAGTTCTGACCCTGTGCACAGTGAATTGACATTTCTTCGTGACAACTATTAATACAAACTCCAGGCACAGCAAAGTGTCAGTCTCAACGTCCAGTGGCAAATTCATTCTGCATGTTGCCTGCGAGAGTCTTCATCCCAGTTTTAATGGAGTGCGTAATCCATGTGTGCATGCCAATCCTTTTCATGCAGGAAGGCAAACACAACTTGCTTTGAAACAGGGACTCGGGAAGTTAAAAATTCTTACCAGCATCTGAAAGATGCTCTCGGTTGTCTGTCATTTTAACAGATGGGATTCCACTTGTCAAGCCATCTTTGCTATAAATCAGGATTATTGAGAAGACAGGGAATGAAACTGTTACCTTTAAAACTGCCATTGAAGGAGAATAGCCTTGCATCTTGCAGTGAGAGCAAATAACCTCCTAGTTGGTGTTAGACCATTAACATGCATAAGCAGGGAGTCTCTTGAGAGGCTAAGGTACATGAGCGCAAACTGGAAACACACAGATTGAAGAGCTAGAGTGACTCTTGCATTAAATACTGTACAGGATGGCCTCAACCTAGCAAATATCCAAACCACTGCACCTGAGCAAACATTATTGTTCCTTGGCAAATACAGAGTGAGATACTCTGGCCCGATTGGTAATGTAGAATCACAGATTATGCTTTAATGCAGTGGTCACCAACAAGTAGATCAGGATCTACTGGTAGATCTTGGAGCCTTTGACTGGTGATCCTGACAGGTTTGGCCGGGAGGCTGTCCAGTGCCGGCATTTCATCTGCCCCTCTCAGCACTGCCGTGCTGCTCTGCCTTCTGCCTTGGAGCTGCCATCCCTCTGGGAGCCTCCTGCTTGCTGTGCAGGGCATGGGAAGAAGAGGCAGGGAGGTGCTGATGTCAGGGTACCCCTCCCCCCACCCTGTATCCCGTCTCCACAGAGCGGGGGGGGGAGGGACAGAGATGGAGAGTTTGCTGGCTGCTTTGGGGAGTGGTGCAAGGGCCAGAGCAGGGGTGAGCCTGCCTTCACCTCACTGCACCACCACCCAGAAGCCACCTGTGGTAAGCGGTGGCCAGCTGGAGCCCACACTCCGAACCCCGGCCCCAGTCCTGAACCCTTCCTGTACCCCATACCCCTGCTCTAGCCCGGAGTCCCCCTGCACCCACGCTCCCTCCCAGAGCCTGCACCCACTCCTGTACCTCAACTCCCTGCCCCAGGCTCAGCTCAGAGCCCCTCCCAAACTTCAAATCCTTTAGCCCAGACCAGAGCCTGAATCCGCCTTCCCTGCCATCCAACCCTCTGCCCCCAGCCTGATAAAAGTGAGTGAGGATGGTGGGGGGAGGGGAGAGGGAGGGAGGATGAGGTGAACAGGGGCGGGGCCTCAGAGAAGGGACGCGAAGGAGGCGGGGCAAGTGTGTTTGGTTTTGAGGTAGATCCTGGATTGCACTTAAATTCAAAAAGTGATCTTGTGCTTAAGAAGGTTGGCGATCACTGCTTTAAAGTGACCAAAGAGTGTAGTGGGAGGCACCTCCTGAGAGGAGGAGGTAATTAGGGCCAGGTCTTCACTACATGGGAAGGTTGAATTGAGATACATTAATTATATAGCTGGAGTCAACCTAACTTAATTTGAGTTTCCACGTGGTCTCTACAGCAGAAGGTTGATGGGAGCAAAGACTCCCATTGGCTTCTCATACTCCTTGCAAGGAGTGGGAGTACCAGCACCAACAAGGGCATCATCTGAATTCAATTTAGTGGGTCTTTACTAGACCCGCTAAATGGAACTCTGGAAGGTTGATCACAGCAGCATTGATCTTCCATGTAGTGAACACATGGCCTGAGACAGAGGTATGTGTACTGTCATCAGAAGCTGGGAGATGCAGGCTGACAAGAGAAGGATGGCACTTGATCAGTTTGAAGAACAAATCCAGGTCTTTGAATGATATGAACATTCAGTTCTCCAGCTTACTACTTCTCAAATGTTTGGGGCTTGCCTAAGTGGGGCTGGGTAGGCGACCTAAGAATGTTTCACACACTTTATCTTTTTGTTTTTTTCCTCTCCGTTTTTGAATAACCCTTTTTCTTCATGTTAGATCATTTGTATTAGTCCTGAACTGCTTTGGGGGAAACTCACTGCAATTTATTCTTAAAGGTGAGGAGAAATAAGTTCTGAACTCTAGTGAGAGCAATGATGCCTGATCTGAGCCGTCTGAGCAAAGGTGTGGCTCAGACAACGGCCCGTCGCCATGCTCAGCTGCCAACCTTCTGGGGTATTCAGTGAAGTGCATTGAGGAAGCCTGAGGTCTACTTGTCCCAAAAAGACCAGGAGGGACAACTGAGTCCACTCGGCCTTTCCTGCCACTCCCCAAAGAGAGTTCTCAGTATGGATTGCTTCTGGATTCATGTCAACTCCCTGCTCACTCTCCTCGAGAGAGCTCCTCCATCCTAGAGACGAGAGCAGGACAATATTCCATGGCACCTGCCCATCTGCAGTTATCCAAGTTTCCAGTGATGCTTCCAAGCTACATTATAGGGCTGCTGCTTTTAGAATTACTGGAGTGTTGGCAACCTTGCCAAGTATAACTTCATTCTTTCTGTGGAACAGGAGCAAATGTGCAGCCAAAAGCGCACGCTGATCTTTCCTACGTCTAACTAATTGAGCTATGCAGAAAGGAGACTCTGATGACTGGAGAGCTAGTGCACTGATGACATCACAAGGCAAGGGAGGGAACATTAAGCAACTGAGCACGGAAGAGACTTTCCCCTTCCCCCCCTCCCCCCCCCCGGGCTGTTTAAAATGCTGTGGCTACGTCTACATTGGCCCCTTTTCCGAAAGGGGCATGCTAATTTTAAACTTCATAATAGGGAAATCCGCGGGGGATTTAAATATCCCCCGCGGATTTCCCTATTACGAAGTTTTAAATTAGCATGCCCCTTTCGGAAAAGGGGCCAGTGTAGACGTAGCCTGTATGTTAATAGCTATGTAACTTTATTTACCAGTTAGCAACTGGACAAGTTGAAGGGATGCAGTAGCAGAAAGATTAAGGCAGTCAGCTTTCAATCCTGAGCTTTGTAGGTTTGAGTGTCGCTCCATTTCATGCAGAAAGGCCGCATCCAGTTCACCCCTGGGCAAAATGAGGTATCTGATCGTAGGTGCCTGTGTTCCCTGTAAACTGAGCACTTGGGCAGCTGCCCAGGAGCAATTCAGGAGCCACCCAGCTGATTAGTAGGGCGCCCACAGCATGTGTTTCTGTTTGTGGTGCACATCCACACATGCCTCGGTGCACATGACAACATTTATTCTGTACATTGATGGAAAAAATTAGAGGGAACATTGATAGGTGCTGGGGTGCTGCAGCATCCCTGACTTGAAGTCGTTTCCATTGTATACAGGGTTTACAGTTTGGTTCAATGGCTGTCAGCAACCCCATTACACAAATCATTCCAGCCCCCCTGTATCTGCTCCACCAAATCAGAGCAGTTGAAGGTGGTTGGACATGATTCTAACCACCCCATGCCCTCATATATGAGCGATTCTGACACTGACGTGCCTACAGCCTGCTGAGCTGTAGGCTTGCAGGAAGTTCAGCTTTTGATAGATGTCTTTGGTCCCAACCCCTTTCCCTTTCAGTTAAGGAGACTCCCAATATTATTATTTTTATGACGGTGGTGCCCGGAGGGAAAGCAAAACTCCTGTCTCCTTTGTGTTAAGCACTGTACAAACATGAAGTAGGCATGCTTGAACACACCTATGTGGTCCTGTGACAGGGCAAGGCAGCCCCGCACTGAACTAGCAAGGCCCAGCTAGGGTTACCTAGCTACAGAGGCCCCTCCCCTGCAGCCCTACCGGCGGAGGCAGATGACCGTTTTGCGGGGCCCAGGGCAGCATAATTTCGCAGGGCCCCCCTTTGCCACGGCGCATGCGTGGTGACGCAACATGCATGAGCGGGGCTTTTTGAAGCGCGGGGCCCGGGATGGCCGCCCCGCTCGCCCTGCCCAATATCTGCCTCTGCCTACCGGGCATGCCCAGGCTGTAGCCCTTCTATAAAAGCCAGGGGAGATAGCCGGAGGCGAAGGGGCTAGGAAGGAGGCTCCTGTACAGTGGTGGCGAAGGCCTCCAGGAGAGGCCGGAGGGGACGCCGAGGCGAGCTGGTGCGACCCAGGGACTGCCTGCTGAGGAGACGCCAGCCTGGAGGCTGCTGCAAGCCGGGCAAGTCCAGGGGAAGAAGCCCCGGGGACCCAGGTAGGAAGTGGCCCAGGGCAGGAGCGGGAGCCGCCCCGAGAACCTTGGCGCGTTTTGGTTGGATTGCCCCGCCGAGGGAGTGACCCGCTACCCGGTCGCTCACAGGGCCCTGGGCCGGGACCCGGTGGAGTGGGGTGGGCCCGTGTCCCCCTACCTGGGGTTGTATCCCCGCGACTACCCTGCAGACTGCATTGTGGACTCAGGCCGGGGGGCCTTAGGCTTAAAGGGGACGGGCAAGAGGGGCCTGCCACAGGTCCCCTAGTAAATCCAGTGAAGACTAGCCTGGCCAGTCCTGATACTTATAAGGCAAAAGACAATCAATCCTTGGGAGAGGTTAGGACGGGGGAGAATGTTAATGTATAAGGAAAGCATGAAAGTTTCAAAACAGTTTTTAAAAAGTCCTTTCCATGTCCCCTTTAAGAAATGGGTCACTCCAACAATTCAACTGGTAACCGCCTTGATCTTGTAAAGAAATGGAAGCGCCGTGGTTGCTGTCCTGCATTTTGGCTTTAATTATAAGTTGATTTCGTTAGTGTCTGGTTGCTGTGTAACTGCAACATCTTTTGACCCCTGTGGCAGCTGTGTACCCACAATTCCAATGGGCATGTGATGTGAACAAAGTAGCCTAACAGTATATCGTGGATAGGCTTGATGGGCTGGCTTCTCTGACCTGTAGGGGAATTAGACCTCTCAGTCCTGCTTTTGCCAGCTATCATGGCTTGACTGCCATTCAGCAAACTGCTGGTGTAGATCGATTCCAATATTAAGCACTGTGTGCAAGGGACTGACTGAGCTAATGGAATGGATAGCGGGGAGAGGTGTGTGTTTTTAAACACTATAAGCGTGTCGACCATTGTTTAAAAAGGAATGTAAACAAAATAATGTATTTTGCAATAATTAAGCTAATTATGATGGGAATTTGGTTTTAACTAAACATCTGTTACTTTTCTCTGATTGAATTAAATAGTAGTAAACCTCAGGGGGTCTCCTTTTTCTTTCTCGCTAAAATCTTCCTGCCTGAGGATTTTGCAAGGTCTGTCTTCAATAGGATTAACGGTATTTGTGAGGTCTTGCTCTCTGGCGCCTTGAATATACGAGGGAATGTTGGCAACAAATTCCAACTGGTGCACTTTACGTATGACCCTCGTGACAGCCTCCCAAGTTTACCTACACTCTCGATAAACTTGGTGCCTTCTTCACGTGCATTATTGTTGTAAATGATTTTCATCAGAAAATAAAGATCAGCCCTGATCTTATTATATCTGCCAGTACAATCACTTTGTGTTGCTGCCCATACCCTGCTGTCTGTCTGGTATCTAAGGACCAGAATTCTTCTGGGTTGGGTCTGCTTTTCCTGATCATTCACTTTAGATAACAAGTGGTTCCAGCGTTGTCTCTTGAGACTTGCAAAATTACATCCCACGGGATTTTAATTTTAAGTTCCCTTCTTTTCACCAAATCTCCATCCTCACTGTGCTCTTACTCATCAGAGCCTTTCATTTGCACACGTATATTTCCAATCCAAAATATCAGGCCACATTTTATGAATGCACGAAGAAAACTTTTTAGGGGAAAAAGTGAGACATTATGGGCCAAATGGAAAGATTCCAGTTGATTTCAGTGGACTAAGTATGTGCCCCCTACATCGTAACTGGGACTCTATCAATACATATGTATTGCAATCATTTTGCTATAAATAGACTAGTGCATCTGAAAGAGACCAGATGTCTAAAATTAAAATTCTACATAGGCAGTCAGTTCTAATCTGGGAAATCTCTTACTGTATATAGTAGAGTAGCTTATAAATAGAACTTCAAATGCTGATGTCATGAATCAAGAGAGCTCTTCACTTGTGATTTATTATGTCAGAGCATGGCATATTCATAGTCTTGTAACTTAAAGTCACTGCACCTATTATTATTACAAAGTCATTGTAGTTTCCAGGAGATGCACATTGTAGTAAATACTGACTTGAATGGAGTTGAAACTCTAAACAACCAGTCAGAAGATTAGCCTCTTCGTTTTAAATTCTTCTTTGTGAATAATTAAGGGTACTATTGACTTTATTAGAGGATATGTAAAACATTCAGAATGAAATATGAGGGATTTTTTTTTTCGTTTTTGTTTTTTCATTTCCTGGCCAGTTTGTAGGCACAAAATTTGCAGACTCCTTGCTTAAAAACTAATGTCCAAAGTTCACAATGATCAGGTTTTTTTCAGTCCCGCACATGATGTTCCTCTTGCTTCAAGGCAAGCCGATTATTTTTCAAGCTTTCCTGGAACACAGTTGTGAATATGTACTTACAAAATTTAATACTAGAATAACTGTCACTTTTGCTTTGCTCTCATCCCTGATTCTGCACACTTATGCATGTGAATCACATTATACACAGGCAACTCTAAAGAGTAAGGGTCAGGGAGTGAATCAGAAAGGTAAAAAGTTCAGAATACAGAAAACATATTAGCATTGGAATTTAAAACCACAGACTTAAGGGAAAAGTCTTTTATTTTAAATATGCTTTGGAAGAGGAAGTCACAGTTCCAGACGTACAAGTGAAGTAAACTACTGTAAACCATCACCAAAAATTCAAACTGAAATAAACATTTTTAAGGTTTGAGAATTCTATTAACTTCTCACTACTTGTCAATTTCATGCCCATCTGCACTTATGGGTTTCAAAAAGGGCTTGATTTCCCAGTACAGGCAGTCCCCGGGTTACGTGGATCCAACTTATGTCGGATCCCTATACGAATGAGGCTTTTCTCGCCGTGGAGGACGTGGGCGGCAGGACCGCCCAGACGTGCCGCGGTCCCGCCGCCCGCGTCCTCTGCGGTGAGAAAAGCTGCTCCGCGTCTCCCTGGTCTTCTGGGGGGGGGAGGGGCGCACCTAGTGCACTCCCCCCCCCCCAGCAGACCAGGTTTTTCTCACCGCGGAGGACGTGGGTGGTCCTGCCGCCCACGTCCTCCGCGGCGAGAAAAGCCACTCCGCATCTCCCTGGTCTGCTGGGGGGAGGCCCCCAGCAGACGAGGGAGATGCGGAGCGAGGACGCGGGGGGCGCGACCACCGAGACGCGCCGCGGTCCCGCCGCCCGCGTCCTCCGCAGTGAGAAAAGCTGCTCCGCGTTTCCCTGGTCTGCTGCGGGGGGGGGGGGGGCGCAGCTAGTGCGTCCCACCACCCCCCCCCCCGCAGGCCAGGCTTTTCTTGCCGACGCTTGGGGTAGAGCAGCTGGGGCGCTGCCGGGTTGGTCCCACAGCGCCGCTCCTCTGCGCTACTGGACCAACCCGGCAGCACCCCAGCTGCTCTGTCCCAGGCATCCTGATTCAGCCGCTGCTGGTCAGTTTCAGCAGTGGCTGAATCAGGACGCCTGGGGCAGAGCAGCTGGGGTGCTGCCGGGTTGATCCAGTAGCTCCGAGAAGTGGCGCTGCGGGACCAAGCCGGCAGCGCTCCAGCTGCTCTGCCCCAGGCGTCCCCAAGTCAGCCGCTGCTGAAACTGACCAGCGGCTGACTACAGGAAGCTGGAGGCAGAGCTGCTCTGCCTTGGGCTTCCTGTAGTCAGCCACTGGTCAGTTTCAGCAGCCGCTGACTTGAGAACACCTGGGGTAGAGCAGCTGGGGTGCTGCCGGGTTGGTCCCCGCAGCGCCGAGGTGCAGCACTGCGGGGACCTACCCGGCAGCGCCCCAGCTGCTCTGTCTCAGGTGTCCAGATTCAGCCGCTGTTGAAACTGATCAGCGGCTGATTCCAGGTAGCCCAGGGCAGAGCAGCTCTACCTCGGGCTTCCTGTAGTCAGCCGCTGGTCAGTTTCAACAGCGGCTGAATCTGGACGCCAGTTCCGACTTACATACAAATTCAACTTAGGGACTGTTTGTTCTTATCTTGTACGTAACCCGGGGACTGCCTGTACTCTGACCAGAGTAGGAAGTACTGGCCAGAAAACTCATGAAAAGGTTTATGCTTGCAGTCCAATATGCACACCTTAAGATGTTCAGAAAAGTCGTTACACTTTTGGGCGTTTATCTGCCGTTCTTCTAAAAACTGATATGAAATTGCGTGTATGGCCATATTATTCACAAATCTCAAAGCTGTAACTCGTGCACAGATCATCTCAAAGGAGTGACAATAAAACATGTAAACTACACCATATATGTATTTTGCATAAATTACATATTTTATTTTAGAAATGTTTGAGAGGGCCATCAAATATTTTATTTGAACTAATTTTTTGTACAGCTAGACTGTCTGGGATGAGTTCACTTCTACAGAAATTAGACGAGCAATAATTTTTCTCCTCCCACTAAAAGCCCTCTAAAATTGCTTTTACCATATCTGTCTGGCATCTCTATGGTTTACAATCTTGGGACTTCCAAAGCTAGAACCAAGCATTGTATATTCCATTGGGATGCTGGGAACCATCCTTTCCTAATGGACTAAAGCTGTGCTTGCTAGTCTCTCTATATATTATGAGATAATGGTACTTAAACCTGTTACTGGCACTGGATCAAATGTTGCTAGTCAGTGTAATTTGAGAATAAAGGAACAATGTCTCTAGCAGGTTGATTTTCTTTTGCAACAGCTAAGTGGCTTAATGTTAGTCCTTGCTAGATCAAAGACATGTAGGTGCCTAAATGTCCATTGAAATAGGTGTCTAGAGCCCTTTTGAATATTTGGACCAGAATGCAGGTCAAAGGCACATGAGTAAACCAATATATCACCTAAATATCATCTCCTGGTATATTTATGTATATATCTACCCACACTTAATATTTATTTAACTATCTAAGGTACAGTGACTGCTATTTAAAGAGGCCTCTACTGCACAGCAGTGTTTACCTTCCATGTACTATCTGCAGTATTCTTTGTAGGTACATTTGCTCCATTTTTCAAGTGTGGCCACTTCTTTTGAGTGCCTCACCCTTGAGTGCCCAATTCATAAAATGGGATGAGCACTCACAAGTCTAACTGAAGTCAAGGGGTGCTGTAAGGGGTGGGCACCTCCTGAAAACTTGAGTGAAACTGTCCTGGGATGGTCACCCAGTCTCCATCTATGCTAGAAGTTATTTCGAAATAACAAGCGGAGCATCCACACTACCAAGCCTGTTATTTTGAAATAAGGGGCTGGTTATTTTGAAATAATAACTCCTGCTTGCCACAAGGAATAACACTTATTTCAAAATAGTTATTTCAAAATAATGGTAGTGTGGATGCTTGGCTGCTGCTATTTCAAAATAACTACTCCCCAGAGTCATTCAGAGTAATTACTCCCCAGTGCTTCCTGGGGCTCTAAGTCAAGGTAGCGCATTCACATTAGAGGAGCCTGCCTTGGACTAATTTCGAGGCTTCCCTGTAGTGTGGATTTGCTATTTTGAAATAGTTATTTCAGGAGTTATTATTTTGAAATAACGTATTTGAAAATTAATTTCCTAGTGTAGACATGCTCTCAGTTGTCTATATCAGTCAAATGAATGCCTAGGAATATGCACAGGGAGTGTAGTATGGATCCAATATTGCCAGCCTCAGACATGCTAGGTCCCCCCCAAGATCATGAGGTTGGCTTAAAAAACACAGGATTTGAAAAAGTAGTAATAAATATTGGTTTCTGCTTAGGAGCCTTTTGGATATGTTTAGGGCACATTTTCAAGCTTTCCTCCACAATGATAAAAGCTAGACTTTTACAGGATGATTTTTGTTCTGTTTTGTTTTAAATGAAAGCAGAGAATCATGCGACTCCAGCAGTTGGGACTTTAAAGAAATATTGACTAGCACCTGACTCGCGATTAAAATCATGAGATTTGGCAACACTATATAGTTTCTAAAGTGTTAATAATTTGATTCCCTACCTCCACTCCTTTCTTAATTTATCAGAGAGAAAAAAACTCCAAAAACCTCAACTATTTCCTTGACAAACACTGACATTAGAAACAATGTCAGAACTTGAATATCTTTATGGGACTGAGTTAGCCCTGGACTGCCCGTGGGAACCAGACTGCTGATTGGAATCCCGTTCAAGATGCCAGTGATTGAAAACGGTTACCAGCCAACAGCTGGTGGGCGCCTTGTCTCAGTAGAGCTCCCGTTGGCCAAGTGTACCTGTCTTTTAAACTGCCCACATATTTTGCACCAGTGTTGATGCTCTCAGTAGGGAAGTCAAGTACGGATTATAAGGCACAGAGAGTGAAATACCTACTCAGCTGCAGGAGAACCCACATTCCTCCATGTGGGGGGAAAGTGTGTGAAGCATTGAACTGCTGTTGCCCAGCTTATTCTACAGACAGCAGCCTCAATTTGCTATCGTGAAAAGCTCATTTTAAACCTGCATGCTTGTGTAAGTAATAGCCCCCTGGAAAGCCCTGAGCAAGGCTTACAGGGATAGCTGTCTGTCCTGGGCATGTTTAGGGCGCAGTATCAAGAGAACTAATATTTGGAACCATAATACAAACCCCACCAGCTCACCTAGCAGTGACAATACAAACTGTCACTTCCCCCTTCAGGGGTGGGCTTTCGTGGTTAACCTGGAGAGCTTGTAAATTCAAACCAGGAGCTTCTCTGAGCACCCACAATTCTAACCCAAGCCAGCCTCTGAGGGTTCTAAAGTACAAGGTATGCGTATTCTGAGATGGAGAGAAAATTGGGCCTGTTACCTCGTTTGGTTGCTTAGGGCTACGAGCTGGTCATGGATTCCCTGATTTTACATGACCTCCATGATGTCAGCCCCAGGTGGTGGAGCTCCTGCTTTAGCCCTACACCACGGTGTACAGGCTTCCATGATTTATTGTTTATTGCCCATGTCCTGCCCATGACTTTTACTACAAATAGCTCGGACAAAATCTTAGCCTTATTTTATGACTTAGCAAGAGGACCTATAGGGGGCTTGTTTTGTTTTGTTTTGTTTTTCCTGCTTGCTTTTCTCTGCTTGCTTTGTATCTTAAAAGAATCAGGCAGATAGAGTCTTGTTTGGCCGGAGGCCAATGTGGAATGAGAATTCTCTGAGATTTTAAAGCATGTCTACACTGCAATCGGGCAGGTGAGTGACATGAATCTAATTAGCTCAGGCACCAATAGAAGTGAAGCTCTCATAGCACAGGCATCAGCACTGTCAGCACAAACCTGCCTAGCACAGTGGATACCTACTTGTGCAGCCACCCTGCACTTGAATCTGTGGCTCCCCTCCGCCCAAACTTTCACTGCTACTGGTGCTTGTGCTAGCTAGATTAACATGAACATGGGTATGTCTGCACTTGCTGCACTCACACCTCCGATGGCCGAGTGGAATTGGAAGAAGCTGGGTTGCTTCCAACAGCTTTGTTTAGGCATTATGAGCACCCTGATGTTAAAAACAATGGGAAAAACATCAGCTTCGTGTAGGTTTGTCCCTTACATAAGAACAGCCATACTGGGTCAGACCATAGGTCCATCTAGCCCAGTAGCCTGTCTGCTGACAGTGGCCAGTGCCAGGTGCCCCGGAAGGGGTGGACCGAAGACAATGATCAAGCAATTTGTCTCATGCATCCGTCTCCAGCCTCTGACAAACAGTGCTATTCTGCTGGTTCTTGTCACAGCGATTGATTGCTGGTCCATGTGATGACTAAACTGTTCTTGCCTCCTATGTACCCTGGAATTTCCAGGGAGATAGAATTCAGTGAGGTCACGTACATCAGGTCCACGCTAGAAAGTTTTATATCCTTAGGGAGTATGGGAAAAAAACCCACCCCAGTTGACACAGCTTTACTAGAAAAAGGCCGAGTGCAGACATAACTATTTTAAGAACTGGCTTATATCGTCTTCTTAAACCCTTGTACTCCAAGTGGAGCATAGGTCATCTACAAGTCTCCTCCACTTCACTCTATCTTGAGACAAAACTTCTAGCTGACTCCAGGAGCACCCCAGTTGTTGTCCTTCAACTATATACCAACAAAAACAGTTATTTTGCTAATGTAAGCTGTGTCTCTGCTAGGGGAGGTTGCCAGTGTAACTCTACTGCTACATCTATGCTGGCAAACCCTTCTCAGTGTAGACAAAGCCAAATTAGATTACCTAGAGCTAGAATATCCAATCAGTGAGGCTAGGGAAAGGGCTGTTTTAAAAATGGCAGCTCATCAGCACAGGCAAAAATCACAGAAGATGAGTTAGGCGCGTTGTGGGAAAGCACTAGTCAATGTTTTGAACTTTTTATCTGTGGCCCATGTGTTGGAGGAACATTAATGAATTCTCACATTTCATTCTCCTCAGGTGTCTGGGGTTTTATCCCCATTTTCTCAGACTGAGAGACTTAAGGCCTTGCTCCTGCTGTGGAGGCAGCAGCTAGAAGGGTGAGAGGGTCATTCAGTCTCTGGGTATGTCTTCACATCCATTAAACACTCACAGCTAGCCTAAGTCAGCTGATTCGTGTGCAAAGGGTTCAGACTGTAGGGTGGTAAATTTGCTGTGCAGACATTGAGGCTTGGTCTCAAGTTGAAGCTCTAGGACCCCATAAGGGAGAAGGTTCCCAGACCAAGAGCTCCCGCCCAAGCCCAAGTGTCTACAAAGCAATTTTTAGCCTCTCTGTCTGAGCCCTGTGAGCCTGAGTCAGCTGACCCAGGCGTGCAGAGGGTGTTTAATTGCTGTGTAGACACACCCTCTGTGGCCCAATCAGCTCTTGACCTCTTAGCTGGGACTGACACCAAATGCAGTGTCCCACCAACTCATGCCTCATTGGCCACAGTCATTAGATAGGAACGACTTTGTGTCACTATTCACCTGAACTGAATTTTCCGCAAGTGAGAGTGTTCACACATCTCATGATCAGTCCCCCTAAACTCCAGCAGGACTCCTAAAAGCACACAGAGTTAGCCTGGTGCCACTGTTTCAAATCGTTAACGATTTGCAGCAGTCCCTGCTTGACTTCCCTTTAATACCACCCTTCAAAGGGAAGCAAACAAAGCATTACTCTCAATTAGCAGACATCTGCCATCCATCCCCTTATCTCCCCAAGTGCACCTTCCCTGCAATCGCTTTATCTTGTCTTGCAGCTAGATTGTCTCACGGGGGCAGTTCAGGGATTGAGGTCCTGCACCTTGTGCCTCCTCTATGCAGATGCTACGAAGGGGCCAAGGGAGCCAGTTCAGCACCGGAACAAACTAGAACAGTTTTGAGGGCTTCAGCAGTCGCTAGACACCACATGGAATCACCAGGTTGGCCCCAGCTGGGCACACAAACCTCACTGGGCCCAGCCCATGCCCTGTTCTTGTTCTGGAATGTCCCTGCACCCAGATCAGCTGCTGGGGTATCAGCACTGGCTCTTTACTGATGTAGGGGCCTTCTGTTAGTGGAGGATATTCCCTGGGAAGACTTACAGCTGGGCCCTAGTTCCTTCTTTCTTTAGAACGGCCTTCGTTGTATTATTTCAAACCAATTTCAAAAGCTAGCTCAGCAGGGAAGCTACAGAACTTGATTTCATTTACAAGTTTGATTCCTACAACAGAAATCTAAACAAAGACATTGGCTGGATGGCCCGCTACATTCCCCATCCTAATGACATGAAAAACCAAGCAAAGGGTACTTAGAGCAGGTACTAAGTATTCTTATCAGCTTCATTTAGCATGGTCACGCTAATTAACAATTTCTTTCCCCTTTTTTTTCTTCTACTTTTTCCTCCTCTTCCCCCATCCTCATACCCTCTCTGTGTGATTTATTTGAAAACTGGACCAACCCCTTAATCTCCAGTCATCTGAAGAAGTGGGCTGTGCCCACAAAAGCTCATGATAACGTTTACGTGTTTTTGTTAGTCTCTAAGGTGCTGCAAGACTATTTGTTGTTTTATGTTTTTCTGGTTACAAACTAACACAGTTACCCCTCTGAAACTTCTTCACAATGCAATGCGGTATTCTGTGGTAGTTAGAGCAAAGGATTGGGGTTTGGGAGACATGTTTTCACTTCAGTTCTAGGTGCCTTGATTATATAATCAGTAAAATGGGCAGAATTCAAATGTAGCGGCATGATCCTTGCCTGAAAGGTGCTAAATCATTAAGAGTGGTAACTCTATCTCATCGTACATGTTATTGCATGCCTGCTTTTCAGTAGCTGTGTTCAACCTCGACTGTGTCACTGCTGAATGGTGCTATGACAGGGCCTAAGCAGCATGCAGCACAGAGCTCTCATCCCACGTGGATATGTATGCTTTTCAGTGTTTTATTTTCTCTCCTCGGAGCACCACTATCCCATCCAGTGCATCGTCCCGGCTTCTTAGTACAGTAGTCTCATTGGTTGAAATGTAAAAGAAACATCCAGAGTGCCATGGTTATGTCAGGAATAAACTTCTTGTTAAGGAGAACTGTGCTTCATTAATGAGTTAGATCATCTCTGTGAAAGTGTGGCTAAACAACAACTAATGGGTGCAATTTATCTGAACTTTAAAAAAGCGTTAACTAAATCCATCATCTGAGGCTATTAGGGAAATTAAGTAGTTATGGGGTAGAGATAAAATATCGTCCTGGCTTAGAAGCTGAATAAGTGACAGGAAAAGGAAGTAAGAACAGATGATCAATTTGAGTTCAATAAAATTCAGTGGTGTTTGTTCAAGTAGCGTCACAGAAATGCCTGCCACCAAACCCTGCAGTACTGCCTGCTTTCTATAGGAACCCATTCTCTTTGTGAACGCAGACAGGGCTTGGTAGAAAACAGAGCACAGGTGTTACATGTCCTTTTGACTTGGTATTATCTGATATTTTTGGATATTTTGGACATTTTGTATATTAACCCATCCTAGGTCAGTGTTTTGGATTATCAAGTGGGCATAGGTTTGTCTTCCAGAACATGCATAACTGTTTCACTGAGATATTTTCAATGACAGGGTGATCCATGGGCATGCAAGATGACAGAATATTAAAGAAGCGTGTTTTGCAGTTAGCTGCTGGGAACAAGGCACCATGAACCAAAACCACATGCTTAAATCTAGCCCGCATATGAACTTGGCTACTGGCTGCATGTTTCCCGTCAGTGTTAAGCAATGCAGATCTGGAAATACTTGCCACAGCCAGATCTCCCCAGTGCAAACTGTCTTGAAGGCAGGTTAGGTTTTCATTGCTTTTACTACCCAGCTCAAGGAAATCCCAATGGTAGAAGACGTTAGCCTTGAGACTAATGGGGCCTTATTAATAATGGGACTGCTTTCTTCTGGTAGAAATGAGTAGGCACTTAATGGTCATACTGCCCTTGGCTGTGATTGTATCACATCTCATCAACTAAAGTGGAACCTTATCAGTAATTGGATGAGAGTCCAAGCACGAAAATCGAGGGTGCTGGACAGAATAGGGCTGGTTGATCAGTAAGTGGCAATCTCATATGTGAATCAGTAAAACCCCCGTATGTTGCTAGGGGCCTTGTATGGTTGGAGGAGCCATCATCCAAGTGATATGTAAATCTGGGGGCCCCGATCACTGGTGTTTTTGTAAATACCTCATGGAATTTTTGGAAGGTATGGTAACCTAGTATCCTGGCTGAATCCTAAATCCATTACCCCTTGCTAAAATTCCCCCTGCAGTTCTCCTTGGATTTAGAGCATTCTCAGTGCTTCCTAATGGCATGCAGCTGGAAGTGCAGCATTGCTGCACTGTGTCTGGCAGCTGCTGTGGGTGGGATGGAAAAGGCTGTGCAAAGGTAAGCCACTAATTATCATTCCCTGCATCTGCCATTCGGAACTGTGAGCAGAGGGGACCTCAGGCAGGCCTTGCAGAAAGGAATGGCGGGCTGGTAGAGTTATTCAGGCCCCATTTGTCCCCTCTAGGAGAGGAGACAGCAGCAGCTTTTCATTATACTAAGCTGGCCAGTGTAGGTAGTTTCCATCGCACCTCCAGGCTGCTGGAGCATGGAAGAGGCTGCGCAGAGAGCAGGTGTACCATGGAGCGGTAGAGCAGGGAGTGAACTAATCTTACTAACAGTAACAGAGGGTGAGCACACTGGAGGCGGCATGTTGCTTTCTTTTTCCCATACTCATGGTTTGGTTCCCACTGCTGGAGATCAGGTAAGCCCTGAGTTTCCCCCATTGTATTGATTGTGTTGTGTTGAGGGCTATGCTGGAATTGCAAGCTATCACTTTAAGAGGCCCTGATCTTGGTTGCAGGCTCTCTTGGGAAGTGTGCAGTCTACCTGGGCCTACCTGTAGGGCAGAGGTGGGAAAATACCAGCCCTTGGGCCAGATCCAGTCCACCTGGGCCCTGACACTATATTTATCTGCCCCTCCACAGATACAGGTGATCACAGCTCCCATTGGCCATAGATCGCCATTCCCAGCCACACAGTGACTAGACAGCAGCCTTTGCCTGCACTAGGATTTCAGCCACCAGTATAGCTGCACAGATATAAATCATACCTGCCATATTTCAGCTCGCACAGATGGTGCAGCGACACAGATGACTGAAATCCCAGTTCAACACCAAGCTTCCTTTAGCTATTGCTTCTGGAGGAAGGAGAACACCTTGTTGTGGAACAAGCCAGTGTGCCGGTGTCTAAAGGCAGCGTTTAAAGGAGACAATAAGTTTTGAAATCTGTAAGGCACGATCGTTTGGAGAGACTAAATGCCAGTATTTTTGCTCCTTCTTCTTCTGTGGAGATGTGTTAAATTGGAGCTAGAATTCAGATTAATCTGGCCCTGTGACTCATATCAGCTACAGAAGAACAAGCTGGTATGTACGGACTAAACTAGACAGAGACTGGTAATAAAAAGGCCAGGCTGAGGTCGGTACTGGGCAAGGGTGGGAAAGGAGCAGAAAACATTGTTTGTTTAAATTAAGTGCCTTGATTCCTTTGGGTTGTTTATTTTTTGATAGCTGAGTGTAATGGCCCAAGTTAGGTCTCTGAAGCAAACACCCCATTGCAGTGATTGGAGGCTGTGGGCGGGTCTAGGATCACAGTTTAGTGCTGCTGTTTTCCATGGCTGGGTGAGTAACTGAGGGGCGGGGGAACAGCAGCCTGGCAGCTGCAATCTCAAAGCTGTTTGCAGGAGACCAAAGAGAAAATTAACTTTCCTTTAGTTTACATTGAAAATGTAGCAGACGCCCTGGGCTTTGATTGTAAATGGAAAGGAAGTAAAGAATAGAGCAAAGGGAGTGAGGCGAGGTGCTAGGAACTACAGCCTGTGATCAAGAGCTGGGAATTGTGACTCCTCTTACCAGATCTCCTGTTGATTTGCTACATCTAGGCCAGGCATGTCCAAAGTCCGGCCCGCGGGCCAATTGCGGCCCGTGGTCCGGTTTAATACGGCCCCACAGGTAATTTGGCAATATCTATCTTTTATGGCCCCCAACGAATCCATATGTATTGAGATGAATACATTGTAAAATCTCAGTTAATGTCTGTTGGTCTAAATCAGTTATAAATATATTTGGACACAACATGTATACTTGGTGTTATGTTCCTGTTCATATCTTTTGAACTTAAAAGTTGACAGACAGCCTTTATTACCAATAATATGTAATGTACTTTACAATGTTCCTGACATATGTGTCAGCTTCCTGGATTTTTTTTTCATCTGGCCTTCAGATAGGAAAGGCAGAGTGATTTAACACCTGTTTAGATTTGTCATCCATGTGACTAAATGAAAAGTATGCCGTTTGCAATAAACTTTGCATAAGATAGTTAATTTGCATTTAATTTTAATGGTTCAAAGAATGTGAGGCAAAATGGTCGGCCCTCACGCATGTTCACTTCATCAAATCTGGCCCTCTTTGAAAAAAGTTTGGACACCCCTGATCTATGCAGATTTTGGGGGGCAGTCTCCTAAGATTTCACTAGCACCACTAGGGAAGCCTAGGTGACTTATGGTAGCAGTTGGGAGGTGCACCATCCCCACTCCCCCCACCAGTGTCCCCACCAAAAATGTAATTGCTTAAGTGGGATGTCCCTTGTACTTCCCCATCCTTCTGGGTGGCCCTCTATATCCCCTCCGCCATAGGCACCAGTCACCTATGGTTGAAAGCGTTAATGTAGAAATAGCACGGCTGTTATTAACCACTCTGGGTATGTCTAGACTCAGGGGCAGCCCTAGACCAGCAACTGGCGCCCTAGGGTAAACTATCCAATCGGTGCCCCCACCTCCAAACCCCTCAGTGATATTGTGCCACCATTTGGCTCCCCATTTAACTTGGCACCCTAGGCAACCGCCTAGTTCGCCTATATGGACTGGCCGCCCCTGTCTAGACTACATGCCTCTGCTACCCGACATAGTCAAAGAAGCGGGGATTTAAATATCCCCCACTTAATTAAAATAAAAATGGCCGCTGCGCTGTGCCGGCTCAGCTGATTGTCGGCACCGTATGGCAGTCAAGACACGGATTGGTCGACAGGGAATGCCTTTGCCAACCGATCTGCGTCTTGACTGCCGTGCTGTGCCGATGATCAGCTGAGCCAGCACAGCGCGGTGGCCATTTTTATTTTAATGAAGCAGCGGATATTTAAATCCCCACTTCTTTGGCTATGTCGGGTAGTCTAATTTACATGCCTCTGCCGGCAGAGTCATGTTGTCTAGACATCCCTCTGATGTCTACACTGCAATGAAAAGGCGACTGCAGCACAAGCTAGCTGCTCAAGTACATAGGGTCCTAGGTGGGCTTTGGTGTTTCCAGTAAGCTGAGCGCTTGGGCCCAGAAGAGATTTAAATGCCTCCCAGCTGATTTGCAGAGCACCCTCAGTCCCCCGCCACCCACATTACGTGTTTCTACTGGTGGTGCACATCCACACATGCCTTGATGCACATAACAAAATTTATTCTGCACATGGATGGAAAATATTAGAGGGAACACTGGAGGGAACATTGGTGGCCACCAGAGCCCCGTCTACACTAGCACCTCCATCCGTACTAGCACAGGTGGAGCTGCACTGGTGATACTGTAACTGCAGGAGATTTTCCCCAGAAAGCCTACTTGGCAGAACTACCTAGTACCATGTGACCATGAACAAGCTGCTTAACTTATCCCATTTGAATAAGGAGAGAATAGCATTTGAGTCTTGCAAAAGGGTTGTGAAGTTTAATTTTAATTATTTTGTCAAGTGAGACCCTTGGATGAAAGATGCACACTAGACTCACAATGTTATTATGGGCATTGTGGATTCTGTCTGTATATTCAATGATTTGCAGCTGATACCAAGCTGAGAAGGGTTGCAAATGCTCTGGAGGATAAGGTTATATTTCAAAATGATCTGGACAAATTGGAGAAATGGTCTCAGGTACATAGGATGAAATTCAACAAGGACAAGTGAAAAGTACTCCACTTAGGAAGAATCAGTGGCACACCTACAAATAATTGCTTTGGAAGGAGTACTGCTAGAAAGGGTAGCCTAGAAAGGAATCTAGGGGTCATAGTGGACCACAAGCTAAATATGAATTAACAGTGTGACACTGTTAGAAAAAAAGCAAACATCATTCTGGCATGGGATGTATTAACAAGAGTGTTGTAAGCAAGATATGAGAAGTGTTTTCTACTCTACTCTGTGCTGATTAGGCCTCAGTTGGAGTACTGTGTCCAGTTCTGAGAGCCACATTTTAGGAAAGATTTGGAGAAGGTCCAGAGAAAAGCAACAAAAATTATTAAAAGTCTAGAAAACAGGAGCTATAAAGGAAGATGAAAACAACTGGATTTGGTTTAGTCTGAAAAAGAGAAGACCGAGAGGGGACATAACAGCTTTCAAGTACCTAAAAGTTTGTTACAAGGAGGAAGGAGAAAAATAATTCTCCTTAACCTCTGATGATAGGACAAGAAGCAATGGGCTTAAATTGCAGCAAGAGAGGTTTAGGTTGGATATTAGGAAAAAGTTCCTACTTGTCAGGGTGGTTAAACACTGGAATAAATTGGCTAGGGAGGTTGTGGAATCTCCATCACTGTAGATATTTAAGAGCAGGTTAGATAGACACCTGTCAGTGATGATTATGGTGCCTGGTCCTGCCACAACTGTTGGGGATAGACTTGATGACTGCTCAAGGTCCCTTCCAGTTCTGCAATTCTGTAAAAAGCATGACAGTCCTAAAATAACGGGCTCTGAGGTTGTTTTTTTTAATGTATCCTTGATTTCTCAGTGTCCTTTTCTATTAGTCTATTACCCTCTGTCTATAAAGAACATACAGTATAAAATACATAGGTCATTATAAAAGGAGATATGATCAGTGTTAGCTTAACAAAGGCAGTCTTCTCTTAACCAAGATATCCTTCAGTTGGTCACAATTGGTGGATTCTTGGATACTTCAATCACTAGGGAGGAAAAAGACCGGAGCAGGCACATATTAATGGGGATTTAGTACTGGTGAAAGTGACATGTTTGCAGCTCTGAAGACTTTGTTTATCCATGTAACATAGGTAGCTGTGGAGCAAGCATCCTTCAGGCTGCCTTGCTATTGTCCCCACCCTGTTCTTGAGAAACCTGAGGCTTGTCCGCATTAGGATGCTAGCTACTGCTGTAAGCTGTGATGTGTGGGAAATGCCTACCTGCCAGTGTCAGAAGTAATCCATAGGCCCCATTACCACAATGTCTGAGCCCTCTAAGGGTTGGTTTGTCTACACTGCACTTAAACATCCATTGCTGCTGGCCAGTGGCAGCTGACCTGCGCTCAGGCTGCTGGGTTTTACAATTATGGTGTAGACATTCAGCCTTGAGCCCAATCTCTGGGACCCTCCCCCTCCTGGGATCCCAGAGCATGGCTAGGGAAGGGCTATTAACCCCATTTCTCAGCGGGGCCACTGAGGCACAGAGTGGCTAAGTAGCTTGCCCACAGGTCATTTGTGGTAGAGAAGGGACCAGGACCCTAGTTTTGCTAGTCCTAGGCTAGCACCTTAACCACTGGGCTATGCTCCCTTGAGAGACAGTCCAGTTCAGCAGCCTGTTCACACCTTGGCTTTTATGACAAAATGCTTAGGGACCAGTAGTGAGGGTGGCTATTGTGATGTGAACATTTGAGACTGAAAACTCACTTCAGTTAGATCACCAATCTGACCATCAGATGCTAACGCCAGCCAGGTGTTAACAACCGTGTTTGATTTGAATGTCAACCTTGTTACACCCCAGGTCAACAAACGCAGATCCTAGAAGGGGACAGACTCTGTAGCCTACTCCCATGACCCCAGAACCACCCATTTGTCCTATCAGCTTGATGTGAGAAAAGCTGCTATTGCCCTGCCCTCCATTCTGCCTGGTAAACATGGTGGTATCCCATCTCATGGGTCTCACAACATGGGACCATGGCTCTAGGCTTATGCTGAGGAGGAATGCATTGCAGCTGCAGTGTTTGTGCAGCACCATTTGTCAATGCAGAGTTGGCTGCCCCAGACTCTCTAGCAGCATTGGTGGCAGTATTTATGCTCCACGTCTGTAGATTTGGAAGTAGTCTGGATGTGGTTTTTTGGGGGCGGGGAAAAACCCTTTTTCGAAAAACCGCATAAACCTTTTTTTAGGAAAAGCATTTTTTGAAAAAGGATTTTTTTTTTCAAAAAACCCACGTCCAGACTACTTTCACTTTCAAAAAACCGGCTTTCGAAAAAGCAATTGGAAGAAGATATGAAAATTAGCACCAAATTTGCATATCTCCTTTCCAAAAAAAAAACCAACAACCCGTAGTCTAGACGTGCCTTAAACAAAATACCCTCTTCCCCACTGAGATGGAGTCCCTCGGGGGTAACCTGGACTGTGGCATCACTGAGCCCTCCAAACCCACCAGCCTGGGCTGTCTCTCTTGACACCCAACCAAGTTACACTTCCCAGCGACTTGTGAACCATCAATAGAAGGCCCCAGCCAGATTGCCCCTGCTCCAACCATACGGCCCAGAACTGTACCGTCTTGCACTGGGCTGAAGCCTAGACAATGTCAGCTTGTTACTTTGTTCACTTCTTCCTAGGAAAGTGAATCTGTGCCAGCCTTTGTCACCTGGATTGAGATTCCCTGAGCACTTCTCAGCAATATTTCTGAGATGCACAGGGGAAGCAAGAAAAAGTGCCGTGGAGGAAAATATACAGAAAAGAGAAAGTGAAATATGGAGAAAAGGGACCAGGGAGAGAAAATGGAGGGACATAAAACTTCTGACAAAGCCAGGTTGGGAAAGGCTGAATTAACGAGCCTGTGGAAAGCATTTGGAAGCTGAGAATTGCTAAGTCTCACTGCTGTTGTGAACAAAAGGCTCATCTTGGGAAAGGGGGGCGGATGAAGCATAAAGAGATCAGACCCTCTATAAAGAGACCTAGCTCTGGTTTCTTAGATTGCCTGTGCTTAATTATGCTAATTATTCAGTAGCATGCCAACATTCTAGGGGCCTGTCTACTCTGTAACTTTAATAAGCTTAGTTTTTAACCAGTTGCTGGTATAGCTGACTCTAAACGAAGCTTTTGTCTGTACCTTGGTAACCATGGCAGCTAGTGCGGGGACTCTCTCTCACCCTTGCCAGAGCCTACCCTGGCACATGGTTATCTCCCTGTACACTTCAGTGCAGTTGCTGAGACTGACAGGACCTCCACAATCATGCCTGTGTAACAGGCTTGATTGGTCTGATTCATGGCTGGATTTATACCTTATACACCCTTGGATACAGCATCTTCAGTGATCCCCTATCTACAGCTGACCTTCACGTTTTCCGTAAAAAAAACCCCACATTTAATGTTTAGGCACCCCTAGAGAGCCAGCACCCCTGGCCCTGCTGTGCCTAATTGTAAATCCAGCCCTGGTCTGAGCATGGTAGAACATTTCAGACGCATTTCCCCGTGCTGATCTATGCGTGTCCTGTGAGCGCCAATGGTGCCTGCTGCACTCAGGTTTTAGTGACCCCTTTCCACCACTCCTGCAGCTCGGCCATCATTAGCAATATGTGGTGACCCGGTTCCAGACAAATGCCTGCTGAGAAAACTGATAGAACAAGGATTTAGTAGAATTCAGCCAATGCACCACCCTGGAAGCTCTAATTTGAGGATCGTCCGACCCCATTGATTGGTCCAATCTTGGTTTTTAGGCCAGAAAGAGACCCGGGTGATTTCCTATTGCAGCTGTATTGGATGCTGATTGGACTTGCAGCCAACCATGTTCCCGAGTCCTTCTCTGCTCCTGTTTCCCACCATGTGCCTGCTCCATGCCTGATCCTTGCCTCTTACCTTGTTTCTGCCCATGTGCCTCATTTCCAGTCTTCAGTTACTCAGGGTTGCCAGGAGGAAAGAGGGGTGGGAAGCAGTGCTGTCGGGGGTTGGGGGGGGCTGGATGGGAGGAGGGGGGGCGGGAAGCAGAGCTGGTGGGGGGGGGTCGGTGCAGCGACTGGCCACAGCCGGAGTCCAACAGGACGCGCCCCCGGCAGGCACTCTCACTAGTGCTAGTAGAAGCCGGGTGGGGGCAGGGGTGGGGCTGGGAGCCGCTCCCCCCGCCCAGCTTCTGCACACAACCAGAGGCTCCCAACTGGGAGGCGGGCTGTGATTGGCACCGGGAGCCTCTGGTGTGCAGAAGCTGGGCAGGGGGAGTGGCTGGGAGTCCCAGCCACTGCCCCTCTCCCCTGCCCTGCCCTGTCCCGCCTGACTTTTGCATGTTGTCATTCTCCACCCCAACACAGCCTCCTAGTCTGGAGCTGCCTCTCTTTACAAATCCTAGAGCCGGCACTCTCTCCACTCAGAGAAAAATCCATTCGGTGACAGGTTCAGTGAGGGAGAAGGAAACCGTCCTATCTCTCTTCTCCTGCTGCCCAAATACTAGTGACCACCCTTCTGTTCTGTGTTCATGCAAGTGGCAGTAATGTGTACCTAGGATGGAGGCCTAGTTCCGCCATGCTGGAGGCCAGAGGTCTTTGGGGCATGGCCTTTGTTCCTTCCCCCTCATTCCTCTGCTCTGCCAATGGCTCTGAAGCTGATGCAGGCAGGGTTAGGGAGCCAGGGGTCTTTTGGGGCTGGAAAGGGACGATTTGTGAACCTGGTTATCCAGAGATGGAAAAGTAATAGTGGGGAGGGAAATGCCGAGACAGAGAAGAATGAAGTGACCTTTTCATTTCTTACCAAGAAGAAAATTTCCACAAGGGGATAAATGGACAGGAAAAGGCCCCAATATCCTTCCAGTCACGACTGGCTAATGGGATTCCTGCTCTGAAGGCAAGGACTAAGCAAAGGGAAATTGGATGGGAAACGTCTGGACAAAGACAATGTCAGAAGTGAAACCTGGACTCCAGCTTTATTTAATTGTCCTTGTCTAACTAGCTCAACGGGTCAGTTAAAGATACATAGTTAGTGGTTCCAGCTAGGCCTTGTGGACGGCTCCTCATCATGGTCGATAAGGTAAGTGGGCAGGCTTTTGTTGCTGCTGTTTGGCTGGAGACCATTTGCTGCAGGGCCAGATTAGTGGGCTGCGATTACATTGCTGACTAGTCTGCACAAGGGGGGAAACACAGAAGCTCCATTTTCCTTCAGAAAAGATCCAGACCACACAAATGCTGTCCTCAAACTCCAACATTGTGTTTGTTCCTCTGCTGCCTTTGCACCTCGGGGAGCCCCCTTCCCCCATACCTCCTCGAAAGACAAAGCATTCCACAAACTCTGTCTTTTCCATGATACATTCCCAGCAGGGCTGCTGCCTCTTTGTACTGCATTGTCTTCTATCCTGCCCTGTACCTGTGGGGAGGAAGCCCTTTGAGGCAGGGAGAGTTTTACTTGCTTGGCACAGCTCTCCTGCTGTATGGGACTCTATCCACTTGCAGTACTACATGCCTGTAATTTTCCATTTATCCTGCCTGTGAGCTCCTTAGCACCGTGTGCTTTCAAAGAGAATGTTGCTTCAGGTGTCCCAGCTGTACTATGGCATCAACCATGTACAGGCAGCTGGTTGCAACACACGCTTAACAACCCTGCCAAGTGCCAAGCAAGCAAGCAAACAAAAAATGGGTCTGTCTTGCACCTTAGATGAGCCCAAGCTTTGTATTAAACACAGGCTTGGCTTGGGCTAAAGAGCAGCTCTGCAGCACATTTCCAAGGGACATGGTTAAAACAAAGTTCAGTCACGTCTGTGCTACAAAATCAAACTGTCAATTTTAAAATTAATTTTAAGTTACCACACCAGAAATGATACACTTGGTATAACGTTAGCAGCAAATAATGGCGCACAAATCACTACTGCCGAGATGTGAATTTGACCAGTTAAGACCAAAGTATGTTTTATGGGCTTTATTAAGTCTAAAACCCAGAATAAAACATTTTGTACTAGAGGCGCCAACAGACCCATCATCACATTGTGGTTGCTAGATGACCTCATAAATACTTGTTTAGGTGCCATAGCAAGAAGTATTTAAAAATAATTCTTACTTTAAAATGAGAAGGTTTTTTGTTGTTGTTGTTATTACTCATTTACAGTGTGATAGCACGTAGGAGCTCCAGGAATGGATTTGGGCCCCATTGTGTTAAGTGAGGTGTTTTTTTTTTCCTGGCACATTTCTTTCTTTAAAAAAATAAAATATGCAAGACAGATCTTTTTCATATATTTTTAGTTTATTTCCCATTTAAGATAATCCAATAAAAACCTTAGTTTATCCTCAGTATTCAAAGGGCAACCTAGCTTTTGGTTCCTATTGAATTTTCCTTGTCTAAATATATATAACTAGCCAATTAGCCCCGTCATAAGATGGGATTTTCAGGTCTTCTCTCCTGAGCGCGCTCTCTCTCTCTCTCTCTCTCTCTCTCTCTGTCCTCCTACTGCCTCCCCCGCTTTCTCTCAGCTCTCCTCGGCCCCCTGCCTCTCCCTCCATCTCTTTCTCTCTCTTCTCCTTCTCCTGCCTCTCACTTTCCCTTTCTCTTCTCCTCCTCCTCCTGCCTCTCTCTCCCCTCCGTCTCTCCCTGCCCCTCTTTCCCTTCTCCTTCCCTTTCCCTCCCGCCACGGAGCTCAGCTGAGTGCTGCCTGCTCAGCTGGGTTGTCGCGAGGGAGAGGGGTGGGGCCGTGACGTACACGGCCAGGGTGCGGGGCCATGTACATCACTGCCCCGCGCCCCTTCCCTTCCCACCACGGAGGAGCCCAAATGGCCCCTTGCGCTGCTGGCTCCCCCAGTGGCCTGGCTGAGAGGCGCAGCACTCAGTTGAGTGCCACAGCGGGAGGGAGACGGGGGCGGGGCGCTGACGTACACAGACAGGGGGCGTGGCCGTGTACATCAGCGTTACAGACGCTGGGCTACTATATATATGATACAAGGCACAAAATCAAGGAATCCTAGAACTGGAAGGAACCTTGAGAGGTCATCAAGTCCAGTCCCCAGCGCTCGTGGCAGGACCAGACGCCATCTAGATCAGAGGTCTGCAACCTATGGCTCTTGAGCTAAATATGGCTCAGTATGGAACCAAATATGGCTCTTTTTTCATTCCCAAAACACACACAACTTTTTAAATTAAAATTTTGAAACATTAATTCAAAATTTTAAAAACTCATAATTACTCATGTCAAGATGATTTTTTTGTCCATTTCACCTTTAACTGTTCATTTTAACAACCATCCATCCTCTCCAGTCATTGGGGGTTGTGCATATTCTCTTTTTATTAGATTGGTCAAGAAATCTTTCCATCATCATATATGATAGTGAGCACTGTAACCCCCTAACAGTAAAAATGAGCAAAGAGAAAGAGCTATGACAAGTACAAACATTTTCAAAAGGAATGGACAGACTTCTATGCATTTGTGGATAGGTCTGAATTTCCACACTGTCTCATTTGTAGTGAGAGACTGTTCTCAAACAAAGAAAGAAACAAGCAAAACAACTCGCATGACAAAACATGCAGCATTTGCTACAAAATACCCCGAGAGTGGCGTGTGAAAAAAGGCTTGTGAGGAGCTGCAGCGAAAAATGAACATCAGATAAAATAGCCTGCTGGCATGGTCAAAAAAAGGTGGGATCTTAAATTCCGCAAGTTTTGTGGGCTCATACAGCATTATTCGAGAGGGGAAACCTTTTACTGATGGGGATTACGCAAAGAGATGCATGCTAAAAATTAGTCATGAACTATTTGACGAGTTTCTCAACAAGGACAAAATCTTATAGAAAATTCAAGACATGCCATTATCAGCAAAAACAGTCCATGATAGAGCTGTGAAAACGGCCCATCAAATTGACAAGGAACAAATGCAAAATGTGAGTATAGCTACTTATTTTTTGTTTGCTGTGGACAAGACAAGACAATCGACATATGTGACGTTAATCAGTTGTATAGTCTGGGATGATATATTTGTGGAAATGTTGTGCACAAAGAAATGATTGAGCTATTACCAATGAAAAATCAAAGAAGGGGGGAAAACATCCTTAAAACTGTAATGAACTTTGTAAATGAGAAAAAAATACCATTGGATAATCTTGAGTGTGTGTGTGTACAGACAGTGCACCTTGCATGGTCGACAAATACGGGGGATTCCTTACTCTTGTCAGAAGTGCAACCACCTACTTTTGAACTTTCATTGCGTTGTGCATCAGGAGGTACTTGGTGCACAATCTTGTGGAACTGAATTCGGAAATGTAATGGGACTGGTCATTCCATTGTGAATTAGATTCTTGCCCAACCCCTTAATCACAGTCAATTTCAGTCACTGCTCGAGGAAGTTGATTCTGAATACCTCGATCTACTAATGCACAATGTTCGCTGGTTATCTCATGGCAAAGTTTTGTCTCGTTTTGCCACCTGCATTAATGAGATTAAATCAATTTTGTATATGAAGGGTTTCAAACACACTGAGCTTTCAGACTGACTGGTTGTTCAAGTTTTACTATCTCATCGACATTACCAGTCATTTGAATGAGTTGAACCTTAAGCTACAAGGGCAAGGAAATACAGTCCTGATCCTGCAGCAGGCAGTGTTTTGATTTGAGTCAAAATTGACTGTCTTCATCAAAGATATCGAGACGGACAAAGTGGCACATTTTGAAAGACTACGAATGTTTCATGATTTGTATCATGCAGCAGCTTGCCAGGTTTGTTTCTGAGCTCCTGATGGCATTCAAGTCTTGTTTTGTTGACTTTTACAAATACAGTGCTCTGTTTGAGTTTATGGTTCATCCACATAAATCATCTCTTGAAGAATTGGATATGACAGTCATTCCAGGCATCCCAGTCAGTGATTTTGAAATGGAAATAGCAGATTTCAAGGAGTCGGCTATCTGGGTGGAAAAATTTGTCAGGCTAAATTCTGATTTAAAATGCCTTGCTCAACAACATGCAGAATTGGCAAAACTGCACAAATGGACTGACATGAAGAAATTTGGAGCACAATGATAATCTGATTCTATACACTTGGAAAGAACTTCCTGACACATACACCATGCAGAATGTCATCTTGGCCTTATTGCCAATGTTTGGCTCCACCTATATGTGTAAGCAGGCATTCCTCTCATTTGAATCACAAATCTTGCACTCAAGATTGACAGAAGAAAGCCTGGATGTGTGCATGAAGCTGTATTTGACCAGTTATGATGTAAACTCCACAGAAATGTGCGGAAAGACGCAGCAGCAGAAGTTCCATTAAATAAAATCCTGGAGTACAATGTTTCATTTATGCTACTATTAATCATTATGTCAATTATTAGTAATATTAAGTTGTATATTTTCAGTCATGCAAATGGGCATTCTTACACAGATCTTTGTTGACCACTTGTTCTGAATTTTGACGTGGTTTGGCTCTTTGGTTTGAAAAGGTTGTCGACCCCTGCTCTGGGATCATCCCTGACAGGTGTTTATCTAACCTGCTCTTAAATATCTTCAGTGATGGAGATTCCACAACCTCCCTGAGGCAATTTAGTCCAGTGTTTAACCACCCTAACAGTTGAAGTTTTTCCTAATGTCCAGCCTAAACCTCCTTTGCTGCAATTTAAGCCCATTGCTTCTTGTCCTAACCTCAGAAATCAAGGAGAATAATTTTTCTCCCTCCTCCTTGTAACACCCTTCTAGGTACTTAAAAATTGCTATTTTGTCCTCTCTCAGTCTTCTCCTTTTAAACTAAACAACCCCTATTCTTTCAGTGTTCCCTCATAGCTCATGTTTTCTAGACCATTAATCTTTTTTTTTTTTCTCTTCTCTGGACCTTCTCCAATTTCTCTTTCCTCAACATCTTTCTGAAATGTGGCACCCAACTGAGGTTTCATCGGTGCAGAGTGGAAGAATTGCTTCTTATGTCTTGCTTACAATGTTCCCGTTAATACATCTCAGAATGATGTTTTCTTTTTTTGAAACAGCATCCCACTGTTGACTCATATTTAGCCTGTGGTCCACTATGACCCCCTGGATCCCTTTCTGCAGTACTCCTTCCTAGGCAGTCATTTCCCATTTTGTATGTGTGCAACTGATTGATCCTTTCTAAGTGGTGTACTTTGCATTTGTCCTTATTGAATTTCATCCTATTTACCTCAGATCATTTCTTCAGTTTGTCTAGATCATTTTGAATTATAATCCTGCCCTCCAACGCACTTGCAACCCCTCCCAGCTTGGTGTTGTCCGCAAACTTTATCAGTGTACTCTCTATGCCATTATCTAAATCGTTGAGGAAGATATTGAACAGAACTGGTCCCAAAACTGATCCCTGCGGAACCCCACTTCTTATGCCTGTGAACCATTGATCTATATGTCTAAATATTTAATCTTGTTTTTGTCTTCCTTGGCGTACCTTATACTGATGAGTAAGCTTTCTTGTAGCAAGGGTATCCTGTACTCCAATGCAGCATGCTCATATGTTGGGGGATTGACCATGTTAAAACCAGATCCTGACATGGCTGATTTTATGGGAGCAAAGAGAGAGGAGAGACCACCTCTTAACAAAGTTCCTCTTGGAATGCTGCACTAAATAAACGCCTCCACTAAATCAAACTCACAACGCTAGAGAAGCAGTTGACTGGTTGAAGATGCTGCTTTATAACACTTAGAATAGGGGGCAGGGAGTAAATACATTTGAATTTTAGGGAAAGAATCACTTGAATTCCTTAGCAAATCACTTGACCTCCCTGTATCTTCTGGCTTGTTTACACTACAAACTTTTGTTGTTGTTGTTATACCGACTGGGTATATTTAAATGTGATTGACAGCTTTAGTGACTTACAAGAGAAAATCAAATTCAGCATTGGAGTAACTCAACTGACTTCAGTAGAATTGTACCTCCTTACACCCAGACTGAATTTGATTTTTTTTGCCTTAGGAAACTTCTGAGGATTGAGGCTGGCATTTTTAAGGGGCTTAAAACCTGGCCTATGCTAATTAATTTACTGGGATCGCCATATTGGTTAGAAGTATGAAAAATATCCTATCCCTAACTGCTGTAGATATGCCAGCAAAAGCCCTAGTGTACATGGCATTAGACTGGCAAAAAAAGTCCTTTTGCTGGTAATTTATTCCATTTGGGGGACTGGTTTAAGTTCTGTTAACAAAAGCACGCATGCCGACATAATTTGTGAGGGTTTGCCAATGTAGCTCTACGGGGGCCTCTGTATCAGCAAATCCTTTTCAGTGTAGACAAACTCTAACCAGATTAGGCGCACAACTCCCGCTGAAATCTGAGAGCCTAAATCTTTTAGATGCCTTGGGAAATCCAGCTTAGCCCAATACTAGAGAGATGGGCTGAATCTTCACCTTCATGTGCAGGGGTGCGGGGAAGAGGGGGAAGGAACTACTTCTTGCTTATAAGGAGTCCAAACACACTATTCCCTTATCTACTCTCCTCTCCACTCCCCCCAAAGCCAAGGTGATTTGCTCTCTGCTTACCTTACTGTAGCATCAGCAGATCTGCACACATTTGTAAGCAAAATGGCCCAAACAACAGTGCCCTGTGACAACTCACCTTGAAAAGTCCTGTGCTGTCTTGACAGGATTCTTTTTGGAGAGGAAGTGCCCACTAGGTTTTGATTAGGGTAGAATTTAGGGGTTTTTTTAAATTCCAGGCAGTGAAGCCCATGTTTTTAAATTGCCAGCTGGAGGGACATCCCCTTGAGAGAAGGCGCCTGTTCATGCAATGCAAATGAAGAGGAAGCTTTGCTGTGTTGTACTGTACCAGTTGGTCTGGATTTCATTCCTGTTTCAAGATGTACCTTTCTTAAGCCCTTTTCTTTCAGAGCTAATGGATTTGACTCTCAAAGAGCCAGCCAGCTGGTTGTTTACTTCAGCTCATCTTGGTGTTCATTTTTTTCTTCTTCAGTGAGTTTGTATTATTCAAACTTACATTTATCTGCACAGCGATTAATTATTGGAAGCTCCTCACCCTTTCCACTAAGGTGTTGATGCTTCTCCACTACCTCCCTTCAGCTCATATAATTCAAATAAAAGTAGAGCTACGGGTGTTTTTATATTAAAAGCATATTGATTGCTTATTCATATTTGCAAAGTTGCTGCGAATGATTGGCTGAATACAAATGGAACAATGGGGGGAGTTTTATTAAAGCCCGGTCAAACTGCACAATTAGAATTTCAGCCATCACTCTTATAATAGTCTGGAGTTAGTGACTTTTTAGTTCCTAAACTGTAATAGGAAACTAAACATCCATGCTATGTCTAATGCTCTAGAGTGGCTCTCTGAGGCTCAGAGGGGAATAAAGTAATAGTGTGGGGGGGCTAGATGGCTGTTCTGTAATGTACATATATACCATCGTTTGAAGAAAGTTTTGCAGGACAAAGTCTATATTCCTGGTGTTGATATGAAGCCTTGTGTACATGCCAGTAATCTTCACAATTATATCACGTGTCTGATTCAAGGCTGCTCACAAGATTGTTACAATCATCCAGCTCTGTTACTGACTGTGATCTGAGGTTAAAAGAATCTGCATATTCTGGGTGCTGATCTTGAGCTTGATTTTCAACAATGCTGAGTGGAAACAGCTCCAGCCAGGGAATGGCATCAGGAGTCATGCGCGCTCAGCACCTTGGGCAATCAAGTCCTACAGGTCTCGATTTAGACATTGACAAATGAAGGCAGCCAAAATCAGAGTCCTTTTTTTTTAAAAATGTTAGCCTGGGTCTTTGTCCGAGTCCTCCCATCTTTAAAGTTGGGAATTTAAATTGATAGGAGTCCAAATCCAGAGGCTTTATATGAACATCCACAGACTCTAGAGTCCAAGATTTGGATTCAAATATCCTAAATGGCTCCAATCTGTGTCACAGACACTAGATCCAAATAATTCTAAACTCTGACCCACAATTTATAGCACCCAGACCCACAATTTATAGCATTGGTGGGCAACCTGCAGCTGAAGGGCTGCATGCGGCCCTTTGAGGTTCTATGTGTGGCCCATGAGACATTTTGTTTACTGTTGCCCACATGCAGGGTTGCCAGATTCTGCTGGTTTTTGTCCATGGAGATTTTTTTTTTCCTCCCGATATTACGAAAGTAACATGCATGTAAAGCAAGAGCATGTGAAGTGAGATGCATGTTGATTACACCAGTGCTTTTTTTGTAAGAAAAAAGGTTCCAGTACTCTGGGGCAAACTTGTTGAGCAAAAAAAGGAAAACCTGTTGAGAAAAAAAAAAACCTATGCTGGGAGCAGAAATGTCGTTGTGGCTCCTTTAAGAGCCAAAGCACCATGCTGGGAGCTGGGGAAAAAAAACGTTGTACGTCCCGAGCAGGCTTCCGTCAGGAGCCGAGTGGTCCCAAGAAAACAGGTGCCAGTACACGCGCGGGAAATCCCGTTCCTTTTCTGTGGGTTGGGAAAATAGGTGATGGTACACCATTCTGGGCCATACCATTACAAAAAAGCACTGGATTACACACATTGTGGCTGCGTCTAGACTGGCATGATTTCGCGCAAATACTTTTAACTGAAAAGTTTTTCCGTTAAACTTTTACATCCGTGCCAGTGTAGATGCTCTCTTGCGCAAGAAAGCTCCGATGGCCATTTTAGCCATCGGGCTTTCTTGCGCAAGAAATTAACTTGGCTATCTACACTAGCCCTCTTGCGCAATAACACTTGCGCAAGAGGGCTTATCCCTGAGTGGGAGCATTGGAATATTTGCGCAAGAAGCACTGATTTTGTACAGTACATAGTCCATGTTTTTGCGCAAATACTCGCGGCCAGTGTAGACAGGCGGCAAGATTTTGCGCAAAAGCAAGCGCTTTTGCACAAAATCTTGCCAGTCTAGACACACCCTGTGAGTACTAGGCATCCACTCTTCAGCCAATCAAAGCGCTGTTATGGTTCTCAATGGGTACACCCTGCAAATTGTAGGTACCCAAGTGCCGTTAGCAAAAATATCCTCTCGGGAGACCATCTTGGTTACAACAATCTTGCAGCTCACTGACATGAACAAGGGCCCGAGTGGTCCACTCATTAGTCTAGGTTGCCCCTCGCTGTTTTATAGCCTTAACTTCTCTTTGGGCATGTCTACACTAGGAAATTATTTTGGAATAACTTATTTTGAAATAATAACTCTTGAATTAACTATTTCAAAATAAATAGCATGTTCACACTACAGGGAAAACTCAAAATTAGTCTGAGGCAGGCTCCTTTAACGTGCATGGGCTACCTCGACTTAGCCCCAGGAAACACTGGGGAGTAATTACTCTGAATGATTCTGGGGAGTAGGTATTTTGAAATAGCAGCTGTGGAGCATCCATACTATGCTATTTCGAAATAACGATTTTGAAACAAGCGTAATTCCTCATGGACAGCAGGAGTTATTATTTCAAAATAACCATCCCCTAATTTCGAAATAACAGGCTTGGTAGTGTGGACACTCTCTGGTTGTTATTTCGCAATAATTCCCCAGTGTAGACCAGGGCTCTTAGATCAATAAACTGAGGCGGTCATTTGAAGAAGTAGGCTGTGCCCATGAAAGCTCATGATACCATCAACATGTTTTGTTAGTTTTTAAAATGCTACCAGACTATTTGTTGTTTTTTACGTTTAGACCAATAATAATTATTTGTGTCTCAGCTGGTTGTGAGAGGCACACTGGGAAGGGAATCAGGAGATTTGGATTCTAATCCTTTTTCTGCCATTGACTCTGACTTTGACCTGCTGACACATGTTCAGACCACATCTACCTTGTCCACACTAGAATTTTAACACATTATTAGCTAATACAAGGTGGGTGTTTTAAAAAAATTCACCCCTTCTCCCCCTCCACATGACCTTGAATGTTATTTCTTCTCTGGGACTTGGGCTCTGCATTGGTAAAACGCAACAAATAACATTTTTCTCCATTGTAAAGTGTTTTGAGATCTACATTTGGAAAAAACACGCTAAATTCTAGATGTTGCTGGTGTTCATAAAGAGCTGTGAAGATGCAAAGTGCTAAGTGCTCTCAGATAAAGGAGTAAAACATTTATAAGACAGGGCACTCAACCCATTCTTTGTGTGCAGCTGTTAAACAGCTGCTGCTAGATAAATCAAATAAGGGTTATTTTTAAATCTTTGGGTTGGCTGGTTTTTATACCTAATTCCATTTTGTTATTTGAAATTCTCAGGACTTCCCAGCCTGGTGGGAAAGTGGCCTGATTCATTACTGATACAACAGCAATGAAGATGTCCATGAGTTCATTGTTTTATTTCCAGTCCAGTGCTTGTTTCTCTGATTCCTCCGTAATATTCAGGGGCTCTGAAGTTTCAGTTTCAAAACATTATTTGCAGGGCAAGGTAGACAAGCCATGTCTCGGTTAACATATCAAGCGCCTAGATACATTGCGATAGGGGATCAAAGTGTCTGTGTCTAGGAGAGTTTTTGTATTTGCATTGGGACTGATATGCTAAAATCCAATGGAGAGGAGTGGAGATTTGCTTTGCTTTGCTCCCTTTGCTTTGTTTCTAGGTGCTGATGATGAACATCTCCAAAGCTAGGTTCACAAGGCAGCAGTGCCTCTGTTTAAACAGCAGTCTGCCTGTGCAAGGGGGAAAAGGGTAGAAAAGGTCATTTTATCAAATGAAAGCTTAGAGGGTATAGAAAATTCAAACCAATACCATGTGAAAGAGCAATAAGGTTGCAACAAACACTTGATTATATGTTTTAGACCCAACACGAATTACTGAACTTGCTGCAGGAGTAACTGGCAGAAATTCTGTGGCCTGTATTACACCGGTCAGACTACATCAGTGTTTCCTAATTGGTGCTCCGGGAAACCCTGGGGATCCGTGAAGCGAAAGTAAGGGTTCAGTGAAGAGCCGGCACTCCCCCGCCCCCTGTTAAAGAGACAGAGCCATGGCAAGGTCTTTTTTTTTTTTTTTTTTTGCTCAACAAAATGTGGCAGGGGCCTTTTTTTTTTTTTTAAGGCAACTAAAGGGGATCCATGGCCAAATAAAATTGGGAAACACTGGACTAGATGATCTAATGGTCCCTTCTGGCTTTGTGTGGAACTGTATTTGCAATGGGCAAGACACCCACTCCCCTTCCCTTCTTACCCTGCCTCTGTTTTTCAGATTTTCTTCTTTTCCCTGGCACACAGGTGTTCACGGGAGTGATTTTGAGAAAATGGTGACTAGAATGTTGGGTACAATCCAGCACTGGTCAAAGGGGTGGTCTAGACAGGATTTTTTCCCTCCTCCGATTGGGGGATCCTGTCACTTAGATAACCATTCTGGGATACTGAGGCAGGCAAATCCCTATTATGGGGTGGGGAGTGCATGGCAGGCAAGCTGGAACGATAGGGTTTATCATTAACTTCCAAGTTGTGCTGTTTGGTCAACAGCCGATACTTATTTTCATCCCCTTGAACAATGTTCTTATTGTGTCTGTTGCAAAGCATGCTGGGACAGGGCAGATGAAGATTATAGTGGGGCAGCAGCTACAAAAAACAGTCTACCACTATGGAACAAAGAAAGTCTTCAGCTCTGAATACCCACTAAATTGACCAGCAATTGCTTGGAGGTTGACTCTGGTACTCCACCAAAAGGAAATAAGTAAGGGGAATTGACGGGAGAGTTTCTGGGAAAGGTTGCGGGTACTGGGGAGATTCAAAATAATCTTGGCCAGTTGGAGAATTGGTCTGGAATCAGCAAGATGAAATTGAGTTAAGCGCAAGTCTGTGCATAGAAAGGAAAAATCAAATGCCCAAACTACGAAATGGAGAATGACTGGCCAGCTGGCAGTACGGCAGGAAAGAATCTGGGAGGCTATAGTGGATCACAAATTGAATACAAGTTAACAATGGCAAAGTCTGGCAAGGAGTTCCAGAGGTTGACTGTGCACTGAGTGAAGAAAAACTTCTCTTTGTGCAATGGACTTAAGCTGCAGGAGGAGAGATTTTAGGTAAGATATTAGGAAAATCTTTCTAACTCTGAAGGGTAGTTTAGCTCTCAAATAGGCTTCCATGGAGTCTGTGCAATCCTCATGCTTGGAGGCTTTTCAGAACAGGTTGGACAAATACCTGTCAGGGAGAGTTTAGGTTTACCTGATCCTGGTTCAGCACTGGGGGCTGGACTTGACCTTTTAAGTTCCATTCGAGAGCTACATTCTATAAACTTGTTGTATGACGTTACTTAAATCACATCCCTTTTCTCGGTCTCGGTTCTCTTCCTGATAATGTGGAGATAATACCACCCTACTTTATGGTGCTAGGATTGGGAGGCTGAATTAATGAACATTGTTTAAGTGCTTTGGATGGCAGGCACTAAAGTTGGTTAAAACTATATAGTAAACTTTCCCCTTCTCCTTTCTGGGTCTTGAAATAGCACCATTCAGTCAGCTGCAGTTAGCTGTGTTTGGCACTGGCTGAAGCTCTGTTTTCAGGCATCGTCTGCCTCCCAGGGATCATGTGGCAATTTTTATCCTGTGAACCAGGAACTTGTGGTTTCTGTTCCCATCACTCCCACCATCTCACTGTGTGTCTCCATTCCCATATCTGCTCAAACGGGACAATAGTCTTTCTCCACCTTTTAAAAGCACTTTTAAATGTCTACCCATATTGTGAAGAACAGATCTGGGTGGTTTTCTGATGTCAGTACAACCTCTGGGTGTAATAGGAACTGAAGCAAGTTTTGGCGGATACTTGGGAACTTGATCTGTGAGAGATAAGCAGAGAAGTGAACTAGCAGTGATTTTTCCCAGTGCTTGAGTTGTTGCTTTTTTTCTGTCAGAGCTGATCAGGCTCCCTTGCCCCTACATGGTGCAAATCTTTTAGCATAAACATATTTATTTTAAGTCATACACACCCAGTAGCCCTGAGGTGGGGCTGGAAGAAGAAGCTCTTTTAAATAACTAGACAGAGTAGAGTCAAAAAAGAGGGAGACCTGCTGAATATGTGTTTTCCAGGAGACCAACTAAAGTTAGTTGAGAGAACCACTTGAAAATGCTTAACTGTAATTAATATAAGAAATATGGCAAGCTGTATTTGTCACAGGAATGCAGCATCCAAAACCGTCCAAGTGGCCAAAACGTTTACCAGATCTTAAGTCTTCCCTCAAAGAAAAGAAATGCGTCTTAATTTCTCAGTATTCTCTCACTAACAGGTCTGAGGAAAGTTCTAGTAATTGGATTTCATTGAACTCTCTATGGATCACACCAGCCTGGTACCAAAAGGGTCCCTTCTGTGCCATGCAAGGTGGCATTTATGTGCCACAGTCTGTAATACCTATCTAATGTTACATTGCTTTGTATGCATTATTTAATGTAGCTTTTAACGTTGGGGAAGTGCAAATACCATGGTGATAGAGATAGGTGTGGTACAAAAGCCTACCTAGGTACCACACCCATCCAATAAGGTATCCCAGCTATGTGCTCCTGGCTGCCAAAATGGAGATGGTAACATTCTGGATGAGTGCTGGCCCTCATAAAGGTGGGATACATGTTGCATTGGGTATTGAATCAGTCACTAGTAGCATAGCTCTGCTAGAAAGAAAAGTGAAAGCTATAGTGTAGACCACATGTCAGGGTTTTTGACACACTCATCTGATTGCATGGTGATAAAAAATATCTAAGCCCTGCCTACACTGCTATCACTAGGGCTTCATTTTCACTGCCAGTTCTTCCGGCAGAAAATAAGCTAATGAGGGACTAATTAGCATAAGTCGCTATCTCATTAGCATATTTTCTGCTGTTTCTTTTTTGCGCAAGGGGTTTTTGCGCAAAAAGCAGTCTGGACTTTTTTTTTTTTTTTTTGCACAAAAACCCCGTTTTACACAAGATCCTTACGCCTCTCCGGGATAGGCATAAGGAGCTTGTGTAAAATGGGGGTTTTGCGCAATCCCCCTATCCAAACTGCTTTTTGCACAAAAACCCCTTGCGCAAAAAGGAACGGCAGAAAATATGCTAATGAGATCATGACTTATACTAATGAGTCCCTCATTAGCATATTTTCTGCCGGAAGAACTGGCAGTGAACACGTAGCTTAGTAGAGCTGCACTGATGGAGAATCATGGGTCAAAGAATAGATTCAGACAGAAAATGCAGGTGAAGGTATTGCATGAGTGTAGAACGTAGTCAGACAATGTGCTCTGTCACTGACTTGCTAGTTTTAGTAACCGGTGTTTGGCTCTTCAAAGGATTTGAAGCCACAGACAGAGGAATATTTCTTTTTAGGGTTAAACAAAGATTTTTATTTTCTATTCACTTTTTAATAGATTTCTCTCTTAAATCAATACACTGTCTTTAATTCTTCTAAGACAGCATAACATACAAAGAAAGAATACAAAAAATAAAACAATTAAAACAAATATGATAACTCCCCCTACAGCTATACCCTCCAGATTGACCCTTGAACAGTTTGTGGAGTTATCTGTCATACCTATTTAATACTCACATTAAGACGTATAGAAACATTGTTGAGATTCAGGAGATTTCTTTTCTTTATCTTCCTTGTCAGATGTTTTGTTTGTTGCAACTTACGACCGATGTTCCCCTTTCGGAACTTACGAATGGCAACGAGATTCAGTGCCGGGGAGGGAGCCATTTGGTTGATCAGACCTGGCTTTTTGGATTCGCAACCCTTCCGCTCTTGATCTGATCTGTTTAACCTTATATATCTTTTTTGGTAATTCTCCACTCACCTGGCTATGCTGACGTTGGTCTCTTTGTCTTTATTTGGACTTGTTTTTCACCTTTTCTGGTCTGTGGTCAGTTTTACGTTTCTTTCCCCTAAAGCGGGGTTTTTTGTACATCATCCAATTACATTTTGGTTTTTTGCTTATGTCTTGTATATCTCGACAATGCTTCCTTTCCTTCACATAGACATCGAACTTAGTGCTCATTTAACATATTCTTGTTAGTGGCTTTACCACATCCTATTCACATCTAGGTAGCCTTGGGAAAACCTACTTAATCGTTCAGAGCTTCAGTTTATTAAGTACAACATTAGGGCTATGTCTACACTCGCGGCTTCTTGCATGAGTAATACGCAAATGAGGCTAAGCGTGGAATATCGCCGAGCCTCATTTGCATATCTAATGAGCCACCATTTTTTTTCAGGAGAGGCTCTTGCGCCAGAAGGAGCATCTACACTGCCCCTTCTTGCTCAAGAGGGTTTTTCTTGTGCAACGCCGTTACACCTATTACTTTTCAGGTTTTTCTTGCGCAAGAAGGGGCAGTGTAGATGCTCCTTCTGGCGCAAGAGCCTCTCCTGAAAAAAATGGTGGCTCACTAGTTATGCAAATGAGGTTCAGTGATATTCCATGCTTAGCCTCATTTGCATATTACTCACGCAAGAAGCCGCGAGTATAGACATAGCCTAGTAGTATAATAATGGTTAGCCAGGAATGTTTTGAAGTTATTTGTTTAAAATGCTCTAAGCTTCAGGTAGCAGTAGCTTTGTCAGGACAAATAGTATTTGATTTCAGATAACTGCTGCTTTCCCTAAAGGGATTTAGAAAAAAGCAGGGACTCTCTCAAATCCCCCTGCATGAAGTTGAGCAGGACCTCAATTTCAACTGCCCAGGCTCTGCTTCAACATGCAGAACTGATTTGCATCTGGTAGTTCGCCCCCAGCCTCCTGCCTGAAAACAAAATAATATGCAGAATGCTCGTTTAGTTCAATCCAGGGCCTGCCTGGTTCACACACTACACCCTCCCTTGCACAAATGTAAGGAGCCAAGTTTCAAATGGAAAACATTAAATGCAAGAACAGACTTTGCCTAGCACAACAGGACCCTGAATTGGCTGAGGCCACTGCAATATAAATGATGTTTAAATGACTGCAGGGCATGTCCCATGTAAATGACAGCAGCAGGTACAAACCCTTTGCTTGGTTTTCCTCTGCTGTATCCTCATTAAACTCATGGCTAAAGGGCTAATAGGATATGGATCTTTCTGCTACCAGGTTCTAGTGCCTGAAAGTTCTCACCATGGCCACATGGGGAGCCCAGTGAAATGAAGTGGTCTCAGTTCAATTCATAGTGGGCAGATGAAGGATCCTTTCCAAGGAAAGGAAAGCCCACCACCATGCCACCGACAGTAATCGGCTCTGTTGCTGGCTGACTCAACAGAGAGGCCAAGGAAGAAATGAATGGACCACAGAGACTATGGTACAGGTTTTCAAAGCTATTGAAGCACGTAAAGGCATAGATGGCTGCCAAGTGGGATTAAGTACATAACCTCCGGCAGTGCTTTTGAAAATCCTGCCAAGCTGTATCTCTAGGTGCCTCAGTATCTTTGAAAATGTGGCCCTATGTGCTCATCCCATGCAAATAGCTCCTTCAGACCTGAGATGAGGCCATTTGACTGGGGGGGCTGTGAATGGGGAAACTACTGCTGCCTCGGCCATAGTGGATAGAGAATATCAGTCCCCAGGTCTGTCAATGTAGCACTTTTCATCAACCCCAAATCTCCTTCAGAGAAATGTAGCCAAGGCCACAGGGTTGCAGCAGCCGTTCAAGCAGAGGTCCCAGAGCTAGCTTTAAGCTTGTTAGCTCAAGTCCCCCGGTAGTGAAGCTGCAGCAACACATGCTTCAACACAGATTGTCCACACTCATCCAGAACCTGGATAAATACCTGTGGGCCTTAGTTGATCTGAAGTGCACACTGCTGTGGCTTCACCACTGAGGATCCTGAGGCTATGTCTACACTGTGTGTTTTGTGCGTAAGAGGAAATGCAAATGAGTACTCGTTTGCATATTTTGGGGTCTCATTTGCATTTCTTATTCTGATCCTTTTTTTGGAAGAGGTTTTTGCGATAAAAAGCCCCGTGTAGATGGGGCCATTTGTCGGAAAAAAAACCCTTTTGCGCAAGAGCCCTTATTCCTCAAAAAATGAAGTTTACGGGCTCGTGTGCAAAAGGTTTTTCTTCTGACAAATGGCCCCGTCTACACAGGGCTTTTTATCACAAAAACCTCTTTCAAAAAAAGGATCAGAATAAGAAATGCAAATGAGACCCCAAGATATGCAAACGAGTACTCATTTGCATTTCCTCTTACGCACAAAACACACAGTGTAGACGTAGCCTGAGGTAGCATAATATAAAGTTGAATCAGGTGTGTCTACATGAACGGCAGTCATGCACCAGGCATGCAATCTGAATATGCTCCAGGACAGAATCCTCTTCATAGCAGCATGAGATGATATCAGATGTGTTGCCATGTGGGAACTAGATGATGAGGTCTCAAGAGGCAGGTAGCCCAATCGGATCTCACTGCCTACCCTCTCTCCTACTCCTCCAGCAATACAGATCATTAAAGATTGGCATGGGAATCAGGCTAAAGAGACAAACAAACAGAGTTAAAGCCAGCCTTCTGTTCTGTGATAGAGATGTAGCCGTGTTAGTCTGGGGTAGCTGAAGCAAAATGCAGGACAATGTAGCACTTTAAAGACTAACAAGATGGTTTATTAGATGATGAGCTTTCGTGGGCCAGACCCACTTCCTCAGATCAAATAGTGGAAGAAAGAAGTCACAACCATATATACCAAAGGATACAATTAAAAAAAATGAACAAATATGAAAAGGACAAATCACATTGCAGAACAGGAGGAGGATGCAGGGCGGGGGGGGGGGGGAGGAAGGAAGGTAAGTGTCTGTGAATTGATGGTATTAGAGGTAGGGAGAGTGGGATGTTTGTGAGTTAATGGTATTAGAAGTGATAATTGGGGAAACTGTCTTGGTAATGGGTGAGATAGTTCAAATGTTTAAGTCCTTTTTGTAAAGTGTCGAATTTTAACATGAATGACAGTTCAGAGGATTCCCTTTCAAGTGCAGATGTAAAAGGTCTTTGTAGCAGAATGCAGGTGGTTGAGTCATTTAGAGAGTGTCCTTTCTGGTTAAAATGGCAAGAAACTGTTTTCTCTTTGTGATCTTGTCTGATATCTGTTTTGTGGGCATTAATCCTTTGGCGAAGTGTCTGAGATGTTTGTGCTATGTACATTGGATAAACACCTCAGACACTTCGCCAAAGGATTAATGCCCACAAAACAGATATCAGACAAGATCACAAAGAGAAAACAGTTTCTTGCCATTTTAACCAGAAAGGACACTCTCTCAATGACTTAACCACATTTTAACCAGAAAGGACACTCTCTCAATGACTTAACCACCTGCATTCTGCTACAAAGACCTTTTACATCTGCACTTGAAAGGGAATCCTCTGAACTGTCATTCATGTTAAAATTCGACACTTTACAAAAAGGACTTAACAAACATTTGAACTATCTCACCCATTACCAAGACAGTTTCCCCAATTATCACCTCTAATACCATTAACTCACAAACTTCCCACTCTCCCTACCTCTAATACCATCAATTCACAGACACTTACCTTCCTTCCTCCCCTCCCCCCCCCGCCCTGCATCCTCCTCCTGTTCTGCAATGTGATTTGTCCTTTTCATATTTGTTCATTTTTTTAATTGTATCCTTTGGTATATATGGTTGTGACTACTTTCTTCCACTATTTGATCTGAGGAAGTGGGTCTGGCCCACGAAAGCTCATCATCTAATAAACCATCTTGTTAGTCTTAAAGTGCTACATTGTCCTGCATTTTGCTTCTGTTCTGTAGCGTTCTCAGAGCTCAGAAAGGTAAGAACTAGGAGCAATTCTTACCAGGACTAGAACTGAAAATAAAGCTTTCTAGCTCTAATTGGCATTCTTTTTTTAACCTCCTGCTGCTGCTGTCCAGTGGGTTGGGAGGAGGAAAGTCTCTGAAAGGGTTTGTAAGTCACTTTGCCATCCTGCTGTGCTTCTGACCGAACAAGTACAAGAGGTTTAGAGACAAGTGTACTCTTCCCATACCCAGCTTCTGTGTGGGTTGCTTGAACAAGTCAGCACCGCATGGCTAAGGACAAACCATTTTCTAAAATCTGTTAGGTCAGATTTCAGAGCTTTATTAGTTTAGTTTTTGTTCCCAAATGTAAGTGGTTTGGGGGCTGGTGAAAGGAATCAAACTGATGGTCCCTGGAGTCCTCTATACATAGCAGCATAGGCATTGGTATTGCAAGCTTCCTCCTACGCTCTTTCTGCTGCTGGTGTGCCTCCCCACTGCACTCCATTCAGAGTGAACCTGGAGCCTAGTTTTCCCCCATGGCTTGCCTTTACAGCTAGAATAAAGTGGGAAGTCCATGAGCCCCCACACCCTCCTGTTTGGGCTCCTCTAATATTTCTCCTGTTACATGCATCCCCATATCCTGCCTGCCCACCTACCCTATGGCGCACACATATATTCCACAGATGCGAATCCTGCACAGAACTGCTCAGGTTTCTGTTTCCAATTCAGCACAGAGCAGCCAATACATCTGACTGCTGAGACTGGTATAAACTGGGAGTAACTCAGTTACACTCATTGGTGTTCCACAGGTGTAAATTGGTGCGAGAACTGGATTCTTTGATGATATTTTCTGAGAACTCCCATGTTACCACCTCCCTGCTTAGATGCCTGGAGCTTAGATGGGTGCTTCTAAATCTACAGAAACAAAAACTCGTGTGGAGAGGACCAAATGCATACACCTGCGGGCCTGGTTCTCACATCCAGCGTTCCTATGCTTGGGACAGGAATGGGGAGCAAGCATTATCTCCTCAGCCACTTTTGCACTCTGTGTTCTGGGGCTATGCAGACTTTGGAGCAGCACAGACGCTGGTCTAAATTGATCTAAAGTGTATGCTGTCTTCCTCATGGGTCCCAGAGGCAGAAACTCAGGGAGCTGTCACCGCCTTCCAGATACGTTTCCTATATGCAAGACTGATGCAGAGCCTGGCCCGTGTGCCACCTTTACGCTGACCGGGATGCAATGAACATTTCCAGGGGCCATTTCTAGCCACTTGCCCCTGTGGGAATGGTGTAAAATGCCGGTGTCACTGAGAACCCTGCCCTGTGTCTCCCTACTTTTTCCTGGGAGACTGCACATGGGGCTTGGGCACTGTGGTGGCTCTGTCTGGCCCCTTTTGTTTCTTTCTCTCACCTGCTTTGTATGGTGTGGGCAGGATGCCAGGCTACTTAGTTACTGAACAGCTGCCCCTTCTCGCTCCAGGCCTGCCAGACAGATGAAACCCAGCCTGCCTGTCTGCAGCAGCAACCCATGAAAAGTAACCACTTAAGGGTATTTTGTGCACTTTCATCTTCTAGTACCTGGTCTAGCAGTCTGAGGTTCCACGCTAGCTTCCCCCCCGCCACTGCCCCTGACTTCCTGCCCTGTCAGTCTCAAAGGCTACGTCTAGACTGGCATGATTTTCCGGAAATGCTTTTAATGGAAAAGTTTTCCGTTAAAAGCATTTTCGGAACAGAGCATCTAGATTGGCACGGACGCTTTTCTGCAAAGCGTCTGTGCCAATCTAGACACGCTTTTCTGCAAAAAAGCCCCGATCGCCATTTTCGCAATCAGGGCTTTTTTGCGGAAAACAAATCTGAGCTATCTACACTGGCCCTTTTGCACAAAAGTTTTGTGCAAAAGGACTTTTGCCCGAATGGGAGCAGCATAGTATTTCTGTAAGAACACTGACAATCTTACATGAGATCGTCAGTGCTTTTGCGGAAATTCAAGCGGCCAGTGAAGACAGCTGGCAAGTTTTTCCGGAAAAGCGGCTGATTTTCCAGAAAAACTGGCCAGTCTAGACACAGCCAAAGTGTAATGTAAGGTATTTGCAGACCTGAAGAAGAGCTCTGTGTAAGCTCTAAAGCTTGTCTCTCTAACCAACAGAAATTGGTCCAAAGAGATTACCTCACCTGCCTTGTCTTAGAGCAAGTTACTGTAATACTTGGGTTTCTGTGGGCAGGACTCAGCCAGGTAGGAAAATTACTCCCATTCGTCCCAGCCCCAAAATCCTCACTGCTCCTGAGCCATTCCTGCTCCCTCACTGAGAGCAAGGCACTTTCCCTGCCCAAGGGGAAAGATAATCACCTCTCTGGGCAAAACTGCGCTTCTCCCCACTCCTACCACAGGACAACCTGTATCATCTCCTCTAGTGAGAACAATTCTTGAATCTCTCCTTTCCTGTGGCAAGAAGATGCCTGACACCTCAGCCCTCTGCTTTCACCCCATTCACATAAGAAACAAGTCCTCATGGAACTGAGAGCAAATCCTGATACAATCCCATCATGATAAATAATTTTTCCCTAGGTAGTGTGGAAGATGCCTCCAAAACTCCTTCTTCCTGCAGCTAATCTGGTAGACGCAGGATGTTTCGTTCTCAGCATTTGCAAAGATGGAAGCAGCCCCTTAGCTTTACACAACGGTGCCACTGATTCTGTTGGAACCATTCATGGTATATTTAGGCATGTGCTGAAGTGTTTGCAGGGCTGGAGTGAAAGTTACATGTGTGCCTTTTGAAATAATGCAGTTTTAGTCCCAGGATTCAGCGAAAGATGAACTTTTTAGCCACACAGTTCTTCGGTTCTGCTTGTCTCTCAGCAGAAGTTGGTCCAATACAAGATACCTCATCCATCCTGCCTTTTGAAATGCAGTCTGGGTAGTTTTGTTTCCCTCTGGGTCTAGGTTTGGGATTTGTGGTGATGGTTTGTACAGCCCTACTTGATGCTGTTAAACCAATAGAGCTTTCCCATGTAATAAGGCCTTGCTCTTGTATAGCATTTTTCATCAGCAGATTTCAAAATGCTTTACAGGAAGGGAAACTGAGGTATGGGGAAGTGAATGACTTGTCCAGGGTCACCCAGAAGGCCAGTGGTTTGAGCCAGGAATAGCAAATAAGTCTTCTGAGTCCTCATCCAGGGCTCGAACCAGCAGGCAAGATACGTACAGGGATGCTGTAATTATCCAAACTTGGTAATGGGCATTACAGATACAGGAAATTCAGCATTATGGTTATTTAAAAGAAAATTAAACATGAAATGTACATGTAAGGCACCTAAACCACCTTAACTCTGCCCCACACCGACACCATGCAATAATCATATTTATAAATAAGGTCTGTTAGTATTGTGGTCCCCTAATAAGATTAAATTGATTTTAATGGCACATTTGTATTATGCTCCCCTCCATGGGCTCACTGGAGAGCAGAGTTAAACCTGGCTGAAGCAGGGGTGGGTGCTAGGTTAGTGAGGTTACATGATAGAAAGCACAGAGTATTGGCTTGAGACTCTGGGGACCTCCTGTATCATGTTTTTGGCTCGGCCATTGGGGGAATCACTTCACCTTTTAGTGCCTCTATTTCCCCCTCTATAAAATAGCCACAACGATCATGACCTCCTCTGTAAAACATTTTGAGGAAGAAAAGCTCTTGTATACCAAAAGGCCACAGTGTTAGTTGTTGGTACTATAGTAAAGAGTGAGTATTCAAGAGTGATGGGCCAGAAATTAATGCCTAGTTTTGGCGGTTGGCTTGGCAGTATTGAGTACGGGGTCAATTACCCAGGAAAGACAGGCAGAGGTAGGTGGCAGAGAGTAGTTACCACCAAGCATGGCTACAGATTGACCCAGCACTGGGGTATGGGCAGCAATTGCTGGCCCCTCAGCATGGGTGACCAGATAGCAAGTGTGAAAAACTGGGATGGTGGAGAGGGTGTAATAGGCACTTGTGTAAGAAAAAGTCCCAAATATCTGGACTGTCCCTATAAAATTGGGACATTTGGTCACTTTACCCCCTGCCTGCTCCATAGTGATATCTCTGCAGTATTGAGCCAGTCTCAGATTTCAGGTACCTAGCAGGCTGAGAGGTGGCTTTGAAAAAACAAAAAAAAATCTAATCAGTCAGTAGCTGTGGGCAGCTCATCCTTCTCTGGGTGTGCTGAGTTTGACCATGTGCTCTCCAGTGCTCCTGATGGGGAACTAAGAGTCAAATCGTATGTGTGTGCCTTAAGGTCAAACAGCAGAAAATACTCTAGCCTGGTCCTTAGTGCATGCTTGCTCCCACCCTCTCCCAGGGCATCCTTTTGTCCTGCCCCTTCTAGCTGCATGTCCTCCCTGATCTCTTTCTGATCACTACCACCCATTGGACTGGTCTCTTCACTGCAGGCTCTAATCTGCCCCTACCATCCTGTTGCAGACAGTATGGATGGCATAGCACCTGTCTTCCCTCTCCCCTCCCTCTTCCCCCAAAGCAGGGATCCATCCCCACCCTTGCATGGGCAGGCTCTGTCTCTTTCTCTCCTCCCCCTAACAGGTGTTCTTAGCACAAACACAGCATGGGGCATGCTATTTGCATTAAATATTCAATGGCTGTGTTTTACCCTTGAGTGAGTTGGAGGGCAGTCTGACTTAGACCAGAGGAAAGACTGATAGGAGGAGACCCAGGGAACAGTGTACACTAGCTCCACTGCACTTTGCTCAGTAGCAAGTAGTAGAAGCAAATACAGAGAGAGGAGGGAGGCTGCAAAGTGAGGATAAAATGATTTTAAAGTGTGAGGCATCTCTCTTCCTGCTGGCAGCAGATAACTTTCAGCCTTTTAAACCTAGGCCAGTCTGCAGCAGCTGCCAGAGAGGAAAGGAGAGCCGATGCCCACCATATGTGTCTCCCCCGCCCTCTGATGAGTCATTGCTATGCAAAAATCTAAGCCTAGGAGTTCCTGGCAGAGATGAGTCGGGGCTGGTGGTACCCTTCTTTCATTCCAGCTGAGTGGGCTGGAGTCCCTGTATGCAAGGTCATGGGGAAGTGGGAATCCCGGGGCTGGGGAGGGAAACTGTGGCCAAAGGCAGCTGCAAGGTAGGGACTTCGCCGCTGGGAGCCCCCGGGCTGCGAGAAATCCTTGGGGGCAAGTGGGGGCCAGAACCGCAGGGCCAGGTGCTGCTAGGGCATGGGAGGGGCAGCTGTTGCCCAGGTCACCAGGATGCTCCTGCTGCGGGCTGCGGCCGGACACGCCCTTGACTGCTTAGCTCCCCCTTTACGTGCGGGGGCTCAGGTGTGCGGCTGGCGCCAGGCCTCTGCCTGCCTTTGTCTAGCAGCTTGTCTCGCCCACTCCCCGGCCGCAGGGCTGCAGCCACACCCCGCCGCGCTGCAGGGCCCCTTGACCCCACCTCCTCTGGGCCGCTTTCTCCCCGCCCGCCTGCCTCCCGCTCCGCCCGCAGGGCTCAGCCTGGCTCCTGCTGGAGCCACCGCTCCCCCTGGGTCTGCGAGGCTCGGGCTTGGAGCACCCCCCCCCCTCCCAGGGCCCCGCCCCGCCCTTACAGGTGGGGGCTCCCCCGCGCCCGGGCTCCCTTGCAGGTGCGCTGGAGGCGGGGAGAAGGGGGGGGGGGGGACGCTACCACCAGACCCGCCTTGCAGCTCAGCCACGTGCCTCTCCCCAGCCCAGCGCCCGCGTTCATTGGCTGGGGGGGCGTTCGGGGGGCGGAGCCAGCCCCCGGGAGCCGGGCGATATAGCACCGCGCGACGCTCGGCCCCAGCCGAGCTCTGGTCCCTGCCCGGCGCGCGCCTGCCAGCAGCCCCCCTCGCTGCGCCTGGGCCAGCGGGAGTCGCCGCCTGCTGCAAGCGCGCCCCGTCTGTGCCCTCCCCCCCTCCCAGCGGCCAGGGCCGGCCCGCAGCCCCCGAGCAGGGCGGGATACGCGCAGCCCCTCTCGCCTGCAACAGCTGCCGCCGGGAGCCAGGGAAGCTGCTGGCAGGGCAGCCGCGCTCTGCTCTAAGGGGACGAGGACTTGCTCGTGTCACCCGGCGGGGCCGCTCCCTCCCTCATGGCTCGCGGGAAGGCCAAGGAAGGCGATGGCAACTGGAAGAAATTCATCTGGAACTCGGAGAAGAAGGAGTTTCTGGGCAGGACCGGCGGCAGCTGGTGTAAGTGCTTCCCCGTTCCCCTCCCCTGGCGCGCCAGCCTCTGCCGCAGGGGCAGCCGCCGCCGCCTCCCCCTGTGGGCTGGGGGTGCGGGGAAGGCAGCCACCCTCCCCTGCTGCCGGCTAAGGCTCCTGCGGACTCGAGGGAGAGGTGGCGGGGGGTGGGGTGGGGACGCTTGCCGGGTGCAGTGAGATCGGCTCCCTCCCGCATCAGGATTTAGAACAAACGTTGCATCCCCGGCTTCCTGCGGCTGATCGTACATGCCGGCGCTGGGGATTGACGCTCGCGCCGGTGTGCTGGGCTCCTTGCTGCGCTCCCTCGGCTGGTGGCCGGCGGGTTGCCTTCCTTTCTGGAAGCGCTGCGGCAGCGCTGGGGGAGACGCATGGCTTATTGTTGCAGGCGGAATGGTCTGATGTGGCGGGGGAGCCCTGCCTCCGCTTCGGGGCTTGCCCGTTCGCCGTGCTCTGGCTTTGTCAGCGATCCTTGAAACCTGCCGGGCTGAGCGCCTCCCCCCTGCGCAAACCTGCCGCGGTGTGTCCCTTTTTTTTGCCTCCGAAAGGTCATGCTGAAGGGCACCGATGTAGTTAAATCTGAGTCGTGACTGCGGTAGGGGTGGGGTGGGCGCTAGCGTGTGGGGGCGAGCAGCCCTACACATACCTCTAGCAGTTTCCCACCATCCTCCTCTGCATCAAAGCCTTTGTAGAGGAGCCAATGCGGCTGGCACTGGGGGCTTTGAATCCCAGCAAACTGCGGAGAGAGCCAGCAGCGTGGCAGGAGACGGGGCTCTGCTCAAAGGTGTGGGAGGGATCGGCCCTGAAATTGAGGCGAGGGGCTTTAGTGTTACTGCGACCCCCTGGAATCCAGCAGCTAGCTCGGTGGGCTGCTTGGCTGGGCAAGTGAAGGGTTAATAATGCATCAGAGCTCAAGGTTAGTCTCAAGGTGACACCTCAAAGCTGGAGGTAACCAGGCACTGGGCTCTCGGGCCAGGCCATCCTGTAGTAGGGCATTGGCGTTTGGCTTCCTGGCTCTCTGCATGGGCCTCTTGAGTTTTATTTATTTTTCCCTCTGTCTCCATTTGGAGGAATAACCTGCCTCTGAGCTCGGGTAGAGAGGAAAGGGCTGGGTGGGGAGAATGAGCAAGTCCTTGGAGCCAGTCTCCTAGCAACTAAATGTAACTTGAGTGAGCCCATGAGGTGCACAATGGCTCAAATTTGTTTCCACCTCCTTCCCTTCTCTCTGGTCTGGTTCTTCCCACTCCTCCTAAGTCAGAGGCAAGAAGATGCATCATCTCAGCTTGCATTGAAGTAGCCAGATAGATACAAAGGCCATTGTGAAGATCCATTCTAGGGCATCATCTCCCAGTTTTTTCTTCTCCATCTTTTTTGGCTCTTTTGTGCCTCTCTGTTCTCTATTACAACCATATCTGTTTGCTTTGGATTCTAATAGTTTGAAAGCTCTAGTTCATTTTGAGTTGACTCCAGAGGAAAGCTCCAGTTCTGTAGAATAAAACAAACCTGAAATAGCAAGTGATCTGGCTCCAGTTCACTAGCTTAACCTAGCATGTGGCTGTGAGTCACTGCTGTATTTCTCCTCTGCCCCCAGTGAAAGTTACAGAAGATACCGTTAAAATATTTCAGTCCATTGATTTTTTTTTTCTTCATTTTAAACAACCAGGCATCAAGGATAGTGGTGATCATACATTCTTTTGTCCTTAAAAACAAGGAATGTATCTCTCCCCTAGGCATGGTTGTCCTTGGGGAGAGGGCGTTCTGCCCTTGGGCTCCTTTTTACCTAACTGGGTTTTAATCAGCACAGCCAGGCCCCTGATTTGAATTGTGACATTGTAGACTTTTTATCTCTCCTTTCCATTCTTCCTTTTTTGGGGGGAGCTGGGGAGGAGTGATGGTTAAAGCCAGCTAGGAGAGTTTACTTCAGAACCTGGGAAACAAATGTTTTTACCTTAACATAGCTCTATAAGCAAGAAGTGTCACATCTAATGTAATGTTCATGATGCATGTGGTATTATTACAAATACTACTTGGAGAGTTGTCTATTTGCATATTAATTTTGAAAGGCTTAGTCAGTTAGTTGCTGCCAGTCAAAGCTGGCCTGCCACCCTCATTGTTAAAGTCAGCCCCTGTTGACTGATCAACCGGACATCCGGAGTTGCCATCTTTAGATTTGGCAGGCAGCAGCAGCAGTAGGATAGACTAGAGGAAGTTCTCACTATATATTTCTGTGAGCAGAGTATTTGTAAGCGCTTGGAAGTACGTTTACTGGCTTTTATCCCACTCTGAGCTTGAGAGACTTTTCAGATGTGCCGAATATATGGTCTTTGTCATTATCACCTAAATATCTAGGGCTGGATCCTCAGGGGTAAATTGGTGTAGCTCTATTGAAGTTAGCAGAGCTATGACAGTGTACATTAGGTGAGAATCTGGCCTATCTATTATACACCAATCTGTAGCAGGCACTTGTTTCTCTGTAAACCCTTGTGTTTTGTTGCTCGATTCACTGTATATTTTCTATAAATCAGGCTCATGTAGGTGTCCTGGTATGCTGTTTGACAGTATTTTGGTTGGGAGAGATGTTAATGCTACCTCCTGGTATTAGACATTTGATGTGATTTAAAAAAAAATCAAAGGCAGCAAGCACATGAGACAGCAGTGCTCTTGTTTGGTGTATTGCAACAGCACTCCTTTGACTGGTCTGGAAAAAATTACCAAATCTCTGACATCACAACCGTTTGCCTAGAGCTTCCTGGATACGAAAGAGTGTGATTAACTCTGAGTGTGCCAGAACATAATGCTGCCGAGGACAGTTGGAATTTCATTAATTTCCTGCTGCCCTGCCCCAGTGTGGAAGGAGGAAGTTGAAGGTCAGGGCTCCGCTATCTTAGATTTTTTTTCCCATTCTGTCTTGCCCATTCCTGCTATTGTTACTTTCAAAGTCTGAAAATAATTAAAAGCCACCAGAGAAGGGAATTGTATTTTGAACTGGGCTGCTTTTCTGTGATTGAGCACTGGAGGAAAGCTTTCTTCTCCCAGAACTCTAGTGCTTCCCTCCCCCACATCTATTTTCACTCCATTCAGAGGAGTCTTTGTTTTAGAGTGACAGTCAGACCTAGGGCATTCTGAAGTCAGATAGGTTTCCTCTCAAATCATCTGTTGCCTCTGACTGTATTTGCATTTGCTGTTACTGGTCTCTTGATTAGCATATAGTTGCTTGGCATGGACTGCTTTATCCTTCCTGTAGGCTGCCTGGTGATGCCTAGTACAGCATGTTACTATGCAGTTAATCAGATGAGATAATCCTTGTAAACCAGTAACTGATACCCAGATTCCAAGTAGCGGTGTGTTCCTTTTTATTGTCTTGTGTGTTTGATTTAGACCCTCCCTTTTCTTTAGACTCAACATGATTTAATCGGGTTGTATAATTAGCTGTTTCAGCTGGATGGTGTGATAAATAAAACCCTGGCTGCATTATAAGAAATTGTCAAACTACAGCAATGCTATGGTGCCTTCTCTGCACCTGGAGTCAACTAGACAATACATAAAATGAGGCCTAATTCTGCTTCTAGTAATCTCTCATTGGCTGTAATGGGTGTGGGATTAGGCCCATAGTTGAAGAGTGGGGATTTCTCAAGGAATCCTAAAAGAATTAGGCACCCAAATCCCTATGGAATTCATTTGAGTTTGAAATGCTAATTCATTTGGAATTTCCAGCACCAAGATTCAATGCTAACAAGGAGCTGATGTCAGTGAGGTTGTGGCAGTGCTGAACATCTAAAGGACAGGCACTTCCAAGATGTCTTTTACTATCACAGGGGCTTGCTTTGCTGAAAACCAGCCCCTCATAAAGCAACTAGGAAACAAGTATCTCTTACAATTTTAAAGAACTTCTAACCTTCGTATGTTTTTAACAAAAAAAGTTGGCTTGTAATCTTTAATACGTTAGAATGTGACATGTATAAAATGTGAAAATAGTTCTGCTTGTACAGGGCCCCGGTCTATGACGAGGGCTCCTAGGCACGGGTACCACACAAATATGTTTCTCGCTGTCTGACACATGGTTGCACCAAGGGCTTGATTATTCTCTCTGTTCTCTTGCAGTTAAGATCCTTCTCTTCTACCTGATCTTCTATGGCTGCCTGGCTGGCATATTCATTGGGACCATTCAAGTGATGTTGTTCACGATCAGTGAATTTGAACCTAAATATCAGGATCGAGTGGCACCACCAGGTAATTTTAAATATAAAGCAGGCCTCTGCTTGACTGTGCAAGTCACTTCAAGCAGGATCATTTTATTGCTCACTTGGGAGTGATAATGGAATATTATTCCATTGCTGTAGAATGCAGGTCAGCCTTTTCACAAATATCAAGCAGGTCTGTGTCTCTTCTCAACCTATGTTCGCAGCATTGTATTTTGCTCTTAAGGGAAAAGTGTTTGCAATGGGTAGAAGTGAGGCTGTCAGGATTCCTGGGTTCCTATTTTCATGTCTGCCCCTTTATATCGAGTGGTGATCATGGATGATTTGCTCCACTCTTTCTCTTGTTTAATGCATTGGTGACATGAGGGAAACAATATCAATATCTCAGGGTTTTTAGAGGCTTAAATAACCTCATGCTTATAGTGTCTTGGACATTTGGAGGGGGGGAGGAAGTGACACACACACACACACACGGATTTAGTGTTCTTTTGTTTGAATGAACGGTAGCGAATGAACAGCCTGTCGCTACTGGGTGAAATACAGCATCAGTTTAAAAAGAGAGCGATCAATTAGGCAGCATCTCTGAACAGTTTGCTTTAGGTCAAAGCAGAGAGAATGCCTTGGCAGTGCAGCAGATTCCCCGCTTTGTCAGATCCAGTCTGTTATGCCGTCTGGCTCTTACTAAAAGTCAGTGACTGGTAGGACATGAGTGTGTAGAGGGAGGAGTCTTGCAACTGCTGCTTTCCCACATTACAAATGACCTTGAGGCTGCTTGGCATTGGGGATGGTAACGATTTGTCTCTGTCTCTCACCGCTTGCTGTGTAACAGTTCAGAAGCTTTTAATAACAGTGGGTATTTAAGGGACAATTGTGAGGCTGCAGGCAAGGCTCTTGTGCAGGAGAACCTGCTGCAGCAAGCTATATTCTAGCTAAGCAAGGATATTTTTCTAGCCCAGCAGCTTTCAACCAGGGGTACATGCGTTTCCAAGAGTACTTAACACCTGAAGATATTTGCCTAGTTCTACAACAGGCTATGTAAAAAGCACTGGTAGTATCTGCACAAACTAAAATGTCACACCAACTTGTTTATACTGCTCTGTGCACTGGAATATAAATTACAATATTTATATTCCTATTGGATTTGTTTTATTAATTACATGGTAAAAGTGAGAAAGCAAGCCATATTTCAGTAACAATGTGCTGTGACATTTTGTATTTTTATTTCTGATTATTGTAAAGAAGTAGTTTTTAAATGAGGTGAGACTTGGTGATATATAAGAAATCAGACTCCTGGGGGAAAAAAGGTACAGTAGCCTGGAAAAATTGAGCACCACTGGTCTAGCCTATATAATCACTCGAAGCAAAAATCAAAAGGTGCATATCCTCCAGAAGCTTCACCATCAACATTTTTTTAAAGGAAGCTGTTTCCGAAGGATGAAACTCAGACTGGGTTTTTGTGATGCCTCAGAAGGAGTAAATGTCACCCCAGGTGCTGAAACATTTGCCTCACCCCATCCCAACATCTGGCTTTGACATCTTTGATAGAATAACGAGTCTTGTGGATAAGGGAGAAGCAGTGGATGTGGTATACCTAGACTTTATTAAGGCATTTGATACAGTCTCACATGATATTCTTATCAATAAACTAGGCAAATACAACTTAGATGGGGCTACTATGAGGTGGGTGCATAACTGGCTGGATAACCGTACTCAGAGAGTAGTTAATGGTTCTCAATCCTGCTGGAAAGGTATAACAAGTGGGGTTCCGCAGGGGTCTGTTTTGGGACCGGCTCTCCAATATCTTCATCAATGATTTAGACTTTGGCATAGAAAGTACGCTTATTAAGTTTGCAGATGATAGCAAGCTGGGAGGGGTTGCAACTGCTTTGCAGGATAGGGTCATAATTCAAAATGATCTGGACAAATTGGAGAAATGGCCTGAGGTAAACAGAATGAAATTTAATAAAGAAAAATGCAAAGTGCTCCACTTGGGAAGGAACAATCAGTTTCACACATACAGAATGGGTAGCAACTGTCTAGGAAAGAGTACGGCAGAAAGGGATCTAGGGGTTATTGTGGACCACAAACTGAATGAGTCAGCAGTGTGATGCTGTTGCAAAAAAAGCAAACATGATTCTGGGATGCATTAACAGGTGTATTGTGAGCAAGACATGAGAAGTCATTCTTCCGCTCTACTCTGCGCTGGTTAGGCCTCAGTTGGAGTATTGTGTCCAGTTCTGGGCACCGCATTTCAAGAAAGATGTGGAGAAAATGGAGAGGGTCCAGAGAAGAGCAACAAGAATGATTAAAGGTCTAGAGAACATGACCTATGAAGGAAGGCTGAAAGAATTGGGTTTTAGTTTGGAAAAGAAGATTGAGGGGGGACATGATAGCAGTTTTCAGTTCTCTAAAAGGGTATCATAAGGAGGAGGGAGAAAACTTGTTCATCTTGGCCTCTGAGGATAGAACAAGAAGCAATGGGCTTAAACTGCAGCAAGGGAGGTTTAGGTTGGACGTTAGGAAAAAGTTCCTAACTGTCAGGGTGGTTAAACTCTGGAATAAATTGCTCAGGGAGGTTGTGGAATCTCCATCTGTGGAGATATTTAAGAGTAGGTTAGATGTCTATCAGGGATGGTCTAGAGCAGGCATGTCCAAAGTCCGGCCCGCGGGCCAATTGCGGCCCGTGTTCCGGTTTAATACGGCCCCACAGGTAATTTGGCAATATCTATCTTTTATGGCCCCCAACGAATCCACATGTATTGAGATGAATACATTGTAAAATCTCAGTTAATGTCAGTTGGTCTAAATCAGTTATAAATATATTTGGACACAACATGTATACTTGGTGTTATGTTCCTGTTCATATTTTTTGAACTTAAAAGTTGACAGACAACCTTTATTACCAATAATATGTAATGTACTTTACAATGTTCCTGACATATATTTCAGCTTCCTGGATTTTTTTTTTCATCTGGCCTTCAGATATGAAAGGCAGAGTGATTTAACACCTGTTTAGATTTGTCATCCATGTGACGAAATGAAAAGTATGTCGTTTGCAATAAACTTTGCATAAAATAGTTAATTTGCATTTAATTTTAATGGTTCAAAGAATGTCAGGCAAAATGGTCGGCCCTCACGCTTGTTCACTTCATCAAATCTGGCCCTCTTTGAAAAAGTTTGGGCACCCCTGGTCTAGAGAGTACTTGGTCCTGCCATGAGGGCAGGGGACTGGACTCGATGACCTCTCGAGATCCTTTCCAGTCCTAGTATTCTATGATTCTATGATTTGCAAGAGAAAACTCATTACTTAGGTCAACAATCAGCAGAATTTTTTTTTGATGGGGCACCAGAGGGAAAAATGGATAATATACTATAGCATTAATCGTGGCTATTAGGATAATGAGAGCAAGCACTGCACCTTATATGTATTAGTTTTGGAGGAACAATTTGCTTTTGATGGGGAAAAAAAATTGCCCCAGAAAACTACACTCTGGAAATACACAAGATGAAGAAATTTGAAGAGCCGGGAGTTAGATTGTCATGTCCATATTGACCTGCTGGACAGTCTGACGTCACATGGTCTGCTTGCACTAAATTTATCAGTGTTTCCACTTTAGTGGTAGACTTTCAAAACGACTACTAATTTGAGATTGAGAGTTGAAAGGGTTGGTTTTTTCATAAAACTTTAATCTGTACAGCACTGACTAGTTCTTAAAAATGTTGTACAAAGAGACTTTTAACAAAACAATTGGAAGGTGGGTTGGTTTCATGACATTAATCCATGTCACTGTACAAATCAAAGTGGCTTCATTTTTAAGCAAAGGTCGCAGGCATTGATTTTTCTGAAGACTTGGGAATTTTGAGCATAGAGTCTGTGTATGCAAATGGTACCAACATGACAACATTCCATTTCACAGTCAAGAACAGACTGTCCTTTAATATGTATGTCCTTCCTTCCTGTTTCCTATTACGGATGTTTTAAGCCCCAAGACTTTAACATTAGTGCACTGAATGGGTTAAAAGACCCTAAATTGGGGCAAGCATCCTTCTGGCTCCTGGAACAAGTTGGTATTTGCTCTTCCTTGACTGGACAGTAGAGGTCACTTGCACATTAGCAGGGAGTAGGTAAGTGTACATAAGCCTTGCATCCTCTTGCAAGCCCAGAAATAAAGTGTAGTGCTCATCATATACAGGTGCAGTTGCTGTTTGTTTGACCTCTGAATATATCTTTCTCAGTTATGGAAGTATGAGTTAATATTACATCAACTTTGCAAAATGGTGATGAATTGACCAGCCGAGCTACAAAATCTCACTGGACTCTTATCGATCACAGTGGTGATGAATAAAATTTACTATCCTACTGGAAAATGGTCAAGTAGAACTTTTTTGTTAGAGGGAGAATATATAAAACATAAATTTTGTTTCACTGGATATTATTGACCACATAAAATACAAATCAATATTACCCAGTAAATAGCATGTGCCCAGGAATTTTAATGATCTATGTGGGGGCAGTGGAATAAAGTAACGGGCAACTTTAATCACTAAATGTACTAGCAATAAATACAGAAATCACAGGGTTACAGGACTAGGAGATAGAAAATCTGACTTTTGTTGCAGTCTCTGGCTGTGACTCCTTTGTACCATTTTGCAAATTGGAGAAAGGGGAAATAAATGCTTTAGAAGGACAAGTTTTAAGATCTGCGGAAGATAATGTTATATAAATGCTGTGAGTTCGCTTCACTGCTCTGTAAAAATGCTATTGCTGTCATGAAATCAGAATTGTGCTGCTCTTTACTGGGTGATATTGACGTGGGTATACCATTCAGAGATAGAAAGTGCCATTTCTATACCAGATGGTATTACTATGCTAATTACTGTGTGCATTTAACACACTAGAGAGACTATGCTCACACAGAGACCAAACTAAAATTTTGTATCTATCCATAAAACATTGCTTTTCCAGGGGATTGTGATGGAATGAATGTCCAACATTGTGACTACAGCAAACTGACTCTCTTTTAAAAGTACAAGAGGAAAATGCATATAGAATTCTAAACCCTATTTAAGTGCAGTATTTGGTTAAAGTACTGATGTGTGATGGAATAGAACATTTTGTTTTAAACGTTGGTGTAGCACACCGTAAAAATAGTATCAGTTTGTCTGTGTATTTCTGTTCTTGCTGTTTGATCCTATGAAGTATTGTGCATACCCTCCACTGGCTCCGGGGAGGGGCAGGCCACTCCACACCTCACAAGAAGAGGCTCCCTTCAGAAACTGTGGCAGAAAAGACTCTTCTGTCAGATCATAGTCCTTAAAAAGGGTTCCTGGCACTTTAAACCACTCCCTTCTTTGCCTGTGAAGTGGTGTAATGGAAAAGGCTGTTCTGGTACATAGTGCCTGATTGGCTCACTTAGCTTACATAGCAGCAGTACATGAAATAGAGGTCTCTCTATTTTAGCTGGTGAGTTTGCAACCATCCTGGAGAGAGTTTTCTGCAGGCAGCATGTTACATCATCTTCTGTGTCTCACCTCTTAAGAGGGGAATCTGTGCAGCATAAACTGCAGCGGGAACCTGGTTGCTCAGCCACGTTGAGAAAGTGAGCACATGTTTTCCTAGAGGGGGCATCTAGAAAATAGGAGTGGCCCCAGTATATCAGAGTTTTAAATTTGTTCTGTCTTGGTGTGGGTTTTTCCTAAGCTTACTAAACCTCACAAGATCTTGAGGGCAGTAGCTTGCTAAGAATAACTGTAGCGCCCAGCTGGGAAAGGCAAGCGGATGCACTGCCCCTTTCGCAACCACTTCACCCGCCCTCTCCCACAAGGTACTGCCCTGAACGTCCCCATGCCCCTTAGTCTCCCCCGTTCCAGTGGTTAGTGTGGCCCCACCCTTCTTGGCTGGAATGCCTGGAGGCCAGAAAGCTGGGCAGCTATGTCACAGCCCCAGGAAGTTGTCTACATTACCCATTACCCATGACTGTTGTAGATCTGTGTATGCCAGATTCATCTGCACTTAGTGTGCCCTCTTAAGTCCACAATTGTCTTTAACTGGCAATGACCACAGTGTTATGAAGCAACACTACTCGCTATAGTTACAGCCAAGTTCCTCATTTAATGTCTTCCCCCAAACTACAGTATTTCCCTGTCAACTCTTTCTATGGGGAAAAGCCCAGCACTTTATACAAGTTTCTTCTCTTGCCATTTAAACATTTTGCTTCCCATTAAATGTGCTCACACTGCTCTCTTGTGGGAATGTTCTTGTGGGCTGAGCTGTTGCCTCTCTTAAGAGTATTGAAAAGCATTTCTTTTGGGTGGCTGAATGTTTGTTGGCAAAAATTAGAAGGCTGGGCACACGGTGGGATATAATAAGTGTAAGTTAGGCCCTCTCACTATTGTTAGTAACATGGGTGAGATGGGGAAGGGAAAACCAGTGATTTGATTTCACAGGGATGCTGTGAGGATTACTTAACACTTGTATTCCTATCCTCCAATAGGTAAGATGAGGCACAGGTGAGATTAAGAACAACCGAGTCCTGTGGCACTGTAAAGACTGTCCAGTTTATTTGGGCAGAAGCTTATGTGGGTTTGCCCACTTTGTCAGATGCAGTGTCTGACACAGTTGGCTTTTGCCCATGAAAGTTTATGCCCAAATAGGTCGGCTAGACTTTACAGTGCCACAGGATTCCTCGTTGTTATAGATGGCCACCTCTCTGATAGGAGAGATTAAGGTCCCAAGTCTCAAAAGCACCATAAGCACATGCTTTTTCTTAAGCACACACATCAGCGCTATTGAAGGGAATATAATTAAGGAATATGTTCAAGTGCTTTGCTGACTGGGCCTAAGTGGTTTGCCTGGGGCCATGGGATGAGCCCTTGGGAGGATGGGAAACCAGAGACTATTCTGTAGTGCACTAGCTGCTAGGCTCCTATTAAATTTTGGGAGTTGGACAGAAGAGCCAATAGTGCCTTTCTGATATACTGTAGGGCAGTAGCTCTCAACCTTTCCTCTCTACTGTATCCCTTTCAGGAGTCTGATTTGTCTTGTGTAACTCCAAGTTTCACCTCATTTAAGAGATTACTGACTCACAAAATTAGACATAATACAAATGTGTCACAGCACACTATTACTGCAAAATTGCATATATAAATAAAATCCATTGGAATATAAATTAGGATATTAAATCCTGGTTAATCAGTTAACCGGTTAAATGCTAGATTTGCCTAGCATTTAACCAATTAACTGCCTGAACAAGATCCTGGGCTGGCTGGCTGAGACCTTTCAAAGTTTTGGCCCAAGCGAGGGGGTATGGAGGTGTCATTTGAGCTCCCTGCCTCAGGTGCCACAATGATGTGGGCCAGCCCTGTGTGTCTGTGTGCACCAAACCAAGTACAAAGCTTGAATTGTCTGACACTGTAGTGAGCACTTTACAGCTTCTATATGATATTCTGCTAGGCTTCATTTGTGTTCTCAGTTGCCAGGACAGGGAGAAGAATGGGGCATGAGACTTTCCTACAAGCTTACATCAGTTGAAATTAATGGTGTTGCCCGAAGCTCACATGCTGATGTCAAATGACTAGTATGTTAGTCTGAATCTGCATAAACAACAATTAACACGGCTTCCTCTCTGATACTAGTGTGTTAATATTCACAAGCTGAGTGGGAGGGAAGGGGTTAAAAGCTACTTTGCTAACATGCTATATTTATCAAAAAGGGTTTTGTGTAGCTAGCAAAGCTGACATTTTCTAGAAAAGAAATGATTGTCAGACTGTACAAAGAATTGTAATTTTGATAGGATTTAATTCTGCTAGTGGAGAAGGTAACTTAGTTCCCAATTTGTAATAACCAGCCAGGCCAAAATACATGAAAGGGAGAACTAAGAGAAGGCTAGAATTGCTTCCTGGAATAAAACTTGAAACCAGAAGCTCTGCTGATTGGCCGTCTAGCTATCTTTGGCTCCTGGGGGCTGCCTGCAGGGCGGAGGGGGGGGGGGACACACAAAAGCCAATCTTTGTCTCCTAGGTTACAAATTCCAACTTTGGGAGGAGGTGGGGGAGGAGGGAAGAAGTGGGGGATAAGCAAAAATACTCAACTGGCTTTGAAAAGACCTGCTGGAATTGTGATCCTGTGTAGGCAGCTGAGTAGCTTCAGCCTGTATTGGAGAAAATATTGTTGGCAAAACACTTGTGTGAAAGTTGTCAAAGCAAATGCCACTCTGCTTGTGCTTGAAAAGCAAAGGCGACGGGCTGAAAGTAACCAGGTCCCGAGTGATCCTACAGTTTGTGGCAGAGGCTGCTGCAAAAGCAGCAGGAACTGTGGTTCCCATTATTTTAAACTTCAGCATCAAAGCATTAAATTAATGTAACCCAGGCCTCATGTGAGTGCAAATATTTAATAAATTTTTTTATAATGACTAAGGGAATTGTTTTCCCTTTGTACATGTAACGTCTGTTTATTCCCCTTTACCTCAGCCTTCTCCCTCCTGCCTCAAATCCTTGCCTCTGGGGTAATAGAGATCAAGGAACCCCGAGTTCTGGACTCAAAGGCAGTGTTCTACTCAAGGGATGATGTTCCCATTTACACCGATCAAACGGAGGCAGTCAGTACTGTTTCTGTGCACAGAGCCCAGAGGAGATCAGTAGGAGGGGGGAGGATGTATAGTACTTTCTAGAGTGCACAGGTAATGGTTTGCCTGTGCTCTGAGCTCATGCAAGTAAATTTTGCTTGTAAAGTGCAGAGGCTACATGGGGCTGGAGTAGTGTTCAGGATGCCTGGCTGACATTCAGTTCTGCCCCCCACTTCCATGTAGCTGTCAGCCTTCTGATCCTGCATGTGTGACTTTAGTGATCTGCCTGGACAGCCTCATGTTGCTCGGATCGCAGCAGATGAGCAGTGTGACGTAGCACAACTTCCACCTCCAGTGCCACAGTATCAATGCTGCAGCACTGCGGTATAGATCCATCAACCCTGCTGCATCTCCGCTGGGGATTAGTTCAACCTGACGTTGGCCCCGAGGGTGCAAAAACGTCAAAGCCTTCATTGGTGTAGCCAGGTCAGTCTAACTTGTAAGAGCAAACCAATGCTTAGCAGTGAAACTTCACCATTTAAGGCTTGTAAAAATGAAACGGCTAGTTCACTGAAGAATGGAGCGTTCTCTGGTTCTGATTTTCCTCCTGTGTTCCATCATTCACCATGGGAGGGAATTTTGTCCTGCTGTCAGAATAGATCTTCCCAGTTTGGTTTAATCCAAGGCTGCTGTCCACATGCATTCTTCTTCCTCAGTTAAGAGAGTGGCAGGGAAGCGAAACATCTTAATTGCATTTTGAGCTGAAGTTTGAGAGCAGTGTTACACCAAGACCAATTTTCCTTGCTAAATGTGAGAGGACAACAATCAATTTTTTTTCTCTACCACCCCTTCTGGCTCAGATTTTTAGAAGGCTGTAATGAAAAAGCCAAGTGTGTGTCCCTCTGTCTCCAGGTTTGGAGCTGTTCTAGCAGAGCAGAAGCAGTGGAGGAGGGTTCTTCAGTTCCCTTAGATGAGCTAAAGTTCAGATACTAAGTCTCTTGCTGTTGGCTTAGAGGCGCCTCTAAATAACTAGATCCTGGATTGCTAACTTCAGTGTTCCCTGTAAATGGCATTTGTGCAGCCACTTGAGAGATTCAGAGGCCACCCAGCTTATTAGCAGAGTGCCCACAGGTAGGGTTTTGTTTCTGCTGGTGGTGCACATAACATTATTCTGCACATGGATGCAAAAGATTAGAGGAAACATTGCCTGTGTTGCTTCCTAAATCCACGTCTTCCCCTAGTGGATTTTAGGCATATTCTTAGAAACCATCTCACTCTTCCAACCTTGAGTTGTTCTATCTGCATAATCTCCCGCCCCCCCCCCCCCATTTATTCATAATATTTTTTTTTCCTGCAGGACGACAGAGTGACGTGATCACATCACTCTGCGTCTCTTAGCCTCCCTGCCGCAGACACTGTTCGGGGATCGGCAAAGCCACCTGGCAGCCCGACCTGGGCAGACTGTGCCTCTCGAAAGGCTGCAAGCCAGAGCTGAGCAGGCAGGACTATTTGGAGGCAGGATCTGCCCAGACTGGGCTACCAGGCGGATTTGCCAGTCCCTGAACAGTGTCCGGGGCAGGGAGCGATTCCATCCATAGCCTGGTCACTGCTCCGGATCAGCCCGCTGCAAGAGAATGGGGCTGCAGCACCGCTGCTCCCATTGCTCAGAGGGGGAAACTCCAGGTAGAGGCTCGGGGCAGCTGGACCTGGGGACATTGGAGGCTTTCCCAGCAGCGCCACGTGAGAGCAGGCCCATGGGGAAGTAACATTGGGACTGGCCCTGCCTTGAGCAGGGGGCTGGACTTGATGACCTTGTGAGGTCTTTTCCAGCTCTGATTCTATGATGTGGGGCCTGGTGGCTAAGGGAAGGTGCTGGCTGTGTGCTGGGCTGGCCCCCTGCTCGGGGGAAGCAACCACTGTGCCATGTCCCCTTCTGGTGGCTGCCTGTGGTGTGCTACTGTGTGCATGGGATGGGCTAAGCTTTGGCTTGCTGCCTGGGGATGGGGGCCACAAAGCCCATGCTCCTCCCAAGCTCTCTGCCCCCCCTTCAGCTAGTGTGAGGCCTGGGGCGCAGCCCACTTACACCAGGAACGGAGGTAGGCTCCATGTCCCCAGCTGCCCACCACCCTGTCCTCCTCCACACCCCGAGTGGCTGCACTAGCGCTGAGCCATCCTGGTGGAACTTGCAGCTGCAAGCCGGCAATCCCTGAGGCATCACAGAGGGGAGGCTCAGCAGTGTTGGGGCAGCTGCCAACCTGACCCAGTGGGGGCAGGGTAGCCAGGTGGATGCAGGGGGCGGGAGGGGTGTGTCTGCATGGTGGTGCCTGGAGACCCCCCTCACTGCATGGCTCCCTGGCCCTCTTTCCATCCTCCATGTGTGTCCTCAGCCCTTCAGACTCCCATCCCCCCTTCTCACCCTGGCATCCCAAAGGAACCCCCTGGTCTCTGCCCCTTCCTCCAGCTTCTCCCTCTGCCTCCTTTCCATTTCCTTTGCCCACAGACATACCCCTTCCCCACATCACAGCACCCTAGAAATGGCCTCTTTGCTGCCCCTTCTCTCCAGGCAGCTGCCCTGATCCTGCTGTCACAGCACCTGTAGCAGCCCCGGCCCTTCTGAAATTCCTGCATATGGGCCTGGTGCTGTTTCTTCACTGGTTAGGTTGCCTGTTGGTGGGAGGGAGCAGGGTGAGCATAGGGAGGGAGGAAAAGGGATAAGGATGTGTGTGGGAATGGGTGGGGGGGATTGTGAGAGGGATATAAGAATGGAGGCAGGGGGACAGGCGGTTGCGTGTACAGAGGGGAGGGGTTAGGGAAGGATGGGGGTATAGGAATATGGAGGAAAGAGGTGGGTGTAGGGATCAGCAGTAGGATGCAAGTAACCAGTCGACTATCAGATTAGCAAAGGCTTATCTGATAGTCGACTAGTAATACGACTAGTTACTCTCCTTCCCCCTTGCTGCCTCTATCATAGAGAGGAAGCAATGGAGGGGGGGAGGCCTGCCTAAAATCCCGTTCTCCCCCCCCCCAGTACCATCTCCATGGAGGGCAGGGGAGGTAGAAGCACAGCGGGAAATGGCACAAGTGGGGACTGAAGCAGATACCAGTTCTGCTGCAATTCTCTTTTTTAAATGTACAAGAGCCCCATAGACTATCCAAAGCAGAAGCCCCACAGGGGCAGTGGGGGAGGGGAGGAAATCCCATCAACTGTTCGATATGTTAAATTTAGATGAACTAGCCTCATACCCAGTGTGGGGTGGGGAAGAGGAGGGGTTAGGGAGGATGGGCGGGGGTAGGAATGGGGGACAGAGGTGGGGCTAGGGATGGAAGGAAGGGGCTGGACTATTTTATTGGTGGGTGGGGCAGGAGTGCAGGCAGGGGGGACTTGCTGGTGGAGGGCTTGAGTAGGTGGAATGGGCCGAGAGCGTTGACATAGAGGGGCCCATCCTGGGGTGAGAGTGGAGAAGGGTGCAAGTGACTTGGGACGATGGAGTGCTCAGCTGGGCTCAGTGCAAGATTAACAGGATCTCTGGCTGTAAAAGTGGCCAGTCAGAAGGCGGGTTGCCTCCAAGGAATTAAGTAAAAGTTTCAAGCACCTAAATGGTATTGGAACTCAGTGGGATTTAGGCTTCTCGCTCATTTAGGCACTTCTAGAAACTAGAATCTCTCTGAGGCATCTCAGAGCTTAGGCCAGAGCTGGGCAAAATACAACCTGTGGGCTGGATGTGGCCTGCCAAGCCACTGGATCCAGCCCATGGACACAGTGGGGAGCCCCACCTGCATGCTGCTCAGAAATGCAGCTGCTGGGCTATTTTTCTTGCACACCTGTGAGCCTGGAGGGGGAGGGGAAGAAGGCTTCATGAGCTGCCTCCACCTCCTCGGACAATCCCATTGGCCAGTTTCTGGCCAATGGGAGCTGCCTGTTTGAATAACAGGCAGCACACAAAGCACCATGCTTTCCTCCTTCTCTTCTCTTCTCCCCCCCCCCCCCCCCCCCCCCCCCAGCTAGTACTTATTCACACATGCAAGTGGCCCCTGCAGCCTGTTCATGGGGTGGGGCAGACAGGGAGGCTGCCTCAAACATTTTGGGCTGCTGGCTGGGAGTCACCCAGGTAAGTCTCCTGGCCAGAGCCTGCCTCTTGCACTTCAGCCCCTCCCTCTCTCCGCCGCCACACTCCTGCTCCCTTACTCCATATAACCCAAATCCTCCATCCCCCTCCCAGACCTTGCACCCCAAAACTGTCGCAGGTCACAACCCCCTCCTGTCCTAGGTTACATCCCAAACCCCTGTACCCCAATCCCCTGCTTCAGGTCCCAAACCAAACCCCTGTACCTCCTCCCATATCCCAGTCCCCTGCCTCAGGTCACAGCCCAAACTCCTGAACCCTAGATCACAACCCCTTCCTGTCCTAGGTCACAGCCTAAACCCCTGCACACCAGTCCAGTGCCCCAGGTCACAACCAGGTCCTTCACCCAAACTCCCTCCCAGACTCTACACTCCCTCCTGCACTTATACCCCTTACCCCAAGCTCCCTTCTTCACCCAGCCTCCATCCCAGATCCCGCACCTCTTCCATTAATATCATGGAAGAGTGCAGCCTTCAACCATTTTCCAAAATCTTGGCATACCCCCATCAACTACTATTGCCCACCTCTGGCTTAGGACAAGTCTGTGCTCTTCCTTACCTATCTTAAGGTCCCATTCAGGATAGCACACGATTGGAATGTGTTGGAGTGTTTGGGAGGTATCTCGAGCCAGCTTGCTTGGGCCCTGCACCATGGGCTCTTGTGCTGCTGTACACTCATCGACAGCAGGCTGCTTTCAGCTTACATCTTGTGCAGCTGAGCCAGGTCTGGGTTGGATTAGCGTGTGCACAACTGGTAGAGAGCAACAGTGCTGGATACAAATGTTGAAAGTGTAGTTAAAAAACACACATGTGCAGTGACCCAAAATGCTGCCCCTTGCACTAATGTTGACAGCATTCTGGGCCAACAATGAAAGCAGTGGCTACATTGTGTAAGCCTATCCCCTCCAAATGAGCTAAAATCTGAAGGAACTTAGTAGGAATGGGTTGTGCAGGCTCTGAAATCTGAGTTAAGTGTATACAAGAACGGACTATTTCATGTACATATAATGTTGCCTTGAGGCCATGAGACTTTTGGGTATTTAATCTCATTTCCTATTTTTCTTTTTCCTTAGGACTAACACTGATCCCGCAGGTACTAAAAACAGAAATTTCCTTTTCTATTTCTGATCCCCAAAGTTATGGACAGTATGTGGAGGGCCTTAACAAATTCTTGAAGAACTATGACAGTGATCAACAAGCCAGCGATATGATATTTGACACTTGTGCTGGTAAGTAGACTCCTAGATATGAATTTCCTATTGTTGTCACATTGCAGGAGGCTGTTAACCATCCTCTCCTAAATGCATCCATCAAGATAATATTGGCCACTGTTGATGCTGTTGCTGTAAGCCCGGTAAAGCATCTCTTTCGTAGCATGAGGCAGGCTTCTGGGGCCGGCTCCCAGCCCCCTGCAGGGGAGGAGAGGAGACCAGTTAACGATTACCCAGTAGGCTCTGCCAGTAAGGGTGATGCTTGCCAGGTAACCGGTTACCAGTTCACATTCCTATTTCATAGTGACCAGCAGCATGATGATTATCGTTAGCCTCTCAGATGAATGAGCTGGTCCTAGAGTTGCTCGTGGCTGGCTCATTGTCCAGGTAGGATGCATGAGATGGGGAGCTTCACTGGTGAATGCTGACAAGATCGTGGGTGGGATTGTGAAAAGCACTGGGCATTGGTCCTTCTCTCTTCCCCTCAAAGACAATAGGGGTTTTCCTGTTCTCTGCTGCTACTGAATAGTTAGGCTGTTGCTGAGCTCATATGACAGCTCCACACCTATGTGCCCAAATTTGAGTTAAGAATTTAAATCTGTGTCCAAAAGTGGTTAGTGTGAGGAAGTGTGCCTTTCCCTGGCCACTGTGGTGTCTGAGACATGCTGACAGCCCTGCTGGGTCTCTTTGAACTGCCTTTCCTACCCAGCATGGGCTGAAGGGAAATCTGTAGCTGAAGCGTTTCTTCTTGACTTGCTCCGTCTCTGCTCCAATAGCCAGACTGAGAAGAGGCGGGCTTGTTATCTGGAAGCCATTTAAATTGTGACTCCAGCAGAGACAGGTACCTAACTGGACAGTATGTTGGCTGTTGTAGATGTTGACCCAAACCAGGTGACTGGGCTCAAATTCAGAGCAAGTAGCCTTTCCAGTAACAATAGCCAAATGGTTTTTTTTTTTCTGTAAGTCCAGTGGCCAGTAGATCTCAGATGAGCCAACAGGTTTGTTTTTAAAATGGGCTTGAAATGCTTGTAAGTAGTTTCCAATCTCCATCCATGACAGAACATCTCAGTTGCAGAATGCACACTTCCATGTCTCTGGCCATCTAATTCAGCTGGTGTAAATCTGTATAGCCCCATGGACTTTCAGTGGCACTACATCAGTTTACACCTGCTGATGAGCTGTCCTTCGGGTCAGTCATATCTCTCTCTCTCTCTCTCTCTCTCTCTCTCTTTTTTTTTTTCTTTAACTCGCTTGACAAGAATGAGTTTGTGATATGGACGGTGATGTCCTTCCCGTCTGCAGTTGATGGCTTTGGCTAATACCTACAGCACTGCTCTGAATGCATCTCCTGATTTAGGTGGGATATCAACTGTTGTAGGGGAGAGCCCTCACCTCTGATCCTGGCCACTTAGAAAGGGGTGGTGGGGTCATGGAGAAGCTTTTCTCCTCCTAATGTAATGCAGCAAAGCACCTAAAATGGACTGCATGTAGTGGTAACTCGAAGGAAGGGGAAGGTGCATTGGGGAGAGGATATGTTTGTCAGAATCCCTCCTGTGACCCAAACACAGAGATCAGAGAAGCAGCCCACACATGTTCTTAATTTGTGGAAACACCCAGTAGAAAACAGACTTGCCAAGATCAGTAGTGAACCTGTTACTGAGTGGCTTGATGCAGGTCCATAAGGTCAGTTGGTAGAAGGTGCTTTCTGTTTCTGTGTTGATTACTACTAGGCCTGAAACAAAGGATTCCAGTCCCAGGAAAAACTGTTGCTTTTCTGTCAAAGCCTGCAAATGTCAGTTCATGCTGCATGTAAACTTTTTTCTCCTTGTCCCACCTTCCATCCTAGACAAACCCGATGACTACATAATGCGAGGAGCATTTAATAATGCCCAAGGTCAGAAGAAAGTCTGCCGGTTCAAACGTGAATGGCTAGAAAACTGCTCCGGAATAGCAGATTCCAGCTATGGATACAGAGATGGAAAACCATGTGTCGTTGTCAAGCTCAACAGAGTTCTAGGCTTCAAACCAAAGGCAAGTGCTTCTTTTCTCTTCCTGGTAATGAGCAAGTAGTTTCCTACTAGGAACAGAAGACTGGTCTTAGGAAAAGCCATCTGCAAAATGGAGCTAGTAATATCTTCCTTGGAAGGTATATGTGAGGCTTAAATAATTGCTAGAAAGGCCTGTAAAAACCTATCCTCCACTTAATGTTCTCCTACAGAAAAACTGGTCAAACACATCCTCTTAATTGTGCTTGCTGTTATCAGTCCCACCTGGCACCACAGAGAAAATGGTATAAGCATGATATGTAAATATGCTGGTATAGGTACACTGGAGCCCACCTTTCCTGCCCTTCTGTGATCTGGAGCCATGTAGAATTCTGTGCTATTTTAGACAGGTCAAAGTGCAGCTCATTTATTGGAACCACATAAACTTGGAGTTAGGTGCTAACATGCCAGATCTTGACAGTCAAGCATATGTCCAATGAAGTATATTCTCTAAAGCTGCAGAGCAGAGATTTGCAAACATTTTATCTACATCTCCTAGTCTCCACTGCATAATATCCTTAGGGCATTTTCAGAAATTGTTTACGGGGGAAAGTAATATCCGAAAAACAGGTCTTTCTAGCTGCCTTTTTGAGTACATTATTTCCCATAGGCCATAGATCTCCCTAGGTATGTCATTGTAAGAACTGGTTTAGGGCAATCTCCCTCTTTTAGTAGACATGTCTACACTGGCATGATTTTGCGCAAATACTTTTAACGGAAGACTTTTTCTGTTAAAAGTATTTGCGCAAGAGAGCATCTATACTGGCATGTGCCTTTGCGCAAAAGATTTTCTTTTGTGCAAAAGCATCCTTGCCAGTGTAGACACATTCTTGCGCAAGAAAGCTCCGATAGCCTTTTTAGCCATCGGGCTTTCTTGTGCAAGAAATTGAGGTTACCTGTCTACACTGGCCTCTTGCACAAAAACACTTACACAAGAGGACTTATCCCTGAGCGGGAGTGTCAGAGTATTTGTGCAAGAAGCACTGATTTTGTACATTACAACGTCAGTGTTCTTGCGCAAATACTCACAGCCAGTGTAGACAGGCGGCAAGATTTTGCACAAAAGCAGCTGCTTTTGTGCAAAATCTTGCCAATGTAGACACAGCCTATAATATTCTGGTATGTAACTTCCCCAGAATGTGCTTCCTGTTACTAGCATTACTCCGGCAGACGAGTAGCCTCATATTAATGTAGCAGATGTAAACAAGAGGCGGCCAGTGTTATGTGATTCCCCTGCTTTCCCTGGACCAGTTTGGGAACCTGGATAATCACTTTGGTCAGGACTTCCAGTTTCTGCTCCTACTTCAACCAGTCTAATTCCAAGCTGATTCTCTGGCACTGTACCTTGAGAGCAAACTCCCATTTGAGCTTTGTGACTTTACTGTCATGTGACACAAGCTGCTCCATAATATCTTTAGGAGGCTTGCTTTGCCCTTTGACAACAAGCATTTAGTAGCGGGGGGGGGAGGTGTTCTCTCAGGCTGTCAGGCCTTCCCTACTAGTGAATTCACTAACAGGATTTTGTAATTACCTTTCCTGAACTGTATTTACTTCCCCTCCCTGCAAGAAGTTGTCTGTAGAGCTTCTCTTGTTGGCAGATTTAGATTACTGCTGGTGAATTAGTGGCTTCCATGGCTGCTTGCTTGAAGTTATGACTGAAAATCATTGTCAAACTGAGCTGGCTTTGAAACTGACCTAGAACAAAGAATGTGCCAGTAGTTGTCCTCCCTCTGCCCACCCCCTAGGACTTTGACACACAAAGATGGGGCCTTGTTGGTGCAGTTCTGTGCACCAGGATGACATGCTAGAAACTAATCTGTGTGTGCATGTTGCTAATGGAGTTTATCTGAAGAGCAGAGATTATCCAGCATGACATTAACACTTGCTTGTTTCGGGTTTCTTCTAGCCTCCATTAAACGAGAGCCTCCCTGCTGAGGTGATGGGAAAATACAATCAATACGTCATGCCTGTTCATTGCAGTGCCAAGGTAAGATGGAAAGAACGTGAAGTGGCCTTAAAAATACAGGCAGTCCTTGGGTTACGTACAAGATAGGGACTGTAGGTTTGTTCTTAAGTTGAATTTGTATGAAAGTCAGAACTGGTACATATTGTAGGGGAAACTCTAGCCAAACATTTCTCCAGAGCTCAGTTTTATTCTCCCACACCTCACTTCCCTCAGTCCTTTATTCTCAAGCTGAGGTGTCTGCTGAGAAAAGCTGCTCCGCGTCTCCCTGGTCTGCTGGGGGGAAGCAGCTAGTGTGGGGTTGCCTCACCCCGTTTGTAAGTAGGGATCCGATGTAAGTCGGATCCATGTAACCCGGGGACTGCCTGTAGTGAGAAAAGATTTCCATGTCTTTCCTAACTCATGATCTCAGTCTTGTGCCATCAAGGGCAGAGAAAGCAAAAACCCGTAACACATACCAGCTCTGCATAAGCAGAGACTTGTACTTCTAAGCTAGGGATGTGGCTCCATCCTCATTCAGTTCTTCTGTTTATTATCCAGGAGCTTTTTTTTTCTGGCTCTGGATCTTAGATTGGTGCAAATGGATTTAAAAAAGTGAGTCTGCTTCAAGGCTTGAGACAGGAATCAAGTCTGGGTACCCATTCACTCCTTGACATTTCTGCTGATAAATGCACACACACATAGGCTATGTCTACACTCGCGGCTTCTTGCGCAAGAGCATCTCGTGCAAGGGTTCTTGCGCAAGAAAACGTCCACACTGCCATGTGCGTGCTGTGCTTTTGCGCAAGAGCTCCCGTGACAGTGTGGACGCTCCCTTGCGCAAGAAAGCTCCGACGGCCATTTTAGCCATAGGGCTTTCTTGCACAAGAAATCCCTGCTGAGCATCCACACTGCTCTCTTGCACAAGAAGCCCTCTTACCACGCTATACTCTAAATTTCCTTGCACAAGAGCGGGCGGGCAGTGTAGATGCTCTGCAGATTCTTGCACAAGAATGGCCATACTTGTGCAAGAAGCGGCAAGTGTAGACATAGCCCTACTCTTTTAGTAAGACTACCCTACCATTAGGAACTGAATTTGAAGCAACTCATTTCACAAAGGTTACTGAAAAATGACAAATTAAATGACAACTGTATGTTGTCATTGATCCAAGCTCAGAGAGGTGACCTAGCAATAAGGCATTTCCCTGCAATTTGTTTCAGCTGTCCTTTGAAGGTCTCTTCCAAGTACAGTAAAACCTGTGCTATCTGGAAAACTGTAGGAAACTGGCCCTTTAAGTTCTGGGATACTCATCAGATGAATGTGCAGCATGTACCTGGGGGAGGGCGAATGGCCATGGTTCCCTGGCATCCCAGGCAGGCCAGTCCCCTGGCAGGCTGCCTCTGCCATCTCTGCCTCCCACTCCCCACGACTTCCATACCTTCCCCCCCCCCCCCCCCCCAGCAGGCCACATCCTGGCCCCTGCATGGCTCCTGTCTCCTCCCCTCGCTTCCCCCCAAGATAACTAGCATTTTTATGTTACTGGCATGCCCTAATCCCTGGGCGTGCCAGATAACACAGGTTTTACTGTAGCAATATCCTTTCCTCCAGTTATTTCACTTATTCAAATGCGAAACTTGTTAGAGAATGATATTAACTGAAAGAGAGAGATTATTTTTTGCTTAATTTGGAGTTTTAACAAATGTAAGGTGCCAGACACATAGGAAGTTTTGTCAGGATTTTGGACAAGCACGAAGAGGGAATAATTATTAAATTCAGAGTGTTCCTTGATCCACTGCTCTGGATAAAAATGAGTAGCCAGGGAACAATAGTGCTGATCTTACAAAACAGGTGCAAAAACAACTTGAAGCGCTGATGATGTAATGTGAGGTTTTTTGGTTAAATTAATTCCCTCATGAAAGGTAAATAGGAAAATGATCCTGGCTGATATCAATTGAGTATGTAATTGCCTACATTGTACAAATTGGCCTACTATGTACCAGTCCTGAGGGACATGGAAGGGTTTGAAAAACTGCATTGCACTATTCAGCACCCAAGTCACATGGTAATAAGCAATTTGAATGGGCATTCAGTGAAGGGAATACTTACAAAATAGGGTGTGGACAAGTGATTTTTTTTTCTTTTCTTCTTTAGAAAGAGGAAGATGCTGACAAAGTTGGCCCTGTTGAATATTATGGGATGGCTGGCTATGCTGGCTTTCCACTGCAATATTACCCGTACTATGGCAAGCTGCTCCAGCCAAAATATCTCCAGCCTCTCCTAGCAGTGCAGTTCACTAACCTGACCTACGACACAGAAGTGCGTGTGGAGTGCAAGCTCTACGGTGAAAACATAGGTTACAGTGACAAAGACCGTTTTCAGGGACGTTTTGAAGTGAAATTTGACATAAAGAGCAGCTGATCATAAGCACAATTTTCTTTTTCCCCTCCTAGCCATTTAAAAAGTAAAAAAACAAAAACCTACTAGTCTTGAACAAACTGTCATACGTATGGGACCTACACGTAATCTATATGCTTTACACTAGCTTTCTGCATTACTAGATTAGAATGTAAACCTAAAGTGTAGCAATAGTGACAATATTTATTCTACTGTAAATGACAAACAAAATTGAGCCTTGGGACATGCCCATTTTTACTGTAAATTATGATTCCATAACTGACTTGTAGTAAGCAGTGTTTCTGGCCCCCAAGTATTGCTGCCTTGTGTATTTTATTTAGTGTACAGTACTATAGGTACATACTCTGGTCATTTTTCAAGCCATGTATTGTATCTGTTTTCTACTTTCTGTGAGCAAAGATTTTGCTCTCCGAGGTGTAAATACTCAATGGGAGTAGAACTGGCATGGTTCTTTTTTCCTTTTAAAGATAAAGGCCCACCTTTGAGACTAAACAGCACTCCATAGAACCTCTTTATTTTCCTGTGGTGTAAGGGTATTTTATTTGGAGGGGTGGCTGGGGCAACTAACTTGAGTTCATGAATAAATAAAGGTGATTGTGTACTGTGCTTTGTAGTGAATGCTTGCTTGCTCTCTCTCTCTCTCTCCACCCTCATCCTCCAGTATGTTGTGTGAGATCTGAGTCAGACTATCCCACCACTGATGAGTGAATTATTTGCTGTGTATATTTTATTTTTCCGCTGGCAGCATCACATTGTGTGGTGCTAATGTCTTTACTGAATGTTTTAACCATTTTCATGGTGGAAGATTTTATATTTATGCAGTTGTACAATTTTATTTTTTCTGCAAGAAAAAGTGTAATGTATGAAAAACCAAAGTCACTTGTTTGAAAATAAATCTTTATTTTGAACTTTATAAAAGCAATGCAGTACCCCATAGAATGGTGTTAAATGTTGTCTAAAGTGCAAAACTCATGTTCTAACATGTAATCAATAGCCAGGAGCACAGTGCTCTTGCTCTTGTATTTCAGTCAGGTTAAAACATTGGACAATAAACGAATGAACACATCTCTCCTGGTGTCTGTCTTTTGGTAGGAACTGGAAAAAGCATGCTCTGTCAGTTGTCCAGAATCTTGAAAAAGTACTGGACCTGCAAAAGATATCCATGTTACAGTGCCTCTTCTAGGTATTTGATCCATTGCCTAGCTGGATACCTCTGAAACAAATTGACTGTGATTTGTAAAGAGAAATCTTGGCTGTCTATGAACTGATTGTATGGAGATTAGGTATGTGTAAGTGACTTGTTGACTAGCTGATATCCAAAAGCTTATTGGATAGTCTAGTTGCTGCCCCCCTGCCGTGGCTCTCCTGCTTATTGACTAATTGATTAGATTAAATGTAACATCCTAATAGGAATCCATCTGCTTTTAGGGAGGGGGAAACCCCTTAAAGTTCATACCTAACATGTCAGTGCAGTGTTCCCTGTAAGCAGTGCACCTGTGAGGCTGCTCAGCAGAATGCTCAAAGCTTGGGTTTTTGTTTCTACTGCTGGTTGTATACTGAGGCATGTGCAAAAAATGAAATTCTATAGATGGATGGAAAAGATTAAAGGGAACATTTCCTGAGTGTGACTTTGCTGGAGATATATTTGATAGTTTTGGGCAAAGCAGAAATCTTTTCAGCATGCTGAGTTTTTACTGTTAGAGAATTATAGGAAGGTCAGACAGTGACATGCATATGATAACATTGGATTAGTGTTTCAATGTCAACAGCAGTGTGTGTATATATATATACACACAAAGTAAATATCCTTAAATCAAAACAGTTCAGATGCAGCACTTACCTGTAAATTATTATAAATTCATCATTTACATGAGATTTCATTGCCATTTTAAACCAAAGTATCAGTAAAAGTTACATTTCAAACTAGGCCTAGATTGTAATTAGGTAAAGGCCTTAAGGTTCCTCCCCAAACCAGTCATCAACCTTTTGCACTTAGGAAAGGGCTGCTACACCTTGCATGTTGTCAAGTGTTTGACAGTACAGGTTGCACCTCTGGAAACCAGGCACTTTCTGATCTAGCAACATCCATGGTCCAGTAGGATCTGGACCAGAGAGCCTAATAGCAGGTGGGCCAGCAACCTAGCCAGGGCTAAAGAAGCCTAGTTGAGGAGGGGGACTGGTGGCAGAGGACACCTTCCTTAGTCTGGCAAATTCACACGTTATACAACCATTGCTGCTGTGTTAAGCAGTTTTTTCATTTAAGCTAGTCCTGAGGTTATTAAAACATGCTTGTTGCCTCAACTTCCTTAGCACCTTTTATTGTTTAAGGCCAAATTGGTCATCTTTCAACTTCAGCTCAGACACTAGCAGCAGACAAACTATTACACATTTGTATAAGTTTGGTTAGAATGTGAATTAATCTGCATGCTACTCTGAGTGTACTTCAAAGACCATAGTAACAATATTTTCATTCCCTCGTGGATTTAAGTGAATAACCCTTAATAGTTGGAACAATACTTACAAAGGGGCTGTAGGCAGACAGGTAACCAATTAGCTTAGTGACTGTCACTTCCGTCCACCATGTGTGGAGAGAAGAGGCTGGCACAGCCATTAATTTTAAATGAGATAATAGGGAAAGAGCCATATGCAATGTACACAGTGGCAGTTTGAAAAAAATGCAACCCAAACTGGCTTTGTTTTTGGTGGGGGGTGGGGGGGAGGAGCGGAATTGGATGGGCACGCACCCCACAGTGTTGAAACACTAGGGCTATGTCTACACTCTGCTTCTTGCTTGAGAAATATGCAAATGAGGCTAAGCATGGACTATCACCAAGCCTCATTTGCATACCTAATGAGCCACCATTTTTGCAGATGAGGCTCTTGCACCAGAAGGAGGTGTCTACACTGCCCCTTCTTACGCAATAAACCCCTCCCTTGCACAAAGCCACTATGCAGACTATTTTCAGGAATAACTGCATTGCACAAGAGGGTTTTTCTTGCGTAAGAAGGGGCAATGTAGACTGCTCCTTCTGATGCAAGAGCCTCTTCTGCAAAAATAGTGGTGCATTAGATATAAAATGAGGCTCAGCAATATTCCACACTTAGTCTCATTTGCATAGCTCTCATGCAAGAAGCTGCAAGTGTAGACATAGCCTAGGTCTTGGTCCCAGTATTAAAATTGCTACAGCTTCTTAGAGTAAGTTAAAGGCTAAATCTCACAATGCTGCCATGACCAGCATGAGAATGGAAACCCTGTCTTTAACTTCCTGTATGAACATCTATGGCCCTGCTTGAATTTTTACTGTAGGAAAAACTGAGCGCATACCACCCCAAGGCCAAATTTAGATTGTCTGAATTTCATTTTGTTGTTCGTGACTTTAAAAGGTAACTTTTAAGGAGTGTTAAAACTGCATCCTCACACAACTGCTCCATCTCTCCTGTTTCCCTAAGCCAAAGATAATTGGATCAAAAGTCTGTTATAAGTGTCACAGGTATTCTACACACAAAGAATGGGGGGGGGGAAGGGGGAAGAGGGGAGAGAAGGGACATGTGGAAAGTATTAGTTAAAAAAAAAAGCCCCTCTAATCACATCAGAAGTAGGAAAAGAATCCAGGTGTAACTCCCAGACTGATTTACTGTGCTATACTACTTGCCTTGATGCCCCAGTGAATTCAAATTTGGAGCTTCTCAAACCTGGGCAGCACTGATTTTCCAAACAAGTTACCACCACAATATAAAGTAATTCCAACTGCCAGCGTCTAATGGATTGAATTAAGACTTTCATGACTGGAAAAGTATCATGTGCTGCATAGCAAAATGTGGTTCTTTTGAAAAGTCACCACTGAGTAGACTGAAATTTTCCAGAAAGCATTTAAGAGTTATACCTCATCTAAAACTGGCAGGAGGTAGTTCTGCATCACAACAAATAATTTATACCTAACATTTTTTGTGCAGGCTGACAAAGTGACAATCACCTCATTCTGCATTGCCCCTCTCAGCCTTTGCAGAGTCAGAAGAGGAACCCGTGGTCATGGCTCAGGGTACCTCCGGCCCCTCTTCCTCAAGGGGTGCCCTGGCTACCCACAGCTGCCTATGGCCCCACTTCCACTTCCAGGTCTAGGGTCCCAACACTCCACAACTCAGTGGGAAACTGCCATCGCCACCTGCCTAGTATGCCAGCCTTGTGCTCCCACCCCACAAGATTGGAGCACCAGCCATGGCTTCCTGCACGGGGTGGCGGAGAGAGGAGAAAGCCCCAAGGCTGTGCGCAAGATCCAGCTTACGCTACTACGCCCCTCGGCACAGCAGTGTGCTCTCATCTTGTGGAGGGAGTGAGGACATAAGGCTGGAGCACCATGCAGGTGGCAGCCTGCCAAGGCAAGAAAGCCATGGTGATTCACTGCTGGGTCGCAGAGCATCAGGATCCCAGACCCAGAAGTAGAAGTAGGGCTGGAGGCAGCTTCCCCAGTGGAGAAAGCCTCTGGTGCCAAGGAGAGGTGCGAAAAGGAGTACCCGCCCCCCTGCACTCCCAGCACCTAACCCCCCCCCCACTACACCCCCAGTCCACTCCTGCCCCCTCCCACCACCAGACACCCTGCCTCCAGCCCATTCTCCTGCACCCTCTCTCCCCCTGCCCGCTCCTCTGGCCTTCCCCCAGCCACACCCTCCCGACTCAATCAGGGCCCAGTTCCCATCTAGCCACAATGTCCTGTCCCTAGCCCCGATCCTGGGGCAGACCCTGCAGTCCAGCCCCCATGCTAGGGTTGCCAGGTGTCCAGTTTTCTTCCAGAAAGTCCAGTATTTGCACCATTTGTTCGGTAGAAAAATACTGGACACATGCAATGTCCGGTATTTTGTGATTTCCTGGCAGGGTGCCAGGTGGAAGCTTGGCAAGGGCGGGGGAGCAACTGGGAGGCGGGCCACGATTGGCTTTGGGAGCCCTGTGGTCAAGCGCAAAAGCCAGGTGGAGCAGGGCGGGGCCGGGACTCCCAGCCACACCCCCTGCCACCCAGTTTTTGCACATGATCAGAGGCTCCCAACACAGCCCCACCTCCCAGCTGGGAGCCTCTGGATGTGAGCAGAAGCCAGACCGGGAGTGGCTCCCAGCCCCGCCCAGCTTCTGCTGGCAAGTAAAGGGAGCACCTGCCAAGGGTGCAGCTGGAAGGACTCTGGCTGCAGCCACTGGCTGCCTCCCCTCCTCTTCCCCCCCCCCGCCAGCTCTGCTTCCTGCCCCCCCTTCCTCCCCTCCAGCCCCATAGCCCCCGATCCTCCCCCAGCTCTGCTTCCCGGCCCCCCTTCTCCTGTCTAGCCCCCAGCTCTGCTTCCCGCTTCCCCCCCGCCCCCTGGACAAGCATGTCTGGTTATTTAGCGGGGTCTACCTGGAAACTCTCCCCCCATCTGGCCACAGGAAGGGCTGGTGGCAGCTCCCTTCTTGCTGCAGCACAGGTAGGAGTGGAGGCCATGATCTGGCTGCAGCGGAGAGATGAGGGGTTGGCCAGTGCAGTAAGCAGGGGGAACAGTCCTCTAGTCATCCCTAATAAGTCTGGAAAGCCTGGACTTGCAACTAGTGACAGGCCCTCATTGTGCATAATATGATCTGCTACTTAGAATGACAGTGATACTGCTACACACCCAGCGCAACAAGAGGATACTTGTCAGAGACACTGCTTAGAGTCACTGGGTAAAGTCCTAGTCCCAGTGAAGTTAATGAATTTTGTCACTGACTTTAGTAAGGCCAGGAATTCAGCCACAAGGCAAAGGTATTAGAAAGGAAAAGTGCATTCTTCAGTAGAACAGTCCAGCTTTTTTATGCTGTCACTTATAGACTCAGACAAAGATCAGAAGGGACCATCATGATCATCTAGTCTGAGATCCACATCACAGGCTACAGGACCTCACCACTCACTCCTGTAACAAGCCCTAACCACCTGGCTGAGTTACTCGAGTCCTCAAATCATGGGTGAAAGACTTCAATTTACAGATCCACCATTTACATTAGTTTAAACTTGCAAGTGACCCGTGAGTCAGACATCCAATACAACATGACACGTCTTTAAAAACAAGACCCTTGGGAAACCTGTTTTGCTCACCAAACCTACTGTTGCCTCAAACTGTCGTGTCTAAAGGCCAAACAGTCCTCACTTTGATCAATCAAATAATAATGCTTCTAATATGACCCTCAGTTTGATTCTCTTTAGAAAGACTAGCATAAAATGAAAAAACAACAACGCTAAAGAAAATGGACGGGAAGGCATTTACCCATGTACCATGTCACTGAAAAAATACTCCAAGAAAGCATGAGAGAGTCAAAACTTCAGCCCTCTCTTTTCAGTATGTCACATTTAGTATTAACAAGTAGGTGCATTGACACACAAAGGCTCTAGTCATGACTGGAGCTCCATTGTGTTGGGCCTGTATACCAGAGGCAGGCCCTGCACTGTCCAGCTATAAGTATGGACCAAGACCCCAAACAGGAGTCCCACTAAGTAACTGAGATAAAATGTCTGTATCTGATCAGACTCTTGCCAAAACTACATTGATTAGGATCTTGCTACAAGCCACAGGGTGAAAGGCTGGCCCCACCAAACTTAAGGGAACTTTGGCCATTGACTTCAAAGGGTTAAGATTTCAGTCACAGGTTCTATATGTTAATTTACAAACAAGCAAACAAAAATTCATTTCCCTCCCCCCCAAAAGAGCAGTAAATTACAATTTTATTTTATAGGCATAGCAATGGAAAATACTAAGTTGTATAAATCTAGGTCCGATAGTAAATTCAGAGGATTTTATACTGTCACTAAACAAGCCATCCAATGTATGGTAGAGTGGGTTGAAATTATACTAACTACTGGAACTGGGACAAAAGCCCATTACAGAAATCCTACACTGCTATTTTGCAAATACTTCATCTACACAGGAACTCCAGCAGCAATGGGTGCAGAGCAGAACTAAGACAATTCAAGTGTCTAATTTAAAAATAAAAACTACTAAAAGCATTCAGTTTTTGGTGCCGTCTCAATCAAAGCAATAAATGCTTCCCCAACCTTAGATCAAGAGAGGATCAGAAATTAAAAACACTCATAAACAACCCTCATCAAAACTAATTCCTCCCATTGGAAGAAACACTACCCCTAAAAACTAAATGGTACCCCAAAACACTGCACCAAAATCTATGTTGGATGCATATGAGAGTCACTGAGGAAACAAGACCAAAGCCATCCAGACTTTGGAGAATCCAACATGGAACCTTCCCACCAGTAGATACACAAGAGTACAGCTGTGTAAAACAGAATCAGTGACCATAAATTAAAGGAAGAAACTGGGAGACCCTGCCTAGATGTAAGACTTGTGCAACCAGTTTTGCAAAGGAGACAGCGTTGGAGAGACATTTGCTGCTCCACTGTCAGAAGTACAAGGGCGTTGTGAAATATAAGCCCTCCAATCTACAGAACCTGATAGAAACTTTCTATTAAAAAATCTTGAGGAAAAAATAACCGAGAAAAACAAAGGACAGAGATAGCATCACATTAGAAGAAATGTGTCCCTGACATTATGGCTACACTATGAATTAGGGGTGTGATTCCCCCTCATCTCAGATACACAAACTTGTGCTAGCTCTTGTTGAACTAGTGAGATTATAAATAGCCGTGTATCTCTGGTGGCAGTGGCAGTGTAAGCATAGCTGAGATGTGCAAAATCCAAACCCACCAGACACTGCTGAGTATCAGGGTAATGCAAGCATGTATATGTGAACAGGGGAATCACACCCCTAGCTCATAGCATAGACAAAATCCCAAAACATTACTATGAAGTCTGAAGGGAAATTGAATGCTTAGATTGTAGCAGAGCTGTTTGGGAACTGGAATTTCTGTTCCATGGGAAATTCTGACATTTACAAATAAGGTCCCAATTCAGAACAAACAGCCAACATTTTGAAATGTCCCACAATATTAAGATTCCAAATTGTTTTGATTTGTGTCCACTGAAGCATTTCAATTCAGTAGTGTCAAAGCATTTCAAAAGGTACTCATTTTGTCTCCTGTTTGGACTGATTTCATTTTGACTTTTATTAAATAGTATTAAATTAACACTAATATCATAACTGTGTATTTGATCATCTGTGTATAAGCAAAAAAATACATTTCCATACTTACACTATTTTCCATCGAAAAATTATTAAAAATCTGCAGTTTTCCATGAAATGTTTTGATGTTGACAAAGCTGCATGTTTAAAAAGGAAACTTGGAGCTATCTCCAAGCTCTTTGAGAGCAGGAGCCATCTTACTATTGCATGTTTGTGCAGTGCCCAATAGCTCTATGAGTATTAGAATGCTAATGTACTAGAGCTATTTTTCACAAGTACCTACGGTTTCTGTCTTTTTCAGTGTCTGGCAGCATTGCATAACTTGGCACACTAATATATAATTTTGAATTCAGCTTGACTTATGGCAAGGCCTATCTGCCATGAACCTCAAATTTCTTGGTGGTTTCTTTGTACAGTAGTGACTATGTAAAAGCTTCCATTGCACTCAGTAGAGCTGCTACTACTTTATTGCTTACATGGTATATTATCAACTGTAATATATGAACACTTGTCCATGTGGACAGATTGACTCAGCTATAATTTTCTACATTAAAATTAATTCTGTCTCTGCACTTGGTGATAAAATCACCTGAATTTCCAGAGTGACAGGCACATTAAAACACCTAAGAAATAGAGAGAGAGATTTAAAGACAAACTCCCATAATAGCTGAATTTGAGAACAAGCAATAACATGCATATATATAACATCAATAACGTTTTGTAAACCAGAGGTTTAAGCCTTAGAAATGTAGAGTTCTTTTCCCACCTCTCCCCAACCCTTTCAACCTGCTAAAGTCCAAATGTGAAACACAAGGTGTGTCAGAGACCCAAAATTAAGGGTACAAAAAGTATTCACGTAGGAAAGTTAAAATCCATTTCTTAGGTGGAAAAAACTCTGTGTAACCTTGGTCAAACATAATTATGCATTTCTGATTTAACTAATTTACAGCACTAAATGGAAGGAGACACCAAATATATGTGGAATGTAGATTATGGATGTCAACCTAGCCTGGGCTTATCGGTTAATCTTGCTGACTACATGCACTCCCCCCACCCCTTGCTGCCTTTGTATCAGAGGCGGGCGGGGGGGAAGGGGGAGAGTGGAAGCCAGTGCCTGTGAGGAGGTGGCTCTGCGGACCCACTTGATGCCCCCTACGGAGGCAGCGGGGGGAGGGGAAGAGGGAGAAGCCAGTGCTGGTCATAGCCGGCTTAAAAGCCAGTTCCCCCTAACACCGGCTCCCCAGTGCCGCCGCCTCCTCTCCACCTCTGCGCTGCTGCCTCTATTAAAGTCAGCTCAGACCCTTCACAGACAGGGGCTGCTGCCACCCCTTGCTGCTGCCTCTGAGAGAGAGGCAGCAGTGCTGGATGGCAGGGGGCTCCTGGCTGGGAGCACACTGGTTGTCGTGTAACTGCTAAGATATCATGTGGTTACACGACTATTTAATTATACAATATCTAAAATCCCTAATGTAGATGATTTGAGGATTTTGAGATCTATAGCTCTGCCACCAACTTGCTGTGAAACCTTGGACAAAGTCACTTAATCCCTGTGATCATCAATTTCCCAATTCACTACATGGGAATAATACTTCATTAATGATTATAAAATGCTTTGGTACATCTAGATGAATGTCACACTTAAAATCTATACAACTAGTAATAACAGTGTTAACTATAGGTGTCTTAGTTCTAAGAAGTGCCCTATTTATTATGGCTTGGGCCCCCACCTGCATGGCTTTGCTGAAAGGGAACTCGCTCACACTAATGGCTCACTCGATGTCTAGAAAATCTCTTTTAAGACAGCTTTTATTGCATTGTCTGACACTCATACAGAATGTACTGACAATCTTCAAAAGGCAGAACAAGCACAATAAGTACGGTATAATGTACAAACAGTGTGTCATTATGTTCTTTCCAAATACAATTATGTGGATTAGCTGCCACAGATTCACACTAAAAGCTGTTAACAATTTACATATATATGGTATGGAGGAAGGATTTGTTTTTCTAAGGACTTATTCTCAGGAGCTGTGTGTTGCTGGGTAAATGCTGTCATAAATGTGACTAATCTGTAGCCAACAGTGCCCATCTACTTCCCCTGTTATCATGATCTATTTAGCGAATTAGCGCTTGTGAAAGGTGATGCATTGTTAGCTTTAGAACAAGGCCAAGGTTGTCAAAAGTAACTAGTGATTTTGGGTGCATCTATTCTAAGTCCCTTTGAGGTGGCCCAGTTTTCAGAAAGTGCTGACTCATGCCACTATAGAAACAGGCCCCTTTATGATACCGCTTGTGGGGTATCAAAAATGGAGGCAGACAGATTGCTAGTCACTTTGAAAAATCTGAGCCTGTAGTCACCCTACTTAGAATCCAGGTACAGCACAAACAGGAGGAAAGAAAACTTCCTCCACACAACACTAACATGTGTCAACCTTTACCTGGAAAGGGCAATATAGACTGTATGGTCTACTCAAAACTTTGGCCTCTTTGCTATCAACAACCAGGCCAATCAGTGGCAAACACGGTGAGTTTTCTCTGGGGACATTTATTTCATCAGGAACAACAGTGAAACCAACCAAACTCATACTACTCATGTCCTTAAATGGTGGTAACTTTCAGGCACACTCATTCACTCCCCCGAAATAAGTTTGAAGCAGAAGACAAATGGTTCCCTATCCCATTACTAATCCTAGCAGCCATCTAACCACTAAGGAAAGCTGGTTTATAACACGCAGATAAGGCCACTGCTTCCTTCTCCTATGTAACATGGGAAAAGAACCATGATACGCTCTGACTCTAGCAAGACCCATGAGAGAGAGCTCTAAATCTGCTGCATTCCACAGTGGACACAAACTTGCTGCAATCCTAGGACTAAAGAAGATAATTCCTTCCTTAAGCTTCCAAAGTGCATTGTAAATACTCTTTTCCAAACTTTCTACCCTAGCTGTTTCAGGAGTTTACACAGTTGTGCTGGCAATAATGAAATCCAACAACACACTGACTGTATCACTCATGCAAACACTTCTCTTCAACAGTCATCTAAAGAAGTGAGCTGTGCCCACGAAAGCTAATGATACCATTTATGTTTGTTAGTCTTTAAGGTGCTGCTAGACTATTTATTGGTTTTTAAGTTTTTCCTGTTACAGACTAACTCGGCTACCCCTCTGAAGCTTTTCAACCGTGTGCATCCTGAGAACAAGGAAAGGTCAGACAGGAAATTAAAAAGGAAAGCAAAGCAAGCAAGCAAGCAAGCATACCAAGGAAATAGGTCTCTTAAGTGTAGGAAACAGCAAAGAATTTAATAGGGAAAACACAGAGAAATTCACAAGGGAGAAGAATATTCCCAAGAAATGGAAACTCCCCCTTAAAAAAATAAAGGGGAATTTAATGCTAATGCAAGGTGCCAGGTAGCTAGATAGCCTTAGAGACTAATGTTCTGTGTTTAAACATGAAATAGGTACAGAACAAGCAGTAGTAGCATACCTTGGTACACAGGCAGATTAAGACTTATTGGGGCCCTGGGCACAAAGAAAATTTGGGCCCCACGCGCCTTGGGGCACTGAAACCAGGCAGGCCAGAGAAGCCACAGCCCCCCTTCTTTTTAACGTGGAAATAGTAGCTTGAGGCAGGTGTGTTATGGTGGAAGGACTACACTTTGCAGCAGAGAAGAGTTGCTCTGCCCCAGGCTTCCTGGAATCAGCTGCTGATCAGTTTCAGCAGCAGCTGACTTGGGGACGCCTGGGGTTCTTAAGTTGAATCTGTATGTAAGTCAGAACTGGTGTCCAGATTCAGCGGCTGAACAAACCTACAGTTCCTATCTTGTACGTAACCCAGGGACTGCCTGTATAGCAATTTCCAGTTGTTTCTAACCTGAGCACAGCTGACTTAGAATCATCAACCAAAGGATGGAAGGCTCCGTAGTCTATTATTAATTCAGAGCCAGGCAGTGCCCCTCCAACAGGCTGAGAGAAATGCATGCAATTCATCAAAGCTATCTCTGAAACAATTTTGACACTGTACCCATACTGAACCAGTGGCACAGCTCCAGGAATGTGGTCCAGATAATAATGTGATCCATGTGACATTTACTGAAGCATGGCACTGAGGTCTTATAACTCCTTAGGAATATCTCAATTTGAAATGACTAATGGGAACTCAAATACCATTTTGGCCATTAAAGCTGCTCTACATCTGCTGAGACTTGGCTGCGCTTTGTGATGGCTAACACTGAGTTCTGTTTCAGATGCTGTTGATTCAGTGCAGTATTAATACTGTAGCATGGATTAAAAAACACTCAAAAACTCTTGCATTTTTCCAACACTTCCCATCCCAAAGGGTTTTAGGAATCATAGAACATTAGAACTGGAAGGGACTCGAGAGGTCATCAAGTCCAGGCCCCTACCCTCATGCCAGGACCAAGCACTGTCTAGACCAGTGTTTCTCAACCCCTCCCTTTTTTTTAATAAAGTACCCACCTTTAAAAACAACTATAAGTACCCCCTTTTTTAAAAAAAAAAAATTGTAAGTACCTACAGTTTTCAGAAAACTTGTTTTCTACCATTGCAACACATTTGTTTAAACAACGTAATTGTAGATGGGTGGGTGCTGAAATTTTTGGATGTAAAAAGTACAAAAATAATAAAGTGCTGTAAAACTTAAAACAAAAATTTAGTTTTCTCCAAATTTCAGTTGTGTTGACATACCGCCCCCACCCCCCCATCCCTCGACTTCTCTCAAGTACCTCTAAAGGTACTTGTGCCACTGGTTGAGAAATACTGGTCTAGACCATCCCTAATAGATGTCTATCCAACCTGCTCTTCAATATCTCCAGTGATGGAGATTCCACAACCTCTCTGAGGCAATTTATTCCAGTATTTAACCACTGACACACAGTTAGGAAGTTTTTACTAATGTCCAACCTAAACCTCCCTTGCTGCAATTCAAGCCCATTGCTTCTTGTCCTAACATCAGAGGCCAAGGAGAACAATTTTTTCCTCCCTCCTCCTCGAAACACACTTTTAGATATTTGAAAACTGCTATCAAGTCCCAGTCTTCTCTTTCCCAAACTAAACAAGCCCAATTCTTTCAATCTTCCCTGATAGATCATGTTCTCTAAACCTTTAATCATTTTTCTTGCTCTTCTCCGGACCTTCTCCAATTTCTCCACATCTTTTTTGAAATGTGGTGCTCAGAACTGTACACAATACTCCAACTGTGGCATAATCAGTACAGAGTAGTACAGAAGAAAGACTTCTCATATCTTGCTCACAACACTCCCAGAATCATGTTTACTTTTTTTGCAACAGTGTCTTACTGTTGACTCATATTTAGCTTGTGGTCTACTATGACCCCTAGCTCCTTTTCTGCAGTACTCCTTCCTAGACAGTCATTTCCCATTTGTATGTGCGAAGCTGATTATTTCTTCCTAAGTGGAGTACTTTGCATTTGTCCTTATTAAATTTATCCCAGACCATTTCTCTAATTTGTCCAGATCATTTTGAATTATGACCAGGGCTTGACAAACTATAGAATCTACTCGCCTGTGGCGAACAGATTTCCGCCATGCACCCGTTTACTGGCGGTATGCGCATGCACAATGTGGTTCTTGCGCATGTGCAGTGTGGGGCTGGCGAGCGGCATTCACCGCCGTTTGTCAAGCTCTGATTATGACCCTATCCTCCAAGAACTTGCAACCCCTCCCAGCTTGGTATCCTTTATAATCATACTCTCTATGACAATATCTAAATTGTTGATGAAGACATTGAACAGAACTGGTCCCAAAACAGATCCCTGTAGAACCCCACTTGTTATGTCCTTCCAGCATGATTGTGAACTGCTAATAACTACTCTCTGAGAACAGTCATCCAACCAATTATGCCCCTGCCTTATAGAAGCCCGTTTTAGGGTGCATTTCCCTAGTTTATTGATAAGAAAGTCATGTGAGACCATATCAAATCCCTTACTAAAGTCTAGGTATACCGTGTCCACTGCTTCTCCCTTATCCACAAGGCTTTTTATTCTATCAAAGAAAGCTGTCAGATTGGTTTGACATGATTTGTTCTTTACAAATCCATGCTAGCTGTTACCTATCATCTTATTATCTTCCAGATGTTTGCAGATGAATTCCTTAATTACTTGCTCCATTATCTTCTGTGGCCCAGCTGTTAAACTGACTGGTCTGTAGTTTCCTGGGTTGTTCTTGTTTCCCTTTTTATAGATAGGCACTATATTTGCTCTTTTCCAGTCTTCTGGAATCTCTCCCGACTGTCACAATTTTCAAAGATGATAGCCAAAGGCTCAGATACTTCCTCTATCAGCTCCTTGAGTATTCTAGGATTCATTTCATCGGGCCCTGGTGACTTGCAGACACCTAACTTTTCTAAGTAATTATTATTTTGTTCTTTTATTTTTAACTTCTAAACCTACTTCATTTCCACTAGCATTCACTTGGCATCTTGTCACCATCAAACTTCTTGGTGAAAACCAAAACAAAGATGTTCTTAAGCACCTCTACCATTTCCAAGTTTCCTGTTATTGTTTCTCCCTCTGCACTGAGGAATGGGCCTACCCTGTTCTTGGTCTTCTTCTTGCTAATATATTTGTAGAATGTCTTGTTTCCTTTTACAAACTGATGTACAAACAAGGGAGTCATTTTATGCACCACTGACATGCATCCACCTCAAGAGTGAGACTCTGAAGCTATTTAACAGTTTACAGCAATACCGCTCAACCTACAAAGAAGCAAGGTATAGCGCTTCCAAATAAAGAGACAGAGAGAATTTAGTTCCTCGTTGGACTTTGATCAGTACATGAAGGTTACACCCCTTTCCTCCGTAAGGAACAAAACTGATCAGGGAGGGCCAATCTGAACTATTCATACATTCTGGCAGGTTCTAAATTAACTTTAATTCGATAACATAAAAGACCCGGGCTTCATGGCAGAGAGCTCAATGAACAGATCTTTTCAGTGAACACAATGAAAAAAGAAACAATGGGTAAAGCAAACAAGAGGAGACACTGCTTTCATCGACAGAGAACAACACTGAAATGTTATGACAAATATAGTGCCCATCTATAAAAAGGGAAACAAGAATAACCCAGGAAACTACCGACCTGTCAGTTGAGCACATGCTCATTTCAAATATGTGTTCAGTTATGGTTAGCCCATCTCAAAAAGTTACAGATAAAGTGTAAAAAAAAAAAAAATCTAAAGAAGGACAATTAAGACAATTCATGCTAAAATTCGACACTCTCCGTGGGGGGGGGGGGGGGGCTCAACAAAGACACCAACTACCTTACCCATTACAAAGATAGCTTCCCCAATTATCACCTCTAATACCATTAGCTCACAGACATTTACCTTTCCCCACCTCTAATATCATTAACTCACAGACATTTACCTTCCTTCCCCCCACCCCCCTGCATCCCCCTTCTGTTCTGAAATGTGATTTGTCCTTTTCATATGTGTTCATTTTTTTTAATTGTGTCCTTTGGTATATATGGTTGTGACTATTTTCTTCCACTATTTGATCTGAGGAAGTGGGTCTGGCCCACGAAAGCGCATCATCTAATAAACCATCTTGTTAGTCTTTAAAGTGCTACATAGTCCTGTATTTTACATTCTGCTTGTTTGCGAATTGTCAATAAAAAGAGGATAAGGACATTACTGTGTGAGGCTCTTTCAGTGGCTAAAGATCCTGCCAACCTGCGGGTTGTTACACCCTGAGCCCTAGGAATTGGGTAAGGGTGGGTGTGTAAATTCATAGGGTTGCACCTTGAGCCCTAGGAACTGGGTAAAGGTGTGTGTGCCTATAGTGTGGGAGGGATAGAGAAATTTGTGCGGGTCACAGCGTGCAGGGAGGTTGCTTAAAAGTGCGAGCATGTAACCATTTACACAGTTAACTAATGAGCCTGGGCTCATCAATTAACATACATGGTTGCATGCAGCCCCTCCCCCACATTGCTGCCTCTGTCAGAGGCAGCGGCACAAAGGGGGCCCCTGTGCGTAATCGTGCATGTTAACCAATGAGCCTAGGCTCGTTGGTTAACCATGTAAATGGTTACACTTTCACATCCATAAGACAAAAGTTTGTTTACATTTAGAGAAGATAATGCTGCCAGTTTCTTATTTAAAACGTCACCTGAAAATGAGAACAGGACATTCACATGATACTACTGTACCAGCATTGGAAGGTATTCATGTGCCAGATATGCTAAACATTTGTATGTCCCTTTATGCTTAGACTTGTATGATCTAAAGTTTTATATTGTTTTTGAATGCAGTTATAAAAAAATTGCCATTTGTAAATTGTGTTTTCCCCATAAAGAGACTGCACTAAAGTACGTGTACAAGGTAAACTGAAAAAAAATATCTTTTTTTGGTTATTCTGTTTACAGTGCAAATATTTGTAATAAAAATATAAAAAGTGAGCACTGTACACTTTGTATTGTGTTGTAATTGAAACAAATATATTTGAAAACTAGAAGATTTACACAGCGTTGCTCCAGTCCTTCAGGGCTGGGGGCGAGAGGGGGAGAGACTGAGTGAGTGTGTGTGTGTGTTGGGGGAAAGGGGTGCAGGAGTCAGGGCAAGGAGGAGTGAGGGGCTCAGGGCAGGGGGTTGGTGTGTGTGTGGTGGGATGCAGGGCTGGGATGAGGAAGAGCTCAGGGCAGGATATGTGACGGGTGCAGGAATCAGGGCACGGGTTGGGCAGTATGGGGGGCTCAGGGAAGGGGGTGTGGAATACAGATTCAGGGCAGGAGGCTGGGTGTGGGGGATTCATGACAGGAGGTGGGGATATGGGAATGCAGGAGTCATGGCAGGGGTTTGGTAGGTATGGGGGGTTCAGGGCAGGATGTGGGGATACAGGAGTCAGGGCAGGGAGCTGGGTGTGTGAAGGAGACCACGGCAGCGTGTGGGAGATGCAGGAGTCAGGGCAGAGAGTGGGGTTGGCTGACAACTGTTCCCCAGGGCCAACTGAGGTGGTGGGGGCTGTGCTGGCCAGCTGGTGGCTGCTCCCCTGGGCTGGGGCGCTTGCGGCCTCCCTGTGGCCATTCTATAATATGTCTCCGCTATCAGTGCCTTCCTTTCCATTTGATGAGAAAATTGGATTCCAGGCACAACCTATTGTCTTGGCACAACCAAAGCCTGACCTTTCTTTAAGTTATGAGAAGATGAAGCTACACACCAAATTTGGTGGTACTAGCTCTTACTGTTTAGGAGGAGTTCTTGAAGAAACAGACACTCAGCTGGACGGACAGACACAAACTCTCTCAAATATGTAGTAGATGTAGGAAAACGTCAAAATATATATAATACATTTAAATTGGCATTCCATTTTTGTTTAACAGGTATGACTAAAACAGAAACTAATCATCACAATTTTTTTTGCAGCCCTAAAAGAAACTTTGCCTGTGATCATGTTATTTCATAATTGTCCAGCATGGACAATACTCCTCTGTCTGAAGCATCTCATCTTGGCCACTGTTAGGGACACGATACTGGTCCACACAGCCCTTTGATGTGGTAACTCCTGCATTCACAACACATTTCAAGACCACAGCATGCAGTTCCCAACATTGTCCTGGGATATTGGTTCGATATCAATTCAAACCACACTTCCTGCAACATCTAAGATGACTCTCATCCACGCCCAGTATTTCCCTGTCTAGTTTGAGCAAGTACTAAAGGAATCATAGCGCCAGGCTACAGGAAAAAATAGCTTTAAAGACAATGTAAATAGCTATAAAATGGCTAACAATAAAAAGCAGGGGGGCTGATTTGCACAGGGGTGGGGCACTCACATTGACTTCAAATGAAGTTCTGGGTGCTCAACACTTCCAAATATCAGGTCCCTATGATGCAGAATTCCCTGCAGATGACACACATGTGAAAAAGGAAGAGGCAAATCCTGTGAGGTTTCCACATTGTAACTGTGTAACTCACAGGAGTATACCACAGGAGCAAATGGGAGCACAACTGCAAAAGGGAGAACAAGAGAGTCTATTCAGAGTGAAGTCACTACACCAGTGATTTAGAGATTTGCGTATTGTTTGCTATAGCTAGTGAATATCTATATTAAAGTACCTGAGAAGGAAGACGCTAGTAAAGGGCAATAAGGTGAGCTCACACCCATTAGAAGTTAAAATAATTACTGCACCAAGGCCACATCTACACTTCTGCTGGGACTGATGCTCTCAGATTGAGCCACCGGTAGTCGATTTAGCTGGTCTAGTGAAGACCTGCCAGTCAACTGCAGATTGCTCTCCAGATGACCCCTGTACTCTACCTCTGATGAAAAGAGTAAGGTAAGATAAGTTGACAGGAAAGTTATCCCTGAGGTAACTTGACCTAAGTACATTGCTGGAGTTGCGGACCTAAGGTTGACTTACTGCAGTTGTGTAAACATGGCCCAAGAGGCACATTGGGAGATGTACAGCTAACAAGCTATCCCTAAGCAGCCTGGCACAGATGCAAAGTAACTTACTAGGGAACCATATATGCTACAGTTGGTGGTACAACAAAGATTATTTCACACCTAAGAAAATGGTAACATTTTACAAACCATAAATAACCTCTTCTTTCAGGGGATTTACTCCAAAATGTTGAGTGTTAATACTACCCCATCTTGCTGTAGTCCAAGTGATCTTTCACCTTTTGATTGTTTTACACAACTTTGGCACTCAAAGAACTTTCAAACAATGTAATTAAGTCTCACGACTTTCACTCCCCTATGGAATGGCTCAGTGTTATCACCACTATTTACATACATAGATGGGGAAACCAACACATAGTAAGACAGTGAGACTTGTCCAAAGTCCTACAAGTCAATGAAACTTCCTGTAATAACCAATCATGTTAAGACGTTCTCTGATGTCAATAGCAAAATTCCTATTGATTTCAATGAGGTCAGGATTCCATTCAAGGCTCTTCTGTACTACCTGGACTGTAAGCTTTTTAGCTCACATACCCGCTTTGTGTTTGGGCTCCTAAATGTGTAGTAGTGGACAGAAAACAGCCTTACAGTCACACAGTTCTATACAACACAGGGTACATTTACACTGGTGCTAGCAGGTGTAATTTCCAGCTCCAGTAGACACATCCACATTAGCTTTGATGGAATTAGTGAGCTAAACATAGAAATGTAGTTGTGGCGCATGAACAGCAGAATCTAGCAGTCCCATGAGAATGTGCCCCTGTTTCAGATGGAATCTAAGAAAGAAGTCAGGCGAAAACAAGCAGGCTAGACAGGCTTTTAAGAAGTCTTAACATCAAACATTTAAAATTTCTAGCTCAGCATATTCTCTCTCTATCTCTCTGTATAATATCTATTTATCTATCTGAATATCTCATTTATCATATAAAGTGTTTCTCAACTTTTCTAGATTACTACATCCCTTTCAGGAGTCTGATGCGTCTTACATATCCCCAAGTTTCACCTCTGCTTAAAAACAACTTGCTTACAAAATCAGACATAAGTGTCACGGTACATTATTATAGAAAAATTGCTCACTTTCTCATTTTTACTATACAGTCATAAAACAAATTGATTGGAATATAAATATTGTACTTCCATGTCAGTGTGTCGTATACACAGCAGTGTAAACAAGTCTTTGCTTGCATGACATTTTAGTTTGTACTGATTTTGATAGTGCTTTTTTATAGCCTGTTGTAAAGTTAGGCAAATATCTAGATGAGCTGATGTACTCTCAGAACACCACCCTTGCGTACCCCTGCTGGAGAACCACTGACACAGATATCTATGAGATAAGATGAAATGAACATAGCTTGTCTGATCCGCTCCCAGCTTGTTAACATCTTTCCTCTAGTGCCTAGATTGGCAAAATTGGTGGAGTATGGGCTTCATCTTCTATGGCAGCAAAAGCATGTTAGCTGAATGTTTCTAAACACCACTTAAACACAGTTTCAGCATGGTTCCTTTGGCCAATCTAGAGGAGGCATAACCATTTCACTCACCATGTTCAAAGACTGACGGAGAAGATCTTATTGCCCTTATATAAATCCATGGTACACCCACATCTTGAATACTGCATACAGATGTGGTCTCATCTCACAAAAGATATACTGGCATTAGGAAAGGTTCATAGAAGGGCAACTCAAATGATTAGGGGTTTGGAATGGGTCCCATATGAGGAGAGATTAAAGAGACTAGGACTTTGCAGCTTGGAGAAAAGGAGACTAAGGGGGGATATGATAGAGGTATATACAATCATGAGTGGTATGGAGAAAGTGAACAAGGAAGTTATTTACTTGTTCTCATAATATAAGAACTAGGGGCCACCAAATGAAACTAATGAGCAGCAGGTTTAAAATAAATAAAAGGAAGTTCTTCTTCACACAGTGCATAGTCAATCTGTGGAACTCCTTGCCTGAGGAGGTTGTGAAGGCTAGGACTATAACAGGGTTTAAAAGAGAACTAGATAAATTCATGGAGGTTAAGTCCATTAATGGCTATTAGCCAGAATTGGTAAGGAATGGTGTCGCTAGCTTCTGTTTGTCAGAGGGTGGAGATGGATGGCAGGAGAGAGATCGCTTGATCATTACCTATTCAGTTCACTCCCTCTGGGACACCTGGCATTGGCCACCATTGGCAGACAGGGTACTGGGCTGAATGGACCTTTGATCTGACCCAGTATGGCTGTTCTTATGTTAGCAATGAACTAACAGTGCCTTAGGGCTTTATCTTTCCTCCCTAAAGCATCAAAAGAACTAAAAGTAATACATCTACTTTAGGCCTACTATTTTCTTTTCCATTTACTTTTCCATGGAGAAAGTCCTCTTCATTCTTTGTACTGAGTCACCTCTTGTTACCAGCAAGGTACACAGCATAAGGAAACTTTGAGACAAAATTCCAGTGCTAGCAAACATGTGCATAGCCACCCCCAAATTAGATACAAAATATTTTCCTGCATTCCAGATTTTTTCTTTTCTATGCACATACCTCCTGGATAGCAGGTATTCAAAAACCAAAGTGGTAGAAGACTTATATCACAATCTTTATCATCTCACAAATCTCTCTGAAAATTAGTATATATACAAAAGTGACAGATGCAAATTCAGTCTTTTAAAATGCCTACTGTTTTCATGAAAAGTTCAAAAAAAATTCCCTTTTCATTTGAGATTATTAAAACAATCTTACTATGGATTACGCAGCTCAGTACAGGCCTAATAAAAAAAGACTTCATTGCACAATTGCCATATGACTGGGAAACAATGGCTTCTTTATTAACAATTTAAATGCTCTTGCAAAGAAATACTGTACAAATGGAACACCCTTATTGAAAGGTTCATTGCCATATTCTGCGCTTCTGCTGTGTAATGTTTTACAAATTGCATCCCCGTGTGAATAGTAAGAGTTAGTTCTCAGAGGCTAGAGGCTGATTGCATGCCAGAGAAGTTAATATGTAACAAACAATGCAAGAGACCTTTGTTCAGAATGTGACACACTGAAATTTCACACTAAGAAATTGTATACTTTTTAGCATCTTTATGCTTTCCAGAGTTATTCATTCATATAGTTTATTACACAAAGTTTGTTGCAACAAAAAGATTACTTTCAATATTTGTATCTTTTAACAAAGGACTCTAGTTTTTTATTATTCATTATTGCCAGGTGTACTGCTGCACAATAGTCTGAAATTATAAATAATCAAAGTAATTAAGACAAGTCATATGAGGTCTTTCACCCCACACTGTTACACAAATCACAGATAGGAATTGACCCATCCAACATTAAAATCAAACTCCTCTGGCGCGGAATTTGGCAGCCATTTGACAGCACACCAGAATCCCTACCCGATGATTTAAGAGGGGAAGAGAAGAGTCACACTGAAATTTCAGGTTGGCTCTCACCAAGACATTGCATTAAACGCACCTCCCCTTGTGAAAATTGCCATTAGACATTTAATGACATGGGAGCATTGAATTTTTCCACACTCAAAGAGCAAGCACACACTGTTACTCTGAATGATTAATTTTAGATTAAGAGAAACAACAGAACAAGAAAGAAGAAAAGTCTCTATAAGAATGCACAACATGTGCCTCTCTGGACCCTGGTAAAACAAAAAAAGCAGTCATGTAGCACTTTAAAGACTAACATGATGGTTTATAAGGTGATGAGCTTTCGTGGGGCAGACCCACTTCTTCAGGGTCTGCCCCATGAAAGCTCATCTCCTAATAAACCATCATGTTAGTCTTTAAAGTGCTACATGACTGCTTTTTTTGTTTTACCAAGATCAGACTAACACGGCTACCTCTCTGTTACTTCTCTGGACTCTATGTCACAATTCTGCATCACAGCTTTGCAGAAGCCCCTACGGACAGCAGACAATTACAAAAATACAAGTGGAATACATCAAATACTTAGTCAAACAATTATATGCATCGCTTGCAATCTTCAGCTGCACAACAGCTCCAAACGCTACCCTGCCACTAAACACCCTGGTACAGCAGGGTCGACAGCCATTCCAGGCCTGGGGGCAAAGAGGGGGCAGCTCTGTGCCTCTGGAAGGGTTGGAGCTTCAGGCAAAAGGGGCATGGATGAAGGCAGTCAGCCCTTAGCACAACCTGGAGCACCATGCTGGGCGCTCCCCACCCCCAACTTCGAGAGCCCCACGGAGCAGAGCTCCTGCTGCCTTTAAAAAGGGGCCTTGAGAGCCCAGCTGTTGTGGCAAGCTGGGAGCTCTAACCCCTTTTGAAATGCTGGGCTCCATGTGCAATTGCCCTCTTTACCCCATCCCTGCAGTTGGGGGGCCTGCTCCAGTAGTCACACTCCACACACCACTGTAACTGTCTTTGAACAAACTATGCCATTTGTATCATTTGAAAATGAATAACTAACTGATCATTACTCTTGCATGATATTTATATGGGATAGATACTAAGAGTTATGGATTTATGTTGGAAATATACCTAAAATGTGTTCAAGCCAAGCATATCAGTGGGAGCTGGTAAAAAGGTCTGCGCAGGTCTTGAATACAAATGAGACATGGTTCACCAGAAACACCAGGATTGCAATTTAAAAAGAAGTATTAAAGCTCACAAGGCAGTTTCGAGTCAGCATGTGTGGCTCAGTTTGGCCAACAGGCAAAGACAATGACGGTCCATTGACATGCCAGATAAACCAAGTTATCAAGCTAAGAAGTGGGGAAAGAAATGGCATGTCTACACCCAGCAGGCTGGTGGCATGAGAAATGATGGAAGCCCCATTTTTACAGAAATTATACTGAAGGATGGGAAGCCTACAGGAAGAGAAGAACAGCAGGAGACCATCCTGCCTCTTGAAACAAAGTCACTGAACTTTGGGAGATACAGGCAAGGATAGAAGCTATCTTTGGCACCCATCATTAGACAGATATAAAAGGCTTGAGCTCTTGCAAGCTAAGAATGATGGGGCCTTCGACTAAGGGGTGGCTGAAGTCTTGGGAACTGAATGTAGATGAGATATACACAAAGATCTTTCCTCTAAGACAACCAGGGAAGCCAGCACCTTGTACTTTTGGGGACAGTCCTGTCTGAAGGAAAGCTAGCCATTGCTGGGAAGACTGACTGGTGAGAGAAGCCATCTTATCCAAAGCCTATACCATGTGAGATTAAGTTTTAGTCTTTTAGGTGTGTGTTTTCACTTCTATTTGTATGCAACTCTTTTCTAACTTTATTCCTTTCACTATCACTTAACTTATGTCCTATTGCTAATAAATGTTTTATTTTGCTGCAAATCATCTCTGTGCTGTCACATTAAAGGGAGGAGTGTATTCACCATAGTTAGGTGATTTTTAGCTGTGATTTTTTTGGGTCTCTTTAGAGGAATAAAGAGATTTTACTCTTCTTGTGAGCTGTCCCACAGAGGGCTGGACACATCAGGGCAAGCAGTTTTGAAGTAATTCAGGACTGGGAGTATGTTGGGGTCACCATGACCAAGACTGGTGGAAGCCACAGTGGGGCTGCAGACAGGCTGCTGGGGTTAGACCTGGTGACTAGGGGCTGCCTAGAACACAGACTCTTGGTGTGTGCCTGCATATATTGGGGGACTGGTTGAGTGTGGCCCAGTGTGGAACTACAACAGCAAAACACTGAGAGGCAACCCAGGTTACAGAGCAAGTGACTGGAATGAATGCTAGAATATGACAACTGTGTTGAGTATTAATATAAGTATCAATGCTTGCTTTGAATCACCAACAACATTGTAAGGATAAGGCTTTTTCCTGTAGCCATGTTATAAGGCCTAAGGTTTTTTCTGCAGCTATATTAGAAGAGCAGCAGCCATTAGCTAAGAAGCTGGAAGTCACATCCTCACATTTCATCTTACTTACATTAAAACAATGTAATATTGGGCTGTTAAAAGGCGATCCTGACCTAATAGTAACAGTCACCAAATAAAGAAACAGATCTTAAGATGGTTAAAGAAAACTTTAATACTTTAAAGAAAACTCTGATAGTCTTTTGTCCGGCAAGAAACCACCTATCAATAGCTGTGGTTGTGAAATCCTCATTTCTTTATAGTTTTGTCATTATGGTTTCCATTTCTCGATTGTTTTTCTGTATGATCTTTGTTTCTTTGATAGCAAAATTAATTATATATCAGACAGAAACTAAGTATATTCGTTAAAATGGCTGGGATATGATTGGTTAGAGAATTTTGCTACAGCATGTTAGGATTAGTTAGTAAGATCCTAACTTTCCCCTGAATTTTTTCAAAGGTCAATGCCGCTCTGAATCTAGAACCTAACTCTTCTTTTCACTCTCACCTCAAACTAAAATACCTAAGTTGTGAACTTTATGTAACTCTTAGGCCAGGTCTACACTAGACCTGGAAAGTAGAATACATAGCTGGAGTCTGTTTACCTTAAGCCAAGCTTAGCAGCATCCCTACTGCAGGAGGCCGTCGGCTTCCCTTACTCCTCGCAAGGAGTACAGGCGTCAGCCGGAGCTGCTTTCACTGTTCGACTTATGGGTCTGTACTAGACCCACTAAATCAAACACCAGAACATCAATCTTCAATGTGGTTGAGTGAAGATGTGCCCTTAAAGTTATTTGATATGTTTGTCAATAGCTCTCACCTTCTCAAGAAGGGGCAGAATGAAGGTTTGTTGGATATTTCTGAATGCTTGATTTTTGGCGTGAATAGGTTTCTTTAAGAGTGCATGAACCATACAAGTTACATTCCTATCTATGGCACTTTAACTGAGTATTGACATACATTTAAATGCCTACATTTTATTAATGCTACAGCCTTGGTATGTATTTTTTTGTTATACAGCTTAGCAACCTTAACTTTAAATAAAAAAGATTTTTCTTTTAAACTCTGGAAATATCCTCTAAGCTGTATATCACATAACAATTTGTCAATCAAATTGAGATGAAAATTTAGATTATTGTTGTATGGAAAACAAGGTATTAGTTTCAGCTTTTTTGAACTGTCAAAAATTGCCTGATTTGCATATTGCCACAAATATGTCCCCTGCCCCTCAAATTACATTGGAGCTACCCCTTGTCTTCAAACAGGTAACAGATAGTAAAATTGTGTCTAGGTTTTTTTAGATCAATCATTTCAGTCACTCCTTTCTATACATTATCACCAGTAAGTATATATTAACAAAGACATGCAAGGATACACACAGAGATGAAATAATTAAGGGCCCTATGCAGCTAGGTGAAGAGCACTAAATAGATTTAACTGTACTCCCATCATCCAAATTATACCAGAAATAAAAACAGAAGTTATAATTTCATGAATGAACATATGCTGACTCTAATTACGGCAATGTTTCAGGCTAAATTCCATCTCCTCCCTCCTGCCTCAAATCAGTTACCAGAGTTATTCATTAACTTTGACTTGCTTTGTGACTGGCTAAAATGTGAAATAGTTTGCAGAACAAAGCCAAGAGGTCAGGGTCAAACTACAGAGAGCTAGTGACAATGAACTGATTTTTTTAAAAAGCTGCTTCCTCATTTTTCAGCCCCACAGATAGAGTACTACCAGCCAGCTCTGAAAAGTCAGCGTGCAGAATTAAAAGTACCTAAAAGAACTAAAAATACCTCTTTCTGTCTCTCTCTTTTAAGAGGTTGAAGTATTTTGTTCTAATCTCTGGGCCAGCTGAACAGCAATTGCCCGAAAGAACACTCTCCAAATCCAGTTCAGGCTGATCTTTAATCAGAGTTTATTGGTAATTTTGCAGATGGAGAGAAAGAAAGAGAGAGCTTAAAATAACCAATACACAGAACAAGGAATACCTAAACAAATCCTATGGCAATCACTGGTACCCTACTACTAAACAGTGCTCAAATATCAGTTGAAGAACCTGTCACAAAGTGGAAAATTCGCACTCCTCCTCACAGCCTATTGAAGTATCTCTAAGGAAAAGGTGACAAGTTAAGCAGATATCCCTTCTCTCTCTCAGTCTGACAAGGGCAAAAGTCAAGTCTGTATTAGTATTAGGAAACTGCCCCATCTTCAGTTTCCCATCTGCAAAATGGGAATAATCCTCTCTCTGACTATCTTGTCTATTTAGAATTTATGTTTTTTGGGGCACGGATTGTCCAAAGCCTAGCATGAAGTGACTCCAATCTTGATTGGAACCTCTAGATATCACAGTAATACAACCAATAAATAATTCTTCTCCTGCTCTGGATTAAAATTGTCCTTTTACAAACATAGTGGGCCACACTCTCTTCCTGAAGCAGAAGGCTACTCTGAGAGTCTCTTCAGGGAAGAGCAAGTGAGATGTAACAACTGGTTATGACTGCCAAGGACTGCTGGGTTAGAGGCTACCTGGGCTATCCAATGAATGAGCACATATGTTCTCGGTCTGGCCCAACCTTCTTTTTGGGGCAGCAACAACTGGCTCCAGATTACCTACCCACCCCTCTGACAGACCAAGGGCTACAGGCAACTCACTCCAGGCAGACTTACGGCCTCTAGGCTTACAGTTTATGTTCCGAGAGCAAAATCTGGCAGGACCCAGGAGGTGAAATGAGTCCATGTCCTATTCAGCAGAAAACAAAATGCAGTTATATAGTAGAGCAGGGCAAAATAAATAAATGCTCACACATTTTCCCACCATTATGTTTAACACTAATTTTGTGTTTTGTTTTGCAAAGTATTCGTTGCACTTAACATTTCACTTTTTGCCAAAAATGCAGCAAAAATTTTGCTACAAGGTTTTCACATTTTGATATGAAATTTTTGGAAGTGACTCGGCCAAACTGAGGGGTGCAGGAGGGAGAGAGCATTGGTGCACGTCTCATTCAGAGCTGACTTAGGCCATGTCTACACTTATCAGAGATCGATACTGCTGTGATCAATGCAGCGGGGTCAATATAGTGGGGCTAATGAAGACCTGCTAAATTGATAGCAGAGACCTGTATGATTGACTCTTGTACTGCACCAGAATGAGAAGAGTAAGTATGTGAATTGGAGAGTGTCTTGCTTCAGCACAGAGCAGTGGAGACACTGAGGTAAGTTGACCTTAGCTATGTTGACTTCAGTTACATTATTCAAGTAGCTGGAATGGTGTAACTCAGGTCAGCTTACTGTGGTGGTGTAGACATGGCCTCAGGAGTTCCCGTGTCATGTCAGTACCCAATCATTACAGCGCTGCTTTCTTGGCTGGAAGGAATGCCGGGATTTGTATACGGTCAGGTTATTGAAGCCAGGGCCATGCTGGTAGTCAGAGTAGAGGGGCATGCATTTGAGGAGTTCATTGTTGAAAAAAGTATCACAGTGAGGTGATGTAGTGCATTAATAATTCCACTCCAAAAAGGTGTGGGCCAAGGGTCAAGTTTCTTGGGTCAAGTTTCTCCTCCCTTTGGGCATTACAAGGGTCAGGGTTTTTTCCACATTAGCCTGAGAACACATTTATCTCCAGCATAACTTCATAAAAGTCAATGGCGTTATGCCAGTGAGTAATTTAGTCCAGTCTCATGGGAACAACTGCAGCATCATAACCATGGCAGACTGTAACCAAATTTCCATTGAAACATATGAAATGGATTAGACCCTGTCAGCTCCATTATGTAGTGATGGAGAGCCATGAATGGGACTCACAAGTCTGTCTTTCTACTAGGGAGTGAATTCACATTGTCGGAGGCCCCAAAAATTTATATTTTGAATTCAATCTATTATTAAAATGCTAAATCATTCATCAAAATATATCACCATAACTGTTTTTGTAATATCAGTGGTTTGTCTTCACAGTCTTTGAACAAAATCCACCCTTGCTTGTGTTTGGTGTCATCTTGCTGGCTGCACTTCGACGCAACTGTACAGTGTACAGAGAGCTAAAAAAGCACTTTGAGATGAAAGGTGGTATATTACTATTATTAAAGCAATACAGGTCTAGATGAACTACTCAATGACAGACTTGGGGAATTTATACTGACTCTCTCCATCTCATTCTCAATAAGCTTTTCAATGCAGTCCTTCCCTCAGATCAAGTGAATGTGTATTATCTCACTACTATTTCAGCAGGTACACTAAGCAAAGTTGGTTGTACATGCCAAGACCATAAAACCACCAAGAAGTTCTTTTTTTTCTGCTTAGCTGGATTTTCAGTCAATCGTATTAATTTCAAAACTGACCTTAAAAAGAAGAGTTAGAAGTAGTACATGAATTCTAGGAATCAAAAAGCTCTGGTAATTTATATAACAAGGTCTGTTTGCTAAGGACTCAGAATGTACTATTCACTGTTTCATTTCATTAATAATGCAACATTGGTGGATGGTCTTCATTATTGCTGCTATAGCTCTTAGGCTATGTCTGCACAACTTAACATAACATAGTTCACGTCTACATAGCAAACATTTATTTTGACATAATGTTGAAATATTGTTGAGCTGGAGGACTTCTTACTCCAACTTCTGTAACCCTCACTTTACAAGGAGTAAGGGAAGTCGGAGGAAGAATGCTCTAACTCAGACTTTCTGTTGTGTAGACAGTGCCAAAAGCCAAAATAAGATATTTTGACTTAAACTACACAATTGACGTAGCTCAAGTTGTGTAGCTTATTTCAGCTTTAGCCCTGCTGTGTAGAGGTGCCCTAATTGTCAAAGGAGAAATGAGTGACAGATGAAAAGTCATATGGCTGCAAGAGCATAATGATAAAAAAGCAATTAAAAAAAGAGAAATGTTTATGGACTGCAAAGCACATGCTCAAAATATTAATTAACATGCTATGAAATAGTGTGCATAAGTTTGATAACGCATTGCGGGATTCAGAGAACATCATGACCCATGACAGTAGTGTTAGAGTTCATGCAATCAGAATACTGAGATGGAACTTCAGACTTCAAATTAATTGGGGAGAAGCAGGGCAAGATTCACTTGTACACTCCAGTTGCTTTATGCCACTTCTTTCATGAAAAGCAACCATGGTGCATTGCTCAACATGGCCCAGGTTGTTTACATGGAAGTCTGCTAGATATACTGAAATGCCAGTCAACACTGGATGGTTTATTTTTAGTGGTTAAACCCTTTCTCTCCTGCTCTACAAAAGGCTTCTAATCTTAGTGGGTGATGACATCCTACTCACTCTCTGCTTGTTAAAATCTTCACTGATGTATGACTGCATGGTCCAGATCATTACTACTATAATGGCGACTTTCATTTCTAGTCACTAGTTCAAATCCAGCCCAAGCAAGCAATGACCAATAGATACCATTTGATGACAGTCTGGTGTTATATGCCAAATTAGTTTGCTAAGAGCTGGTATATACTTGAAAATTATAGCAGAATAGCTGTCATTTATAGGTTTGATTAGCATTTATTTATTTAGCAGTTATTTCAAGATAGGACATAGTTACAGCAGTGTAGTTATTCCCTTTCCCATCCACAGGAAGAGGTCTACCAGCGAAAGAAAGCACATTTATGCCAGTATAACTATATCACGCTGGTGTGCATATATATTTATGTGTAGATAACATTTTAACTCTACTGGTAGAGTTAATTTTCCAGGCCTTGCCTGTACTACACATGCTTTGTCAGTATAGCTATACCAGCAAAGCCTTCTAATGTAGATGCAACTTTTGCATCGAAGGCATTTTTCCATTATCATTCCATTACTACCTCCCTGAATGACACTAGCTATGCTGAGAGAAGCACTCTTCCAGTATAGCTGTGTCTACACTGTGGGGTTTGCCAGCATAGCTATGCTGGCTGAGGTGTGTGGTTTTTCACCTGCCTTGACTGACAGAGCTCCCCTGACAAAACGCTGAAGTGTAGATCTGATTAGAACAATGCCTTAAATCAGCTCTCAGTGGAAAAATGTTGAAATCACTAAACCAACACTATAACGATAGAATGAATCAGAGATTGAACTGTCCTCTCACCCCGGAACTAGCCTTCACTAAAAAAAAAAAAATGAGGTCATTTTAAATCATGACTTTGTAATCCGTGTAGACAAGAACAAATGGTGTTTAAAATTGTGTCAGCTAGCCAAGAGTAAGCTCTATTAGAATAAGTACTTTGCTATTTCCTGTATAAAGTAAAACTCACTAAAAAAACAAATCCAGCAAAAGTTTAATGTACACAAAGGGAAAGCTTTAATTCTCCTGCTATGCTTGGTTGTATAGGTTGGTGTTTTATAATGTTTTTTGTTCCATATATTATCAATAGTATTTTGTCTGAAATGAGCTTTAATTCTAGCTTAATTTTTATTGAATTTTAATGAAAATGTTAAAAGCCAAAAACAGGCACTAATTACAGAATTAACAAAGCATAGATTAGACCTACTGATAGACAGAGTAATTCCTCATTTAACACGGTAGAAACGTTTCAGAAAATGATCGTGCTAAGCGAAAACGTGTTATGCAGGGTCAATTTTCCCATTGAAGATAATGGAAAAGGTGGAGGTTGCGTTTCAAGCGCATGTGCGCTTGCAGCTCCAGCCTGCATTTGTTAGCAGCTGGGACCGGGACATAAGGTTGGGGGAGAAAGGGGACTGCGTTATAGCAGGGAGGGGAGGTGTTTGGCTCTGGGGAAAGGAAGGGAAGGGAAGGAAAAGGAAGGGAAGGGAAGGGAAGGACAGGGGAGGGGGCTTGCAGATGGGGGCTGGGTTTCCCCAGCTGGCTGGTCACCGGCAGCTGCGCTGGGATTACCCTGCCTCCGGAGGTTCTCTGCTCGCCACGCCATTCCCCGGCGACCTCCTCTGGCTGGATGCCTCGTTCCCTCTCCTCTGTCCCCCGCCTGCAGCTGGCGGCTGGGTTTTCCCAGCTCGCTGGTCACCGGCAGCTACTCGGGGCTTTGTCTGCCTCCTTAAAAAATGGCGGAGGTTCTCTGCTCACCGCACAGTTCCCCGGTGACCCCCTCTGGCCAGACAGGTCGCGTTGTTCGAAAAACGTTCCCCCCCCCCAAAAATCGTGCTATTGCAAAAATGTGTTAAGCGGGCATGTGTTAAGCGAGGAATTTCTGTAATTACCCATAGATGTCAAAAACAAAGCTGATCACCAAAGGTGTTTTTGTAATCTTGTGCATTTGTCAAATTGCTAAATATTCCTCAGGAAGATTAGGTGAATGAGAGGGTTCTGATGAAATAATGCTTCTGACATTGGTTCACTACTTTGTTCAATAGCATCCTGAGAAACTTGCATGGGTGAAGTCTTAAGCCACTATACGAATCAGAATTCTGCCTGTGGCTTAATCATGTAGTTGAATTAATTTATTTTAATAAATTTACCAGCTGTTTTATTTTTAACTTATCACTAGATGCCAGTACTATTTCTCCCAACACAACACATGTTAAATAACCCCAGAAAATTGCTAGTTTTATTTTATAATTTAAAAAACCCAGCTACAAAAGAGATGCGTGTATTTACTGAACCCTTACCTCCAAAAGCCCATCCTCAGGTAGATCTGTACAGTGGACAGCATTCTGAATCTTGTTTTTACCAAAGATGGCACGCAAGGTTCCAGGTCGAAGATGACGGGCTATTTCCTATTGAATATAAAAATATTAACACGGTGTGAAACTCATAGTATTGTTACATCATGGACAACACAAACATGTATCAAGTAAAGCATACATTCTATGTACAATATACCAAAAATGAAAGTTAAGACATAAATTCCAACTTGGATTTTACGTATGCATGTGGCTGAAAAGCTATGACCAGGATGGGAACCAAAGGGTGAAAACTCTCTTACATGTGTCTAGTGTAATTCCTAGATTCCAAGACCTGAAAGGACCATCCAATCTTACCCCGGGTATAACACAACTTTCCAAAGTAATTCCTAAATCCAACTTTTTAGAAAAACAATCCAATCTTGATTCAAAAATTCTCAGTGATGAGAATCCACCATGACCCAATGGTGAATTACTCTCACTGATAAAAAAATAAATAAATAAAAAAATTTGAAGATATATGCCTGTTGCTCTCTATTTTTGTTGTTACATATACTTTTCTTTTGCTTCTGCACAAACACACACAAATAAATATGGTTCTTTTTATTTTTAATTAAGAAAATAAAAACCACTCAATTTATTCCTGTTCTCAGAGTTTATATTTCACATGCTATATATAAATGCTTGTTTTCATACTCTCTCCATAAACTACATATTTCATTTTTCTTATTTGCATTTTTCTTCTTGCCTTTAGCAGTGAAAATTGTTTTTTTTTTACAGCTTTACCTCTAATGATATAGAAATGTTTGCCCCTTCAAATTTGCCACCTACAAAGATCATTAAAATGTCACAATGGCAACGATGGTCTTTCGCTGCCATGAGTTCCGGACTTCCTAACTTTTGTAAAGTTTAAAAACCCAGGAGATCATCTTCTTGAAAAGCAAGAGAATTCAATATCAATGATGATTAAGTCCACCATGAAAAACATCATGATCTTGATTTTGTTAAGAATGGCCCTACCTCACATGACAACATTCTGAGGTTGTTTCTGCAATATATTCTTGATAATTTTTTACTATAGCGAATAGTCCTGTAGCACCCTTAGGGTTCATCTAGACTACATTAGAGTGTCGAAAGAGAATATGCAAATTCCGTGGGAATTTGCATATCTTCTTCCGATTTCACTTTCAAAAGCAGAGCTTTCAAAAATGAATGTAGTTTAGACGTGGCTTTTTCGGCAAACTCTGCTTTCAAAAGTGAGATCAGAAGAAGATATGCAAATTCCTGTGGAATTTGCATATCCTCTTTCAACACTCTACAGTAGTCGAGATGAGCCCTTAGAGACTAACCAAAAATGTCAATGGTATCATGAGCTTTCCTGGGCACAACACAATCTGAAAAAGTGGGTTGTTCCCACGAAAGCTCATGATACCATTTACATTTTTGGTTAGTTTCTAAGAGTGTTGAAGGACTATTTGTTGTTGAAGTTTTTTCAGTTACACACCAACAGGCTACCCCTCGGAATTTTTTTACTATGGTTTTCACTACTATGGACATCGCTCATTGTTGCCTCAAAAGCATTAGCAAGGGATTGAATTAATTCAGGTAAGTCTATGGACTGTAATATACTTCAGGTCAGACTAGATGATCACAGTGATCTGTTCTGGCATCTATCCACGATAGAGCTTGAAGTTCAAGTAATCTTTTGGGACTTAAATAGACCAACTTTTAAAATGTGATTTTATTTTCAAAGGCATTTTCGACTAAGAAAATCCTTTCCTAGTAGCAGAATACCAAGGTCATCATTACAACTGATGCAGTGCACAACATTACAAGCTGTAGTTTGTCTGAACTTGGCCTGCACACCATCTGAGTAGTCCATATCCACCTCTGCTCCTTCTAAATCCAAGTCAACTAGTTTTGAGATCTTCTACTATGATCACTAGAATGCCTGGTTTTTATTCCACAGAGTCATACCATCTAAATGTGCTATGCAAGATGAGCCTAAGGTTTCCCAACCTGCACAAATCTGATGTCAATTTAGCCATCAGCAACTGTAGTGATAAGCTTTCTGTTTGTTTTCCTAAGATACTTTCAAGGAATCTAATTTGTTGTCTCTATAAAAATCTTTCATTTAATTGGGTGTTAGTATAGTTGTTCCAAGATGCTTCAACTCTGGCCTGCTAGTTGAAGAGTATTTCAAAAAATCTGAAAAACTGAAGTCAGGCTCCACTGTTAAAACACATGGTATTCTTGTTCTATTTTATGGAGTAATTAGTAGCAGGAGCTTCTTGTTGCCTAAGTGACGCATTTTCTGTTTACACATACTCCACATGAGCAGCAGAGAGGTCAAATCCATGGAAGGAATCAATATGAAAGGTCGAACACTCACTTCCAAGTCTTATCACAAAACTTACTGTGCTTTTTGACAATTTCATGAAAAACTTTTAATGCTTCTGACATGCAGCCAACTGATATGTAGATCATCATAAATTCTGGAATGAGAGTTTATATCTAAGTTCCTTATATTCTTTAGTATAATCTTCTGTCCCCACGCATTTTTCATTTTTTTAAATCAACACTGTGCACATACTTGTGTGTTTAAAAATCAGTGTGAAAACAGAGCGCAAGGACTGATTTGCATGTTAAATTGCCTGGACAAGGAAAAGACAGTCAGGAATGCAACTGCAGGGCTGTAAAAAAATGTATCAGATTGTATTTGTCATCAGCAGCACTAAGTAATCAATACTACAAAGCCTGCCCTGGTTTGGTTGACAAATTCAACTATTTCTTGCCTTTCTGGTAAAATTGCCTTTGAATTCTGACTGAAGCCTGTCCCTTTTGCAAGCTGTTTTATCCTACTTAAAATCAAACCACACTCTGTATTGTACCTGCAGCAGCACCTGTTTAAGATGGCAGGCAGGTCTACAAAAAAACTGCTACACAGGCTATTCTGTTCAGCTCAGATTTTTTCTCTTTCCTCTTTCGTGAGGCAATTAAATTCTCTTTGCTTTACTCCCACTCATTCCTTCCAGCCATCCTTCCCTCTGACTGGCAGTCTAATGGTGCTGCAGGTCTGCTATCACTCAATCTACCCACAGACTTCCTATTCTGTGGGCAAAAAAATTGACACACTTACTAGCCCAGATAGCATTTCTACTTGTCCTGTTCTTTTCTGATTCCAATGCTGGTGCCTAAGTGACTTTTAAAAGAAAGTTAATTCACTGTATTATTTAAGCGTGCTCTAACAAACAATGGGCCAAATTCAGATATGGAGGAAACAGGAGTAATACTTGTCCAAGTTTCTGGGTTAGATTCAGTGATGGAGTAAATGGTAAGTTACAGAAGAGGTATAAGTTGGTCAGAAAAATGGATATAAATGGTAAAATAACTCAATTTGAAATTCAGTAGGTCTGCAAAATGTGGGTAAATTACACACTGGCAAGTGGAAGGGGAATGAGCAGCAAAGAGAAATAAATAAGACGGTATAAGAAAAAGAAGATGCTCACAGTCTTTAAAATAGACTATTAGTTGCTCTGAGTTCCATTTCAAATCTGTCTTGGTTTAATGAATGACTTCAAGGAAGACAAAGTAGGTGAGGTAATATATTTTATTCTGTAGGTGACAGAGATAAACTTACACAGAGCTCTTCTTCAGGTCTGGATCCTGAGATCTGAAGAAAGCTCTGTTGGCTCGAAAGCTTCTCTCTCACCAACATAAAATATATTACCTCACCCACCTTATCTCTCTAATACCCCTTATATAAGGTAATGTACATGAATATTAAGAGACATTCCTTGGCCTAAGAGTTTACAATCCCAAGCAGACACAATAGACAAAGGATGGGAGAAAAAAGTATCTCCATTTTCAGAGCAAGAACTGAAGCATCGGGAGATTTAACTTGCCCAAGGTTACACAGGAACTTGCGACAAAGCTGGAAAATGACCACAGAGCTCCTAAATCCTCACCCAGTTTCTCAACCATCCTTGCTGTTTGCATTAATGTTGCTTTAATTCCTAAACAGAATTCAAGTTAGGTATCTGCCCAGTTTCTCCTTCACATCCCCTACAAAGAGCCCAAACCATTCCATCCAGAGTCTGCAGAAAGTAGATTTGTATGGGCTTTCTTTCCCTTGCTTGCAACACTGTTCCCTTGCATTCAATTATATCAGTTTTCAAAAACTGTCCAGTGTTTGGTTACTGTGCATTTTCTCAGACTACAAGAAAAAGAAACTGCTAAAAATTCTGCTCAGGTTACCTTGCAGCAGAAAGGAGAAAGCCAACATATACTGAGCAGAACAGTGAGAAACACCCTAAATTATTCATCCATAGCATGTTTATTGAGTTAATTGTTTTCTGTCCAGTTTTTTAAATGTCTTTGTTTAATTGATGGTTTCAGAGCTAATGAGACTGATGCCATAGAGTGAAAAAAACCTCATACTGCAGCTGCGCACGTTTGCTGCTCTCAGACGCAGCAGAGGTGAAGGATGGAAAAACAGAGATTACCTCCTTCTTTCTGATACAGAAGGATAACTGGCTCAGGTTGGAACATACTGACAACGTACTCTGAGCAGAAAACCCTTGAAAGATTCTCTGACTGCAGTAGTATGTATTTCTTGTGTTTCAATTACAATGGAGCAATGTGTGACATCATATGCAAGCTCTGCTAGGGAAACTCTGAGCCCATATCATATGTTTACTGTGCCCATTTCTCCCTGGAGACAATCCCAATCGTGCCTTTCAATGGTGCAAGCATAGAGTCAGGTCACAAGCAGTTGCCTAAGAAGCCAGCTGCAGCTTCCAAGGAACCTGTGTAAACTGGTTTTAAATTGCAGTCCATATCCTAGCCAATTCTTGTGCTGCTGGGAGTCCTACATAGAATGGGCAAAGTTCCCTCGAAAGCAGTCTACCGTACAAGTGACAAATCCTCACAGATATTCTTCTTCAAGATACTTCAACTCTTCAAGGGTATGTCTACACTACAAAGTTAATTTGAACTAACAGCCGTTAGTTCGAATTAACTTTCATAGGCGCTACACAGGCAAACTGCTAGTTCGAACTTAATTCAAACTAGCGGAGCGCTTAATTTGAACTGATCTGCCTCGGGCTTCCTGTAGTCAGCGCTGGTCAGTTTCAGCACCGGCTGACTTGGGGATGCCTGGAGCAGAGCAGCTGGGGTGCTGCTGTGTTGCTCCAGTAGCGCCGCTCCTGCTGAAACTGACCAGCAGCAGCTGAATCAGGACGCCTGGGGCAGAGCAGCTGGGGTGCTGCCGGGTTGGTCCAGTAGCGCCCAGAGCAGCGCTGCGGCACCAACTGGCAGCGCCCCAGCTGCTCCACCACAGGCGTCCGGAGAAAAGCCTGGTCTGCTGGGGGGGGGGGGGGGGGAGGAAGGCATACTAGCTGCGCTCCCCCCCCAGCAGACCAGGGAGATGCGGGTGGCGGACCGAGACACACCACGGTCCTGCCGCCCAGGTCCTCCACAGCTTTGCTCCGCGTCTCCTTGGTCTGCTGAAGACCAGCAGACCAGGGAGACGCGGAGCAAAGCCGCGGAGCACGCGGGCAGCGGGACAGCCCAGACGTGCCGTGGCTGTCCTGCTGCCGGCGTCCTCAGAGGCTTTGCTCCCCGTCTCCCTGGTCTGCTGGTCTCCAGCTGACCAGGGAGACGCGGAGCGAACCCTGTTCGTAACTGTGGATCCGACATAAGTCAGATCCGTGTAACTCGGGGACTGCCTGTAGTTCAAATTAGCTTAGTTTGAATTAACTAGTTCGAATTAGTGCTGTAGTGTAGACATACCCCAAGATACTTCAACTCCATACTAATAAAGGATATATGAAGAAGGCTGTGATCTGCAACCCCCTCTTCTGTTCTATCACCCTGGGTATGTCTACACTACCCCGCTAGTTCGAACTAGGAGGGTAATGTAGGCATACCGCACTTGCAAATGAAGCCCGGGATTTGAATTTCCCGGGCTTCATTTGCATAAGCGGGGAGCTGCCATTTTTAAAACCCCGCTGGTTCGAACCCCGTGCAGCGCGGCTACACGGGGCTCGAACTAGGTAGTTCGGACTAGGCTTCCTATTCCGAACTACCAGTACACCTCGGTGTTGAAAACTGACCAGCGCTGACTACAGGAACGAGGTACGAGGTGTACCGGTAGTTTGGAATAGGAAGCCTAGGCCGAACTACCTAGTTCGAGCCCCGTGTAGCCGTGCTGCACGGGGTTCGAACCAGCGGGGTTTTAAAAATGGTGGCTCCCCGCTTATGCAAATGAAGCCCGGGAAATTCAAATCCCGGGCTTCATTTGCAAGTGCGGTATGCCTACATTACCCCGCTAGTTCGAACTAGCGGGGTAGTGTAGACATACCCCCATTCATTACATTTTCTTTTTCCCACATAGCCCCTCATAGTTGTGTGGTGCTCTACAGAAACTCTGCAAAACTACCTCATTATCCTACCTTCAAATTCCTATGTACAACTCTTCTTTTCCACGATGCTTGCCAAAAATTGACAACAGTTAGGTTGCTGGTTCTAGAGATGACTGCCTATCACGCTGACCAATACAGTCTCATTGTTTACTTGTACTCTTGCTTGTTGTCTGTATCCATCTGCTGTCTCTTGCTTAGACGTTAATTGTTTGGTTAAGCTCTTTGGGGGCAGAGACCACCTTTTTGTTCTGTGTTTGTACAACATCTAGTACAATGGGATCCTAGTCATTGGTTGGGGCTCCTTCACTGCACTTCAGTAATACACATAATAAATAACATCAGTTGTCACTAAGCAAAGTCTTCCTAACTGACATGGCAACCAACATTTTCAGTATTAAAGACAACTCAGCATCTTACAGTACCAAGCCCTGTACAGGAAAACGCCCCAACAGATTCTGAGCAACATAAATGACAAACATGAAAGGTGCTATATACACCTGTTCATGCTACCTTCTACTTCCACTGATTTCAAGGATGCTGGAAAATGCTCAATACATTACAGGAATAAGCTCTATAAGAACAAATTATTATTAGTGACTCTTGGAGATAAATCACTGCAAGCTTCCTGCATGAAACTTTTTGGAGCAATAATAATTGACTCTTACCCCCAGAATTTCTGACCCTTACTACTGATTTCTTGTGGCTCCTCTAGAAAAAGTAAGGGAGTTAAGCCCATGTGTCCTGACAAAGCGCCAGCTGAGTTAATTACATTCTGCTTCTTTACTTTCTCCTTGCAGTTTCACCTTGATATATCTCTCCATTTCCTGCCCAAACAACACAACAACATTGCACAACTGTTTTGTTCAACCCAGAGCATGGAGCATTTTGTTGATGGATAAAGCCATTTCTGTTTGTAAACAAATTACAGAATCAGAAGATTGAGAGATGTTTTGTAACCTATTAAGATGAAAGTTGCTATGTAAATGCAAGGCCACTGTGACTAGCCATCTATCCTGAGGAACTGAAGATAGGAGACAGCAGACATTGCTATTGCAATATCTTTTCACCTTCCAGACACTGTGACCTCAGTATTTCCCTTATCTTCTGAGAAACACTGCTCCCTTTCTCTGAGGTGGGACTGAGGGCACAAGAAACTTTGTTCTGGTAAAATGCTTGCTCTCTCAGGGTCACACGGTAGGGGCCATAAGATTGTGTTAAAGAATGGAATCCTGAACCTACTAGATCTCTTGGCTTTGTTGGTCTGTTGTATTACCAGATCACCACAAAGAAGCCATATCGTAAAGAAGAATCTGACACTGGAAGCTTATCTTTATAAGGAAGTCATTAAACCTCCTAGCTAGCAGGCCTTGGCACAATCTGTACTAGCTTTTTCATTAGATCTCTAATAGCTGATATGCACAATTAAAACCAAAAGGACAGAGTCAGATGTTTGACCCTAAATAACATTTAAGCAATTCAATCATGTCCTTTCCATTACAAGCCTCCACAGACAGCATGACATAGTAACTGCTGCCTGTTATTGATCTGTTTGCTACTCTAGCTGACAATGGTCTGTGGCTGAATGAATTTTTTTAAATGTAACTTGTGCTATTTGAAGGGGTAACTGATTATATAAATTTCTACTTAATCAAAGAGTTAGGTAAATAAAAATTATAATTCCTTTTCATACATGTTAATGTGTCTTTCTGCAGAGGTGTAAGCAGCTATCAATCTACTGGAGAAATCCACATTCACATAAAATCAATACCAGACAAGGGAGACAACAAGCTTGGTTGCTTGAAACAGTCATATCTTATGATTTTACTCACACACACACACACACACACACAAATTTGTATATGGTCATCTTTCATATCAAATAAAAATGTCACATAGCCAATGCAGTTATAAAACAGTAGTAATATACGTAAGTATTCAGCCTTCAAATATATTGACTAACTCTTTTTGCTTTCATAATATCTGCCACAGAGAATCTCCCAACCCAGGAGGGAGAGGGGTCATGACTTTATGCCCATATAATAGATGTGGAAACTGAGGCCCAGAGCAATTTGCCCCATGTCACAGTGACAGAACTGAAAACAGAACTCAGATCTCCCAACCCTGTGTTTTGTCAAGCATAAGGACTATCCTTCCTTTCCGTTGTTAGAGTTACAGAGTTTAAGGGCAGAAGAGACCAGTATATCATCTACCCTGCTTTCCTGTATATCCCAGGCTACCAACACCATCCAACACCCACACACTAAATCCAATGACCAAAATGAGACCCCAGGAAACAAGAACATGTGTCACAGGTAGAGAAGAAGGATCAAGGTGCCCTAGTGCCAGAGACCCCTGCAATAGCAGGGAAATGATTGGGATACACCCAGATAACTCTGCCAAGTGATTGGCACCCACATACTTCAGGGGAAGGCAAAGAACCCCTGTCCCTCTCTGATTTGAGGGAGATTTCCTTCCCAACCCCACATAGCAATCAAACTCTGAGCATGTGAGCAAGAACTAGCCAGTCAAATACTCGAGAGAGAGAACGCTGGGTGCCACACTGCCCATCGTCCCAATTCTAGTTGTGGCCATTCCTGATGCTTGAAAGAAGAGGGGGGAAAAAGGCTTTCCCCCAATACATAGTGTGTGTGTGTGTGGGGGGGGGAGAATTCCCTTCTTGACCTCTGCCACAGGATGGCTGAAACCCTGAAGCATGAGCTTCAGAAACAATCTAGAAGTGAGCCCTGGTCCCTCCCCAGCCCAGCACAAGCAATTCCATCATACAACTGCACTCATATTTGTCCAGCTCTCTCTTAAAACTGATTAAGTTAGAATCACAGAATCCTAGAACTGGAAGGGATCTTGAGAGGTCATCGAATCCAGTCCCCTACCCTCACGGCAGGACCAAGCACCATCCCTGATAGAGGTCTATTCAACCTGCTCTTAAATATCTCTAGTGATGGAGATTCTACAACCTCCTTAAGGCAATTTATTCCAGTGTTTAACCTCCCTGACACAGGAAGTTTTTCCTAAAGTCCAACATAAACCTCCCTTGGTGCAATTTAAGCCCATTGCTTCTTGTCCTATCATCAGAGGCCAAGGAAAACAATTTTTCTCCCTCATCATTGTAGCACCCTTCTAGGTACTTAAAAATCACTATTTTGTCCCCTCTCAGTCTTCTCCTTTTAAACTAAACAAGCCCAATTATTTCAGCCTTGCCTCATAGATCATGTTTTCTAGACCGTTAATCATTTTTGCTGCTCTTCTCTGGACCTTCTCCAATTTCTGCACATCTTTCTTGAAATGTGGTGCCCAGAACTGGACACAATACTCCAGCTGAGGCCTAATCAGCACAGAGTAGAACAGAAGAATGACTTCTCGTGTCTTGCTCACAACGCTCCAGTTAATGCATCCCAGAATCATGTTTGCTTTTTTTGTAACAGTGTCACACTGTTGACTCAGGTCATAGTGGACCACATATTAAACATGTGACAAGGCAGCAGAGACCCCCACTTGCAGCCCCTCTCCTGCCAGGGGGAATAGGTGGCGGGACGGTACGGGGCAGAAGCCGCCACCCTGCACAGCCGAGGTGAGGCAGCAGATTGCCTCAAAGCCAGCACAGCTGTGGGTGCTCGGGGAGCGCAGGACAGCGGGTTCTGGCGCATGCAGCAGCGGTGACACATGAGAGGCTGGCCTGAACGGAGAACTGGACGCTGCCCCAGATGGAAACACCGGCACACACAGGGTCGGCTGGGGAGGCATGGCCAGGCAGCGTGACGTGTCCCCACAGGTGGTTGGGGCAACGTGAGCGGGGGTGTAGGGGATTGGACCAAGGCAGAAGCCCAGGATATAAAGGGAGGAAGGTCAGAGGAGACAGGAGGAGGTCAGAGGAGATACCAGGAAGAAACGAAGGTACAGAAGGGGAGGTGAGGAGTAGACAAGTAAGGGATGAAGGAGCCGAAGGGGGGTGCTGGAAAGAAAGATCAGCGTCACGGGAGGCTACGGAGGAAAAGACGTTGTGTGGCAAGGATGCCGGGAGAGAACGATAGGAGGATGGGGAGCCGGCCAAGACAGGAGGGGGAGAAAGCAACCCAGGGCAGGGCTAGGGAGGTAAGCCTGCGGACTGATGAGTTAAGGGTGATGCCCCATCAGTCAGGTCGGAGGGGGAGGAAAGGTTGCCCCTCGACCTTAGGGCCCTGGGTCAGGACTCAGAGAGAGGGCGGGCCCGAGTCCCCCTTCCCCTTCACTACCATCTACCACCCCAGTCAACTGGAGCAGTGTTTTTGGCAGTGGCCGAGAGGGCGGCCCTGCAAGGCCTGTAACTCAAGGACCAGACTAGTGAGTCCTTTCACAGATCCCTATATCCTTTTCTGCAGTATTCCTTCCCAGACAATCACTTCCCATTCTGTATGTGTGAAACGGATTGTTCCTTCCTAAGTGGAGTACTTTGCATTTGTCCTTCTTAAACTTCATCCTATTTACCTCAGACCATTTCTCTAGTTTATCCAGATCATTTTGAATTAAGACTATCCTCAAAAGCACTTGCAACTCATCCCAATTTGGAATCATCTGCAAACTTAATAATCGGACTCTCTATCATATCATCTAAATTGTTGATGAAGATATTGAACAGAACTGGTCCCAAAACAGACCCCTGTGGAACCCCACTTGTTATGCCCTTCCAGCATGATTGTGAATTGCTAGTAACTAATCTCTGAGAACGGTTATATAGCCAGTTACGCCCCCACCTTATAGTAGCCCCATCTAGTTTGCATTTCCCTAGTTTATTGATAATGCGAGACCGTGTCAAATGCCTTACTAAAGTCTAGGTATCCCACGTCCACTGCTTCTCCCTTATCCACAAAACTTGTTATCCTATCAAAGAAAGCTTTCAGATTGGCTTTACATGATTTGTTCTTTACAAATCCATGCTGGCTGTTACCTATCACCTTATCATCTTCCAGATGTTTGCATATAAGTTTCTTAATTACTTGCTCCATTAGCTTCCCTGGCATGGAAGTTAAACTAACAAGTCTATACTTTCCTGGGTGGTTGTTTTTTCCCTTTTTATAGATGGGCACTATATTTGCTCTTCTCCAGTCTTCTGGAATCTCTCCTTACTTCCATGATTTTTCAAAGATGATAGCTAAAGGCTCAGATACCTCCTCTATTAGCTCCTTGGGTATTCTAGGATGCATTTCATCAGGTCCTGGTCACTTGAAGACATCTAACTTTTCTAAGCAATTTTTAACTTTTTCTTTTTTAATTTTAACTTCTAAATCCACCTCATTTCCACTAGCATGCACTAATGGATGTTATTTTCCCCCACAACTCTGACAGGGTGTCTGTTGCAGAATCTCACCCATCTGATGGTTAGAAACATTCTAATTTCCAGACTGAATTTATTCATAGACAGTTTGCATCCATTTGTTCTTGAGAAAACAGTATCCATTAACTTAAATACTTTTCACCCTCCCTAATATGAACCTCCCTAATTTATTTACAGAAAGCAATCACATACTGGTCAGTCTTCTTTTTGCAAGACTAAAGTCAAACTCTTCCAATCTCTGCTCATAAAATAGGCCCTCTATTTCCCTGATCATTCTAGTAGGTAGTGGTGCTGTGGTCATGGGTGGTGGATGAACATAGGCCTGAGCAAGGCAAGACTCTAACCCCACCCCTTGTGCCCAAGCCTCCCCCCACAGAAGCAAAATTCCCACATCACCACAGGGGAACGCCTTCAGCCCTCCCCAGGGGCCTCCTTCGCCCTGGAGCACCACGGGGAGGGAGGGTGACATGTGGTTCAAGCCTCCATGGTGGTGCTCTGGGGCCAGGGAGGCCCCTGGGGAGGGCTGAGGTCCAGTGCCCAGGGAGGGAGGGTGGGCGGCGCAAATCTCCAGCGTCTGCGGCCTCGGTGTGGTTGAAGACTGGGGGCAGCAACTCTCCACCGCCAGAATGACTATTGCTTCAGCAGGGCTCCCAGCAGAAGCCCTGCTGAAGCAGTAGGCATTCTTAGTGCGCGGTATGGGCAGGGCCATACCTGGCCATTTGGGAAGGCATTGCCTTCTCCTGCCTATTATACCTGCTGCCCATGGCTGTGGTGCTCCTAATTCAGTTTCAGTCAGGCCCATTTGCAGGAGAAGGGAGGCAAAGGGAGCAACTGTCTCAAGGCTTTGTGATTCAAACCACTCTGGGCAACACTAAGAGAGAATGGAGGACATGACACACTCCAGGCAGCCCTGAGGCCCAGCAGCCTTTGGCACCACCCCTTCTGGAAGCTCGAATCCAGCCCGCTCCCTACACCTTGCCCAGAGGCATGCAGAAGCTGTTGGCTCTGTTGATTACAGTTAATCTTTTTTGAATATAGAAATTGCATCTAGCAGTGGTTCTCAACCTTTCCAGAGTTCTGTACCCTTTTCAAAAGTCTGATTTGTCTTGTGTGCACAAGTTTCACCTCGCTTGCTTACAAAATCAGACATAAAAATACAAATGTGTCTCAGCATGCTGTTACTGAAAAATGGGTCACTTTCTCATTTTTACTACATAGTCATAAAATAAGTTTATTGGAATATAAATATTGTACTCACATTTTTGTGTATAGTTTATAGAGCAGTATAAACAAGTCATTGAATGGCATTTTAGCTTGTACTGACTTCACTAGTGCATTTTATGTAGCCTGCTGTAAAACTAGGCAAACATCTAGATCAACTGATGCAGCCATGGAACACCTCTGTGAAACCTCAGGGACACACATATCCCTGGTTGAGATCCACTGGCACACAGTATTCCAAATAAGATATTAACACTGCCTTGTACAAGGGCAATGTACAAGGTTGTCTCTATTGGTATTGCCTCACCTTACCCATTCTAGGATCACATTCGTCCTTTTTGCAGCTACGTCACATTGATGGTTCATAGTCATCCTGTGATTAACCCACACATCCAGGTCTCTCTCTCTCCTCTGTCACTTCCAACTGATGAGTTCTCAGCTTGTGGCAGAAATTCTTATTGTCATATTAAGTACATAACCTTACACACTTAGTAATGTTAAATTTCACTTGATTTGTCACTCAGGTCTTTGAAGTCATCCAGATTTTCCTGTATAATATTCTGACCCCAAAAATCCCTTGCGCAAAAAGAAACGGCAGAAAATATGCTATGATATCACGAGTCCCTCATTAGCATATTTTCTGCCACAAAAACTCACAGTGTAGACAAAGCCTTTAAGTACAATCGGATAAATCCACAAAACCTTTTCACAAGAGTCTGGGGAGGAGAAAGGAGCTAGGGTGAGGGCAAAAAGGAAGTTTTCAACTATGCTGTCTCAGAAGGGTAGCCATGTTAGTATGTAATTTTTAAAACAATGAGTAGTCCTGTGGCACCTTAAAGACTAACAAATGTATTAGGTAATGAGCTTACATGAGTAAAATCCACTTCCTCAGATGAGCTGGAGTGGAAATTTCAGAATCTGTGGTATATATAACTGCAAAAGATTGGGGTTATATATATGCCCTGAATTCTGTAATTTCCACTCCAACTCATCAGATGAAATGGGTTTTACCCACAAAAGCCCATGACCTAATACATTTGTTAGTCTACACTAGGCAATATCTACACTAGAAAATTATTTCAAATTTACTAAATTTGACTTATGGACTCCCAATTTAACATATTCAAACTTCTGTGTCCTCACTATGGGGAAGCATCAAAATTAGTCTGAGGCAGGCTCCATTAATGTGGATGCGCTACCTCTGACTCAGAGCCCCAGGAAGCACTTGGGGAGTTGCAGGAGGCCTCCCAGAGGTCAGTTAGTTAGAATTAGTGGCACCGGAGAGTCCATACTGTTATTTCAGACTTGCAAGTTTGGAATTAGTGTTATTCCTCAAGAAAAGCAGGAGTACAGAGTTCGAATTCTGTGGTTTCTTATTTTGGAATAATGGGCTTAGTAGTGTGGATGCACCACTAACAAAATCAATCTTAAGTGGTTATTTTGGACTAAGGTCCCAGTGTAGACCATGCCTTTGGCACCACAGGACTGCTCATTGTTTTTAATGGTGCTGTGTAATTTGCTGTCTCGTAGAGTGAGCATGAAAGCAAGGGGCTAGACTAAAACCTCAGTTTTGGAGCTTGTGGATGGCACTTAGGGAATCTGAACTCTGCAGAAGCTGGGACTAGAAGAGTGGAGTTAGATTTAGCTGCTGGATGTTTGACTGTGTGTATATGGCCTCTATAAAAGTAAGGCCTTTTGTTGCTAGCTGGACCTAAGGCTATTGCTTCATTTTTACCTCTATGCCTGAGTTTTCCCATCTGTAAAAGAGTTACTGCTCACACAGCATTGTGGTGACCAATAGTTTTACAACATTTTAAAGATGTAAAATGCTACAGAAATAATAGGCATTGTTGTTCTTTTCTCTGCCATCTTTGTGAAACATAGCTCATAGAACTTTCCCCAAATAATTCTCAGACCATGCACTATCTAGATCATCCCTGATAGATGTCTGTTTAACCTGCTCTTCAATACCGCTAGTGATGGAGATTCCACAACCTCCCTAGGCAATTTATTCCAGTGTTTAACTACCTGACAGTTAGGAAGTTTTTCTTAATGTCCAACCTAAAACTCCCTTTTGGCAGTTTAAGCTTCTTGTCCTATCATCAGAGACCAAGGAGAACAATTTCACCCTTCCTCCTTGTGACACCCTTTTTGCTATCTGAAAACCGATATCATGCCTTGTTCAACAGTCATGGGCCTCTTCCTACCTTTCTGAATATGAGTGCTCAATTTCTTTTTAAAACTTCACTCAATTTATGAATATTTTCCTAACACATAGGGTTTTCTGAAATGATATTATAAATATTTTTATATGGAACTTATTTTTAAAAAATATCTCTTGCTTTGGAAATGGTAACAAGCAACTAACATTATATTGTTGAGCTTTTTTGAGAAGTAACTGCACTTCCTGCTTTTGGAAAGTGTTTGAATACATTTAATTGTCTTTTTTCCCCCTTTCTGGTATAGCCAGTCTGCTGCATGTTTTCTTCTTGTAGACAATGAGACCTAATCATTTCACAAATATCCTTTTAGAAAGGCATTGCTGTACCATGATTACACATTCTGATTCTCTTCCATTATGACTCAGTTGAACAAAGCAGACCAAAATAATAATAATAATAAAAAACCCTACACTGGACCATAGGTCCATTGGCCACCCAGCATCAAATCAAATCCTCCACACTGACTTCTTTAGGCACAATAGGATTGGGTACATGAGTGCTTTTGCATCTTTGTAGTGTGCCCTGATGTCTTCCAACCTCAGGCACTGAAAAAGGGCAGCAAGTTTCACAGATGTGGGCATTCAACTAAGCATTGCAGCTATCCTTTAGAGTTTATACCCAGGGGCCAAAAGCAAGAGTGTCCTAGCCATTCTTAATCATTAATGATGGGAAGTAATAGGAGATGCTGTCTCTCAGACCATTTAGGGCTTTACAGAACATGACTAATATCTTGAATTGCACAGAGAAACCACATGTCCGGTGACCTAGCATGCTTAAATGGGCAGCAGCATCCTGCACAAGCTGAAGCTTCCATGTGGTTTTCAAGGAACAGGGAAGGAGACCAGAGCTTTGGTAACTGCCACAGGGCTGTGTGTAGGGGAATGAGTAGAGTCATTTAAAAGCTGGCTAAAAACAGGGCCCAGCAAGACAAAGAGATGCCCCAACTACTGAACAATCAACACCTAACAGCAGGAAGCTGGGATTTGTGAACTCAGCTGGAGAACAAGGTGGAGAGTGACTGAAAGAAGTGGTATTTTTTGGAGGGACCAGAGGAGCCAAAAGGGGACAGCAGGAGACAGCTGAAGTTGGAGCCCATCAAAACCTGACTCACTCATCATGGCACTGGCTTGACCAGGATGCCCTATGGTTTAATTTCTGCCTCTCTGTACCTAACCTAAGGGCTTTCAGATTCTGTACCCAGGTGACTAATATATTATTACCTTGCTCTGAAAAGACTACCCGTGTCATTGCAAACACTCGATGAGAACATTGCGCACTGAAAGGGTACAGTTCTAGCCTCCTGCAGGCTGATTCAGCTGGATTCACTGCAGGGAGCCATAGTGAGAAACAGGGATTGCTGGGGCCAGAGTCTTGGAGGCCATAGGCCTGCTCCAGTAAGTAAGTCCATGGCAGTGTTTCTTAAACTGTGTTCTATGGCACACCGGTGTGCCGCGAAGCAGTCGGAGGTGTGCCATGGAGAACAACAGAATTCAAAATGGCAACTCTTAAAAGGGCAGGCAACTTTTTTCCCCCTCAATAACTTCCCCCCAACCCTTCCCCTCCTTCCTCCCCCACTCCCCCCCCCCCCCCAAGGATTTTGCTCATCAAAAAAATCCTTGGTGTTCCTCATAAAAAAATATTGTTTGGTGCTTCTTGGTCTTAAAAAGTTTAAGAAACACTGGTCCATGGGGCCTGGGTCATTCCCAGGAGATTGGTTATAGACTGGGGGACAGACCAATCCCTGGGACTTCACGACCAACAGAAATCAAGAACTAAGTATTTCAAATTCCTGTTGTTGGCACTGTCTCGTAACTGTTTCCTGTTAAAGTTCCACCATTAGGTTCCGAGGTTATTTATTCTCAGTTTGGAGGAATTTTCATGCTATTAAAGCAAGGAAATGAGTTAGGTCATCTGAGGTTCTACTCCCAGATCTGTTGTGGACTTGCTGTCACTTAACTCCTCTGTGTTTTACTGTCTTTCTTCTTGAAGCGCGGATATTTATATTTTTCCATACATACAGGACAGCTATATATATGGTACCTGCATTACAAATGCCTTATATTAGTTTAAGAAAAACAGTGAGGGGAAGGGAAAAATAAAAGCCTCCATGAAAGTCTGGTTTGTATTTTTGGTATAACATGTTGCAAAAATTCAGTTTCCTAAAATGGCAGATGCCTTGCAGGGAGATAAATGACAAATATTTCAGGCTGCAGTACACGGGAAACCAAATCACAAGTTACACAGTTATATGCACCACAATCACAAAATCTGCTCTTATTTGTAGAGTACTTTGAGCATCTACTGCTATAGATTCTGGAGACAGGGGGTGGGCCAAAAGATCATTTCCACTTTCCACTTTTTAAAGGGGGATGGTTTGCCTCTTGGCATGCCAGGGGAACAGCCAGGCCAAATTTCAGCAAGTGGGGGGCATTGTGATTTATATTTGAATTTAAAATGACCCTGACAAATTGGAGAATTGGTCTGAAATCAACAAAATGGAATTCAATAAAGACAAGTGCAGAGTGCTTCATTTAGGAAGGAAAAATCAAATACACAGACTAAATAGGGGCACAACTGGCTAGTTGGTAGTACTACTAAAAAGGATCTGTGGGCTACAGTGGATCACAAAGTAATTATGAGTCACCAATGTGATGTGGTTGCAAAAAAGGGTAATATCATTCTTGGATGCATCAATAAAAGAATATCGCATGTAAGGTATGTGAGGTACCTGACCCTCTCTACTCAGGACTGGTAAGGCCTTAGCTGGAGCATTCAGTTCTGGGTGCCATGCTTAAGGAAACGTGGACAAATTGAAAAAAGTCCAGAAGAGATCGACAATAATTATGAATGTTCTTACTAATGTGGAAAAGTTAAAAATCTGGGCATGTTTAACTAGAGAAAGGATAAATAAGGAGGGACCCCAATAAACTTCAGATATGTTAAAAACTGTTATAAACAGGACTGTGATCAACTGTTCTCCATGTCCACTAAAGGCAGGACAAGAAGTAATGGGTTTAATATGCAGCAAGATTTTTTCTAGTATCTAACCTAACTATATGGGTAGATAAGCACTGAAATAGACTGCAAGAGAGGTTGTGGAATCCACAACATAGGAGTGTTTTAAGAACAAGTTGGACAAACACCTGTCAAGGATCGTCTAGGCATATTTTGTCCTGTTTCAGTACAGGAGACTGGACTAAGTGATCTCTTGAGATCCCTTGCACCTCTACACTTCTCTGATTCTATAGTATAAGAACAGTCATGTTGGTTCAGACCAAAGGTCTACCTTGCCCAGTATCCTGTCTTTTGATTGTGACCAGTGCCAGGTGCCCCAGAGCGAATGAATAGGACAGGCAATCATCAACTGATCCATTTCCTGTTGCTAATTCCCAGCCTCTGGCAAACAGAGGCTAGAGACACTATCCCTGCCCATCCTGGCTAATAAATGCTCCATTAATTTATCTAGTTTTTTTTAGGAACCCTATTATAGTCTTAGCCTTTTCAACATCTTTTGGCAAAAAGTTCCTCAAGTTGACAGTGCATTGTATGAAAAAAATACTTCCTTTCCTTTGTTTTAAACCTCCTGCCTATTAATTTCATTTGATGACCCCTAGTTCTTGTGTTATGAGGAGTAAACAGCAATTCCTTATCTACTTCCTCCAGACCTGTCATGTTTTTAATGGACCTCAATCATATCCCACCACAGTCATATCTTTTCCAAGATGAAAAGTCCCACACTTCTTAATCTCTCCTCATACAGAAGCTGTTCCATACCCTAATCATTTTTGTTACCCTTTTCTGAAACTTTTCCAATTCTAATATATTTTTTATATGGGGTGACCACATCTGCATGCAGTATTCAAGATGTGAACATACCATGGATTTATGTAGAGCCAATATATTTTATGCTTTATAATCTATCCCTTTCTCAATCACTGCCACTGCACATTGAGTGGATGTTTTCAGAGAACTATCCATTATAACTCCAAGATCTCTTTCTTGACTGGTAACAGCTAATTTAGACCCCATCATTTTATATGCATAGTTGGGATTATGTTTTTCAACATGCATTACTTTCCATTTATCCATGTTAAATACAATTTTGATGCCCAGTCACCCTTTTGTAACTCTTCAGTCTGCCTGGGACTTAACTATTTTAGGTAGTTTTGTATCATCTGCAAACTTTGGCACCTCACTGTTTACCCCTTATTCCAGGTAATTTATGAATATGTTGAATAGGACTGGTCCCAGAACAGACCCTGGGGAAACACACTATTTGCCCCTCTGCATTCTGAAAGCTGACTGTTTATGCCTATCCTTTGTTTCCTATATTTTAACCAGTTACCAGTCCCTCCTATCTCATGGCAACTCATTTTGACAAAAGAGCCTTTTGTGAGGGAACTTATCAAAGGCCAAGTTCACCATATCCACTGAATCCTCCTTGTCCACATGCTTATTAATCCTCAAAGAATTCTAAGTAGATTTGTGAGGCATTATTTCCCTTTACAAAAACCATGTTGACTTCCTCAACAAATTATGTTCATCTATATGTCTGACAACATCTCTGACTGCATCTTTTACTTTATTGTTTAGCAACAGTGACACTTTTTTGGTTTTCTTTTAATGTTTTTTAATTTGGGATTTACATTTAAGTTGAGACTATTATCGCGTCTTTAAAAAGTTTCCACACAGCTTGCAGGGATTATACTTTTGGCACTGTACTGTTCCATTTTTGTTAATTAACCTCATTTTTGTGTAGTTCCCCTTTTTGAAATTAAACATTACAGTGTTGGGCTGCTGTGGTGTTTTTAAATGTAATTATATTTTTGTCACTATTACAAAGTGGTCCAACTATATTCACCTCTTGGACCACATTCTAGGTGCTGCTTAGGACTAAATCAAGAATTGCCTCTCCTCTTGTGGGTTCCAAGACTAGTTACTCCAAGAAGCAGTTATGTAAGGGGTCAAAAAACTTTCTTTCTTCATTCCATCCTGAGATGACATATATCCAGTCAATATGGGGATAGCTGAAATCTCCCATTATTACTGAGGGTTTTTGAAAAATAGCCTCTCATCTCCCTGAGCATTTCAGTCACTGTAACCATCCTAGCTGGGTTGTCGTTAATATATCCCTGCTGCTATATTCTTTTTATTAGAGCATTTAGTTCATCCATTTTGAGAGATGATCAACCTTCATATCAAGCAGATAAGTCACAATGTGGTTCTCGCAGTCATCAAAAACCCCACTATTACCTGTCTCTTCCTAATAACTGGAGTTCCCTCACCTGCAGACGTATCCTCAGTGCGAGAAGATGCCACAACATCTTGGAGGGTCCCAATTATGGGATCATTTCCCTTTGTTCCAGTTGAATGTTCTACTTCCCTGAGATTGTCAACTCTCCTCAATAGCACAAAGGCTGTAAGACCAGAGGTAGGACTATTCTATAGTGTCCTGGAAAGTCTCATCTATGTACTTCTCTCTCTCTCCTTTAGCTCCTCCAGTTCAGACACTCTGGTCTCCAAAGCCCTGTGACCAAGGTGTGGGGGAGTCACCGGGTCCTGCACCCCCATCCGCAGCCAAATGAAACTCTCAGCCAGCAGGTAGCACAGAAGGTTTATTAGTCCACAGGGATATAGCGTAGAACAAAATTGTTAGCACAATAACCAGAAGCAGTCAGTACAATCAATCTTGGGGAGAGTGGGATCCAGAACCCTGTATCCTAAGCCAGCCAAGACCAGCACACATTCAGCAACTGGCCCCTTGACTTGCAAGCAGTCCCGCCTCCTCCTTTGTCCAGTCTCCTGGGCAAAAGGTGTCACCTGGTTGCATTCCACTCCCAGACTCAGGATTACAGAGATCCTCAGCTATTGTGTACATTCTGGGGCTGGAGCAGCCTCCCTCAGTCAAAGTCATTAAGGTGTTGAATACAGCAGCCCATCTAGTTCATGTCTTTGTTCAAACCTTGATTAAAAGTGTCAAATTTGCAAATGAAGGCAAGTTTCACAGTTTCTCTCTCCAGCTGGTTTTTTAATCAAGGTTTGAACCTTTTAATCAAGGTTTGAACAAAGACATGAACTGGATGGGCTGCTACATTCAACACCATAATTACATCGAAAGCTAAGTATTAGGCACTTACAGCTTACTCTACTAGCCTCATTTAGCACAGACACTCTAACAAGTTTTTCCCCCCCTTTCTCTTTCCCTCGACATCCCTTCTTTTTCTGCTATTTATTTGTTACCTCTAGACCCCTTGCTCCATTCATCTGAAGAAGTGAGTTGTTCCCATGAAAGCTCATGATACCACATACATTTTTTGTTAGTCTCTAAGGTGCTGCAGGACTAGTCTATGTTTAAGTTTTTTTCTTTTTTTATAACATAGGTCACGCATGTTAGCACTCAGGAGATGCACCGCCCCCCTATGCCCCTGCCAAAACGTTAATTGCTAAATGGGGTGCTCCCTCATGCCCCCTCCCAGTCACCTGGGTTGCCCTCTCTACACCCACTCCCCCACAGGCATCAGTCACCCCTGTTTTGTGTTACAGCTTTCTAGATCTATAGAAGCCAAAGGGTTTTTACAGAAGAATCCTGCATGCTGCCTCCATAGGTCTCCCAGCTGACTTGGGGAATCTATGTAGGGCCTTTGAAGTCACTGTATAGTGTGGTTGTAAGACAGAGTAATCAGGGAGGAGAAAATGAGGGATGCAAATAGACTTGGGGGCAAAAATTTTTTTACAGTGGGTGACCAGTTCAATATAAACTGCAAAATTATAGTAGTGTTTGACAGTGACTTGCAAAGAGAAAATGTTCTGTAAGCCAACTGTTCAATTCTGTTTTCCTTTTGCAAACCAGTAATTACAGTCTGAGACCTGATTAGTTAATTCACTTTATACAGCATATCAGAGATACTGTATACTATTATCAAATGCAGGGTGGGCAATAAATAGCCCATGAGCCAGACACAGTTCGTCAGGGTGAGCCCATGGCAGACCGCCAGATGCTTTATTTACCTGTATATTGCAGGTACGTCCATTCACAGCTCCCACTGGTCATAGTTTGCTTTTCTCAGCCAATGGGAGCTGTTGGAAACAGGAGCCCGGCCCACATCACTTCCTGCAGCTCCTAGTAGAATGGTAAATCATAGCCAATGGGAGCTGCGAGCAACTATACCTGCAGACAGGCAGGTAAATAAAGCAACTGGCAGCCATCAGAGGTTAACCCTGGTGAACTGCATCTGGCCTATGGGCTGCTTATTGTCCACTCCTGATATAATAGAAACAAGATGCAGACACATGCCATGCCCATATAATTAATGTATTCTATTGGTATCAGTGGAGCAGAAGGGAAAAAATTGGGCTATCCATCATTATAGGAGGTGTAGAAACAAATTGCAGTGATCATAGAGGGCAACCTGTTACCTAGTGTGACCAAGAAGTGAGAGAAGATCAGGCTCAAGGAGACAGAGGATTGGACTGAGTCAGCAGCTGGTTGCAGGTAATAGCTCAGAAATTGGCTGCAAAGGAAAAATCCAAAGCAGAGCAGTGTAAGAGAGGCAACCGTGTTAGCTGGATGACAGCAAAACAAGGAAAGACCTCTAAGGAGACCACTGATGAGGGAACTGAACCCTGGCCAGTGGGTACCACAAGCCAATTAATTGCCCTTTAATAGAAGAATAGGCTAGCAGGAGCATCAAAATAGGAGGTGGGAGAGGATATCTGTGTGCCCTTCTACTTGATTGCCTCCTACAGATGGATTTACAAACTAATGTGATAATTTTTAATTATTTGGCTAAGACATTGTAACAAGGCTAGCTGAACCTTTTCCCCTCTGCCATCTCTAATGACAGCTCAGTGGTTACTGACTAGATATGTGTGGGTCTTTAATAAAAATCCAACGCAGGGCAAAAATCTGCAGAACCTAGTGCATGAAATGCTAACTGCACTTCCCTCCACACTACCAAATATTTACAGAGAACTGTTGTACTGCAGCACTCCCAGTGAGCCCTACAGTCAGATAAGTTACAATATTTTTAACTTTGGGTTGGTTTTAGCCCAGTTCCTTGTGGGCAAATACCTATATCACAAAATCCACTAAAATCTTTGGCAATGCTATCCCAGCATAGAGACTATACAACCACAAAACTGCGTAAAAGAGCAAGCTTTCTGCCTGAAATCTTCCCCTATGGCAACAAGTTCCTTTAAAATGAAAGAGTTTTTCCTTTGCAGAGCAGTTCACTCACTTGTGCTACCAAAGATAACCCAGTCACAATAAATGGTACACAGTACATTCCAGTTGTAGCTCTGTGCACTAAATACTGATTTTATGCATTTAGAGCTATTCTATCTTTTCCATTTTGCAGACCAAAGAAAGTTAGCCACTTGTATTTACTCTTCCACATCCCAAGAGTCTGACAAAATAAGAGTGAGGTCCAACCAACAATCCCATCTTGATTTTGTGAAACTCAGGTTACCTCTATTTTTATCCATCAATACTGACATGACAGAACTCAAAGCCAGTAGTCTAACCTCCTGATATCACAGGCCACCAACTCCGGCCAGCACCTGCATGCTAAACCCAGCAACTGAAACGAGATCTAAATATTACAGTCCTCCGAAGACGGGATTATTATATGAAATAGACAAAGAATGTGTGTGACTGGATGCCTATGCTAAACTCAGGGAAATGTTATCATTAGGGCCTATAAGACCCACTTTAAAAATGTGAATTGCCACATTTCTAATAATTATTCCATTTGTTACATATCAAAGAGACTATTTGCCACCTGTAAAGTAATATAACATCTGTATGGGCCAGACTCCAGTTCCTTTGCTCACCTTGAGAAGCACCTTACTTCAAGAGCAGTCCCAATGACGTCAAATGAGACTACTAGTGGAGTAAGTGATTATTTAACATGAGCAAGCGTGGCACAATCTGACCCTTTTGGTTTTGTGCCATAATTCCAGACTTTGCCCTTGTCTTGGTTTATAGCAGGTTGTACTTTTATATCAGGAGGGAAGGCATCAGATATGAACATGCATGCACAATATGTCACAATGCACTGTTAACATTAGTAGTTAAAAACATGCTGCATAAAATGCTTGATTGGCTGTTCTCAAATGGCTTTGATATTTATACACCAAACTTCTTCACACTCAGTAAGGCTTCACATACTAGACTTCATAAATCAGTCAGTTTAGGTCCTCCCAGCCCAGAGTCTGTCCCAGGATTTTAGAATTGCTCCAGGATTTTATTTCCTGGAGAGCAATGCTGATTGAAAGTTGTCACAGTAAGCTTAAACATAAAAAACCTTATTGATCAGAAACATAATAATTAAATGTGGAAAAGTTGTGTTAGTCGGTAACTTTAAAAACAGCAAGCAATCCTGTGGCAGTTACAAACCCTTCATTAAAGAAATCTGGGAAAACCACAGGAGCAATACTCATATTGCTATTGACGGGCCCATCCCAAAGGCACGTGGGCCTGGGGCACTGTCCCCCCAACACAGGCCCTGGCCCGCACCATCCCTTCCCTTCCCTAAGCCCTGCCCCTGTTCTGTCCCCTTCCCTGAGCAGCGCAGCCTAGGACATTACTGGGGGGCTCTGGTGCAGTAGTAGCAGGGGTCCTCCCACACTCACCTACTTCATGCTGTCCTGCTGTCGTCTCCCGGTCCGTTGCTCTCCATTTCACCGTAGTGACAGGAAGAAGTGTGCCCTGGTCCTGGGGCACTCTGCTTTCTGCTGCTGCAAAGAAGTGCAGCGGTCTGACAGAGTGCTATGCAGTGGAGTAAAGTAGGCTGTGGGGCTGCTCCAGCTTCCATTGCTGTGGTCAGTGCAGGGGAGCAATCTTTGTTGCAGGCCTGCACTTGGACTTTAGCCCCAGGTAATCCCCTGGTTCCTGTCCACAGGACAGCTGGGGTGGCTGCTGCGTGACTCCCAAAAGTGAACAGTCTGGGGCATCTGTCCGGACTGTCTTATGAATGGGACGGCTCTGGCTATTGAAAGAGATTACTGCCCTTCATTTAAACATAGGTCAGATAATTGGGTTTACAATTTGCTCACAGTAGAGTTATATAGAACATGGCCAAATGGAAAAGTAATTAGAAATTGGCAAAAATATTTGACTAATTCTCCAAATATTTGACTAATTCACCAAATATTTGCCTTTTCTAATACTGAAATGTGAATCTAAAAAGCATTACACTGTAAAGAACTTGTTCTCTCCTTCAAGTGTAACTCTATAAATTACTGGGCACTGGAAATTGCCAAATCAAAACTAAAACATTTTATCATAATATTAAAATACAAATCCTTGACTGCATTGCCGGCCCTGGCCCTGCCCCAGGTGCTCCGCGCGCGCCCTTGCCGGCCCCGGCCCCACCCCCGGGGGCGCCACGCATGCCCGCACCCGCCCCGGCCACGCGGAACCTGGGAGGCCCCTGCCAGGGATTGCAGCACATGCTTCGCCCCGCCCCAGTCACGTGGCCGGTGAGCGGCCCCGCCCCCTTATGCACAGCGTGTGAGCGGCCCCGCCCCCAAGCGCCCGGCAGCCCCAAAAGGTTGGGGACCACTGATCTAGACCATCCCTTCTAGATGTCTAACTAAACTGCTCTTAAATATCTCCAGAGATGGAGATTCCACAACCTCCCTAGGCAACTTATTCCAGTGTTTAACTACCCTGACAGTTCGGAAGTTTTTCCTAATGCCCGACCTAAATGTCCCTTACTGCAGTTTAAGCCCATTGCTTCTTGTCCTATCCTCAGAGGCCAAAGAGAACAATTTTTCTCCCTCCTCGTGACACCCTTTCAGATACTTGAAAACTGCTATCAAGTCCCCTTTCAGTCTTCTCCTTTCCAAACTAAACAAGACCAATTCTATCAGTCTTCTTTCACGGGTCATTTTCTTTAAACCTTTAATCATTCTTGTCGCTCTTCTCTGGACCCTCTCCAATTTCTTTAAATCTTTCTTGAAATGTGGTGCCTAGAACTGGACACAATACTCCAGTTGAGGTCTAATCAGCGCACAGTAGAGCAGAAGAATGACTTCTGGTATCTTGCTCACAACATTCCTGTTAATGCAGTGATAAAATCGTTACTCAAGACCACTTCCTTGGACCCACATGACTTAAATAACTATCGCCCAATTGCTATATTCCCTTCCTGGGCAAGGTACTCGAAAGGGCGTGGCGTTGCAACTCCAAACTTTCTTGGATGAAACAGACTACTTAGATCCATTTCAGTCTGGTGTTAGGCCTGGTTTTGGAACTGAAACAGCCTTGGTCGCCCTGGTAGACAATTTACGCCAGGAGATAGACAAGGGAAGTGCATCCCTGTTGATTCTCCTAGACCTCTCAGCGGCTTTTGATACCATTGACCATGATATCTTTCTGGGATGCCGGGTGGAGTTGGGTATTGGAGGCACTGTTTTGCAATGGTTCTGGTCCTACCTGTCAGGAAGCTTTCAGAAGGTGGAGCTAGGGGCTGCTATTCGACCCCATGGCGATTGTGCTATGAGGTCCCGCAAGGTTCCATCTTGTCCCCTATGCTGTTTAATATCTACATGAAGCCGCTGGGAGAGGAAAGGAGTTTTGGAGGATGGTGCCACCAATATGCAGATGACAACCAACTCTATTTCCCTGTGACATTAGAACCAGGTGTGGCAATGTCTGATCTAAATCGGCGTCTGGAGGCAGTGATTGTTTGGATGAAGTCAAATAAGCTGAAGTTGAACCCAGATAAGACTGAGGTCCTGTGGCTCAGGAGGCCATCTGTGGTGAATGTGGCATGGCACCTGTTCTAGACGGGGTTACTCTCCCCCTGAAAGAACAGGTACACAGCTTGGGAGTCCTCCTGGACCCTTTTTTAACATTTGAAAATCAGATTTCTTCGGTAGCCAGGAGTGCCTTTGGACAACTTCGTTTAATCTGCCAGCTGCGACCCTTACTGAACAAACATGACTTGGCCACGGTGATCCATGCTCTTGTTACATCCCGACTGGATTACTGTAATGCACTTTATGTAGGGCTGCCTCTAAAGAGCCTTCGGAAACTTCAACTGGTCCAGAATGCGGCTGCTTGAGGTTTAACCAACACTAGTTATACGGAGCACATTATGCCAATGCTTCGGCAGCTGCACTGGCTTCCGGTATGTTTCCAGGCACAATTTAAGGTTTTAGTTATGACCTATAAAGCCTTAAATGAGTTGGGTCCAGGGTATCTGAAGGACCGTCTTCTCCCATACGAACCTGCCCGGGGATTGAGGTCAGCTGGGGAGGCTTTGCTTCGTGTTCGCCCACTTGCGGAGATAAGATTAACATCTAGGCGGAACAGGGCATTCTCAGCTTTTGCTCCCAAGCTGTGGAATTCTCTTCCTCGGGATATTCACATGGTGTCAATGCTAGCGTTGTTCTGGCGTCAGGCTAAAGCCACCCTTTTTACTCATGCTTTTATTAATGTTTGAGTCTGTATGTGTGTGTTCCTCCTCTCTATGGCTATGTCTAGACTGCAAACCTCTTTCGAAAGAGGCTTTTTCGAAAGATACTTTCGAAAAAGCCTCTTTCGAAAGAGAGCATCTAGACTGCACACGGAACTTTCGAAAAAGCAAGCCGCTTTTTCGAAAGAAAGCAGCAAGTGAGTCTGGATGCTCTCTTTCTAAAAAGCCCTATTTGCTTTCAAGAACGCCTTTTTTCGAAAGAGCACTTTCGAAAAAAGGCGTTCTTCCTCGTGGAATTAGGTTTACCGCCGTCGAAAGAAAAGCCGCGTTCTTTCGATTTAATTTCGAAAGAACGCGGCTGCAGTCTAGACACAGGTGAAGTTTTTTCGAAAAAAGGCTACTTTTTTCGAAAAAACCCCTGAGTCTGGACACAGCCTATATGTTTTTAGTTGGTTACGTCCTTCTGAGAACTCTTATTTTAAATTTTTAAAATATTTTTTTTGTTTGTTCTTGTAAGCCGCCTTGAATATTTTAAATAGAGAGGTGGGGTAAAAATATTTAAATTAAATAAATAAATTAATTAAATAAATGCATCCCAGAATCATGTTTGCCTTTTTTTTTTTTTGGCAACAGTATCACACTGTTGACTCATATTTAGCTTGTAGTCTACTATGACCCCTAAATCCTTTTCTGCAGTACTCCTTCCTAGGCAATCACTTCCCATTTTGTATGTGTGAAACTGATTGTTCCTTCCTAAGTGGAGTACTTTGCATTTGTCCTTATTAAACTTTATCCTATTTACCTCAGACCATTTCTCCAGTTTGTCCAAATCATTTTGAACTATGACCGTATCCTCCATTTGCAACCCCTCCCAGCTTGGTATCATCTGCAAAATAAGCAGTGTACTCTCTATGCCAATATCTAAATAGTTGATGAAGATATTGAACACAACTGGTCCCAAAACAGACCCTGAGGAACTCCACTTGTTATGCCCTTCCAGTATGATTGTGAATTGCTAGTAACTACTCTCTAAGAACGGATATACAGACAGTTATGCATCCACCTTACAGTAGCCCCATCTAGGTTGCATTTGCTTAGTTTATTGATAATGTGAAACTGTGTGAAATATCTTACTCAAGTATAGGTATAGCACATCCACCGCTTCTTCCTTATCCACAACACTCGTTATTTTATCAAAAAGGATATCAGATTGGTTTGACATGATTTGTTCTTTATAAATCCATGCTGGCTGTTATCCGTCACCTTATTATCTTCCAGGTGTTTGCAGATGAATTCCTTAATTACTTAATTCATTATCTTCTCTGGCATAGAAGTTAAACTGACTGGTCTGCAGTTTCCTGGGTTGTTCTTATTTCCCTTTTTATAGATGGGCACTATATTTGCACTTTTCCAGTCTTCTGGAATCTCTCCAGTCTTCCATGATTTTTGATGATGGCACTCAAACAAACAAACAAACAAAGCAAGCTACAGAATGCAAGCTTTTTGTTTCCTACAATGAACACTGAGGACTATATTGCAATGTAAGCCCAGGGTTAATGGGACTCAATATAAGCTGGCCTATAATACAGAACTCTGGACCTTGACTGATTACATTGTATTTAACCCTGTATTAAGACTTTTCTAATAATGTACTATAACCTTGTGCACAGATCCAAGTCAAAGTAACCACATCCCAGAGTCTCCCTCCATCCAAAACGTGGCTGCTGTAGCCCTACGATCATGGTGCACTGTCTTTACTGTCTGCCTTACACATTACCAGGAAGCAGTTCTCTTTGCAAAAGGCTTGATTGGTTTGCTTAGCACTGCAAAACCAGGAGACTCTCTGGTAGTGTGCTTGCAGAGCAGTGATTTCAAATAGAGAGGATTGCAGATTGTTGGGATAGAGGACCAAAGACGTTTTCCATGGAACTGTGGGATCCTACTGGCTGACACCTGGGACCCAAAACAAGCAGGGATGCATCGACAATGCAAAACAAAAGGGCTCAGACTCGGGTCCTGACTTAACTCGATCTTGGGTCCTCCAGCCCAGCAGAGTCCTGGGACTCTGGGCCCAAGTCCTAGATTAGCACAATTGCAGTGTAGACCCAAGGGGAATTAGGCATCAGCCCAATATCAAGCATGGGCTTATGGTATACCATACCCTAACAGTCTTCTTTCACTCGTTGGATATCAGATCGTCACACTGATCTCTGGCCTGAAAGGAAAATCAGCCCTTTTGTTGTCCTTAACTCTTCTAGTGCTTTGCAGTCCAGTGACAATTGATTAAAACAATTACCAAGACGCCTTTTGTCTTGATGCTGTATTCTTCTGATAATACTTTGTGTACCTAGGATTGGTGGCATTACCTACAGGTTCAGACCACTGATCAACCTAGTTTAGTATCTGGCCTCATGGAATGGTCAATGGCTAACCATTTCAAGGAAAGTGAAAAACGCATACAGTAACCAAACAATGCTGTAATGTTTAAGTATGACACATACCGTATCATCTTTCAAATATTTCTCTTTAAACGAGTAACTTACAGGATCAGAAGGCCCACAGAAGTCTCTGAATAATTTTTGAGGATCAAACTGCCTAATCTCTAGTGCTATACAAGGACCCGAGCACAGTTCTGTAACCATCTCCTGGAAGAGGAAAAGAGGAAAACAAATTTAAGTTTCAAGTGTGTTATTAAAGTTGTACTTCTCATCAGAGTTGGATCCAAACATAAACAAGAAGAAATTATTAGGAACTGTTGGGGGAAACAGCAAAAAGAAATGTTAGAGGGCACAATCAGTATGCTTATTGAGAGAATTTACCCAAAGTTTGTTATTCAGGTTCAGAATATGGGGGATAAGATGGATCTCCAGCTTCTTCAGGATTCTCAACTCCTAGCAGTTGCCAAAGTACTTATATCCTCTGCATTTGAGGTTGAAACCTCTTCATTACTCAGATGGATCTTGCTACAGAGAACTATACGTTTGTCACCTTAAGCTCCTGTAACATGCTGTACTTGGGTTTAAACCTGAAGAGCATTTAGGTTTATTCTCTAAATAACCCCCCTCTTCTTTCTTGTTCTGCTCACTCAAATTTCCCTCTCTCTCTTGGTCAACTCTCAAATTGAATTATTTAACAATGCAAAATATTTGGGGGTACAGTTTAGGGATGTGAAATATTAACTGGTTTATTGGTAAGCATCACCCTTAACAGGTGATGCTTACTGCTTCTGCTTAACTGGTGAGGACTGGTGCAGCTCCCCACACACCATGGACCCCCCCCCCCCCCTTTAATCGGTTAACTGGTTAAATAATTAAACAGGATTTTACATCCCTATTACAGTTGGTATGAAAGAGGTACAGGAGATGGAATAACAATTGCCATTTGATTCACCACAGGAATGTCTATGGAGATCAAAACGATGGCAAGGCATATGATACCTGCATCAGACGATACAGATATGCTCACATTTAAGCAATGCTACACTCAGTTCTCCTAACTTGTCAGATCCTCCCTTTGACCTAGTGCCTAAGGCTCAAAGCTGGAAGATGAAACCTGGTACACATTCTCCATTTTTCCAATGACCTCCTCTGTCACTACAATCCTGATCTTCCAAAGGGATCAACCTGAGGTAACCTTACATACTTGTTGCACTCCCAGAGGCATAGAATACTGGTACAGTACCTTAATCCATCATTAAAATAGGGATAATTCTCATACTTCACAGGGACATTGTAAGTCTCTTATCATTATTTGCACAGTGCACTGAAATCCTCAAATGGAGTCAGTTGCAGAAATACAAAGTCACTTAAATATATTCCCATTGGTCCACCAGTACTCGGAGAGCCTTCAGTGCCACTGCTCAAAGGCATTCGAATGTATATTGAGGTCTACTGGACCTCACCAATTGCACAGCAATTCACAAATCAACTTATATATGACATTAACCACCAAACAATCATAAAATACTCTGATGCCCCAGCACTCATTAAGGACAAAAGTATAAATACATACAGTTTCTAGGCCAACTCAGTTCTGAAGTAGGACATTCAACAACAACATAAAACTGGACATTACATCATTTCTACCAAAGTGAAATAGCTCAATTCTGTTTTTTTCAAACTGCTCTATTACATAAATATCTTGGTCCAATGGTCCTACATTTCTCCACAAAAAATTATCCTGTCCCAGTGTATACATGTGGAATTTTGGGTGAATTGGTTCATTCTGGACCAACTCAGGGAGTGTTCAAATTCAGACTCCCAATACAATGTTAGTCACAATCCTTAAGAGAGATGACCTGCTGTCCTTAATTTGTCTTTTTTTTTTAGCAGATTATTTTCTAGTTGATACTTACAGGGTATTCAGCAACAACACCTCTGTAAATCTCATAGAACTCTTCCACATTCGCACGTTCCATGTTGAACTATGCAAAAGAAAAGGGTGAAAATGTTTGTCAAACAGCCTCAAGAGACTAAAACAATCCAGCAGACATTTAGCATACTCTTTATTTACCCTATACAGTATGTTTTTTCCCCTGTAATAGGAAGGAAGGAAGGCTTTGAAGACCTCTTTTGCTGCACAGTGAAGATAGATTTCGGATTATTCTTCAATAGCTCAACAAGTCCATACAGCTAAACAGTAAATGCATTTTCTCCATAAAGTTGGCAAATGCAGGATGTGTTCAATAAGACGATTTTTACACAGTTGCTTTTCTGCGCAAAACTGTACTCTAAGTACCAAATTCAATGAGAAAGCCCAACAGTTCAGCTTGCACTAATTGATTCTGTTAGTGGAGTTAACAGGCCTTCGCAGAGAATAACAAAGGCCCGGGCCACTTTGAGTTTAGAGGCCCCAGTCCAGCCTTAGGCCTCCAACATATCTAACTTCTCATCCACAGGGCCATACAAAACCAAAAGAATATATGAAAATGAACACGAGACATTTATTTATTAACAATTAAGTCATTATACCAATAGCATGTATATTAAAAATGTAACTAATTGTGAGTTTCCACTGCAAGCAAAACTCTTCATTTTAGGAATGCTTTTCTGGCTTTGCTGTGTGTAACTCATTTATAATTGAACAAAAATTTAATTTATATGCAACATCACTGTTAATGTTAGGCATTGCGAGCCCATTCAAATGCTCTTGTCCCATTGCAGAACAATGATAGTTCTTTACTTGTTTTAACAGTCTGAATGTGCATTCACCTGAAGCCACCCATGCAGGGAGACTGACAAAAATACATAATGCAATTGTGCAATCGATAGGCCGAGATCAAATATTTCTTGAAGCAGTTCTTTTGTCTTGTAGTCTGATTTAACATTGGTGGAATGTATACGTTTCAGGAAGATGATGCCGTCACAGAGAGCTCTTGAAATTTCGTTGTACCTTTGTTGAAACTGTTCAGCCTCTGAATATAGATCTTCATCACTTAGTTCACTGAACTCCCAAAAGAATCCAAAAAGGGTACAAATTTGTCATAGTGACTCAAATCGACGTGTAAGACCCGATTTGATGGAGTCAATAACAACAAACAACAACAACAAAAGACTTGATAGTGCCTTACTGCATCAGATTGAGATGTTAGGCTGCGATTGATGGAAAACCCAGTTGAAATATCAATACCCTATGCTACTGATTTGGACTCAGAAAGGATTGCATCTCATTGATCATCAGTCTTTTGACTATCTTTAAGTCGTTGTTCAATGTTATCCCTCTCAACATCTAAAGTAGCATTATGTGCTTCAATTACAAGATTAGTTTCATGGATTATTTTTAGCAGTTTCATCCACATGGATGACATTAAAATGCATTCAAATTTGGATGTAAAATTCTGAATTGACTTGAGTTCAGTGTGAGCCTGTGCTGTGAGAGTAAGAGATTCAAGCTCACTTAAAGCATCTCAGAGTCCAAATACTGTGCAACTGGTTTAATGCCATCAATTCATGCTGACCAGCTCATTGTTGACATGCCGTAAAGGGAAACAGGCAGATACTGCTTCAGAATTTCCCACTTTTGAGGACTGCTACTGAAGAGGTTGTACAGTTGCTGGATTGTTCCAAAGTATGTGATTGCTTACTTGCGTGATTCAGTGCAATCAATGCCGATAAGATTTAATGTATGGTTGCTACAACTGGAGAAAATACAGTTTGGATTTTGCTCAAGGACTGCTTGTACTCCACTGTACATATTGGATCCACTGTCATAGGCTTGGCTAATGCAGACTTGAAAATTTAATTTGAAATATTCCAGAATTTCTAATACATGAGTGGCAATTTCCTTTATTATCACAAAAAAGCCTTTAAAGGTGAATCTAAAACTAGACAAAGAGGTAGCTTACAGCTAAGCCTGATATGGTTATTGTATATGAGGACGGACACACACACACACACACACACACACACACACACACACACAAAAATCTCCTATGCAGAGATAAACATCTAATTTAAAGGTTAAACTCACCCTCAGACCAAGCAAAATCACTTTTCAAAAATAGAATTACAACTTTCAAAACCTCTAAACTATGCAAAGACTGTAAATAGTGTTTCATAACATAGGATTACTAGTCACAGAAGCTACACCAATTATGCATATGAAAACTCGGATTTGACCGAAAAATTGGCGATGGCCTGAGGTCCCACAATGTTATAAATCAATTTTCTACAGGTATATTTAGCTTCTTTTGTTGTCTCTGTTATAACTGCAAGATGTATAATAAATGGAAATGACTTGGTAGAAAAATGTCAAAATTTGAGGCCTCTTTGTTTCCTGAGGCCCAGACCAAATGGCCCTCCTGGCCACCCTTCTGATAGGGTTTGGGAGTTAATGAACAAGTAAGCAGGCCCTGGAAGTTAAACTACCATCTGAATTCTAGAGTCTACTCTTCAAGTTCGGTATTCAGGTATATTAATGGAAGTTATGTGGGAGAAACATTTGCTTTGCTTCTTTCCCAGCTGAAACAGCAGCTCACAAATATTAAGAGGCAGTTTTGAAAATCCAACCCTTATATTCATACTACATGTTTTATTTAAAAAATTCTAAGCAGAATATTATTATTAAAACCTAGCACTTTTCATTAGCAGCTATCGAAGTGCTTTTTAAAAGAGGTTAATATCATTATTGCTTTTTTACAGATAGGGGCACTGAGCCATAAAGTGACTTGAACGTGTCCAAGTTTGTCCATCAAGGATACACCAGCCATAAATTTAAAAGAAAAAATATCTTAATGTGGATAACACTAATATCCTATCTACAAAAACACCTGCCCCCCCCTAACTAAACACAAAATGAAAACAACCTTTCCCAAAAACCTTGCAACAACCATATCACTCAAGCAAATAAAAAACCCAATATCCCCAAGCAGTTCTCATCCTAAAACAGGTAGAGGGACCAGAGACTCCATGAAGTTCACTAGGTTCTCTGTTATTTCTGTTGATTTTATGTGGAAGGGACTCACATTTTATGGTAAAAAGCTGCAGTATAAAACCTTAAGACAGAAACTCATTTGCATCACAAGATGTACAGGTTGAATCTCTCTGGTCCAGCAACATTCATGGTTCGGCAGGACCACGGATGTTGCTGGGCCAGAGAGTGACAGTGGCTAGGAGTGGGGGATGTCTGGGAGTCCGATGGCTGGGTCCATCAGAGGAGCTGGGCCAGCGGTCAGGAGAGGAACCAAACTGGCAGCATGGCAGCCGAGAGCCTGGTGATTGAGACTGGCAGCAGCACTGGACCAGCAGCCCAGGAGGAAGGAGCCTAGCGATCAGGGCTGGAAGTGGAGCCAGGCCAGCAGTCAGGACCAGCAGTAGAGCTTGGTGGCCGGAGAGGAGCCCAGCCTGAAGGCTGGCAGCCCTCGGGAGAGCCGGGAGGCTAGCAGCAGAGGGACTGGAATTGACTTCCCTTGCTCTGGCAAACTGTCTTGCTCAGGATCGGTCAGGTCCCGAGGATGCCAGACCAGGGAGGTCCAACCTGTCAGGCTTCCAACATTCTTCCCAATACAGTCTTTAATTTGACAGTCCATGTTCCTAAATTGAGATTTCTTTTTTAATTAAATAAAATGGTAATCATGCGACACTCTTCTAGATCCAGTTAAAATAGGAAATAGAAACATATGAAATGTACGAGGATACTTACCAACTGCAAAGCCGAGATTTCAAATCCCGCATCAAAGATGGTTTTTATGATCTTTCCAGTTAGCCCTATGGAGATACAAACACACACATTCAATCAAATAATGAAATTCACAGTATATAGGTCTAGCTGTTACTGCACATACTATCTGTTTTCTTGTCAAAATATGGCATATTTTATCTCTGTAAAACTGAAGTATGCAGCAGAGCAGAATTCAGACTTCCTAACCTTTGTGAAACCATCCTTTGGAGGGGATTCTCCAAGTGACTATTCATTCAGGCTATGTCTAGACTACAAAGAAAAGTTGGAAAAAGATATACAAATTGCAAATCACAATTAGCGTATCTTTTTCCGCTTTTCTTCCGAAAGGGGCTTTTCTGAAATTTGGCGCATCTACATGGTGCCAAATTTTGGAAAAACCTGCTCTTTCGTGCCATCCCTTCTTACTTGTACAACAAGGTTTACAGGGATGGTGAAAGAATGCATCCGCTTTTCCGATTTTTTTTTCCTCAGAAAAGCAGCTGTGTTCCTTGGATGCGGCATTGCTCTTCCGGGATATCTCTGGTATCCCGGAAAAGTGCTGCAGTCTAGACGTAGCCTCAGTCGTGGACATAACCTTTTGCAGAAATGTGTGAATAATGTGATTGGTGAACTCCTGGCCAAACTGAAGTTAATGGTAAAACTCCTGTTGGCTTCACCCTTTATTTGCACAGAAAACTTCATTTATATAAACATCCATTTACAATATTATTCAGATTGCAAGCTCTTCAGGATAGGGACTATCTACTAGGGTGTGTGAGTACAGCACGATGGGGCCCTTTCTTTGTTAGTCTGTAGACTCTACTGTAATAAACATGATTAGTTAATGTGTATCCTGATGCACCTTTTAGGGATGTAAAATTCCAATCACTTAGTTAACCAGTTAAATGTGAGGTTAACCGAATGTTTAACTGGTTAACAGACAAAAATGGGATCTCAGGTTCCCACTCTCAGCTCTTCACAGGACTGTCTGCTGGGGCTGGCTCCCAGCTTGGCTGGAGCAGCCCTCTGGCCTTGGCAGGCTGCAGGTGGGGGCTGCTCATAGGGGACCGGGTAATCGGTTACCTGGTCACATCCCAAGTTCACAAGGGTACTATCACAGAATTACAACAGAGAAAAATAAAGTCCAACACATTTTGGAGCTCATTCTTGCATACACTGACTACTGAGGATACCTACCATGAATAAACCCACTGAAAAGGGATGAGATGGGACTTGTGCTCACAAGATCATACCCTCTGATAAATTACGTCAGTCTAACACGCAATGCAACAGAAGGCAGAACTCAGTAGAAACACTGTGCCCACAGAATGAACTCAAATGGTGCTCTAGAACCTCCTATATCTCTGGAGCACTTCACATAGTTCTAAGAGTTTCCAGACACTGCAGCAGCCCCTGCCTGCAGGGCAATCGGGCCTGCCATGGACAATTTGGGGGAAGTTGTTCAATTTATGTTTTCCCCCCAAGTTTCCCATTTTCAAAATGCAACCTATTTTTATTTTTGAAGGAAAACTGGAGGTTTTGGCTTCTGGCTAGGGGGCAGCGGATTGGAATTTCGGCATTTAGAAATTAGTGGAGACCAAGTTTTGGGCATTACGGTATATTTTAATACGGTGCCTCACAAACATTAATAAAAGTATCACAACAACACTCCTGTGAGATTTGTAAAATTGGGATAACATCTACCCTATGGAGACTGAGATACACAAGGATGAATGTGCCCAATGTCACACAGGAAACTGGTGGCAGAATCAGAAAAAGAACCTAGATTTCTGATTATGGCCCCTCCTTTACCATAGTATCTAAGCACCTCCTAATTTTTAATGTATTTAATCTCACAACACCACTGTAAGTAGGTGCATTTTATCCACATTATACAGATGGAGAACTGAGGCACAGACATGTAATTGGTATGTCTACACTGCAATGTAAACCCAGGGCTCAGATTCAGGCTTGATCTCAAACTCCATATCCATCCACAAACGCATCTCTCAGACTTGGTCTCAGACCTAGGATCCCAGAATACCGTGGAGGTGGAAGCTACAAGACCAAGTCAAGACCAGACCCAGGGAATGAACCTTACTACTTTGCAGTGAAAATTCAGGCTAAATTACTCGCCCAATGTCACTCAGAAAATCTGAGACAGTGTAGGGAATTGTCATCATTTCACATCCAGCAATTAAGGGATTACAGGACATCTACAGAGGGAAAAGAGCAAGGAATCCTCCATCCCCTAAATTCCTGCAACCAACAGTCACATTTTTGGGAGGCAGCCAGGAAAGAAAGGCAAGAAGGAGAGAAACAGCAAAGGTGGAGCTACTTGTTATGATATAGCTGCTATACATTGGCTGAAGATCTTTTACATTTTACCAATAAATAATGGTTAGCTATTCACTAGACTATCTGGTTGACTCTCACACTGTTTGATTAAAATATTTATCACATATCTGGGCCCGTCAGTTACATAGACTTGTATCCTTACTGGTTTTAAATGCAGTTAGTAAAATCCATGTCCTACCATTCAACTTTGTGTTGTTTCTTTACTAAGGTTATCAACATTTTGCTCATCTGGGGAAGAGAAGACCATCTACTTAGTGAGAGGGGATCAGATGTGTTCGGAACACTTGAACACAGTTAATTTGGCACAAAGTTCTTTAAATAACGAAATGTGAAGGAGTTACTAATGTGTACTTCCCCCCCATGGCACTTCCTGATTTCATCCTAGCTGCAGAATTTCTTGTGCTTATAGAAGGATCACTCATTACTACAGCATTTCAAATGTTGAACTGATAGAATTAGTTTTACTGGGCCATGGCATCCTCTCCTATAGTATACCGTCAGGAAGAATTTCCCCCGAAAAATCTGTTCATGATAATCCTTCAACTATTCACTCAGAGTAAGAGGGTTAGGATTGCCAGCCACAGGGCAAACTTATAAATCTGACAAGGCAGATCATTTAACCAGTTTTAAACTGGATATTCCTGTTTTTTTCAAGGTTTTTCCTGTCCAGCACAGATATAAAACTGGCCATGGTTTTGTCTGATGATTTGGTGTACAGAACAGAGGATGCTGTTTTGAAAGTTTCGCTGCTCCATCCCTGCTTCCATGATCTCACATACACCATGAACATGGCCAGCGGGTTCACACCACCACTATGCTTATATAGCATCTTATGTCTTCAGAGCACTTCACAGATATCAAGCTGATCACTTCTCTGAAGGGAGACATCTCCACATAGTGGAAACTGAGGCTCAAAGAGGATAGTGATTTCCTGAAAGCCTGACAGCAGATTAGTGGCAGAGTAGGGACTAGAACCCAGCTCCTACTTCCCTGCTTTAACTATGCCCTTTTCCTTATAACAGTACACTTACAGAATATAAATTCAAGGAAAAAAAACTCAAATAGATGGCAACCCTAGAGCAATAGAGTGGCAAACTCTTAGGCTACGTCTACACTGGCCCCTTTTCCGAAAGGGGCATGCTAATTTCACAGGTCGTAATAGGGAAATCCGCGGGGGGATTTAAATATCCCCCGCGGCATTTAAATAAAAATGTCCGCCGCTTTTTTCCAGCTTTTAGAAAAGCCGGAAAAGAGCGTCTACACTGGCCCCGATCCTCCGGAAAAAAGCCCTTTTCCGGAGGATCTCTTATTCCTACTTTGAAGTAGCTTTTTTCCGGAGGATCGGGGCCAGTGTAGACGCTCTTTTCCGGCTTTTCTAAAAGCCGGAAAAAAGCGGCGGACATTTTTATTTAAATGCCGCGGGGGATATTTAAATCCCCCGCGGATTTCCCTATTACGACCTGTGAAATTAGCGTGCCCCTTTCGGAAAAGGGGCCAGTGTAGACGTAGCCTTACAGTTCAGGTCCAGGGTTTCAGCCAACAAGCACAGAGGAAGGGGTTATGTGCTCACATTTCTGAGTGTATGCAGGTGGGAAGGAAGAATTAGTCATTTCTGCAGCTTACTTTTAAGACTTTTTTTTAAAAAAAGAATAACACTTTAAAATCCAGGTGAATAGTGAAATGAGCTACTTCTTAAAGACTCTCCAAATAGGGACAGTACATATTTAAGTGCAGTAAGCAGCCAAATCACATCAAACCTGCAGATTAGGGGCTAGTCAGGATTAATTTTCAGTGACAACGTACAAAAGAAATCATGGGCATTACTAAATACAACGGGAGGAATTTAACACTAATCCTAGCAAATATGCATAACAAATAACCTTCAGCATAAAAACTGAGGGAAAGCTTTGTCTCCTAGACAGCATTAGGTTACTAGGCACTAACAGTGGACAGATAATCTTGCAGCACATTTTAATCAGATGAACAGATGAGGCCTTAGATCTCATTGGTTGCGGTGGTTTTCAACAATTGCTACCCTGTAATATACAAGGATCATTTTTCAATCATATATAATACAGGAGAAGCGGAGAACATCAGATTTCATAAGGTGATATAAACGCTTGCAAAACAATTGGAACAACTTGTCTGTCTTACAGGCACCACATATTAATCTAATAATTGAATTGTCAATTCTCTGGTCTACTAGCCAGTAGCCCAACTCTGGACAGTCACAGGTAGTGATGCTGTGTGCCCTTCACTTCGTCTTAGATTTGCCATCCAACTTCAGCTTCTCACAGAATACCAGTCATTTGTTAGGGAGAGTGTCATCTAGATAAATCAGAATAGTCTTCTCTTCTCCCTCCTCCATTCGTTCACTTGTCTAATGCTATGCTCTCAGTGTAACACATTTCACTTGTGCGGTGTCTCTTTTAAAGGGAAAAATAGTTTCTGCAAAGGAACATGGATCACAGTATCAGCCAATTGGCAATTTTCATCTAGTCCAATCTTCAGAGCCAGAGGTCTCAACAGAAAGGACTGGAGGATGACAATTCCATTTCACTGCAACTTTTGAGGTTTCGCATGTTTTGTTCTCATTCACCAGTGGAATGAAATCAATCCCTTTTGAATGTTTTTGCAAAAATGGAATTGTGTTGGGGTGTGCATCTGTCTTCTTTTGTCTGCAGTTTAGGTGCTCACCTGGGCTGAGACACCCAGGTTCAAGCGCCTGCTGTTACGTGATTCAGCACAGCACTTTTCATCCCAGCTCCCTCACTAGAAGAAAGCTCACCTGAGCTAAGGTGGTCTGGGCTAGTATAAACCCAGGAAGCAGGCATCGCATGAGTGGCCAGAAAGAAGTTTGTGTTCACCCTCTGTTTAGTAGAGTGGGAAATAAACCTGGGAAAAGCATAGAACTCTGGGGCCTGACCAAAGGAAAGGGTATACCCTGAAGAGAGCAGGGTGGAGAAGAAAGCCTATGGCACATGGGATAGGAAGCAAACCAGAGAATAAACACCAAGGTTGGGACCCCCACAGACGCTGACAGTGTTGTACAGTCCTTGTGCTGAAACCTGGAGTAAAGGTCAGGCCCAGTGTGACGGGCTACACTCTCCCCATACTGAGCAGGAGGGGGTTAATCCAGCCCTAGGGGCTGAGAAAGCTACCCCCCCTTTCTTTGCCTAATTGGGCATGCTCAAGTCGCACACCAATAAAAAGGAGCAGCTCAGCTCAGATGGGGCAGAAGGCTGGAAGAAGAGGACACGCATTGCCAGCTCCAGGCAAATTGCAGTGACTACCCAAACGCTGAGGTGCTACCACACAGGCCGGAGTCCCAACGCTCTCAGGTTATGTCTACGCTACAGCATTATTTCAAAATAGTTATTTTGAAGTAATGCATCTAAACACAAAATGCATTTCGAAATAGCGTTTTGCTCTTTTGAAATAGCGCATCCACACTGACAAGACTCTGAATCGCATTTAAGGCCAGCCGGAACCGGTTCTGGCAGGGCATCAGGTCAGGAGTTAGCCTTAGGCAGCAGCCACACAAGGTATCTGAGACCTGTGCTTAAAGGGACCGCCCCCCCCCCCGCCCCCCCCGACAGCCGGTTCTAAGGCTTCCCTGCTTGCTTGCCTACCTCGCTGAGGGACAACAAAGCATTTTTTTCTCTGCGTGCTCTGGTTGCCCTCACTCATGACACCACAGCACTCTGCAGCATGGAACCGGAGCTGCCCCTAGGCACTCTGGTGCTTCTCATGGACGCACTGCTGCAAGCCTGGCAGAACGTTCTGCAGGCAGTAACAGTCTCCCTGGTATGCCCCACTGGGGACTTGTGCCTCATTCCTCCCTCACATCCTTCCACTTACCCCTCCCTAACCTCCCTTCCTGCTGCACAATAAAAGACACGTGTTCATTACAACAAAGCCTCTTTATTGAACAAAACCGGGGGGGGGGGAGGGGGAATGAAACTGAGGTGAGACTGGGGAAAGAAGGTGGGAGAGGGGAGGAGGAAGGGTGAAAGAGGGGAGGGGGTAACCTGGGAGGAGGGAGCTGGCTGGGGGAGGCAAGGGGAAGGGGAAGGAGAAGCTCAGGGTTGGGGGTCTTGCCAGTCCAACTGTCTCCCAGCAGCATGGTTGTAGGGGCATCGGCATCCCTGGGAGTGTGGGGAAGAAGAAACAGGAGAGGGAGAAAGAGTGGTAGCTGGGGAGGCAGCAAGCTCTGTCGCAGGGTCGATGACCACCTGGGGGGCATGGACCAGTCTGTCCCCCAGGATGCGGTCCATTGCATCAAAATAGGGGTAGGGGTCTCGGTCTGCCCCTGGTTGGGAGCTGCCCCCTATGGCCCTGGCATATGCCTGCCGCAGCTCCTTGATTTTGATGCAAACCTGCTCCTAGGTTCGCATGTGGCCTTTGCTGGACAGGCTGGCAGCCATTTGCCTGTAGACGGTTGCATTCCTCCATTTACTGCAGAGATCATGGGCATTGCAGGCATTCCCCCAAACCTGAATTAGGTCCCTGATCTCTGCACTGGACCAAGCAGGCACCCGCCTTTTCTGGCCCCTGGCAGGCTCCTAGGAGCTGGCAGACTGGTCCTGAGGAGTGGTGGAAGGCTGGCTGGCACTGGCTGCCTGGCTCATGCTGGGGCCACTGGGTCAAGTGCAGCAACTGCTGGCTCTGGGCTGGCAGGCTTGGAGTTGGCACAGGCACTGTGGCCAGAGTCTACCCCTTTAAGAGCTCTGGGGGGGGGGGGGGGAGAGGGAGGAAGAGGAGTGTTCTTGGTTGTGCCCAGAGTAGCCACCAGGGCCCCTGGGAAGGGCTGGAGGCCCCCTATTTCGAAATAAGCGTCTACACAGTGCTTATTTCAAAATAGGTGCTATTCCTCACGGAATGAGGTTTACCAATTTCAAAATAAGCCCTCCACTATTTCGATTTAATGTCAAAATAGCGGTTTGGCTGTGTAGATGCTGGTAAAATTATTTTGAAATAACTTTGCTGTACAGTCATACCCTCAGGGATTTCACAGGTTCCAGAAGCAAGGAGGAGAAGACAGAGCCCAGATAAAGGAGGGGAGACAGAGATTCATAACGAACCTGAGGCAATAGTAGCAGAGAGCAGTCCAGGGAAAGTGCCAGCTACATGATGAGTGTGCCAATAACAGGGAGTCAGGGTGCTTCAGTTAGAGCTTTTTCCTGCTGACTCAATGGCTAAAAAAAGCCACTAACAGGGCCCTGGACCCCTGTGTTGGGGAATATAAATCCATCCCCTATCTCCTGTCCCTTGAGAGGGGACCACATTACACCACAAGTGGGGGCAAGTTACTGACTTGGGACTATTGAACTGCACTGCTCTGTGAATAGGAGTGAGTCACTGACTGTAGCCACTGGGTCACACTACCCCAAAAGCAGTGGCAAGTTACAGACTCTGACCACTGGGTCACCCTGCCCTGTGAACTGGGGGGGGGGGGGAGATTTACTGACTTTGGGGGGCAAAGGCCAATCAGGCGTAGAATTGTGGGTGGAGTTATAGAGGAGCAAAGGCAGAGAATTAAAGAGTGCCAGAAGTGAGACAGGCATCCTCACCCCGCACTTGCTGGTGTCTTCTCCCTATCCATGTCACACCCAGGTTTCCCTACTTACCACTGAGGAAGTGACACCAACTGTGTGTGTGTGTGTAACAGAAACTCTGATGGACTATACCCCAGAAGGGGGGAATGCTGAGTGACCTGACAAGAGGGCAGAGTCACACAGAAAAGTCTGGTTTTCGGTCTCCTAATATAACTGCCTTTTCTATTTATAGAAATAGATACTCTTTTCTTATTCTTGTTAAGAATTTGGCCTCAATGCTTACCTGAGGCTAATAATTCCACAGGCTAATTGTATATTGTAAGAAAGTATTTCCTTTATTTATATTGCTGTAGCACCTAGAAGCCTCACCTACGGGTGAGGATTCCACTATACTAAGCAGCGTGCAAACACAAAACAAGGATTGTCTCTGACCAAAGAGCTTGCAGTCTACAAGACGACAGACAACAGATGGATACAGACTTACTCATGGTGGAGTACTAGGAAACAGTGACAATACTGGTCAGGATGCGTGCCAGTCATCTCAAAACATCAGTGGTCTACACACTGTCAAGTTTTTTTGGAAAATAAAAGTTTTGAGGTGAGATCTGAAGGAAGATAATGAGGAAGCTTTACAGATGCATGTGTAAAAGATTAAGTCAAGGATGACGACTAGGTAATGGACCTGCATGACAGGACTGTGATGTTGTCCATACTGAGAGGATTTGGGAAGGAGCACTTAAGTGGGAAAACAAGCTGTGTTTTAACCACATTGAACTTGAGCTGACAACTATAGAAACCCGAAATAAAATGTCAGAGAGATGAGCTGACAATTCTATTTCATTTTCATCAAACAAGTCCTGGGTTCTTGTGTTAGGAAAAAGTGGAACAGAAAACCCTGGCTTACCTTCTTTGTGCCATTCATTATTATGTGTGATTTTATCGCATTCCTTCTTACTCCTTTCTGAAGTGAATAGTCCCAATCTTTTAAATCTCTTTTGTGATAACTTTTTTGAGATAGAGTAAACAGAACTGAACAAGTATTCAAGGTGAGGGTACAAAATTAGTATATATAAAATGGTATTCTAATATATTCAGTCTGTTTGTCTTTCTATGAACTCCTAAACAATAAGAACTAGGATAATCAAATTTGGTATGCAGGTCAGGCTTTGATTGTGCCAGAACAATGGGATGTGCCTGGATTTCGAATGTTTCTCATAAAATGGAAATGGAGTGGTACGGTAAGAGGGAATTATACTGTGAAATGACAACAGAGGGGCAGCAAGTACCCCAGTGGCTTCCCACTGGCTGGCAGCAGCCAACACCTTGGCCTTCCCCAAGGAACAGCTGTCACCTGCTGTGCAGCCTCACCACCCTTGAGACAGCCCCAGGGAACACTGATGGGAGGCTTGTGTGGCCCCTGGAGAATGCTGGCAGGTGGCCTCCCCGTCCCTGGGCTGGCCTCTGAGCGAAGCCAGCGGCCAGGGTGTTCACCCCCTCTGGTCAGTACCGGGATGAATCCAGAATCTGGCATGCACCTCTCGCCCTCCCCCCTGCCCAAACTCCGGGCCAACCCAGGGAAAAATCAGCAGTCAGGGTGCCCAGCCCCACCCTTACCCCAGGCCGAATCTGGGGAATGTCAGTTAAGTCTTCTAATCTACTATATGTTTGAGAGTTTGTCTGTTTACTTGTTTAAGAACTTCTCTTAAACAGTAAGAGCTAAGACCATCAAATTTGGTGTGCAGCTTCCTCTTATCATAACTTAAAGAAAGGTCAGTGATTACTTCTCATAAAACCATACAGAAGAGAGACAGAAGGTGAAAGGGGCTGGCTAGTGGTGCCACCCAAATCATTCGGGACTGCTCCAGCACTGAGTCTCCCACTCCCCAGACACCTTTTAGCGAAGGCAGAGGTATTGAAGCTTTCTCCCCACAATTCATATAGGTACATTGCTGGCTGTTCTCCTTTGTTAGTGAGGGAGGGGAAAGTGCAGTTTGCTGCATTCCTCACTCTGGCCAGGGAGCCCATTTACACACACAGAGTTTCATCCTATTCTTTAAGCTTCCTAACATGTTATTTTCTCATTTGAATGCTACTGAACACTGAACAGAGAACTTCACTGAGCTATGCACAAAATGATACCCACATATCTTCCCACAGTCATTACACATTGGAATGAGTACACAATTATTCATTCACCTTACTTTATTAAATGTATTACCTTGCAATTGTTAATAACGAATCTCATCAGCCTCTGAGCTGTCAACTGACCTAGCTTTACTAGAGCTCACTGAAGTGCCTCACTGTTTTCTCTAGCCTTTGCTGCCCTACATACTTTGATATCCTCTGCAAATTTTGCCATCTCCTTGTTCATGAACTTTTCTGGATATTAATAAATGCATTATAAACATTGATCTTAGTAGAGATTCTATGACAGCCCCTGTTCATCTTTTGCTACAGTAAAAACTGACAATTTATTCACAGGCTTTGCTTTCTGTCTCAATCAATTTCTGATCCAATACTTTACCTTTCACCCTGTCGTTTTGGCCCAGATTAGGAAATGTCATTTAAAGCAGATGCTTAGTGTTAAACACACATTTAAGTCCATTTTTTTCAGCAAAGCAGTTAAATTGTTTGATATCATCAGTGGGTGTAGGGTCATTTGGAATAACTACTTCATCAGGAACAGAGGATGAATTATCATTTGATGCTATATCAGATTGGTGGATGGTTGGGTCATCCTCAATCTGTCCTTCCTTTAGATCTGAGCCCTCAGATGGGGATTATGATGCATCTTTGTGCATGAAGGGCAGTGACCTTGGTGTACATGTAGGTGGTGCAGTGGAGGTGTGTCGTGGTGCCCAATAATTGTAGGGGGACCACTGGCTGCAATGAGTGTCATAGTAATGACAATCAGTGTGCCACAGGGGATGTTGGTAATGCAGTGGTCTGTATGCCTCATCATGTGCGTGTGCCTTATCTGGGGAGGAGTGCTGTGAGGAGAACATGCTCCCTGTATCCCCGTGGTAGGCACTGAATTGTGATAAGGACGGTGAATGTGGTGAGCCCCTTGTTCATAGTGGGGATCATGAACGGTGTCGTGGTGAAGGCTCAGGGGCGGACAGGGTCCTAGACCCCCTGTCATGTCCTGGTGGCAATTGTGTTTTGCAACCTGAGGATTGGCGATGGAATGCAGGCTTGTAACCCATTGCCACGCAAGTTGGCCCTTGTGATGGTGGCATGGGTGTAGCCGTGACCCCAGAAGATCTAGAGTTCATGGGCGGTACTAGGGGGCGGCTAGAGCTAGCCCTATCGGTTTTCTGTGCCATAGGCGAAAGTTGTGCCAGAGGTTGGCAACGTGCCGGGGATCGTGAACATGCCCACGGCAAGCCAGGTGCCCTTAATGCCTGTGGTGCTTCTGTCACCACAGGGCCTTTGCTAAGTGCCCTTTTTGTGGTAGCTCATTTTGATGGCTGTTTCAAGTGCAGCTTTGAGCCCATTATTGAGGAGGCTCTAGACTTTGCTGTACCTGAAGTAGGTTCTGAGCGTGTTCTCTGAGGAGAAGGGCTTAGATGTTTTCCCTGAGAAGTTGCGTTCGAGCCCCCATTGCCTCCTTGATAATTATGGGGGTCCAGGGCTCTATCCATGGACTGCATGCACACTGTGGGCTCCCTTTCTTTGCGAGCTCTCGTTGTGAGGCTACAGCAATGGACACATTTCTGAGGTATATGTGTCCCCCCCAAACAGTGTATACATTCGCTGTGGGCATCAGGGGCTAACAATTTGTCGGCATTTGCTGCATCTTTTCTCCTTAGGGAAGTCTGGTGTGTCTCCCAGAAGCTATATGTAGCTGTACAAGCAGCTGAGACTGTTTGTGGGTCACTGGTTTCTGTTTTTTTTGTTTTGTTTGTTTGTTTGCTGAGGCTTGCCGCTGTGCGGCGGTAAAAACTGGCGCTGGTGGATTTTTCGTATATTTGTTTGTTTTCCGTGTAAAAAGAAGGTAGTCTAAACTGATAAGGTAGTTCTGCTTTGTCCTGTAGAGCACGCTGAGGAGGAGAGAACTGAGCTCTGTTTGTGGCCGAGGGTGGCGAAGAAGGAACAGAGGAGAAGCGGGCTGCATGCGCTACTTCAAAGGTGGGAGCGCTGCTCTCCGTTCGTGCATGCGCAGCCCTTCCGATCACTGCTCTCAAAGTCTCCGATCTATGGTGCCAGGACAAATCTGACACCAACTGTGGAGCACCCACGGGGACACCACTCGAAGAAGAATCTATTATTATTATATTATTGTAACACCTAGGTTTCTAGGATTAGATCAGTTCACAATGGAGTTGCTACTGACCTATTTATAATGTACACTTAACATTTGTGTAAAATCTCTCTCTCGCACTTCCCCATCCAGAAATGATTTTTTTTTCTTGTGTGGCAAATTGCCAGAACAATTATGATGGGTCTTGCAGTTTCCCCTTGTTATAGGTCATAGTGCCACCTCTTGCCCCATTCTTGGGCATGGAGGACTTCGCTAGTGTCCTGGTGGGATAGAGAAGGGTAGGTTTTGCTTGAGTAGGGTTTTTCTTTCCTTGGTAGTCTGATCATGTGGTTAACAATAGCACTCCTCCAAACTATGGTCAGCAATCCTTTCCTCCTCTGTCTGACTGAAGAAGGGTTTTTTATTAGGTGCCTGGCAGGGCTTTAACTTGCTCCAGATGCTCTAATTAACCTCTTGTAACATCTCCTCAGTACACAAAGAATAAGGCTCTGATCTTCCCGCAGTCGATGTATCTCTCATCTATCACTCTCCTGTTGCCATCTGGCCCTGCAGTATCACACTTGGGAGGAAAAAATTCAGAACGATCCATTCAGCCAGTTTTGAGTTATCTATTTTTTTTTAAAAGCGCCTATTTTCTATACATTTTCTGAGAACTCAAGAAGCTTTTTTAAATTTGGTATGTACCCAGTCCTTCATGAGGACTGCATGGTTTTCTTTCTTAGAGGAAAAACAGTTTTGAAATGGCATACAGTATTGTCACATTATTGCAGAGTTTCTTCCTTCAGCAAAAACAGACAGAGGTTTGGGTCTCTGTACAGTCATAGAAATGCCCATCCTAATTGCATTTCCATTTTCTTTTGCCCAGTTATGTAAGCCATTTTATTTTAATTAAGTTAATAGAAGAACTGTCATAAAGCAATGAAAATAGCATATTTTCTCAGTAGTGGCTTCTCTCTTTTTCAGTATGACTTCCTATATGATATGCCAAGGATTACTAAATATTTGCTTGCAGTCAAGTGTACAATCTTGCTCTCATTCTGATATAGCACTGCAACAGATTAAGTACCCCCCCTCTCATCCTCCAAAGTCCTCTTTAAACGCCGACTTCATTTGCAAACCCCTCTCTATAATTCCTCCCCAGATCATATTTCTGCACATTCTTGAGAGTCAATTGTTGTTCTCTGCATTGTTTGTGTCTGGGGGTACGTCTAGACTACCGCGTTGTGTCGATGGAAGTTTTGTCGACAGATACTGTCGACAAAACTTCCGTCGACAATTTGCGTCCAGACACATGGAGTTCTGTCGACAAAGCAAGCCGCTTTGTCGACACAACTCCGTAGTCTGGACGCAACGTTACAGGCAATAACACCTTCTGTCGACAGAACTCTGTCGACAGAAGGTGTTTTGCCTCGTAAAATGAGGTATACCAGCGTCGACAAAACTGCGGAGTTCTGTCGACGTTATGTCGACAGAACTCCGCGGTAGTGTAGACGCTGGTATTGTTTTGTCGACAAAAGTCCACTTTTGTCGACAAAACTAGGTAGTCTAGACACACCCTAAGTTAGATTTGTCTTTGTAGCAGGGAACTACTCAAAACAAAATAAGCAGAAAGGGTATTTTATTTTAAAGTTTCTCCATCTACTAAGTAAAATAATACTGATGCTTATCTGCTTCACTGTGTCAGGAAGATTACTTAATGTACAGTGTTATAAATGTGTAAAGCTTTAAATAATTATTTAATAAAAAAATAGGAAAGAAGGCTTTGCTGATGTCCCTGTTATGATTTATCATCTATTCAAAACAGGCCAAGGTGAACTGATGTCCCCTTGTTGCAGAAGATGCTTTGTGATGTGTATGTGAGAGCGATTCTGCTCCCTTTGTTTTCTATTTAATTGCATTCTCAGATGAAGACTACCTCATAAATTATAAGGTCAGCAGGAATCATTGTGATAATCTAGTCTGATCTCCTCTACTACGCAGGACATAGACATCCCTAAATTAATTATTGCTTCAACCCTAATAGCTGTTGTTGAACTAAAGTGTATCTGTTTGAAAAACAGCCAATCTTGATTTTAAAAAGTGCAATGATGGAGAATCCACCACTTCTTATAAATTGTTCCCATGATTTTTTTATCCTCACTGTTAAAAATTTGCACTTTGTTTCTAGTCTGAATAAGTTTAGGTTCAACTTCTAACCATTGGATCTTTAGACCTTTGTCTAAACAGTCCTTTATTATGCATTTTTTGTTCTATATTTAGACACTTTTAGATTGATCAAGTCACCTATTAACAGTCTTTTTGTTAAATTAAATAGATAGAGCTCTTCGAGTCTAGCTCTATTCAGTATCTAGCCTGCGAGTCTAGCACTATTCAGTATCTAGCCTGCTGACAGTGGGTCATGTATCATTTTTGTATCTGAATTTATGAATATTGACTATATCTGTATTTAACATGTAGTCACACCAGGATGATTTCCGCTAGACAAAATGCTTCCAGTCTAGATAGCAGGTTGTGAAGGGCCTATTGAAGGTAGTGGGCCATTAGAAAAAACAATGTACCTTAAAAGATTATTCCCCTATCAGGTGAGGCTTCCTGAGAAAGCTCTAGACAGCCTGGGCTGAAATTCTAACCCCAAAGAAGTAAAAGACAAAACAATCATTGACTTCAATGGAACCATGGTTTGACTTTAGTGGATGAGAATTTCTCTCTGGTGCCTGTTACACACTGCAATCTGAAGCATCACCCAAGTGGTTCCTGCTGGTCTTGGAATCTAAGGTCATGTCTATACTAGTGGCTAAACTGGTACTGCTGTGATCAATGCAGTGGTGTCAATTTAGCAGGTCTGTTGAAGACACACTAAGTCAATGGGCAAGCACTTTCCCTTCAACGTCTGTACTCCACCTCCCTGAGAGGCGGAAGCTGTGTTGATGGGAGAGTATTGTGTACACACTTAAAAATTGACCTAAGTTACGTCGACTTCAGTTACATAATTTACATAACCAAAGTCACGTAACTTAGTCTCACTTACAGCATTGGTATAGGCCAGCCTTTAGTATGCAAAACTTGAACTGACTTACATAGTCAAATAAAATACTTTTTAACCACCAAATTGAAGTCTTGATTTTCTCTCTCTTTTTAAAAAAGTATTCTTGTCCTCTTGCAAAGAAATCAGATGAAAAATCATGTGTTAAAATCTTATGCTTGCTATTTCATTAAGAAGGACATTCAAAAAATTCCAAATTCTGGTTCTTACAGAAAAATATAATTAGGACACATTGCACAAGTTCATGAAGAAATTCAAGTCAGCCTTATTATAATACAGTGATCAACAAGAAGACACTTTTCCTATGAGAAATATGGACAAATTACAGTACAGTAGACCCGCGCCATTCATGGTGGATACATTCCTGGCAACATCATGAATGACAAAATCTGTGAATACTGGGGGCTTCAGGTTGAGCTCCTCGTGACGCCCAGCCCCGCGATGAGCACCCCGCAGCTCCAGAACTCACCTCAGGCCATGAGTTGCAGAGAGCTCTACACAGGGGCCATGAGCGCTCCATATGGCTCCTGGCCCCAGTGGTGAGCTCCCTGAGGCTCCTGGCCACCACAGTGAGTGCAGAAGGACTCTGACTGCTGCTATCATTCAGCACAGCCCCCTTCAGACAGCATTCACCCCCCAGGCCGGGGGATGGGAGAGACCCACGGATACATGAAATCATGAATTGTGTTTCCACAAATCACAAGGATCTCCTGAAGCTATAAAACCATGATCTTTCAATTCACTCCTCCCTCCACCCCATTCAGAACAGCAACACTGAGGATCCTGCTTTTTACTGATTGAACTGGCTTAGGTGCTGCTGTTACAACTTTCTGGCAAAGGTTCAGAACTATATACTTCCCTGAAAGTCTAAAAGATTGCATTACAAAGGCCAAAGCTGTTAGTTGGGGGTATTAATTGACTTTTCTATGGGTGTTTCTTTGCTCTCCCTCTTTTTCTATTTGATCAGTGCTTAGTTTGAGAGCTTGTTGAAAGAAGGACCATCCTTCTTGGATATTTGGAAAGTGCTTAGGATGTTGTATTTACTTATCATACCATCCATTAAGTATTAATAAAACAACCTTACTGCAATCATAATCAAATTTAAAAATTCTTTAAACAACTTGGCCATGCATTTTCATCCAGTTCTGCTCCTTGAACTTCATGAAATAGCTATCATTTATGCAACATGCCCAGACTTTGATCCCAATTGTCTTGGCTTCTAATTAAATGGTGATTAATGATACTACCACAGTTCCTGTCTAATAAACTCTCTGGTGGATCCCTATATTATAGATTGTTATTTGTGCACTATGCTGCAGAACAGAGAAATTATTTTCAACACAATATTTTTCCCATGCTTCCATGAATGACTGTTGATAAAATTTTGTATTTCTTAGTAACTTTTTCTTTAACTGTAGAAGACATTGTACAAATTTGGTCGCTTACCTTTATGAGCTTTTCATTTTTAATTTTCCAGTGTGAGGATAGAAGCTGATGCATCAACAGCCATGGAAATAGAAGGTCTCTTTCACCATTGTTGAAGTACAGCATGGCCAGTAATAGTGTATCTTCCCATACACTATCTCCTGCCACTGTGTCTGAAGCCAGAACTAGAATCTATCAGGGTATGTCTACACTACCCTCCTAATTCGAACTAGGAGGGTAATGTAGGCATACCGCACTTGCAAATGAAGCCCGGGAATTGAATTTCCCGGGCTTCATTTGCATAAGCCGGGGCGCCGCCATTTTTAAATCCCTAGTCCGAACTACCGTTACTCCTCATTAGGAGGGTAGTGTAGACATACCCTCAGAGAGTAGATAGCCTCTAAGGAGCATTAGTACCTTCCACATGAAACCCTTTCCATATGAAGTGTGAAGTAGGGATATTAAATATTAAATAATTGACTAATCAAATAGTCAATGCATTTTGCATCAACTATTCGATTAATGAATAGGGCTGCGTGGAGCCTGGGATAAGCTGGGGATTCCCCCACTGACTCCAGAATTCATGTGGCACTGCAACTTTGAAACACTGTGGGGAGCCTGGCATCAGGCTGCACGCGGCGTTTAAAAGCAGCAGCACAGCGTGGAGCCAGGAGTCAGCTGGGGATTCCCCTGCTGACCCCAGGCTCTGTGCAGAGTTTCAAAGCGGTAGCACTGCACGGAGCCCAGGATCAGTGTGGGGAGTCTCCAGCTGATGCCAGGCTCCACATGGAGCTGCCACTCCAGCTGGCCCCAGGCTGCATTTCAAAGCGGCAATGCCACGTGGAGCCTGCAGTCTGGCCCCAGGTTCCACACAGCGCTGCCGCTTTGAAATACCCCCTTGCTCCCTCCTTGCTGCCACTTTTTGATAGAGGCAACAAGTGGAGGGGAGAGGGAGAGAGGAGGAAGTGACTAGTTAACTAACCTGTTGACTAGTCCTTCACATCTCTAATGTGAAGAAAAGGAATGGCCAGGAGGCATGAGAAAAAAGTGTTGGCGGGACGTGTATCTTGTTAAGGTGGAAAACTGCCATTATCTTTGGAAAGAAACTTAGCCAAGCCTGTGATATAATAAATCATATAAGAAAAGCTGGTAGATCGTGGACCAATTGCTAGAATCTGAAATTGTGAAAGAAAAATCAACCACCAGGCAATGATATTTCATATAAGAAATCTGAGCTCACTCAGGACATCCAGTGGCTCAAAAAGAACTTTCATCAACTTTGTCAGGACCATATTATCAGCTCATGACACTGGGAAGTTTCTGGAAAGGAGAAACTTGGAGTAGTGTTTGTCACTTGTTCTCTCATGCCCGAACTGGCAGGAACTACACACAGTGGGAACAGGAGAAAGACATGTGGACTAGATATCTTATAATTAAACAGTGCTCCCTGATCCTAACCAGGAGACCGAAGAACTAATTACCATCCTACTGGATGAAAGAAGCCCTGGGGAGAAGGAGGGACAAATTTAAAATAATGAAAAGAACTAGGGATGTAAGCAAGTAGTGGAGTATCAGAGGCAGCGGGGAGGAGGGGGAGGCAGGAGCCAGTGAATCATAGAACTGGAAGAGACCTCAGAAGGTCATCAAGTCCAGCCCCCTGCTCTAGGCAGGACCAATTCCAACTAAATCAACCCGGCCAGGGCTTTGTCAAGCCGAGACTTAAACACCTCTAGGGATGGAGACTCCACTACTTCCCTAGGTAACCCATTCCAGTGCTTCACCACCCTCCTAGTGAAATAGTTTTTCCTAATATCCAACCTGGACCTCTCCCACCACAACTTGAGACCATTGCTCCTTGTTCTGCCATCTGTCACTACTGAGAACAGCCTCTCTCCATCCTCTTTGGAACCTCCCTTCAGGAAGTTGAAGGCTGCTATCAAATCCCCCCTCACTCTTTGCTTCTGCAGACTAAACAGACCCAAGTCCTCAGCCTCTCCGCATAAGTCATATGCTCCAGCCCCCTAATCATTTTGGTTGCCCTCCGCTGGACCCTCTCCAATGCGTCCACATCCTTTTTGAAGTGGGGGACCCAGAACTGGACACAATACTCCAGATGTGGCCTCACCAAAGCCGAATAAAGGGGAATGATGACATCTCTGGATCTGCTGGCAATGCTCCTCTTAATGCAACCTAATATGCCATTAGCCTTCTTGGCTACAAGGGCACATTGTTGACTCATATCTAGCTTCTCATCCACTGTAACCTCCAGGTCCTTTTCTGCAGAACTACTACTTAAAAGCCAGTTCCCCCCAGCACCGTCTCTGCAGTGCTGCCTTCCCTCCGCTCCCCGCTGCCTCTACCAGAGGCAGCAGAGGGAGGTTGGGGGTTAGGGGAGGCTGCCGTGAAGCAGCCTCTGCCCACAGTGGGCAGGCTCACTGCAGACAGAGGCTGTTGCCATGAAACAGCTTCTGCTTGTGGTGGCCGGGGCTGCTGGACCTGGCGTGAACTGGGACTGAACAAGCTTGGCTCAGTCGCAGCTCACACCTATCTTGGACTGCTGTGGCTCTGCATTTTAAATGTAGTAAGAGCCAGGTGGTCCCAGCTCTGTCCTAGCTTGCAACAGTCCGGGTCCTACTCCTGCTGCACCTCTCCAGTTTAAATGCCTTTGCGCCTGGCACCTACTACATTTAAACTGCAGACACACAGGGGGGATAGTTCTTGGACTGGTGCAAGCCGGGACAGAGCACCTTCACTTAGTGATTAGTCATAGAATCATAGAACTGGAAGGGACCTTGAAAGGTTATCAAGTCCAGTCTACCTGCCCCCATGGCAGGACCAAGCTCTGCAGCCAAATACAATTTTTATCAACTACATAATTAGTCAATTCCCTGCCTTTTAACAGCCTGAAAAAGAATGGAGACATTTTTGGGACTCTTATAGAAAGGTGAATCTCTCCGACTCCCTATTTCCCCACTGAAAAGGTTATTTGCTATGTTGGTACAGTTACATAAACAATACAGCTTCCTATAAACATACCATGCACTCTGTCCTGCCTCCAGCCAAACTTCCACGAAGAGGAAATGGGATGCTTCTATAAGTCCTTGGCAGAATCCAAAAGCACAAACACTTCACCATCTCTCTCAGAACACTGACTCGCAGCCACATTCTTTCCAACCCTCCAGTTCACCCCATTAGCCAAAGCAGTTCTTTGCTTCATCCAGGGGTAGAGGAGTTGCTAGAATGATCAACTCTCCTCTCCTCCTCCCAGGCCAGAATACATTGCCTGCATGGCACTCCCAAACAGGGAGCCACGGACCCGAGCTCTGTTCCCCTATCAGGCAGAGTATCACACTGACAGCAGACTGACAAACTAGTGAGTACTTTGCTTTTTTAAAAGACATCACACGATTCACTCATTTTTCTGTGGATCGTGATATTATCCCCAGCACCCATATCTCCACCCCCATTCCAAGTATTACATGTCACTATCACTCTCAGCAGCTGAAGTTAAACTTCTTCTAGTTCCCAGTCATCCCTTTATCTGGCCTTGGGATTTCTCTGCATCCTGGCAGACATTTACAGAGCTCTCACTCACACCAAGTATCACATGCCTTTGATCACTGCTTCACGTTCCTGCTGCAGGTACTATGGTTGCTAAGTTCTGGTGTTTTGGCTGCCTAGCAACAGATGTTTCTTTATTCCAGTCAGGAGTGGATCAGAGAGTCCAGAGATAAAAGCAACAGTGATTTTCCACTGCTTTGTCATTGAATAGGAGCCCTATAAATCATCTGCTGTAATCAAAGTCAGCTTCTAAAAAAGGACTCTGTCCTAAAATTAACTGGGTGCAAACTAGAGATTAGATTCTGGACTCTGATAGCCAGTCAGCTCACAGAAAAGCTCCTTGGATCAGTTATAGTTAAACTGGACTGTGTCTTCCAACACAGGGCTAAATGTGCCACCTTTCTGCAATATGTTATGATATAGAGTCTGCAGGGGGAAAATCAATTAGAAATAGGATCAGAAAGCAGATCTTAAATCATAAACTCAATCAAAGACTGAAGAGGAAGGGAAGACGGAAAGCTGTAAGCTCAAGCACTTAAGTGTTTTAGTACAACTGCACATAATTGTACACATGTAATGAGCTGATTATGTTCATGTAAATTAGATAATCATGTTCAAATCCTGGAAATTGGAAAGGTTTATTTTTAGTTGCTCTAGATTAAAAACTTGTACAACTCAAAATCCAATCTTTCACTTCTTCTGAAAGCTTCTGCTTCTCAGATACCGCATCAATACCTCTTCCTTCTCCTTTGTCCATGCCACCTCTCACACTGATTGAAGGCTCTACAATATTTCATTTTTTTCTAATGGCACACATTTCTCCTCTCGCTCTCCCTGACCCATTAGAAATGTTGGGGGTTTGACAGGTATAACTTAGAAGCATTGATATTTCATACAAGAAAGTGAACCGTTCACTTGCAAAGTGTCTCACCCTCTCACACATGCAACTTCACCAATCAGACCACATTCTATTTAGTTCCCATGTTATTTGCTTCCACTATAATACGATGAGAGATGCTATTGGCCAACTCAATGTCTCAGTGGGTAAATGAGGAAGGGGTATATCTCCTGACACTTTCTCTTCCTGGTGTCTCCTTGAAACTAAATAACTCATCCATTTCTCTCCAACTTTCCCTGCCTGCAAATACAATTCCTGATTAGGCCTGTCTGCTCCTCTACAATCCTCCTGCTCTCTACCCCCTGCAACTACTGCACCTACTACTCAGGCCAGAGCCAGGGTTCACCTGCTTGTTCCCCAACCTCTGTTCATCCCACTGGAACTGGGGCTCTCTAAAGTAATGTCTACACTACAGAAAAGATCGAACCTCTGGAGGTTCCTTTTTAGTGTTCAATTTAGCGGGTCTAGTGTAGAACCCCTCCCCCCAAATCGAACACTGAGGATAGCTCCTGCTAGTGTGGTGCTCCTCATTTAGCGAGGAGTAAGGGAAGCTGATGGGAGTACGTGCTCCCATCCGCCTCCTGCAGCATAGACCACAGCGGCTCAGCTTAAGGTAAGTCAATCCCAACAACAAATTTTGCATAGCTGGATGGTGTAACCTTAAGCTGACCTGCCTGGTCTAAGTGTAGACCAGGTCTAAGTGGGTCATCTACTCTAACATAACTACTGCTGGTAACCCTTTCAGTGGTTTGCTTATCTCCTTCTGCGTCAGCCTATGGCTGTGGTTGTGCATGAGGAGAAGTGTTTAGACCAGGGGTGGGCAATAATTTTTTGCCGGAGATCACTTCGGAAAGTTTTGAAGGGGCGGGGCATCAAGTGGAAGGGGCGGGACCAAGATACTTCCAGGCTCCCCTCCCCCAGACAATGATTGGTCTGGGGCTGACGGAGTGCCTTTGCCACCACCCCCCAACGTTTTCCTAGGTACTCATGCTCCTGGCATGGGAAGAGACTTCCCACGCTACCCTACCCCTCAGCCAAATATGGCCTGGGAGCAGGGGAACGTACAAAACCTCCTCCACTCTCCCCATTCCTGTGAGCAGCGCATGGTGCTTCAAATCATCACATGCTCCTGGCAGCGCAGAAGGAGACTTTGCACACTCCCCCGTGCCCAGGCCCTAATTGACTTGGAGGTGGGGGAACAGCAGGACCTCTGCAGGCTGGATCCACCTGCTTGGAGGGCCAGATCTGGCCCGCAGAGGTCCTTTTGCCCACCCTTGGTTTAGACACTGAAGGGATAGTGGGGTATCACAAAGCACTATAATGTGCTAAACTCTAACAGCAACAAAATTAATAGGAGTCAAAGGCTAAGTTTATGTGACTTTAAAGCTGAGAGTTTAATTGCAAAAGGAAGTCAGAGACAAGGCTCTCAACAGCAACTTTAATGCTGGTACATTGCAACAGGTACATTTACAATAGGCTCTTTCATCACAGGATACCAGGTAACATAAAACACTACATATGTGCATATAAGATGCCACGGTAGTATTGGTATAATTTGTAAGAGACCCAAGACTAGAAAGTATCTAAGAAAGGTTGGATGAAGAGGGAGGAAGAAGGCCTATAAGAGGACAGGCCTTCAGGAATTAAATCTGCTCCCCAGCAATTGCTCAGCCATAGGCAACATACAGAGGGTAGGATGAGGACTAAAAAGGGAAGAGATTCCTGATGTTTCATCGGGTAATAATAATTATGCATGAAAGTTAAAAAAGCCCAGCTCAGGCCCTTCATTTTGTAATTTACAACTCACTTTCAGGTGCCTGACAATTTTGCCATCTGCTTTTTCCACTTTAATCAAACAGATAAATATGCCAATCTGTCTACGATCAAAGCCCAGGGCTGCTGCTGGTGCTAAATCGTTCCAGCTCTGGCTGCACAGCATAGTTTTCAGTAGCAGATACTATGAAAGCCCTCACTGACAGAAAGGGCAAGTTAGCAGCAAGTTCAAGATCCTTTGTTGGGAAAACCATTGTTTGCAGCAAGCTCTCCAGCTATCCCATCTGAAAGTGAGAAATCTGGAGACCACTACTACCCCCTCCTCTGCTTCTGCTTCCACTTCCACTTCCACTTCCACAAAGGAGGCACTGAAAATGCTGCAGTGCCCTACAAGCTGCTTAGGAAAAATCTCTGCTATATCCAACATATTATGTCTTCATACAAATATCTTTAGCTCTAAAGAGCCAAAACACTAATAGAAACAATGTTTGTAGTATAATATTTGTACTCCTGCATCTGAAGGCTAGGGAAAGAAATGTAATTGTTTATCCGTGGTTATGCATGGACATCAAGCTTTTCTAATAAGCATATGACAAAAGGACATAGCATTCCCCAATACAGATGACAATGTGCTTTCAGTGAGCTACAAAGAACGATAGCTTTAAGTAATTTTAGTTCAACAGGAGCTACGTCTTCTGCTATAGGATTCAAATTTCCTAACTACTGCCATTAAGTATAAAAACAAAATGTGGAAGAACTGAAGACATAACTATGTTGTATGCAGCTAAGCAGATATAGGAGAAATGTTGTAAGTCTGTTTCCTGTGTAATGCACCCTTCTCCTCTAGTGAAGATGGCAATTTGAGAAAGCTTTTACAGACTAAGTGACATCCTTTCATGGAAATTTGCATTTGCTTTTTGTTTTCTTTATTCTAAAATGCAACTTATCCAAAGCACACAAATTGCTCTTTGAAGATGAAAATCAGCACAATAAACCATGTAAAAGGCAGTGATTGTGATACACAGCACTTCTGAGTCAGTAGTGAAGTGCTCCTGACCCTGAAAACTTTTACTCCCCCAAAATTAGTACTGTCAGTGTGATCAGGTCCATGTTACTTACCTTCATTAATTGCATGAGGCTTAATAATGCAGCAAGTACAGTTTGTAAATTTCGCACTATTGGCTGGACCACGACCGCCACTTGAGGGAAAGAACAACTCCAGCTCCTGGGTGTAATTGAAATTGAAAATATTTTAGTATTACACAATTGCATGACTCAGATCTTCAGAACACACAATATAGTTTTGTGATATCCGCAGCCTCATTGGTTTATATCGTTGTTCTTATAGCACTATATTTAAGTACATAATAATGACCATACTGGATCAGACCAAATGTCCATCTTGCCCAGTATTCTGTCTTCTGACAGTGGCCCAGAGGGAGTGACCAGAACAGGTAATCATAAAGTGATCCAGTCACTCACTCCCACCTTCTGGCAAACAGAAGCTAGAAACACCATCCCTGCCCATCCTATCTAATAGCTATTGATGGATCTAGCCTCCATTAATTTATCTAGCTTTTTTTTTTTTTAACCCTGTTAATCTTGGCCTTCACAACATCCTCTAGCAAGGAGTTCCATAGGTTGACTGTGTGGTGTGCGAAGAAATATTTCCTTTTGTTTTAGACCCGCTGCCTATTAATATCATTTGGTGAAACTCCCTCCCACTTCTTGTGTTAAGAGTGATATTTACTCCTTCCCTTATCTATATTTTCCACACCAGATAGGATTTTATGGCCCTCAACCATTTCCGCCCCCCCTAGTTCTCTCTTTTCTAAGCTGAAAAGATCCACTCTTACTAACCTCTCCTCATACAGAATCTGTTCCATAACCCTAATCATTTTTGTTGCCACTGTCTGAACCTTTTCCAGTTCCAACCTATCTTTTTTGACATGCGGCGACCACATTTACATGCAGTATTCAAAATATGGACGAACCACAAATTTGTATAAAGGCAATATGATACTTTGTTTTATTCTCTATTCTTTCTTAATGATTCCCAATTTTGTTTGCTTTTTTTGAGTGCTGTTGCACACTGAGTGGATGTTGAGAGAGCTATCCACAGTGACTCCAAGATCTCTCTCTTAAGCAGTAACAGCTAATTTAGACGCCATCACCATATATGTGTATGTGTGTGTATATATATATATATATATATATATATATATATATATATATATATATATAGTTGGAATGATGTTTTCCAATGTACGTTGCTTTGCACTTATTGATATGAAATTTCATGCGCCATTTTGTTGCTCAGTCAAGCAGTTTTGAGAGATCTTTTTATAGCTCTTTGCAGTCTGCTTGGGACTTAGTATCTTAAAAAGTTCTGTATCATCTGCAAATTTTAGCGCTTCACTCGCTCTTTTTGCAGATTTGAATAGAACTGATCCTGTATAGACCCTTGGGAGACACCACTAGTTACCTTTATTTCTCCATTCTGATAACTGTTCACTTATACCTACCCTTTGTTTCCCATCTTTAAACCAATTCCCAGTCCATGAGAGGACCTTCCCTCTTATCCCATAACAGCTTCATTTATACTTTTCTCTCTAGTTCCATTGATATAATGATTAGCCATGCCCTGGCTGCTGTGAGCATTTCTTCTTCACTTTCCCACTTCAATCTGTGCAAAAAGTTGCTGCCATAATTTCCTTTCCCAACATTAGCTGTTTCCAGTTTTCTGCATTCAACTCAAGCTTATTGATTCTCACTTTAACATTGCTCCACAAATCCTCCCCACATCTACATTTCTGATCTCATCCCTCCTGCCACACCCTTTGCCTGTAGGAATGGTGGGAATCCCCCACTCAATTCTCAATATGGCACACACAGACTAGAGTCGATACTAACCTCCTTCCCCCTCATCTTCATATCATCCTTGAGACAAAGAAGAAACTTTAGCCTGAATTTTTTATCTGCCTTCTCTAACATCTTTTCTTGCCTTCAGGACTATACTTTTTATGTTCCTGAATGTGGGCTAATGAGACCCATATGCTCTGGCTGCCAGAGCAAAATAGCTCTGCAGAGGATGCAGTACCCTATAACATGACATCCTATTGCACATGTTCTGATCATGCCTCTTTTCCAACTGCTCCTTTTGTTTCCTTTGCTCGCTGCCAACTCCATGTCTTCCTTCCATGTAATTCATCCACTGTGCTCAGAACAACCTTTCAATTAACATTATCCAACTGGTCTGAATGTAGCCTCCAAAAAGATGGGTTAGTCAACTTATCAAAGGGAATTTGATTAATTTCCTTTTAAAGGAAACAACAACAAATCTAGAGATGTTACCACTAAATTCATCTGATTCTTTCTTGTATAACAGTCTCATGGCTAAAGCTTATGTCCTTGAGTTCCCTCTGACTATGTTTCAGAAGGAATTAAGCTGAATTTAGGATTTTCCCATTCCATACCCTCTTGTTCCTGTAATGGTTGTGATCCTTATCTAAATAAAGAGCCAAACAATGCAATTTTCCAATTCTTTAAAAGAAAAGAAGAAATAACTTCTGTTTTTTGCTACTACCAAATGTACCTTTGTTTTTAATATTTACACCTATCTGAGGCAAAGAGTCAACTTCCTGGATCCTTTTATAAACAATGAAGAGCATGTTTCAAAGACTCTATTCTGGTCTGTCGCCACTGACTATTATTAACTTTAAATAAATAAAGCAATCCCCATAGGCCACAACATCAGGAAAAAACAAAATAAGATAAAATAATTACAAGTGTAACACTTTTAACTGCTATACAAGCATCCCTGAGCTACAAACATCTGCACATACATATAAATGCTCACCTGCAACCTTGGGGTAATGGTGATCAGTGCAAATGCTGACGGGGGACTCTGGAGGAGCAAAGGGCAGCCCCACAGCCAGTGGCTAGAGAGAAGCAGTGCTCTGAAAGGGAAATTGCTACTTCTCTCCAACTTCTAGTCCACAGCTTCCCCCCTCCCCCGAATCCTCCAACCTGTGCTCACTGTCTCCTTGTGACTGGGTACAGCCTGCAGGAGGTGGAGGGGAGCCAAAGGATGGAGCTGGTCATAGGACGTTACCCCAAATACGGCCTGTAGAAATGGAGATGTTATCCCTGGATAGCCTAGCTGACAAACCTTCAACTTGATATGCAATTCAGTCTGTGAATCAAAACAATTGAACCATCCTCAAATGAGCTTAGGTTTGTTTTCCTTTCAAAAGATTTTTTTTCCAGTATGCTTTAATTGACTCTCTTTCTTCCCAGGCAAGTGTCTAAAATCTGAACCCTACTAATTTTTTGGACATCTGGTATGCAGTTACCTAACACTGTATGGCACCTGCCCATTAAATTCATAATCCCAATTGCTTCAGAGATAAACTCCAGTATTCACAAGGTAAAGAGGAAAAAACCCACGACAACATATATAAAGATATATGCAAGTCTACCAAAATAGCAAGCTAAGCATTTAGTCACAGGAAGAGTAAAAATTAGCTAGCCTTTTAAAAATAGTTACTATAATATGACAAAAAGCAGCATTTCTAACATAATTAAATGCAAGAAAAGTAAAGCAACAATCTTATCAACAGAAAACATACACTTATTTCTCTAACTAAAATCTTGTGTTAAAATATAATCTTTCCTACAGCCTCTTTCTTCAGAGGCTGCTATTCAACTAGCAGTATGCCAGAGCTGAAATACAAGATATAGCTACACTACAAAGGTTACAGAAGCAGCACTGCAGCTTTGCCATTACAATAGACACTTGCTACATAGGGTTTTTCCTGTCACAGCGATAAATTCTTCCATGGACCTAGCAGTGTCTATACCGATGGCTTTGGCTGACTTAATTACATCTTTTAGGAGTGTGAATTTTTCACACCACCAAGTGAGACAGCTATGTTAATCAACATTTTAGGTGGAGACCAGACCACACTTTGACTCCTATCTTTCCAAGTGAAGTTACCCGGATCTTTCAGTCTTACAGACTCAGATCACAAGCATGAATAACCACTGTGATCTTAATAGCATTCCAATGGTAGTGAGTTTCACCTGGCTTGACCAATTCAATGTACACATCTCACTAATATAAAGCTGTACTTAAAAGATGTCATGTAAGATATCAAAAGAACACTAACAACACAATGATAATTAATATTATTGTGTGGTGTATGTATGGTGGACTAATGCAAAATTACAAACATATTGGAAGTTACGTTCTTAAAATGTGTCTGCTAGGCAGGGTTGAAGCTACCTCCACCCTAGACAAAGAAATGTGGTTCTGCTCCTTTAGAAGTACTTCCAGGTTACAATAAGAATCAATGGGAACATATTTACATAAGAGGTGAACAAAAGCATCAATGCCACAAGGGGAGAAGATAACCATTCAGCATCACAGCACAGAAAAGAAACTGCAGGAAACCAATCAGTTTCCATTATAGAAACAACCACTCAAGACCTTCATCAGACTCCATGACACTTTCTCTCACAGCTGGGGCTATTAACTTTAAGAAAGATTCATTTTCAAAACTTCAATAAAAGAGAGGGGCTGAGATCCACAAGAGATCTTCCACCTAAGCTGACAAAGAAACTGAGCACTTTTGTCTTTGTGGGAGATCCTGATTATCAAGGTGATCAGCCATCTTGTCAGAAGGAAGTGTGATAAGAATCTGACCTTGAACCAAGACCACAGGTTTTTTAAGTCATAGACTTTAACTACACATCCAAGTTTAAAGTGTTGCCTTGGTAGCTCTTTAACTCAGCAATGTGGTAATGGCAAGAGCACTGGGAGAGAGATCTGCCAGAGCTCTAGGTAAACCACTTCCACGAGGGGAGTAACGTACAGCACTGGGAGTCTGTTTACACTGGCACTTTCTAGCCCTGTAACTTGCTATGCTCAGGGGATATTTTTTCACACCCCTGAGTGAGAAAGTTACAGCACAGTAACTTGCCAGTGCAGACAAGCCCTTGGCCTCTAGAAAGTGTTTTTCACTTTGATTTGCTTATAACCATTTCAAATTCTCTCCTTCAGACCTGAACTCACTTAAAACCCTATCTCATTTTGTTAATCAACTTGTTTTATTTTTAATTTAAAGCATCCCAGTGCTGTGTGTGAATGGAAGTGATTGTTAACCCCAGTTAAAGTAATAAACTTTGAACTCTAAATCTTATTACAGGCAGTCCCCGACTTACGTGGATCCGACTTACGTCGGATCCCTAGATACGAACGGGGTGAGGCAACTCCCGCACATGCGCAGCAGCATTCCCGGGGCTCGCTCACCTGGGTCCTAGGATCCTCCTCCTCCTCGGGCCGGCTCCGACTGGGGTCCCGCAGAGCTGCCGGGCAGAGGAAAAGTGCCTCCCCACGCCCGCTGCCCCCCCCACCCCCCTGCCAGCAACAGGCTGCCCCCTCCCCTGAGCAACAGGCTGCCGAACAGACAAAAGCAGCCTCTCTGCCCCTCCTCCCCTCTATACATGCCAGGCTCCCGGAGCGCAGCAGCGTCCCCGGGGCTCGCTCACCTGGGTCCTAGAATCCACCTCCTCCTCCTCTTCGGCCGGCTCCAACTGGCCTCTGCCTGCAGCAGCTGGCCACAGGGACAGGGATCCCGCAGAGCTGCCGGGCAGAGGAAAAGTGCCCCCCCCCCGCGGCCTCGCAGCCTCCCCGCCTCCCCTGCCAGCAACAGGCTGCCCCCTCCCCTGAGCAACAGGCTGCCGAACAGCAGACAAAAGCAGCCTCTCCGCCCCTCCTCCCCCTATACATGCTGGGCTCCCTGGGCAAACAAAGACTCCACCAAAACAAAGTGCTGGCCTCATTGTGTTAGCAAAAAAAGGACCCTCCTCCTAGAACCCTGGGTGGTGTGTGGAAATAAAGCTATTAGCTCAAAGCATGGTGCAGAGCTGTTTGGTATTTGATGAGTTACTCCTTTAGTCCTGAGTTTGTCACAGGGACAGAAATAGATGTGAAATCTTCTGAACTGGGGAACAGACAGCAAAACAAACATTAGAGGGGAGTTAACCTTTCCCTATGCTATCCAAGACTAAAAAAAATGTTTGGCTAGAGTTTCCCCTACAATATGTACCAGTTCCGACTTACATACAAATTCAACTTAAGAACAAACCTACAGTCCCTATCTTGTACGTAACCCGGGGACTGCCTGTATTCCTCTGAAGGTTCCAGGAAAGAGTGGGATGCTACAGAGCACAAAATTTTGGGAAAATTCGGGACTGGGAGTGTGCTGGGGATTACTTGGCTAGTAGTTATCATGGATGGTGTATAACAGAGCATGACTGGAGAGTAAAAAGCAGGCTGCTGAAATCAAATTGATGAATAAGAGCTACCTTACCAAAGAGAAACAAGGTGCATGGCTGTCTGCTGGTGTTCAGGCTGGGAGCCATAGCAGCACAGCAATTAAGGCCCCTGGTTTAGAAGGCAGAGGGTGCCATAACTCCTGATTGGTCTGGATTATATCCCAGAATGTAACCAGCACCTTCACTACTCCATTTCCTAGGCTCCTCCAAGCCCAAATTCCACTTCCCATCCGTACCCATTACATGCAACCCAGGTTCCTCTGTGTCCTCAAGTCTTGCTGACATACCATGACTCCTTACAGTGCCATTATCCCACAGATTTTCTCCATGCACCCACCCCCAAATTCTAATCCAGATCCTCCTCCCCCCCCCCCCCCCACACGCTCCCATCAAAGGACCCAGGGCTCCCAACATGTCAATTATCAGAGCTCTGGAATGGAGAGGGCGGTGTCCCAGGCCCTGCACCTCTCTAGGGACAGTGCTGAAGATGACAGTTGAGATATGTGGGCTGTGAGTGGCAGAAGGGAAGTAACTATGATTGGGAAAGTATGAGTGGAACATAAATGGGATGTTGAATGATTTCGCTACTTATTTCCTTGCTTTTTAGAATTTACATTGCTAAGCCATATAGTCTGCATAATTAACACAAAGTTGAAGCTTCTCCTGTGTATTCTGTATATATACACATATATACCCTTGGAAGGATTAGATTTCAAATAGGAAAATGTTGATTTTAGCATACACACACAAACCAACATTTTCTTCTTTTATAACAATCAAAATGTACACATACGCAAAATAAGAGTTCCTGGATCAAATACAATTATTTAGATTTTTGAATTGTTACAAATGGACTAACAAACAACAATAAGAGTGGGTATTCATTCATTTAAGTATCAGAGGGGTAGCTGTGTTAGTCTGAATCTGCAAAAGCGACGAGGAGTCCTGTGGCACCTTATAGACTAACTGAAGTGTAGGATCATAAGCTTTTGTGGGCAAAGACCCACTTCATCAGATGCATGTCATGTCATTCATCTGACGAAGTGGGTCTTTGCCCACAAAAGCTTATGATCCTGCACTTCATTCATTTAAGGATATTTTATTCTATTCTGAGGTGTGATGTGGATCATTTCAGTTTTTACAGTTTATAAAGCTTTAGCCTTTTCAAACTCAATGTCTACTGTCATTAAAGAATTTCCTGACTGCCTCCCCATAAATTCCCTCAACTGTGAACACTTAAATCAAGTTGCAGTGGGTGGAGAAGGTCTAGGTTGGATATTAGGAAAAACTATTTCCCTAGAAGGGTGGTGAAGCACTGGAATGGGTTACCTAGGGAGGTTGCGGAATTGCCATCCCTAGAGGTTTTTATGTCCTGACTTGACAAAGCCCTGGCTGGGATAAGTTAGTTGGGGTTGATTCTGCTTTGGCAAGGGGACTAGACTTGATGACCTCCTGAGGTCTCTTCCAACTCTATGAGTCTATAATTCTATGATTCTACTAAATCAATACAAATCTAAAACCAAGTATGTACAGACATCAATATCTGCTGAACTCATACAAAGAAATAATTGAATTCCTCCTAGAATGTGATAGATGAGTTGGCATCAGTGTCCTAGGACAAATTTTCTAAGGTTAGTCCCTCTGTGCCAGGGTGGGAATATGTAGGCAGCATACTTTGCATAGATGCTATCTGCACAGTGGATCAGATTGTCTACAACTGTGTCACTGTGGAACATTTAAATCAGCACTACGTGCAAATGAAAAAAAAATTGGATTTCCATACTTACTGCAGCCTCATCATAAGATTAAGTAAAAATACAGCTTTATAAATGAACATAATGAATAAATATATTTAGAAAACTTACTCGAGCAGCAGAAGCAAAAGAATCAGGTCCATGAGCTGCATTTCTTATGCCGTCTGTTCCAAACATTGCTCTAATGCTGCCCGGAGCCTCAGAACGAGCCACACCAGAGTTCGCAGGTCCCAGTAACTTTTGCCACTCCGACACAGCATCATCTCCTAAAATCTCCATGACAACAGTGGGGCCACTTGTAATAAACTGGAGCAGCTCACTGCAAAAGAGACATAGCAGGCACAGAATTCACTGTACAGAAAACAAAATCTATGCACTGGTTCTCAACTCTCACTAGTATTACAGGAAAGGATAACAGTCCATGCATGGCACAAGTAATCACACAGTGGTATGTAGCACAAGGCTCTGGAGCAGCGGTTCTCAAACATTTTGCCCCATGGCCAACATGGCTCAATGCAAACTTTTTATAGACCAGTCGCTAATGGAAACTCACCATTAATTACATAACTGCACCCAAGCCATTTTGCTAGCGCTATCGTTAGGGAGAGCAGTTTAATTTAACCAATGAGAAAGGAAATATTAATTGAAATATTAATTTAAATTATTAAACAGACTACGTACTTTAACTTTCTCATGTTTATTTAAAATGAATTTTGATTAAGTAAAATATTAATTTATGTACAACACAAAAGGTTCCCATGTTTTCTTTATTTGTGGCGGGGTGGGGAACCTTTTTTGGGTCCAGAGACACTGACCCACAGAAAAATAAGTTGAAGACCACACAAGTGAGAAGCAAAAAAACCCACCAAAAAATAATATACTAGGCTCTGGGGTTGGGACAAAAATGGAGGGATTTAGTGTGTGGGACAGGGCTGCCAGCAAGAGGAACAGGGGTGCAGGAACTGGGCAAGAGGTGGAATGCAGGAGGGGGTGAAGGTGCAAGGTCTGGGCGGGAGGAAAGGCACAAGCGGGGGTGAGGGAGGGCAAGACTGGAGTGCCAGCGTGGGCTCCCTGCTGCAAGGGAAAGGAAGGGAACTGAACTCAAGCCACAGATCAACCACCCAAAAGGCAGCTGTGGATCTCGGACTGCAGTTTGAGAACCACTGCAAGGAATGGAGGAATACTGGATGGGATAAGGCAAGGACAGTGGAGACAAAAGACCACTGGTGAGCCATTCTTTCCTTCTAGTAGTGCTCCTTCCACCTTGTAGACTCGTGGTGTCCATCTAGAGAGACTATTCAGCCTGTACATTTTTTCTCATTGTGGTAACAAGCATGCTCTCACAACTAGGGAGGCCCTGCACTAAAAATGTTTTACTTCAATTACCCACTCCACCATGTGCTTCTCCCCCTATGAGATATGGAGTAGATTGTAATCTCTGCATCACACTAAAATGGAAAACTGAATTCTAGTGAAAATGGTCCCTATTAGCCTTCCTCTGATTTGAACATAATAATCTAAAATAAAGTTTGATTAAGGGAAAAAGTAAGGTTAGAAAATTACAGCATATTTTTATAATTTTTATTTCTAATTTGCTTAGTACAGGCAATGTGCTCAGTGCTGTACAAGCCACAGAGATACAGATAAACTTTTCCTTGAAGTTTCTCTGCACTGAATCAGACTGAGAAATCAACATACGGAGGAAAATGAAAGTTGTTGCTTTTTGTGTTACAAACTCATAATTTCTTGGAATCGTGGAAATCATAAGATATTGAGGGGAAGATATGACTAAAGAGGTGGCGAGGTAAGGAAAACAAACAATACATGGGTAAAGACTCAAAAACCCAAAAATCCAAAAGTTAAGTTTGAATATATGTAACCTTAATTCTGCTCCCTTGAGCATACGCATCATTAGATAACTGTCAGTTACACAGTCACATACTACCATCTCTGCAGCAATCCATCTCATTCAGTTTGAAAGCTGGACATTGCACAATGAATGAAAGTTACATGAAGGTTTTTTATTCAATTATTCTTAAAGTTACATTTTATGGCTTATCGACACAGATGCACAAGAGAAAATTTCTGAACAGCTCATTATTTCTTTTAAAAAAACAAATCTTGTTCACTTATTTATGTTAATGCATGCTGTAAAACACAATTTAACATTAACATTTAATCACCAAGAAGTTAATTGCTATTTTCCCCCCACTATTCAGCAAACTTTCATTAGCTACCAATTTCGCTAATTAAATTAGGAAGTCCTGTTTATGAAATACTAATAAATCTCTAATAAAATGCTCTATGTAAATGGATGTGAGAATTTAAATTTTGTAAGTGTGAGGACACTTCTTCAGTTCCCCAACTGTAGCAAAATCTCATAGAACAGATATCAAGTATTGCTGGATGGCCGACAGAGTACATTATAGTGAATTGAGGGTTTACAGTTTCTCAGCTTGCAGTTAGTTTAGAAATCCATGAAACAACACTACAGACATTCTCATTCATTTACAAACTTATTCAAGCAGACATACTCAGCAAAGTAAAAATGATAGCTCTGTTTTCCTAAGAGCTTTATTATAGTCTGGCATTTCCTAGGGCCATTTCTCTACAATGCACAGAAATAAATCTGCTCCTACGCAAACCAAATGCTGCTTCTGGAATTAGGTGGCAATTATGATATTCCCACTGCTCAGGAAAATCTTGACAGTGCTGCACTTGGTTATCTGTCAGTTGCAATTTTTTGTTCTGCATGACCAGAAATATAAGTTTCCCAAACAGGGCTGACCTTGACCAACTACACTGTGAGGGTATGTCTACACTACAGCGTTATTTCGAAATAACGCATCAACACACAAAATGCATTTCGAAATAGCTTTTTGCTATTTTGAAATAGTGCGTTCACACTGAGAGGATGCTGAATCGCATTTAAGGCCAGCCGGAACCAGGTCCAGCAGGGCATCAGGTCAGGAGTTACTTTGTGTGGCTGCTGCCTGAGGCTGAGGCCTGTGCTTAAAGAGACCTCCCCTAGACGGAAAGTTCTCAGGTTTCCCTGCTTGCTCACCTATGAATAGAAATGAATAGAAATATTTAAGAAACTCCATGAGGGACAGCAAAGCATTTTGTCTCTGTGTGTTCTGGTTGCCCTCACTCGGGACATCACAGCACTCTGCAACATGGAGCCAGAGCTGCCCCTGAGCACTCTGGTGCTTCTCATGGACGCATTGCTGTGAGCCTGGCTGCACTTTCTGCAGGCTGCCATCTGGGAGGTTCATTGGGGGGCTGTCAGTATCCAGGAGGTCCTGTGGGAGAGCTTCGACCTTGAGGAGCATTAAGAGCCTCCCTGGTCTGCCCCACTGGGGGCTTATGCCTCATTCCTCCCTCACATCCTTCCACTTACCCCTCTCTAACCCACCTTCCTGATGCAAAATAAAATACATGTATTTTCATGAATACAAACTCTCTTCATTTAACAAAACTGGGGTGAGGGAATGAAACTCTGGTGAGACTGGGGAAAGGAGGTGGGAGAGGGGAGGAGGAAACCTGAGAGGAGGGAGCTGGAAGGAGGAAGCAAGGGGAAGAAGGGGGAAGGGAAGTTCAGGGCTCAGGGTTGGGGGTCTCGCCAGACCAACTTGATTGTCATGCAAACCTGCTCCTGGGTTCTCATGTGGCCTTTGGTGGCCAGGTTGGCAGCTCTCCTGCCATAGACGGCTGCGTTTCTCTGTCAAGTGCGGAGATCATGGACGTTGGGGGGCATCCCCCCCAAACCTGAGTAAGGTCCACCATCTCCACTCTGGACCAGGAAGGCGCCCGCCTTCTCCGGGCCCTGTCAGGCTCCAGGGAGCTGGCAGACTGCTCCTGGGGAGTGGTGGAGGGCTGGCTGCCAGTGGCTTGCTGGCTCATGTTTTGGGGCCACTGGGTCAGAGGCAATGACTGCTGGCTCTGGGCTGGCAGATTTGGAGCTGGCACAGGCACTGTAGCCAGAGTCTACCCCTTTAAGGGCTCCAGGGAGCGGGAGAGGAGTGTTCTTGGTTGAGGCCAGAGTGGCCACCAGGGCACCCTGGGAAGGGCTGGAGGACCCCTATGTCGAAATAAGTTTCTACACAGCCCTTATTTCGAAATAGCAATTTAGAAATTGGTGTTATTCCTCATGGAATGAGGTTTACCAATTTTGAAATAAGCCCTCTGCTATTTCAATTTAATTTTGAAATAGCAGTTTGGCTATGTAGACACTAGTAAAGTTATTTCAAAATAACTTTGCTGTGTAGACATACCCGAGTGGTTAACCTGGGCCCAGACTCAGGAATACATTAGCTACCCATGCCTTCTTTGCTAATCAGATAAAGCCCAGGTGTAAATAACAAATAGCATTTATTCATTATGCACTCTAATTAAACTTGATAGAATATCACAAAACTGAAAATATTTTAGAAAGCTACATGCGCACAAATATATAAATATTTTTATCCCATGTTTGTGGAGAGATTAAATATTTCATAGTTACATGTAATGTGAAACAGCAAGAGCCACACAGAGTATTTTGTTCAGGACCATATAGATGCCACATTTTGAGATACTTGTGCTTTTGCATATTTGCTGGCTGAAGAGTATCAGGTACCCTGGATGTACTCTGCAATTTTCACTGATTGCAAGTCATATTCTATAACTGTAAATTTCCCTTTTCCCATTTCTTTTTTCACAAGGGTCATTTTCACTTCTCAAAGGGTGGATGAATTCATTGGCACTTGATGTGACATGGGATTGTGGAACTAGGTCCATCTTAGGAGGCTGGAAGGGATTCACACAAAGTTTTACCTACGGGCCCTTGTAACTTGAGCACAGTTTTGATTTTGCCAGATTCTTTTAGTATTACAAGCACATGAAATGAAAGTTCTCTTGGTCAATCTTTTCCTGTACAGTAAATGAATAATACCTCCAAAGTATGCACTTACTTGTAAAAAGGCCTTGATTGATGATCTACATAGAGATCCATTGCTTCTTTCCTAGAAAAGATGTAAAAAAGAAAACAAACCCCGCATGAACCATTAATGAACAATTATCCATTAACATGCCTGTAACGTGGGAAGTCTCTTCCCGATACCAGATAGTTTGTGGGTGGCCTATGCTGTAAATCATGAGGGTTAATATACCTCATATGTTTTTATCATAACAAGTGTAACTCTTTATATTCCTTTTACACAGAAAAACTGATAATCCTCTGCATCCTCCTTTGGATTCTACTCAGCTCTTGGCTTATATGGTATCTTGTAGAATTTAGTTCCACAGATAAATTACATGTTGTATAAGAGTACTTCCTTTCACTAGTTCTAAGTGCATTGCTTTTCAAACTCACAAACCTTTCCTATATTTTTGTGTTATGACTAAGAGCAAATGGGAGCACTATAGACACCTTCCATGTACCATTTGCTATTTCACAGTTTTCATATTCATCCTCAGATTGAACAAGCCTGTCAAATCAATGAAGCCACATTTTTTAATTGCAGAGCAGCAGCTCATCTGCTTTGCTGTAATTGGTTTACTTGCCTAAACTATATTTTTGTTTGTCCTGGGATGCCAGACAATAGGATTTTTCACAGCCTGGTTTCTACCTAAGGTTTGCAGATTTTCCAAGGCACAAAAATATCATAATGTTCTGTAGATTTCAGGAAGAGGGTTGTCATCTGTTTCGCTTTTTTGTTTTAAATCAGAGAAAGTGTTTTCCCCCCCAGTACTTCACCACTTTTGGAAACACATTTCAGCCTTGTGCTTTCCTGTAGGTACATGCCAATTGCCACACATTGCTTCCACACCACTGGCCTGAGGTGCTGTAATACAATTATTTCCAACACTGTCATGCAATTGAACCAGTTTACTAAGATCTCAGTTAAATCAACTAGTGATTTTCTCATCACACCTTAACCTGTGGTTATCAACCTCTTTTCCTCACTACGTTAGGGCTTTAGTCCATAGCAGTTCCATGTGTGTAACTCCTGTTGGCTCCACTGGGATATCTGCAAGTGGAGTGCCTAGAGAATTCATGCAGGGTCTCTAAGTTCAGTTTGGACACTGGGTGGCTTCTCAGCTCCAATTCAAAAGTGTATTCTCTAACACGGGGGAGATGGGGAGATGTGGGCTTTGACTTGCCTGAATCCAACCCCCAAGGCTCAGGGTGCCCTCCAGCATTGGGGAGACTGTGCTGGTGCTCCAATCTCTCTGCTGCCCCCAGGGTCTGGAGTGCACAAATCTACTAGGCTGGGCCCCCCAAGCTTTGGTGTGCAAAGGGAATATGGGGAATTTCTTTCTCCTTCTCAAATGGGGGTCACAGTGAAATTTTTTCCGCTTCTCACTTGTGTGTGGCTCCCGACTGATTTTTCTGTGGGTCAGTGGCCCCTCACCCCAAAAAGGTTCCTCACCCCGGCTCTCTCTCACAACGGATCTTTGTTTGCTCCGAATTCTGGAGAGCACCAATGCTATGAAAGCACTCCCCAAACTTTTGTGGGTTAGCCTACAGCCTTACTTCTGTAAACATACACACACACACTCACCCTGGAGTCAGGGTGACCCACGGAGAGGAGTTAAGGCAGGGCTTGCAGTTGATGGTGGGCCATGGGCCAAGACTGAGGCCAGGAGCAGAGCTGGGCTGTGAAAGGGGCCAGCAGCTGGACCGGCAGCTCTGTTCCCGGCCTCATCCCCAGCCTGAGAACAAAGCCGTAGCCAGCAGCTGAAGCGGAGGGCTGTGGGGCCAGACACAGAGCTGTGCCAATGCTGGGAATGGAGACACGGTTGAGGGTGGTACCGGAGCAGAGCTGGGGGCACAGCAGGATGCGGGAGGTGCTCTCTCCCTGAGCCCTGCCCCTGTGGGGCCAAGCCCAGGCCCCGGCCCCACCACATCCTTTTAGACATTTGTCCACACCCTCTAGGAGAATGCAACCCACAGTCTGGGGACATGGTGAAATCCAAATTCTTTTAGGGATTAGAGTTAGCTGAAGACAGGCAATGGCAAAGCAACAGTGCTCAGACCACAGGGTAAGTCAGGAGCTCATGAGGAGTGGGAGACAGGAGTCTAAAGTACCATTAGAGGGAATTTGTACACTTTCCTATTAACTTCCCATCTTAGAAAGTTATTTTTGGTTACAAGTACAGTTCTGTGAAACTTTTGGTCTCTGATTCCACTCATTGCTCAGAACTGGACGCAGTCATCAGCACAATTTTTAAAAGGCAGATTCCAAGCATGCCAAAATGCATAGTATGGTCATATCTATAAAATAACTTGGCCATGTTCACTCAGTCTTCAGTCCATCAGTGTATCAACTAACTTCTATGAAGACAAGGAAGGAATAATGAGAAATGTGAGTGTGAAGAAATCTAGTAAAAGTCACTGGGACCAATTCTGAAGTCCTTACTCCAAGTGGGTGAATAATTTCTAATGAATAATTTAGCTAAAGAATTTGATTTGCTATGCTTCATAGAACATGATCTTCTCAAATTTATTCATTACTCAAATTCCAGATCTGTAGTTTATAAATCACTGCAAGTACCTGACATTCAAAATTTGAGGCATTTTATTGGATATGTCTCTCAGTATGTTTCTTGTTTATTTATTGGAGGTGTAATGCTTTTAGAAGGAAGTTTCTCATTATGCCAAATCAAAAACTATTTTCTACAAATATTCTAAAAAAAAGCATTTGCTCAGCTCTATTGCTTATTCAAACAAAAAACAAAACCCTCCTGTGGCATTAAATTCCAAACCAAAGCTGCTAGCTGTATCATTATTTCCCATTCTCTCTCAGCAGATCCCCACTTGTAGAGCATAGAAAGTTGAATTCATTTTGGACAGTGAGCAGATGAGAGAAGTGATTAGCTGAAGAGAATGGAGAACTGACCTATCAAAACAGGCATTTGCCCTTCCTTTCATATCTAAGCCATGAGTTTTACAAAAGGTGTCAATCAAGATAATGGGGGTCAGCCAGGCACATGTCTGCAATGGCATCCCATCAAAAAAACCCTCAAAACTAAAAATAGCAGAAGCTGAAGCTGATCTGGACAAATCAACCGAAAGGGATATCTGGGATTAGAATTTTGACATTACTACATGCCATCACTAGGAATATGGTGCAAGCCCAATAGACAGAAGTTCAGGGTCTTATGAAAGCTGCAAATACCAAGTCACCATTTTAGATCATTCATCATGATCCGTAATAAAAATGTAAATGTAATCTAAACTGCTTGGATTTCTTTCCTTCAAGATAAGCAAAATCCAAAATATATAAAGTGGTTCAATGGAAATTCAGTTACCACTAGAGAAACAGACATATAAAAACAAAGAAGTGCCTAGCACTCCAGGAGCAAGATTCCCAGACAGCAGAAGGAAAGTTGGGCTGCAAAATGGTTTATATTTATTGAGACACGAATGGAGGATTGAGAGGTCTGCACTCAAGAACTGGAATTGTGGTGCAGGTTCTAGGGACCAGAATAGTTTCAGATAGCAATATGTGACTATTGGAGGGGTGGTCCAGTACTGTCGTACCACTACTTCAGAGGGCAGAAAATACAAGGAAATTCCTCCTCATCTTGTAATGGAGCTCAACATTCAAGAGTAAAAATCCCGTGAGATTGATTTTTCTCCTCAAAGATATTGAGTAGGGAGGTATGACACAGTCACAGCCGAGAAATAGTATATGGACTTTGTAAAATTCCTTCATTGCAGATTCCCCAAATCTAACTTTATTCTTTCCCCAATATACTCTCTCTCCAAATTTTGCTGCTCAAGAACAGAGAGGACACCAGAAAGAATTTCAGAATCCAGGAACAGGCTAGCCTTGTCCTGACTTGTGCCCCATAGCCAAGGCACACACAGGCCTGCCAATGGGGAGGGACAAAGGGAGCAATTGCCTTGGGATTTGGCAATTCTAAAAGGCCATGGGCACCCAGCCGCCGCTGCTGCGGCAGTGGCAATGGCAATGCCCAGAGCCCCAAGCCCTTTAAATCGCTGCTGGAATGCCATGCCACGTGCTCCAGACGGCTCTAAGGACTGAGAGCTGGCTGCCCCCAGCCCTGCTCCTTCTACCCAATGCTCCACCCCTTCCAGAATCACAGAGCCAAGAGGCCTCCCTGCCTTTCCCAGGGACTTGGTGTTGCTGTTGGCTCTCCTGGTAGGAGCAAGGTTCTGTCTTCCTGAAGATGAATCTTGATTTTAGTAAGGCTTTTGATACTGTCTTGCATGACCATCTCAAACACACTAGGAAAATACAACCTAGATGGAACAAAGTGGGTGCCTAACTGGTTGGAAAACTATTCCCAGAGAGTGGTTTACAGTCAAGCTGGAAAAGCATAGCAAGTGGGGTGTCACAGGGATTAGTTCTGGGTCTGGTTCTGTTCAATTTCTTCTTCAGTAATTTAGAAATTATTTCTCTATGCCATTATCTAAAGTTTGTGGACAAATACCAAGCTAGTAATGGCTGCAAGTCATTTAGGGCATATGATTAATATTCAAAGTGATCTAGACAAACCGGAGAAATGGTCTGAAGTAAACAGGATGAAATGCAGTAAGAATAAATGCAAAGTATTCTACTTAGTTGTACATATACAGACTGGAAAGTGACTGCTTAGGAAAGAGTGCTATAGAAAGGCATCTGAGGGTCATAGTAGATCACAAACTAAATATAAATGAATAGTCTAATACTGCTGAAAAAAAAGGAAACCTAATTCTGAGATTAGCAGGAGGGTTGTAATCAAGATATGAAAAGTACTTCTTCCACTCGACTCCAGGGGTACGTCTAGACTACAGGGTTTTGTCGACGGAAGTTTTGTCGACAGATACTGTCGACAAAACTTCTGTCAACATAGAGCGTCTAGACACATTCAGTTCTGTCGACAAAGCAAGCTGCTTTATCGACAAAACCCTGTAGTCTAGATGCAACCCTACAGGCAATAACACCTTCTGTCGACAGAACTCTGTCGACAGAAGGTGTTATGCCTCGTAAAACGAGGTTTACCAGCGTCGACAAAACTGCTGAGTTCTGTCGACGTTATGTCGAAAGAATTCAGCGGTAGTGTAGACGCAGGTATAGTTTTGTCGACAAAAGTTCACTTTTGTCGACAAAACTCAGTAGTCTAGATACACCCCAAGTTGATTAGCCCGTCACTATGGTTCTGTGCCTCAACTCCACTAAATTTTAGGAAAGATGTAGACAAAATGGAGACAGCCCAAAGAATAGCAACAAAAATGATTAAAGGTCTAGAAAACATTACCGGTGAGGAAAGATTGAAAAAAGTGGGTTTGTTCAGTGTAGAGAAAGGAAGACAGAGGGGACATGATAATAGTTTTCAAATACATAAAAGGTTGCTGTAAGGAGAAGGGAGAAAAATTATTCTCCTTAACATCTGAAGACAAGACAAGAAGCAATTGTCTTAAATGGCAGGCAGGGAGGTTTAGTTGGACATGAGAAAACATTTCTGAACTGTCAGGATGGTTAAGCTCTGGAATAAACTGCCTAGTGAAGTTGTGGACGCTCCATCATTGTCTAACCCGCTCTTAAAAATCTCAAAACAGCTGTCAGAGATGGTCTGAATAATACTTAGTCCTGTCATAAGTGCAAAATTCTGGACTAGGGATATGTCTAGACTACATCCCTCTTTCAAAAGAGGGATGTAAATTAGAAAGATCAAAATTGCAAATGAAGCTGGGTTTTGAATTTCCTGTGCTTCATTTCCATAATGGAGGCCACGCGTTCTTTCGAAAAAGGACTTTTCGAAAGCGAAACTGCTGTCTAGATGATTCTTAAAAAAAACAAAACAAAAAAAAAAAACCTCTTTTTTGAAAGATTCTGTAATCCTCCAGTCCTAATCAGGTCTGGCTAATGGAGAATAACTGGAGCCAAAGCATGAACAGGAGCCAGCACTGGTTTATGAAAGCATAGAACCTGTTGTGGGCTCTGTCACATTTAACCTGCCATAAAATCTCCAACTCCCTAGAAGCTAGAATAGCAGATACGGATGAGAACTTGAGCGTGTAACATGGCAGTTTTCACTGCAAAACCAGAACCTGCAACCATAGCATCTGCAAGATTCCCCAAATGTCCTGCACAGCTGCCTCTGATGAATCTGAGGGGGGCAGCCCAGCTACTTATCTGCCCTTCTTCAATCTTTTGGGTTCCTCAAACTGTCAGTGATTGAGTTTGCTTCAGGGGATAGCTGAATTAGTCTGTGCAGAATAAACTTTAAAAAATGGTCTGGTAGCACTTTATAGACTAACAAAACATGTAGATGGTATCATGAGCTTTTGTGGGCACAGCCCACTTCTTCAGATGACCAGAGTTTTGTGAATGATCATCAGTCCTAGTGGTTTAAGGTTGAGTCTGGCATACCAGTTAGAGCTGAATCTAGAGAGGGCAGTTCCAGGAGTGAAGCCAAGAATCACAGCTACGCATCAGAGATCAAAACCTAAGCCCAACAGTCAACCAGTCACAGACAAAAGGTAGAGTTGAGGACCTGAGCTGTGAGTCAGAAGACAAGAAGGAGTGAGCCATGGAACCAAAGCAGCCTGGGGCTGGAGCAGGAGCAAGGCTAGAGAAAGTGGAGGCGAAGACAGGATCAGAAACAGCTATGGGCTAAGAATACGTTGCACAGCAAGTGAACTACTACTGAGCATAAGTATCAGACTGCTCACTCCTTCAGTCAGACAGACAGCTTCTATCAGAGCCGACTACACTCACTTGAGTGCCAGAAGCCTGACTCTGCTGCAGGAAAGGCCCCTCGCAAACATCCTGAATTATGAAACAGATTCCCTTCTTTGCTACTTAGTGGAACAGATCTAATGTTCTGAATAACATGGAGTAGATGAGAGGATACACTATAGAACAATATAATTACATCCTATAGGGAACGTTAACAAAGCCTTACCGTGAAAGTGACATCATTTTGGCTTTAGTTATTGTAAACCCAGCATTAATGATGATATCAATTAGTTCTCCAACCTTGGGTATTGCATCAGGTTTAACCAAAGCCAGTGTTCTGAAAAAGCAGAAAAGAATTTGGAATTTTCATTATTTGAGGAAAAGACAAAAGTGTAAATAAAACTCTAAGGCTATGTCTAGACTGCAAGCCTCTTTCGAAAGAGGCTTTTTCGAAAGATACTTTCGAAAAAGCCTCTTTCGAAAAAGAGCGTCTAGACTGCAAGTGGAACTTTCAAAAAAGCAAGCTGCTTTTTCGAAAGAGAGCACCCAGGCAGAAAAAAGGCTTTCTTCCTCGTGAAATTAGGTTTACCGCCATCGAAAGAAAAGCCGCGTTCTTTCGATTTAATTTCAAAAGAACGCGGCTGCAGTCTAGACACAGGTGAAGTTTTTTCGAAAAAAGGCTACTTTTTTCGGAAAAAACCCTGAGTCTGGACACAGCCTAAGGGGGGGGGAGAAGCTTCACATTAGGAAATACAGAAATGCAGAGTTACAGTCATGCAACAATTTTGCCTCAGACCTTTATTGACCTTCCGTCACGCACATGTATATCTTTCATGTATGATGGAGGCACTAAAACCTTAAAATAATATTTGCCTGTGGCACAGTCAGCAGTAAGTAGGAGACCTTTGTGCCATCTAAGATGTCTGTAACTCCAGATATGGTAGCGTGTACCTATGCTAAGTCTTACAACAGGACAATCATTTTATAACAAAAATTCCAGGTATCTTTGGGAGGCTGTAATGAATGGGGTTACTAATGAGATGTAAAAGCCGAATTTGCTGGTGAATGCACAGCATTTTGAGATGCACAGATAGAAGGGGCTATAGAAATACAAAGACTATATATATTTGATTTATAAAGCGAAGCTGTTTCATGCTGGAGATTGAGAGATTTTTCCATCAGGTCCTCCCACCCGCACATGCAAGCTTTAACATCCTATTTATTCTTTTTCTCTCTTCCATTTATGCCTGTTTATTCACACAGCTCTTTATGCACAGAATGACCTCCTGATCAACAAGCCTCTACTCTCTTCCTATTCAAATCCTTCCATAAAAATTGTGCTTCTTCCACAGTGCTTGTAAAAGAAAGCGAGTCCATATTTATTATCTGTACTAGAGCAATGCTGAATGGTCTCATCATGCGAGGTGCTGTACAAACATGAATTATAATCGCTTCCTTTATCCTGACTATTTAGACCAATAGCTCTTTGGAACTATTATCCTATTTTATGGATAAAATCTATATTATGAGAGCAAAACAAAAATCTCTAAGCTATCCAGTTCATCCCATCTCCTCTGCAATTATCTTTTATACTCAAAGCACTGTCAATACAAAATTCCCTATTAATCATAAATAATAAGTGGCATAACATGAATTATGTAAAATAACACCGTGTGCTCCCATTATTTATTCTCCCAATGAGTCAGCATCCAATATGCTTATCTTACAAATCAACAGATGATTTATCTAACTGCGTGTATCACAAACTCTGCCTGGAATCTGAAAATCCAATGAGTTTCTTTCTATCTTTTATACCATCTTCAGCACTGGAGAATATTCAAGACTGAATGTTTCTTTTCTTTCAATGCATTTATCTAGAGAAGGTAGATGCTGCCAGTTTGCTCACTTTATTTCTCAGTCTACTGGAGAAGACAACTTCTTTCTCACTACAATTTGTTCTAACTGGAAATAACATGATAAAATGAGGGAAAATTGACAAAGTGCCATTGCATTAGCTCTGATCACTAATAGATATCAAAGATGTTGTGGGAATAAACAACACTAGCCACACCCAAGGCTTTTACAGTGAATGGACACAGGAAATGTTAGAAAGGAGGCAGAATTTAATCTGATACTCCTGATGGGGCAGAGGAAGGGAAAGATCTAAACTGCAAAATTCAGAGCCAAATGTGAACTTCTCCAAACATCAGGATGCTCAGATCTGTGGATATGATTAAGTACATGTCTATGGAAACAGTGCAATGATGCAAGCAAGATTGACTGAAGACTGGAAAGGGTCAAGTTGTTTGACTGGGAATTTCAACTCAATTTGAAGCTAGTGTTTTCCTTCAAAATGCTTGTTTAGGGGTTGGGTTTTTTTGTTTTATTATAGTTATATAAACTATTAGAGAAAAGGTGTTTAATCCTAGAATAATCTGTTGTTTACTTTGCTGATTTCAGACTCCGATAGCAGATCCTTAATTACTAGAAACATGCAGTGAAATACTTTAGGGTGAAGCAATTAACTGCAGCACTTTCTGAAATAAACATCTGTCAGAAAGATTTTTTTCCAGCACTTGTTTATAATAGTATTTTTCATAGAATCATAGAACACTAGAATCGGAAGGGACCTCGAGAGGTCAAGTCCAGTTCCCAGCACTCATGTCAGAACCCAGTACTGTCTAGAGCAGTGGTCCCCAACACGATGCCCGTGGGGGTCATGGTGCCCGCCAGGGCATTTGTGCACCCGCGTAGCGCTGCCCCCGGGAGCTCGGTGCATGCACGATGCTGCCCAAGGCCGGCTCTAGGCACCAGCAAACCAATCATGTGCTTGGGGCGACACATTTTCAGGGGCGGCATTCCAGCCAGCCTTACCGCCAGATGCAGGCCTGCCTGTGCCTGCCCAAGACAATGGGCGGGGCGGCGGAGGGGAGAGTGGCAGGGAAGGCACCGGGCAGCAGGGAGACAAAGGAGGGAAGGGAGAGGGGAGCAGGGCCATGCAGCAGGATTCTAGAGCCCAGCCACCCCTGCCTCCCGCTGCCTCCCCCCACTCCCCGGCGGCTGCGCTAGGCAACAATTGAAGTTTGCAGGGTGCCCAATGCTGCTACTGTCCCCCTGAGCAGCGGGGTCCCAGCAGCAGGCCACAAGCCGGCATGGGGGCACCGCCGCCACGCTCCGCACATGCCCAGGCAGGGCTGGGCATGAAGCAGCCGAGCATCTGTGGAGCGGCAGCCGACGGGGAGAGGCGACCGGGCTGGGGCTGGCATGAAGGCAGGTACAGCACGCTCTGCTAGCCACTGTCAGTGTCCTAGGGGGGCGCCATGGTGGGCAGCCCGGCCAGGAGGCGGGCGAGCGCTGAGCCCCACCATGTTGAGCTGAGTCCTTGGGAGGAGCGGGTGCGCCCCGCACCTACCCACCCCGATGGCGAACTCCAGTGAGCTCAGCAGCAGGCAGGGGGGGGCAGCTGTGCCCCATGGTCTGAGTCATCTGCCACCGTCCCCGCTCGCACTGCTGCTGCGCTGATCGTTGTTGTTGATTTCAGCCCCTCCCCCCATCTATCCGCTTCCCTCCGGCCTCTTGTCTAATCAGCGCCAGGAGAGCTCAGGAGACCCTCCGCCTGCTCCACGAGGAGCTTGGACCCTGGCGCAGGCAGCGCCCCACCTAGTGCTCTGCCTCGCTCCTGCTCCCAGGTGTTTGTCCGGGGCTGCCAGCCAGCTGCACTACCACGCCGGCCCCTCCGCACTTCCACAGCACCCCCGGGAGCTGCCGGCCGCAGAGTCCCTTGCAGTGGCTGCAGGTGAGCCCTGGCCTGGCGGCTCCTCTCTCTCCTCTTGCAGGGGAGGGATGCCTGCGGCGCCCCTGTCACATTACTGAATTGGAGGGAAGCAGCCAGATCACTGCTGCACCCCTAGGTGGGGGTGTTGGCCCCAGAAATTGGTACAAAAGGGAGCCATATGGGGTATTGAATGGGAGCTTGTTGTTTTCTCATCCTGTGTACACTATTTATGTGAGTATATAATGTCTGTGTGTGTAGATCTGTAATCTGTGTGGAAGCTGAATATTTCTCTGAATGTGGTTAAGCATTGCTATGGACAGGCTGAGTAGTGAAGCCCTGTGGAACAATGGCACTTGATGGCCCAAAGACACACCTAAAGCATGAGGGCGGACACCTAAGAGCGGCCAGCAGAGAGAGGCTGAGGACCAGGTGACCGGCTGAGACCAGAAGAGGCCAGGAAGGGGGTATAAAGAGGCCATGTGGTCGATGCCATTTTGTTCTCAGCTCAGCACTTCATCCCAGAGGCAGCACTGCAGGGATTGAAGAGCCCGGAAGACCTGTGAACCCATCCTGATCTTAGGATGTGCAATAAGAACTTTTAAACCAGCAGCTGCAACACCTCTGCTCAAGCCTGCATCGAGAACTGGGAGATTCGGTGCATGTAACGTACTGTACTTTAATAACCTTACTCTCATACTTTTCTTTATTGTGATAATAAACCTTTAGATATATATTCTAAAGGATTGGCCCAGCGTGATTTGTGGGTAAGGTCCAGAGGGTAAATTGACCAGGGATCTGTGGCTGGTTTCTTGGAACCGGACAGAACTTGTTTGGGGTAGGTGGGATTGGGTGATAGGACCCCCCACCTGTGTATAGGCCCGGGGCCATCTGGGGCACGGATATTGCTGGGGTGTCGGAGGGGTTTTGCTCGGGAGGCTTCAGGCAGGTTGCTGAAGCGCTCTGTGGGACTGGTTTGTGGCCTGTGTGGAGAGGTCACCAGTCGGGGGCTGTAAGGAGCCCCGGATTCGAGCAATTCGCCCTGAGCGGACGCCCTCAGCTGTGCCCAGACACGGCCCGGTCCGTCACAGCCCCGCTTCACATCAGGGATAGGTGTGTACAGCTGCAGAGAAAGGGAAGTAGGGGGACCCGTGATACTTTCACCCCTCCCCCAGGGCGCTCCGACATTTCCGCGCATGCTGTGGGGAGGGGACACAAGGATTTGGTGGGGAGAGAGAAAGGAGACGGAATTCGGTCAGTGTGGGGAGGTGGGAGAGGAGTCGGGTTAGGCTGGAAGGGAAGAGGGTACAGGGTGCATCAGGTGGGGGAGAGAAGAGGGGTGGACTGGGTCCAGTCACTGAGGGGTCGGGTTTGCCTGGGAGGGGAGAGAAGGTGGAAACTGGGTTCCGTGAGTGCATGGGGGGGAGGGGGAGGGAGGGGGGGGAGTCGGGATGTGTGTGGACAGGGATGTGTATGGAGGGGAGACAGGATGTAGGCTGGGTTTGGCCAGAGTGTGTGGTGGGAGTCAAAGAGAAAGGGGCGCTGTCCGCTGTCCTCCTCAGTGCCTGTCCTGGGGGGACGGCCAAAAAATGTTTTGCTTGTGCAGCAAAAAACCCAGAGCTGCCTCTGGCCCCACCCCCAGGCACGCGGCACATGTGCAGCCTCTGCCCCGGGTGGCCCTGTCCCCAGGCGGCCCAGACCGAATCCCTGGTTGGCCCAGCAGCCCCGCGCAGCACCCACCACCCAGAAAGGTTGGAGACCACTGGTCTAGAACATCCCTGATAGATAGAACATTACCTGATAACGGTAAGTATGTGTTTCATGGAGAAATGCAGGGTAAAAAGTGTTATGATCCCCAGCAAGATGAGTACTACTCCTGAGATTGGATTTTAGTTCATGTGATACATTTGTAGTTTTAAGTAGTAAAATTATGACATTTCCCATATTTTAATGGAAATATATTTTGAATGTGAATATGCATAACTCAAATATACTACAAAACAGTATATACTGTAAAACAGGGCAACTAACCTATCATTCAGGAGCTTGTAATCACCTGAATGTGTATATTCTATTTGAGTCCATGTATCTTTCTTGCATGTCAAGTTAGAAATATGAAGTGCAAGCCCATATATTAATCTGGGTCTTCTAATGAAAGCAATTAGTGCTACTTAAGGAACTTAATGGCCCAGTGTTCAAGGCAATGAACTGTGAATGGCCTTATTTTTCTGGTAAGCCTGGACTGTGGTTGGCCCTATAAAGACAGGTGACCATACCATCTGGTGCTAGAAATCATCTTTAATTCTGAATTCTTCAACTGAGGGAGAGGGGTTGAATGGAACAGAATTCTCATCCTGAGGAAATTCTGTTTAAGGGATGGGAAGCAATAGATTGTCTTCAGCTGGCTTCACAGGACTACATCCTATCACAAGAGGGTACATGAAGAGACCTGGAAACAAAGCTCTAACAAGAGGAAGAGAAGAGATGCAGCTGGACCCAAGTTGAAAAAAAGATCACCTCTTGCCTGAAGGACTTCTCCTGAAATAAGGACTAAAGTGAGAAGTTATGGTCTGTAACAGCTTCTCTTGGACTATGTCTACAGAGCAGCGTTATTTTGGAATAACTGACATTATTCCAAAATAACACAGTCCGTGTCTACACACAAGCAGTTATTTCGACATAATGTCAAAATAATATTGAGCTGTAGGACTACTTATTCTGACTCCTGTAATCCTCATTGTATGAAGAGTAAGGGAAATCAGGAGAAGAGTATTCTCTCAAAATAACTGCTATATAGGGGCGCAGGATCAGTCCCACTCCTGGGCCCCTGACCCCATTCAGCCCACTGTCCCACAGTTTAGGAGTCACAGTATCAGACTCACTCACCTTGTTTTGGTGTTTGTCCCTCTGTCGTCTCCCTGCAGCCTTTAGCAGGGCTGATGCTGTTCTGCTTGGCTCCTCCGGTCTCCTTATCAGTTGTCTTTCTCTATCTCCAAACTCCTCCTTCACTCTCCAAACTCTCTCTCAACTCTCCACACACACAGGGAGGGTTTTTTAAGAGACCTCCTGGCAGCCTGAATCAGCTTCACCTGACCCTTAATTGATTTGCAGCTGCCCTGTCTCAGCTGCCCCTAATTAGCCAGGATTGCTGCTGTTCCCTCTGTAAGAGCTGCCTCTCTCCCCTTCCATCAAGCCCATTAACCTGCTCTCACAACAGACAGCACCAAAGTTTAAAAAAGATATTTCGACTTAAACTATGCAATTAGCATAGCTCAAGTTGCGTAGCTTATTTCAAGTTTAACCTTTCTGTGTAGACATGCCCTTAGTGTATTAGTTTTAACTGATGCGTTTTGTTTATTTTAGCTTACTAATTTGCTTAGATCTGCCGGTCATCAATTGCAATCACTTAAATCCTACTTTTTATACTATACTTAATAAAATCACTTTTGTTTGGTATCAAGTAGAATGTAAATAATTATTACCTGGATGGGACAATAGAATCATAGAACACTAGAACTGGAAAGGACCTCGAGAGGTCATCAAGTCAAGTCCGACCCAATACTATCTAGACATCTATCAGGGATGGTCTATCTAAGAAACTGCTCTTAAATATCTCTTGAGATGGAGATTGCACAACCTCCCTAGGCCAATTAGGCCAGTGTTTACCCACTCTGGCAGTTAGGAAGTTTTTCCTAATGTCCGACCTAAACCTCCCATGCTGCAGTTTAAGCCCCTTCTTTCTTGTCCTATCCTCAGAGGCCAAGGAAAACAATTTTTCTTCCTCCTCCTCCTCATGACACCCTTTTAGATACCTGAAGGCCATTATCATGTCCGCTCTCAGTCTTCTCCTTTCCAAACTAAACAAGCCCAATTATCTCAGTCTTCCTTTATAGATCAAGTTCTCTAGACCTTTAATCATTTTTGTTGCTCTTCTCTGGACATTATCCAATTTTTCCACATCTTTCTTGAAATGTGGTGCCCAGAACTGGACACAATACTCCAATTGAGGCCTAATCAGCACAGAGTAGAACGGAAAAATGACTTATCGTGTCTTGAAGCTGTGACATAGCTGTGCTTATTTCTGATAAAGAGAGTGCACTTTATGAACTTGCTGTGTAAAACTTTTATACAAAGTGAGATGGAGTCTTCTGGAGGTTGTATTCCTGGATGCCGTCAAGTCACTGTAACTGAGCTCTCCCTGAGCTGATTCAGTGTTTGTGTAACTCTGCTATGGGGCTGTTACCCCAACTTTGTGCCTTCACTGGGAGAGACCAGAGCTTCTGACCCAGCAGGACAGGATGGTGGGGCACCCCAGAAAACAGGCAGACGTGCTCAGTGGTATGAGCAGTACTTTGGGTGACAGTCACAAGGGGAGATCTGTGATCCAACCCATCACAAATGTATTTTAGGGTTCTGACATGTCAGTCCACACTAGTGCATTAGGGAGTAGAACTAAGGATATAATAGTGTAATCGATTAACCAAAAGCTTGTAGGTTAATGCTATAGACTACATGCATTTCCCTCCCCCAGCCTTGGCAGTAAATTCTTTAGCAGGCTGGCCAGTAGCCCGGCTCAGTCCTGGCATGAAACGGGTCTGGGACCTACCATTTTTAAGATCTATATTTGCTAGCAGTTAAGAAATAAAGCAATAGCCATTGTAACCATATGATTTATAAGCTTCTTTAATAAACCGGTCACTGTTTAAGCTTTAGCCTGACTCCTTCAGTTGCTGTAACAAAACCAAGCACAATTTAAAAGAACTCCAGCCAGTCATAGGGAGCAGACACAGGCAAAGCTGGGCATTTGGATCGTGTTGCCTCCAGAGTACAGATCCATGGGGCGCCTGTCAGCCTTCCCTTGGCTGCCCGCTGCGAAAGGGACTGTGTGCCCTAGCAGTTAAAGTCTCAAGTGTAATAAGCTCTCCTGCAAACTTTTGGGGCATCTGTCAGCCTGTTGGCTGCCCGCTGCAAGGGGACCCCGGTCCTAGCAGCCAAAGACACAGACGTAAAACTTTTGGGTTGCCCGTCAGCAAAGGAACCTTGAGTTCTAGCAGTTGAAGACTCGGGTGTATAACACACACCAAGCACTGCCCTGACCATCGGCTGACACACAACCTTGGCCCATTGACCAGGCTCCCTGCCTCCAGGCCACTGGCCCTGTGGGCTCCCTTCTGCCACATCAGTAGAGTTCCCAACTGCTGGCAACCTCTGTGGCTGGGGCTCTCTGGTCCAGCAACATCCATGGTTGTTGCTGGATCAGAGAGTCCCAGACCAGAGAGGTATAGCTGGTGATCATAAGAAGGGTATCTGCTGCATAAAATATGTCTATGGCTATGTGGTTTATTTAATTTTAGTAGAAGGACTATTACAAGAAATAACTCTTACGTTGGGGAGGGGAGGAAATATGATAAATGACTAGAAGCATGTTAGTGACTTGACAAATCAATAAAATATTCTGCTATTTTTGGTTCGCCATGAGCATTCTAATAATTTTTCAATACGGTTATAGTAACTGAATACATTAAAGGCACATAGTCCTCTTAAAAATACAGATCTGAAAAATGTAAATTAGTGTTATAAGTGCAATCCTTACATCTCTATAAGTGAAAGATTAAAGAGGGAAATTCTCTGTTTGATCTATTGTATTTACTTTATTCATTGGACAGCATTGTGTGTTAACTTAAGTTCCTTAGTCTTCTTGTTTCTGTGGGTCTTTAGGATAGCAAGAGTGTGTGGAGTGGAGCATTTAAACAGACAAGCATGATTTTAAAGCCTATAAACAAAGTACCAGGGAGACTCAGAGGTAAGTGTAGAACTTGAAATTACTTTAAAGTCATTACTTGAAACTAAATAGATTTTAAGTTGAGAGTTATAACTTTCCTTGTATGGACAAAGTGCAATTATAAATCAGAAAAGGGACCACATAAAAATTGGTCTGACAAAAACAAAGGGCCCAATTTCAGAAAGTATAAGATGCTTGATGTGCAGATACTGTCTAGCCTGGAGTACTCATTGAGCATTTTGCACATGCTTCTCTAGAACAGGGATCTCCAAACTACGGCCCGGGGGCCGGATGAGGCCCGCAAGGCCCTCTCATCCGGCCCATGGAGACCTTTTTGGATTCAAAGGCAGAAGAAGTGAGATTGTTTCAAAACCCATTTGAAGCAGATGTGGCCAGTTTCCCAGATGAACTGCAGCTGGAAGTCATTGAGTTGCAAGCAAATGACCTCCTTAGGGACAAGTTCAAAATAGGACTGGTGGGTTTTTACCAGTTTTTGCCCAAGGAAGACTTTCCTAATGTCAAAACTTTTGCATCAAGGTACCTTTCAATCTTTGGAACAACATACCTGTGTGAACAAACATTTTCAAGAATGAAATACGTGAAGAACAATTTGAGAACAAACTTGTCCGATGATAATCTCAGGTCACTGTTGATGTTAGGGACAACAAATCTAAAGCCAGAAATGTCTGCTATTTTGGCATCCAGGAAACAATTTCACCATTCACACTAATACAGGTGTTCATGTGTAGTGTATGAATGTGTTATTAAATAATAACTGAATAAAATAATATTAAATAAATAATTAAAAACAACATCCATGTTTTGATTGTTTTTTATTTGGACCTCAAGTGTGTAGTCGGCCCCCGAACTGCTGTTTGATAGTTAATGCGGCCCTCGGGCTGAAAAGTTTGGAGACCCCTGCTCTAGAAAATAAAGAGCATGTAAAGTTTAACAAACCAGAGACTAATTATTTCCATCTACTAGCTGTATGGATCATGTAGAACTATTACAGAACAAGGAGGAGATTATTCTGCCATGTGCAGCTACAGCAAAATTGCCCAGCTGCACGTTCTTTATCTTTGGTGATGCTCATTTCATCCTCTCTTGCAAAACTCCTCTTTCCCCTTCAGTCACTGCATTAAGGATAGTCCCTAATAGGCAATTCCCCATAAGCAGTTACTTCCCCCCCAAGCAACATAATCTTCTTTAACTATTGAAAGCCAATTTCTTCTAGGAAACAGGATTTTCCTGATCCCTTTGATATTGAATAAGATATATATCAATGGCCATCATTTAATCATTCTGAATAAATTAAGCACTGTCTCTTCTGTGGCTAAAGATGGGCATGGTGAGTATTATTAACACCATAATACAGATGGAGAAAATGAGAGATCAAGGGCTTATCCAGACACACAATTTGTACTGTTTTAAAATGAGAATATAAAGCCACGCATTCCTCTCAATATAAAATGCATGCACACCGGTCTAAAGGTATTGTATGCCAGTGTAGCTATTCCCAAATGAGAAAGGGAATAAACAAATCCCATGTAAGGCACCTTTACTTTGCTGCTATTGCGTTCACACTAAGGCTTATTCAGGTAAAGTACATCAGTAAATATTTACACCTCTAACCAAAAAGGTTATACTGGCATGAAAACTATATGTAGGCCAGGCCTAAGTGACTTGCCCAAGAGCACACAGAGTTGACTCACAGAATCAAGAACATAACTAGAGCTAATTTTTTTGCAAATGCAAAACAAACAAAAAATAAAACCAAAAGCAATATGAAATTAAATGAAGTGCCACTCACTTAGCTCTGGCCCAGCCACCCCTCCATCATGATGATAGAGAGATAACTGGATATGCCTGAATAAAGCTATGACCCCATGTGCCAGGTCGCACACCTGCACCTGGGCATCCAGCCCTATAGGAAAACAGCTGTCTCTACAGAGTGAATGTGGGGGGGTGGGGGGGAGGGATTCCCACACCAATGGGAGGACCTCCCCGACCAGAGCTTTCTCCCTGCACCGGGGAAGGATCTTCCCACCCCCAGAGCGGATAAAATTGATAAAACAAAATAACAAACTTCCTGAAAAATAAAACAAAAAAGGAAGTTGACAGGACTCTAAATGTAATCCAAGAGCCCTGAAACACAGTCTCCCTCTTTCATACCTTCTCTCCCTCTACTCCAGTTCCAACCAGTAGGCAATATGACTGGAGACATTATTTTGGAAGGCTGCTCCTATAGTCATCTCAGGGGCAATATTTTTAGGGAGTGAGGGAATTGTAAATGTTCAACTTTGCAACCTTATCAGTGTTGTTTTGATTAAAATTTAAGTTTTAAAATAACAACACACAAAAACCAGGCTGGTTTGGAGCTAAGGAGTCAGGAGAAGCGAGCTTACTGGTGTTAAGAACAGCAATCTAGAAAGGACACTGAGTGTTTTTCTTAAAGATATTGAGCTAAAATCTGATCTCTGATACTGATGCACATTCAGAGAGTAACTCCACTGAAGTCAATCCAGCACAGCACAACAAAGAGCAGAATTTGATCCATTAACTTTTTCCAGGCATATTCTCCAAAGCAAATATATCATGCAGCCTCAGTTGGAATGAGCTTATGAGCCTGATCTAGTGTAATTAGCATAGCTCCAATTTTCATCAGCTGAGTGCCTGTCCCTAGAAGTTTTCTTGGCCACACTACAACCCAGCTGGGGAATTTTTCTCTGAAATGTTTTAGGATTTCCTTTACTGCGGGAAGAGCAGTGGAGGAAGGACACAAGTATCTCCCTCTTTTTATTGTTGTTAACTGCTACTACAAGCTGATGTATAAAACATATCACCTGGTAAAGAAATGCCATTGGATCATAAGGCCTATGTTTTGTCCCTGCAAGACACAGTCAATTTTTGCAAGATTCATTCCCTTTAAGCCTAGCACATATCAAAGTTGAAATTCTGCCCTAAGCTACACCCATTCAACCCCAATAAAATTAACATTAGTGAACAATGGTAGGGTTACACAGCTCTAACAAAACTGAATTAGGCTCCAGAATTGGAGTGAGAAGCAGTTTACATCTTGGGGGAGGTGTAATGTGGAGGGTGCAACAACAAACAAAAAAGATCATAGATTTGATGACGGGGTATAAACTACTCTATCTTGCTTCCAGAGATCACACCATCAAATCCCCTCATCTAAGATGTAAATGAGCAGATATATCCTCTCCTCATCTGCAGAAACCCTCTCTGGTCTCTCCTGAGAAAGAAACTTAGCTTAACAAACTCACTTGCACAAACAGATATGTGAATAGGAAATACCAAAGGAATTTCAGAGATCACATCCTCTTACCTTTCTTTGTGGCTACCCAACTTGCGGGCTGTGTATTGATCCCCATAGTCTACTAAGGAAAGATGACGTGAAAAGACAGTAATTTTGTTGCCTACAAACAAATCTTCCAGGTGTAAGTCATCATATTTTGTGCGTTTGAGAAAGGTTCGATGGTTCTTCACATCATACTGCAGACAGAAAGAAGATCACCAAGCAGTTAAAGAAGGTGATTAAACTAGGAGCAAATTCAAAATAAATTCTATTCCATTTTAGAACAGCCTCAAAAGTATAAAGCCAACTACAGTTGAACCTCTCTGGCAGGACCATGGATGTTGCTGGACCTAAGCGCCCTAGCAGTTAAGAGTAGGGGCCGGCTGGTAGTCTCATGGCAGAGGGGCCAGTGGCAGAAGGGTTGGCCGGGGCCGGGGGCACAGCCAGACCAGCAGTTGGCATCCGGAGTGGAGCAGGGAGTGCAGCAATACTGGGAGTGCAGTTGGGACAATGGCAGGAGGGCTGGCAGCCAGGAGCCTGGCTGGGGCCTGGGGCAGGGGCACAAGCAGGGCCAGTGGCACAGGCCAAAAATGGGGTCAGCAACCAGGAGAGGAACTTGGAAGCCAGGGCTGGTGGCCAGGAAGGAAGCCTGGTGCCCTCCAAACAAGTTCAGAGGCTGGCTGAAGAGAGGCTGGCATTGACTACCACTGGTCTGGCAAACTCCTTCATACAGGGACCCCTCAGGTCCCAAGGGTTCCAGACTAGGGCGGTCCACCTATGTATTAGAAATTTGTTCCATTTTAACTGTCAGCCAGTGATACCAGGAGCCCCTCAATACCAGTTAGTGCAACATTCTGCAACTCACATCAGGCTTGAGAGAGTCACTGCCCCAACATGCTGCTGTCACGTACAAACAAGTACTGGTCCCCAAAATCATCATGTGGTGTGTGTGTATAGGGTGTTTACAAAAAGTTGTAAATGTGTCCTAGAAACATTCTTAAAATGTGTTTGGTAGGCAGCATATAAGCCCAGCCTATCCTAGATAAAGGAATGGGAATTTATTTGTCTAATCAGCTTGATAATAGGGAGAGGGTATTGCACATTTACATATAAAGTAAATAAAGACCTCAAGCTAACAAAACTAAAAAGGCGAATGATCCTGTAGCACTTTAGAGACTAACAAAATTATACATGGAATCATGTACTTTCATGGGTACAACCCACTTCTTCAGATGAATGAACACCATCAGAAGAAGTGGGTTGTACCCATAAAAGTTCATACCACCATATATATTTTTATGTTAGTCTCTAAGGTGCTACAGGATCACTCGTCGTCTTTTAAGTTTTTGTAAGTTATGGACTAACACAGCTACCCCTCTGAAACCTTCAATCAAGCTAATTAGTAGGGGAGCAGACCACTTATAATCACAACAGACATGATATGAAGTCTTCCAGGTCCTCGAAACAGTGTATAGAAACGTTGATGAATATAAAGACAAGCAAAAAGCCATTTTTGTTATCCATCAAGGGGATTCAGTAGCCTATGCAAGCTGCATCCTCTTGGCCCAGAAGGCAAGAGTACTTGGAAATTGACTATAGGCGAGAAACCAACTTAGACAAAGATAAATTTGGTTTTAGTCAATAGAAAACATATTTTGTTTTTACTTATAACCATGATTATTTATTCTCTCATGATTATGTAGATTTTTGTTCTTTATTAATAAAATTATTCTTGTTTTATTACAAAAAAAATCTACGAATGCTATGTGTGAATCTTCAGCTAAACTGACAGGTTGGTGTGCATTCTGTTTCTGTGGAGGTAGTGAACTGAACATCCATGAGCATCCAGTGAGAGGAACATCTCTGTAAGGTAAGGTTTAGAATGGCAGAATCCTGAAAAGTTTGCTAGCAAAGCAGACATGCCTGTATATCAAGGAACTGACCACACAGTTAAGCAGAAGCAAAACTCTCACTTGGGCTACATCTAGACTACGAGACTCTTTCAAAAGAGGCTTTTTCGAAAAAAGGCCACTTAAAAAAACCCAAAAAAAACCTGTAATCTAGACACACCTTTGCTGAGTTTGAGAGGGGTAGGACAGTAGCTCACAGTTCTGGGTTCCCCAAGCAAGATATCACTCAGTACACAGGAAAGACATATCTTAGAATTTTCCAATTTGTAACTTTTGTGTTAGTTTGTGTTGTGGTAAGGGCTCTGGTACCCTGTGTGTAATCTGTCCAGTCTGAATTATAGGGAGCCTCACTGACAATTTGCCTAGCAGAACTACACTGTGCCACAGTTCTATAACCCAAACCAGAACAGCTCATTGTCACATGCTGTAACAGGTATCTTCAGAGCTTCATCTCAGTGAGGTATACTACAAACCATTAGCATAAGATGACTCAAATGCAGGAGAGGAGGGACGAAGGGCCTACGAACTGGATTTGAAACATTGTGACTGCTGAGAAAAACACAGGAAGTTCCATGCAGTTTGCAGGTGGGCTGTCAAAGTATCAGAGATCTTGAAAACAATTAGCTTCCTTTCAGCTGCATATACATGTTAAATATCCCAAGGCACTTCTGTAACAAAAAGGGGTCTGGCCTGCCATTCTCACCCAAAACTTCCCCTTCCCGCCCTTATATACCATGTGTCACCTTCCACTACAAAGCTAAGCCAACCATCAGATTTTGTGAAAATACAAAAATTTTGCCCATTTTTAGAAACAAAGTGAATCTTTTTGATATTCTGGATTGTTTGGATATTTTTCTCTCCCATTTCCAGATTCTGATAGGAACCAATAGGAGTCTCACAGAGCTTTGCTCTCCTGAAATTCACAGTCCAATTCTGCATAATGAAAAGCTCAGAATAGTTTTGATAAGCACACATTTTGGGGATGATTGGATGGGCTACTTCACTCTGAACCTTTTGAGGTTCCTCATGACTATTCAGAATGAAACCCCTCTTTGTCTTGCACTAACTGACATCCTATATTCTGATAGTTGATGAGATGGTAAAATGATAAAATAGTACCTTGAATTCGGCTGTATATTATTGCCTGGACTTATTCATGAGTCATATTTTCAGATGTAACTAAGTCAATAATCTTCAAACCCCCTAACACTGGGCATGTTTCCTAGCCCAGTTCAACCCTAGTGAGAAAAAACGAGTCCTGGTTATTTTGCACTCATAACCAAGTAGTAGAAGTGACATGGATAAAAAAAGCCTAAAGATGATATTTCCTCATCCACCTGTTTGAGGTTTATTTTTTGGCATGGATGCCTGGATATATTTAAAACATAATTAGCCTCAAAGTGGGTAAACAATAGATCAATGTTACATAGATTTGGTAAATACAGCTTGCAGTTTTCTTTCTCCCTCTGTCTCTCACATTTTGCTTGAAGAAGCAAGTTTAGTGGAAGTGATGTAATGTCTGCTAACAATCTTGGTTTTGTGTGTTTAAAATTTTTTTTATAAGCCTTCTCTTATTAAATAAATCATCTACATAACTTCTATGCCAAGCAATACATTATTAAGGATTAACCTGTAAAATTTCAAATTATGTCAAATTCTGAGAACCAAGAAAGAATATTTGCTAACAGATCTGATTTGCTCATAGCACTTCCTGGTACCCTATTCTGTTGTGAGCTATTGGGATAAGAAACAAAAAACACTGTCAAACTCTCTCACAGCCAACAGAGGCCATTCCTCTCTATATATAACTAAATCTGCCTCTCCAATATTTTCACTGATTTCTCTGCTTCCCCTTTTTTTCCACCAGGAACTGCCAGGAAGCATAGGATAGCAAGGAAAAGGAGGAAAGGAAAGCTGAGAATTAGAAAGCCTCACTTACACAGTGTCGTGGGGCTATCCATATGCTTTATGAACATATGCTTTATGCAAAAAACTACTTGTAAGGTATCATTGGAAAAGTTGTAATCTACTGAATATGATTTTCCCATTTGTGTGCATGTACTATTTCTGTATCTGAAATTAGGGAATGTACCCAGAGTTGCTTGGGTCCTTAACTCAAATAAGTTTTGTTTTTCTTAATTTAAATCATTGCCCTGGGGTGTGGCAGAGAGGTTCAGTATGCAGACTGCCCCAGGGAGAGAGGATAAACCCAGCCCTCTGTCACTGCAGCAGCTTGGGGCCAGGTGAGAAGTGCCCATCCATGCATGCTGCAGCTGGGGGAGTGGTGGATATCTCCCAACTGAGGGTCAGAAAGATACATGGACACAAAAACAGACAAATGCTCTAAAACAGTGGTCCCCAACGTGGTGCCCGTGGGCACCATGGAGCCTGCCGGGCTATTTCTGTGTGCCCGCTGAGTGATTGGGGCCAGCCCCGGGCGCACGGCGGTTAGGCAGCCCAACTCAAGGGTGCGCGGCGCGAGGTCTGCGCTGGCCCAGGGTGTGCAGCACATGGGCGGCCCCGCCCCCGGGTGAGCAGTGCGAGGGCTGTGCCAGCCCCGGACTTGCAGCGAATGGGCGTCACCGCCCCGGGCGCGCGGCATAGCGGCGGTGCCGGCCACGGGCGCACAGCACATTGGCGGCCCTGTCACTGGGCACGCGGTGCATGGGTGCTGCCAGCTCCTGGGCACGTGGCACAGGCACTGGCTCCGGCTCCGGACACGCAGCACTTGGGCGGTGGCGGCCCCGTCCCCAGGAGCACAGGACATGGGCTGTTCTGGCCCCGGGCATGTGGCATATGGGCGGCCCCACCCCTGGGTATGCAGCACAGTTGTGGCACCAGCCCCGGGAGTGCAGAGCATGGGTGGCACCAGCTCCGGGCACACAGCGTATGGGTAGCTCCGCCTCCAGGCACGTGCGCAGCCCCGCCCCGGGCGCATGTGTGGCCCTGCCCCCGGGTGCCCAGCGTGTGAGTGGCCCCGCCCCTGGGCGCCCGGCAGCCCCAAAAGTTTGGGGACCACTGCTCTAAAATATATAGTAGACTGCTGTTCCTTATTCCATTCCTGTCCACTGCTGGCCCAATAGAGTTATAGCTGTCCTGGTCCCCATCTTTGGTCATTTGATAGAATCATAGAATAGAATCATAGAACACTTAGAAGGGAACTCAAGAGATCTTCGAGTCAAGTCCCCTGCCCTCATGGCAGGACCAAATACAGTCTAGACCATTCCTGATAGACCTACTCTTAAATATCTCCAGAGATGGGGATTCCATAAACACTGGAATAAATTTCCCAGGGAGGTTGATTACCATGACAGTTAGGAACTTTTTCCTAATGTCCAACCTAAACCTCCCTTGCTGCAGTTTAAGCCCGTTGCTTCTTGTTCTATCCTCAGAGGCCAAGATGAACAAGATTTCTCCCTCCTCATGACACCCTTTTAGATACCTGAAAACTATCATGTCCCCCCTCAATCTTCTCTTTTCTAAACTAAACAAACCCAGTTCTTTCAGCCTTCCTTCATAGGTCATGTTCTCTAGACCTTTATTCATTCTTGTTGCTCTTCTCTGGACCCGCTCCAATTTCTCCACATCTTTCTTGAAATGTGGTGCACAGAACTGGACACAATACTCCAACTGAGGCCTAACTAGTGCAGAGTAGAGCGGAAGAATGACTTCTCGTGTCTTGCTCACAACACACCTGTTAATGCATCCCAGAATCATGTTTGCATTTTTTGCAACAGCATCACACTGCTGACTCATATTCAGCTTGTGGTCCACTATAACCCCTAGATCCGTTTCTGCTGTACTCCTTCCTTGACAGTCGCTTCCCATTCTGTATGTGTGAAACTGATTGTTCCTTCCTAAGTGGAGCACTTTGCATTTGTCTTTATTAAACTTCATCCTGTTTACCTCAGACCAAGTAGCCAGACAGGAACCCCCACCTGTAACATCCATCTTGCTTGCCTAGAGCATACAGAGCACACACAGAGCAGTAAAATCAGCATAGTCTTTGAAGCCTTGACAGGAGGCCCGGATATGCTAGCTCGCAGTGACCCTGGATGGCTGTAAACAGAGATACGCCAATTGTTGACCTTGAGGCTGTGAGAACTGCCTTGGCTGGCACCTATATTGATACAAACACACACTCGTCCAGGGGGAGGAATCTCCCGCCCAGTAAAGAATGTCCAGTACTCACAATTTAGTTCTCTCTCTTACAAGTGTAAATTAAGTTGAAACTCCCTTGTAAGAACTGGCATCACAAAGACGGACCTACACAATTTGGCATCTTAGATAAGAAAGAGAATACGGGCCCCTATGGGCATAAAAGATGGGCCCAGCAGCACACTTACTCTAAGCGTCAATCTATCATCTATCTGCTGGTCCGGTTAGGTGATTGGCCTCCCGAGGTTCCATGGGGATGCCCACCTCGTATTCGCCTTTCCTAGGAATTGAGGGACTGGCCCCGGCCTGATACGCTGGAGTCGAGAGGCACAGAAGAGGGTAAAAATTGTGCCTGGATGTGTCCTTTGTCTTAAGTGTACACATAGACTTAGATCTCTTTAAAGATTAAGCTGTCACTTGGTACCATTATTTCTATTTTCTATCTTTTTTTTCCTTTGTAACTATTTTTTTTTAAGATCTATATTTGCTATCAGTTAAGAAATAGAGCAATAGCCATTGTAACCACATGATTTTAAGCTTCTTTAATAAACCTGTCACTGTTTAAGCTTTAACCTGACTCCTTCAATTGCTGTAACAAAACCAAGCACCAGGTAAAAGAACTCCAGCCGGTCACAGGGAGCAGCCCCATCTAAGTTGTATTTGTTTAGTTTATTGATAAGAATATCATGCGAGACTGTATCAAACGCCTTACTAAAGTCTAAGTATACCACGTCCACTGCTTCTCCCTTATCCACAAGACTCGTTATCCTATCAAAGAAAGCTATTAGATTCTGCTGCTGCAGTGAAGCCAGCCACAGCAAGCTGAGAGTGTGTGGTGGGGTGAATGTTGTTCTGGCTCCTGCCACCACAGTGAGGAGAGGCCCCTGCTGCTGCCCCATACCAGGCCTATACCCCCAGGTAACCTCCTGGGCCACTCTGGGATCCATCCAGAGGATAGTTGAGCCAGCCTCCATGGAACCCCCCAAAGCACAGGGCCTGGGATGGCCACCCCTAACTGTCCTATGGACAGGATGGCTCTACCTCATAGGGAGAGATGAAGAGGTCAAATCATTCATTACCACCAAAAAGAAATTCACATACTGGTTGCCACTCCTCCTCTCTTGAGATATGTCCAAAGGAATAACAGGCAATCATCTATTTCTTAGAAACACAACAACAGACAGAGGTAAAATAGATTCCACTGACAAAAGAGGTGATTCCGTGGTAATGGTTAGTGGGCATAGCAGGGACCTATATAAATTCAGAAGAAAATACGAATTTTAAGACACTTGTAAAGGAGTCTCTTGAGGTTAGTTTCCTTAATGATAGGAGAACCTGTCATACCAAGTTACTTATACTGGGTGGCTCCAACACAGACCTTAGCTCCTTGCCTCTTAAAAGGGGCCTCTCGCCCCCTGCAGCCTTCTTAAGTCTTTCCGTAGGCGTGCGCAGCACATTTCATTAGGGTGTGCACCCAAAGAATTTTTTTAAAATGTACTCTTTGACCCCCATTAATCACACCCCCCGACCTCCATTAGCCAAGCCTCTGGGGGGTAATACTTTTGGGGCGATATGGACACATGACCAGAAATAAAAGGTGTCATTTCACACCCCTCCCCCCAAGGACTTTTCCCACCATCCTCTTACCAACAGGGATTAGTTTGGCCCTCACCAACCTTCCCCAACACTCCCAGGCAACTATCCTGCAATTCCTTTAACCCAATGTGTGAGACATTATCTCAGGGGGTGGAGAGGCTGGGGATAGTGTTCCCTCTAAGAGTTTCCTCCCATGAGAACAATACATTTTGTGTTGTGCACCAGTACTGAGTTTGTGGCTTGTTTGGATGTGCCACTGTGGCACTCAAGTTATTAATAAGTATCTTATAAACCTCTACCCTTTCTGTCTGCTGCCATATCTTCTCCCCTTGCTCCATCAGCTCCCCTGGTGCCTGCTGTCCCCCCCTCCCACCCTCACCCACCGCTGCTGTCCTGACTCCTGCCCTTCTCACTGCCTTCAGCCATCCTGAGACCTGCCCCCCTCCACCAGCCCTTCTCTCTCCCCCTGTGCCCACTCCTCCAGTAGCCCCACTCTGATCATATGAGCTACTCCTCCTCATCCCCTCTCCTAACACCTCCCACTACACACCTGCCCTGCCTCTCTCCACTGGTGCTGGTCCCTCCCCTGCAGGTGTCTGCCCTTCTGCTTCACCCCAGAATCCCCTGGCACCTGCACCTTCCCTTACCCCTGCACCCTCCTGGTGCCTCCCCCTTCCCTCACTGCCCCTGCCCCCTTTGCCCTCTTTTTCCCTGATGCCCACCCCCTCACCACCCTCTGCCTCCATTCCCCTCATTCCCCTGTGCCCTCATACATGCCTTGCTCCATCCCTGCCTTCCTCATGCCCACCCCTTCTTTCAAGCCTTCTCCCAGCATCTCCCCTTCTCCCCTCTAGCCCCCCAAAGCCCTTCCCCTCTCCTCTCCTAACACCATCTTGTCCCCCTCTCACTGACACTTCCCCACCTGCCCTTTTCCTCATTGTCTCCACTTGGCCCCTTGGCATTTGTGTCTCTCCTCCACTCTGTCCCTTGGTGCCTTCTCCTTTCTTCTCCTGACCTGCCCCTCTCCCCTCAGCACAAGTCCCTTCCTCTCTGACCCTTTCCCCCTATTTTTCCCTCCTTCTCCAGCAGCCACCAGCTGATCTGTAACAGAGTTCTAGGGTTGCCCTGACTGTCACCCTTCTGGTGCTCCCCCTACTCTGTCTCTTAGGTTTCTCAGCCCCCCTTTGGGCCACAAACCCCTACCCCGCAGTCTCTGGTTCCCAAAGTTCAGGCAGTCTCCCCATCACTTGGTACCTGCACCGGGTCCAACTCATAGGGTTGCCAGGTGTCCGGTTTTTGGGCACTCTGTCTGGTAAAAAAAGAAAAATCCAGAAAATACCGGACATATGCAATGTCTGGTACTTCCTGGTTTTCCAGCTGGGTGCCAGACTGAAGCCTGGCGGTGGGAATGACTGGAAGGTGGGGCGCAATCGGCACTGGGAGCCTCTGGTGGGGGGGAGGGGACTGGCCAGGAGGAAGGGGGGGTGGGAAGCAGAGTTGGTGGGGGGGGGTCAGGGGCTACAGGGCTGTCCGGGAGGAAGGAGGTGCAGGAAGCAGATCCGGGGGGGGGGGGGGGGGGTTTGAGGAACACGGGGTTGGCAGGGAGGAAGAGAGGGGCTGGGAAGCAGCTCTGGGGGTGCGGGGGCCAGCTGCACTGCCCCCGCCCCGCCCCCCAGACCAGCCGCGCTGCCCCTGACCACACCCTCCTTCCCCAGCGCATCAGGGAGGCTCTTTGAAACATTAGGGTGTGCCTGGGCACACCCCGTGCGCACGCCTATGAGTCTCTCCCTGGCAGTTCGCAGAATTCCCTTTAGGGAGCAGTGAAGATCTTTAGGACAAGAGTTCCTCCTGAGGCTCCAGGAGTCACACCAGCAGTCTCCTGCTTGACAACCCCACAAGTCCTTTCCCCTCACCTGACTGTAGTTTCATCCCTTTTTTTCAGGCCTCCTGCTTATCATACATAATTGACAAAGCCAGAGGGGACAGTCCTGCCCCCAGAGCCTCTCTGGCACTTTCCTCCCCAGTGTAAGGTCCATACATCCTATCCCAATACCTGTCCAAACAGATCCCAAAATCTCAACTGTAGGGCTTCTCCCACCATACGTTATTTATGGGCATTTTTGCTTCCCCAGCTCCAATATGGAGAGCAAGGTGGACACCCACTCTGACATTTGTGTCTGTGTTAAGTTATCACCACATAGTGATATTCTGGCAAAATGTAGCACAATGGAGCTGAGCAGAGCAGAGTACAGAACTGAGTGGCTGCTGGGTGTTCTAAGATGGCTCAAGAACACATTGGAAATAAGCATTTTAGAGACTAAATATTTCTATACAATTAACCTAACTGTTACCAGCATTCACAGCTGTGCAGAAAAAGCTGCCACCACTGGCTTATTAGAAATCTCCCTGGAAACGTTTTCAAATGTTGGCAGCAGTGCAGCATACAGATAGCCTATGACAATATAGCTTTAAACAAATACTGTTGTAAGCAGAGTTCCTTTAAAATTATTCATCATTAACTTATAGGGCACACTGCAAGGCTGATCTACTTGCATGGGCTGCTCCCAAGAAAGGGGTTTTGTGAGGGACAGAATAGGAAAGGAGGGGTATGTGTTCTGTTAATGTCTTTTCTTCTTTTTTTTTTAAATGTATAGCAAGGGCAACTACAATATTAGACAGACACCATTTTTTACTTTTACATATACATATAAACAAAGATAAATTATAATAATTGTGTGGCCTACCAACTTCCAACATGTGTAGCTGAAAAGTATGCTTAGGAAAATACAAAAAGTTTTTACCATTTCAACTGACCCATCTTTCGGATAATACAAGAGTTCATAACGTCGAAAGAGTGAAGCATTCGGATCATACCATTCTGCAATGAAAGCAAATCTGTCGTCTTGGCTCTGAAAAAGAAAGGGTAGAGGACTATGATAGCAATAGCACACAGAAACACTGCATTCAATTTGTTATTTCCCAACTGAAAACATTAGCAAACACGCTTCAGCATTTCTAAGAAGATAACTTCTATCCGCTCATTAAGAATGACAATATCGTTTAACTTCTGAATCAATTCTGATCGCAAAGAAAGCCTCTTAGAAATGTGGAGTTGTCCATTTAAAGAAGTATGATCAAAACACATTGTTCTAATTTTGACTATACTAGAAAAAAAGTCAATCGCATTGAGGGGTCCATTTACAATGCAGCTACTGTTTAAATTCAGGTCAACCCCACCTATTATGCATAATGGAACCAATATGGAGGCAGCTTCAGCCTGTCAACTTTCTAAGGTTGAACTCATATGGACCTGCTACTTTGCCCACTTTCAATTGCTATAAAATGTTTATCTGCTCACAGCTAACCATAGAACCTTCCCAATATTTACAACACAGCCCAAAGGAAAATACATCCCTCTCTTGTTGATGGTGACAGAGAACAATTTATTTTACTATAGAGATAAATTCACTCAGGCTGTGGCAATATTAGTGAGATCTATAACTTAAAATCTTACTAAGAAATCTGTGCATCTCAGCCTCATCTACAAATAATTTCCTATGAGATGGTGGGGTATGAAAGTAGCGTGGGGCAAATCATTTCCCAGTACTGCGGAATATATTATGCATGGTGTCATTTTGTCTCAGATGACATACTGCTTATAGTTAACTGGTTTAACAAAAACAAGTGTGCTAGGTTGTCAACATAAGAGGATCTCATCATCATTTGAGGTGTATCAGTAGGCCCTGTGAAATAAATTGGCAGTCTTTCTGGTTTCATGTTGACACACATACACTAACTGTCTCCATCATTTGCATTTTCAGTAGAAAAGACAATAATCATACTTCTCTGTAACTCTTAGGCTACGTCTATACTACGAGCCTCTTCCAGAAGAGCAAATGCAAATGGAGCGCTCATTTGCATATGTCATGCTCTCATTTGCATTTCCTCTTCATTTCCCTTTTAAGCAAGAAGTTTTTGTGAAAAAAGTGCTGTGTAGATGGCGCCTTTTTGCACAAAAACCTCCTTTTGCACAAGAGCTGTTCTAATATACATATAGATTATATAAAAGTTGAAGATTTTCAAGTTGGCACTAAATAGGCCTTATTGACATTCAAATTTTGGAAAACGGGCACATCAGCCATGTCAAACATTGCCCGCTAAGCAGTGGAACAGAACAAGTGCACATCGACTTCTAGAGCAGTGCAGAAATATGAAGGGTCTGGTCCTGCTCCTATGTAAGTCAAGGATAAATTATCGTTCACATTAGTGGCAGAAAGAGGAAGGTCATTAGACCGGTGCACATGGGCAGAAACTATTAGCATGTAATAAGACGGCTACTGAAGGCAATTTGCTGCATTATCCTTTTCCCTTCCTACTCACAAAACAGCATAACAACTTATGCTACTAAACGTTAGATACGGAAAATACTATTTAGTCAAAGCTATCACTTTAAAAGCTGGCAGCACATTTAGAGCTAGACACAAAAAATATTATTAGAATTAAAGGCTCCAATTCAGCAAGCCATTTAAGCAGTCTTAAATCCCATGGAATTCAATGGGTTTCAAGGACAAACCTAAGCTCTTTACTGAATCAGGTCCTAATATGAGTAGCAAATTGGAAACAGTGAGATAATAAAGAATAAATTCTCAATTTAAATACAATAAAACCTGTGTTATCCGGCACACTAGGGGATTAGGGTGTTCCGATTATCTAAAAATTCTGGTTATCTAAGGGTCCCATCAACCTAGGAAAAACCAAGGACAATAATAGTAAAACTCAAGTTTTTAATATTGGTAGTTTTGTAGTTTGAGGCAGTTGGTCTCACATTTCTATTTTGAGTTAAAGATGATTAGTACTTCTTAAATAAAAAATTGTTAAGCCAATCATGGTAAACCAAGCTAGGCCTGTGCATCTGAAGATGTGACAGTATTGTGGCTGGGGACAATGCCAATTAAAGTTTTCTGGTTAACAGAGTACCGGATAACAAAGGTTTCACTGTACATTATTAAGCTTTGCAGCTTTGTTTCCAAAACCATGCAAGGAGTGTAAAATTTTAGTCTTGTCTAACAGACAGAGCCCTTGATTCAGACTCAGGAGACCTGAATTCTGTCCCCAGCTTTGACCATGGCACTCATCTCACCCTCTATGGCTTAGTTTCTTCATCTGGAAAATGGGGTTAATGATATTGACCTCCTTTGTTGTATTGCTCTACTTTACTCTGTGCTCTAACTGATGAAAAGTGCTATGTAAGAGCTATGTATTATTTATTAACACTTTAATATTCTAGTGATGCTGAAATGAAAAAGAATGAAACTGCTTGAGGAATTTGCTTGAGTTATTTGCCTAGTAGTGACTAATATTGCAGAGCACGACAAGTCACGTTGTTGTTTAGGTTGCAGTGAATTTCCCTGTGGCCTTCTTTGAATATCCTTTACCACCACAGGGGTGGCCAACCTGTGGCTTTTGAGCCACATTAGGCTCTTTGCTCACAGAAATGCAGCTCTCAGGGTTATGGCTTGTTTGGAGCCACATGCCCTCTTTGAGCACGCGCCCTAGTGCCTGGAGGGAGAAATGCGTGGCTGTGGTGGTGGCAGCTCCGGTGAGACCCAGGCATTGGGTTAGAATGGGAGGGACCTGGGAGTGCCTGGCTCTGGAGGACAGATGTGTGGCTCTTTGCTCTACTATCCACACCTCTTTTGGCTCTTCGTGTCTAACTGGTTGGCCACCCCTGCTTTACCATGTTTTTTTAATTCTTAGACAGTGGCAGTTTTAAGAATGGAATAACGATCTATGAATAAGAATAGTGAAGTCACGTGGACCTTCCTTGTATCTTTCCTACACAACTGTTTTGTTTTATTGCTGCAAGTCTGTAAAATTCAAAATTATTTGGACAAACTAGAGAAATGGCCTCAGGTAGACAGAATGAAATTGAATAAGGATAAAGACAAAGTACCCCACTTAGGAAGGAACAGTCTGATGCACACACACAAAATGGGAAATGACTGCCTAGAAAGAAGTACTGCAAAAAGGAATATGGGAGTCATAATGAATCACAAACTAAATATGAGTAAACAGTAGCCACAGGGAAAGACATGCTCCTTGTCGTCATGGCCATTTGGGTGTCCAGCAGCATTGGTGTGTCCAAAGTGATGCCACAGCTGTGGATTGTTGTTTTACTCCAGGAGCACACAAAGCACTTTATTCTTCACACGAGCATCAACTCAGTATTACTTGGGTTCATCTTTAGGAGTAATGCTATTTTGCAGACCCTATATGACATCAGATTAAACTACAACAATACAAGTTCATTGCTGCAACCACTGTTATATGTTTGCACAAAATCTTGTACAAAGTGGGCCAACTAAGAGGTCTATAAAAAGCTTATTATTCGCTGGTTCTGTTTATACTATCCGTATACATGTATTTTTTTTTTTTTTTTTTTTAAGTTATGAGTAGTGGCTATGTATTTATATTTCAAACGTTTGCTTCTGGGAAACATCAGCAGGAAGTTTGGCCAGCCTATTATGAAAGAACTAACAGTCACATGAACAGAAATACTTGACTGACATCTGATGAACTTTTTTGTAAACGTTCACACTGGAATAGAAGCAATGGAGTCCATCTGTAAAGAACTGAGTCATGCATGGACAAGTGATTTGCTCATGTAACAAACTCCATCTTGGGATGTACTTTTACACAGGAAGAACAATAGGAGTCCCTCCACATGGTCGAGAATATAAAAAGGGCATTGGAGATTCCTCCATTTTGTCTTCAGTCTGGATTCTCACCTCTGGAGGATCTTTGCTATGATACGAAGCTTGAAACAAAGGACTGATGACCCATCCTAACAGCAGACGTATTCCAGAGACTCGATTTAAGATGGCAGATTATTCCACCTCTGCTACAAGCCTGTACTAAGAACTATGCAGTTGGTGTATTTAATTTATTTAATTATTTCTCTGTCATTCTTTCTTTTCTCTTATAAATAAATCTCTAGATTTTAGATTCTAAAGGATTGGCTAACAGTAGGCTTTTGGTGTAAGATTTGAATTATAAATTAAACCTGGGAACGTAGCTCGTCCTTTGGAATCAGAGGAACCTTTTCATTTGGTGAGATTGGTTTTCATAACCTCTCATTTGTATAAGGAGTACTATGGTGGTGACTGAACTGAGGTGTCTTAGAGAATTGTTTGTATGGTTTCTTGCTAGCCAGTTGTGGTGAATAGCTGTGATCTTTGTCACTGGATTGGGTGCCTGATAGTGGAGAACCCCCCAGCCTTATGCTGTAAGTAACCCGGTCTCTAAGAAATTTGCCCTGAATTGACACTCTCAGGAGTGTCCCAAAGGACCCTCTGTATTATACCATATTAACATTTATCTTGTACCCTATCATTGCATAGGAAAGATTTTGGTCTAAGATACATGCAAAAATAGAATAACTCCATTAGCCCAACAGGTATTACTTTGCCTTTGCAACAGTGTTACCAAATTCATTACCATTGAATGTCATTTTTATTATACTTCCTCCATCTATAAAATCTGAAAAACGAGGCTCTCAAGATTTATGGCATTAACAAATTATCCCATGCAACACATCTGGGATGTATTCTACCCAGTTTATAGATAGAGAAACTGAGGCATGACGAGGTTAAGTGTTTGGTCCACTGGGAATAGTATCAGGATTTAAGTGACCCGTCCACAGTAGCAAGTCAGTGGTAGAGCTGGGAATAGAAATCAGATCTCCTGATTCATAATTTGCATTCCTTGGAGCCTCTTATTAAAATTCCACCTCCAAACTGAATAAAGGGGAGAAGGTGAGATTCTTCAATGTGTGATGGAATGGATTGCTCTCAGACTAGTGTTAAATCATCTCTGGGAGGAATTTCTCCTCCCTGGAGATCACAAACCCACTGATGAAGAACATTTTTTTGCCTTTGGAATGCACCACAATGCCCTAAGTCCCTGATCCTTGTTTCCTGAAGGCATATGTATTCCTGGCCTTATCACAAGCTAACAGAAGAAAAATGTCCACAATCCCCTTTCATAATATTGACAACATCACTGCTTCTAAGTCCTTATCTTTTATGTCCCTTGCTCTTTGTCCATTAAATAGACAACTCTACCCCATCCGCAAATATAAGGTTACTGTTTCCTGTCCTCAACATTTATAGATCTCACAAAATTTAATGCTTTGTGCAGTAACCTTTGTGATGTACAACTGCATTAAAAGGAACAATTATCTCTACTTTCACTTCTTATCAGTCTCCATGTACTATGATCCCTTCAATTCTAGCTTAGACAATCTCATGTGGGGCACTATCAGAAGGTTTCTCAACACTGGAAAAGCATGCAGTAGGGATGTAAAATCCCATTTAATTAGTTCAGTGGTTCCAAACCATTTTATACTGCAGACTGGCAAACCCATTCACAAACTGTCAGCGAACCGACAACATTTTATTTGCATAGTAAATAATGAATATGCGAATGTGCCAATAAAATTGTGCCAATCCTCCAAAAGCCCAGCCCTCAGAGCTGCCACAAACATCCAGCTTCAGCTATGACAGTTGCCACATGGCAGGCGATGGATGCAACTGAAGCCAGCTGTTTGCAGCAGCTCTGGGAGCAGCTCTCCAGTGCCAGCCCTAACACCTAGACCCCCCCCCCACTCCCCTCCACTATCCCCCAGCACCAGCCATTAACCCTAGGGTCCCCTGCACCCAACCCCCTCAGTGCCATCCTCCCGCACTCAGAGCCCCCCTCCCAAATGCCCCAGTGCCAGCCCCCCACCCCTTAGAACCCCTCCACCACCAGACCCCCGTGACAGCCCCCAGTTCCCAATTAGCCCAATCCTGAGAGCCCCCCAAGTGCCAGTCCTGCCCCCCATGGTTTCCTCACTACTAGCCCCGCCCCAACAATCCCCCAGTGTCAGCACCCCATCCTTTAGAGCCCCCCAGTGCTAGCCCCGCTCCCAGAGCTCCCCAGTATTAGTTTCACCCCAAAACCCCTCAGTACAAGCCCCCTGCCTCTTAGGGCCCCACACCTTCAGAGCCCCCCAGCACTAGCCCTGCCCTCCTCACCTAGCCCTGCACTGCCTCCAAGCCACCAGCTGAGCACTGCTGCCCAGGTTACGGCTGCTCTAAGGCTGTCATGCTGGGCTCCCTCCATGCAGTGAACTGCTCTTCCGCAGCCAGAAGGAGACCCTGACCCTACCTGATGCTAGCTGGCTGAGAGGCAGGGCAGGACACGCCTCTCCCAACAGCTGCAGTGGGAGGAGAGGTGCTGGGCAGCGTACCCCAGGCTCTGGCCCCCAAAGCCACTGCGGCCTGGGCAGTTGAGCAGCGTACCCCAGGCTCTGGCCCCCAAAGCCACTGCGGCCTGGCAGCCAACAGTTCACAGCCCTGTGCTTAATCAGTTAAATGGAGCCTAACAAGCGGGCAGAGTTAACTTTTTTAAAGGAGTTTTACATCCCTAATCAGGTCCAAAAATCTCTATTTTAAAGTTTTGATTTCTGTGGGGTTGGGTTTTTGTTTTGTTTTTTAAACTCTCTGCTGTGGGAAAGCCCTGTTCATAAAAACTCAGCCAGATATCAGATGCTTACTGGAAATTGCTATGTGCAGCAGCAAGTCTCCCGCTGTAGAGATGTTTTATTTTTTAATGAAGAGAAATCCAATTTCCAAATGCAAAGTTTTTAGCTTTCTAAGTAATATAAACTATTATCAATGAAAATTATGCTCCATTCTGGAATTACCTTATAGTGAATAAAATCATCAATACAATATTTCAAACGCAAGTTGAATAATAGGTCAGTGGAGCCTGATCTTTTCATAATGTAGACTGAAAATATGTGATGAGATGAGAAGCAGCCAGGATGTAGAATTTTGCCTGTAGCAAACCCAAGCAATATCTCTCTCTCTCTCTATCTCTATATATATATATATATATATATACACATACACAGGCAGTCCCCGGGTTACATGGATTCGACTTACATCGGATCCCTATTTACAAACGGGGTGAGACAACCCCGCACTAGCTGTTTCCCCCCAGCAGACCAGGGAGACACGAAGCTAGCGCCCCCCCCTCCCAGCAGACCAGGGAGACGCAGAGCAGCTTTTCTCAGCAGACACCTCAGCTTGAGAATAAAGGATTGAGGGAAGTGAGGTGTGGGAGAATAAAACTGAGCTCTGGAGAAATGTTTGACTAGAGTTTCCCCTACAATATGTACCAGTTCCGACTTACATACAAATTCAACTTAAGAACAAACCTACAGTCCCTATCTTGTACGTAACCCGGGGACTGCCTGTATATATATAATTTTGCCTGTAGCAAACCCAAGCAATATATATATATAAATTTTTTAAAACAAAGTAGTATCTGGCACTGACACATGCAATCTCAAGTTGCTCATTCACAGTTGCTGTTATTGTTAATATTCAATCTTGACAAATCTTGGAACATGGCAAATATATAGAGGGAAAAAACTGCTTATGAGGACCTCTTTGAATTCCCTTGTTAAAATTCTTTCAACAAATTGAAGGGAAGGTTTCCCCACCTCTAACAGAATTCCTACTCAAGTCCCCAAGCTTTACCAGAGAAATTATTCTTGAGGCACAATAAAAAATACTTCAGAAAAGCAATACTGTTGCCTTTGAAATTGATGAGATTGTATCAAAAGGCAAAGATACTTTTCTTCTCCCTTTAATTTCTCAGGAGAAAATACCCCTAGGCTCCCCTAAAAGATCTCCACTCACTTCCTCCTCAATTCACACAAAGTAAGAATCATACACTACCAATATATACTTGGTGTATATTTCAGGAACAAATAAATAAAAATAAATATAAATGTATTTATTTATATATAAATAAATGTACCATGTGTCTCCTTCATTGGCTAAAGGGTATTTGTCTACATAGGATAATAAATTAATAGATTCCTTAGGTCTTCATTACTTCTCTCTACAAGATTAGATCCTATATCAGGCTTGGAAGTATTGCATTGATGTCAGTAAACATTGATTTCACTGCACATAGACAAATCAGCAAAAAACTATTCCCATCAATAAGAAGTTAAATTTACAGATAGGCACAGTTAAAAAAAAATCAAGCTGCTGGAGAACTAAGACTAAAGAAAATCCAATAATTTATACTTTTGAATTAGGCTGGTTACAAATGGACTAGCAAATGAACAGTGAAACAAGGTATGATTTTTTTAAGATTATCTATTTTGTATAGTTTGACACGTGATGTTAATAATTTCTATTTGAATGGGTTATGTAGCGTTAGTGTTTTAAGTCTTAGTGTCTACTGTCCTTTAATAATTTTCTAACCCGCCCCCATCATTCCCAGCAACTGAGAAAATTTATAGAAAAAAAATAGAAAATGTGTAAAGTAAAAAATTGGTATTCTACATCAAAATTAAAATTAAAAATCAAATGCTGCCAAGCCTGCTTACAACAGATCAAAACAGAGAACATAACCACTTCAAAATAAAACAATAAAAAGAGTATGTTGATGTTTTAAACAGATGCTTTAGACTGAGCATACTATTTGTTACTCTTAATCACCTGCCTCCCTCTTTTTATAACAAATTCCCTACCCCCAACACAAAGCTGCAAGGTGCTCAAACTTTGTTATGTTTAAAAACTGCCTCTGGGTTTTAAGATGACCTCAAGTATGAAATCCAGGGAGGGGGGGCTACTGTCCCCTTAGCCCCCCATAAACGGCATCCTTGCATTTAGCCCAGTATCCTGTCTTCTTACAGCGGCCAGTGTCAGGTGCCCCAGGGGAATGAACAGAACAGGTATTCATCAAGTGTTCTATCCCATGTTGGCCACTGCTAATTTCTGGCAAACAGAGGCCCATCTTGACCAATAGCCACTGATAGACCTATGTGCCATGAATTTAACTAGTTCTTTTTTTAACCCTGTTATAGTCTTGGCCTTCCCAACAACCAACTGAAATCAATATTAATCAACTGAAATGACATCACTTAAGGAAACCTCCATGAGTCAACAACCAATTCAGATAAGGCCTCTGCTACCAAGGTGCACCTGAAAAGAGAAGATGGCTGACAGACTGCTGACAGCCTCCTGAAAGATGCTCATGATGACTCCAAAGAAAGCTAAAACCTTACTCCATATGCAAAAGCATTCATGCATACTCTTCCTAAGCTCACCCCAGAAATAAAGCTCATCTTTTCCCCAGATGGTCCATGACTATCCTTCTAGTAAGGTCCACAAGTAATAGCTTTCTTGAACTCCTGGAAGCAGATGTATTAACCTTTCTCCGAGGCTCTTCTCCAGCAGAGTGCCATCTGCCATGCCTTTTAGTAATGCCTCTGCCTGTTGAGCAGTAAGTCCCACAGTCCCAGCAACAGTAAGCACAACTCTTCTACCCTCCTGCTGACAAGTGAAGTGAATTCAAAGGAGATGTGCAGCAAGTCAGTGGGAAATCAAAGGAATATAATCCATGAGTTCTAGTTCTCTATTCCCCTGCCCTCACTGCTAGACTGCACTGACTCTATGTACATACAAAAGAAATATGAATAAAATAGTCACATCTCTAGTTCTCGCTGCAAAGCCTAAACTCAGATCTCAACTTCTGACATTCTGGTAACTTTCAGAGCAGCCCATTAGGCCATCATAAACACCATTTCTCTGCTGGGGGATATTGCAGGCCCCATGTTGCTTTCAGGATTTTGTTGTGCATGAGAGGATTTAGAACACTGGATTAAAATATAGGACTTTAATTGGTTATTAGAGGTGGTCACATTTAAACATAGGTACAAGAGCACTGCCCCTCTGTTTAATGGCAATTGACAACAGGACATGAACATCTTCCTCTGCTCAGCTTATCTTCTCCCTTCACTTCTTACAATTCTCATTGCCTCCTCCCATCACAGATGCAAAAGCTTCTCATTTGTTCTCCTCCTCTAATCTCCCACATGTGCCAATGATTACATCCCATCTCCTGAGATCTCTGGCACCCACATTCATTCCTTCCCTAGCTCTTCTAACTCCTTCCCTTCATAACAGAACCATGCTTTAATCCAGGGCTACTCAACATGCAGCTCATGGCCTGTTTGTTTGCAGCCCACGAGTGGGAGCTAAAACAAAAAAGTAGTCAATATAATGATCTTCTATTGATATGCATGTTAGCAGTTAAATTCCTGGACTATCACTGCTCATTAAAAGTACTGTCATATAGGTGGAAATTAGGTAAATACTGCATTTTATTAATATCAGCAGAACTGACTTAAATGGAGCCTATATATTGTGTAGTCTTGCCTTAGTTTTGTATTCATGCTCATCAGCGTGAAATAAGCTATTTGCATATATATGCAACCATACTTAAGTTGCGGCCCTCGGCATGTGCTGTGAGTATCATTGTGACACCCTGGGGCTTCCAAAGTTGAGTAGCCCTGCTTTAATCTCTCTCATCTAAAAAATATCCACCCCAATTTCTTCTCAGATTATCACCCCAGATCCCACCTCCTTTTTATCTCTAAGTTCATTAAACATACTGGGAGGGAGCTCCTCTCCTCCAATTCCATCCTAGATCTTTTCCAATCAAGCTTCTCACACATTGCACTCCACTGAAACCACACTTGCCAAAGTCTTTTATGTCTTTTACATAGCTAAAGCTCACACCCAGTATTCTATTTTCAACTTCCTTAACTTGTCGTCTGCTTTTGACACCACTGAACATACTCTTCTTGAAATGCCCTCTTCCATTGGTTTTTGTGACTCTGTACTTTCCGGATTCTCCTACTTCTCTAATAGTCCCTTCAGCCTGTGCTTTGACAGATTGTCCTCAGCCATCCTCCAACTTTCTCTGGAGTTCCTCAGGACTCCACCCTTGATCCCCTTCTTTACTCACTTTACACTTTGTTTCTGGGTAATCTCATACAGAAACACAAAGTCGACCCCCATCTTTATGCTAAAGATTTACAGATCTACCAAGGCCTTTTCAAGACCTGTCTTTCTGGGTCCAAACCAAAGTCACAATCAGTCTCCGTATCTCATGATATCTATCCATTACTGCATGCTCAACATGTCTATAAACAGAGCTAATTCATTCCCGCAAACCAACTCACTGTCTTTTTTCTTAATCACTGTGGATATCACCTTTTCATCTATCTCACCCAGCCAAGATGGGGAAGCTAATGATCCAATCAGTGGACCAAATTAGGTGATGAATCCTGGTCACACGTCACCTGAGGCATGCTGTGCATATGTTAAGAAGACAGGCCTACAACCTGGGTATCAGCTTTGATTCATACCTTTTTCCAGAGTAGGGATGGGAAACCTAAGGCCTGGGGGCTGGATGTGGCCCCTGGCTTACCTGAATCCAGCCCGCAATGCTCAGGGCTCCCCACAGCATTGGAGAACCCGTGCTGGGGCTCCAGCTCCCCCACCATCCCATCATGGGGCTAAGCACACAGAATCTACTAGGCTGGGCCCCCCAGTGTGTCGTGTGCAGCGGGAATGCGGGGAGCATTGGGGGCCATGTCAGTGAGGGGTTTTTTTTTTTTTGCTTCTCACTTGTGTGTGGCCCCCAATTGATTTTTCTGTGGGTCAGTGACCCCCAACCCAGAAAAGATTCCCCAACCTGGCTCTAGAGCTTTGTGTTCAAGGTGTATTGTCAATTATTTCTGCATAACATTTCTAAGATGCTACCTGCCTTATCCATCTACACAGCTCATCATCTCACAACTCAACTACTGCAACATCCTTCTCTCTGGTCTTGACACACACAATCTTGCTCTGCTCACACCCATTCACAGTGTTGCTGCAAAGAATGTTCTCCTAACTCAGTGCTTTGAGCATGTCACCCCCTATTTAAATCTGATCCCTGGCAGCTCCTTTCCTTTTGTATCAAAAACAAGCTGCATATGTTCACTTTCACAGTCTATCCCCACTCAACCTAGCATCTTTTATTTGCTACTGAACTGTTGACTTTTGCCTCCAGTCAGACTTGGATGCCAGCCTCCATCACCGACTTGTTAGATTGTTCCATTGTTTCCTTGTACTCCCCCTGTCTGTTTGTATATATCTGTTGTCTCATCTTATGCTAAGCACTTGTCTATACAGACTTAGTACAAGCTGGGGTGGAAATACATAGCACACTAGCTTCCTGTACAGCAACTGGCCCTACTAACATACATTGTAAGTTCCATAGCATGATTTGATCTACTGCTGTTTCAAATATTATAGCACATGGAAACTTAGTCATGGCAGGCTAGAGAGCTAAAGTTTATAGGTAAGCTTGCCATGCATTAAGTCTCCATACAAACATGTCCTTAAATTGCAAGCTCTTTGGAACAGGGACAGTCTTTCTGGCCTGTGTTTGTACATTATCTAGCACAATGAAATCTTGGTCTTTGACTGGGGATCCTAGGAACTGCAGTAATGCAAATTATAATAAAAAGTTGTAATAAAAGAGGCATTAAGAATCCCAGGTAGATATGCTACAAAGCAGAAGAGACAGCAAAATTATATAAAATAGTAGCACTTGGAATCTTTACAAAATGGTATGAAAAATAATAAAGCAAAGAATGGAAACAGAACATGTCAAGTTAAGCTACATTAGAAAATGTCAAAGCACCACATGGGAATAAGTGCTCCTCTTCTACTCCTGTAATAAATTTTCAGCAAAGACAGAAAAGAAAATTATATTAATCTTCTGTTAAACATCCTGGTTTGTTTGCTAAATAAAATGATTAGTCAAAGACAGGGGCCAGGACTCCTAAGGTCAGTTTTCAGCTATTTCACTGATTCACTATTTTATGGTCATTTAACATCCCTGTGCCACAATTTCCCCATCTAAAATTAGAGATTGTACAATATCCCAGCAGAACAGGTACCAATACTTATGCTAGCTCAATGGAACCCTGAGATAAAAGGCACTGCAGATGTGTAAAGCCCAAAATGTATTACATCCGTTCACTGTTCAAGCATTTTTAAAACCATATTTGTGCTCTCTTTGCCTGAGGGAGAAAGGAGAAAGTAAAGTCTCAGAGAAAATAAAAAACATTTATATATTGTGAAATTGCCAATGGTCAAAAACATTCCTGCCTTCAAGGCCAGTAAGTTTCTCATAATAAAACACTCAGCTGCTTGTTGCATAAAAAAGAAAGAAAGGGGCTCTTCTGAATAAGGACTGCGTCTTTCTGTGTTTGCATGGTACCTACTGAACTTTCTGTATTACTAAATAAGAAGGGCAATGACATTATTGCAGTTCTCATACAACATTAATCTATAAAAAATAGTGTTTATATTTCTTTGTATTAAGTATATCTGGCCTTCCTCAGAGATGCACATTGGACAATGGAGGCCATTATTTAGAAAGGTTAGGAAACAGATGGCATCATGTTGTCATAGAATAAAATGACTGCCACCTTATTTTACAATACACCAGTCACTGCAGTTTCTAGGTGCCACTTACCTTTCATTCTCATTAATCAAAGTCTATTCGTATGATTATAATTGTCCTAAGTTAATGCACTGCTAATAGAAAGTTAAAGGTGAGGTAAAGTCTAACAGAACTCCCCATGAAGTATTTATAAACAGTCTTTACACAATACATTATTTTCTTTTTAAAAAAAATCTAATTTTAAGAGCACATTCAGTTTGTGTAGATAGACAAACAGAGGTGAGGAAACCTAAAAGTTATATGCATACCTTCTCTTTTCCCCTTTGTACACATGCATTACAATGAAATCTAGTTACAAGATCACAAACTAGCTCACAAACAATATCATGTAATATTTTCCCAAGACTTCAATGAGGCCAAAGGCAAAGTACTCCTTCTATGAAGGAACTATCAGTTGCACACATACAAAATGGGAAGTGACTGCCTAGGAAGGAGTACTGCAGAAAAGAATCTGTTTGTCAAGCTAAGTAAGAGTCAATAGTGTAACGCTGTTGCAAAAAAAATTATTCTGGGGTGTATTTTAACGGGAGTGTTATAAAGCAGATATGAGAAATAATTCTTCCATTCTACTCCATGCTGATTAGGCCTCAGCTGGAGTATTGTGTCCAGTTCCGGGTGTCACATTTCAGAAAAGATGGAGACAAACTGGAGACAGTTCAGAGAAAAGCAACAAAAAAAGATTAAAGGTATAGAAAACATGACTTATGAGGGAAGATTGAAAGAATTGGGTTTGTTTAATATGGAAAAGAAAAGACAAAAAGAGGACATAACAGTTTTCAAATACCTAAAAGGTTATTACAAGGAGGAGTGAAAAAAAATTGTTCTCCTTAACCTTTGAAGGAGCAATGGGCTTAAATTGCAGCAAGAAAGATTTCAGTTGGACATTACAAAAAGCTTCCTGTCAGGACGGAGAAGCACTGGAAAATATTACTTAGGGAGGTTATGGAATCTCCAACATCAGAGATTTTTAAGAGCAGGTTAGACAATCACCTGCCAGGGATGATCTAGATACTATTTAATCCTGCCTTGAAGGCAAGGCACTGGACTAGATGACCTTTACAGGTCCCTTCTAGTCCTACAATTCTATGATTGATCTTATACTATAGTGCACTGTCCTGTGTACACCAATGACTGACGAAAGGTCTTCATAGGAACCCTACCCCAATTTGCTGCACACATTACAAGATGCATCTTACAAGGCTGTAGAAAAAGTTACATTATATTGTAACATTTGAAAAATTAAATTTGATGACATAATTAAAGACTACAAGGAAATTTTCAAAAGTCCTCAGTATTGGCTTAACTCTACTCCCACTGAAGTCAAGCAGAATTTTGCCATTAATTTCAGCAGAAGCAGAGCTAAGCTCTGATCCAGTAAAGTACTTTAAATGTAAGCATGTGTTTTAACATGAGTGATCCCATGACTTGGGCTACTCATGTGAATAAAAGTTGAGCACGAGGCTTACACACTTTGTAAACCCACAGCCAAGGGGGCAGGGTTATTTGCTATTAAATATTTAGGCCCTGACCCTGAAATATGGTGCTTGCAGGCACACCCAAGAGCCTCTATGGTATTCAGCGAATGGTGCACAGGATGTTGCTGCCTGCATTTCACATAGGCATGTAACTATTTCCAAAATTCAAAAGTTGGTCAAATCAAAACCAGTGTTCAGAGTAACCATCAAAGGGACTCCTATACATTCTCTGTGAAAATTCCACTTTCAGCCTCCAGCCATGTCAGAACTAATGCTGTTCAAAACAACATTGAAAAAGGAAAAAATCTTTTTACTGCAGGGAAATGTGTATTTTTCCCTACTGTTCTTACTTTCAAGAGTAACAGCATTATTTTTACTCAGATGTTCCACTAAATACTCCCTTTTCCAGTAGAGCGAAAGTGTGGAAAATTTCAGAATCTCACCAACTGAAAACAGAGTTTTTGAAAGAAAACATTCAAGAAACCTGAACTATAGCTGTCAATGGTGCTCCATATTAGTTAAAGTCTAATATGATAAAGTTTCTTCAACTTATCTCAACTCTTAATAATCTTCCAAGAGATATTTTAGCAAGAATAACCCTGCTTGGAAACACAATCAAGTGACCTTCAGCCAGCTGATTCCAGAGAGTGCTACCACCAAGTAGTTTGCATGAAGGTTCCAAAGAGCACACATCCTGCATTTACCTTGAACATTCTGAGTATATAATGGCCTATTAAAGATTTATTACCCTATTTATTGCCCAGACAACGCTGCCAACACTTCTCTTATTCACCGCTATGGGCATTTTGAGCAAGCACTTACTCTGCACTACTGCTTAACCAAATGGGCTCCTCCTGGAACTTGTGTTAAAGTTAAAAATATGCCTTTTACCTCGAGTAGCGTCAAACATTAACTCAAGTGTAGTTTAACTAAATCCAGATTTTAGCTAGCAAAGACCATATTATGTAGACTACTCTGCAGCCATAAATTCTATTACAGTATTTCTCAACCTTTTTGTGCTGGATATAAGTAATTGGAACTCACCCCTACTAAGAACTGAGAAAATTGGGACCCCTACCTAAAATATCTTTCAGTAAATTATGAATAATACCCAGGGATGGCAAGCAGGGCAACTGCCCAGGTCCCACACCACAAGGGTCCCACAAAGCTAACTTGCATGCTTCAGCCTCAAGCCATGCCACCCAAGCTCAAGCCTGAGTCCCACCACCTGGAGCTCAAGCATGTAATTTAGTTTCAAGAGCCCTCTTTAGTGTGGTGCTCTGGGAAACTGCTCTGTTTGTCATCCCCAGTGACACCCTTGCACTAGCAACCCCACTTGCCCGATCACATGGTTCCCCGAAGGTCACAATCCTCATCTTGAGAAACATTGTTCTATTATAAAGACAGACAGAGACAGACAGACAAGCTAAATTTGAATTGCATTTCTTATGATGAAACCTGTTCAGCATTTTCTCATTATCAAGTAGTCAGATAAGTAAATTACTTCAGGGGAAAAAAGAAGCAAAATGGAATTAGAAAAACACTATTAAACCTTGCTAATCCTAATCAGCTCAAAGTCTAATTTTATTAAGATTTATTTTTAAATGATTTAATAAATTCACTTGCGTCCAAGAACACAAGATAGTTTATACAGTACTAGACTGTTTTCTCTCTCAATTAAGGAGGGGTGTTTTCTCATGATTACCGGAAGGGAGCAGGCAACAGAACCTCTGCCATTAACTTCCTGGGTGACCTTGAGCAAGTAGCCAAAGGTTATTTTCCCAACAACTGAGCAGCCACAGCTCCCCACAAATTCAAACAGATTCAATATTCAGTGCTACTGAAAAAAGTATGGCTATGTACCTCAGTGTCTCAATGTGTAAAATAGGAGTACTAATATTGACCTACTTCAGTGGGCTTGTAAGGCTTAATTAGTGAATATTTATTAAATACTTAGAGATTCTAGATCCTGCTGTGGCCATACACAAATTCTCCCCAAACCCTCCCTACAACCTCCTTGCTCACACCTTGTCTACACTTTCCAGGAGATCAGCACAGAGATCTCTCGCTAAATTGACCGCCCTGCCCTTGACTCCAGAACTCTACCAGGTCATTAGGAGTAAGGTGAGTTGACAGGAGTTTCTCCCATCAACCCCCACAGTAGACGTGTCAAACTAAGGTATGCTGACTCCAGCTATGCTATTCACACAGTGAGAGTTGCATATCTTACTTCAACTTTGCTCCCTACTGTAGGCCTGGCTTCAGTCACTCAGGCAGAGATCACCATTCTGTCAGTCACTCAGGCCCATCATCTGAGCTTCATATTTGACTCAGACCTCTCAAGAGTCTCACACTGAGTCGATGTTTAAATGTTGCCAATTCCTTCTGCATAACATTTCTAAGATACAGTGTTTCCTATTCATCCACAGTTAAAACCTTCATCCTGCCCCTCACTATCTCATTTCTCAATTACTGAACATCTTTCTCTCTGGCCTTGACAAATGCCATCATGCCTTATTCATATCTGCTCACAATGTTGCTCCAAAGATCATTCTCTTAGCCCAGTTTTTCTCAACTTTTTTTATAACGTACCTTTTTTAACCAAAATTATAAATACCGCCAGTACCTACAGTTTTCAGACAAAATTTTTTTCTACCATTGCAACACATTTATTTAAACAACTTAATCATAGCTGGGCAGACGGTGAAATTTTTGGGTGTAAAAAATAAAAAATAATAAAGCGCTGTAAAGCTTAAAACAAAAATTCAGTTTTCTGCAAATTTCAGTTGTGTTGACGTACCCCCAGACTTCTTTCAAGTATTCCTAAAGCCGTGGTCACCAACCGGTCAATCGCGATCGACCAGTCGATCGCGAGGCATTTGGGCCCCCCACCCTCCAACTCCCGAGAAGCCCCACTACCTACCTCCAGTGTAGTGCCGGCTTCCCGCGGGGTGGATGGAAGTCCTACCTGCAGCTTCGTGCCACTTTCGGGGGTTCCAGAAGTGAGCTGGCTGCTCCCCTCCCACAGCTCTGTGCCATACTGTGGGAGGGGGCGTCGGCCCCGGAGAAGGAGTGCAGTGGCTTCCCTGCACCACAGGAGGGGTGAGTTGAGAGCAGGGTTTCCCTGTGCCGTAGGAGCGGGGGTCGGCCCCGGGGGAGGCATGTGCGGGGGTTTGGCTGCGCTGCAGGAGGGGGGGGTTTGGCCCCGGGGCAGGCACCCATGGGGGTTTGGCTGCACCGCAGGAGGCATGCAGCAGCCCCGGAGGAGGCACGTGCTGGCTTCCCTCGGGGGGGGAATCCTGGGAGGAGGCAGGTGCAGGGGACTCTCTGCCCCCACTACCCCCCTGTTCCCTCTCCCCAGCCCCCTGTTCCCTCTCCCCACTCCCCAGCCTCAGAAACCTGTCCCCACTGGCACCCTGTCCCCTGCCCTCCCAGCACCCTGTCCCCTCTCCTGTCCCCAGCCACAGAACTCTGTCCCGTCAAAGCACCACTAGCACCATTCCCCAGTACTATGTCCCCATCTCCCACCAACACAGTCGGGGCGACATTAGTGAAGCTTTGGGGGGGGGGGATTGGAGGAGGGTTTTTTTGCATCTCACTTGTGTGGCCCCAACTGACACTGTGGGTCAGTGACCCCTGACTCAAAACAGGTTCCTTGCCCTTCTCAGAAATAAAGACAATGCAGAAACTTTTTGTGTTTGACATAGTATTTTTATTTAAAAATGAAGCCTGGCCAACAAACCCCCAGTTGGGGCCAAGCCCCCATCTGGCCACAGCATCATAACACTCCGGCACTCCCCTTTCTCCCAGACCCTACATCTGAACCTATCATACACTGGAACCCCCTGCCCTGAGCCCCTCACATACCCCAACCCAAATTCCTGAACCCTCACATCTAGAAGTCTGTGGCTTACTTACTGTGGCTAACCCTACATCTGACCCCAACACTGCCTGGCCTGGAGGCCCTTCCCTGAGCCAGCATTCCCTTATCCACCTCCTCCTGCATCCAGATTTCCTCCCAAAGCTTGCACCTCTCACCACTTCCCACATCCAAATTCCTCATTCCCACCCCGGAGCCTACACATCCTGTTTCAATCCAGCGAGGGTACAGCTAGACTGCAGGAGTTTTTCAGGATTCTGGAGATATCCCAGAAAAACTCTTCTGCATCCAGGGATGCGTTTGTTCTTCCACTTCTTTTAGTGGAAGAGCAAACATGATCTTTCAGTAACCCCTATATTCCTCTTTCCACAAGGAATAAGGGGGCTTCCAAAAGAAGGGTTTTTTCTGACATTTGGTCCAGTCTAGACAGGCCAAATGTTGGAAAAACTTCTCCTACAGAAGAATTGGGGGGAAAAGCAGCAGTATAAGGGTTGGGGATAGCAAGTGATGGAGAGGAGGAGAATAGAGAGGGTGGAGCTTCAAGGAAGGGGCGGGGCGATAGAGCTTGGCTTGTCCTGTCATTTAAAAAGTGATCTTGGGTGTAAAAAGGTTGGAGACCACTGCCCTAAAGGTACTCGTATCACTGGTTGAGAAACACTGTCCTAGCCCATTCCCCAGAACTGTGTCACCCCCCTCCCCCCAATGTGTTCACATCTAAAACAAACTGTCTTCTTTTTTTAAGGTCCTTCAGAGTCTATCACCACTCTACTATTATCTTTCATTAGCTGCTGACTTCCTGATTTCTGTCTCAAATCAGTGCATGACACTAGCCACCATGATCTACTTGTTAGGTTTATTCTAACAGTTTTCTCCTATGCTGCCTCATATTTGGGAAGAGCCCCCCTCTACATGGTTCTCCTTCAATTATCTGCTTAAGACTCTCTTTTACCATGATAGACTACTGCCCATCACGCTGACTGGTACTAACTCTTTTGCAGGGCAATTCCTAGGGAACAGGGCTTGGGGCAAACCCCCCTGCCAAAGCTCCAGGTGCAGGGCTGAAGGTCCCACCCCCAGCAGCAGCCCCACTCCACCACTTCCCCAAAACCTGCTCCTGTTCCCTTGCCTGAAGCCCGCTCCCCCAAGAAATGCAAGCCAGGGATTACCGGGGGGCCTGGTGTGGGACAGCCACAAAGATCCCCCCCCCCCACATGCTCACAGCAGAGACGGGAGCCAAAGCAACTGGAAACCTTCTCCGCACTGACCTGCCACCCTCTCCCAGCCCACTGCACTCTGCTTCACCATGGTGGGAGAAAGCAAAGTGCTTTTTCTGCTGCCTCAGAGAAGAAGAGCATAGTGGAGGCTGGGAGAGGGCGGCAGGGCAGAGCAGTTGAGGTGGCTGCCATGGGGACCCACAAAATGTGGGGCCATGGACAAGATGGCTCTGCTCCTTTGTACTCCCATCTGTATTCCTCTGAAGTCTCGTCTCTTGTATTTAGACAGTATTCTCTTTGGGGCAAGGGACCATCTTTTTTGATCTGTGTTTTGTACAGTGCCTAGCACAACATATTCTGTGCCTGGTCCATGCCTGGGGTTCCTAGGTACTACAGTAATACAAATAATAAAATAATAATAATAATAATAATTAATAATAATAATAATAGAAGCTGCTAGACTGGCTCATCCTCATTTTCAGTTGTTGTTTACAAGTCCCTATGTTCTTCTTTCTAGTGACAGAACTAGATATCTGTAAAAGCAGCTACAAACAGGGAAAAAAACAGAACTATATGATCAGCATGCACTCGATGGACCAGAACTTGAAGACTACAGTTCTAGGACTTAGTTGAGGAAAGACTGATTTGAGAATCAAAATGTATTCAAGCAGCAAAGATCAACTACACAACCAAACTTCCACATAGTTTCAGGATGTTCCAACTGGGAGAATTGGTTCAGTCTATTAATCAGAATGAAGAGTGTAAGACGCCCCAGTCGGTAGCGGGGGGGGGGTCCCCTCCCCGACCCCCGCCTCCTCCGGGCGCGCCCCTCTCGTCCCAATGGCTAACAATTGTGTCTGGTCCCGTCTCGTCGGTTAAAGCCCAGGCCACTTAACCGCTTATACAGCTGGACGGGGGGGGGTGGGGGTCCGGGCCCGCCCTCACTCCGGACCCCGACCCAGGGCCCTAGAGTCAGGACACTTGTCCTCACTCACAACGGGGGAGGGGTCTGCGAACCCTAAACTCCCCCACTCACGGCTTCTGCGGCCCCGCCGCGTCTTTCCCCCCAGCCAGCGTCCCCCGGGGTTGAACTGCACCCAGGGCCACCAGTACCCGGTCTGCTCCGTCTCCGCCGGAGCTGCTCCTTCCCTCTTCAGACTCCCTCTCTCCTCGGGCTCAGAGTCCATCTTTAAATCTCCCGCCGGGCACGGGAAGATGACGTCCCGCCCTACGGCATCGGCCGGCGCCCTGCCCCCAGGGCGCGCCGATGACGTCACCCCCGGCGCGGTCCCAAACGGGCGTCTGCCCTCCCTGGCGCGCTGGCATCCGGGCCCTGCTAGCGCCCTTCCTGGCTCAGTGTGCCCCCGTGCCGCGGCTGCTTCTGGGAGTGGTGGGGCTACCCCACCACAAAGAGACAGAAGGGCAAAACATTAACTCCTATATTTACTAAATTAAGTCTGACTCAGGAACACAACTATATAGAGACATACTTCCAGAGACATCTCACGCCTGCTGATAGTGATAGGCAGAGAGAGGGCAGCTGGTATCAGCAGTGTTACTGATCTTGCTCAGTTCAAGTCAACCATCACCTCTACATATTTCCTTCACAGCACGTTTCTTCCTGAGCTTTAAAAATAAAATCCCGCCAGCCAATCCTACACCCATCTTCTCCCTCTGCATGAGGCCGATCACTCAACGCATTTCTTCAATGAGCAACAATCCCCCAGTCTCTGAATCATTCCCCCTTCATTCTTCCATCAATTTTCTTCCATTATATCAGTGAAATCATGATTAATTCAATTTCCCCTGAATTTGTCAAGATTCAAAAAAACCCAAAACATAATAATAAAAGCTCTCTCACCCAAATCTGATCTCAGTCCCACTTCTCCTCAAAATCACAGAAGGAGAGGGCAGTGGGACACAGATTTGAACTCCTGTATTGCTTTAAAATAAAACCCCATATATAACCACCCCCAAACTCTAGGGCTCTGCAACCAAGTTTTTCAGCTTTCGTCCACCATTTTTTGTTTCCAATCTCTTTAGAAAAAGATTTCTCCCTCACTTTTGATTAACAGCAACTAATTTGCCCTGTTAATAAGGTTGCACCTAGTATATTTTTACTCAATGTCATAGTGGAAAATGGATTCTTGCAAAATGAGTGGTACAAATTAATAAAGACACTGTACACAGAACTCATAATACACAACTGAGCAACAGAACTGTATCTTGAACAAAGCTTATCAAAGCAGATCTCTGCAAATAAAGGAGTGCCATCTAGTGTTCATAGTGGGGCTGAGTGCTTCATTTAAATACTGTCAGATTAAATTTGTTATCTATCCAATTTCTCTTTAATTTATTTAAGATATTATATTTAGCATGTGGGTAGTAGCAAATGTATTTGTAAACTATACTAAGAAAAATAATGCATTACTAGGAGAAAGCCAAAGATGAAGGCTTTTGAAAGTCAACATTTAGACATTCAATATACACAAATATTCTAGGAATTTTAAGTTACGTGAACTGGCAGTTAAATCCTTTTTACTCAGCAAGTATTTGAAACACAGAGATAGGTTTGAGTCCTTATATCCAGTCACCTAAAGTGCCAGTACCACAGGTTTCAGAAGAAATTGCAAGAATCCCTATGATTTATCAACCAATAAAGGGAAATTTCTTTCTTATTCCAGGCACGTAACTGTCATGAGTTCTGGAATACAGGGATTTTGACCTTTTTGTATACATTTGTCCTGTGTAATGAAACTATGGATGTTATTAGCTATAATGTTATCTACTAAGCTCCCATCCTTAATTATGTCATGTCACCCTGAGTCCTGTGGGTAGGGTTGCCAGGTGGTTGAAACAAAAATAGTGAACTCCCTCCCCCCTTCCCCCCAAAAAACACCGGGAAAAAATTCTGTTGAAGGGGAAAAAAGGAGGGGGAGTACCAAAGTTGTTGAGCATTGCTTCCCCTAGGTCTTTTGGCCGGCAGCCATTTTGTGCCGGCAGCCTTGGGGAACCAGGTAAGCATGAGGGCTGGGGTCAGGGAGCTGGGGGTATTGGGGAGGGGAGGGGGGGGGCGGTTGCTGAACGTCTGTAGGGTTGCCAGCTGCCTGGTATTTTCCCCTCCCGGCCAGGGAAAAATTCAGGAATACCAGACATTTTAGGTGTCCGGTATTCACTGAATTTTTTTTACCGGACAGGAGCCGAAAATACTGGATTGTCCGGGTGAATACCGGACACCTGGCAACCCTAGGCTGTGGATCAATTATACTTCCTTTTAAAATTACAGGTTGCACTTCTAAAATCTGTGATTCTCTGGTCAGGCAACATCTGTGGTCTGGCATGACCACGGATATTCCAGGATCAGAGAGTCCAAGCGAACTGCAGAGGGATGGGGGCCTGGGAGCTGGCAGGCAGTTAAGCTGGACTGCAGGGGAAACCAGGAAACCCAGTGGGGGGGGGGGGGGCAACAGAGGGTCTAAAGTGACTCCCCTAGCCCAGAAAATCCCTTCATCTGGGACCAGTCAGTGAACAAAAGGATCACTTTCAGCAGGGCTTTTCTAGTGCTGCCATTCAAAGGACTTTAGTTAGTTTACCTGGGAACCATAAGGGATTACACTTTATGTAGCTGATGGTTGTTTTATTTCCAAATTCCATTTTAGCTACACGTCCAATTATGTGCATATGATTTTAAAGGTTGTAAGCATCTTCAGAATTGACAGGCAAAGTGCATAACAGACGGCATTACATTAGGATAAAATTGCTCTTTCCCTTTGATTTGTGGCATCCCACTATGGTTTTTTAAATCTTCATACCATACATGCAACTGGAATAGTGATAGAGATGTAGCCGTGTGATTGCTATTTCTGAAGATCTGTCATCCGAGAAAGAATGCAACCCACCATTATTTTATACATCATACATAAAGACGGAGATAAGAAGGGATGGCTAGAGCAATTGAGACATTTTGGAGATGGGGGGCAGATGGGGAAAGCAGTTGTGTAAAATGTAGAAGTGGACTCAAGTCTCAAAACTCAAATTAGTATATCACAAATTGCATCCCTAAGTACTGCAGTGTTTGGATCACACAGACTGTGGTCACTAAAACAAAAGCACAGACAATCACAGAAGCAGCTCCTGAATATATCATCAGGCATGGTGCTTATTTCTATGAGTATGTATATTTGTACAAAAGTAGCCACATTAAACAAATTTAAGTAAGCACCTCCTAAGGAGGCTCAGGGTTTGTATAATCCTTCAGAAATGGATGGAGAGATAAGTCACTTTCAGCACAATAAAAATTGTGTGCAAGGCTTTTAGGGAGGCAGCATGTTACCAGATTGCTTTGGGAAAGTTGATTTTTGTGCACAGATAACCAGATCTTAAGCAGGAAAGTAACCAAGAGAGTGGATTACTCAGGGGTTTGATAATTTCAGAGTACAGAGCAGTAATTTAAAAGTTATTACCACCGGACTGTCATTTGGAGCATACATCATAAAATAAATTAATGGTCTCACTCCAATCCCTCATGGACAAGTTTCACCATGACAACTGATAAAAATTGGCCCTCTCCTTAGCATGCTCAGCAGAAAGTCTAAGAACTGAATAGACTATGGAGACTGAACTCTCTCTTCTTCTCTTACCTAGGTCAACCTTGAAGAAGCAAGGGCAGGGATTGTTCATTGCAGCTGGAAGAGTGCACTCAGACAGCCCACACAACACCTGTTCTGTGAATAGAGGCTTAGGCTATCAACCTAGCACCTTGCAAAAACACACACCACATTCTACCACAAATAAAAATGAAAAGAAAGGAAAAGTCAATCACTATAGTGGCTGGAGCTATGAACTAAGTTCGTGACAGACATGATCCACACTTTCAAAAGACTAGTGATTGAGGTCCCCAGTTTTCATATACCCAACCTGAGATATCTTAGAAACACAAAAATTAAGGCACCCAATATCACTGCTAGTAATAAACATTTTGTCTCAATGGTCTGTTCTTGTGAGGCTCTTTATATCCTCAATTTATGTCCATGGCACATTGCACAAGGCTCCTGAGTACCTCAGTATCAGGCCTCAAACCATGTTTGTGCTCTCTCTTCATTCCTATAGCGGCTAACTAGTATTGTTAGCTGCCTTTTACCCCACTGTGTAATATCACTTAGGGCAGTGGTCCCCAACCTCTACGGGCTCCCAGGCGCCCGGGGGCGGGGCCACTCACGCGCCGGGCACCCGGGGGCGGGGCCGCGTGTCCTGGGGCATGCCAGGGCCGGGGCCGCCCGAGCTCCTTGTGCCCGGGGCTGGCGCCGCCGCCCGAGCTGCGTGCCTGGGGCCGGCACTGGCGCCGCGCACCCGCATGTGCCCCGGGGCTGGGGCCGCCCGAGCGCCGCGCACCAGGCGCCGGTGAGTGTCGCACGCCTGGGGCCTGCGCTTCCAGAGCGCCGCGCGCCGGGGGGCGGGGCCAGCCCGGGTTGTCGGCGGGCGCCTACAAATGCCCCAGCGGCTGCCATGGCGCCCGCGGGCACCGCGTTGGGGACCACTGACTTAGGGGTTAACAGGATAGCAAACTCCTTTCAAATACACCACCTGCATACAGTACAGAACAGGTTAAACCTCTAAAATCCGGCACTCTGTGATCCAGCAATATCTATAGTCCAGCAGGACAATGGATATTGCTGGACCAGCGAGCCCCAGCTGGCCAGGGTCAGCAGGGCCAGCGTGGGAAGCAGAGCACCAGCCAGGGCCAATGGCAGGGAATGCAGCAGCAGAGCCCAGTGGTCGGGTCGGCGCTGGCACCTGGGAGCAAAGCAGACAACTGAGAGGGGAGCCTTGACCTCCCCTGGTCCGAGACGGCTTAGGTCCCAAGGATGCTGGACCAGGGAGGTCCAACCTGTACTGTCATTCTTTGGCAACTAACAACTTTTTATGGAATCAATATATTTCTTCCCTGCATAAAATTGGATGCCTTCCAACTATTATTTCACCAGTCTTTACCAGTAGACTGCCCTTCGCCCAAAGGTAATTGATTGTCTTCCTTTCTTCAAAGCTGACTGCAGATTTATTGAAACCTATACAACTGCAATATCCAGATCCTGCTTTTGCCAAACAAAAAATAGTTCTGTGATAAGACATCTTTAAGTACAAACATTACCCACACAGTCTGCTGGGACAATTCCTCTGTAAAAGTACTGGCTTTGGCATCAGATCTTAGGTTAAAATAAGTACTCAGCCTATAGTTTGCACTACCAATTAACAAACTCCATACACTTCTTTTACTTTCAGCCATGGCTCACCCAATAAATCCTGGATTTCTTTCATTTTATCACAACACTTGAAATGGATCTGAAGTAATAAAAATGATCTCTCCAAGTTGTTAGCAATAAAGAATTCCATCACAGATTGAACACTCCCAAAAGACAGCTTATAGGTGATGCACAGGGAATTTATTAATATAGATTTAATGATATAAGGTGTCTCCTGTGCTGGCAATCAGGGGCAGATGACCGTTTTGCGGGGCCCCGGGCAGCATAATTCCGCGGGGCCCCCCTTTGCCACGGCGCATGCGCGGGGCCCGGGGCGGCCGCCCCGTTCGCCCTGCCGTATATCCGCCCCTGCTGGCAATTACCCACATCACTCACATAATATATTTAGATGTATTATTTTTGAGGGCAATAATGTCTGCAAAGCTGAGATAGCTTACTGTTTGAGCCATATTCTATTTGCATATCACATAGGGTCCTGATTTTGCCAACTTTACAGTATAGGCAGTCCCTGAGTTACACGGATCTGATTTATGTCGGATCCGTACTTACGAACGGGGCTTTCCTCGCCCCGGAGGACGACCGCGTCCTCCGGGGCTAGAAAAGCGGCTCCATGTCTCCCTGGTCTGCTGGGGGAGCCCCCCCCAGCAGGCCAGGGAGACGCGGAGCAAAGCCGCGGAGGACGCGGGCGGCGGGACCGCCCAGATGCGCCGCGGGCCAGCAGAACAGGGAGACGGGGAGCAAAGCCATGGAGGATGCGGGCGGCGGGACTGCGGCGCGTCTGGGCGGTCCCGTTGCCCGCGTCCCCCTGGTCTGCTGGGGGGGGGGGGTGCAGCTAGTGGGCCCCCCCACCTCCTCAGCAGACCAGGCTTTTCTCGCGGACACCTGTGGTAGAGCAGCTGGGGCGCTCCTCGGCGCTACTGGACCAACCTGGAAGTATCCCAGCTGCTCTGCCCCAGGCGTCCTGATTCAGCCGCTGCTGGTCAGTTTCAGCAGTGGCTGAATCAGGACGCCTGGGGCAGAGCAGCTGAGGTGCTGCTGGGTTGGTCCAGTAGCGCCGAGGAGCAGTGCTACTGGACCAACCCAGCAGCACCCCAGCTGCTCTGCCCCAGGCGTCCCCAAGTCAGCCGCTGCTGAAACTGACCAGCGGCTGACTACAGGAAGCCTGACGCAGAGTTGCTCTGCCCCAGGCTTCCTGGAATCAGCCGCTGATCAGTTTCAGCAGCAGCTGACTTGGGGACACTGGGGTAGAGCAGCTGGGGTGCTGCTGGGTTAGTCCCCGCAGCGCTGAGGTGTGGCGCTGCGGGGACCTACCAGGCAGCGCCCCAGCTGCTCTGTCCCAGGCGTCCAGATTCAGCCGCTGTTGAAACTGATCAGCGGCTGATTCCAGGAAGCCCGGGGCAGAGAAATTCTGCCTTGGGCTTCCTGTAGTCAGCCGCTGGTCAGTTTCAGCAGCGGCTGAATCTGGACGCCAGTTCCGACTTACGTACAAATTCAACTTAAGAACAAACCTACAGTCCCTATCTTGTACGTAACCCAGGGACTGCCTGTAGTACTTTACTTGACAAACACTATACTACCATAAGGTGGCAGTATTGACTAAAAATGTGTAATTGAAACATAGTGATAGAAATGTAGCCGTGTTAGTCTTGGGTAGTTGAAGCAAAATGCAGGACAATGTAGCACTTTAAAGACTAACAAGATGGTTTATTAGATGATGAGCTTTCGTGGGCCAGACCCACTTCCTCAGATCAAATAGTGTCTTCCACTATTTGATCTGAGGAAGTGGGTCTGGCCCACGAAAGCTCATCATCTAATAAACCATCTTGTTAGTCTTTAAAGTGCTACATTGTCCTGCATTTTAATTGAAACATGTTTTCTGTAAATCAATAAGACAAACAGTCGGAAAGTGGTGGGGTTATTTGCATTCCTGTACCTGTATTTTTACAAAAATGGATGCCAAGGGCAGAAGTCTGTATCTTGGTATAAATGTACTAGAAGACTTACCCAGCATTGCCCAGCTCTGGCCTGGGAGCAAAGGGGCTGTGCTCCTGGGGGAAGGGGAACATGGCAGTGGGGCTCACTCCTCACCTCGGTCCAACACTGGGACTGAAGGCCAGGGAGAAGAAGCTTGGGGCAGAGTGGCCACTTACCTGGGCTGCTGCTGGTAGTCAAGATGGTGAACCCTGTCTCCAGCTGGCCACTCCTGTGGTGATGTGGCTGCTCCTAGTGGTCACTCTACAGTGAAGCTGTCCCCTAGTTTACTACCCTCAATATAGTGTCTCTCCTCTCAACCCCTTCCCTTTCCATATTATGGAAAACAATCAAATTCCAGGCACATCCCATTTTCCTGGCACAACCAAACCCTGACCTTGCTTTAAGTCAGGAGAAGAGGAACCTGCATAGCAAATTTGGTGGTCCTAGCTCTTACCGTTTAAGTGGAATACCTGAACAAATGGACTCGCAGACAGATGCTCAAATCTTTAAAATCTATATATAGATTGTCTAATTACCCTGCCCAAAAATTCCAGAATATTATCAGCCATGTCTTTCTAGAGAGTACAAGGCCCATCTACCCAATGGGTAAAGTAGCAATATTGGGGTGCAATAATAGTTCAGTGAGTACCCAAATAAACTATCCTAATTGTTCACCTAAAGATTTACTAGCCAATGAGCTAATTAAGACCCACAATTACACCACTTTTTTGTCTGTAATGGCTTTTTTGGCATATTGCATGTATCACTTTATTTTCAATTGCACGGAAAAGCTGCAGATAGGAGTAGTCGCAAAGCCATTGATCTAGGAAACTCCTTTTTGGCTCATTTATTCACAGGAGTTTCCAACTGAGAACTGGGGGAGTCAGAGGTGACATGACTCACGTATCTATATTACTTTTAGCATTGGGATCCTCTCTGGTACATCAGTCCTGCTGAGCCCATGAATGCAAACCTTTCCTTTGTATACCTTTTTGAAGAAGCCTCTTTGAAAAATGAATGCCATCCTTTTAAATTACAGCTGGCTGCTCCACAATAAAAGCGCACACAGTTGATGTAATAGAAAAATTACCTCTTGCCACACAGAGTTTTCACATGTTCTGTACAATGAAAACAACATTTACCACTTTTTAAGATGCAAACAAATGGCCAGATCCTCAGTAAAACTATGCAAATTCACACTATTTGGAGATGCTGTCCAAAATGTTTTGCATTCCTTTTCCCAAGATCCTATATCTGACGGATTTTGTCATGAGCAAATCAAGCTTGTTTTAATGTATCTCACCTTCAATTTCATTGTATGAGCCAAACACTAGGAATTTTATTACTAATATTCACCAACCAACTTTGGGATTTTAAACAATATCAATTATTCATTTTTCAAGATCACTGCAGTTAAAATCCGTCAGAATTGCAATGGTGAAAAGCAAGATAGTAATCATAATAACAAGACCATAATCTGTGATATCTCTACACTGTCACATAAAACTAGGTTATGATATTTAAAGGAACCTAAGGAAATAGGTACCCAACTTTAATTGAGGTTAATTACACTATTAAGAATGTGAGTAAGCATTTGTAGGATGGAGGGTTTGCTGTGCAATATCAGATAAGTCACTTTGCCTCAGTTTCCTCCCTTATCAAATGGGCAATATATCTGCCTACCTGAATATAGCAAAGATAGTTTGCAATGAACTTTGAAACTGACAAGCATTAATAACGATTATTTTAAGGATAAAGTAAAATGAAGGCCCCAATCCTACAAGTGAGTGCATGTAAGCACACGATTTCACCCCAGAGGACTTTGTTGTATACACCAGAGCTTTTGTATTCAGTCACATAAAAGATCCGGAAGTAAACCAATTGCTCCTATTGAATGGAATGCTATTGCATGTGGATTTGTTTTCTAGAGCCTCACAGACAGAGAGAGAAAGATTGCTAAAAATGAGTTTATATTTTAAGAGGCATTTAACATTTCTACCCATCCTTGTATGAGATTATATCAAAACATATACTTTATGAAAAACATTTAAAACAGTCAAGTAAATACAGCACGCAACACCTGCTGACACACAAGATTATTTTAGTGTTCACCACTGAACAATCTACAACAGGTGCACATAACACGTTTAGACAATGAAAACCCTAAATGTAATTGAGTTACTTCTCTTTACCACTTGATGGCTAGGTTTCAAACTGTTTATAAATTAGATCAGTGGTCTTCAACCTTTTTATACCCAAGATCACTTTTTAAATGTCAGAACAAGCCAAGATCTACTGCCCCATTCTTCCCCCAAGACCGCATCCCTTCCTTGAAGTCCCGCCCTCTCTATTCTCCTCTTCTCCATCACTTGCTATCCCCAGCCCTTATACACTCTACACTGCCGCTTTTCCCCCCCATTCTTCTGAAGGTAGAGGTTCTGCCAACATTTGGCCTGTCTAGACTAGACAAAATGTCAGAAAAACCCCTTCTTTCGGAAGCCCCTTTCCCTTATTCCTCATGGAACAAGGAATACAGGTGTTACCGAAAGAGCATGTTTGCTCTTCCACTAAAAAAAGTGGAAGAACAAACGTGTCCCTGGACACGGAAGAGTTTTTCCAGGATATCTTTGGAATCCTGGAAAAACTCCTGCAGTCTAGTCGTACCCTCACAGGATGTGTGGGCTCAGGGGTGGGAATGAGGGATTTGAGTGTGGGAAGGGGTGAGAGGTGCAAGCTCTGAGAGAGAATTTGAATGCAGGAGGAGGTGGAGAAAGGGGACGCTGGTTAGGGGAGGGGGCTCCAGGCTGGGGAGTGTTGGGATACTAAGCAAGCCACAGGCTTGTGGATGTGAGGGTGCAGGAATTTGGGTTGGGGTATGTGAGGGGCTCAGGGAAGGGGACCCAGTGTATGATAGGCTCATATCTAGGGCCTGGGAGGGGGGGGTGCCAGAGTGTTATAATGCTGCGGCCAGATGGGGGCTTGGCCCCAATTGGGGGTTTGTTGGCCAGGTTCATTTTTAAATAAAATACTATGTCAAACACAAAAAGTTTCTGCATTGTCTTTATTTCTGAGAAGGGCAGGCAACCTGTTTTGAGTCAGGGGTCACTGACCCACAGAAGAGTCATTTGGGGGCCACACAAGTGAGATGCAAAAAATAACTCCTCCAAAAAAAACCCAAGCCTCACTAATGTGATCCCAACTGTACTGGTGGGAGCAGGGGACATGGTACTGGGGAAAGGTGCCAGTGGGTTCTGAGGACAGGGTGCTGGGGTGAGGACAGAGTGCCAGTGGGTGCAGAGGGCAGGGTGCCAGTGGGGGCCAGAGGAGACAAGGAGTCCCCCGCACCTGCCTCCTCCTCCCTCCCCCCCACAGCGGAGGGAAACCCTGGCACGCACCTCCTCTGGTGACGACTCCCCCCTCCCACAGAGCAGGGAAGCCCCGGCTGGGACCGATTCTCCCCTGCTTCCCCCCTGCAGAGCAGGGAAGTCCCCAGAGGAGGCGTGCGTTGGGACGACTCCCCACTCCTGCAGAGCAGGGAAGCCCTGGCACACACCTCCTCTAGGGACTCTCCCTTGCCCCTGCAAGTTCCTAGCACACCACAGACCTGGGGGAGGGGAGCAGCCAGCGCACTTCCGGAACCCCTGGAACTGGCGCGCAGCTGCAGGACTTCCGTCCACCCCACAGGAAGCCGGCACTACCTCCATTGTTGCTGGAGGTAGGTAGTGGGGTTTCTTGCTGGTGGGAGGAAAGGGGGTCCCAAATGCCTCGCATCGACTGGTCAAGCCCTCATGATCGATGGGTTGGTGACCATGGTATTAGATGATCTTTAAACTAGTAGTTCTCAAACTTGGGTCAGGGGTGTTGCCAAATATTTTTTTCCATCCAGGACTATGTTCAGAATACATGGTATGTGCACTGGCACAGTGCTGTTGTACATGACCAACAACAAAAAAACAAATGTTATATGCATTTTTATACACACACACACACACACACACACACACTTAAAGTTACCATATGGATAGTTACTCCAGTTAGATATTTTAGAACTTGCTTCTCAAAGAATTTTAAATGTATGTGCAGGGGAAATAAATAATATGAAATGCATAAACCAGTCAAAACACTAAAATAACACACTCTGAAAAAATAAAATTAGAGAGAATATATTTACAGGAATATACCAAGTAGTAACAACAACACATGCATGATTTGGAAGGTGAATGTGAAAGAGACTGTGAGTGTGACCTAGAGACTCATGTAAGAGTGTGTGTGAGAAAGAAACAAAATACAGGACTATGTAGCACTTTAAAGACTAACAAGATGGTTTATTAGATGATGAGCTTTCGTGGGCCAGACCCACTTCCTCAGATCAAATAGTGGAAGGAAATAGTCACAACCATATGAGAAATAGAGAGACACACACAGATGATGTGTGGGTGGGTAGATGACACAGTATGTGTAACACAGAGACAGGGTGTGTGCTACAAAGACAGGGTGTGTGCTGACTACTGCTGTGTAAGTTTCTGAGAAACCCTCACGAGCTGTTCCTTTAAGACACTGAAAGCTCTCCTGCTCTGTTCTTGAGCCCTGCTGCCTCCACAACCTGACTCTGCAGAGATTGAGTTCGGGGGGGGGGGGGGGGGGGAGAGTCTGTGTGTGTGTATGTGCACTTGTGAGTATAAGAGAGACTGTGAGAGATAGCTAGTGGGGAAATCTCAAGTTAATACTTCACTGCCTCTTTAAGAAACCAGGCAGTCACTCACCATTCAGACCGCAGCAGCTTAGAGTTCTCTTGAGCCAGGCTGTCTCCACTCCCAACTCTGCAGAGATGGGGTACAGGACAAGAAGACACCCTGACAATACTCCACTCCCCCCAGCCCCTCTGCACAGCTAGCAGGAGTTTCCCTCCCTCCCAGGAGCAGCTGCACAACAAAGCAACCTGGGAGGAGAGACACCTGAACACATGCTACCAGCTGTGCCCACTCTGTTAATCAGTTGGATGTTATGTGAATCTCTCCTGCGTGGCAACACAAGTGCGCTGCTTACAAGCAACATAAGTAATGACCAGTGTTCATGGTAAGCTGTGTGCTTGTGTGGCCACTCAAAAGAGACTCAAAGGCACCCAGCTAATTAACAGAGCACCCACACCTAGTTTGTTTGTTTTTTGTTTCTGCTGGTGGTGCACATTTGGACAGGTCTTGATGCATGTTAAAAAATATTCCACACATGGATGGAAAAAATCTGCATATGGATAGAAAATATTAGAGGGAACACTGGTTGTGGCCCCGTATTAATGGGGTTGCCAGGGCAGGTATTAGACTTGCTCAGGCCCAGGCCCAGGCCCAAAGCTGAAGCTCAACTGTCTGGGGCCAAAGCCTGAGCCCCAGCCCAGGGTGACAGCAGAAGCCCAAGGGATTCAGCCCTAGATGGTACAGGTTACACACAGTGTCCCTGTAAGCTACGCACTTGAGCAACAGCTCAGGAGAAAATCAAATGTTGCCCAGCTGATTAACAGGAAGCCCAGCTAGGTTTTGTGTTTCTATTGATGGTGCACATTCACACGTCTCAGTGCCCGTAAAATATTATTCCGCTCATGGATGGAAAAATCCATACACAGGAGCAATGCTGTAGTATAAAGTCAACAGATCCATGATCAGATTTTCAGGATACAATTGCCTTCAGATGAATTTAGAGTATAATGTATGAATCTATAGGAAGGAGGATTTTATTTTTAATTCAACATTCTTGAGACAAGCTGGTTTTGAATTCAAAGTTGCAGTTATTAACATCCTTTTGATGTTCAAACAGAAACACTCACTTTTTAAAGGGGACCAGACATGAGTTAGCTTGCAACACCCACAATTTACCTGCCAAAATGCCGCATGAATTTCAGATCGTGCAGAAACGTTCCTAAAATGGCTATTCTCATCTAATTTCCTAACTAGTCCTCAATTATTTCAAGACCTCTGCAGGAGAAGCCATTAACATTGCAGCCTCATATTGGATTCATTTTTCTCCCACCTCCTTGCTTGAAAGCAATGGTACACACTTTTCATGCCCATTTTTCCTCTGGTTATCCATGCAGACACTGTAACAGAGCCATCATGGAACCTCTTCAGCAGCAAAGCATCATGACAATTATATTAACTATGGTGCTCTTAATGCTAGAGTATATCCAGAGCATATCCAGGGTAGGACTGTAAAATCCCATGTAATTATTTAACCAGTTAAACATTAAGTTTAGCCATTTAACTGATGAAACAGGGGCGGGCAGGGGCTGCTCCAGTCTGGCTGCTTCTGACCACATTCTTGGCTGCCAGCTCCCAGTCCATTTAGGCTGGGAGTCGGCAGCTTTGTGTGGGGCTGAAAGCAGCAGCAAGAGATTGTGGGGGCATAGGGGAAAGGGCTGCTGACTCCCAGTCCACATGGACTGGGAGCCAGCAGCCCCATGGGACTGAAACAGCCAGTTAAGGGTGATGTTTACTAGATAACCAGTTTACCGTTTACAAACCTAATCCAGGGTCCACTGGAACGAGGAAGAATCTTGGGAGGCCATGAACATACTATTCAGCGAAGCACTTGATTTGAGTGACTGGCAAGTGCTGCCAGCATTCGATCATCTGGACTCAGTGGAACACTGGTTCTGGTGCTGTCGGACAAGCACGGACTGCTGGGACAGCATAGAAATGCAGCTATTGGACAATAAGCAGTGGCTGCAAAACTTTTGCATGCGTAAAGCCACTTTCATGGAAGTTTGTAAATAGCTTTTCCCCACCTTGAAGCACAAGAATACCAGAATGAGACCCCCATCTGATAGTGGAGAAGTGAGTGGCAATAGCTTTGTGGAAGCTTGCAATGCCAGACAGCTACCAGTCAGTGGCGAATCAATTTGGAAATCTATAGTGGGGGCTGCTGTTATACAAGAAGCCAAGGCGACCAATATCATTTTGCTATGGAGGGCTTTGACTCTGGGAAATGTGGACACTCTTGTGGATGGCTTTGCCGCAACGGGCTTCCCTAACTGTGGTGGGGCTATATATGAAATGCACATCTCCATCTTGGCCCCCAACCACCTTGACATCAATCACAAGGGGTACTTGTCAATGTTGATGCAGGCGCTGATGGAGGATCACAAGGGCCATTCACTGCAAGCTGGAACTTCCTTCCCAGAGCAGAAAATTAACATTGGAGGTATAGAAAAGCCAACAGTGCTCCTTTACGACCTAGCTTACCCCTTGGTTCCATGGCTCATGAAGCCATACACAGGCAACCTGGACCACAGTGAGGATTAGGGATGTTAAATTTCTATTAACTAATTGAATAGTCAATGGGATTTCCATTGACTATTTGATTAGTCGATAAGATCCACCATGTTCCGCCTTTGAAATGTACAAGAACCCCCACTGGGGACTCTTGAATATTTCAAAGTTGGCATGCTGCGTGAAGCAGGGGGCCAGTGCGGAGTCCCGTTGACCCCTCTGCTTTGAAATGTACAAGAGGTGGGGTCTTTTGTACATTTCAAAGTTGGCCACCGCTGCACCCTTGTCCCCTCCCACGGAGCTGATGGGAACCGGCTTTTAACCAGCTGGGGGGAACCAGCTTAGTCGATTAGTCGCTTATATTCCTAGTAAGGAGCAGTTCAACTACAGGCTGAGCAAGTGCAGAATGGTGGTAGAATGTGCTTTTGAATGTTTAAAGGGGGTTTCACAGTCTACTGACTAGGTTAGACCTCAATGAAAGCAACATTCCCATTGTTGTGGTAGCCTGCTATGCGCTCCATGATAGCTAACAGAGTAAGGGGAAAGTTATATGGCAGGGCAAGGGGTCAAGGCAAAGCACTTAGCCAGCAACTATGAGTAGCCAGACACTAGGGGACTAAGGATAGCATAGCAAAGGGCAATGCAATTAAGAGAGGCATTATACAGGGGGAGGGATAGCTCAGTGGTTTGAGCATTGGCCTGCTAAACCCAGGGTTGTGAATTCAATCCTTGCGGAGTCTGTTTAGGGATTCGGGGCAAAAATTTGTCAGGGATGGTACTTGGTCCTGCTATGAAGGTAGGGGACTAGACTTGATGACCTTTTAAGGTCCTTTCCAGTTCTAGGAGATAGACAATCTCCATTAATTAAATTTTTGAAAAACAGCTTTATGAATGGCCAGACAGCAATCTGAGAGTCATGCATGTTGCTCTTAATAAGGTGCCCCTGCATTAAGTCAGCTTGCCAGTAACTCTTCCCTCTCCCCTCCCCCAGTCCCACCCTTTCAACACAAGCAATCAAAACACTGTTGCTCAGAAATCATGAGTTTTATTTAGGGAACACAGCAAGGACAGAAAAGGAGTTCTGGTGGAAGCACAGGGGGGGAGGGTGGTGATCACAGGTGAGAGAAAAACAGTCTTTTGCTTCAGAGTGCATCCCTCGGGGTTGAATGTGAGGCTGAACCAGACTTCCTCTCCTCTTTCCCCTGTGTTGTAGGGCCCCGGGAGCAGAGGCTATGGAACTCAATGAAGAGGGAATGAGAATCCACAAGGGCTGGAGTGGGTGCCTGTGCATGTATTTGTCCTGGAAAATCGCCATGCAGTTCATCACATCCACCATGGCCATCAAGACCTTCATCTGGTTCTTCACTTCCAGCTCCCTGCACATTCTTCCGTCCTCTCACTTCCACTCGCATCTCCCATAGCAGCATATTCCTCCACTCAATCACTCTCTGTCAAAGTGGGTGGATTGCATTTGCTCCTTGAACACGACATCCCTAGTACATCCCTGCAAATTGGTGCTATCTGGACAGCTGAGGTAGCCAGGGGAGTGTGTAACATGTTCATTGCTGTACCTACTGTAACAAAAAGTGAAAGGCAGACTTTACAGGAGTTTTACTGTCAAGAATATAATCTAATCTTTTTGCATAGAAGGAAGATCTGTCTAATGATAATAGGGATGTAGTGTATACAATGTCACAGGTATGCTTTTAAGTTCCTATTATGCAGCAGATATACCATAGAGATCTATGGGGAACAGCTGGATTCAGGTATGGTAAGGGACAGGACAGGTCTTGAGCCTGAGGGAGAGAGGAGGTCCAGATGTGGCAGCAAGGCAGGCAGGGCAGGGCAGGAACTCACACAGTGACCATGTGTTTGGTACCTCTCCCTCTCCCCCTCACATTTACCAGAGGTGCAACTTGCCTTTCCTGCAAGAGCATACAGGCAGGAGGGAGGGAGGGAGGGAGGGAGCCCAGGCATGGCAGGAGAGCGGAGGTTCAAGCCATGCTTCACTGGGGATGAGTAAATGGAGGTTTACTGCAGAGGCATCAGCTAATAGCATCCCGTTTCATCCACGTTGCCATGAAAGATACCAGTCTCCCCTGAATCACACAGATGCTGACAATGTGGCCAGAAACCTGCACCTCATGCTGCAATGTTTAATGCTGTTAGGATGCCAGACCACTTACTGCTGGCTTGTCATGGAAAGGTGTCCTACTCTGGAGGATGAAATAAGTCAGGCTTCCCCAGAAACCTTCTGAAAAGGATTAGAATTCCTCTTTGAGAGCTTTATGGAGATGTGCAGGGGACTCCTGCTCTGTCTCCAGACACATTAACAAGCTATTCCGGGAAGCCCCCCACTGTGTAGACAGAGTGGCCACCAGAGATCACACCCAATTGCCTTAACCCACTTGTAGCATGATAAAAAATGTGAACTCACCAGAAGTGCCCTCCTTGACATCAGGATCTGGCTGGGAGACATCCAGGGGGGAGGGGATTATCTCCAAAGTTATAAAAAGGTCCTGGCTGTTGGTGAGATCGGTTGCCCCGCTCACCTGCTGACCATTCTCCAACTCCTTCTCCACACTGTCCTCCAAATTGCTACCAGAGGTTGCCAGAGGAATGTCTTAGGAAGAATCCATGGACTGGCTAGAGAAACTAATCAGGTCCTCCCTTTGGATCACATGCAGCTGCTCATAGAAGTAGCATGTTTGCAGCAATGATCCAGACTGTTCTTTTGACTCCTTTGTTTTCTGGTACAATTGTCTCAGCTCTTATTTTCATGAAGCACTGCTAGGTCTCTCCAATGTATCCTTTTCTCCTCCATGCCCTTTGCAATCTTGACATAGATATCTGCGCTTATTTTTCTGGTTCATAGTTCTGCAAGAGCAGATTACTCTCCCCACACAGCAATGAGGTCCAGAATCTCCTGCACATTTCATGCTATGCACATTTGTGACTGGGAAATTCATGGTCATTTGTGCTACCTGCTTTGAGGTCTGCTCACCTCACTGGCCACACAGGAAATGAAATTCAAATGTTCCTGGGTCTTTCCCTATTCACCTGGAGAGCAGTAGAGTTGAAAGTCCCAGAGTGGTCACAATGGGACACTGTGGGACACCTCCCAGAGGCAAAGAATGTCAACTTCACAGAGTTGCATCTGTGCTACTTTAAAGTAGACTATGCAAGGTCGATTTTAGCGTTACTCCTCATGAAAAGCAGGAATAATTAACTGACCTGCAGACCAGGTATTAGTTTCTAAACAAAGCTTCTGACTAGGATGGAGGGATCACAGGAGAAATTGGAATTGTTTAAGTAGGTGTTAAATACCAAATTATGCCTTGGGATATATAAGCAGGGTTCTCACTGACATAAATAGGATTTTTACATATAGTGAGAACAAAATTGGGTCTTAAAGTCTCTTAACAGTACCAGTCCTGTGTTCCATTTTAGACAATGAAATTCAGCATTTTATAATCCTCAAATACTTGTTCATGAAATCCTTCAAAAAACATACTCTAGCGTTTTGCATTATTAAACATGAACCAGACATTAATGGAATCAAAGTGGAATAGATTTTTTTTTAATCCACTAATTGTCTCCACTGGCTGGGGGGAAGAGGAGGGTGGTGGTGCAGAAGTTTGCACTGTTTCTTGAGTTTCTAATCTATACAGAACTCCAATTACTTGTGCTTAAAGTCAGCCCTGCATTAACACCTCCTATTAAGCATTAATAAAAGGTCTGCTCACAATGCCAATAAACTTATCCAGTTAGACACCCAATAATACTTTGCAATTTCCTAGAACCATTTATTGGACAGTTTGAACATAATTTATACCCATTAATAGAGTAAACCTCACAACAAATGTGGGAGATAAGCAAGACCAATGGAGAAACTAAGTCACAGAGAAACGAAAGCAGTTTGTCTAAGGTCAAGGAGCAAGATACACAGAAGGTCTGACTAGATTATGACAATGCTCCCTCCTGGCCTTGTAACCTATCCAATCCATCATTAGCAACAGAAATAGCAGATCTCAGTGGAGATGCACCAGGATTAAAGTGGCCCATGAAAGCCACATTACTGCTTGCTTTCCTTTTCTTCATGTTGTCGTACACCCCACATGATGCATTCCACAGGCTACAATTGGGCCTCAAAAGCTTTGTCAACACGGGGAACACCAGTGTCACCCAAAGAGCAAGCGCCATAGCGGTCACAACAGCGCCAGCTCTGCTGTCGAAAGGGCTGGAGCAGGGTGACTCCCTTGCCGTGCAGGCAGCAGGCTGGCTCTAGGGCAGCTGCCCCGGGGGCTGGCAATTGGTGCAGGACAAGTACTAACTTTCCCCCCACACACACTCTTCTGCCTTGCAGGAGGGCGCTGGAGAAGCGTCCAAGAGGCAACCCGACGCACGAGCGGTCTCCCACCGGCGCGTGTCCTGGGCTCGGGCAGCGCCTCGCGTCAGGACCGCAGCGGCAGCCGCAGCGCCTCCCCCCTCGGCCAACCGTTCCCTGGAGCCCGGCGGCTCCCCAGGGCAGAGGCCCCGCCCAGCCGTGCCAGGGAGCTCCCCGCCCCACGGGGATAGGGCGCCCGGGCCGAATCGACCCGCCCGCCCGCGGGCCCTGCTCCTCCCCACACTCACCATGGTACCGTCCTGCGCCCCCAACCTCCGGAGCAGCCGCAGCGTCCGCTTCGCCAGACGCCGCCTCCACACAAGCCGCTTCCAGGCAACCGAAGCCCCACCCCTTCGCGTGCGCGCGCGCGTAACCCGGAAGCGGTAGAGGCGGCGGCGGCGGAAGTGTGCAAGCGAGGGTGGGGAGGGGGGGAGGGAAAGGAAGGGAGCGAGCGAGCGAGCGAGCGTAGGTCGGGGGGCGACGAGCGGGTAGACCCGGCGCGTGGCAGCTCGGTGAGTGTGTCGCGCCCCCTCGCGGGCAGGGCCGGTCGCTCTGCGGGTTCGCATCGTCCCAGCGGTTGCTGGGCAACGCCGGGGCTCTGCGTGTGCGGCCGGTCTCTCCCCTTCCGCCCCCAGCGCGGGGGGCTCGAGACTCGCCCCCCCCCCCCCCCGCAGCGCCGCGGGCTCCGCTCCGGGGTAGGGCGGGCGCAGTTACCGGCCACCCCCCCCCCCCCCGGAGGAGGGAGCCTTGGCCGGGGCTCGTGCTCGGCGCAGGCGCGCGCTGGGTTCTTCCAAAGAAACAAACTCCCCTTGACAGAGCGAAGCCTCCGCCTGCGGCTGCGGGGGTGAGTCAGAGTGACAGCTCCCGAAATGTGCCAGGCCCTTCCCGGGCACCCCCACGCGCCTCCGGCCCTGCCCCTGCGCGCACTGCGCCGTGGGGACAGAACAGAGAGTTCAGAAAAAATATTGGCAAAGTTAGCAGGCGGAGAACTCCTCATTGCTTCTCCCTGAACGTTTTCCCTTTTTTAGACGTGGTCATTGACTCTCCCTTAGAGCTCCATCAGTCAAAGGAAACATGACATCTCTCGAGAAGAGAGGTGAGTTGTTTTTCCTTTACTCAAAACGATGTGCATGCTGGCAATTCTGTATTCACTTTGGAGGTGTTAAGGTGCAGAGCAGCAGTGTATGCTAGATGTAATGGAATAGTTCCGGGGGGGAGGGGAGAATTGTGGGGGGGTTTATTGTTGCAGAGATACAACTTCCACCCAATAAGTTTTCTTTTGCCTTTGAATCTAGTTCAGATCAAACTAGAACAGTAACAATTAAAAGTTATAGAGATGTAGCCGTGTTAGTCTGGTGTAGCTGATTAAAAGTTACTACTCTTTCATGGCTTGAGATGATGGTCTTCATCTAGTTCCTACCAGATAGATGTCTAGCATTTACTTGGCTCCCTTGTTTTTATTACATAGAATAATGAATTAAGTACAGGTTGGACCTCCTTGGTCCAGTAACTTTGGGACCTGACCTGTACAAATGAGGGGAGGTTCCTCTCTTCATAGCCCAGGGGCAGCACAGGCCAAGACTCCAGCCTGGCCCCTGCTGTGCTCCCGCCCCTTGGGGCTCTCTAGCTGCTGCCCACCTCCCTGCTGCCAGGACTGGAGCACAATCACCGGAGCACCGCAGCTGGGGCCAGGGCCAGAGCTCCCTAGCTGCCACCAGAGCTGGCACAGCCACCTGGCTCTTCAATAGGAGCTGGAACTCCAAACCAGGGCTGGGGGATCAAAGCCAGAGCTCCCTTGCTGCTGGTGGGGCCAAAAATCTAGTGCTGCTGCCAATCTGGAGCTCTGTGCTGCACTGCTCACCTTGTCCCCACCCCTAACACAGGGCTTGCAGTTGAGTCGCTGCACCCCTTGCACTATGTTCCTTGCTTGCTGCCAGACTGCCCTGTTCCTGTGCTCTGTGGTCCAGGTACATCCATGGTTCTGTTGGACCAGAGAGTCCCCATTTAGGGAGATACAGCCTAGGGCTGTAATTGACTAGTCAACTATCTGATAAGCATAAGCTCTATCAGAGAGAGGCAGCAAGGCGGGGGGGTTGGGACTGGAGTAGGAGCCAGTGCTGGGGGGCGGGGAGGTAGAGGCACAACGGGAAACAGCGCAAGTGAGGGCTAAAGCAGTCTCCGCTCATGCTGCTTCTGCTGCGATTCTGATTTTGAAATGTATGAGAGCCCTGCTGGAGGGGGGAGGACTTCCCCCGCTGGCCCCACGCTCCCTGCTGACTTCTGCTTTTGAATTATAGCAAGAACCCAACAAGGCTCTTGGTACAGTTCAAAGGTAGAGGCACCCTTATAGACTAATCAAATAGTTGATGAAAATCCCATCAACTATTCGATTAATTAATCTAAATTTAACAACCTGAGTACAACCTGCATTAAGACACTCCCCCTCCCTCTCCCCTTCTGCAAACAGACCTGCAAAAGTACATTTTTGTGCTCGCATTTTGCAGGCCATGTACCTAACTGCAAAAACTAGGAAATTGAAAATGAAGGATTCTCACTCTGTCCTTACGTCACACGGGAGTAGTGAGGCAAAGCAAAATGCATATGATCTTTGGAATTACTTATGGGGCAACAATGCTAAGAAATCAATCTCTTTTGCTCCTTAATGGACATGGTTTACTGGGAATACTCTAGATCCTTAAGGATTTTATTATTTTAAAATGTTTCCCACAGAAATTCGATCTATTGTATTTTAACTCCAGCTACATTATTCACATAGGTGGAGTTGTGTATCTTAGGTTGAATTTCTCCTTGTGGCTATGTCTATACTACCAGGTTATTTAAAAAAAAAGTTACTTCAAAATAACTATTTCAAAATAATCTTATTCCTCTTCACAAGGAGGAGTTATTTCAAAATAACAAGCCCATTATTTCAAAATAACAGGCTTGGTAGAATGAACTCTCACCTTGTTTCAAAATAAAGAGGGATATTTCAAAATAACTCCCCAGTGTAGACATGCCTTAAATGTAGACCTGGCCTAATACTTTTCAGCAGTGAAAAAGTGACATTCTCTTGGCTTTGAAGTCAAGATTCACAGTTCATATAGATGTCCTGCAAAAGGGCTGCTGTTGACATTTTTATAGTCTTGTGTGTGCAATGAGCATGTAAATATAAGTAAAACTTTAAAAAGGGGGGGGCCCTCCTGATCAGACAAGTTATTAGGTTTTGTATTGCTGACTTTACTGATTCACAAACATGCTTATTTGAGTTGGTGCGCTCTTTCCCTTTTGAGTCCTAATGCACTGCTTTGCAGATTCACTGTAAATCCAAAGTCCTTCCAGGGTTGTTGCCATGCTCTTTACATGTATGCAATTTCCAATGGCATAAAAAAATTAAGATAATATATTATCTTCCCCATGTCTCCAAATTAGCCAACTATGCCTCATCACCAATCCGTGGACCTGGAGATGGCATGGAAACTGAGCAGCCAGCTAAAACTGTGGAAGTAATTGCTGAAGTCCACACTACAAACCGTCACGCCCGTCACAGTCCACACAGGAAAGCTATCTCTTCCCTGAGTCCTGGAGTTCTCCAACTAGGGAAAATACACAATAATAAGTCAGTTGAGATTGAAGCTGTGCGAATACTAGTTCCCAAAGCTGCTATAACTCATGTTGTTCCTACCAAAAATGCTAAAGTGGCTAAATCTCTGGGACACCATAAAGGAGAGGACTTCAGCAAGTCAGGTGGAGTTACAGAATCCAATAAAGAATTTTTTGAGCTAAAAAATGCAGTAGAAAAGCTCAAGAATTCAGAAAGGAGATTGTTACAGGACAAAGAAGGTCTTTCCAACCAGCTGCATGTACAGACAGAGGTAAGACATTGAGGAATGTTTTTTGTGACAATAGATTCATAGTTTTATTTTGTTTGGGAAGGTTGAGGGGATGATGGGATAGTCTGGCCTTCTGCATAAAACAGGCCAAAGAAGTTTGCCAAATAATCTCTGTGTCAAATCCATAACTTCTGTTTGAGCTATATAATATATCTTGATCAAAGAAAGATCTCTAGTCTTGCTTTAAAGACTTCAGATGATGAAGAATCCATCACTTCCCTATGTAAACTGTTCCACTGGTTAGTTACACTCACTTAAAATATTTACCTTTTTTCTGAATCTGTCTAGTTTTAGCTTCCAATTATTGTTCTTACTAAAACCAACTACGTTTTATTTCTGCTCTGTTATGACAGCAGAAACATTATAAACTATTTTAAACATTTTAAAAATATAATCACAAAGGGAGTCTTTTTGACATCACAAACAAAAACAGTGGGAACATGCAAATGGGGGGAGGGGGAAATTGACCTGGTGCACTGTATAATGTATTCTTAGAGGGCAACACTATAAAAGCAAGTTCCAATTCTTTTTTCCTACTGAACACAAATTGCTATACATAGAATACCAGTGGTGTATCTAGTCTAGTATCTTTTCTAAGACAATGTCCTGATGCATCTACCAAATGCTTCAGAAGACTAAAGAAACCCCATATTGGACAACTATCAGATAAATTACCCATAAGACAAGTTTCTTCATAATCCCTTTTAGTTAATAGTTGGGTTATGCCATGACACAGAAGAGTATGTCCTATCTAAATGATTACTCCCTCTGTAAATTAATCTTGCATGCTTGCTTATGTTCACTTTTCAGTAGATAAATATGCTTATTCTTTCAGACATCCGTTATACAGGCTTATTTAAGCAACTACAGTTACAGGATATAGTTGCATGTCTTGAACACCTTAGTAATCATGAGGCTTAAAACATTTTACCTTTCAAATTCCCAAAAGGACACATCTGCCCTGGTTGTAGTTCTTGAACTGTTTTCTATTTCTATAAAAAGGCCTGATGTACTGGGAAATCAGTCTGAATCTTTGTTAGCTAATTGCGTGCCTTTTAGAAAGACGCTGTCATTAGTAACATTACTGTTACACTAGCTGTTCTATTCTTGGCCTATTCTAGGTGAATCGAGAGCTGAAGAAGTTACTTATTGCTTCTGTTGGGGATGATCTGCAATATCACTTTGAACGCATGGCTCGTGAGAAAAATCAGTTGATCCTAGAAAATGAGGCCTTAGGCCGGAATGTGTGTCAGCTGTCTGAACAGTTAGAGCGCATGTCTATACAGTGTGATGTGTGGCGCAGCAAATTTCTGGCAAGCAGGTATGGTTTTACAGTAGTCTGTATCACTATTGTCTGAGGACTCCCCTGGTAAATTATAACAAAATACCCTTTTGAAATAAATATATGCAAGGGAACTGTTACAACAGCCATAGGAATCCCTTCTCTGAACTATAAATCTACCTTGAGAGCTAAGAAAACTTGAACTACCATAGCTCTGCTTTCAGTTTCCAGTCACTATTCATACAGTTTTGAATAATTACTGAAAAATGAGTAGTCCTGTGTCACCTTAGAGACTAACAAAAATATATATAGCATCATGAGCTTTTGTGGGTGATATTTTGAGATGTGTATATGTGCATGTTGTATCTCCTACTTTGAAGGAAAATTTCCAATGGAATCAGCTGTGTGAGGGATTAGAGAGGCCAGCCTTTTTCCTCTAAAATGGTAGTTGGCAGTATTAGTAACTATTAGCCCTTCAAATCCATGGCTATTCCTGCATCTGCAGATGTGGATGCAGATAGCTGTGGTTCATTTTTTACACATGTTGCTGCTGATACAAATTTTGTATCTAGAACTCTGCACATTTGCAGATATCTGCTGGCTATTAATTTGTTTCTAAAAGATTCATGTCTAGATCATCTAACCACAGCTTTTAGTCTCAGGAGAGAGGCAAGTACATAAGCATGAGACTGAATTCACTTGTTAGCCCCCTTTGACTTACTTCCATAGGCCATGCTTGAGGCACACTGGTGGAGCAGCCTATCTAGTAGAGATGTAAATGGGTAACTGGTAGGCATTGCTTTATCGACATGCTTAATGAGGTAACTGCTTGACTGGTGGGGTGTTCCATTCCAGCTGGGCCTGCTGCACAGTAGAGATGTAAAAGAGTAGTTGTTTAAAAGCCTAGACTTACCAGTCAGTTGAGCTGACTGCTTGCATTTCTCACACACTCACCCTAGCTACCTCTTATCAGAAGCAACAAGGGAAGGAGAAGCTGGAGCAGGTGCCAGGAGGAGCCAGCTTAAAAGCCAGTTCCTTCAGCACCATCTCCACAGTGCCACTTGCTCTCCTTCCTGGGCTTGCCACAAACAGAGGCTGCTCTGGCAAGAGCCCCTGTCCACAGGTGACCCAGCTCCCCGCAGGAGCTCAGTCCTGGCCTGTGCCAGGTCCAAGAGCTACCCTTGGTGTGGCTCTGCAGTTTAAATGTAAATAGGAGCTGGGCTGCCTATACACCTAGCTCTTACAGCATTTAAAGTGCAGAGCCACAGCAGGGTTAGCTCCTTCTGAGTACCTTCCCTTATCGACTAATAGTGTAGTCATTATAAATTGTACCAAATTACCTGCCTCTTAACACCCTTACTGCATAGTTAAATATAGTTTAACCGGTTAACATTTGAAATGGGATTTTACATTCCTGTTATATAGTCCCTACTCCTTGTTTACCTTCTTTCTAAAAAACTTTATTCTCCAGTGCTGTTACTTATGACATTTGACTGCATTAACTTGTCCCCTAGCACTTTTTATAATTTTAATAGAGACTCCTGTGGGTTTTTTTTTTTAATCAACTTGATATTGGGTGGCTTGCGGTTTTGAGTTTAAACAGTGTTACTGTGAATCTGGATAAATTGTAGTAGACACGGGTAAGAGACCCAAGGTTTGTGCCAAACAAATCGAAATTGGAAAACAGTCTGCACACAAGGATCCCTATTACTGGATTATATTTATTCAATCTGTAGCAAACTCTGATAAAATGAAGTTTCAGCTCCTTGAAATACCGTCTTCATGCAACAATCAAATGCATAGTCAACCAAAAATAAGTGAATTTATAAAAATAAGGAGTCCTATGGCATCTTAACAACTAACATTTATTGAGGCATAAGCTTTCATAGGTAAAACCCACTTCCTCCAAAAAACTCCTGATACTTGCGTTGGTTTGGTCTTTATAACTTTGCTCATATCGTCTGTTGGGTCATGTGGCTTCCCCTACAAACCTGAAAAGGCAGCCTGATTACAAGACATTTACTATTCCTCAATTTAAAAAAACAGGCAAACACCGGTTTTGACTTCTGTTAATCCTTGAAATGCTTGATATGTTAAAACCATGTCCACAACAGAACAAACAGAATTCTAAATTGCTTGTTTAAAAGTAGCTGATTTATTAGAGATTTCCTCCTTTGCAGAGTCATGGCTGATGAACTAACCAATGCCAGAGCAACTCTTCAGCGCCAAACCAGGGATGCACAAAGTGCAATTCAGGATATGTTAAGTGAACGTGACCAGTTCCGTCAAGAAATGATCGATACACAGAAGTATGATTACTCTTTACACACGTTTTTTTCCCCTGTTACTCTGTGCATCTATTACAGGGCCCTCCATTCTGGTAGTCTTCTGGCCTAGAATCAATTCTCAACACTATAAATACTTGTCTACTAGGAATAAACATGTGATTGCTATGCATGGAACCCTCTTGTTGGCAGTCTTTCAGCAGAAAGATTGAGGGAGTAATACCCATTAAGAATTGTTAGCCCTGTGTGAAGACTGAGATCAATCATTCAGCAAAAGATAATGTATGGGGACCTCAGTCTTCCTGACTTAGTCCACCGCTTGCCACCAAACCCTCATTATGATGGGCTCCTCAGGATTTGCAGTTTATTACCATGCTAGTGTTTGGTGAATGGCCATATGTCCTAATCTTGTTTAAATATTTACTTATTTGTTTGTTTCCTTCTGTTTATTTTTTGTTAGTTAGATTGTAAGTTCCTTAGGACAAGATGGCCTTTTTGTACAGCACCATGCCTATTATATTTGTGTCATGATTTACTCATCATTAATACAACAATTCAATTTTTTCTTGAACAGATTGTTAGAAGAGCTGCTGGTTTCACTACAGTGGGGGAGGCAGCAGACTTATTATCCTAGTGCTCAACCTCACAGTACAGCAGAGCTAGCAGCAGTGAACCATAAGCTGGCTAAAGCAGTGAAATCCCACCTTCTTGGAAATGTTGGCACTAACACTCCAAAAAAGACTCCCCCATCAACAGAGTTCTGCAACACTCCTGCTGAGAAAATGGCTGAAATGGTAAAACCCTTACTGTAGCACTCAATTTGTGCCCCTTTCAGCACTGCATGGGTGTGGGTGAAGCTTCCAGTTCACTTCCAGAAATTTTCTGGTGAATGAAAATTGATTACAATCTACTGAGAGCAGAGTGCAGAAGCAATACATTGGGTTTTTTTAAGCAAATACTTAAGCTGGAAAAATTGTCCCTTCTCTACACTTTCCCCAGAGCACCAGCAAGTATAACACCATTATAGAGGTTGAACCTCTCATCTAGGACTCTCTGGTCCAGCAACATCCGTGATCTGGCAAGGCCACAGGTGTTGTTGGCCCAAAGAGCACTAGGAGCACAGCAGCCTGGGTAACTCCCCTGGGCAGCAAAGCCCCTCCACCCTGGCGGCTGCTGCCCCTAGTGGCTTTGGCAGCCCAAGGGCCTGTGGAGCCTTCTTCTGCTAGACCCCAGAATTTGTCAGCAGAGGGATGGAATTGGTATCCCTTGGTCAGGCAAATTCCCTCATTCAGGAGTGGTCCAGTCCCGAGGCTGGCAGACCAGGGAGGTCCAACTTGTATCGTTTTTCAGTAGCACCCTTTACTGTAGCATCTAATCTCTGTACCACTAATTTAGATGTGCATGGTGATCACCTATAGAAAATTCTGTTCTTTGCCTTCTTCAGGTTAGCCAAAGTCTAAGAGAAATCTAATGTATAAACTGGGTTTAAGACTGTCCTTGCCAGCTTTGATACTGGCGCATACCTGAGGACTGGGAATTCAATTTCAAAATAAATGGTTTTATATTTGGTGCAAGGAGATTAGAACAGTAAGTCTGAAACAAGGATTTAAATGCTCAGTTGTAGTGACTATGTAAATGAGCAAGTTATCTAGAGACTATGTGTAGTTGGGCTGGAATAACAAACAGGAAGACTTAAAATGGAAAGTATTGTTTCCCCTTCACATGTAGCTGTCAAATTGCTGAAATGATTGGCGCAGTGTTTAATTGTAGGCTAGGGAACTAACCTGGTCTTACCTTGAGAACTGAGAGGGGTAAGGAGGGAGGTGGGGCAGGAGTCAAAATCGGTACTATGTTCAAAGTAAGAACCCACACCTAAAATATAAAGTTTAATACAGATGGAAAAATATTGGGGAAGATTAAAAATAAAAGTAGGGGAGAAAGTAACATTTCCCTTTGTGTTTTGTTATCGTTGGAGTATGATCTTTTTCCATAGGAGGAGGATCCTATGCATAACACTTCCCAAAAAAAGTATTTTAAAACATGCTTTCCTAATAGACGTGAGCCATCTCTGGGTGTGTACTGGTTGGCTATCAGTATACTTATCAAGCAACTGAAGACACAAAGCATTGTATGTAGTTGTGGCACATTGTTGGACTCAAGCATTTTTGAAAATACCTTTAATTAGACCAAAGTTCACTCAACTCTAGTCTTCCCTTTTTGCAATGAATGTGATTGTATTCTTGAAAAATTGCCTTAGTTCTGATTTAAGCAATTCCAAATTTGTGACTCTCTTCTCTGCAATGTGAAATCATTAAATGTTAAGAATTACAATTCAAGATAAATACTGACCAAGATATGAAGACTGATAAATTGTACCATTCACCTGAACAGCAGCCATCAGCTGCTTTATGTAAGTTAGTCAGGGATAAAGTATCTTAGATTAACCATCCAATTCATGCGTGGTTTTAAAATTTTGTTTTAGGTCTTGCGAGTGTTGGATCCAACTGCCAGTAATGAAGCGTCACCAGAAGTTTCCTTTTCTGAGCCTTCCTCACCCTCTTTTCTTTCCACAAAGAAGAACATCGGTCGGTTTCACCCATATACCAGATATGAAAATATAACTTTCAATTGCTGCAATCATTGCCAGGGAGAACTGATAGCTCTTTAAAATCACTGTGCTAAAAACAAAATAAATTCAGGCTGTCTGTGGATATAACAACTTTTCCTTAAGAGACACTAGTCATTTATCCATTCTGATTTCCCTCTTTGCTTTTATCTTCCAGGGATAAGGGGGCTATGCTGGCACCAATGTACTTTTTACTTCCTATAACTTCCATACTTAGTGACCTTGTTGTGGGACCATGGTTAACGCTTAAATCTACAAATGCAAGTCCAGGATGTTAATGATAGTACAATTTATAGTGTAAATAGCCCCTTATATATGCAGGATTTGTAATTATATTATGAAATCTTTAATGGATTTCTGCTCAGGGGAAGACAAAAGCATGAAACTATTTAAGAATATAGACAAGTGCTTAATCTCTGAATAGTGCTTACTTTAAAAGGAGCTGAGATAAATGATACTGGGAGAAACATTGAGATAAGTATTTTCATTTAAAGGGGCATTGGAATACACAGTCAGTTCCATGCTATTCATTTATAGTGTTACTCAATTTGCTGTGGTGCTATGATCAGATTTTTATAATCCTAGTACGTTACAAGATCTGGTGCAATTAACAGTATGGGTCCTTACAAGTGCAGAAGGGGATGGCAAGGCCCTGTTCAGAATTCTTCCTTTACCCTTCTCTAGCAGAGAAGCCTCAAGAAGAAACTTTAATGAAACTGAAAGGCATTAAGTATGAGTTGGTGCAGAATGGATTCTGGAAGCTGTGTGCACACACTGAAGTTATTTTTGTGTGTACATGTTGTTGAAACAAGTGAATGGAAGCATTTTAACTTGTGGAACCAAGTTGCTGCATAGCTGATACTCAGCAAAGATAGATATACCTCCGCTAGTGGTTAGTTTAAAAAACGGAAGCTTACCCTAGACTTAGCAGCAGGTTATTACAAATGAAACTTTAACTGGTATTATGCTCACAGGAGGGGCCAGCATCATCAAATACTTGGTATGTATAGGCAGACACAAAATACTATATTTTTACTCATTTGCTTTATTAGGTTAATGAGACAAAGTTCAAAGAATGTACTTGTAACTAGTCTGCCAAACAGTCTGAGAAGACAGGTTGCAGAGTTCTCTTCTTGCTTATTTGCACGTAGACAGGATATGAGTCTTCCATCTGTTATTAGGGAGCTTATAAAATCTTTTTGAACAAAAGTCCTATTCATAACAATCATGCTGATGCCTTGCAGCACTTCATTATCCTCCATCCCCCAACAAGCACAGTATACATAGCCTTGGCATGTAATTAAGGAAAAGGTCTCTAAACCAGTTGCTGTAACACTTTTGTTTGGTAAATCTAGTACTGTATACAGGGTATAAAAGGTATAAGTTTTTGACTGCTACACTTGGTCATGTTTTGGCCTGTACAATTAATGTTACAATAAACATTCTCTACTTTTATCACAAATGAAGATTGGGCATTTGTACACTTGACAATCTTGAATTCCATGCGTTCTTTGCAGAATCCAAGAAATACAAGATTGAACTCCATCCGAGTTACAAGAAAGCTAACTGATGGATATTAAACTTAAAAAAACAACAAATGGTACTTGGTCCTGCCATGAGGGCAGTGGACTGGACTCAATGACCTCTCAAGGTCCCTTCCAGTTCTATGAGATAGGTATATCTTCATATATTAAATGGTTTTAACAAAACATGTAGATGGTATCATGAGTTTTCGTGAGCACAGCCCAATTCTTCAGATGACCAGAGTTTGTTAGTTTGTACAGGATAAACTTAAACAATAAATGGTCTGGTAGCACTTTATAGACTAACTCTGCTATTCCCTGAAGCTGATGGGTATTAGTTTTTGTGCTATGGTGTACCTCATAGGAACAGATTCCTCATCAGGCTTTGCAGTCTAAGAAAACAAACATGTTAAATCCACAGATTTGTCAGCATATTACACTGGGAAATAAGTAAGCTGATTACCTGTAAGCAGAGTTCAAGATCACTTCCGCACAGTCATGCTTTTATGATGTGCCAGTGGTGCAGTTCGGAAAGCAGAACCATCTAATAGAAGTGCCCATTGGAATGTTCTTGTGCCCTGTTCTCCTCTTGCACCCAAGAAGAAGCCTAGCATGCAGACTGCCTCAATTCTTTCCACCATCTCCTCAAGTCCAAATTTGTCATTGTCAGAGACAGTAAAGTAGACAGAAGAATGAATGGGCTGCAGCCATCTCAGTTATTTTTGTGAAAGTAAAACAGTCAATGATGGCATTTTTTTACCATTATTAAACAAGATGTTAGAATAACTCTTCCCCTACCACTTAAACAATTATAAAGCTGCATGTCATTTATACTTTGAAGCCTCACATTTTAAGCAGGAATATGATAAGCCTAATATTATTTTTCAATGGAATAAGAACTCCCACTAAGTCATAGTTTAGGTCTACACTATAGCTTTTTTTGGGGAAAAAGCTACGCAAATCATACTCTGCAAGCTAGATGTATCCTTAGTTTGCTACACTAGCTAAGTTGCACTTCAGGATTTTTTCTGTACTACAACAGATACCTAAAGGTTTTAACAATAATGGGGTTGTGGTTTGGATTGTTTTTAAAACTAACTTGAAACTGATGGGACTTTAACATACAGTTCAGCTACATCTACTAAGCAGGTCTTTTCCAACACAACTGTCTGAAACCTACCACACTTCCTTGCTATACTTGCAGTGCATTTTTGGAAATCTAGATTATTATCCCATAATGCCTCAGTAAGAGCACTCAGCTGCACTCTTGGTGGCTGAAAGATCAGTGAAACAAGTTACAAAGGCATACGCTGTTAGTAAGATTTAGTTATATTGGGTACCAATACACACCGGCTGCGTCTAGACTGGCAAGTTTTTCCGCAAAAGCACCTGCTTTTGCGGAAAAACTTGCCAGCTGTCTACACTGGCCGCTTGAATTTCTGCAAGAACACTAACGATCTCATGTAAGATTGTCAGTGTTCTTGCAGAAATACTATGCTGCTCCTGTTTGGGCAAAAGCCCTCTTGCGCAAATGCTTTTGCACAAGAGGGCCAGTGTAGACAACGCAGTATTGTTTTGCGCAAAAAAGCTCCAATCGCGAAAATGGTGATCGGGGCTTTCTTGCGCAAAACCGCATCTAGATTGGCACGGACGCTTTCCACTAAAAGTGCTTTGCAGAAAAGCGTCCGTGCCAATCTAGACACTCTTTTCCACAAATGCTTTTAACGGAAAAACTTTTCCATTAAAAGCATTTGCAGAAAATCATGCCAGTCTAGACATAGCCACCATGTTTAGAGTCAGCCAGTTAATAGTATAGTGTAGACTAGACTGAAGTAGTACAATGCCAGTATCACATGTGAGCATGAATGCTTATGTGCTCCCTGCAGGTGTGGGCAGGGAACCAGCTGCAACTGTTAGTGTAAATATGAACCATTTTGCACTTTAAACATTTTGCACTTTGAACACCTCACTGAGCTAGGGTTGCCAGGTGTCCACTATTGACCTGGAGAGTCCGGTATTTTCAGCTCCGGTCTGGTAAAAAAAATAAAATTAAATTAAAAAATACCGGACACTTAATGTCTGGTATTTTCTGATTTTTTTTTCCCCGGCCAGGGGGCAAAAATACCAGACTGTCCGTCCGTCCGACCGAACACACACACAGAGAGAGAGAGAACAAACTAACACGGCTACATTTCTATCACTATTCCACAGAGAGAGAGAGAGAGAGAGAGCAAACAGGCCCAGTCCCTTCCCCCACACACGCCGCTTACCTGGTTCTGCAAGGGAGCTGTCTGGCCTGGAGCAGGTAGGGACTTTGCTCAACAACTTTAGTCTCCTCCCCCCACCCTTTTTTTTTCCAACAAAATGTTTTCCCTGGGTTTTATTTTGGAGGGGAGGAGAGGTTCGGTATTTTCGGTTAAACCATCTGGCAACCCTATACTCAGCTCAGAAAGTAGTCAGCCCAGAAATGAAAGAATGAAATAGTGAGCCTTCTGTGAGATGTCACTTTGTCCACTACAGCATCTTCAAAGATAAATATACATTACACAGGCCCCTGAATGCATATGCTAAACACAACTAAATCAAAGCATCTGCAAACAGTTAAAGGAAATGAGGAAAAGTAAATGTGCACTCTGGAAAATCTACTTTAGACTTTGGTCAACATTAGGGTTTTCTTTCCCCCCCTCAAAAAAGGGATTTAAACTTGCCAGTTATATGGACATTTATTTTCACTTTGGCTCAGTGGGACTGAGCAGCACTAAGTCATACACACAACAGAATCAGGTTTTGTCATTTCAAATTATAAATAAATAAATAAATACATAAATAAAAGGTAAATATTAAACATACTGTCAGTTATGAGAAAAATTTAAACCATTATTTAAAGATTTTAAAATACCACAAAAAGGCAGCAACTGTAAAGAGCTGCAGCTCAAGCCATATAAAGTATGGCAGCTGACACTATTATTTGAGATGCATCAAACCTTCAGCTGTAATGGTCGGTGAAGCGGAAGGATTTAGGTTCAGAAATGGTGCAGAGGATATTCTGGATTTGTTTTGCTCTTCTGGCTTCTAGCCTAAGTTGCCTCGATCTCTCTTTGGCAGCCAGTTCCTCTGCTCGCTTTTCCTCTCTCTTTCTTTTTAGCCATCTGTGGAGAAACAACCAACTTTAGAAGCACTGATGGTGAGAGGTGAAAAACACTTTCTTTAATCACCAGTCATCACTTTTGGTTGTACTCAAAGCAAACAACTGTTCTCTTACCTGACAATCTAATTAGTTAATTAAAGCCCCTCCATCACTTAGCAAGCAGGCTACATCCAGGAATTAATTGTTTTCTAGGGTACAAATACATGGAGTGAAACTAGTGGGATAGATCTACAAGAGGGTCAGCAGTGAGAAGGAAGAGTAGGACATTTCCCTGAAGCAAATATAGTCTCTTTTCCAGAAACCTTAACTGATCTACAGCCTATGTTCCCAATACAACTTCCTATCAAGGTGCAGCTCCATAATCAACAGTCTGGAAACTAGCAAGAGTTGGTGATGTTGGAAGGGAGCTAGGGAGGGCACTGGCTGAAAGCTTCAGTTGGATGAATGCAAGGAGGTTGGGAGTAGGGATGTGAAGGTTTAACCAGTAAGCCTTACCCTTAATGGACAGGGTGCCCTAGAAGCATGGGCTACTCTGACCGAGATGCCCTGGCCTGCCACAGGCAGGGGTTGATCTGGCTGCGCTGGAATGGGGACGTTCCAGCCCAGCTCATCGCCTTTTAATCAGTTAGCCAATTTAACAGGATTTTAACATCCCTAGTTGGAACGAGGATCAGAGGAACTGAAAGTGAGTTCACCAGACTCTAGTCACAGTTAGCCCTAGACACCTATGGATCTTCAGACTGCCAGGCCCCTCCCCCCAAAAAATCAAGGCTTAAAAAGGATTCAGTTTTCACCATCTGTAAAAAATGTGAAGGACCCCATTTCTGTGTTCAAATGATAGCACATCTGACATCAAGCCAGTTCCACCTTGAGTGCTAACGAATTGTTTTGCACAGGTTTTATAAAGGTAAAATTAGTAAGTTATTTCATGCCATTTCCCTTCTGGTTTAGAAAAACAAATAGTAAAGGAATTTTCAGCCAGCATCAGAGCTAAGGTTTTAATCATTAATTGGACTTTCTTTTGTCAGTGAAAATCACTCAACACTGGATTGTGCACCTTAGCTGGACGCATGTAGTATATAACAACCTTATTTTATACTGTTATTTTTCATACAAACAGCATCCATAACAGAGGCCCAACTTAAATGTATACCCCAAATTAAAAAACATAGAAGAACTAAAAAAGAGCCAGCATGGCTTAACCATATAAAAGAAGCAGTGAGAGATAAAAAGACATCTTTTAAAAAGTGGAAGTCAAATCCTAGTGAGGTAAATAGAAAGGAGCATAAACTCTGTCAAATTAAGTGTAAAAATGTAATAAGAAAAGCCTAAGAGGAGTTTGATGAACAGCTAGCCAAAAACTCAAAGGCTGCATCTAGACTGGCAAGTTTTTCCGCAAAAGCAGACGCTTTTGTGGAAAAACTTGCCAGCTGTCTACACTGGCCGCTTTGAATTTGCGCAAGAACACTGACGATCTAATGTAAGATTGTCAGTGTTCTTCCGCAAATACAATGACTCTGCCGTTCAGGAAAAAGCCCTCTTGCGCAAATGCTTTTGCACAAGAGGGCCAGTGTAGACAGCTGAGAACCGTGATGCGCAAAAAAGCCCCGATGGCGAAAATGGCGATCGGGGCTTTCTTGCGCAAAACCGCGTCTAGATTGGCACGGACGCTTTTCTGCTAAAAGTGCTTTGCAGAAAAGCGTCCGTGCCAATCTAGACGCTCTTTTCCACAAATGCTTTTAACGGAAAAACTTTTCCATTAAAAGCATTTGCGGAAAATCATGCCAGTCTAGACGTAGCCAAAGGGTGGTAATAAAATGTTTTTTTAAGTACAACAGAAGCAGGAAGCCTGCTAAACAACTAGTGGGACCCCGGAGGATCGAGATACAAAAGGAGCACTTAAAGATGATAAAGTCATAGAGGAGAAACTAAATGAATTATTTGCTTCAGTCTTCATGGATGAAGATGATAGGGAGATTTCCAAACCTGACCTGTCCTTTGTAGGTGACAAATCTGAAAGTGTCATTAGAGGAGGTTTTGGAATTAACTGATAAACTTAACAGTAACAAATCACTGGGACCATATGGCATTCACCCAAGAGTTCTGAAAGAACTCAAATGTGAAATTGCAGAACTATTAACTATGGTTTGTAACCTATCCTTTAAATCAGCTTCTGTACCCAATGACTGGAAGATAGCTAATGTAACACCAATATTTAAAAAGGGCTCTAGAGGCGATCCCAGAAATTACAGACCGGTACATCTAACATCAGTACCGGGCAAATTAGTTGAAACAATAGTAAAGAATAAAATTGTCAGACGCATAGAAGAACATAATTTGTTGGGCAAAAGTCAACATGGTTTTTGTAAAGGGAAATCATGTCTTACTAATCTATTAAAGTTCTTTGAAGGGGTCAACAAACATGAACAAGGGGGATCCAGTAGATATAGTGTACTTAGATTTCCAGAAAGCCTTTGACAAGGTCTCTCACCAAAGGTTCTTACATAAATTAAGTTGTCATGGGATAAGAAGGAAGATCCTTTCATGGACTGAGAACTAGTTAAAAGACGGGAAACAAAGGGTAGGAATAAATGGTAAATTTTCAGAATGGAGAGGGGTAACTAATGGTGTTCCCCAAGGGTCAGTCCTAGGACCAATCCTATTAATCATATTCATAAATGATCTGGAGGAAGGGGTAAACAGCGAGGTGGCAAAGTCTGCAAACAATACTAAACTGCTCAAGGTAGATAAGACCAAAGCATACTGTGAAGAACTTCAAAAAGATCTCACCAAAGTAAATGACTGGGCAACAAAATGGCAAATGTAATTTAATGTGGATACATGTAAAGTAATGCACATTGAAAAAAATAATCCCAAGCATACATATAATAGGACTAGCCAATTAGCCCGTCATAAGACAAGATTTTCAGGTCTCTCCTCCACGTTGGTCTTCTCTCCTGAGCCTCCAGTCTCTCTCTCTCCTTCCCTTTCCCTCCTCCTCCTCCTGCCTCCCGTGTCTCTCTTTCAGCTCTCCTCAGCCTCCTGCCTCTCTCCCTCTCTCTCTTCTCCTCCCCCTTCTGCCTCTCACTCAGGGGAACACAGAGCCAAAATGGTCACCACCCCGCCCCCCCTTCGCCTCCCGCTGTGGTGCTCGGCTGACTTCTGCGCCGCTCAGCTGGGCCGTCGCGGGGGAGCCCAAATGGACACTTGCTCCCCCGCAGCAGCATGGCTGAGCGGCGCAGAAGTCAGCCGAGTACCACGGCAGGAGGCGAAGGGGGGCGGGGTGGTGACGTTCACAGCCAGGCCCCGCCCCCTGGCCATGTACGTCACCACCCTGCCCCTCTTCCTCTCCCGTCAGGCACTCGGCTGACTTCTGTGCCGCTCAGCCGGGCCACCTCGGCGCAAGCGGCTGTTTGGGCTCCGCACTCCCCATGCAGCACAGGCCACCCAGAGGGAACAGCCAGCATTTCAGGCAACAGCGCCGCCCAGAGGGAACAGCCAGCATTTCAGCGTTACAGACTCAGACATTGGGCTACTATATATATGATTATGGGGGCTAATTTAGCTACAACTAATCAGGAAAGAGATCTTGGAGTCATTGTGGGCAGTCAAAAAATCAAACAGGATGTTAGGAATCATTAAAAAAGGGATAGAGAATAAGACGGAGAATATCTTATTGCCCTTATATAAATCTATGGTACGTCCAAATCTGGAATACTGCATACAGATGTGGTCTCCTCATCTCAAAAAAGATATACTAGCATTAGAAAAGGTTCAGAGAAGGGCAACTAAAATGATTAGGGGTTTGGAATGGGTCCCATATGAGGAGAGATTAAAGAGACTGGGACTTTTCAGCTTGGAAAAGAGGAGACTAAGGGGGGATATGATAGAGGTATATAAAAATCATGAGTGATGGGGAGAAAGTGAATAAGGAATAGTTTTTTACTTGTTCCCATAATTTAAGAACTAGGGGCCACCAAATGAAACTAATGGGCAGCAGGTTTAAAGCAAATAAAAAGAAGTTCTTCACACAGCGCATAGTCAATCTGTGGAACTCCTTGCCTGAGGAGGTTGTGAAGGCTAGGACTATAACAGGGTTTAAAAGAGAACTAGATACATTCATGGATGTTAAGTCCATAAATGGCTATTAGCCAGTATGCGTAAGGAATGGTGTCCCTAGCTTCTGTTTGTCAGAGGATGGCGATGGATGGCAGGAGAGAGATCGCTTGATCATTACCTGTTCGCTTCACTTTCTCTGGGACACCTGGCATTGGCCACTGTCAGCAGACAGGGTGCTGGGCTGGATGGACCTTTGGTCTGACCCAGTATGGCCATTCTTATGTTCTTATCCCAAAAATGTGCATTAAATAATGTAAGAGAAACTCAGAGGTTTTAAAGCAGAAATTTGGAAGAAGATTGTGCAGAGGCAGAAAGAGTAAGGCTGTACCGTATATTAGAAACAACATACACTCATATGTGTGAGTGCATTAATGGAGGCTGGTTTTCAAATTTCTGCTGAAAACCTCCTCTTCTATTCTTTCCTTACCCACTATACGTTGCTTTATGTTTCCTCCATTTTGCAATATAACTTTTATAATAGATGCTTTACAAATAAAACTACATTATAAAATCAATTGTATTAAGTTGCTGAACGAGACAACGTTCAGATACTCTTAATTCCCTAGAAAATAACAGCCATAGGCTTACTGTTTAAAGGCTCTGTCACGTTCCTCTGTTCTTGGAAGAAAGTACAGGCACTCTTCCTGGCGTCTAAGGATTTCCATTTGTTTTTCTTTCATTTGTTCTTGGTGCTTTTTTTTAAGCCATAACCTGAAAGCTTCCTCTGGATCTCTGTTCTCCTGCTATTTAAAGTGTACACATACATAATTATAAATATTCTGTTTGTCTTTAAAATTCATATATCAATACTACTTTGAACTTCACTGGCACCTTCCACCCCAGATTATAAAACACGCTTTATAAACAATGCTGAATCTAGCCTCAGAATCGCATTATATTTTATTAATAGTATTATTGCTCCTATTAGAGAACTTGAGACACAAAGCCTAGGTTCAAAGTCTTGAGTTTTAGGCTTCATTGTAACACATGGAAATTGCTTGCTATCACGTGTAAATAAATATGAATGGATACACTTCAGAAAGAGGAAGTTATACACCTGGGTGCAGTAACGACGGTTCTTCAAGATGTGTGTGCGCTCCTGTGAGTGCTCTACTGTAGGTGTCGGGCCCATCCTGGCACCGCAGATCAGAAAATTTTAACAGCCGGACCGGGCATACGCGGTCAGCATCTCACAGCATTCACACCCTTTGCCTCATGCATGCAGTCCAGCTCCCGCCAGTTCCTCTCACCCACTCAATATCTGAAACGAGAAATTTACTAACCAAGACTCTGGAGCGGGGAGGAGGGCGGGTAGTGGAGCAACCACGGGGACACACCTCTCGAAGAACCATTGTTATTGCACCAAGGTGAGTAACTTCTTCGAGTGATGTCCTCGTGGGTGCTCCACTGTACGTGACTGTGTAGCAGTACTCAGAAATGTCCGGATGGTGGGCTCCGGAATCAAGGTTTGTTTGAAGTTCAAAGTACTGCCGAGGTCAACGAGGAGTGTGCAACCAAACATTGCACGATTGCATAGTGCTTTATGAACGTAGCATTGGATGACTATGTGGCTGCCCAACAAATGTCATGAAGGGGAACTCCCCGTAGAAAGGCCGTGGATATGGCCACAGCACTTGTAGAATGAGCCTTTGGTTGGGATGGGAGCGGTCTATTGTGGATGGAGTATAAAGTGGTGAAGCAAGAAACTATGAGCTTGGCGATATGCTGGGCTCGCCCTTGGATCAATCAGCGAGAGAGAGACTATCAAACAGTCTGTTTTATGCAAATATTGGGTCCTATCAATATAGAAGGCGAGCACCTTGCACACATCAAGACTGTGGAGGATCGCCTCCTTTGGTGAGGTGTGTGGCTTAGGATAAAAGAAAGGGCATATGATTGGCTCATTAATATGGAATTCGGAGCAGACTTTGGGAATAAAGGCTGGGTGAGGTCGTAATACCACACTATCCTTGTTGAAGGTGGTGTACAGCAGTACTGACATCAGGGCCACAAACTCACTGACTCTGCAAACAGATGTTATAGCAAGCAAGTCCACCACCTTCAGCGTCAACATCTGGAGTGACGTAGTGGCCAAGGGTTCAAAGGGTGGTCGAGTAGGAGTGTTCAACACTAGGTCCAGGTTCCAGGGTGGAAGTGAGGGTCTGTGAGGTGGGTTAAAGTTTGTCAACCCCTTTAGAAATCTCTTCTTAGTTGGGTGGGCAAACACCAAAGTGCCATCTATCGAGTGTTGGAAGGCGGTAATTGCTGCGAGATGTACTTTCAAGGAAGCAACGGCTAGACCTGTTTGCTTCAGGAAAGAATGTACTCAAGGTTCTGGTGCAGAGGTGATTAATGTGGGTCGATCCGGTTAGCAGAACACCAAGAAGTGAATTTCAGCCATTTAGAGAGGTAAGTAGCTTGAGAAGTGTCCCTCCTGCTGTGCATCAAAACATCTTTGACCTCCTCCGAGCAAAGATCCTCAGATGCACAGAACCAGCTAGGAACCAGGTAGTTAGGTGCAGGGTCTGGGGCTGTGGGTGCAAGAGGGAGCCGCAGTCCTAGGTCAGCAAGTCAGGTAGGGTGTATGGTGGCAAAAGAGACATTCGGTGGGGAAAGGGGAACCAAGGCTAGCTTGCCCAAGTGGGGGCTATGAGAATCAACCTGGCTCCATCCATGTTGATTTTCCCCGAGGATCCTGGGTATAAGCACAACGGGGGGGAAATGCATACAGGAGAGATCCCCCCCCCCCCAATTGAGGAGAAAGGTGTCCCGTAGAGATCCCCACCCGATGTCTGCCCTGGAGCAGTAATATTGGCATTTCACATTCTTGTAGGTGGCAAAGAGGTCTATTAGAGGGAAACCCCAACGACAAAAGATACGTTCAAGTATATTGGTCCAGATTTCCCACTCGTGGTCGGGTGCAAAATGACTGCTCAGAGAGTCTGCAACAGCATTATTGGCACCAGGTGAGTAGGCTGCTATTAAAGTGAACTTGTTGTGAATACACCAATACCAGAGGCAGACTGCCTCTGCACAGAGGGATCAAGACCATGCCTCACTCTGGTGATTTATGTAATAGATTGTGGCGATATTGTCACTGAGTATTCTGGTAGTTGAACCATACATGTAGTCCTAGAAGTGTCTGCAAGTGTTGAAGACTGCCCTGAGCTTGAGAAAGTTTATGTGGAGAGCTGTCTCTCCTGATGACCACCAGCCCTGCATAGGCATGTCGTTCATATGGGCACCCCAGTCGATGAGGGAGGCGTCTGTGGTAATCTGGGCCGAAGGCTGAGGCTGGTGGAATGGAACGCCTAACAAGAGGTTGCGCGGGTAGGTCCACCATTTGAGGGCCGTGCGAATACTGGGCGGAGGAGCCACTGTTCTGTGGATGGGGTGTTTTGTAGGGGTATAAATGGACGCCCTCCAGTGGTGAAGGCAGTGGATGTGTAGCCTTGTGTGATTGTCTACATGAGTTGTTCCAGCCATATGGCCCATTAACTGTAGGCAAGTGAATATTGAGAGAGTAGGGCTGGTGACTGAAAGCAGCCCTTGGATGGACTAGAACCTTTGGATGGGTAAGTAGGCTCGTGCTGTGGTAGAGTCAAGTCGAGCGCCCATGAAATCCAAAGTTTGAGAGGGTTCAATCATGGACTTCTGTTAGTTGATAATTAGGCCAAGAGAATCAAAAGTCTGTCTGGCGATAGCTACCATATGCTATGTCTCCACCGAGGAGCGGCCTTTTAGAAGGCAGTCGTCAAGGTAGGGGAAAATTATAACATCCCTTCGATGTAGATGAGCTGCCACTATCACAAGGGTTTTTGAGAATACCCTCGGAGCAGAGGAAAGGCTGAAGGGAAGCACCTGATACTGGAAATGTTCCCCACCTACTGTAAAACAAAGAAATCACCTGTGTGTTGGATGGATGGTGATGTGGAAGTAGGCATCTTGAAGGTCAAAAGCTGCAAACCAATCCCCATTGACTAAGGCTGGTATTATGGACACAAGGGTTACCATTTTGAACCGTAGTTTTTGGAGATGATGATTGAGTTTTCAAAGATCAAGTATGGGTCTCCAGCTTCCAGTTTTCTTCTGAATGAGGAAATAGTGAGAATAGAACCCTTTTCCCCTGAACTCGTCTGGTACCTTCTCTACAGCTCCAAGGGAGGGGAGATGATGGACCTCTTGTTTCAACAAGTTCTCGTGATAAGGATCCCTGAAGAGGGATGGGGTGGGTGGGGTAGTTGGGGGCAGTGAAAGGAAGGGGATGGTGAAACCAGATGACACGATCTCCAAAACCCAACAAACATAATGGTGGCCTGTTGGTGATAAAATGGCCTCAGACAGTGCTGAAATAGGGGTGAGGCGTGATTTCAGTTTGACAATGGGAAGTGTTTGGAAGCCCCTGATCGAGGAGTCAAATCTGCTGCTTGTTGGCTGATTAGTTAGGGGTGTGGTTGGTCTGACTGCACCTTGTTTGAGGTCACTGCCTTGATCATGGCTGGTTGAAATCACGTTGCTGTTGCCTATTATACGGGTAATTGTGGTGCCTCTGCTAAAGTAAATAACGTTTGCACCAGTATGGAGGCGTGTATATACCAAGAGTCTGGAAGGTGGTAGGTGAATCTTTGCCAGAATGGAGAACCTCATCTGTTTTCTCGGCAAAGAGTTTTTGTTTGTCAAAGGGGAGGTCCTCTACCTTGCTCTTGAAGTCTCTCGGAACTCCCGCGGTTTGCAACCATGAAGACCTCCTCATCACAATTGCAGTAGCCTTGGAATGCGCAGCTGTGTCCGCGACATCCAGCACGATCTGGACACCTGTCTTAGTGACAGCATAGCCTTCCTGGACAATGGATTTTAGAATAGGTTTCTTGGAATCAGGGAGATGCTCCATCAACATTGTAAGTTTCGTATAATTGTCTAAATTTGATTTGACAAGAGCGTGGCATAGTTGGCAATGCGAAGTAGTAGTGTCACCGAGGAGTACACCTTCCTGACAAATAGGTCTATTCTTTTGCTGTACTTCTCTGTTGCAACATTCTAATACTGAGGGGCCTTAGACCTGTGCTGCGCGGCGTCTACAATGAGCGAATTTGGTTGGGGATGGGTGAATAAAAATTCCATCCCCTTCGATGGCACAAAGTATTTCTTATCTGCCCTTTTGTTTGTCAGTGGGACAGAGAGAGGGGTCTGCCAAATCTCCTCCACAGCCTCCATGATTGCCTCGTCTAGCAGGAGTGCTATTTTGGCCCGGTACGGGGGCTGGAGATTTTTAAGGAGGTGGTACTGGTTATCCTGCACCTCCGCCAACTGGACCTCCTGGCTTGACACGACTCTCTTAAACAAGTCTTGGGAACTGCTTAAGATTGCTAGGAGGCAATATATCACCTGGGATTATGACCTCATCAGGAAAGGATGATGACTGGTCAGAAGGGGAAGTGTCAGGTTGTTGCTCTTCAGCCTTGAATAATCACCCCTCCTTGGATTCGGAACGATGTGCTTGCAGTGTTGGGCTCTGTGGTGGTGGCAGCGGGGGATGTCACTCCCGTAGACTTATGGAGGCAGGTGGGTATTTGGGCGACCTATGACAACACAGGGACCATCTCCTGGAATGTGACTGATGGTGATGATGATAGGAGTAGTAGTAAGGTGTGTGGTCATGATGGTAGTTGTGCTAGTGCTAATGATGCGATTGTCCAGGTAAGTAATGCCTAGAAGAAAAAGCACTCGTATGCTCTCCTAGTATGCTGCATGTGGTGACAGTGCAGGTGAGTGAAGAAAGATTCCAGAGCCTCTCAATGAGGGGGGTGTAGAGAGAGAAAGGTGCCTGACGTGGTATCAAGAATCTCTCCGCGGTGCCACAAGGTATGGGGATGGTGCCGGTGGAGAAGGTGCCGGAAAGAATGTCAGGAAGACAGAAATGGGGGTCTGACTCTGACGTTTGTTCCAAGAAAGCATCAGGCCTTTCAGGTGCCGGATTGGATTGCAGCACAGGTTCCATAACAGCCGGTGATGATGGTGCCGCTGAAGTCAGCGTCGATACTGGTGTCAGTGCTTTAGACCAGCGGTACGCAACCCGTGGGTCGTGACCCCCAAGAGGGTCACTGCCGTCTTCCTGGGGGGTCTCCGTGCTGTAATCCAAGCCAGCTGGCATTTTGTTTTGCCGGCTCAGTGCCCAACAGACACGCGGCGGAGGGACGTGGCAGAGAAGCAGACCAGTGCTTTAAAATAAAGGGGCCGTAATAAAATGTTCCTGGCGGGGCTTTTTTTTGTGTGTGTGTGTTTTTTTGCTTTGCTCAACAAAAATTTTCCTAGCTCTGGGGGTTGCGAATGAAAAAAGGTTGAGCACCTCTGCCTTAGACAATGAGGCCAGTGGTGCCAATGTTGATCTTGGTTCCGTCGGTGCTTGCTCAGTTGGCACCGAAGCTGCCGTCTTTTTAGGTCTTGTGCCTGGAACCACCCTTGCATGCAAAGAAGCGGTACCGGACATTCCAGGCTACCCGTGCTCACTCTGCTCAGCAGGACTAGTGGCAGAGAATGTACCGGGAAGCCAGCATCTTTTTTGCTGGAGCCACCCCTGGAGAGGACACTCTCCGTTTCTGTGTAGCAGCACAGTCTGGTATAGCCACGGACGACGAGTCCAATGGCTAAAGCGCCTTATCAAACAAGATAATCTGAAAGCGCATTTCCCTATCTTGCCGGGCTCTCACTGTTAACTTTGAGCAATAGGCGCATTTCTGAGGCACATGCATCTGCTGTTTGGGCAAGGCTCATGATGAATGGCCATCTGATGCCAGCAATGGCCCATCTGTCTCCGGGATCGCAACAAACGTCACAATTTTTAAAGCCCGGAGAACCCAGCATCATCTGTTCAAAGGTGGGGTTTTTTTTGGTTTGGGGGGAGGGGAAGTTGTTGGTTTTTTGTCAGTGGCCTAAAGGCCAGTGGAACAAAGAATTTTTTTTTGTTTTTTTTTGAACTATTAACTATAAACTGTAACTATTAACTATAAACTGAGTAATACTAACAACAACTAACTAATAACTATATTTATTTCTCTGACTAGATGAAGTTGGAGAGAAAGAGAGAGAGCTCCGTCTGCAACCGAGGGCAGTTGACAGGAACTGGCAAAGGGCACGAACATTGCGAGATGCTGACCATGTATGCTCAGTCCGGCTGACTACGACTGTTAAAAGTTTCTGATCTGTGGCACCAGGACGGATCTGACACCTACAATGGAGCATTCCTGGGGACATCACTTGAAAAAGAACATTAATTCCTGATTGTGATTCACAGTAGGGCACAGCCAAATCATCATCCTACTAAGATGCCAAATAGTAACCTCTCTCAAGTTATCCTAGGATCATAAAGGTCACATGAACACAGCTTCTTGTGTGATGCAAGTTCATCCTGTTAAAATTGGAAAATTCCCAATATATGTGCAGTTCTTGTATAGTAAAAATGGACTATTCCTTGCTATGTTCATTTTTTATGATGAACTGACAAAATGGGTGTAAATTTCAATTTTCTGAGTACCCAGGGCATCCTTAACATGTATGGGATGGAGAAGTCTTAACTTACTCTACTATTTGAGCCTTCTAGTTCCTTTGCACGCTGAATTCGCTTCTCTTCTTGTACTTGTTCTTTCTTCTTCTGCAACCAAGCTCTAAAGACCATGTCATTCTCTCTCTTCTTTTCCTCTTCCTGTTGTCTTTTCTGTGCTTCTTCCTTGTGTGAAATTAAGGACTGAATAATATCTCACAAGAAAGGTGTTAGTCTGAGACATGCAAAGGAGCAAACAAACCAATACACGTTACCTGAATTATTTATCTGCCTTGACCTCAAACATATTGAGGGAAATGGGAATAATCAATAGACACATCAAGTCAATACTATATTGAGGAGGAAACTGCCATTGAGCACCTTTGTGATTAAGATTATATTTGGAGGCTTTAATTTTAATCCAAAAGTTTTTTATGCCTTTCTCAAATAAAAAAAAAAGCAGTCATGTAGCACATGATGATCTGAAGTGGGTCTGCCCCATGAAAGCTCATCACCTAATAAACCATCTTGTTAGTCTTTAAAGACCTATATGACTGCTTTTTTTTTTGTTTTACCAAGATCAGACTAACATGGCTACCTTTCTGTTTTTTCTCAAATCACTGCACCTTAAACCAGACCTACCTCACAGCTCCAAGTAGTTTAAAATAAGTTTAACTGACCTGGTTTAAAAACTGTTTACAAGACTTCTCCTGACTAAACAGGCCCTAACAAAATCAAAATGATTAGTGACTGCAGGCACTGGCCTATCAAAGAGTTCTAGAGCATGACCATGCACTGGAGGTGAGGAGAATGTCATTTAGTTATGCAGGCACTGATAGCATAACATCTCTGAAGCAAACATGGTGAAATGCTTTTTGTAAAAAAGTGGGAAATAGTGTGTGTCAGGTTTGTGAATATTTGAAGATACTTTGGATCAATGCCAAGCCTTCCAATAAGTCACACTATTCAGAAATGCTGTCTCATGAAATTCTGTTCTTCTTCGGCACTAAAGCTATGCACCCATAAAATTTAAAATTCACGCAGATCAATATGCACCTCCTTTGAAGACCAAATATATTTTTCCCTGAATCTTTTAGCACTTGTCTTGAAAAACTGACAATTGTTGCACATTTTTAAAGTCGTTGCTATACATTTAATATTTCAGAAACTCACTGGTCTAGCCTTCTAAAATAGGCCTGGTCTACATGATGAAATTAGATCAACAGAATTACGTTACTCAGGGATGTGAAAAATCCACACCCCCAAAAGATGCAGTTAAACTGATCTAACCACCAGCTAAGCTAGCACTAGGTCTACCAGAGAATTAGCTACCACTTCTCAGTGAGATGCATTAACAAGAACAATAGGAGAAGCTCTCCTATCAGTGTAGGTAGTATCTTCAAAAAAGCACTCCTGCAGCAGTGTCACTTCAGTGTTTCAAGTGCAGACAAGCCCCAAGTCTTGTTTTAAATTGCTGTTCTACGTAATAGCCTGGACAGTTGGGTTCTTGAGGTTTTTTCCCTTTAACACTTCCATACAAAAACAAGATAATTCCTACAAGGAAAAGCTTTGAAGTTGCTGGAGGACAACACTCACCCACACAAAGTTACTGTCTATGTTGGAGGAGTATGGGACTCACAAATAGGAAGAATCCATCAGTGAAAGAGGTGAATGTGATGGGGGAGCCATATTTATGAATATACAGTAAACCCTTATGTAATGCAGATTTATACAGTGTGCTTTTGACATAGTATGGCTTTCCTTTAGGGGCCATTTTTAGGTTGCACACTATTTTTCTATAGTGTGCTCACAGAAGGGAGTTTGGGTGTGAGAGGGTGCTCAGGGCAAGGGATCGGAACATGGGAAGGGACTCAGGGTGCTGCATACAGCTGGGGAAAGGGAGGGGATGGACACATCAGGCAGCTCCCGGCAAGCAGTATCCTGTGCTTGCTGTTGTTGGCAGAGGCATGCTTAGGCGGCTCTGCACACTGCCTCCACCCACGGGCACCACTCCCTAAGTCAGCACTCAGGGAGGGACAGGGCAGTACATGGAGCCATTTAGCTGCACCTCTGCCAGGTTTTTATATAGCACATGGTTTTCCAGGAACACTACTACCACATTTTATAAGGTTTTACCACATTAAACAGACATTTCCTTGCTTTCCATCCATGAGCATTTCCTTAACAGTTTTTAATGAAAGAGAATGTTTTTGTGGATTTGGTTTATAAGTTCAAATTATTATTATTATTCCAACTGAGGAAATGGAATAAATGATCAAATGAATGGCTTTGAGAAGCACTATTTCCCATTAAGTTTGAGAAACAGAGGGTCTGGTAATCACTATGTTCTGGTTATTTCCTTTGTACTCTCACCTCTTTCCTTAGTTTCTCTTTCCTTTTTTGCATCTGTTTTTGCAACTCTTTTTGTCTGGGTGAAAGACTGTAGGTGGAGTTTCTCCAAGGCGCAATTGCAGACTGCACTCGGCGGGGAGTTCTTCCCATTCCCATACTTCTTGCAGTGTTGATGGCTGAGGTTGGGCGATACTTAGGGTTAGAGGGAGGCTTAGGGAAACAGATAAACTCTTCTCCAATGGGAAAGCAAGAATTTACCCCTGGCTGCACTAGAGGCTCTTCCTTTGTTAGACTGGGAGTGCCAAAAATTATGGAATGGGAAAATTTAGGAGAAACAGACTGAGTTTCAATGTCAGTGAAAGAAACACTTATTGGAGGAAAAAAGCCATGGCTTTCAATATCACGTAAACTCAAGAGTTCAAATTTCCCATCTTTCTCTACTAGGATCTTGCCATCCTTTTGTTCCTCATCTTTGCCACCATTAAGTGAAAAAGTCATACTTTGCAGGCCTGGCTCATTAGAAATATGCAGTTGAGACAGCCTACTTGAAACATCCTCTTCACTTTCAGGATCATTTTTATAAGTTTCTGTATCTTCTAGTGGAGGAACTTCCAAATCTACCAATTTATCTTTGAATTTTAGTTTCCTTTCTCTGTTCTCATTAAGAGGCTCCTGGTTCTGCAGCAGCTTGTTAGCTTCTTCAATCTTTTCCAAAATATAGCGCTTTATTTCTTCATCATCTTCGTCATCCAGGTCCTGACGGTTTTCCAGCTTGGATTCCTGGACAGAGCTTTCACTGTCCGTATCAGATGTATGATCCAATGGTTTTAAGTTGGGTATGGATACAAGTTTTTCTCCATTTGATAGACTCTCCTCTAGATCAGCATCTACACATTCTTTTTTTTCCTCATTGTCTTCCAAGTTGCTATCAGTTTTTGTTTCAATATCGTCTTCATTCTGATAAGGATTATAAAAACAAAGTTCTTCCTTTAAAGTTGTATAAGAAATAGTTTTTTAACTTGTTAGAGAAGTTAACTTAGAGTAGTTTATACATACATAGCGCATCATTAAGATTGGGATTTTAAAACCACAGAACTCAGGAAATGTACTGTTTAGGCTCCCACAGCAAACAACTGAATATGCCCTGTAGAGCATATTACTTAGGCTTTAAGACCACAAGGGACCATCATGATCAGCTAGTTTGGAATCCTGAATATTGCAGACCACACCTAGTCCTGTAAACGACCAATAAACTCAAGAGTTTCTAAAGTCCTCAAAACATGATTAAGGTTTCAACTTAAGAGAATCCACCATTTACACTAGCTGAAGTCTGCAAGTGACCCAAGCCCCATCATGCAGTGAAAGGTGAAAAACTCTGAGGATCTCTGCCCAGCTGACTTGAGGGATAAGTTTTCCCACCCCAAATATAGCCCTCTGCCCACACCACCACAGGTTTGTAGCACACAATATCTACTAGGCTCTGGTGTGTAAAAGGAACGTGGAGAGTGTCTTTCTCCTTCTCAGCTAGGGGCCACTTGTGTGTGGCCCCGATTGATTTTTCTGTGAGTCAATGGCCCCTGCTCCAAAAAGGTTCTCCACCCCTGCTCTGTTGTAATTATGAGCCCTCTACCCAATAGTGTTCCATCACCAGTCTTTGGAGATATTGGCTGCTGGCAGTCACAGATTGGTTACATACCATTGTAGGCAGTTTTGTCATATCAGCCCCTCCATAAACGTATCAAGTTCAGTCTAGATAAAAGTTAGGTTTTTTGCCCTCACTATTATCCTTGGAAGGCAGTTCCACTCCTCTCATGGTTAGAAAACTGTCTAATGTTATGCCTAAACTTCTTAATGGCCAGTTCATAGCCATTTGTTCTTGTGCCATCACTGGTGCTTAACTTAAATAACTCTTCTTCTCTGGTATTTATCCATCCAATGTATTTATAGAAAGCAGTCATAAATACTGCTTTCTTTTTGTTCCATTAAACAAAAGTAGCAAATTGGGCCAGAAGACAATTTGTGCCATTACACCAGCCACATCCACAGCTGCTAGTTGTGGTCCCAGCCATTTGATATGGGCAGTGGATGCAGGGTTTCATGGTCACACCGTTTACAGGGGATGATTGTAAACATAGCTATCTTACAAAGGGCCAAGAGGAGGGCAACACAAACGTGTTTTTCATACACAAAGAGCAATCATTTACTCTCAGTCTGATCTGTTTGGTTAAAACAAGAACAAAAGTAAAATCACTATATGAGAGAACACAGTGAGTTGTCTCCCCCATTTATTATAGAGTCTGCATTGAACTAAATACAAAATAGCCATCATTACAGATATAAAGGTGCAATATATAGAAAATAATCACACTGCTAAAATGCAAGCTACAGGAACAGGCCTTCCTCTTATGAGTGCAGCTTTCCAGTAGAACTGATGGCCATGCCTCCAGAGGTGATGATGTGAAAGAGTCGTGGTCTCCCAAAAGCCCAGCCGTAGTAGAACTTGGTGTTCTATCCCATATGGTCTTACACTTAAATAGGAATATGTGGCTCTTGTTTCTGTTGTCACAATCGCATTAGGGAGGCTCTTTCAGTCCCTCCTCCCAACAGAGGCCAGAAACATGGCAAAAGGACGAACAGAATAGCCGGAGTGGTAGGCGAACAGTATCAAACATATCCAGGCTATGAAATACTGAATTTCATAACCAGCTTCTATTTTGGCATTAGCTCCTCTCTTACTGCATCTCTCTATATTTCCATCTTCACGTAATTTGGAATGAACCAAAGCTTGAGTAGCAAAGTGACAGACGCAACATAAAAAAAAAATCACGAGACTTGCACAAATGCTTCAAGATACCACCTTGGAAATGAAAGTACATTTGATCCAAGCACATTCTCTTTGTGCCTATAGGGAATACTGAAAAGCCACTGGACACTGCATCGCTTTTTATTAGAATCACAAATATCCTTTTCCTAATTAAACAGCAACACGTTTACAATTAGATACATATTTGAATTCAAACTCAATTGATGTGTAGTTCAAGTTGGTAAGATCTCAAATGTACAGTATAATCATTAGCATTGACCTAATCAAATACCTCTGTTTCCCCAAAATTGTCTTCTTTTTCTTCATTAATTAGCCACTCAAGATCCTTTTCAAAATCATCCTCATATTCTGCACTTTCTGTTGAGTCACCAGCCTCTTTTAAGTCATTAGTGTCTTTCTTGTCATCCATTTTGGCTCTGTTACAGCAATGCTACAAGAGGAAAAAAATGTTTTCAATAATACTTTTACTGACACAAAAAAAAATACACTGTTGATACCTGTGGTACATAGGTAAAATGATGGACAATACAACCACCTACATATTTCTATAATACCTTACAAGAAAGGATCTAAATGAGATTGAGAATCATGAATGGATTTAGCCTTTCAAACCCTAGGTAAGAAAGATAGTTTCATTCCAGCCTATAAAAAGCAGATCTGAGGCACTGAGAAGCAAGTTGATTCATCTATGATCTTTCCTAAAGAAAGTTTTTGGCAGAGGTAGGAAGAGAACCCAGGACAACTAGTCCCTATTCTTTAGCCACACTGGGCTCTTAGAAGACATTTAGGGGTAAATTAGAACTAAATGGCAGCAGAGAATATTGAGCTATAAACAAACTTTATGGCTACGTCTACATTGGCAAGATTTTGTGCAAATACTCTTTAATGCAAGAGTTTTTGAGTTAGAGTATTTGAGTAAGACAGCGTCTACACTGGCATATGCCTTTGCGCAAAAGATGTGCCTTTGCGCAAGAGCATCCGTGCCAGTGTAGACGCTCTCTTGCGCAAGAAAGCTCTGATGGCCATTTTAAACATTGGGCTTTCTTGTGCAAGAAATTGATGTTGCCTGTCTACACTGGCCTCTTGTGCAAGAACAGTTGCGCAAGAGGGCTTATCCCTGAGCGGGAGCGTCAGAGTATTTGCGCAAGAAGCACGGATTTTATACATTAGAACGTCAGTGTTCTTGCACAAGTACTCGCAGCCAGTGTAGACAGGTGGCAAGATTTTGTGCAAAAGCAGCCACTTTTGTGCAAAATCATGCCAATGTAGACACAGCCTATGGGACTGCAGGAAACTTGGCCACACCCATGATAAGTGGACATCCAGCTAACTAAAATCATGCTGGATCATGAATGTTGCTGGACCAGAAAGTGCTGTACTAGAGAGGCTCAGCCTGTAACTTCAAATGATGTAATGACTGTAAGCTCAATACTAATGTTTAGTACTGTATAACTATATGCATAATTACTACTATATGTTTCACAAGATATTTCAATACAAAATAGAAGAAACAGTCTACCGTGAGTGGTGGATATTTAAGATGCAAAAGAATTACTAAAATTAAATTTGCTCACAGAGATTAAGTTAGAAAAAGCAATTTCATTCACAGTCGGAGGTTTCTCTCAAAATGAAGGAAATTCAGCAATTGGTAGGTTTTCCATACACTTTAGAACTAATCCTGAGAGTTAGGAACATTTTCAAGCAAGATATGTGTAGGGCAGACCAAACAGTTTCAGAGTACACTATAGCTGAAATGAAATGCAGAATATGGAAAATTATTTTCTCTGCACACAAAATATCATGAATGGTAGGTTTTGATGTAGGAGGGTGAAACAGAAGTTACCTGTCATTTTCTCGCTCTCACAGACATAGGCATGAAAGGGAAATAGAAAGAAAAGCAGGCAGAGTAGAGGTTTAAGAAATTAAGCCTTTAAAGCAGCTTAAACTGTAATAACAGGCTGCAGGCTAGTAACAAACTAGTGAAGTCTCAGTTTAAACCATATAGCACATAAGGTGAAATTATAAGCATTGGTTAACATCTTTAAAGAGTAGCCAACATATCTTTCAATAAGTCTGGGTAATGATTAAATCAGCCTTAAAGCATAAAAATACAACAGTATCTGTGCTGAAATACAGTGCTAGTTAGAACAGTGCTTTAGGTGCTAGAGCAAAACTTTTTTCTCACAATTCTAATAACATAATTTTTGTCTGTTATCATGAAAAGGAATTTAGGTTTCTATCATGCTAACTGAAATAAGCTGCTTCTTCTTTGGCCTTATTCACTATCTGTCTTTCATTTATTTGGAACAGAATATTTTGGCAATATTCCGATAGAAGTTTTAAGCCTGAAATTATACAACACAGTAATGTGGTCCAAATAATTTATATGGGAAAGCAATATAGTTATTTCCCCCTCCCATGCTGAAAGAACTTCTGATCTTTCTTCAGAACACAGAGTTTGACTATGGATTTGCTAAGGGAAAAACAGCGACTATCCTAATCTTTATACTGAAGCAGCACAATTCGGTTTGGAGACTGATAGCTCTTGATGGATTTTCATGATGTCTCTATTTCATTAGGAATGCAACCTCCTTCCTAATGCTTGTTTCTCCTTTCTAAATGCTTGCTTCTGATAGGAATTTAGGCCTGGGACCAAATATTTCCCAAAGACATTATCTATGAAGAACTCAATTGTCGGGAGACAAAATATTAGATGTACACTACGGTGACCCATTTCAGCTAGAAGTGACAATAGTTCATGTGATCAGGGCTCAATATAGCTTCTTCATAGTAGTAGCATTGATAATTGGTAGGCAGATGGCACCCTTGCTGCTACAGTTATAGCTACCCTTTGGCTGGCATACATGCAATTATTTTACAGGTATTGTTTCCCATTGAAATATATAAATGGAGGTGGTTCCTATCCAACAAAACAGTAAGATCTGATATTTCACTGTCACTGAACAGTTGCAAATTAGGAGGAAAAGGGGGGTAGTAACCTGCTGATCACATTGTTGGAAATCTGTCCTGTCAATGACACATCAGGAAAAGCTGCTCTCTTTATATGTGCCCAGGAGAGGGCACTGTGGTAGGGATGTGAATAGATAACTGGGTACCAGAAGGACTGTACAGCCTCTCACCCACCCTAGGGAAGGTGCTGCCCCAGCTCAGAGGGGCCTGAGCAGTTTTTCTGCACATGGCAGGATTGGGAGAGCTCTCCAGCTTGGCCAAGGTAAGTGGGGGATCTAGGTTGGAACAACCCCTCCTTCTGCCCCCATTTAAGTGATTAACAAGTCAAACATAAAAATTAACTAGTTAAATGAGATTTTACATCCCTCGCTGCTGTCCGGCAAAAGTCTTTCAATCATTTCTTAAGTTACTGACTCGTCAACAGAATACATTTAAAGTTATTTATTTTGCTGATGTTTATTCTTCTCATAAAATTCTACATAGCTATAATAGTCCTTTCACATGCTATCGTGGTATATTGGCGCAGCTTTCTTAAAGTTGTAAGTCTGGAGTTCAATATTCATTCTTCATTTTTGAGTGAATAACGTTTAAAAAGTATTTATCTATTTCAGGCCCATGCACAGGAATTTCTGTGGATGTGGAGTGTGAGCCATGGGAGAGGCTTGTGGCTGCTCTGCCCCTACAGCCCAGCTCCACTCCACTCCTGGGGGAAGGGAGGAAATCAGCCCCAGCCTTCCCTCCGCTGGCCTGAGCATGGAGGCTGGGGCAACATGACACCTCAGCCTAATGCTTACTTGGAGGACCATGGGGAGGGTGCATTCACACACACCCCTGCTTACAGGCCTGTATCCCCACTTTAAATATAGGAATATCACCACCATGTAGGTAGATATAGCAGTGGGGGTGCACCAGGAGCTCTCTCTGGCAGACTGGAACCAGCCCATGGACGCATATTTGTCCATGCCTATTCTAGGCGGATTTAAGAAGTGGGCTGTGCCCATTAAAGCTCACCATCTACATGTTTTGTTAGTCTTTAAAGTGCTACCAGACTATTTGTCATTTTTTAACTTTACCCCGTACAGACTCACTTGGCTACCCCCTGAAACATATTGTCAAGAGTAGTTAGCTAGCCCCTGGCCCTTGCAGTGAGGTGAACTGGATTGCCTAGTGAGGCTTTCCCATCTCAATTATATTGGAATCCTCAATCGGCGCAAAAGAACAGTGTTTCTCAACCAGTCGTACGAGAACCCTTAGGTACAACTGAAATATGGAGAAAACTGAATTTTTGTTTTAAGTTTTACAGCGTTTTATTATTTTTACACTTTTTACACCCAAAAGTTTCATCATCCACCCGGATATGATTAAGTTGTTTAAATAAATGTGTTGCAATGGTAGAAAAAAAATTATGTGAGTTTAAAAACTGTAGTAGGTAATGGGGGGTATGTGTATATTTAAAAAAGGGGTGCTTTATTGCAGTGTTTCTCAACCTTTTTTTTTTTTTTAAAAAAAAACAGAGTACCTAGAACTGTTTTTATTTAGATAGATAATATTCATTTAAAAACACAAAAAATCCACACATAAACAACCTCATTAAGTTATAAAAACCCTTTACTTAGGCCGGGCCTTATACTGAAAAGTTTTTCCAGCTTAGTTTTGCTTGTTACAGTGTGATTTTTTAAATGACAGCTATGCTAGCAAAAGTATCCTTTGGCCAGTATAGAGTATTCTTCTTGCCAATATAGACATATTGGCAAGGCTTCATGTATATACAGGGCTTAATGGCAAGGTTTTCAAAGCACTGGCTGTCTTTGTTATATGTTTGTACAGCACTTAACAGCATAACACAAACAAGAAATAAAAATAAAAATCAATATTTTGAAATGCACAAAACAGTAAGAAATTCATAACATTACAAAGTTCTAAGCACAACCTAAACTGTCACATTGCACATGAAGTACACAAAACAAACAACGCTACTGATATTCAGGCACAATGGAACAGAGGAGAGAGCAATCATTAGCATAATGTTGCATTAAGTTCATGAGACTAACCTTTCGGTAAGTTATTTGCCTCACTAATAGAAAGCAGCAATAAAATGTGGAATGCTTCAGCTAGTTTTAAGAGCGTTCCCAATCTGCTTCAATCATTTTTTCCCTTGCTCCTAGTAAGAAAAATCACACCGGTTACACAAAATCACAAGCCACCCTATGTTTGTAACACCTTCCTCTCAAGCTGTTGCACTGTAGGAGAGATGTATTAACTTAAGACCAATTATCCCCCTAGGCTGAAGCAGACGAGTACTACCAACTCCATGTTACCTCTGGGGAAGCAGGCACGGAGCGCTGAGAGTGGCTTGCCCAGCCCGTGAGGGGCAATGCAAAGCCAAGCAGAGACCCCAGGCGTCCCACCCCGCAGGGAGCGGCGGGGATCTCCGATTGCTGATCCTCCGCCGTCTGGTCGCTCTCGCCCCAGCGCCCCGCCGGCGACAAGCCGCCTGGTTCCGCCCCGCGGCTAAGCGCCTTAGCGGCTGGCGCCAGGGGCCGCACAGCGCAGCCCGGTCACGCCCGCGGGCCTGGCGCGGCCCCCGATCATCCCCCCCGGGGCAGACCCGTGGCTGCGGGTAAGGAGGGGGCGCAGCGAGGCGGTTCCTCGTGTCAGCTGGGGGGGGGGGGGCTGCTACGCGCACAAGGGACCGAGGGAGGGGGCGGGGAGAGCCAGGACTCCTGGGTTCCGCGCCCGGCTTCAAGCACCCGCCGGCTGCCCCATCCCCGTGCTCGGGTTCCGGTCCCTGCTTCCCCGCCCCACAGGCGGGAGCCCTCCGGGCTGGCGTGGTTGCCATGGTAGCAGCGGCCAGCCCCAGCAGCTCCCCTCACTCACCTGTAGAGTCCAGCCTGGCTGACGGCGGTTCAAAAGGGACAAACTTCTCGCTGTGTGTTCCGTTGCCTAAGCAACGGGGGGGGGGTGTGAAGTCTCGTGAGAAAAATAAGAGCAAGCAAATGGTCTGGTAGCACGAGAGTTCCGCGCGCCCCGGTTTCCATGGGGACCAAGCTAGCTATTGACCCGGGCAGAGGCTGGAGCGCCGCCATCTTGGAAGCTGGCCAAGGCCCGCCAAAGCAAGTGGCTGAGCGCTCGCGCGGAGAGTCGGCGACCTCCCTCAGGCTGCGCCTGCGCCCTCTACCCTGGCCCCGCCTCCCCAAGGTCTCACGCCGCGTGGCGCGCGAGTCCCTCCTGCGGGCACGAGCTGCTGCATCCCCATTGCTCGCTTGTGGCCAGCGTCCTGCCTGGCCCGCGCCGGTGTATAGTGTGTCGGTCGCTGCACAGCAAGTTGCGTCTCCCCTAGCAGCGCGCGTGCCGGAGCTGGGTTAGGGCTGCAGGTTTCTGGTTTCCAGGAGGAACGCCCAGTGAATAAGAGCTCCTGGGTGCTCTAGTCAGCGCGGCTGAGCAGGCTTCTCCATTACACCAGTCGGCAGCACAGTGGGACTTAGGCAAGCTCCCAGCATAGGGCCCTGCCGCCTCTGTGATCGGGACAGCGCTGCACACTGCCCATAGCACTTGCCCTACACCTCCCACAAGCTGATAGGAGCGGTAAGGGAGGGTGCACGGGCAGCGTGCACTGTACAGAGGCTCTTGGTTACCCTTCTGCCTGGGAACCAGACACGCTAGCCGGTTCCAGCTATTAAGAGCCAGAGCAAACAGGGAGCCTCCCTATGCTGCCAACTGGGACCCACCTGAGGTAAGTGCCAATTCTCTGCAGCCCAAGCCCCTAGTTGGAACCTACTCTCCTACCCAAATTCCTTTGCAGAGCCCAGATCCCAACCTCTGACATAGCCTAGAGCCTACACCTTGCACCATTGCTGAGCCCACTCCCACACCCCTCCATCCCAAGTCAAAGCCTCCTACTGCACACCAAGCCCTCATCCCGACCTCACAGCCCCTTCTGGACCCTGAAGCCCTGCCTCAGCCCTGAGCCCAGTTCTGCACTCCAATTCCCTTAGTCCGAACCTGCACACCAACTCCAAGCCCCTTCTTCACCCTCTCTTGCACACCAACCTTAGGCTGCAGGCCACAGCCACTGACAGAGGATGGAGAGGCTGGGGGAGGGTTTCGGATAGGTAAGAGTTCAGTTTTGTGCAATTTTAGCAACCCTAACTTGGGCTTCAAGGAAATTTAAAATGTCACATGACTGGCAATAAAATCCTGCAAGTTGATAGCTAGCCAAGCAGCCTTCTCTCTGCTGCTGGACCCCTTTTTTCAGACCCCCACACTGCAGAGTTTTAATTATCCTGAAGAAGAGTTCTTAGGGCAGTGTTCCTCAATCAGCGGTACGAGTACCGTTAGGGTACATCAACCACTGGAATTTGGAGAAAATTGAATTTGTTTTAACTTTTACAGCACTATTATTTTTGTACTTTTTACACCCCAAATGTCATTGTCCAGCTGGGTCTGATGAAGCTGTTTTAATAAGTGTTACAATGGTAGAAAAAGTCTGAAAACTGGGGGTACTTGTTTAAAAAGTACCATTTAAAAAAAAAGGTTGAGAAACATTGTTCTAGGGGATGCAAAAGCTTGCAGAAGTTGGTCAAATAAAAGATTCTCATCTACCTTGTTGCTCTCAGATTCTTGAACCTATTTGGCAACAATGCCTCAAACAGCAGTTTAATTTAACATACAAGCAAATATTGGATGGAGCTTAAAGGACAACCATGGAGAAGTTTCATGAAATATTTCTACCACCTACATACTTGCTTCCTTATATATGAATCAGATCACTTTACATCTATCTACATGAAAAGTTACCACAGAAAATTTTCAAAATACATTTTAGCAGCCTGCTTCACAGATCAGGGATTCTGTTGCAGTGTATATCATTCAATCACTCAGACAATGGCCCAGAAAGCATCCCACAACTCTCACCCTACAACCATTTGGGATTCATATGAAGAAGCAACTGGGTGCTGCAGGTGGCTAGGGTTTTGAGAGAAGTGCCTCTCCTCTCCCCACCCCCTCCTCCTATGCTTACACAGCCCTCCACTCTGGATAGGATCACTCCAGAAGGTGGTAGGATTATTTCTATAAGCACTGGTGTGCTATTTCCATTGCTCTGGACAAGATATGTTACAGGTGTGAAGAGAGAGGTGCAAAAATCTGCATAAGAGAAAGTCTGTAGAAACTACAGGAACAGAAGGATGAAGAGCTATACCTTCCCTCCCTTATGCAGGTTCTCTCTAGGCACTAGAAGATTTTGCTGCTTTCTTGTCCACTGCAATGTGTGTGTTCTAGCAACCACCCTCTTCCAATTTTCTTCTAGGTCACAATCTAACTTTTGAGTAGTACTTATCTATAAAACTGCATGTGCCTTTGGGAGCCTGGAGCTCCTGAGTTCTAACCCTGGGATCTAGGATTGCCAACCCTCCCAGTTTCACTAGGCATCTGGAACCAGGCTCTCTCTTTTCCCAGAGGCTATTAGAGCCAAACTGGGAGATTTTAGACTGATAAAAGTCTGGCAGCAGAGCAGGGCTAGAGCAGGCTCCTGCCTGCCCTGACACCAGGCTAGCAACTGCAGCCAATGGGAACTGCATGGGGAAGGACATGGAGCCTCACTCCCCCCTGAGCTGCAGGGATGTGCTAGTCACTTTCAGGAATGGGGCAGAGGCAGACCTGGAAGCACTTAAGATAAGCACTGCCTCCTCAGAGTCTGTAGTACATACCCCCTCATACACCTCAACCCCTTCCCCTTGCCCAGCCCTAAAGCTTGGAGATTGCACCCTCCTATACCATCAAATCTACCCCAGTCCTGAGTCCCCTCCAACACCCAAACACTCACCTAGAGCTGGCATCTCACACCTACTTCACCCTAAATCCTTGCTACAAACCCATGAAAGTGAGGAGGGGGTGGGGGAAAACAGACTGAACGAGCAGGGCATGGCCTCTGGGAAAGGAGCACAACAAGGGTGTTTGGTTAGACAACACCAACTCACCATGTTATCTCAAGCAAGTTCCTTCCCCTCTGCTTTTCCCCCCAGCTTCAAAATAGGGGAACTTTGCAGCTCATTTGTTTCAGAAAGTCTGTGCAGGGGCAGAGCATCTCAATATTTGCAAAGGTTTTTGAGATCATGAGATGGAAGGTACTAAAACAGGGCACAAAAGCATACTGAAAATAAATGGCAGCCCCTACCCCTGCTGTAGATTGTAGCACAATGTATCTTGGTGAGCAGCAGGGTCTTGTAACTGCAGCTATAAAAATGTACAAATAGAAACAGATTATTAACTAGAAATCCTTCTGTTTAAAGTAGTAGCTATCAGCAGCATTCTTAGGTGACTAAGGGCCAGCATCAGTGTCACTAAGCACCTGTCACCACCTCACAAATAATGTAGGGCAGCTGCACTGCTTACTTTTAAGTATTGTAGTAACATTAAATAGCTGATTTAACTTGCTGCATCACCTTTTTTGAAAGTCTTCTACCACTTACGGTAAACACAACACTGATTTAAAAAGACAACAACCAACACCACAGTTTTAATAGCCTTTATTCAGCTTTGGTCAGGCCACACGTAGTGTGTCCAGTTCTGGGCCCCCCCACTACAAAAAGGATGTGGACGCATTGGAGAGGGTCCAGCGGAGGGCAACCAAAATGATTAGGGGGCTGGAGCATATGACTTATGAGGAGAGGCTGAGGGACTTGGGTCTGTTTAGTCTGCAGAAGCAAAGAGTGAGGGGGGATTTGATAGCAGCCTTCAACTTCCTGAAGGGAGGTTCCAAAGAGGATGAAGAGAGGCTGTTCTCACTAGTGACAGATGGCAGAACAAGGAGCAATGGTCTCAAGTTGTGGTGGGAGAGGTCCAGGTTGGATATTAGGAAAAACTATTTCCCTAGGAGGGTGGTGAAGCACTGGAATGGGTTACCTAGGGAAGTAGTGGAGTCTCCATCCCAAGTCTCGTCTTGACAAAGCCCTGGCCGGGTTGATTTAGTTGGAATTGGTCCTGCCTAGAGCAGGTGGCTGGACTTGATGACCTTCTGAGGTCTCTTCCAGCTCTAAGGTTCTATCAATAGGCAAGTGATGACAACTCAGTCATTGGATAGGTGTCACCTTTAGCTATGCTGCAATAGATACTTATTGACTGTTTTCAAATAACTCACATTACAGACTCTGCATGAAGCCTGCTCAAATTTCCACAGGCAGTATCAGATCTACCAATTAAGCAAGGCAATGCTTTGACCATAAGGCTTTAGCAAAGAATCCATAACAAATAATAGATGGTATGGCTGGTGCAGGGAAGTTCATGTTGTACTGGTTTATCTCATGGAAGGTGTTTACACTCCACACCTTGGCCCAACAGGGTTGTTCCAAGGGGGAAGATCTCTGCCTTTTGTTGGGGGCTTCTAGCAAATGCCCTCACTGGCTGCTGGCTCATTGATTCTGCCACCCTCATTCACAAAAAACTGTTACCTACCTTCTCTGTAAGGGTACGTCTACACTACAAAGTTAATTCAAACTAACAGACGTTAGTTCGAATTAACTTTAATAGGCACTACACTAGCGCTCCGCTAGTTCGAACTTAATTCAAACTAGCGGAGCACTTAGTTCGAACTAGGAAAACCTCATTTTACGAGGATTAAGCCTAGGTCGAACTAGCTAGTTCGAATTAAGGGGGGTGTAGCCCCTTAATTTGAACTAGTGGGAGGCAAGCCCTCCCCAGGTTTCCCTGGTGGCCACTCTGGCCAACACCAGGGAAACTCTTCTGCCCCCCTCCTGGCCCCGGACCCCTTAAAGGGGCACGGGCTGGCTACAGTGCCCGTGCCAGGTGCAAGCCTGCCAGCACCCAGCCAGCAGACCCTGCACCTGGCATGGATCGAGCCACCCACCCGATGCCCCCCAGCCCTCCCCCTCTTCCCGGGACCAGCCTGGCAGCTCCCAGGAGCTTGCCTGGGACCACAAGAGGCGGGCACCCCCCTGGGCTAGTGCAGACATCGTGGACCTCGTCCATGATCTCCGCACTAGGCACAGGAAAGTGGCCGTCTAGGGCAGGAGAGCTGCCAGCCTGCCCACCCAGGAGCAGGTGTGCAAGAGAATCAAGGGGGTCCACTGAGACCCCCGACCCTGAGCCCTGAGCTTACAATGGCCGTACTGGGTCAGACCAAAGGTCCCTCTAGCCCAGTAGCCTGTCTGCCGATAGCGGCCAACACTAGGGACCGCGGAGGGGATGGACCGAAGACAGTGACCAAGCCATTTGTCTCATGCCATCCCTCTCCAGCCTTCCACAAACCTTGGGCAGGGACACCACTCCTACCCCCTGGCTAATACCACTCCATGGACCCAACCTCCATGACTTGATCTCACTTCCCTTTAAACTCTGTTCTAGTTCTATTCTTCACAGCCTCCTGCAGCAAGGAGTTCCACAGGTTGACTCTTTGCTTTGTGAAGAAGAACTTTCTGTTACTAGTTTGAAGCCTGCTACCCATTCCTTTCCTTTGGTGTCCTCTAGTACTTTATGGGAACTAATGAAGAACTTTTCTGTATGCACCCTCTCCACCCAACTCCTGCTTTTAGAGACCTCTATCTTGTCCCCCCTCCGTCTCCTCTTTTCTAAGCTGAAAAGTCCCAGTCTCTTTAGCCTCTCTTCATATGGGACCTGTTCCCAACCCCTGATCATTTTAGTTGCCTTCCCCTCTCCCAGCCTCTCTCTTCCCCTCTCCCGCCTCCTTTTCCCAGTCTCCCCCAGTTTTGTTCAATAAAGACAGATTCCATTTTGGAAGACATGTTATCTTTATTTTGTACATCAGGAAGGGGGGCTAGGGAAGGGTAAGTGGAAGGTGGTGAGGGAGGAATGGGGTACGAGCCCCCGATGGGGAGGACTGGGCTGGCTCTGCGGGCTTCTGGGGGTGAAAGCTCTCCTGCGGCTCCCCAATTGCCCCCTCTCCCCAGATGGCAGCCTGCGGCAAGTGCAGCCAGGCTGATGGCTGAGTGGTGCGATGTGCCCAGTGTGGGTAGTCCGGGCACTCCAAGCCAGGACTGCTTTGCAAGCGGAGCACCCCTGAGAACTGTCTGTCCGGGGTGGGGGTCGGGACCCTTTAAGCACAGCCCTCGGCTAGCCTGAGACAGCATCTCCACCCTCTAAGTCCTCCTCTGATGCCCTGCCGGCACTGCTTCCGGCCATCCTTAAGCCTGGTTCAGGGTCCACTTAATGTGGACATGCTAGTTCGAATTAGCAAAACGCTAATTCCAACTAGTTTTTTAGTCTGGATCCATTAGTTTGAATTAGCTTAGTTCGAATTAACTAATTTGAACTAAGTTAGTTCGAATTAGCGCTGTAGTGTAGACATACCCTAACTGTTTTTCTTCAAGAAATGTTTCTCATATCCATTTCCATTAGGTATGTGACTACTCACCAGAAGGATTTTCCCCTAACAGTGCACCCTTAGGTTGGCTGTGGGGCCTCCTGGGCTATGTCTACACTTGCAGCAGAAGTATGCAAATGAGGCTAAGCATGGAAAATCACCGAGCCTCATTTGCATACCTAATGAACCACCATTTTTGCAGAAGAGGCTCTTGCACCAGGGGAAGCTGTCTACACTGCCCCTTTTTACGCAAGAAAACCCCTCTTGTGCAATGCCATTATTCCTGAAAATAATTGGTGTAACAGCATTGCGTAACTCAGCCTGAGACTCTGCAGGAACCAGCTCAGTGATTTTGGACACTTAAGGTGGGCTCTGCTGTCTTATGGGACCTCTTCAGGATCTCTGCCACAACTACTTCATCAGGTGAGAATGGCAAGGATGCCTTGGCCAGTGTTGTCCCTCTTATCTGTCCAGTTCCTTGACTCATTGAGTTGAATTAGTGTCAGCAGCAGTTCCAGGCACAGTGTTGACTGTAGCAATGTGAACAGTGTTGGGATGCAGCATCAGTGCTTACATTGGTGGCTGAGGTATGGGAAGGGACCCAGCTCCAGGACATAGCTAGATCCTCAGATGCAACAGAGAAAGATCATATGAAGATAGATCCCTGAGACTGGTGATTTGCCCATGGAGTCCAGGAAGACCATTGTCCCCCGCACTCATGGTAGCATCTGCCATTGTGGTCCTGGCGCTTGGGGAAAACTCTGGGTCGTGTCCATCCTCTGTGCTGGCTCCTTCATGCCTATGAGTCCACATCCAAATCAGATTTTGAAGAGCTCTGACATTAAATGGTATTTGGAAATGTATACACACACAGCCAATCACTAGGCAACATCCTGATTTTGCTTTGTGATAGTGGCTATTATGACACATTATTTACTGTATTGTTACTGGACACCACAGCATTCGAAGGAGAAGCTGCTATGGCAATCAAGCTCTTTTCTGCCCTTAGATTGGCTCCTGCCAGTTAGTGTCAAAGCATGCACAGGAAAGAGGCAGGAGATGAGCTGTGAGATTCTTTCAGTGCCAGGGTTCTTCGTACATCACATTCCAACAGAAAAAAAGAGATCAAATCCTTCTATGGGAAGAAAAGCTACTTCTGAACTAATATAATCACTAACTTAAGCATCAGGTTTTAATCTTCTAGATTACCTGAAAACCCATGACAGTCAGTTCATCGAGTCATCCAAGCAGGAGGGTAAATCGATCATTTACAAATTAAAGGAATCAAGTTCTGTCACGAGCCTGCTGGGTGATCCTGAGCACCTCACTTCATCCGGGTCTCCGTTTCCCCCTTTGTAAAAGGGGAGTAATGATACTGACCTCCTTTGTAAAGTACATCACGCTTTAGTGGTAAGAAAGGAAGTGCTTTGGAAAAGCTAAGTACTAGAAAATGTATTTCAACTTTTCCCTTATTATTGTCCCAAATCTGCATTTACTTGCTATCATGCATATTGCCCCCTTCCATGGGCATTCCTATAGCAATCAAGTGTTCCAGGATCACTTTTTTTGCACTTTGTGGACAGTTGCAAAGTGTTCTATATATCTCAATACTTTAGCTGGACCCTAGGTGACACTAGGATACAACAAATCAATGTAGTCCCAGACCAAAGCAACTCTTTCCCAAATTAGAGGGACATTACCAGTTTGGGGCAAAACATCTACCCTCTTAAAAAAAAAAAATACAACTCTACATTATTTCAAGTTTTTGCTTGCAATGGCACTGTGTGCTCTGTCAGTTTCATCATTTTGCTTCTATAATGAAGATTTGCCTTATTTGTGCAGCTCTCCCAGTAAATATGAGAAAGGAGACTTTTTGAAATAAGATAGTATCTATAAAGCCAGAAGACTTGGCAGGGGGAAGTGTAGTACATAAAAGTAATTAAAAACCTGTCTAGATTCCAAGGCAATTACATTTAAGAGTCAGATACAAAGACACCATGATTGTACTACAGTGAGCCCTCGCTACTTCGCGGTTCGACCATCGCGGATTCACGACTTCGCGGACTTTTTTCATTACATTATGTATATACGTGAATCCGCGATGGTCGAACCGCGAAGTAGCGAGGGCTCGCTGTATACATGTTAAATATACATGTCCCTACTTCGCGGATTTTCAACTATCGCGGTCGGGTTTGGAACCTATCTACCGCGATAAACGAGGGTTCACTGTACTGCTTTTTTCTTGCTGGTGGATGTAGTGGCAGCGATAGCAGCAGCATTCTCTCCCCCACCCTTTAACAATTTTCAACTGGGAGCCCAACAAACCTATTTTAAGTATTTTCCCTTCATGGCTGATGCTACTTCTTACCTGGAATACTTGCTTCTTGGCACTCAGAAGGCTGGTGGTTCACGTCTTCAGTACTCACTGTCATGTCTATGCAAGTGTATTTTATATGGCAACTATACAGCAATGGTCACAGAGCAACAGCTAATCTTCAAGTTCCCACATCCTCCCTCAAACCTCACACGGCTGGATCATGTTTAGCAAAAAGCCAAGCCATCCCCATCCTGGGACTGAAGCACAACCCCTCTAAGGAAGGTTATTTCATAGAGTTTATTGGGCAATGGCAGCACTCCTCACGTGAAGGTTCCTGGTCACAAGCATCCATTAAGTGACTCTTCCTTCAGCCTGCCTCTCCAGTGGTCTCCCATACTGCTTTCCAGTGGTCTCTCCCCTCCCATGCAGCAGATATCTGTGGCATCTTTACCAGTATTCCTTCCTGGAGCCTCCTTTTTTGTAGTTCCTCCACCTATACATGAATTTCATCCTTGCCTAATAAATGTTCATTAAAAACAAGATTACTAAGCAGTCCAAAGAAGTCAGAGTAGAGACCTCTTCTCAGGCCACAAGATTTTTCCTGGACTGACATCTACAAAGCTAACGAAAGTAGTGAAGTAGTTAATAATCATCCATGAAGATAAGTTTTAGCTGCGATTCCTTTTTAATTTATGGTGCTCTCTCTCCCTACCTCCAATTTCTTGTTGAATAAGACAGACCCATGTCAACTGCAATGGCAATGATCAAGATAAAGGTGTTGAGATACAGATAATTAAGATCATTTAGGAATTCGTAAAATATTTTATTTGATAAAAATTGCTGTACCATCTGAACAAAACTGAATAAAAAGATCCCATATGTGATTATGACTTGTTTGTAGAAGCACAGGTGAATAGATAACAAATATGATTCATGCCACAAATATTCTACACCATCTAGGTTCTTAGACTACTCCCATCACTGCAGCATTCAGACACCACGGTGAGGCATAGCTTTAGAACCTGAACAGGACTTCCAGGCTTAAGATATCTACATTAATTGACTTAAATAAATACAGTGTAAAATTACCATCTTTTTAAAACAACCACAAAGCATTAAATACGGTACCATAGACATTTTGATCTTGCCACAATCCATTAGTAACATCAGTCTAGATGCATAAAATGTTTGACTTCAGTGAATAGTTTCCCAAAGGAATAAGAAGGTTTTTTTCTCTCTCAAAATTTGATTAGAGGTTGAGCTTCCTCTACTTATTCATCCCCATACTTCTATATCATCTGCAACCAGGCTGAAATTATAGCACAAGGAGCAGCATGAGAAATAGCCATGTGTTTTCCAAGAACAATTACAAAATTTTATTTCATCACCATTTCACCTTGCCTAAAACCTATCCTTTAACACTGTGTGCGAAGTTTCTTATTTTAAAAAAGGTAACACTTGTAAGTATTCCTTTCAAATTTCTTTTTCAGGATAAGGCAGCTAAATTACAGACAAATGGATGTCAGCAAAAGTTATCCCAGGAAACATGAGAAACCAGATTTCAAGCATTTGGAAGTGCAGAAGTCCAGATCCTGGATTTTCCCTCAAGCCCATTTATATTTGTTGGGCTCTTTAAAGTAACTCAAACCTGAAATGGGTCAAATCAGCAGGAGAATTAGCTTTTACACACAGTTCTGTGGATCACTTTGTAAGAAAAGGATTCTCTCATGGATTTACCTCCCTTCTCAACACCCCCAACCCCCTCAGTTCTGGGCAAGCATACAGCATAGCAACTGTCCCTTGCCATCAATTTCTCCTGTTCTTTAATGCCACTCTGCATTGCACAGTGGCGGGGATGATACAGCCTCACTGTCCAGCAACTCTTTCTAAAGAACCCATTCAGATACAAATATTGCACCGCTGTGTGTTTTTCCTTTTCCAAATTATTTACATGAGTCCCAAACTGTCCAGACTGCAAAATAAAGGCAGGTTTCAAGATGATTTGAGTTTTTCCATTCAGTTAGAAAAGGGGGAAGGGCTTTGGGAATGGACAGATTTGATCAAAATAGGATGTTATCAAGTGTTTTAAAAAATGCCAAAGACATGAAGTTTAGAGGAAAGTAGTGCAGTAAGTCAACTTCATTCCCAATACTAGTATAGCTGTCTATAGAAAGCTACAGTGGAGCATTCAGGGTCAGCGACTTTTGCATCACAGGAGTCAAGAATCCTAATGGACATCCATGCTCTCAGACCAGTATTCGGTACCATTAGATAGCATCCTCAGTTCTCTATATCATTATAGTCCTTTTGAAGCAAGCAGTGGCACGACTTTCCCAGAACAACATGTATTTTCCAACAGCCAACTCACTGGTGTCAGAGGGCTAATCCAAAACACATTTAAGCTCTCGGGGAGAGAGCCAAGAAGAGCTATGTCTGATACTCTGGCAGACTAGGTAGAACCAGTTCAAGTGACATGAAAAAATATGTAAACATACAAACTTCTAATTTAAAGCATATTCAGTACTCAGAAGTGTGCGTCTATCAGCATGGGTAAGGCACAATGCAGATTATAATACTGCTCTGCCAATGTACCTCAGCTCTGACCTACAGCATATCCACTGCTATTCCAGTCCTAGCATCCTCACACAGCTGTCAGTGCATCTCAAAAGTGACTTCCAGCAACTCCCAAGTTTTTTGTGCTCAAAGACCGACAGATGGAGGGTGTCTTATACCCATAAAACCTTATTTGCAGAAATGATCTTGAAAGCCCCAGGTTTCAAGACTTACCACTTTTGAGCCATCCTGTGGTACGCTAGTGCCCTTTCCCACACATGCAATTAAACAATAAAAAAGGCATTTGAGAAGGAAGGTCTATTCTTACTTATATAAGATCTAATTACATAAAATTTTCCTTCTGGTGTGTGCTACTAATATAGTATAAATTACACTTCAGACAATTGCCTTGGAAAATAAGTGGCAAAGACACTAAAAGTTCATCTTCATACATCACAATGCAACAGATCCTCATTCGCGGCACTAAGGACTTGCTGTAGATCTACTTAGCATCTCTTTCCGTCTTCTGTACTTCTTCATAACACTGTATGTGCCACTGATCAAGAACACCACTGATATGGCTGCAAAGTAACTGGCGTAGATCATGAACTGTAGAGAGGGAGAGAACGCTCATAAGTTAAAGATTAGCAAATCGACTCCCTCTTCCCCCTTATATGAAAGGAAAACATTCAGGTTTTTCTAATAGGATTGGTGAATGAAGTGTGCTGCACCTAGTCCATTATCTGGATTTATCACTACTTTTATTGGAACTGATGAAAGATTCCAGATAAGAGTTTAGGCTCCAAGGCTGCTTACACAAGAGAGACCAATGCCACAGCGCACACACAGGGAATCCTTCCACTGAACTAAACAGTAGCTTCACTTGCACAGGGCTTCAGGGACATGTCCAAAATGAACAGTGGCAGCCTAACCCTCCCATATACTTGGGCCTCAAACTCTGTCCCCCAATGGGGAGAGATGGGAGCTCGGCCTCCAGCCTTGATTTCTTACATAAAATTAAGAAGGCAGTCAACTGGTATTAAGTGTGGCTGTGGTTCTGTAACATGGACATAAATCTCGGTTTGCAACAGGACAGACATTATTTCTTCCCCCTCGACACACAAGGTGACAAACTAGGGATGTTAGCTATCAGTTAATTGAATAGTCAACTAACCACATGAATTGTTAGCAGTTACTCAACTATTCGATAGTCCCTGAGGGCACAGCTGGCAGCCAGTGCCCTCTGCCACCCAATGCTGCAGCCAGGTGGGAGCCGGTCCACGAGATGAGCCAGTTTAAAAACCAGAGGCAACAGCATGAGGTGGCAGCAGCCCCTGTTTGTGAGGGGGCTAGTATAGCAAAATTGTTATATTTTAAATCAGTATATAAACACGTGTGATGTATAATAATTTCCTTATGACATTCTATTTCATCTTGTTTCTCATGCTTAGACAATGTCTGCATCATAAACTAAGTTGTGTTTTCTAGTAACTATGTAATCTTTATCTGGAATGCTCTGTAAATTGTTTGATGTGAGTGAAGAATGTGTGCGAAAGTCATCGGGAAGGTCCAGATGGTCAAAAAGACTTGAGACACTTGGAGATGATGAGAGGCTAGATGAAGGCTGAAGAAATTAGCAGAATAACTGAGCCATGGAGACAGGCAGACACCCCCACGAGTGAGAGACAAACAAAATATAAGGAACCCTGATGACAGACACCAAAGGATAACTTTGGAAAAAAACTCTGAAATTAACACCTTTTAAGGATGAATGATTGCAGCATGGCACTGCAATATCCATAGACTTCAATAGGAACTTACATATGTATAAGAAGGGGAGCTCTGGCCAATAAGACTCTGGGCTCAGCCCTGCAAGCCAAGCCTCACAGGAACCCCCACTCCTCACTCAGCCAGCCTTGCCTGGCCTACAAGACAGACGTTAGCCACAACAAACTGGTAACTACATCATCTGCAGGACCTGTGTGCGTAGGCTTGTCTTTATGAAGCATATGCCAACTGCTTTTCTACTGTCTTCTCATTAGACATGGTGTATTGCCTTTTCCCCTGGAAAAGATCCTGTGTGCTTCTTATAAACATAAGACTGAGAACCACCCCCCACCCCCCCAAGCCATGAACAGGGGCTGCTGCTGGCCATGGACTGAGGCTGCTCCTGCAGCAGTCTCAGCCTGATGCAGGCAGGGGCTGCCCACGGTGAACCAGGGCTCACCATGGGCAAGGGCTGCTTCGCAGCAGCTTCCCCTGCCATCTCTCAGAGCCAGCAGCCCGGGGAGTGAGAAAAGGCAGCACCATGGAGCCAGTGCTGAGGGGCAACTAGGCTAGACTTATTGGTTAATCAATTAGTCGACTACTCGGTCACATCCCTAGACAGAACGCTCTCCTAACAACCTGGACCAGAAATCACACACAAATAAGAGGCAAGAAAGAGACTTCACATCCCTTCCTTCTCCCCCAATTAGTAAAGATAAAGCAAGGATTGTACCTGTGTGAATATGTTTAGCCCAAGGCCACTGGAGTCAACAACAATCAAAGTGAGCAAAGTCTGCAGAGCCAAGGCAATGAAAGTATTGACACCAAACACCAGGGCGTATCGCTCCATGCTTAGATTTGTAGCAATCTGGAACCTGAGCAGAAAAAGAGGGAGAGAGAATAATGTTTAGATAAGCAAGCTATGTAAATTGAAAAGTTAATGAATTAACTGGCTATATGTTTCTGGAGTCATATATTCTGGAGCTGTGATCTTATATACAGGTAGTCCCCGGGTTGCGTACAAGATAGGGACTGTAGGTTTGTTCTTAAGTTGAATCTGTATGTAAGTCGGAACTGGCATCCAGATTCAGCAGCTGCTGAAACTGACCGCCAGTTCTGACTTACATACAGATTCAACTTAAGAACCCCAAGCTTCCCCAAGTCAGCTGCTGCTGAAACTGATCAGCGCTGATTCCAGGAAGCCTGGGGCAGAGCAACTCTGCCTCGGGCTTCCTGTAGTCAGCGCTGGTCAGTTTCAGCAGCGGCTGACTTGGGGACACCTGGGGCAGAGCAGCTGGGGTGCTGCTGGGTTGCTCCAGTAGCACCGCTCCTCGGCGCTACTGGACCAACCCAGCAGCACCCCAGCTGCTCTGCCCCAGGCGTCCTGATTCAGCCACTGTTGAAACTGACCAGCAGCGGCTGAATCAGGACGCCTGGGGCAGAGCAGCTGGGGTGCTGCAGGGTTGGTCCAGTAGTGCCCAGAGCAGGTGCTGCAGGACCAATCCGCAGCGCCCCAGCTGCTCTGCTCCAGGGTCCAAAACAAAAGCCTGGTCTGCTGGGGGGTGGGAGGGCACACTATCCGCGCCCCCCCCCCCCCCCCCAGCAGACCAGGGACACGGGGAGCAGAGCAGCAGCGGCAGCGGGGTGCCGCACCTCTGAGGCTTTGCTCTGGCAAAGTCTCAGAGGCGCGGGACTCCTCCCCCCCCGCGGCTGCGGCTTCAGTCCCGGTGCCTGTGGTCTGCTGGGGACGGTCCCCAGCAGACCACAGACACCTGGGTCTCAAGCGGCAGCAGCGGCGGATCCCGCGCTTCTGAGGCTTTGCTTTGGCAAAGCCTCAGAAGCGCGGGAACCCGCCCGCTGCTGCCGCTTGAGTCCCGGAGCCTGTGGTCTGCTGGGGACGGTCCCCAGCAGACCACAGGCACCTGGTCTCAAGCGGCAGCAGCGGCAGTTCCCGCGCTCCTGAGGCTTTGCTCTGGCAAAGCCTCAGAAGTGCGGGAACCCACCCGGTGCCCCTGGTCTGCTGGAGACGGTCTCCAGCAGACCAGGGGCACCGGAGCAGCTTACGAACGGGGCTCTCTCGCCCCGGAGCTCGCAGGTAGCAATCCGCTACCTCGACCTCCGGGGCGAGAGCCCCGTTCGTAAGTGCGGATCCGACATAAGTCGGATCCGCATAAGTCGGGGACTGCCTGTATATCACAAGCTAAGCAAGGTCACAAGCTGGCTGGCACTGGGGAAGATCTCAGGGAAATCTAAAGTGCTGCAGAAACCAGTTTCAGAAGTTCACCAAGTTGTTCTCTGAGTCAGTATTGAAATACTCTCTCCTCAAACTTGTGCAACACTGTGCTGTAAGAAAACACCATCTTTCGGAAGAGATACAAAAGGCTCACTGTCAAGGGGAGTATGTACTCCATACTTGCTTATTAACTCAAGGATTAATACAGGTACTGCCAGCCACTGCCTCTCAGATGCAGAGGAATTACAAGGGCTGGGAAGCAATAGGAACAATAGCTTTCCACAAGCTGGAGAAAGGAGCTCCTGTTAGCAAACAGCTAAAGAGCTAGCCATACCCAAGCAAGTGATAAAGGAACCACCCCCCAAGGGACCTGAGATCAAAGAAAGTTTTCAAGATTCCTGGGCACCACAAACAGACTAAGTCTTGCTAAGCTGAGACAGCACCCTGCTTGGCAAGAAAGGAGAACCCTTGTATTGACCCTCCTGTGATCATTAGCAATTCTTTTGGCAATTTAAGGAGGAGACTTACTACCTGTTGTCTTGGCCAGATTCCAGTTTATCCTACTGACTAAAACTCTCTGGGTAAGTTTAAACTACACCCCTCTGTCGGCAGAGGGATGTAAATTAGACGTATCGAAAGTGCAAATGAAGTGGGAATTTAAATATCCCGCACTTCATTTGCATAATTGCAGCCGCCACTTTTTTGAAATGCCTCATTTTTTGAGGAGTACAGGATCTTTCAAAATGGGGCATTTCTGTCAAAAATGCCCCATCTAAACTGCCCTTCCCCTCCCCTCCCGAAAAGCCCCATTTCAGAAAAAAGCAGCGGCCGCCATTATGCAAATGAAGCGCTTTTGATACGTCTAATTTATATCCCTCTGCCGACAGAGGGGTGTAGTTTAGACATACCCTCTCTGTGCAGTGTATTATAGTATTACCTTCACTTCCTAGTTAACCTGTTCTGTGGTGCTGTAGTGTTTGATGAAACAATTGCTGCATTTCACTCTGCAAGTGACCCAATACAACTTCATTTTTCTTCTTGTACATCTAGACTTTGGTCATATATTACTGACATAGCACTTGCCCCTCTTCCCCTCTCTGTGGCTTCACTCAATATTTATTGAAAGATATTTCATGGACAGGATCCAGTATTTACAAACAATTACTTGAGTATCTGAAGGCCTCTGTTCTCTTCACAGGTCTGACACTGAATTGCAAGCAATTTGTCAAAGCTCAAGTGTCTTTGTGCCTCAGTGTTCCCGTCTGCATTATAAAGGATACCTCACCCTAGGCCCCTTCGTTTCAAGACTCTTATGTGAAAGGCACTGCCTACATGCAAAACATTAAGTCAGTTTTGAGACAGACAGCTATAAACTTCAGAGGTCTAGCCATGTTAGTCTGTAACCAGAAAAACTTAAACAACAACAAATAGTCTAGCAGTACCTTAAAGACTAACAAAACATGTAGATAATCTTATGATTTTTTTTTTTAATTAAAATACCTACGTTGCTATTGTGATGAGCAGCATGTAGACAATCCTGAAAATTACATAGGAGGCGTAGCACACCCAGATGTTACGAATGGTGTCCATGACATACACAGCAGCAGCAATAAGGAGGGCGAACAGGGCTAGAGTCAGCTCACCCCAGGTAGCCCAGGATACTTTTATGTAACCCACAGCAAATACAGCAACCGCTCCTATAAGCAGAAAGAGGGAAGGAGGAGGAAAAAAACTTGATAGGTTCTCAGACACTCATCTGTAGCCTTCTGTGCATTAAATTAAGAGTAATCAATGTCAAAACAGGAGAGATGAAGGAGGGGAGCTCCACTGGTTTTTTTGGGCGGGGGGGTGCATAAAAGTCACAGAAATGTAAAGCTGCAAAAGACCTCCAGATGCCATCAAATCCAACTCCCTGCTTGAAGCATCCGACAGATGTTTGTCTAATCAGTTCCTAAAAAACCCCCAATGATGAGTATTCCACAGGCTTCACTGAAAGCCTATCCCAGGATATGTCTACACTACCCTCCTAGTTCGAACTAGGAGGGTAATGTAGGCATACCGCACTTGCAAATGAAGCCCGGGATTTGAATTTCCCGGGCTTCATTTGCATAAGCGGGGAGCCGCCATTTTTAAAACCCCGCTGGTTCGAACCCCGTGCAGCGCGGCTACACGGGGCACGAGCTAGGTAGTTCGAACTAGGCTTCCTAGTTCGAACTACCGTTACTCCTCATTTCACGAGGAGTAACGGTAGTTCGAACTAGGAAGCCTAGTTCGAACTACCTAGCTCGTGCCCCGTGTAGCCGCGCTGCACGGGGTTCAAAAAATGGCGGCTCCCCGCTTATGCAAATGAAGCCCGGGAAATTCAAATCCCGGGCTTCATTTGCAAGTGCGGTATGCCTACATTACCCCGCTAGTTCGAACTAGCGGGGTAGTGTAGACATACCCCCAGAGTTTAACTACCGAGTAAGAAAATGTTTCCTAAAAATTTAACTTAAATCCCCCTTGCTGTGGACTATGCCAATTTCTTGCCTCATCTTCAATGGACATGGAAAACAACTGGCCACTGTTCTCTTTATAACAGCTCTTAATATATTTAACGTTTGATCAGGCTCCCCCTACAGCTTCTCTCAAGAAGCAGCATGTCCAGTTTGTTTAACCTTTCCTCAGAGGTCAGGTTTTTATAAACTATCATTTTTTTGCTCTCCTCTTCACTCTTTCAGTTTGTCCACATCTTTCCTGAAGTACAGTGCCTAGAACTGGATGCAGTATTCTAGCAGAGGCCCCATCTTTGTCAATTAGAGTGGGACAATTACCTCCCAGGTTTTACATGACACTCCTATTAATACACCCCAGTTTTAGATTTTTTTTTTTTTTGGACAAATGAATCACTTCGATGCATATTCCATTTGAGGTTCACTATTAACTCCAGGTCCTTTTCAGCTGTACTACCATCCTACCCAGTAAGTCCTTATTTTGTAGCTGTGCATTTGAGTTTTGACCCTTTTTAAGTGAAGTTCTTGGCACTCCCCCAGTTAGGTCTTTATCTGCTAATTTTATAAGACTCTCCCCACTCCATGAGCCATCATTAATTAATTGGCACCAAACTCACAATTGGCCCCCATGCAACACACTCAGTTTGACAATGAACCAATGATAATTATTTTGAGTATGGTCTTTGAAACAGATATACACCCACTATGATAGTGCATTTCATATTTTATGGAAATATGCTGAAGAATATGCATAACTGGAAAATGCTTTATGCAAAATACTCCATGTGAGGTATCATTTGAAATGTTGTAATCTGCTGAATGTGTACACACTATTTTTATGAATATGACATTTCTCTATCTGAAGTTAGGAATATTGACCGTAGATTTATTATAAATGTGTTCATTCTGGGAAAAGCCTATTAGCAGATCATAAGGAACAACAAAATGAAGAAGCCAGACACAGAGCCCATTAATTACAGACAACTATGTGGGAAGAGAACCGTCTTTCTACTGACTCATGGACTCTGGAGTGTTACAAAGACGTGTGACGCTGGAACCAATCTTAGGCCTTATAAAACAGAATTGGAAACCGGCAACCCATCTTGGTGGATCTATTCACAATGAATTTATCTAGGCCCTTTTTGAACCTTGCTGTAGTCTTGGACTTACCAACATCTTCTGGCAAGGAGTTCATATAATGCACAGTAAACCTGTGGAAAAGAATGGTTACTTACCTGTAACTGTTGTTCAAGATGTGTTGCTCATGTCCATTCGAAGTAGGTGTGCGCGCCGCGTGCACCACGTCTTCCGGAGCGTTTTCCCTAGCGGTACCTGGAGCGCCGGCGAGGTGCCCCCTGGAGTGGCGCCACCATGGCAGGGCATAAGTACCCCCGCCGGCGCTGCCCCACCTCAGTTCCTTCTTGCCGGATACTCCGACGAAGGGGAGGTAGGGTGGGAGTCGAATGGACATGAGCAACACATCTCGAAGAACAACAGTTACAGGTAAGTAACCGTTCTTTTCTTCTTCAAGTGGTTGCTCATGTCCATTCGAAGTAGGTGACTATCACACTAACCCCATGGAGGAGGGGTTGGAACAGTCATAGCACCAGAGTCATAAAGGAAGGTGAACAATAAACAGATTTATTTGAACAATTAAACAGTGACAAGTCACCAACCCAGAACAAAGACAACCAGATCTATATATTTACATATTTACATCACAGATTCGAGTATTGCAGAGCCCACCCTTGCATCCTTCCTGGCCTGTTGAGGTAGCGCATAATGTGTTGCAAATGTGTGAAGGGAAGACCAGGTGGCTGCCCTGCAAATTTCTGTGATAGGTACCTGGGCACCAAAGGCTACCAAGGACGCCTGCGCCCTGGTAGAGTGTGCCTTCACCCTGGGTGGGGTTTTACCAGCCAGTTGATAACACTCCGCTATACATTGCGCCACCCATCTTGATAACTTTTGCATAGAAATAGGTGAACCTTTCTCCTTATCCCCAAATGCAAAGAACAATTGTTGGGATTTACGGAAGGGCTTGGTTCGGTCAATATAAAAAACCAGCGCTCGCTTGGCATCCAGGGAGTGTAGAACACGCTCCTTAGGGGAGGCGTGTGGTTTAGGGAAGAACACTGGTAGATAAATCTCCTGAGACAGGTGAAAAGGAGAAACCACCTTCGGAAGGAAGGTCGGATGAGGCCGTAGCCTCACGTTATCATGTGAAAAAACAAGGTAGGGCGGATCTATAGTCAGTGCCCTTAGCTCTGATACCCTTCTAGCAGACGTAATGGCTACTATGAAAGCAACCTTCAATGAAAGGTGCTTCAGTGAGCATGTAGCCAAAGGCTCGAAAGGAGGGGACATAAGCCTGTGAAGGACCAGGTTGAGGTTCCATTCAGGGTATGGAGCCCTCACCGAGGGGTACAATTTCTCCAAACCAGTAAGAAACCTCTTAACCACCTGGTTAGAAAAAAAGAGAGATTCCTGCCGTACTAACATGGAAGGCGGAGAGAGATGCCACATGGACTTTAATAGAAGAAAAGGACAGGCCAGTAGAACGGAGTTGAAAGAGATAGTCGAGAATAGTTGGAATAGGAGCCGAAGACGGTTGTACTCCTCTCCAGGACGCCCAAGACGAGAAGCGCCGCCACTTGGCAGCGTACGACCATCTAGTAGAGGGCTTCCTGCTGCTAAGGAGCACCATCTGTACTTGTCGGGAACATTCCCTTTCTGGTTGGTTCAACCACGGATAAACCAGGCCGTTAGGTGAAGAGACCGGAGATCCGAGTGAACCATTACCCCCCGTCCCAAGGTTGGGTTAGCAGATCCCGAACTGGAGGGAGTGCTATAGGGTCTTGGGTCAGCATGTCCACCAGAATGGGGAACCAGAACTGCCTGGGCCACCTGGGGGCTATGAGGATGATCGAGGACCTGAAAGTTCTCGCTCTGGTCAAAACCCTGGAAATTAGTGGAAATGGGGGAAAAGCATAGAGAATGCCCTTTGGCCACACGGTCGTCAGGGCATCCCCCAGGGAATATTTCCCCAGCCCCAGCAGGGAACAGTAGTTCCTGCACTTGGCATTGCGTGCCGAGGCAAACAGGTCTAGGTGGGGATAGCCCCACCTGCGGAAAACCTGGCTGAGGACAGAGTCCTTGAGCGACCACTCGTGGGCTCCAAAGGATCTGCTCAGTGTGTCTGCAAGTAGGTTTTTGCACCCAGGGAGGTGCTCCGCCTGAGGCGTGATATTGTGTGTGACACACAGATGCCATAGACGCAGGGACTCCTTGCATAGGGGTGGTGAATGCGCCCCACCCTGCTTGTTGAGGTAGAAAACCGCTGCAGTGTTGTCCATACGTACCAGGATGGAGCGGTGGGAGAGCCTTGGCAGGAATGCTTCGCAGGCCCTCCTCACCGCCCGCAGTTCCCGGACGTTGATGTGCAGGGACCGTTCGGAAAGGGACCAGAGGCCCTGAGTTCTGTGGCACCCGAGGTGTGCACCCCATCCCAGGTCGGACGCATCGGTGACCAGCGTCAGCGAGGGGGGAGGGGCGTTGAAGGGAACCCCGCTGCGCACCATGGATTCCTGGGTCCACCAGAGTAGGGAGTCCAGAATGTCCAGGGGCACTGATACTATGGAGTCCCATAGACCCTTGGACTGGCAGAAGGCCTTCGCCAACCACGCCTGCAGAGGTCTCATCCTCATCCTGGCATGTCGCACCGTGTAAGTGCATGCTGCCATATGGCCCAGGAGCCTGGAGCAGACCCGAGGTGTCGTGATGGGGGACCGAGTTAGCTCTGAGATCAGCTCCACTATGGAGAGGAACCTGCTGTGGGGCAGGAACGCTCTTGCCACCTTCGCATCGAGGAGGGCTCCCACGAACTCTATGCTCTGGGAGGGGGTCAGGGATGACTTTTCGACATTTATCATGAGCCCTAACCTTAGGAAGAGAGCTCTTATGAGTGATACGTGAGCTTCTACCTGCTCATACGAACGACCTCTCATTAACCAATCATCGAGGTACAGGAACATGTGTACCCCTCGATTGCGCAGAAAGGCGACAACCACAGCCATACATTTTGTGAATACCCTTGGTGCAGTACATAACCCAAAGGGGAGTACCGTAAACTGAAAATGGTAACGACCCATCATAAACCGGAGGAACCTCCTGTGACCGGGCCTGATAGCCACATGGAAGTAGGCGTCCTTTAGATCGAGAGTCGTGTATCAGTCGCCCAGTTGTAGCACTGGGATGACCGAGGCTAAAGTCACCATTCTGAACTTGTGTTTTACAACCGCCTTGTTTAAGTATCGAAGGTCCAGGATAGGACGAACTCCCCCTTTTGGTTTTGGGACGACAAAATAAAGGGAGTAGAACCCCTTGCCGTGCAGATGCGGGGGTACCCTTTCTATTGCTCCTTTTTCGAGGAGCGCCCCCACTTCCTAAAACAGGATGTGTTCATGAGGGGTGTCCCTTATTAGGGACAGGGTAGAGGGTTTTGAAGGCTATGGGCCCAGGAACGGGATAGAATAGCCTGTATGTACAATGTTCAGGACCCAGGCATCTGATGTTATCTGGGCCCATGCCTGGGCAAAACGGGAAAGTCAGGCCCCAAACGGGGGGCCAGGGTGGCAGACTGGTACGGGACTCTCAATTATCATGTCAAAACTGAGGCTTGCCCTGATTGGAAGGGCCGTGGGGACCTGCCCGCTTGGAATCTGACCTGGGGCGATGACGTCAACCCCTAGGCTCTTGAGGGTGCGCAGCCGCCCTGGAACCTCCACCGGAGGCCTGGGAGCAGCGCCTTCAGAAATCCCCACGGGGGATCTGGGGCTGCGCTCTACCCTGCTGCCTATACAGCAGTTGTCGCCGCTGCATGGCTGGCGTATGTATGCCTAAGGACTTCAAAGTTGACCTAGTGTCCTTTAGGGTATGGAGCCTGGGATCGGTGTGCTCCGAGAACAAGGCCTTCCCTTCAGAGGGCAAGTCCTGGATGGTATGCTGCACGTCCAAGGGAATCCCCAAGATGTGGAGCCACGCCCCACGGCATATAAGTCGCCATGGTGCGGGCTGCCGAGTCCACAGTGTCCAATGCCGCTTGGAGTGCAGTTCGTGTAATGACTTTACCCTCGGAAACCATAGCTGCAAACTCCTGGCGGTCCTCCATCGGGAGTCCATCTCTAAATTTTTTGACCGCCTGCCAGGTGTTGAAAGCATACCTGCTCAGCATTGCCTGTTGGTTAGCGATACGAAGCTGCAGAGCACCCGTAGCGTAGACCTTGCGGCCCAACAAGTCCACCTTCTTAGGGTCCCTTACCTTTGGAGAAGGCCCAGGCTGGGGAAGCCTTTCTTTTTGGGCCTCAGCCTGTACGACCAATGATCCCGGGATGGGCTCGGAGTAAAGAAATTCGTGACCCGACTGCGGGATGAAATAACGCCTTTCTACCCCTTTTTGGGTAGGAGTCAGAGTTGCTGGCGTTTGCCACAGGGCATTAGTAATCTTTGAAACAGTTTTATTGAGCGGTAGAGCGAAATGCGCAGGTGTGTCCTCAGTGAGGATGTCTACCATTGGATCGGTATCCTCAATTATGGGCTCAACCGGAACAGCCAGGTTGGAAGCCATGCGCCGCAGGAGGTCCTGATGTGCTCTGGCATCCATTGACGGTAGCCCAGGCACTGGGTCTACCAGTGCCTCATCGAGGGAGGACGACGACGACGACTCCTGAACCGACAGGGGAGCGGTCGTGACCAACTGAGGGGCCGGTTGGACGGTCTGAGCTTCCGGAGGGCCTGTCTCCGGTACCGGTGGTTGCGGTGCCGCAGAAACTTGTTGCGGCACTCGAAGGAGGGAGGGGGGCGCCCTAGACAGGGACGCAGAGGGGCGGGAACGGTGCCCTGAAGCCTCCGACCCTATAGATGGTGGTAGTTGGCCCTGCCACTGATGATAGGCCCAGAGAGTCCAAAAGGGCCACTGCGGATGAGGGGGCCACATCTGCTGATTGTGGTCCCTCCAGTGCCTGGATCTGGACCTGGACCTGTGAGTCGAGGATGCTCCTGAAGACCCCGACCGCACCGACACCATGTCCGAGTCCGAAGAGTAATCGGATTCCAGCCAAGGGGGAGCCGACGAGGAGTGCGGTGCAAACTTGGCCATCGACTCTGGTTTGCCCGCATGGGCGCAGCGAGGACGTGCCGTCTGCGGTACCGGGGGACCCATGCCCGGTGCCGTAAGGGCCGCTGATAGCTGCAGCACCGGGGGACCCAGACCCGGTGCGGCGAACTCCGCCGAGTGTGAAGCAGTCAACTGTGGCACCGGGGTACCCAGGCCCAGTGCCAGTTGCACCGTCAGTAACTGCGGCACTGGGGTACCCAAGCCCGGTGCCATTTGCGACACCACCATCTGCGGCACCAAGGTGTTCAGGGTCGGTGCTGGCTGCGATGCCTGGAGTTGCGGCACCGGGGTGCCTAGGCCCGGTGCTGAGCGGGTCACGTGAAGTTGCGGCACCGGGGTGCCTAGGCCCGGTGCTGGCTGCATCGCCAGTAACTGCGGCACTGAGGTGCTCAGGCTCGGTCTCGGTTGCGATGCCCGGAGTTGCGGCACCGGGGTGTCTAGGCCCGGTGCCAAGTGTGACGTGATAAGCTGAGGTACCGGGGTGCCCATGCCCGGTGCCGATTACATCGACTGGAGCTGCGGCACAGGAAGCTCAGGCCCAGTGCCAATAGTGTGGTCAGCAGTTGCGGCACTGGGGTGCTCAGGCCCGGTGCCGATTGTGTGGCCAGCAGCTGCGGCACCGAGGTGCTCAGGCTCGTTGCCGACTGAGTCGTGCCCAACTGAAACGGTACCGGGGTGCCCAGGCCCGGTGCCGGGGTAGACCACTGGGTCAATGCCGGTGCCGATGATGGCACGGAGGCCACATGGCCATGGGGGTATGGCACTGGTACGGCCAAGCGGGGCTCTGGCAATGTGGAGAGCAACGACTTGCCATGGCTCGAAGCACCCTGAGAATGACGGTTCGGCGTCGTGAAGGGTGCCATAGTAGTAGTGGGAGCCGACCCCACCGGGGTTGGTCCCGACGCATAAGCCACCATAGCATGCCTACCCGGGCCATGCATGGGCGACGGCGGTGCCCTCCGAACTTCCAACGGGGGCGGCCTTGACCCGTCTGAGTCGACCGACGACGGCGGGGAGGTTGTAAGACTTATTAGGTCCTGCACCGCTTCAAAGGTGTCCGGCATAGACGGATGATGAGAGGGCAGGCGACCAGGGCTCACTAGACCCCCTCGGTGCCGACAGTGCACCGGAGGGGAAACACGCACTGGTACTGCCAGTGCGGTGTCCAGCCGACGTTGGCTTCTTAGACGGAGACCTGCCCCGGGACTTCTTCACCCTCTTAGATGGTGGAGAGTGAGACCGGTGCCGGGATCTTGACGTCAGTGCCCGGTGCCGGTGTGAGGCCTCGTGCGTGGAGGCCGGTGCGCTGTGCACCGCAGGCTGGTCCGGCGGTACCGGTTGAAGCGCCGTCTCCATGAGGAGAAGCTTCAAGCGGGAAACTCTTTTTTTCCTCGTACGGGGCTTGAAAGACTTGCAGATTTTGCAGGCAATTGCCAAATGAGCCTCACCCAGAAACTTAAGGCAGCTGTCATGTGGGTCGCCCCTGGGCATAAACTTCCCGCAGTCAGCGCACGCCTTGAAGCCTTGCGGCCCTAGCATTCCTTACCCCCAAGGAGGGAAGGAACAAAAAACAAAAAACCTAACTATCTAACTACACAAATTATTTACAATGTGAGAAACGGGAACCATTAACTATCCAAGCCTAACAGATAGAGAGAGAGACGCTCCAACGACCGACACGGCGGTAAAAAGGAACTGAGGTGGGGCAGCGCCGGCGGGGGTACTTATGCCCCGCTATGGCGGCGCCACTCTAGGGGGCTCCCCGCTGGCGCTACGGGTACCGCTAGGGAAAACGCTCCGGAAGACGTGGTGCACGCGGCACGCACACCTACTTCGAATGGACATGAGCAACCACTCGAAGAAGTAGTAGTATTTCCTTTTGTTTAAAACCTGCTATCTAATACAAGAACTAGGGGTCCCCAAGTGAAATTGTTATGGGAAGGATTAAATAACTCTTCTTTATTTCCTTTTTCCACACTAGTCATGATTTTTAGACCTCTACCATATCCAACTTCGTAGTCTCTTTTCCAAGCTGAGAAGTCTGTCTTATTAACCGCTCCTCAGATGAAAGCGGTCTCTTACTTCTAATCATTTTTGTTGCCCTTCTCTGAACTACTTCCAATGTCAAAGTATCTATTTAAACATGAAGTAGTTTTCACATTACAATAGGTGATTTCCTGTTCAGGTACTCTCACCACTATTGGAGATAAGCCACATTCACTCTGATCTAATTAGCACTGAGGTCACATTCCCATCTCTGTATTCCTTCCTGGTTTTTTTTTCCCCCTCTTCATCTGAGGAAGTGAGCTTTATCTCACAAAATGTGTTAGTCTGCCAAGTGCCACCAGACTCCCTGTTGTTTTTGCTGAAACAGACTAACACGGTTCTCCTTCTGAATCACTAACTATGTTGTTCTACATAGGTAACTGGCATGCTGATAAAGGAATATTTATTAACATTCTGAAAAATGAGCTCATGTTCACACTTGTGGAATTTTACAGTCAATGTTGAGTCTTTTTTTATAATCCCCTGCAGATCACCCATATTAAGGAGCTTTTACCAGCAGTGTCCCCTCTAACATTTTCTATCCTTGGGCAGGTTGAAATTTCTTATGTGCACCACCAACACAAACAAAACCAAATATACACACAATATTTTATATATCTTTTTAAGCAGTTCATGTGTGTGGAAGAAAATATATTAAAACAAGGGATATTTTAAAAGGAGCAATGCTTATAATATTTAATATGAAATTAAATCAAAAAAATTAACACTACCCTTGGAGTACAAGTATCATCAACTTTTCTAACAGCTCAAGCTAGTGCAGGGGTCTGCAACCTATGGCTCAGTATGGAACCAAATATGGCTCTTGTCATACCCAAAATACACATAAATTATTAAATTAAAATGAAAAATCATTCAAAATTTAAAAAACACGTAATTACTCATGTAGCTTAAGTGCACGCATGAACCTGAATTTGACCAGTTGAGGTAAACATCAAAGAAATGTGTGAAAAGATGCAGCAGCAGAAGTCACATTAAGTCAAGTCTGTGAGTACAAGGTTTCATTCATACTATTAATCATCATGTCAATTATCAATATTAAGTTATATATTTTCAGTCATGCAAATGGACTCTCTTATACTGGCTCTTTGTGGACCACAAATTTGGTCAACAAATTTGACTTTTGATGTACTTTGGCTCTTTTGTTTGAAAAGGTTACCAACACCTGAGCTAGTTCTTCCTACTTCTGACTCATAAGAGCCAGAACTCTACCACATATCAAAGATCTGGCCTTAATGCAATACAATTTACCATGTACTAATTAGTAAAACAAGATTTAAAAAAAAAAAAAAAAAATCAGGAGCAGCATAGTTTTAGGTATCTGCAACAATCCAAAAGCCATTAAAACCTATGTAAACTTTGTTTGAAATGTCATCATGCAAATGTCCTCCCCCCCACACACACCCCCACCCACCCACCCCCAACCCCTCCCCCTCCAGCAGCCTGCTTCTCCCCACCCACCTCAGCCAGACAGAGGACTGCAGTGAATCAGATACCCCAAATAAACTCCCCTCTGCCTCTACCCCACTCAGGGCTAGCTCTACACACCAGCAAAACAAGTAGATGCTTGGGGAGGCACATTGCCAGGGGCAGCATTCCAGCCAGCCTTACCACCCGACACAGGCCTGCCTGTGGCCGCAGAAGGTAATGGGCGGGGCAGCAGAGGGGAGCGCAGCAGGGAAGGCGCAGGCAGTGGGGAGACTAAGGCGGGGAGGGAGCGGGGCCTTGTGGCAGGATGCTGGAACCCAGCTAGCCCCACCCCCTGCAGCCTCCCCCCACCAGATGCAGTTTGCGGGGTGCCCGATGCAGCTGCCGCCGCCCTGGGCAACAGGATCCTGGCAGCAGGTGGGAGAGGCGGCACAGGCAGGGGGCTGCAAGCCGGCATGGGGGCACCACCAGGGGGTGTTGTTGTGAGTACCCCAACCGGGAGGCAGGCGAATGCTGAGCCCCACCGCTTGTGAGTCGAGCCCGCGGGAGAAGCAGGCATGCCCCGCACCTACCTCTCCGCCGCCCCCCCCCCCCCGATGGTGAACGCCAGCGAGCTCAGCAGCAGCAGCAGCCCGCACCTGCCCAGCCCCGGCAGCTTGCTCAGCGCCTCCAGTCTCAAGCTGGCCACACTGGGCTTCATCCTGTGCTTCAGCCTGGCCATCAATGTGCTCTTTGCCTGGCTCATCCTGAAGGACTGGCACTTGCACCGCGCCCCCTACTGCCTGCTGTCAGACCGGTGTCTGGCTGACACGCTGTATTTGCTGGCCTGCTTCCCCTTCATCATGCTGTCAGTGCACAGGAGGGCGGGCGCTTGGCCCCACGGGCCGCTCAGTTACAAAGTGCTGGCCTTCCTGGCCATCCTCTTCTGCTTACATGCCACCTTCCTGTTCTTCTGTGGGGGCCAGGGTGACTATGTTTCTGCACGTGCTGTGGGGAGGGGACACGAGGGTTTGGCGGGGAGAGGGAAAGGAGACGGAGTTCAGTCAGTGGGGGGGGGAGGTGGGAGAGGAGAGCGGACTGGGTTTGGTAGGGGTGGGGGATGGGATTGGGTTTGGCTGGGAGGGAAGAGGGTACAGGGTGGATTAGGTGGGGGAGGGAAGAAGGGGTGGACTGGGTCCAGTCACTGAGGGGTCAGGTTTGCCTGGGAGGGGAGAGAAGGTGGAAACTAGGTTCAGTGGGTGGTTGGGATGTGTGTGGAGAGGAGACAGGATGTAGGCTGGGTTTGGCTGGAGGGCATGGGAGTCAAAGAGCAGCAAGGTGAAAGGGGCACTTTCCTTCTCAGTGCCTGCCCTGCAGCAGAAGGCCAAGGGGGGCGGGGTGTCAATTTTTTTTGCTTGGGGCAGCAAAAAACTTAGAGGCGGCCCTGACCGCACTGCGCAGATGACAACACCCATCCACTCCCCTCTTTCCCCTCACCCCCCACCCCACCTACCCCTTACCTCCCCTTCCCCAGAAGGCTTGAGTTTCTGCCTCTCTCTCTCCTCTCACAAAGGGGACTCTCCAAACTCCACTCCCCTCTAACTCCTCCTCAGCCAATTACTTACTTAATCCTTCTCTTCCCTCCCCCCAACCCACTTACTCTCTGCTCTTGGAGCTGCCCCGTTTCAATCAGGCAGCTAGCTCCATTTAGTTGCTTGCTGTTAGTCACATGGTGAGCTTATTCAAACCAAAGGTAGCATTTGTTTTACACAGACCCCCTATGTAGTTTATAATTAAGATTTATGGGGGGGAAGGGTTGGGGGCAGTGAAGGGCAGCAGTTAGTCACTTTTCAATAATGTCACTTAGCAATTTGTGTTTTATTTAGCTGTCCAAGAATCAGGGGGATTTGGGGCTCACTGATTATTACTTATAGTAACAGTAGTAGTATATACTGTAACAATTACCTCTCACATTCCCTAGCGTCCTATAATATACAGTTCTAAACAGAATTATATTAAAGTGCTCTAGGGAACATTTAATATGCACCAGCAGGGTTTAAATAGACCAAATAACGCGCAATGTTTGCCTGCTTTAGATCTTATGCTCCCATAGTTCAAACTACTGTAGAATAGCCCTTAGATACAAGTAACCATTTCTGGGATTTTTCTGATTTTTGTTAGGTATGCACCAAAGTGTTTATAGGTGTTATCAGTATTTATTAGTTAAAATCTAAAGTAAAAAGCCCTGTGTATAATGATGCCATAATTATAGGCAGCAGAGCCATCCCATCAACAGGACGGATGTTTCAGGGCAGCTGCTCCAGGCCCCATGCTTTGTTGGGCCCAGTAGGGCCCAGGGTAGCCTGGCATTGGCAGCAGGGGTTGCCCACACCCACACACTCACCAATGGTGGTGGGAGCTGTGGGAAACACAGAAAGCCAGCAGCCTGCTCTGCCCTACCATCTCCTAGCCAGTTCATCGGGGTGGTGGAAAGCACAACATCCTGGCCCCAGCCCGATTCACTCTCTTAAGTGACACAATTAGGAGTCAGGCTCATGGGAGCATCCTGGGCTGGGGCTGAGTCACTCTGCTTCCCACCACTGTGGTGAGTGCAGGGACAGACCAACTCTTGTTGCCAATGCCAAGCCCCACCAGGTGTCCCCTATGCCGCTTTTCTCAGGGAAGGCTGTTTGGGGTGCAATAGGAGTGGGAAGACATGGGGCCTGAGGCAGATGTCCTAGGCCCCACAAGCCCACAGGAACAGTGCAAATAGCTGGAACTGGTACTCCTAATTTGAGACACTTAGAATGTGATTTCTCCATGAGTACTTTTTTTTTTTTTTTTTTTAAATCAGAGATGGAGGAGCTTTATGCTAATTGGCAAGGTGAATAAAAATCCAATTTTAAAAAAAAAATCAGATATTTTTAATTAAAAAAATTAAATAAGATACAGGGTTTGTAAAATTAAATTTGAAATTGAACCCCTATGTTCAAATCAAAGCTTACTATAACCTATTTCAATTAAACAAAAAACAAAAAACAAAAAGGTGTGGATGCATGCTGAGAGTTTTCAAAAACAAGTCACACCACCCAACAAGAAGGTCACTGACTAAGCACCTGGAGCCAGAGTTTGTTGCAGTGCTAAATCACCTTTTAATAACAGCAGCCTATTCTACCAGTGCAAAAAAATATTCTCTTGATTTCGCCTTATTCAACTTGTTCAAATTCAATGACTAGATCATTCAAAGTTAAGAAACCAATGGGATGTGAAAGTCAGGAATGCTCGTTTTTATTAACAAGAGTAAGAGAAAAATTAGGTTTTTCTCTAACACAATGAAACAAATAATGAGTTCTACTACTTCTAAAAACCTAGAAGGACACGGTAAGCAGAAACAATGAGCTCAAGCTACTGACTACAGATAATACTTATTTAATAAGCCAATTAGTTTTAAATGCAAAACAATTTGATTATTTCTTATGTAGCTAACTTGCACAATTTAAATTGTTTTTTCCATCCAAACAGAGCTTGATGCAAATCACAAACAAAAAATCATAAAAAATTTATCATTCACCATTTTATAACTAATTATGATTCTGAACAAATTAACCCATATAATTGTGTAATTAAATGTGTACAGATAGTGTAACCTCTTTGTTAGTGGTAAGTAACACCACCTGTAGCTTAAAGATGATATTTAGTTGTAAATCAATATTTTAATAGCTTCAGGGGGTAGCCGAGTTAGTTTACAAAATGCTACCAGACCATTTGTTGTTTAAGTTTATCCAGTACAAACTAATAAAACATGTAGATGGTATCATGAGCTTTTGTACACACAGCCCACTTCTTCAGATGACTGGAGTTTTTCATATGAAGAAATGGGCTGTGCCCACGAAAGCTCATGATACCATCTACATGTTTTGTTAGTCTACAAAGTGCTACCAGACCATTTGTTGTTTAATAGTTTATCAACACTGAAGAACCACTCTTTACGAAAATAATTCAAGTACAAATGCAACACACAATAAAGTTGTTATTTCAATCAACCTACACTGCCAGCAGATCACCTGGACTGGACTTTTTACCAGAAAGCAAGGGCCTAGAAAACGGCCTGAAAGTTTGTATATAAACTGACTTGTATCATCCAAGGAATAAGGAAATCTCTTTTTATGTACCACCAATACACGCTTTTTTTTTTTTTTTTTAAGGGCTGATCAAGGAGAAGTTTCCCATATTGAAGCCAAATATCTAAAGAAACTGTGCTTTCAAATTGCCAACGTAAAATTTTGTCCCATAGGCATATCATCTATTCTCCCCTCCTTATTTTCTTTCCAGTCATAGTTTGTTACCAAAATTCTGGCATGACTTTTTCCTTTTGTATCAAGATGAATTATGATATTAAAATATTTTCACTAACAAAGAAACACAGTGACTCCCAAAATTAACCCCAGTGTAGGCCCTTAACTCATACAATTTTCTGGCTCTGACAGGTGGAAGCTATTCTGACCCCTTTATCATCAGAAGGCACTGTTCTGTAGTAGTCAGGTTTGTTCTGTTACTTATTTAAGCTTGGCCAAGTACTATGGAGGCAGATGGTTTAATGGTTAAGGCAGAGAGGTGAGAATTAAACCTGCTGGGTTGTGTCTCTAGAACTGGTCAAGGACAACTCTACTATGATCTAGTCCTCAGAGGTACAGCACAACCTGTTCCTACTGAACTCAACACAAGTGGTCAGTACCTCGGGGGGGGGGGGGGGGGGGGAAGAGAAGGAGAAAGGAAAGGAAAGGAAACACCATTAATATATATTGCCTCGGATTCCCCAATTACTAATGCAAGCTATGGAGCCTAATGCAGTATCATTTAGTGCTCCTCTGAATGAACATGTTAGAGCAGTATTAAAGATACCCTCACTAGGGCTGTCAAGCAATTAAAAATTTTAATCACTATTAACTGTGGCAGCATTTCCAAGGGGCAGCACAAGACAGAGCCCGGAGTTAGCTGGACTTCCCAGCTGACCCCGAGCTCCATGCAGTGCTGCCCCTTTAAAGCACCAAAATGGCACTTCAAAGGGGCAGCGCAACCAGAATCAGTGATCCGCTGGAGTCCCCAGCTCCTAATGTGCTGCCCCTTTGAAGTGCCAGAGGCAATGCAGCATTAATGCCTGCAATTAACACGTCTTTTTAAAGCGTTAATCTTGTCCTGAGTTAACGCAGGTCAATTGACAGTCCTAATCCTTATGGCAGTGACAATGGAGATGTCAACTGGACAGTCTATTACACAAAAAGCTTTTAATTTATGCCTTGACCCCTTCAGTCAAGCAAGGCAACTATGGTTACAGTGCAGATTACTTTGAGGCTCACAAGTGTCTTCCAATACCTCCAGCTGAAAATCAGAGTTGCTCAGTCTGTTGAGAAAAAGCCACACAACCTCAACTGCATTTCAAGTTAACACCTATCAGTACACAGGAGTCTCATGTATCTGGAGAGTTTTGTTAAACATTCCTGAGCTGTGACTGCTTGGGGAGGGTCCTTGTAACAATGCACACTGCAGGTAGAAAGACGAGGTATATAAACATTTCTATACCTACCTCGGATTACAAAAATCAGTGCAGCTGAGTCACCCTTAGACATTTTGCATGAAACTTAGCCAATGAAAATTTGATTCAGTGCCACTATCCTGTACATGATAGGAAGCACAGCAACATCAGACCTCTGTTTTGGCAATACAGAGCGTAAAGGACATATCAAGCAAGTGTTCTGGATTATGTTTAGATGCCTTGTAACACATACCCTCTGAAATTGAAGTAGGTAACTTACCTAGTAGTGTAGAAACTGCCTCCACACCACCATTATAGATCTCAAAGCTCTGAGAAGGCAGCACCATTTCCCACAAGCCTTGTATGTAGTTTATTACTTGGAAGTAGCCACAAGTTGAGAATGCCCACCACACAGACCAGCAGATCATAGGACGGGAGGAATAGCACTGCAGGAAGTCCCGCCACAGTTCCTTAAGCACCTTTGAGATACCCACTTTCTGCTCCTAAACCAATGTAAAAATGAACAACAAAAAAAGTCAAAATCCCACATCTACATGATTCACCTTGCTCCATAAATGCACTTACCACTGGCAAGAAGTGCCAGAGCAATAGCCATGAACACATCACAACTCTGTCAGAGTAGGAAACAAGGCACCCCCTCCAGGCTGCCCAAGCAACATGCCTTCTCACCCTAACTATGCCCAGGGGAAGAAACAGTTATTTTGCTGTGATGTATGCAAATCTCTGCCTCTGTGCTCTAAAGCAGTGGTCCCCAATCTTTTTTATATCAGACCAGCAAACCAATTCACAAGCTTTTGGCAGAGTGGTAAGATTTTTTGTATATTTGCATATTCACTAAGTAAATAATGAATATGCAAATATAACGTTACCAGTCTGCCAAAAGCCCGGGGCCCCAGAGCCCCCTCCAGTGTCAGCCCTCTGCCTCTTAAAAGTCCCCCACCCTCAGAACCCCCTAGCACTACTCCCAACTCTGGAGCCTCCTGTGCCCACCTTGCCTCCCTCACCAATCCCTATCCTGCTTCCCAGCCGCCAGCTGAGCGCTGCTGCCTGGGTCACAGTAAGACTACCATGCCAGGGTCTGCGCGGCCCTCCTGCTGTGCAGCGAACCGCTCTTCTGCATCCAGGACACCTGCCTCTGCCCAGTGCTGGTTGGCTGAGAGGCAGGACAGGACACACCTCTCCCAACAGCTGCGGCAGGAGGGGAGGCACTGGGTAGTGTACCCAGCCCCAACCCCAGAGCCACCATAGCCCAGCGGGTTTGTAGCCTGGCACTGGGCTGCAGACTGGCAGTTAGGAACTGCTATTCAAAAGGGCTAATTTACTGCTTCCTGTGGTGGCAAAGAGATGGATTTCTCCAGCCTATTCTCTAAGAACTTAGTAGAGGCCAAATTATTTCACATAGGCCAGAGAACAAAACAGCTTCAAATCATTTTACCTAGATTTGTGCCAGAGACCAAGTAAGAGTTTAAAATCTGTGGAGCAACCACAGAAGTTTTCCCAAGCAGGTTGGGTGGAGAAGTTTCAAAGAGATTTTTTGTAAGTGTTTGTCTGAGGGAGGGAGGGAAAAGATTAAATTATAACTATCCATCACAAAGGCTGATTAGTATCTAAAGTGGAATTATACTTCCTACTGCTTTATGTGAATAGCAGCATAAAAATTAGTCCCCAGCTGACCTCAAGCTCCATGGTGCTTCAGCATTTTAAAGGGGCAGCGGCCACACAGCTGAGCCATGTAGAGCTGTGCAATAGCTACCCCTCTGAAACGCCACCTTGGGGTTTCAAAGCAGCAGTACCGCACATCTGATCGCTGGCTCAGCTGCATGGTGCTGCCACTTTAAAGTACCCTTTCCTCCTCCCCTTTTCTGCCTCTATATCAGAGGCAGTAAGGGGAGGGAGGGAGGAAATCGACTAGTCGACAGACTATCCGATAAGCATTTGCTTACAGGATAGTCCACTAGTCCTTAACATCCCTAATACAGATGCAAGATTTCAGACTACTTGGGCAATCTAGTTTCTGCTCAGCTCCAGTAACTAGATACTCTCTCTGCAATGATTTCACGGTGCTCTGCCGGTTGCAGTGAGTTCAGTAATTGCCTAGATCTTTGTTCTCTGCATGGGTGCAAACAAACAATTTTCTAACACAAGGAGAAGGAGAAGCTTTTTCTATACTTTCTCTGAACAGAGAATTACAGATATAGCATAGATTTAGGTACAGAATGGCTAGGGAACCGATTGGATATATAGGAAGCAGTCATTGATTCTTCAAGTCCATAGTGGTAGACACTAGATGCATCAGAATAGGGATGTAAGCGAGTAGTCAAGTACCTGATAAGCCTAAAGCTTGTCGGGTAGTCAAGATGGCTACTCGCGTCCCCCACACCTTTGCTGCCTCTATCAGAGGCAACAAGGGGTGAGGAGAACAAGAGCCAGTGGTGGGGGGAGTTGGCTTAAAAGACTCATTAGCAGCAGCCTCTGTCTGCAGAGAAGCAGCTTCTGCCTGCAGCAGCCAAGGCTGGCAACAGACAGGGGCTGCTGAACCCAGAGCAAGCCAGTTGTGACGTAGTGGGGGTACTTGCTGGGCTGTGGTGACCCCTGCTGTCTGGAGCAAGACCCAGCAGGGAAAACCTCACTAGGCAGAGGTAATGCCAAACTTGTTGAACCAGTGGCCAGACACCCCCCATGGAGAGGAACAAAGGAAGGTGGATGCTGCCCTGGCTGGGGGGCAGGGCTGGAAGTGAGGGAGTTGGTTGCTGGCTGTCGGAGGGCATGGAGGAGAGCCTAGGGGAAGGGGCTGGAGTTTAGGGGCCCAGTCTCCCCCATCTCAAGGGGGCCTGAGGCATCCTAGCCCAGTTCCTGTAACCAGATTACACCTGTGCTGCGCTGTGCTGGAGGAGCAATAAACCACCCTCAATTCCACTAGCTGGTGCAGTCTGTTTGTGCCATTTCGGGGTGCAGGAGACGGGGAACCCCCAACACGCCATCACACCAGTACTGAGAAAGCCCAGCTCACACCAGTCTGGGACCACTGCAGCTCTGCATTTTAAACACAAAGCCACAGAGATCCTGGCTCAGTCCTGGTTGGCACCAGTCCAGAACATACCTCCACTGCACCTCTGTGGTTTAAATGTAGGAGGAGCCAGGCTGCCTGCATGCCCAACTCCTACTACATTTAAGCTGCAGCAAGGGTCTCTCCTACTAAGCACCTCCCCTTTTTGACTAATTGTGTAGTCGATACAAATTGTATTACCCTCCTCTTAACATCTTTCATTCAGAAGCTAGAAACCTTGAAGTTAAAAAAAAAAGCCACCACATACATATAGTGTGTAATGCTACATACGGAGAGATAAAATTCTTCCTTGAACCTTGTAGCCAACAAGTTATGTGCCTAAGATTCAATTACCATTATCCTAACATGCAAAATCATTATCCTAACACTGCAAATAGAGCAATGTTATTCAGCTTTATTTTTTTAATAATGGAGCCACAGAATATTTGGTGTAATTCAACTCCATAAATGATGGAGATTGATCTAATAGAAAATTACCTTTATTTCAGATTCTCCAACAAGGCCTCCTTGTTCTTGTATTACAGGGCACTTGTTAAAAACAAAAACAAAACAAAAAACCTGGTTTTTTCAGTAAACTCTTCAATCGAATGGCATGGAATGACATTTTTATTACTGGGTATTTTCAGCATGTTAAGTGTACTGCAGTGAAAGAAAGGATCCTTGCCTCAGGTCACTCACACTTGACTGCTTCAATATATTCTTTCCTCCCAAGTACAAGAATTCGAAGGTGCTTACAGCCAGGGCTCGACAAATTATACAATCTACTTGCCTGTAGCAAGTAGATTGCAACCCGGAAGAGCCGTACATGCGCAGATCGCCAGACACCATGGCTGGCGAGTGGGGCTCGCCGCAGTTCAGCGAGCCCTGCTTACAGCTATTGCTAAATCAGTGGTCCCCAACTTTTCGGGGTTGTCAGGCGCCCGGGGGTGGGGCTGCAGCCGCCCACGCGCCTGGGGTAGGGGCCGGCCCAGATCATTTAGCAGGCGAACATAAATGCCCCGGCGGGCGCCATAGCACCCGCAGGCACCACGTTGGGGACCGCTGTGCTAGATGAAATGGTCAGTGAAGCTGACAAGGAAAGTGCTATCCTATTGTTGATGCCACTGTCAAAAAATACTCCAGATACAGGTAGAACTATGCTAACACATTTTTGGGCTGAAGACCAGAGAGTGAGAAGGCAGGGAACACTTAATCAAAAATCACTTGTTTAACAATCCATTATATATCTGAGTCATTTGAGAATTCCCCCACGCCATCTCACTAAAAATCAGCAAAAGGAACAAAAGACTTCCATGCATCTATGCTCAGTGGGTTCTCCAGCTCTCTCAGTAAAGAGGCCTTGCAAAACTATCAGACTGGGTAAGATTAATTCCCTGGAATGTTAATAGGTTTCATTCACAGTATTAGCCTATGAAAGGATAAATCTTTCTAGCAAAAATGTAGCCCAACATTGTTGCCCTCTCTCCAGTCATTGCTAGGGGACAGGACTATCCCTAAAGGAACATGGGACCAGGTCAACATCCCCTGGACCCAGCTCAGCCCCTTACACTCCAATCCACTCCTTCTCTAAGCCCTGCCTCTGCTCCACCCCCACCCCATCTCTGCCCTTTCCCCTGAGCTATGTGACCCAGAGGATTACCAGGGGGTCTAGCGCAGGGTGGCAGAACAGGTCAGCTCCAGCTTGCTGCACTCAGCTCCCCCAAAATTGGCATCACTCGAGGGAGTGGAGCAAACCAGGGCCAGGGTGCTTTGCTTCCTGCTAAGGATCTTAAGATATCGTGCAACTGAATAGTCATGCCATTTAACCACATCACATTTCAGTGGTTACATGACTGATCGATAGCCCCCGTGGGTGGGATCAGCAGCCAGTGTGGTCTGGCCCCATTCCCAGGGAGACCCTTTCCACCTCATGCTGCTAGGCAGTAGCACAGGGTGGCATGCAGGAACTCGTCTACAAGGGGAGCCAATTAAAAGGCCAGATCCCTATGCAAACTGGCATCTGCTGGACCTGGGCTGTGGCTGTACACAGACACTCAGGGAATGACCAGCATGGTGTCAGACGGATTGTGAGTGACCCAAGTTGGGTACTATAACAGCAAAGCACTGTGAGGCACCCAAGGTTGAAAGGCGAGCAGTGTCACAGCCTCTCATTCATCTGGATATGGATCTGGAATGTGGTACAAAGATCACCAGTAACAGTGCAAAAGCTCTCTCTTCTGTAGCTCCCAACATCTTTTCCTTGTGCTGACTCTCCATCACATTTCAAGCTCCTCCTGAAGACTTCTTTATGTAGGAGTCCTCTCCCATTTACTGATCTTATATCTGCCCCACACAAGTGTCTGCTGTAATCGATAGTTACTCATTATAAAGAATTTCAGCTGGCTCTGCACCATCCTTGCTGCTACTGGGATTGGGGCTTGGCTCTGGCCTACTTCTACCAGCTCGCTTGGGCTCTCCAGGGATGGAGTTCCCTAGGTGCCACAGCCCTGCTTCTGTCCCACCTGGTTGGGGCTTCCCAGGGATGGGGCTCTATGGCTGTCCCACTTAGTTGGAGCTCCATGCCTGCCCAGCCACTGCCACACCCAGCCAGGGCTTCCTATGGACGGGACTCCATAGCTGCCTGCCCTGCAACTGCCCCGCTGGGCCATGACCAACTGGGGCTCCCCAGGATGGAGCTCCTACAGCTGGACTCCTGATCAGCTCACACACCCGGACACCGGGGCTCTCTGGTCCAGCAATATCCATGATCCTACTGGAACCTAGCAGTTGCTGGACAAGAGAGTCCCAGATTTAGGAGGTTCAAACTGTATTTAAAATATTCCTACAAATTTGTATCAGAACTTAGGGCACACCACTAACTTCTTGCACTGTTACAATCTCTTCCTGGCCAGATGAAATGTTTAGGAAGTTCATGTTGCAATACAATTCTTAGATCTTCAGTTTTGTTTTCACCCAGTTATTGAGCTGGTGATTAAAAGCTTTATAGTGTGATATCATTGGGTGCATTCACTGTACTATGGACACCCATTAGGTTCTCACTGCCTCCTCCTCCTGCAGAGTATTTCATTTCTGAAATAACCTAATGAGAATGTATGAATTTCCTCTATAAAAAAGTTTGGTACTATAGATAATTTTAAAGCGAGCAGATACCTGCAAGAATACTACATGACAATACTGAGTGATGAAAAGGAAGTCAGGAAAGCACTCTCCCATGCCACAAATAGGTGAGGAGATGAAGAGAGATTCCTTTTACTATCAGGTAATTGAAACACACAGTTCTCTACATATACAAGATGGCCATAATAAGCATGTTCCAAGGAAATGGAAGACAACGGCACAGCTTACCTGTGTCTCTGCAGAATGCTCCTCTTTGTTTAAGAGAACTTTTGATTCAATGTCTTCCCACCCAGGGACCCTCTTTAAGGCAGAATCATCTTGGACAACAGCTCCATTTTTACAGTCTATAATTTTCATTTCCCTAATGACCTGGCTGCTCAAGGTGTGATGAAAGAAAAGACTTTTCTGTGGCATTGGCAGAAACCAGGCTGTAGCAAAAGCCACAGACACGCAGGTCAAAGAGATGACGTTCAAGCTGAACAGTGACCAACTGGCAACTGACACCAGAACCTGTCCACAGATAGAACCCACAGTAAAACCCACCAGGGTGGCACTTCGGCAGTAGCTGGTGACTTTCTGGTACATGTTCAAGTCCACAATGCTATAGATGTAGGAATAATAGGCAATCTCCGTAGCAGTCACTAATCCATAGAAGAACTCGAGGAACTGAATAGCTAGCAATCCTTGGGCGTAGAGCAGCATGAACCATGTCACTATAAGGCTCAGTCCCTGGAGAAGGATTACAGGTTTGTACCTGAGATAGTCTGTTGCAAGGAACACAGGAAACAGCAACACCAAATAAGAGTAAGTCCATACTGGATAAATTTCATTGAAAACCTATGAGAAGAAAAGCAAAGCATTAACAAACACCTGGGCAAGTAAACTCTGTTTATTTCAAGGTTGGAAAAAAAAATCCTCTACACAGACACTGAAGGAGCAGCTAGCAAAACCATTTCCCAGTAATGCCAACAAGTGATCTCTACAACAATATACTGAATACAACTTTCCTCCCCCATAACTCTAATTAGTGCTGTATAGAGAGCTAAAGGTAACAGTAGCCTTGAGTTTTGATACTTAGAAAAAAGAACTGGGACCATTAACCAATAAGCAAGCACTTACCTATTAAACAGTTAGCCAGGTGGCTGCTAACATCCCTAGTCCCCACCCAGCCTAGCATAGACCTGACCCAGCTGGGGGGGTGGGGGACAGAAGAGAGAACAGGCACCTCTCTCCCTGCTGTGCCCAGTGGAGCTGTAGCTGCTGTGGAGAGGCACCTGTCACCTGGCCCCAAGCTGCTGGGGTGAGAGGTCTGAAGGCAGTCCTGTCTCCGTAGAGCTGCCTACACCTCCAATCCCGCATTCCCAGCCCCAGCCCAGAGTCCATACTGGGAGCCACTGCTCTCACCCTGCACCCCTAACCGTCTGCCCTCTCCCGCACTCCAACCTGTCAGCACCACGGCCACACACACGGTCTGTGTGGAATTACTTATGTCATGTCATACATCACCTCCATATTGTTGCACATAAAAGGTCATTCTACACGTGGACATAACCAGTTTTCCCTCTAATTTTTTGTGGAATCCCTGTCATTGGAATTTTTTAGGAGCAAATTCAAGAGGGATGGTCTAAGAATTAGGGACATTGGGTACAGTCAATGACTAAGCAATAAGCCTGTACTTATTGGTTAATCCTATCAACTACAAACCCCTCCTCCCCCCCTCCCAAACTGACTCTGTATTAGAGACAGCGAGGGGGGGGGGGCAGAGAGCCGGTGCCCACAATGAGCTGGCTTTAAGCAGGCTCCCCACAAGCACCAGATCTGCCTTCCTCCTCCCCATCCCCACACTGCTGCCTCTGATAGAGAGGCAGCATCATGGAAGGTGAGGGTGACAGACTGGAGCAGATACAAGTGGGAGCCAGCTTTCAAGCCAGCTCCCTGCACGTATCGGCTCCCGTGGACCTGCCTGTCTCTCCCCCTGCTTTGCTGTTTCTATAGAGGCAGCGGGGGGGGGGGGGGGGGTGGCAGGAGCCTGTGCTGGAGGGAGCTAGCTTACAGCTGGTTCCCCCCAGCACTAGCTCCTCAGTGCCACTTGCCCTGCCACACCCACACCCGCTACCATCCTCCCCATGGACAAAGGCTGCTCCACATCCCACAGACCAAGATTAGATAAAAACTGAAGCCCACCAAAGGAACAGTCACTCCCTACAAATCAGCAGTGTAGAATTTTTGGGGTGGGGCGGTGGGAAGGAGGGTGAGAAATGTCTTCAATAACCTCAGATAGACTTTGCCTTGATCCTCCTCCAAAGCTTCCAATTAACTCCAGAGTTCTCTCTTCCAGTCAGATTTCCACACTGTTCTTCTTCCCACCCTAAGCAAATAGCCCTGATCACATGTGCTCTCAAAAGTGAAGCACCTTCATTGTTCTATATCTAATTCACTGCTGCATACACTAGACATGTAAATAGCATTTAAAAAAAATAAAAACCTAAACAATTAAAACTATACTGATCAAACACTTAACCATTAACCAGTTCACAACATGGGTGCGAGAAGCAAGCCTGCGGCAGGTGCTGCAGCACCACATTTTACTTGAGGTCCCACGTAGGTTTGTGAAAGGTTAACTGGTAAGGGCTGGAGTAGCTTCCCACCTGCTGCGAGCAAGGAGCAGCAGGATCCTGCCCAGATCCTGCTTAATCAGTTAACTGGCTAAATGTTAGGTCTCTCTAATGTTTAACTGATTAACCAGGATTTTACATTGCTAGTCCCAGTCCTTTTACCTCCGTACAGATCTGCCTTCCCCCAGAGATATGTAAGCATTAACTGAATACATTAGCAGTAAGTCTGATTTATATTAGTTAATCAGTTAACATTTTACATCCCTCATACTCACTCCGCTCTGAACTGCAGAGCTCAAGCCCCAAAGATGCTCTTAATCTACATGCTGTCTGCATGACAGGGCCAATTATTGACTAACACTTCCATCATCTTGTAAGAAACACAGGCAGCAATGTCCAATGCCACACCAACCAACTCCTGCTGCCACTAAATCGTGTACAAATGCATTTCAAACAGAAATCTGATGTTCCTGTTGCTTTGTTTTTTTAAAGTAAAAAAAATAAATCTGTGGACTAGAAGGCTTTTGGATTCAAGCTTGCTTTTGCAGAGCTAAATAAGAGTGGTCCCACAAGCAGTGTGTGCTATTTGAAAGTATTTATCAAGAGAGGGTGCTGTTTTATACACACTGAAAACTGCTGTCTCAACACAACAGTTATTTTTAAATTCCTGGTACATATTTCTGAGACATTTACAGGTATGGAATATCAAGAAAGTAGATAACATGCGGGGGGGGGGGGGGGGGAAGAGAGGCAGCGCGGTGCGCAAACAAAAAAAAATATTTTTGCTCCATACCACCAATCTGAATTCAGTCACCCATGACTGAGAGTCATTATACTGAAATTTACTGATATGAAGACCCTCAGAGACCTCACATTTTTTAATTTTTAAACCCCTCCATACACCTAGGTCAGCTAGGCCAAAAACAGGCCAGAGATTTGAGCCTCTAATAGCAAGAAGGTAATGTCTTCACTAGATTACCCCCTCCCCTCAAAAAATTATTATTATTATTATTATTTTTTACAGAAAAGTCACTAAGGCATATTTTAGTGATCTGGCTATAAAAATTCTACTGGAGATAAGGCACAAGTCCTTTTTAACAAAATGTGGCTAGGCACATTTCCTCGCACCTTACCTAGGTACAGAGGGTAAAAACTGTCCATGCCTTCTCTCCACTAGGATTCATATCAGGGGTGGGATGTCTCAGGCCCAAGGGCTGGATGCAGCCCCTGGTTTGACTGGATCCAGCCCGTGAGGTTCAGCATTGGGGAGCCTGCGTTGGTGCTCCAGCCACCCAGGCATCTACTCACAGGGCTAGAGCACACAAAATCTACTACCCTGGGCCCCCATAGGCTCTGGTGCGTGAGGAGAATGTGGGGAGTGCCTTTGTCCTTCTCAGTCAGTGCTTCTCACTTTTGTGCAGCCTCCGGCTGATTTTTCTGTGGGTCAGTGATAGGGATGTTAAAGACTAGTTGACTATCCAATAATCAAATGCTTATTAGATAGTCAGGTGACTAGTCGATTCCCCCCCACCCCCCTTGCTGCCTCTATCAGAGGCAGCAAAGAGTGGGGGGGAGGGGAAGAGAGAAAGGGTACTTCAAGGTGGCATGGAACACGGGGTCAGCTGGGGAATCCCTAGCTGACCCCAGGTTCCACTGTGGCGCAAAGCCCAGAATCAGGTGGGGAGTCCCCAGCTGACCCCGAGTTCCATGGCAGCGCTGTGGAGCCCGGGGTCAGTTGGGGACTGCCCAGCTGATCCCGGGCTCCGCACAGCATGCAGTGCAGCATGGAGCCTAGGGTCAGCAGGGGACTCTGAGTCCCCTACTGACCCCGGGCTCCATGGCTTTGAAAAGCACAAGAGCCCCCGCTGGGGACTCTTGTACATTTCAAAGTTGGTACCCATGTGCAGCCTGGAGTCAGCGGGATTTCCTGCTGGCCCAGGCTGCAAGCAAAGTTCTGCATTCCTCCTTTGAAATGTACATTTTACTTGTATATTTTAAAGGAGAAATGCAGAAGTGCCTATTGACTAGTCAATGGAAATTCAATCCACTACTCAATTAACCGCAATTTAACATCCCTAGTCAGTGGCCCCCCCCCACCCAAAAAGGCTCGCTGCCCCTAATTTATCGTAAGATAGCTAACATGACTTCATGCTCTCATCAGTTACAAATTCCTCCTCCTGTCCACTCCCCACGCTTTTTTTAGGAGGGGGCAAAGATCTAGCCTAGGGACTGGTAACTACTTCGGACAGGCTTTCTGCACTCCCCATGCAGCTCAAAGAGGCCCAGATGTGGGAGCCATGTGGTCTCTACACGCTGCATGCTAGAAATCATCCAAAAGGAGCTGCCTGGGCTGAAGAACCCAATCCTGGGACTCGCAGCATGCAGAGAACACATGGCCCCCACAGCTAGCCCCTCTGAGCAGGCATGTGGGACGGCAGTGTATGTGAAAGGCAGGAAGCTTGCCTGAAAATCCAGCTGGGATGCTGGCCAGGAGAAGCCTAGGTAAATACCTCCTAACCAGAGCCATCCCAGACTGCACCTGCCATCCCAGACCGTCTGTGTCTCAATCTTCTGCTTCCCCTCCTGCACCACTTCCCCAGGTTACAACCCAAATCCTCTGTATCCCCACTTCTGCACTCATACTCCCTCCCACACTCTGCACCCCAATCCTTTGCCCCAGGTCACAACCCCCTGCCAGACCCAGCACCCCCTTGCTCCTCTCTCTTCCAGGTCATAATCCTCTCCTGTACTCATATCCCCTCCCAAGCCCTACAGCCCCAACCCCTTAGCTCCCTTCTACACTCAGCCTCCAGCCCAGACCTCCATTAAGATCATGGGCGAGTGTGGCCCTCAATTACTTACCAAATTCTTACAGTGCCCACCACCATCACAAATTATTGCCCACCCCTGATCTAGCCATACTCCCTCCTGTTTTGCACTGAAGCACCTTAGTATGGCAACACAGGACAAGCTTACAGTACTAACCCCCTGTCCTGCAGTGCACTGATGAACTCATAACTGGATGATCTCCAGCTCTTTACAAAACCTATCACCCCAATACACAGAAAGGGAAGATGAAGCATGAGTTTCAGTGACTTTCCCCAGGTTCACAGACAGAATCAGTGGCAGAGCGGCTGCCCTGACTCATTGCTACCCTGCACTAACACGCAGGCGCCCCCGCCTGCCTTAAGCCACGCTCAGCAGCCGAACAACAAAAACCAACAGACCTAACACAACGTCACATTTCAGCAGGGGACACGGCCAAGGGCGAGCCCATTTTGTCTCCCGACCCCCAGCTCCCTCTGCACCAGGCAGGCAGTCCCCGGCCCTGGGCCACCGGCCGGGCACGGAAGCCCTAACACCCCCCACCCTCTGGAGGGGGAGCAGCACTGCAGGAAGGGGGGCGCAGTGCGGCGCTGGGTGACTGCCGCCTGGGGAACCCCCGGGGGGTGCGCAGCGAGCCGGCCCCGCCCGATCCCCGCTTCAGCCTCCCCGGCCGCGCGGTACCTGGCTCTCGGTGAGGTTCTTGTCGGGCCCGAGCAGGAAGCGGGTGAGGAAGGGCTCGGAGGGCCGCAGGCTGGCGAAGAAGCCGTACAGGCAGAGCAGCGCGGTGGGCAGCGCCCAGTAGCGGCCCCGCGGAGCCCGCGCGGAGCGACGCAGCGCCCGGACCCGGAGCCCGCCCGGAGCTTCCATCCAGCGGGGACTTGCGGGGAGGGGGTGGGGGAGGCTCGTGACTCAGCGCAATGCGCCCAAACGGCCCGCGCGCAGGGTAACCGCCATCCTCCCGCACGCGCCACCACCGGCTCCTCCAGCCGGCCCCGCCGCCGATCGAACTTACCCTCGGTGGGGAGCGGGGGCAGGGCGGGCCGCTAACGCGCCTCCGGATTGGACAGCGCGTCCCCGCGCCCCTAGAGACCGGCCAATGGCGGTGGCTAGAATGCCGTCACGCTAAACGTTCGCCCCAGGGTACGAAGAGGGCGGGGGCGGGGAGAGAGCAGCACGTGTCTAGTCTCTCCCAAGGGCAACATGGGACGGACACTGCGCTCGCGTCCGCCCTTGGCTGCACAGCCCCAGGCTCCAGTAGCGCCCCCCCCCCCCCGCGACGTCATTGACCTACTCCGTGTTGCTGTCTGCAGAGGTCAGGTGACAGGGGAAGTAACTTACATTTCTTACAGGCCCTGCCCTGTCAGCTTCCCTGGGGGGTGGGATAGGACAGCACCTATACGAAATTTCACTGTGCGTGGAGGGCTCGGGGCGCTCAGGACAGGGGACTCTTAGGGTGGGTCTACACTACAGAGTTTTGTGAACAAAAGTGGATTTTTGTCGACAAAACTAAACCTGCGTCTACACTACCGCTGAGTTCTGTCGACATAACGTCGACAGAACTCAGCAGTTTTGTCGATGCTGGTAAACCTCATTTTACAAGGAATAACGCCTTTTGTCGACAGAGTTCTGTCAACAGAAGGTGTTATTGCATCTAGGGGTATGTCTAGACTACATGCCTCTGTCGCTAGAGGCATGTAGATTAGGCTACCCGACATAGGAAAATGAAGCGGCGATTTAAATAATCGCCGCTTCATTTACATTTACATGGCTGCCGCGCTGAGCCGACAAACAGCTGATGAGCTGTTTGTCGGCTCAGCGCGATAGTCTGGACGCGCGGGTGTCAACATCAAAGGTATTTGTCGACCACCCAGGTAAGCCAATACCTTTGATGTCGACACCTGCGCGTCCAGACTATCGCGCTGAGCCGACAAACAGCTCATCAGCTGTTTGTCGGCTCAGTGCGGCAGCCATGTAAATTTAAATGAAGCGGCGATTATTTAAATTGCAGCTTCATTTTCCTATGTTGGGTAGCCTAATCTACATGCCTCTGGCGACAGAGGCATGTAGTCTAGACGTACCCAAAGGTTGTGTCTAGACTACAGGGTTTTGTCAACAAAGCAGCTTGCTTTGTCGACAGAACTGAATGTAGTCTAGACACTCTTTGACGACAGAAGCTTTGTCGACAGAATCTGTCGACAAAACTTCTGTTGACAAAAGCCTGTAGTCTAGATGTACCCTTAGTGTGGGATCAATGGAGGCTTTTGCTTCCCTCCATCCCTTTCCAGGGCAAGAGGGGACCAGTGGGGGCTTTCACCCTCCCCCCTTGCAGGCCACCAGGAGCATTTCCCAGGAAGGGGGGACCCTCACTTAGCCGGTTGGGTGGCAGGCAGTATGGCAAGCTCCAGCCCTTTGTGGTACAGCTGCCCCAGCGGTCACCGCAGTATAGCTGTCTCTCCTCTTTCTACCTCCTCCCTTTCCATGTTCTGGAAGACAGTCCCATTCCCCACACTTCCCGTTTTCCTCGCACAATCAAATCCTGACCTTGCTTTAAGTGAGGAAAGAGGAAGCTGCATTCCAAGTGTGGTGATCCTAGCTCTTACCATTTATAAGGAATTCTTGAACAGACTTTAAAATAGCCATGAATAGATAGATGTTCAGGAATCAGGCTATGAGGAAACTTGACCTAACAGTCCCATGATAGTAAACATAAATACTGGGTCAGTTTAAAAAATATCTCTCTAGTTTAAGCCTCAAAGAGGTCATATTTTCCGAGTTTATTGTCCTCTGTAGCCTCAAGTGCTAGAAACTTGATGTTCTTAAATAGCACAAGCTTAACTTCTTTCACAGTCAGATGATTTCAAGGCTGGAGCTATGAGCAGATCATCATAAGTTCACAATAAAATCACAAGAGTTGGCAATGTTGTATACCCTCCATCTGACACAGGAGACATTCTGCGACCTATTTCCTGCACATCACCACCAGCCTGCACGATATCACATACCCACTGGGATCACTGGCGTGTCACATAGCCTGCAGTACATCTTGTAACTACCATAGAATGACCATTCATTTGTTCCCGTAACACCAGACATTCCAGCACTGCTGGTAACAGCATGGGCCCACCCCAACCTACATGATGCTCCCCTTCCTCTGCCAACATGACCTTGTAATGGCAATCCTCCAGGCCTAGGTAGTGGGTGAACTAGGGCTGTCGCAGGCAAGGCACAAGCCCACAGCCCCATCCCATCGAAACCTGCCCCTGCCATCCATGACCCCTGTGGGAGCCAAGCCCCCCACTTTATGGGCAGGCCTCCCGAGCATGGGTGGCATGTAGCCTTCTCCAGTCCCCAGACCATGAGTGGCCCACACACACCCCTCTTGCTGCCAAGCATAGGTGTCCTGTGGCCCCCTGTCCTCCAAGCATGGGCAGCCCACAGTCCTCCCCAATACCCAGAGTACTGGCAGCCAGCACCCCACACCTTTGAACCCAGTCTGCAGCCTTCCTGAGCCTCTCCGCCTTCCAGGGCTGGCTTTAGGAAGTGTGGGGCCCAATTCGAACAGTTTCGACAGGGCCCCGGCAGCCAGGATTTTTTGTTGAGAAAAAAAAAAAAACACACTCACACAAAAAAAGAGTCACAGCCCCTTTAAAGTCACAGCCCCTTTAAATCCAGGGAAGCTGCCGTGCTCCTCCAGGGCCAATACCCCCTCCCGCAGCACGCCCAGCACGCCAAAGAGCTGTGGGAGAGGAGCAGCCAGCACAGAGGCCTCTTAGGCGGAGGGCCCGATTCCGGGGAATGGGTCAAATTGGCCTAAAGCCGGCCCTGCCACCTTCCCCCCGAACATGAGTGGCCAACAGCCCCGCTCCAGGAGCATAGGGAGGGCTGAAGGCATGACTCCAGCCTTGGCAGAGTTGAAGCCAGGCAGCCCCAGGAGGCTGAGGGAGCTGCACTGACTGGGGAGTGGAGTGGGGTCAACTGAGTAGTTTGTGGTTATGCAGCCCATAGAGGATGCCATTTTCAAGAGCATTTCTCCATGTCCCTGTCAGCGTGACCTCATGTGTATGATTGCGAGATCATGGCAGCAGGACCTGAGCAGAGCACTGTTCAAGATGACATCCTGGTCCAATACCAGACAAAGCCACACCTAGTTTTGTCTTCGTAGCAGACAGGGCACAAACCCAGACAAAAAGGGGGCTGCTGCTCATTATAAACCAGGATTACTAGCTGCACCAGTAGCAACTGGCAGTGAAGTGCCTAGATCCTAGCAGCACTCACTGCATTATCACCATTTGCTAACAATGAGCTGTGCAATTACATGCCATATGCCTCATTCACTCGCAGCATACAGTATATACAGTACCACCAGTACTGTGCCTGGCAAAATATACTTACATTATTGTTTATTCTTTATATTGTGGTAGTACCTACAAGATCCAGGGCTGGGCCATGACCCTATTGTGCAAGGGGCACTATAAACAGAAAACAAAAAAATAATCCTAAGGAAACTACAAATTCAGTACTGTATAAGACAAGTGACAATAGAACACAAGGGAACAATGAGATAAACTGTTTGCATACCCTCTCCTTCAGGTTAAACCACCATCAACAGCTATTGTCCATCAAGGGAGCTACAATTCAATGACTCACCTGCGTAAACCACATCAGGGGAATTGCTCAGCCTTGCCTGGGGACAAAGCAGTGTGCACCAGACATGTCTGGATTTGTGTTCTCCAAGTGCATGGACCCAAAGTATAAAACTGAACAAGTAGCTACATGTTTGCCCTTTCTTCTGCTCACACCTGTGCTACAAGGAAACAGGACACTCAGAAGACTGTGGACTCCAATAAGGGAGACTGCCCAGGTTTCAAGGGTGAAATTTCTGTACTATGCACTCCAATACCCACTGGGGTGAGGAAAAAAAACTGATTAGTTGCTGCCCAGTCCCACAAGGTTGAGATTTTAGACTGCTTATATTTTATTTCGTTTGGCAACTAACTCTGGCTTTTGCCTATAATTTCTAGTCACTTAATATCTATCTTTTGTAAGCAATATACTGTACTTGTTTTACGGTTTAATCTTTACCAGTGAGTTTGCCCGAAGGCTTTGGTAAGTTTGCTCAAATATTACAAAGGCTGGTGAATATCCACTTTCCATTGCTGAAGAGGTTGTGATTCTATGATTCTATGATTGGTGAACCCATCAACAAAGTAGCACTGCATGTCTTGAGCAGTGCAAGACATCATATTCTTTACTTACAAGGCTGGGAACTGGAGGGATTTGACAGGTGCTTCTCTCTGAGTGATTCATGAGTGGCTCTGGCAGCTGGGTGTAGGGCTCAACATGCTGTTGTGTTGGAGGGGTTTGCTGCTTGCAACTAGTAAAGCACCGTTAAAGCAGGCTGGGTGGGTTAAGGGGACACAGTGGTGCTACAGCCCCAGGCTGCACCCCAGCACTCTTGTCACAGAGGCATGATAGGTGAGGGTAGAGCATGAAAGTCCTTGAAAGTGAAGACAAGCAACTTACATTTCAATAGAAAAGGGGGAGGCAGTGGCGGGCTGCAAAGAAAGAGATGAGACTGAGGCTATGTCTACACTGCAGAACTATGTCTACACTGGCGCAATCTTGCAAATGAGGCTAAGCGTGGAATATTGCAGAGCCTCATTTGCATACCTAATGAGCTGCTATTTTTGTAGAAGAGGCCCTTGCGCCAGAAGAAGCTGTCTACATGGCCCCTTCTTGCACAAGAAAAACCCTCTTGCACAATGCCGTTATTCCTGAAAATAATCAGCATTATGGCATTGCACAAGAAGGCTTTTCTTGCGCAAGAAGGGGCAGTGTAGACGCTCCTTCTGGCACAAGAGCCAATTCCGCAAAATGGCGGCTCGTTAGAGATGCAAATGAGGCTCAGCGATATTTCACGCTTAGCCTCATTTGCATATCTCTGGTGCAAGATCGCACCAGTGTAGACATAGCCCAGGTGTAGACTTAGCCCAGCCCAGCCCAAATGAGCGCTCATTTGCATATCTTCTTCCAATCCTTTTTGTGTAAGAGGTTTTTGCAATAAAAAGCCCTGTGTAGATGGGGCCATTTGTTGGGAAAAAAAACTTTTGCTCAAGAGCCCTTATTCCTCAAAAAATGAGGTTTACAGGCTCTTGCACAAAAGGGTTTTTTTTCTGACAAATGACCCCGTCTGTGCAGGGCTTTTTATTGCAAAAACCTCTTCCACAAAAAGGATTGGAAGGAGATATGCAAATGAGCACCCATTTGCATTTCCTCTTCTGCAAAACACCCGCAGTGTAGATGTAGCCTGAGGGAGGGTCACCGCCCTCTTTGCTGCCGCAGCATTTTTGAATGGATATAAGCAGGGCAAGGCTATATTTGTCAAGGTCAAAAAAGATGTAATCGAAGAGAGAGATGATGAGAGCCTAGAACGGCGATGAGAGTTTTAATTGTGTGGACAAATAGGAGAGGCTAGTTTGATCAGCACATTTTGAAACAGTCTGGATGTAACAATCTTGAGCAGCGATGCGATCCTCAGCCACAAGCCTCATGCATCTCAATTTGCACACAGGGCTGTGTCCATCCCCCCACCTCAAGCTCTGGGTCCGGCTTCCAGCTGCTTCCTGGCCCTGCGCAGTAGGCTCCCAGTCCAAACTGTTGGCTGTCACCTAGCTCCACATGTTCAACTGCACAGCAGGCTCCGAGGGCTGAGCTGCCAGCTGCTACCCAGTCTCACAGAACAGGCTGCTGGCTTCCAACCAGCTCTGCATGGCAAGGCTGGTCTCTGAGCTGCCAGCTGCCACCCACCTCTGCACATCAGAGTCAGGGTCTCAGCTGCTGCTTGAACCCACACAATAGGTATAGGGTCATGGTGGGGTACAAGAATGGGGTTCCCTGTGCTGTGGGGTCCAGAGTCAAGATCCCTGTCATCTACCCGGTACTCAGCACTCTGCTCCTGGCTCCACTCTGTGGAGGGGTCTCTGGGCAGGGAGCACTGGGCCTGGGAGTTTGGAGGAGGTTTGGTGGGGAGCACTGTGGATCTCAACCTGCAGCTCAGGAAACACTTTGTGGCCTGCATGTACAACCCACAATGATAAGTAGGTGGAAAACCACTGATCTAGAGAAAGGGCTGAGTCAAAAATAACACCCAGCTTATGGGCCTGAGTGACAGAGGCCGGTGGTGTTGTCCACAATGATCAAGAAAGAAGGGCAGAGGGAGTGGTGGGGGCAGTGGAGGTGTGTGTGTAGGGGTGCAGAATAATTAAGAGTTCTGTTTGGACATCCACGAGATGTCAGACACACAAACGCTGTGGGGTAGAAGACGACACGTAAGGAAGGGGCAAAGAGGTATATTGGCGAGTTGTCAGCATAACACCATTCTACAACAGCCATGTTGTGCACTAATTACACAAAGAACATGTTAGGCAGTTACTGTACAGAAGCCCCAAACAGATTAAATGAGCTCCCTGGCCTGTTAAAATTGGCACTTTCGAGAAATCTTTGATCTCTTAAGAAGCCTCATCAGTGGGAAGCAAACTGAAATTGTGACTGAAGCATGAGCTGTAATATGAGAAATGAACAGAAATGTGTCCCAACTGCCACAAACCCATAAACATCCCCTCTGCTGCCCCTTAAACATATATAGAGGCACAGCCTGCTGGAATGAAGAAGGGTTGAGGATCTACATCTTGTCCTGGAGGGTGGCTCACCTCCTCCTACAGAACTCAGCAGAGGTAGGAGTTTGTATTTGTGAACCGCCACCCCTCTAGCCAGCAAGTGAGTAGCAGTTCTACCACAAATGGCACACGGATCCCTCCAGCACTTGTGCCACAATAGGGGTGTGTCTAGACTACATGCCTCCGTTGATGGAGGCATGTAGATTAGACAGATAGGCAAAGGGAAATGAAGCCACGATTTAAATAATCGCGGCTTCATTTACATTTCCATGGCTGCCACGCTGAGCCAACAAACAGCTGATCAGCTGTTTGTCGGCTCAGCGCGCTAGTCTGGACGCTCCGCGCCAACCTGAAAGCCCTTTATCGACATCCTCCTTATGCCTCGTAGGATGAGGTTTACAGGGGATGTCAATAAAAGGCTTTCATGTCGGCAGGGGAACATCCAGACTAGCGCGCTGAGCCGACAAACAGCTGATTAGCTGTTTGTCAGCTCAGTGCGGCAGCCATGTAAATTTAAATGAAGCCACGACTATTTAAATTGCAGCTTCATTTCCCTTTGCCAAAAAAAACAAATCTACATGGCTCCGTCGACGGAGCCATGTAGTATAGACGTACCCTAGGAGTCCTGCTGCTCTCCACTGCTCCCTCACCAAGTCACTTAATTGGAGCCCTGCTGCTAGGGGTCCCCTCAGTTACTGTTCCTAGCCCTATCCCCTAAAAGGGTTTGACCAGAGCAAAGGGGCCTGTTGAAGAGTTCATTAAGCCCCATGTTGCTAGCTTTCTGCAGGTTTTTAAAGGGAACTACATGTGTCTTCCCCTTTTCCTGCCCCTCCATAGCTGCGGTTCCCTTTCCCTCTGAAGGGGCCTCTGGGAGTTCCAAGATGGTAGGGAATAGTGCAGTAGACACAGCTGAGACCTTCTATGCTCATAGGAAGTGAATTACAAGGAAGATCCTCTGTGACCCTAACACTCAAACCAGCCACCGTAAGTTAATTGTCCTGTTATATACTGGTGAAGCCTCAGCTGGAGAATACTGTGTCCATTTCTGGGTCCCACGCATTAGGAAAGATGTGGGCACATTGGAAAGGGTTCAAAAGGTAAAAGTTTTAGAAAATCTGACCTCTGAGAAAAGATTAAACACCCTGGGCATGTGTAATCTTGAGAAAAGAAAACTGAGGGGAACCTGATAGCTGAAGGTTATGTTAAGGGTTGTTATAAAGAGGTCAAGGATCAATTGTTCTCCATGTTCACTGAAGGTAGGACAAACAATGAACCTGATCTGCAACAATGATTTGTTAGATATTAGGAGAAGCATTCCAACTGTAAAGATAGTTGACACCTGAAATATAGGCCTTCAAGAAGGTTGTGGGATCCCCTTACCATGGGAGGTTTTAAAAAATAGGGTGGTCTAGGAGGAACACCTCTCAGGGATGGTCTCGGTTTACTTCGTTCTGCCACACTGCAGAGGACTATACATGGTTACCTCTGATGATCCCTTCTAGCCCCACATTGCTTTACATCAGTTTTGCTGCCCATTCTCAAATGCCCCCACATTTCAATGCTTTTAAGTCTATTATGTGTGGAGTAACAATATACTGTATTAAAAAGTGCAAAGAAAAATTACAACTGGTTTTATTAGAAGTAAGGTGATGAATCCAGAAGGGTAGCTGAAACCACATGAGCAGGCAGGTGAGACTATGAATCCCCATTTTGGCTGTGTGTACTGAAACTCCACCTACCAAACCACTCTAGTTTGGTTACAGGTTTATCCACCACGTAGCTGACATCAATTTTTTGGAATTTAGTTTCCACCACATTCTCCCCCCCTTCTTCCTTCCACTGGAAAAAGAGGGTAAAGATTAAAAAGTGTCTGAAAGTAGAGAAACACAATATTTATATTTTTTCCAGTTGGAAAATAGTAAACTGTGAGAAGTGGGATTTTCCTCCATTTCCACAAGATTTTGTTTAATTTTCCAGTCGAATTTGCTCTATTAGTTAATCAGATTACAAGCACTGAATCCTGTTACTACTTCAAATCATTGCTCCTCCTGTCTCAGTGCCAAAGTGTCCCGTACCAATGACAGCGTGCTACATCCCGAGGGATTTGAAGCTGTGTCATGGGGGCAGATTGCTAGCTCTGTTAGGAGCAACTTAAGTCTCTGGTCTCTCTCACCTTTAGTACAAGACTTGAAACCCCTACTGTTACACTTGTCTTGAAGATGGCCTTCTAAAAGACACTGCAAATATTCAGCACGTGGGTCGCCCATAGGCATCCGCTTCCGCTTCCGCTTCCCACACTTAACACATTGTTTAAACCCTCGCGGCCACTGCATGTCCCACAGGATTCGCAGAAAGCCCCCTCCAAACACTAACAATCTAACTAACTCTGTGTACGCAACAAAGAATTCTAACTACACACTAGGGAAGAACTGTGTGCTGTGAAAAAGTCTAAATCATCAACAACTATCACTGGCAGAAAAAAGGAAAAACTTAAACAATGAATAGTCTAGAAGCACCTTAAAGACTAACAAAACATGTAGATGGTATCATGAGCTTTCCTGGGCACAACCCACTTCTTCAGATGAAACTGAAGAACTGGGTTGTGCCCAGGAAAGTTCATGATACCATCTACATGTTTTGTTAGTCTTTAAGGTGCTGCTAGACTTAAGTTTTTCTAGTTACAGACTAACTTGGCTACCCCTCTGAAGCAGAAAAAAGGAAGAGAAGCCGGAGTCTGGTTGGCAGGGGTATATTTATGACATTGTGAGGCATTACTTCAGGGGATGCTATAGCTGACCCGACGAATACCACTAGGGAAAAGTCTTCCAACAATCATGCACACACATATTGGAATGGAGATGAGAAACACATCTTAAAGAACAACAGTTACAAAGGTAACTAACCATCCTTTCTATGGAGGTATTAGCTCTGTAAAAATGAATCCTTACAAAAGGTAGTACTACGCAGCATGAAGTTTACGAGGGAGGCTGTTTCTAAACGATAAGATACGAATCCTAGCTGTGGCACTGAGCCAGTGTATGGAATGTGTGATGTTGTCTGTTGGGATCCACCTAAAATTTATGCATGTAATCTCCAGATCATCTCTTTGTGAGTAATGTTTTATATACATAGATACATCATAAAACCTAAAAAAAAGATGACAGGGTACCTCACCTAGTTCAACATGAAAATGGGAGGAAAATTTCCATGTATAAATGAATACGATTTTTGAAGACAAGATCTTAAGTACAGGTGGAAATCCAAGGATATTCAATTTCCAAGTATAAAGATCCTGGCAATAACCTTTAAGGCTGTGTCTAGACTGCATCCCTTTTTCATAAAAGGGATGCAAATTAGACATATCGCAATTGCAAATGAAGTGGGGATTTAAATCTCCCCCGCTTCATTAGCATAAAAATGGCTACCGCTTTTTTCCAGCTCGGAGCTTTGCCGGAAAAAAGCGCCAGTCTAGACACGGATCTTTCGGAAAATAAAGCCTTTTCCAAAAGATCCCTTATCCCTCTAGACACAGCCTAAGAGTATAGGGCTCAGTTCTAATCTCAAGTTGCACCTATGTAGTTCACACCATGAGGAGTTCAGTGCATATATTTGAAAGCATAGTCAGATCCTTGAATTTTCTTAGAATTATAGAATACTAGAACTGGAAGAGACCACAAGAGGTCATCAAGTCTAGACACCTACCCTCCTGACAGGACCAAGCACTGACTACATTGTCTTGTTAAATGTGAAATTCCCTTTGATATATACAGGCAGTCCCCGAGTTACGTGGATCCGACTTATGTCGGATCCGCAGTTACGAACGGGGCCCTTCCTCTCCCTGGTCTCCAGCAGACCAGGGAGAGGAAGCAAAGCGGCGGAACACGCGGCCAGCTGACAGCCCAGACGCATCTGGGCTGTCAGCTGACCGCGTGTTCCGCCACTCTGCTCTGCTCTGCTCTGCTCCCCCTCCCCCTGGTCTGCAGACCAGGGAAAGGGGGAGCAGAGCAGAGCAGAGCAAAGCCGCGGAGCCCGAGGGCAGCAGGATAGCCACGGCGCGTCTGGGCTGTCCCACTGCCCCCGTGCTCCGTGGCTTTGCTCCGGACGCCTGTGGTACAGCAGCTGGGGCGCTGCCGGTTGGTCCCGTAGCACCGCTCGGGGCGCCACTGGACCAACCCAGCAGCACCCCAGCTGCTCTGCCCCAGGTGTCCCCAAGTCAGCAGCTGCTGAAAATGACCAGTGGCTGACTACAGGAAGCCCCTGCCCCGGGCTTCCTGGAATCAGCCGCTGATCAGTTTCAGCAGCAGCTGACTTGGGGATGCCTGGGGTTCTTAAGTTGAATCTGTATGTAAGTCAGAACTGGCGTCCAGATTCAGCCGCTGTTGAAACTGATCAGTTTCAGCAGCGGCTGAATCTGGACGCCAGTTCCGACTTACATACAGATTCAACTTAAGAACAAACCTACAGTCCCTATCTTGTACGTAACCCGGGGACTGCCTGTAGTGCAAATAATTGGGTGAAGTGAAGACTTAAGAGGCAAAAATCAACCTGAAGCCTGCTGAATACAGCATTGCCCTCTTCCACTTGCTATTATCCCAGGCCCTCACAAGTGGATCCACATAGATGTGGAGCCCATGGCTTCCTCTGCAGTTCATTTCTGTGTTGAGGTATGTATCTGCACAGAGAAAAACACACCCCTCTCCAGTTCAGGGGTTGCCAAAACTTTCCAATGTTACTTCACCAGCACCTTGACACAGGGCTTCAATGTTCCAGAGGGCCTTCTTCTGACCCTGCACAGAAGGGTGAATTTCATCTCAAGTGTTTGCCGCGTGAGTTGTTGAACTAAGTCAGCCCAGAGCTTGGCTGAGCTTTTTCAGAACTCACATGGTTTTAAAAACACAGTGTCAGAAATTGCTGCAGGCATATTGGAAAGCAAAAATCACATCAGCTCATCCAGCATGAGTCTGGTCTAGGGTTAAGCAGTATTTCTTGCCTGACAACTAATGGATGTTGTTAGCATCAGACTTGAGTAACACATGAAACCACAACTTTGCCAGAGGGACAACAAGAACATCTTTGTAGCTTACATCTTGCCTGGTTCATGAACTGCTTCTGGGTTCACTTAGACGCACATTAAAAGGGCATCCTGTTAAGGAGTTTAGGTCTGTTGTTTAGAACAAGGGTTTACAAAAATTGCACAGGTGCAAAAAAGTTCTCTTGAACTATCCCTATATACACTGTCAATGGAAAGAGCATTTCTGTGTTTAAAGAATCCTTTAAACCAGTATACAACAAAACTCAGCTGAAAAGTGAAACATACTACAGTATAAACAGAAAAACAATGTGGGTGAGGTTCTAGCTCTTACCAAACTAACTTCTGCTGGTTTTTGGACCGTATTTGGACTGAATAGGGCATTGGGAACGATAAGGATGGCCCAGGGTGGAAATAAGCTCCTTGTCAGGTTGAGGCAAGGAGCAGAGGGTCTGAGCTAAATACAAGTTGGAACAGATTGTTAAGCAGAAAGGACAACATATTGGAGGAAAAACAACAAGGAGTCTGGTGGCATTTTAAAGACCAATACATTTATTAGGGTATTAGAGCAGAAGCTTTCATGAGCTATGACTCACTTCCTCAGATGCTGAAGAGAAAAAGAAAGATAGAAAAAAAAGATACAGAGATGGGATTGTGACAACAATGCTAATTAAATCAGAGTGGATGTGGCTCATCTCCAACAGTGATGAGAAGGTGAGCATACCTGAATGGGAAATTACCTATTGTAAGGAGGGAACCACTCCATGTGTTTATTTGAATTTTGGTTCAGGGTGTCAAATTTGCATATGAATTCCAGCTCAGCAGTTTCTCTGTGCAGTCTGTTGTTGAAGGTTTTCAGTCTGAGAATGGCAATTTGCAAGTCCAGAACTGTGTGTCTACTTCCTATATAGGGAAGTTAAAGTGCTCCCCCACTGGCTTTTGGATGTTGCCATTCTTAATGTCTGATTTGTGTCCATTTATTCTTTTGTGTAGAAACAGACCAGATTATTTGAGTACATGGCAGAGGGGCATTGTTGGCACATGGTGGTATAGATCACATTAGTAGATGTACACATGAATGAGCCTTTGATGACATAGCTGGTGTGTTTAGATCAGGGGTGTCCAAACTTTTTTCAAAGAGGGCCAGATTTGATGAAGTGAACATGCGTGAGGGCCAGCCATTTTGCCTGACATTCTTTGAACCATTAAAATTAAAAGCAAATGAACTATTTTATGCAAAGTTTATTGCAAATGGCATACTTTTCATTTCATCACATGGATGACAAATCTAAACAGGTGTTAAATCACTCTGCCTTTCATATCTGAAGGCCAGATGAAAAAAAAATCCAGGAAGCTGAAATATATGTCAGGAACATTGTAAAGTACATTACATATTATTGGTTGTCTGTCAACTTTTAAGTTCAAAAAATATGAACAGGAACTTAACACCAAGTATACATGTTGTGTCTAAATATGTTTATAACTGATTTAGACCAACTGACATTAACTGAGATTTTACAATGTATTCATCTCAATACATATGGATTCGTTGGGGGCCATAAAAGATAGATATTGCCAAATTACCTGGGGGGGGCCATATTAAACCGGAACACAGGCCGCAATTGGCCCGCGGGCCGGACTTTGGACATGCCTGCCTTAGATCCTGTGATGGTGTCAGTAGTATAGATGTGCAGACAGATTTGGCCACGGGGTTTGCTGCAGGGATAGGTTCTGGATTAGTGTTTCTGTTGTAAAGTTGGTGGTATTTGCCTCAGGTTGTGGACTGTCCGTAAACAAGGACTGGCCAGCCTCCCAAGGTCTGCAAGTGAGGGATCATCATCCAAGATAAGTTATAGATCCTTGATGATACGTAGGAGAGGTTTAGCTGGGGGCTGTAAGTAATAGCTAGTGGCCTTCTGTTGCTTTCTTTGTTGGGTCAGTCCTGTAGTAGGTGACTTCTGGATATCCACCTGGTTTTGTTAGTCTGTTTCTTCACTTCTCTAGGTGAATATTGTAGTTTTAAGAATGCTTAACAGAGATCCTGTAGGTGTTTGTCTCTGTCAGAGATCGGAACAAATCTTAGGGCTTGGCTGTACACAGTGGATCATATGATGTGTTTTGGATGAAAGCTGAAGGCATGTAAGTATAGCAAGTCAATAGGTTTTCAGTATAAAGTGGTATTTAAGCAACCATCAGTCATTTTTACAGTCAAGTGTCCAGAAAGAGAAACTTCAAGATGGTCACTTGAAAAAAGAAGTGAGCATTTGGGGGCTAGATTGTGATGCACAAGGCTCGACAGTCTTTGTAATCTACTCGCCTGTGGCGAGTAGATTACAACCCGGAAGATCCGGACAACGCAGCTGGCGAGCGGGGCTTGCCGCAGCTCAGCGAGCCCTGGTTATGTATAAAGTGTTTGAAGTTGGGAATTAAGGATAGTAGGCTATGGGGAGTGTCCCAAGTTGTTGCAGTGAGCCAGAACACTAGTGTCTCTGTTAAGCCTAGGCTCTAGCAAAGTTCCAAATCTGAAGGTGTTGTGCAACTTTCCTTTGAGGACACATATTGAAAGATCAGCTCTGAATGATCACTTCCTGAAAAGCGTTCGGCCACAGGTGATATGTGGTGTATGGGTCTTTTATTATAGTTCTGGGTGAGTTCATCTGAGGACAAAGTGATTGTCTAGTTCTACCCACATGGCTATTACTGAGGCATTTGTTGCATTGTATGAGGTGTATTACATGGGATTAATAGCAGCAGGTTTGAAAAACAAAAGGGAGTATTTCTTCACACAACACACTCAACCTGTGGAACTCCTTACTAGAGGATGTTATGAAGGCCAAGATTACACAAGGGTTCAAAAAAATAGAGAGATTTTCTTGGAGGATCGGTCCATCATTAGCCAGGATGGGCAGGGATGGTGCCCCTCGCCTCTGTTTGCCAGAAGCTAGGAATGGGCAAAGGGGATAGATCATTTATTGATTACCTGTTCAGTTCATTGCCTCTGCACTGTTGAAAGACAGGATACTGAACGAATGTTTGGTCTGACCAAGTATGGCCGTTCTTGTGTTCAGGAGACAGGTTCCTTATATAGCAATGTTTTTAAATCTAAGGCTGCTCAGGTAGGATACTCAGGTAACAGCTATGTGACCAAAAGTGTTTCTCCATGACACCAGTGCCTGGCAAGAAAAGTGTGGCCCTTGCTACACAATGATCCATGCCATGGTCACCTGGGGCTCTGTAAAGTGTAACATTGGGGCTCTGATGTATCAACAGACAACAGAAGGGGTGCATCCTTCAGATTTCTAGGGAAAGAGGCTACTGACAGCAAGAGAAAGACCCCTTAGTTCTGGAACTGACTATTCCTATTTCCCACATGAATTTAGATCGATTCTTCTTCAGGACATGCCAGCAAAATCTACCTACATTTGGGAATGGTTTGAGACACACTGTGACATCCTGGCCCCACCGAAGTCAGAATTTTTGCCATTGATGGCAGAGGAACCATAACTATACCCCAGGACTTTTGTTCATTTAAACAAAAGTGGTTTTGTCTGGGAAGTCAGGGCTGGGTTAAATATACAACTTTATTAAGGACTGTGGCGGAGCGTACCAGTCCTGCCCTGGCAGCCCTGACAGCTATGCTCAGATTGCTGCCCAGCTATAAATAGGGTTACCAGATGGGTTTTAAAAAGATACCGGACACATGAGATCTCAGAATGGGATGGGAAGGGATGGGATGGTGGGGGGGATCGGCCAAGAGGAGGTCGGGGGCAGCGGGGCTGGCTGGGGGGCGAAGAGCAGGGGGGAACTGGCCAGCAAGATGCGGGGCTGGCCTGGGCGCAAGCAGATCCCGGGGTGCTGCCAGTCCTGCACACGGTCCCAGCAGAGCGCATGGGAAAGTCCGGCCCCGGGGATTCCATTGCCCCCATCCCACCCCCGCCTTCCTCCACTCTACTGGGTAGTTGTGTACTGCCTGGCTGGTAGACACACTCATGAGCGCATCTACCAGCCAGGCAGTACACAACTATGTACTGATACTCATGATAATAATAACACTTAATTAGCAAATACCAGACATTTATATTTTCTCAATTTATTTCTTGGACAGAAAGCTCAAATACCAGACTGTCCAGTTCAAAACTGGACACCTGGCAACCCTAGCTATAAAAGCTCGGAGAGAGGCTGTCTGGGCTGGCCACAAGAGGGGAAGGAGCCCAGGCAAGAGCTCCTAACAACCCGCCCCTCCAGCAGCCGCAGCCACTCCAGACGCTGCCTCAGCAACCGCACACCCCCTGATGCAGGTGCCACCTCAGCAGCTGCGGCCGCTCCAGCTAGGGAGACAGTCCAGAGGGAACCATCATATATTGTAACACCCCGAGAACGGGGCAGCAACCTCAGAGGGGTAGGAAGTGGCCCAGGGCGGGGATTGTCCTCCGGGGGCCCAGCGCATAGCGATAGGAAACCCCGCCAAGCCACTGCCTCCAGGGCCCTGGGATGGGACCCGGTGGAGTGGGAGGGCCTGTGTCTCCCTCCCTCCTCAACCCTCCACAATCCATCTCCCTTGGGGTTGCCAGATAGTTTACCCAAAAATACCGACACCACCCCCCAAAACAAAACAAAACAAAACACCGGGGAAAAAAATCTGTTGAGGGAGGGAAAAAAAGGGGGAGACCAAAGTTGTTAGCATTAAAACATCATGGCACTTTCAGGTTATGTCTACACTGGCATGAATTTCCGAAACTGCTTTTAACGGAAAAGTTTTCCGTTAAAAGCATTTTCGGAAAAGCGTGTCTAGATTGGCAGGATGCTTTTCCGCAAAAGCACTTTTTGCGGAAAAGCGTCCGTGGCCAATCTAGACACGGTTTTTCGCAAAAAAGCCCCGATCGCCATTTTCGCCATCGGGGCTTTTTTGCAGAAAACACTACCTGGCTGTCTACACTGGCCCTTTCGGGCAAAAGTCTTTCGGAAAAAGACTTTTGCCCGAACGGGAGCAGCATAGTTTTTCCGGAAAAGCACTGATGATTTTATATTAGATCGTCAGTGCTTTTCCGGAAATTCAAGTGGCCAGTGTAGACAGCTGGCAAGTTTTCCCGGAAAATCAGATGATTTTCCGGAAACACCTTGCCAGTGTAGACACAGCCTCAGTGTGTACAGTCAGAATAGGGATAGGAACAGGGGAGCAGTTGAGCACTAAGACCCAGGGTAGGCATTGCTTTCCCTTGGTCTTTAGGCTTTTTGCAGGTGGCGATTTTGTTTTCTTGATCAAGCCAGAACACAGCTTCCCTGCGGAACCAGGTAAGGAGGAGGTCCGAGGGCGGGGGGTGTCGGGAGCCAGGCCTAGTTGCCTAGTGTGTTGTAGGGTTGGCAGTTGTCCGATATTTTCGCCTCCTGGCAGGGGAAAACAAAAACAAAAAATCACTGGACATTTTAGGTGTCTGGTATTTTCTGATTTTTTTTACCGGACAGGAGGCGAAAATACCGGACTGTCTGGGCCAATACTGGACACCTGGCAACCCTAATCTCCCCAGACTTTGGGGAGTGGCTTAGCTGCGCATGGGGCCGGAAGGCTGCTGTCTGCACCCTGAGAGAGGGCAGCATACTTGTGACTAAGCTGCAGAGCCGTAAATACCTCAGTAGAGGGGAAGAGACTTCTGAGCAGGCCTCAGGGCTGTAATCACCCCAGTAGGAGAGCAGGAACATTTGACCAGGCCTCAGGGCTGAAAATAACCCAGTAGAGGGGCACTGATGTTACGCCAGTTTACAGACTGGGCCAGCCTGAGTCATTAGAGACACGTGTATCATCGAGGGGGAAGTCCGCCCCTTGACCATGACCATTATAAAATGTTTTAACAACTGATCATTTAACAATCATGCAATTATTAAAACTCACAAAATGAAAGGGTCTTGAATTAGGAAATTTTCGCTGCACTCCACCTGAAAATTTTCATATTAACAGTTTGGTAATTTTGTTCCTGCCCTTTGGTGATGCAAAAAATTCATATTTGATTATGGTTTTTGCCAAATTGTCAAAGTTGCCTTTGAAAATATGGAAAATCAGAAGTGTTAACATTTTGCTGTTCGCGCCAGAAATTTCGCTGTACAGGCAGTCCCCGGGTTACATGGATCCGACTTACATCGGATCCCTACTTACAAATGGGGTGAGGCTACCCCGCACTAGCTGCTTCCCCCCAGCAGACCATCGAGACGCGCCGTGGTCCCGCTGCCTGCGTCCTCCGCGGCAAGAAAAGCCGCTCCGCGTCTCCCTGGTCTGCAGGACTGAGGGAAGTGAGGTGTGGGAGAATAAAACTGAGCTCTGGAGAAATGTTAGGCTAGAGTTTCCCCTACAATATGTACTAGTTCCGACTTACATACAAATTCAACTTAAGAACAAACCTACAGTCCCTATCTTGTACGTAACCCGGGGACTTCCTGTACTTTCAAATGGAAAACAGTGACCATATGAAATGTATTTTTAAAAAAGCAGAATCAAATGTGAAAAGAAGTTTTAAAGTTTCATTTAACTGGTTTTATACATTTTTATTTGTAAACGTGTACATGTTTTTATATAAGAATTCTAATTCTCTGGAAGCAGCATCAGACAATACGTTAGAAGGTTATGGACCAAAACAAGGTCCAGGGTTCTTGATGATATTCTGGCCCAGGCTATGAGGAACCATGTGAACAGAGGGGGTCCTCTGCTGATAAGACTGGAGGCTACTACAGTACTGAAAGCTTAAGCTAAAACTCTGCTGAAAAAGTATATTCAGGGTCCGTGAATATAGTCTCTGAATGCATCCATCCTGGGAAATTCTATATGTTTTTTGCATCATAGCAACCTCCCCAGTGATTATGTTGGCAAATGGTATAGTATAGACAAGATATAGGTGTCTTCACCATCCTGTTATCTAACCCTGTATTATTGCCAGCAGGTTCTCTCTCTTCAACAGCCAAGGGGAATGCCTAGGAAGGGACATCTCATAGCTTTCCACAGTGAGTGAGCTACAAAGGGAGCAAATCTGAGCTCAGGATTATGCCTAAGGTCCCTGCCCTCAGGAAAGAGAGTCTAAAATTAGGTGAGGACCAGGACAAAAGGAGAACAGACCATTGTGAGTGAATTGGGGAAGGAGAAGACAGTGGTAGAGAAATGGAGGGAATGCATTTGGGTGCACAGATTGCCATGGAAAGAGGCATGTCACAGCTGCATTCTTTGTGGGTTTTTTTATTTGTTGTTTTCTTTTTAAGGGTGGGTCTACACTGGCGCTTCCCAGAGCAGGTAGCCAGACATGTGCTAGCTCTGCTCGAGCTTGTGCGCTAAAAATAGCATTGTGACCATAGCAGCACAGGCTAGGCATCTGAGAACAATCCCACCTGATCTCTTCACCCATGTGCCTAAGCTGCCACCCGTGTAGCTGCAGTCAGACTGCTATTTTTAGCACCCATGCTTGAGCAAAGCAAACACTTGCCTACCTACCCACTCTGGGAAGTGCCCTCCCAGCTGTTGTGAATGAATGAAATATCTGCCAATGAAATCTCTTAGTTGATGTTGGCAAACCACTAAGATCCTTGGAAGAAAGGCACTTCAGAAGGACTAAATATAACCAAAGCTAAGATTTTTTTTAAAATACAGTTCTGCACTGCTGAAAAACACATGGCTCCCAGATCTGGCAATCCTTTGTTCATGTATACTCAAGTGTCCAGCCCCTAGGAAAGATCACAGCCAAACAGTTCAACACGAAGAGCAATGTTTTGATTCCAGGTTTTAGGAATTATGCGAATGAACCTGGAAAATATGGGTGGATTTAAGAAATGCTTGACCTGTCCACTGCTGTTCTCATTCCCCACAAACACCTGAAAGTAAATAGAAAACAATGAATTAGTGGGGGGAAAAAAATTAAAAGCAGCAGCATTTTGGGGATATCTAAAGGCTTCAGAGTTACTATGTTGAGGGAGAGATGGACTGGCTCACGCAAGCAATGTATATACAGTCTTCCTCATCTAGGACACTGGTACATATCCTGTCCATATTGAGAACAGCTAAAATTTGTCTGTTTTGTGGTCTGTGTGAAATGATTTCATGGTCTCCATTTCTGTCTGTCTCTCACAAAAACTATCACTACAGTTGGTGCTAACTGCTCCCTATGTTGGCTGGGGACTAACAAATCTCCCCTCTAGTCACTAGATGTGGTCTCTGCAGGTTGGGATTGAAGCACGTCTGTCAGGTCAACTTGGGGCATCTTGTAGAATTAAGTGCTGTACCAGCTGTGTTGTAGGGAGGTCTCAGCTCTGTCAATCTGGAACCTGCCACCAGCACTAAATTCACTTAAAAAATTAAAGCGAAAAATAGTGTGCAGTGACCTTTGGTGGAAGCTTCAGCATACATATTCTATGCATTCCTTTGAAATGACCCTCTTTAAAAGGCACGCCAACTGATTTCATACCAGGTTCAATGGCACTGCACAAAAATTTAGCATTCCCTCCCTTTTAGCATTGAAAATTAGTTACATCAGAAATAAACAGCCATGAAAGGGAAGTTCTCGTCATCTGTAATAGAACTATCACTCCCCCAGCATTTTAAAGTCAACTGCAGGGACAATTTTTTGTGCCCCTCATTCCAGGGCTGCCTCTCACATTGTTATCCCTCCCAAGGCCCAAAGGAGGGACACAAAGTGCTCTGAGATTGAGACTGGGACAGAATTTTCTTAGGTTTAAAAAGGTACCTTTCCCACACAAGTGGAGTCATCCATATAAGTGCCCCATTCTGTGCCTTCATCACTGTAAAGGATGGCATAGGTTTTCACAAACTGTTCAGTAGTCATGGACTTGCAACCCTGGGTTGCGACAGCAGTTATCTTCTTAGCTTTGAGGAGATCAATCTGCAGCCACTGCTGGTTGTTGTTTGACTACAATCAATACAAAGAGTCATGTGTAAGCAAATGTGTATTTGTGCCTACGTTAGCACAACCAGAAACTTTGCTTAATGACAGTTAAAGTTGTGTGAAGGCATCTGCCCACCCAGAACCTTAAACATACGGCAGCACTATCAGCATTTTCTGCTGACCACTCATCTGCAGTGATTAAGCGGATATAACACACTGACCCCTCGGTCCAGCATTCATTTCCATCACCAACACAGAATGAAAAGCAATACAAATACACCCCTGGCAAATGAGCGTAGCTCTTCACAAAGCACTTCTCATCAGTAGACCTCAAAGCGCTTTATAAAGTGTCATCACCTCCTAGGGAAACTGAGGCACAGATGGACCTGACTTGCTCAAGGTCACCCAGCAAGCCAGTGACACAGCTGGCCATAGATCCCAAGCCTCCTGAATCTCACTCTAATGCTCCTGGCACTAGGCAGTGCTGCTGATCAACGATAAAGCCAACAGAATTACACCCAGTGAATTTGGCTCTCAACACCAACATTCAGTGTGTACTCATCCACCGAGCCCAAAGAGACTGCTCCCATGAGTAGGGGCTACAGGATCAGGCCCATCAAGCTAAGCACGCCACTGCCTCCACTCTCCATATGTGGTTTTGTTGCTTCCCACTTCACGTTATAAAATTAGAAAACGTTATTTTTTTAAATAAAAAAATCTCTTTTCCTTCAAGTAGATGCGCTTGTCACAGACCTCCCACAGGCTTCTCACAGGAAAAAATGAAAATAAACTAGCGTGCACAGCATGGGTGGGGAATACAGAGCGAGCACAGACACACACCAGAGCAGCGGCATATTTGCTAACAACAGCAACTTTGACTTTGCATTTTTTTCTTTTTGGTTTGTTTGTTACCTTTGCTTGCCAGGCATTCACTCTCCCTTGCTGATTGAGACGTGCAAGGGAAGGTACCCATGAGTTATACCAGGATTGCTTATAGGAAGAAGCTGTAATCTGAGTATTCTTGATCTCCCCATTTTCCATTCCCAGTGGCATAGAGCAACCTGTTAAGAGAATAGCAGTAGGTTGCCATTTTGTCTCTTGAGTAGCAGCAGACTAGAGGAATGAACAGGGTAGGAACACCTGAGTAGTAGTCCCATTCTGCCACCAACTTGCCGTGTGGCATTGCTTAAGTCAGTGTAACCTCCTTTGTGCCTCAGTTTCTGCATGTTTAAAAGGGGGGGGGGGTAATGCAGGCTTGTTGTGAGCATTCATTAGTTTAAATTCGTAAAGCACTGTGGAGGCATATCTGCAGTCAAGGAGTGGAGCTCTCTTTGCCCTGTCATTATTAAAATTATGTCCAGCAGATTTGTGAAACACAAGATTAGTGCATCTTCCCATTATGGGTGAAACTGTCATAAGCACCAAGAGTTAGACCAATCTGAGTGCTTTTGAACGTCCTACTCTATATTCCTATATTGCCACTCAAATAAACAAAGGCTTGGATGTCCAGAGATGTGGAAAGAGATCCACAGCTTCTTGTTTCCAAGTTGCAGGTTTGATTCAGCCTAGGGAGGGCAGTCACAACTGAAAGATGCCCAGACAATGGCCTGTGTGAAATGAGTTTTAAGGAACCATTCCTGCCGGCCAGGAGCTCACATGAGCTAACTGTCATCGCACTAACTGGCCTCTTCGCTGTTCCCTTCCACAGAGAGGCTAACAACTGATTGAGACAGGAAGAGTCAACTCTTCTCTCACTCCCAGAGGAAGCTGCAGCTCTCCCTACATTCATTAAGGACAAGGATTTGAGAAGTGTCTTATGATTTTTGGATACCCAACTTGAGAAAGCCAGGTTTCAGGGGGTGTTGGCAGAGCTCTGTCTGAAAATTGGGCCCTTTTGAGGGGTGTCACGTTTAGCACTGAAAATCACACCACTGTTTTTGAAAATCTTGTTCCACGTAAAAAAACCAAACTCCTGAGCTTATTTGTCAAGAGGTAGAGGGGAAACAAGTACCAATGAGTGCTATTGCTTACCTTCGATTTCACAGCCCAGGAGCTCCATGCGAAGAGTAGGCCTGTTGTAGGAGACAGTTGGATAGACCCTAATATATCTTGCAATGATAGGCGGATCAATGTGATTGTCTTTTATCCCACTGGCATCTGAATTACCTTCGAACAACTGGTAAAAACAAAATTAAGAATTCACAAGAGATATTATTAATTAAAAGCAACTGCAAGCTTGGTCCGTCATACCCTATGTCATGCAATTAAGTCTTTTCTTATGCCATTTCAATGGGGGTACTCACATTTTAGCAAAAGCTAACATATATCTTCCATATCTTTGCATTACTACACATTCAGAGGCCAAATCAGAGCCCATTGTATTAGGCGCAGTACAGATCCTTATGAGGCTATTAGTAGACAGACAACTAGAAAGAAAGAAACCTAGCAGATAAACATCATGACATTGTGGGTATGTCTATAGTATTGCAGGTACAGTTTGCTGGAGCTGTGTCATAGCATAGCAGCTTCCTTTGTTGATGGAATTGTTTTTTTCCATCAGTGTAATTCAATCTCCTGTCCAAGAGCTCCACGGAAGAATTTTTCCATTAACCTAGCTGCATCTACACTGGGGGGGGAGGGGGGGGGGGGAGGGGAATGGTGTGTGTGTGTGGGCAGGGGGGGGGGGCAGTTAGGCCAACCTAACTACATTGCACAGGGTGTAGTATTTTCCACAGACCTGAGCAATGTAGGTAGGTCAATTTCATTTTTAGGTGGAGACTGGGCCTCAGAGTTGAGCTTCAGCTGGCAGGGGAAGGGGTTTGGATAGATAGCACCTGCCCTTCCAGGGGTTTCACACACACAACACCTGGGTTACATATGCCATAGGTAGCTGCTGCTAATATTGCTTAGCAAACTACAGGCAGTCCCCGGGTTACGTACAAGATAGGGACTGTAGGTTTGTTCTTAAGTTGAATTTGTATGTAAGTCGGAACTGGTACATATTGTAGGGGAAACTCTAGCCAAACATTTCTCCAGAGCTCAGTTTTATTCTCCCACACCTCACTTCCCTCAGTCATTTATTCTCAAGCTGAGGTGTCTGCTGAGAAAAGCCGCTCCGCGTCTCCCTGGTCTGCTGGGGGGAAGCAGCTAGTGTGGGGTTGCCTCACCCCGTTTGTAAGTAGGGATCCGATGTAAGTCAGATCCATGTAACCCAGGGTCTGCCTGTATTGTGATAGGGTGCAAAGGCTGGTTCCACTGAACAGGGGCATGATGTCAGCCCTGTTTCTCACTCCCCTTGCACTTGTGCTCATGGTAAGAGCCATGTGACAGAGGCCTGTGGGAAAGCGGGGCGACACAACCAAGGGTACAGAGCTAGGTTGTAGCCCAGCTGGGCAGATTCCTCATGTCTTATTACCATCCTGCATTCTTCTTTGCTACCACATCTGGCCAGATGTGTGAAGTGATTTAGGTGCCTCACGATGCAGAGAGGCATCTAGCGGAGTTTCAAAATCACCGTGAGACACTTTAATCCTTGGAATTTCTCAGATTTTCCAATCTGCATCTTCATGCAAATGAATACCTTTAAAAACCCACCCTTTATTCCTTGAGAAAAGCCCCTGGAAGCTGCCTGTGTGTTACTTTCTGCTGGGCCATTCCACCCTCTTAACAACTACATAAAGCCAGGGAAGGCTGTGGGGATTAATGAGCAGGCAGACCTTCTGTTCCCTAGTGCTGTTTCCTTTGAAGGTGATCCACTTCCGTTTGTCCTTGCTGTAAGTCAGAAAGAACTCTTTCACATACAAGGACTTCGGGAACTGCTTGGCTCCTTGCGTCTTTATCCCCGTGATCAGAACTTGCCTTTGCAGGTCCACCTGTATACAATAGCAAGATACACAAACTAAGAAAAGCTGCACCGTGAGCCCATTTTCATCCTCTGGCACCACAGGTGTGGTGCCAGGCCTGCTTTTAGGCACTCAGAATGACACTTTCATGCTTGAGATGGGTAATGAGGTGCCTGAGCACTGATGCAAGAGTCCAGACGAGTTGTGTCCTAACCTACTGTATGTACGCGTGGATTTACATACAGGCAATTTTTGTGGTGCCCGTCACCACAGTCTGGGCACTGGACATAGGTTGCCAGATGGTTTCAACAAAAATACTGGACACACTTGACATGACATCACAATCGACATTACATCTTATTTAGAAAATACCCGACATTTATATTTTCTCAATTTGTTTCCCGAACAGAAAGCTCAAATACTGGACTGTCCGGTTCAAAACCGGACACCTGGCAACTCTACCTGGACGATCACTAACAAATCCATCCACATAGCTCCCTGGGAGAAGCAGCAGAGGGTCACTATCTGATCTCCACGGTACAGATGAGGGGAGCGCGGCACAGAATGGAGAAGGCCTATGTTTCGAAAGCAGCCTCTGGTTTTGAGCAACCAGCCAGAGATACACAGGGCTTGTTTTCTGGAGATGTTGAGCACCCTCAAGGCCAAATGACGCCACTAGGGGCCATGAGTGCTGAATCTGGGCACAGAAGCACCCTAAAAAAAACCCAAACCAGAGGCAACATTTGAAAGATTTTGCACAAGATCATGCAGTGCAGGGAATAGAGCCAAGGTCTCCTGATCCATGGGAGTGAGTGCCTCAGTCCCCCCACCGCCAGAGGCCTTTTCATGCAGACAGTGAAAAGGTCAGTTATGTTGTTTACCAGCAAAGCCGTGCAGGAAGAGAATGATGCTCTTTATGCCGCAAATGAGAAGGAAAAATCCCTACAATTATTTTAAGGGAATTTTCAGCCCTTCTTCATCAAGCACAAAAGGATTATTTCTCTCTCCAAGGTTTCTGCCCTTCCAAAAGAAAAACAATTCTGTTCATGGATTGCAGGGGGTTTTGGAAGGCACCTGTAACTACAGACCCTGGTTTCTAGAGAGCAAGTCACATGAGAACCGTCAAGAGAGCCATTAATGCCTTCCCAACTGCTAGACTGCTTGTGTGTATTTTTAATGAACAATTATGTTGACTATAATCACCCTCAAATGTGTTTGGAGGAAGACAGAGGAGAGAAAAGTGTTGGGCTGATAACAAGGGTGCCATTTTGGCAGGCCAGGGGGCAGCAGCTGTGTGTACTGAGATGCTGCTTGCTTTTCTTCCCATTCCCCTGATTATTAGGGAGTGAGGGGAGAGAACATGGCTTATGTGCATGCCTCTCATTCCTGACTGGTGAAGTTGGGGGCAGAGGAGTAATTCACGAAATCTGTGTACTTTCCCCTTGGCTCCCTGATAATCAAGGGAACAGGAAGAAAAGCAAGCAGCATCCCATTATGCCCAGTACTCTGCCCCTCTAGCTCTCCCAAAATGGCATCCTTGGCTGATAGCTCAGGAGAAAGTGAAGCATTCTATTTATCCACACAGAATGGGCAGTGACACTGCAAGCTTTCCCCACCGCTGCCACCACCAGGCCCCCTCCCTGAGCTGCAGGTCCCATCCCCACTGGTCAGAGGGGTGTTCCGTCTCCCTGGCTCATCCAGTCCTTGGCCATTCTTCTGAGACCTGCCACCTGTCCCCCTCCACTCCCGCAAGGGTTAGTTCATACCAGTTGCAGCAGCAAAGGGGGTAGGTTTGTGATGTGGTGTGAGAATAGCAGCTCATTACACTGGTCTCTGACAGAGGATCATACTGCTGTGATTTTCTGGCTCCAGCAAAACCAGGCTGGATTCAGAGAAAGGCTGCACGTCCTGTTATCTAGCCCCTGAACTGGCCGGGTTCCTCCTGAGCAGCAGTTTTAATTGAACATCAATATTAACCTGCAGTTGCTTATAGAATGATTCTCTTTGATCCAGTAGGATGAGCGAAGAGGCAATTTTTAAAGGAGATTGGCTTAGCACAGCACTGACTGCTGAACAAGGAGTCTGGCAGTCTCCCATCTACCTCACCAGTAACGCAGCTGCCTAGAGATTACTGTGTCCTAATTAAGAGCACGAGCTGCAGTGACATGCAGGATGTACTGTCGGTCAATCTAGAGAGCAGAGACACAACAGGCAAGTCTTGCAAAATCTTATAGTGCTGCAGCCAGTTCTAAGGGAATAGTCAGTGGGGGCTGATTTTCAAAGCAGCTCAGCTACCTGTTAAGGCACCAAAATGAAGCGGACGGATACTCAGAAGTACTCCGCACCCAAGAGTCTCCACTCTTGAACATCTTCAGAGGCCTAACAGCTCGCTGAGCTCCTCTGAGAACATGGCCACTTGTTCTGGGGTACCTGTAAAGCCACGAGAAGCTGAACAGGAAGTGTTTAAAAGTACAAAACTTAATGAATTAAACCCCCCTTGCCCCCATGTAACAGTTTGAGTAGAGAAGTAGAAAGCAAATGTCCAATCCATGACTAGACTGGAGAGTTAGCTGGTCACACAGCAAGGGGTGAATGCCTATACATATGAAGAGGAAGGGGACAGCAAAAGGCTGCTTATCAATATGGTTATACTCTGGGCAGCAACAGGGCAAACTGCCTCCTAATTCCACCCTACAACAGGCTGCAATCCAGATAACACTAGGGCACTCGCTCAGTGCCCATTTGAAGTGGAGCATGAGACCTACTGACTCACCAGTGCCACTTCCTGCAACACCTGAGCTTTCCTTGGCAGTCTCTTTGGGAAGGTCTAGGTATTGCTTTACCCTGTTTAATGCCTGAGACCCAAGATGATCCCAGCATGTGTGCAGTAATGTAGCTGCAGGCCTCAGCTCTCCTGTGTGGACCTAGCAGTATTGCACCAACCACCATACCTGGATCCATGGAAATTCACTTGGCTCCAAGTCAGTGCTCCAAGCATTATATGTTCCAGCGTTGTTTAATCTGGCTAATTTAGGTTCCCAATAGCCTACGTGAGAAAAAAGAACAAAGAGGTATGGTACAAATCAAGGACAACTAGAACACTTCTCAGCATGCATACGTCAGCTCTTTTATTGCTGTGTCTTGGAGAGAGACTCCAGTACAAACACCTGAAAAGCTGTAGTGCAGACAAAAGTTTCAGAGACATTTGATGTTACCAGCAATTAAAAATTGATTGCATCTTTGAAAATGTGGTTATAGTCAGAGAAGTGGCTTTGAAAACAACACAACACCTAGTGCTTAGCGAGCACTTTTCAGCAGCAGATCTCAAAGCACTTTACAAAAGGGAGTCAGTATCAGTCTCCTTATTTTACAGATGGGGAAACAGGCACAGAGCTGTGAAGTATTTTCCCCACTGTCACCCAGTACACCAGTGGAAGAGCCAGGAATAAAACCCAGATCTCCTGGGTCCCAGTCCTGTATTCTAACCACTCAGCAACCCCACTTCCCAGAGCATCCTCTTTCTTAACTCCTATGGCTCTGACAGCATTAGGACTTAGAGTCACATTACAATACGCATCTGCCATAGCTAGGCTACATTGGTTACAAGCAGTGGAGGCAGAGTTAAAGCATGTTTTACATCCACTGTAGAAAGTAACCCCTTGTGAAGGGTACTGTGTTAAAAATCAATTGTTACCCTTGTCTGACATATAATTTTCAAATGTGTGTGACTTGACTACATTTAAAGCAAATGCCTCGAGAGGCATTTTATTGAGGGCTAAACCCACAGGAAGTTTGAAGTCTCCAAACTAAGCCATTTGTGTATCACTTCAGGGAGGAAACACTACAGGCAGTCCCCGGGTTACGTACAAGATAGGGACTGTAGGTTTGTTCTTAAGTTGAATCTGTATGTAAGTCGGAACTGGCGTCCAGATTCAGACACTGCTGAAACTGACCGCCAGTTCTGACTTACATACAGAATCAACTTAAGAACCCCAGGCGTCCCCAAGTCAGCTGCTGCTGAAACTGATCAGCAGCTGATTCCAGGAAGCCCGGGGCAGAGCAACTCTGCCTGGGGCTTCCTGTAGTCAGCGCTGGTCAGTTTCAGCAGAAGCTGACTTGGGGACGCCTGGGGCAGAGCAGCTGGGGTGCTGCCGGGTTGGTCCAGTAGTGCCCAGAGCGGGCGCTGCAGGACCAATCGGCAGCGCCCCAGCTGCTCTGCCCCGGAGTCCAAAACAAAAGCCTGGTCTGCTGGGGGGGGGGGGAGCACACTAGCTGCCCCCCCCCCCTCCCCAGCAGACCAGGGACACGGGGAGCAGAGCCTCTGAGGCTTTGCTCTGGCAAAGCCTCAGAGGCGAGGGACCCCGCCGCGGCTGCGGCTTCAGTCCGGGAGCCTGTGGTCTGCTGGGGACGGTCCCCAGCAGACCACAGGCTCATGGACTGAAGCCGCAGCCGTGGGGGTGTCCCGCGCCTCTGAGGCTTTGCCAGAGCAAAGCCTCAGAGGCGCGGGGACCGCCGCTGCTGCCGCTTCAATCTGGGTGCCTGTGGTCTGCTGGGGATGGTCCCCAGCAGACCACAGGCACCCAGATTGAAGCGGCAGCAGCGGCGGTTCCCCGCGCCTCTGAGGCTTTGCTCTGGCAAAGCCTCAGAAGCGCGGGAACCCGCCCGGTGCCCCTGGTCTGCTGGAGACGGTCTCCAGCAGACCAGGGGCACCGGAGCAGCTTACGAACGGGGCTTTCTCGCCCCGACTTCCGGGGCGAGAAAGCCCCGTTCGTAAGTGCGGATCCGACGTAAGTCGGATCCGCGTAAGTCGGGGACTGCCTGTATTTGGAAAAAAATTATCCATTCATAGGTATCTGGAATGTTACTAAGCTCCCCATCAAAAGCTCCTCTTTACGATGGGAATAAGCGTGAGGAATTGAAGACGTCCAACACTGCTCGGAAGTCATATTACTAAAGACCACGTCTGACCTTCTCAAATAATGAAGTGTTCTTCAACCACGTGTTTAAACTCACTTATGTGATGAGACGCGTTGATCTGTGAATCAAGTATTAATCCATTCATTAGGCCCATTGGTAACTTGCACTCTAGAGAGAGCATAAAAATGTTTGATTACTGATGAGCTGCATTTCATACCTTATCAGGAAAAAAAGGGGCATTTAGAGTCATGTTTGAGGGCTGTCTGGGCCCTTCTGGTGAGGTCACCCTTTGCCCCAGCTCCCAAAAGAACATGTTTGGGACTTCATCCCAGGGGCCAAGAGGGGAGAAAGAGCTGTATGCCCACAGGACCAAATTCATTTCCGCAGCCAATACCATCAGTTAAGGAATCATAGGTCATTTTTAAGGAAACTACTAATGTACAGGTAGCTCTCTGAATTCTGTGCAGCTCTTCTTTTACACTCAATATATGATAAGCATTCCATGAGCTCCCCCTTTATAAAATAGCCATTTCCTTGGTTCAGATTCTATTCTGTCATTATTGTCCCATGCCCAATTACTTTAAATTCTCCCTGAAAGGAGGAGAGAATGTTATAACTAGAATCCTGTAGGTTAGAATGATGATGTTTAGATTCAGTACCTTTTTCTACAACGATAAAGAATGCCTGCATTCCAGCTTGTTGGTATTCCCCCACTTCGGTGTCTAAAAACCATACACCAGCTCTTGATGGTATCATTTCAATAGTTCGAAATGAGCCTTTAAAAGAGAAAGAAAAATAACCACAGGTAATCTTTTGAAACATTTGCAGGAGATTGGCTGGCACAGAACAGTGAGGTTGAACAGACCAGTCTCTGGTGGCTTGACAAGGTGAGAGTCAGATATTTTGCACCCATTGGAAAGAATAGTTAATACCATTAACATCTTTCTCCTTTTTAATAAACAGGCTCTAATAAGAAACATGCTGGAGTCAAAAGTTCAGATCTGAATCTGAGCTTCTCTGCTTTAAAATTTGCTCTTTCACATAACCTTGAACACATGCACGTATTGTACAATAGGACATACACAGTATGTGCTGTGTGATCATGCAGTGACTGACCTAACCTTTTATACGGATTCATGCTGTGGCAACAGTAACTGAAGGGCTGATGCTGGGCCCTGTTCCAGCCATGTCTTAGACAGTGTGTAAACACTGGAAAGAAGCTGCAACAGACTATGCACTAGGGGAATTCTCTGAGAGTCCAGCCTCATGCTGCTCCCACCATCCTTAAAAGCCCCAGCATAGTGGGCATGCTCATGGTCAAAATCAGAAGGCACAGCTCAGAATCTGCCCCGATGTCCTGACTTACACACTGCAAATCTCAGCCTGAACAAGGCTTTTCCACAGGCTTTTTTGTTTTGTTGGTGGCTTTCAGTGCTACAGTGCTGCCAAGTCTTGTGTTTTATCACGAGTCTCGCAATAGGTGGTGTTTTTTTTCTTAAAGCCCCCACTCCTGAAGTGACGAGAATCTCAGGTTTCATTGAAAACAAAAGGAACATTTCCTGCTCTTACAAAAAAGCTTGAAAATGTGAACACTAAAGGTTCAAAATATTTGCCCGAAGGCAAAGAACCCAATCTTTATTATGTTTTAAAATACTACAATTTTTTCAAGACAACCTAATGATTTTGGGTGGTAGGTGTGGCTCCTTTCCTAATTTCTGAATGCTTAAGGATGGCAATGCTGCACACAACAGCAACACACTTTAAATGAGAAAGGCTTGTGTGGGTGTGCAAGTGAGTAGACTGTGTGTTTTTATGACTATTTATAGCTGATCTCATTTCTCTTTAGACCCAGCAGTTCTGAGCCTCACTAAGGTGGTCATTTTTACCTGTCTGCTACACAGCACTCTTTCTTTGTGATACCATACAGAATACATAATAATCCTAACTGGCCAGATTTAGACAGCCTTACACCAAATAGCATCTCCCTCCACAAGTAACCCTGATTTCAGTGGAACTGCTTGTGGACAAAGGAGCTACTAGATCAAGGCTGCACTGTCGCATCTTTTTCATAGATTCATAGAAATATAGGGCTGGAATGGAACTCAAGAAGATAGCAAGCCCAGCCTCCTACACTGTGGTCAATGTTCCCTCTAATTTTTTCAATCCATAGGTGGAATACATTTTGTTATGTGCACCAATGCACTTGTGGATGTGAACCACCAGTAGAAACACATGATGCCAGCTGTAGGTACTCTGCTAATCAGCTAGGCAGCATTTGTCTCCCTCCTAGGTGGCCACCCAAGCGCTCAGCTTGCAGGAAAACACTAAGGCTATGTCTCCACTGCAAGGTTTTTGTGCAAAAACCCATGGAGCGTTCACACCTCAAATGCGCTTTTACACAAGGAAATCAAGAGTAAAACGGCAGAACAGAGGGCTTTTTCCACTGTAGGTAAACCTCCTTTTATGAGGCATAACTCCCTTTTGTGCAAGAGTTCTTGCACCAAAAGGCAAGTGTGGATGCTCCAGAGGGGTTTCTTGAGCAAGAAACCCCTACGGAAAAAAGCACAGGTGCTCTGATGGCCATTCTGTGAATAGCCATCAGAGCTTTCTTCAGCAAGAGCGTCCATGCAGTGTGGATGCTCTCTTGCACATCTTGAGGTGTGGACGTGCTCTTGTGCAAGAAGTTTTTGCACAAAACCTCTTGCACAAAAGGCTTCTTGCACAAGAAACATGTAGTATAGACATAGCCTAACTGTGGTAGGGCCAAGTAAACTTAGATTGCCCCCAAGAGGTGCTTGTCTGACATTCTTAAAAACTTCCGAAGATGGGGAGTCCACAAACTCTCTTGGAAGCTTATTTCAGAGCTCAACTACTCTTAGCTAGACAGTTTTTCCTAATACCTAACCTAAATGTGTCTTGCTGCAAATTAGGTCCATTATTTCTTGTCATCCCTTCTATGGAGAACAATTGACCACTGTCATCTTTATAACAGTTAACATATTGAAAGACTTATTTTTATCCCAAAATGAAACATGCCCAATGTAACCATTCTTATGCAGCAGCTTTGTTAATCTTTATCACTTCTGTTGGTCTCCTTGAGACCATCTCCTGTTTGTCGATATTTTTTCTATAGTGTGTGTGCCCAGAGTTGCACACAGGACGCCAGCTGAGGCCTGACCAGTGCTGGGTAGAGCAGGATCATGACTTCTCAGGTCTCAGATACAACTCTACTGTTAATACACCCAGAATGAGATTAAGACTTTTTCACAATGACATCATATTGATGACTCTTATTCAATTTGTGATCCAATATAACCCCCAGATCCTTTCCAGCAGTACTATGGCCTAGCCAGTTATTATCTATTTCATAGTTGTGCTTTTGATTTTTCCTTCCTAAAAGAAGGACTTTGTACTTGATTGGATTTCACCCTATTAAATTCAGACCAATTCTTCAATTTGTTAAGGTTACATTTCAGAGGAGGGCGGCCTCCTCTCCTCTCCTCTCCTCTCCTCCGCCAACTTCTCCCCCCCCCCCCCCGCCCACTCAATGAGGTAGATGGTGCTGGGGTTACAGAAGTCCTTTCTGACCTCTTAGGAAATGAAAAGCTAGCACCTTGAACACAAGACCTGATCATCACTGTCTTTATGGGCCCAAATCAATTTCTGCTGATGTTGATCTAATGTCACTGAACTTTAGTAGAGTCACTCCAGCATCACCAAGTGTAGCATTTAATCTCATATATATGGGCTGTGTCTAGACTAGCAAGTTTTTCCGTAAAATCATCTGATTTTGCGGAAAAACTTGCCAGCTGTCTACACTGGCCACTTGAATTTCCGGAAGAGCACTGACGATCTCCTGTAAAATCATCAGTGCTTTTCCGGAAATACTATGCTGTTCCCGTTCGGGAAAAAGTCTTTTTCCGAAAGACTTTTGCACGAAAGAGCCAGCATAGACAGCATAGTATTGTTTTCCGCAAAAAAGCCCCGATCACGAAAATGGCGATCGGGGCTTTTTTGCGGAAAACCGCGTCTAGATTGGCCATGGACGCTTTTCCGCAAAAAGTGCTTTTGTGGAAAAGCATCCTGCCAATCAAGACGTGCTTTTCCGAAAATGCTTTTAACGGGAAGTTTTCCGTTAAAAGCATTTTCGGAAATTCATGCCAGTGTAGACATAGCCATGGAGTATAATTGACAAGACACTGATCTGCTATGTACCTGGAAGGAGAGGGTAGACACTCAGCCGATGCCCAGGGACTCCAAGTTCTGTGAAGGTCTGACCATGAAAATGAACCACATGAATATCTTTTGATCCGCCCATATTCAACAAATACCATCGAACAAATTCATCTTTATACATTCTCAGTCCTTGCAAGTGGTATATGATCCCATTAATGGCTGAAAAGAAAAAAGACAAAGGCAATTACAAACATACTCCAGTTGAAAGACACTAAAAGATGTCAATGTGAGTTGGACCAGAGGATACAGTTGGATCTAAATTCTTGTCCATGCCAATCCCTAGTGTCAACATATAATAATGACCTTCTCAGTTAATGAATTAAGCGCCATTACAAGTGTGGTTGATGGTCATTTAAATAAGTGAAAATACTCTCTACTTTTCTGGTAGAAATAGAATTAACAAAAGCCCATTCAGCAGTTGAATTCCAGCACTATTTAGCCATATCTGGTTGATTGAGTCCAACACGAAGTCAGCTTGATTCAATATTAGGTTTGTGAGTTACACTAGCCCCCCATAAAGCCTATATGAGAGGGCCTAAATTAAGTTGATTCCTCTTAAAGAGTCATTAGCAAGTTGATAATGTGGCTTTGAAAATTTCAAGGAAAAACCCTAAGTAGGGTATTAGAAAATGTAGAACACACTAGGAGGCTGCACCTCCTGCTTACTATGCTTGCCAACTCCTCATCTGTCCACCACAGCCAGATCATGGCCTCCCTTCCTACAAATGCCACAGCAGGAAGAGGGCTGCCTCCAGCCTTTCCTGTGGCCAGATGGGGGCTGGGCCCCGTTTGGACAGGGTGTCTGGCCTAAGGGGAGGGTGCAGGAGTGGGCTGGGGGCAGGGTGTCAGTGCAGGAGGGAAGGGGCAGGAGTGGGCTAGGGGTGCAGCAGGGGAGGGAATGTGTGAGGCGTTGGGTGTGCCAGGGTCTGGGGGGAACTTAGTTCTTTTTGTACAGCATGTTGCTCCCAGGCACCAGAGGCTTTCCCTGCTGCTCCAATGGGGAAGCTGCTGCCAGCCTTGGAGCCATGAACTCGGGCCATCACCTGCCTGGCACTCCAGCCTCATGGTCCCTCCCCACCTGCAGGATTAGAGCACCAGCTTCCTGGGCGGGGGAAAGAGAAAGCCCCAAAGCTCTGCACTGGATTCGGCTTGTGGGGAAGCACGTGCACACACTGCTCCCCTCCCCGCAACAGTGTGCACGCTTCCCCACAAGCCAGATCCAGCATGGAGCCTCCTTCCACTCCCCCACCCTCAGACAGCCCGTGCTGGTGCTCTAATCTTGCAGAGGTGGGGGAGCTGTGAGGCTGAAGCTTCAGGTAAGTGGTGGCCCGAGGGGCTTGCCCGAGGCAGGTGGCAGTTAGTGTTGGGGCTCCGGACCCGGAAGTAGAAGTGGGGCTAGAGGCGGCTGCCGCTGTTGCCACCTAGTCCTCCTGCAGGGGAGGCAGGGGTTAGCGGGGAACCCAGGGTGCCCTCCAAGGAGAGCCCGGGGTGGGGGGGCAAGATGACACCAAGCCATGGCCACCACTTCCCCTTCTGAGTCTGTGGAGGGAGGGGGCGGGGCAAGATAGAGTGACATGATGACATCACTGTCATCCCGCAGGAAAAATTGTGTGTGTGTGTGTGTGTGTGCGCGCGCGCGCGTGTGTGTGTGTGTGTGTATAGATAGATAGATAGATAGATAGATAGATAGAGAGAGAGAGAGAGAGAGAGAGAGAGAGAGAGGGGGGGGGGGGGGAGATATAAATCAAGGGTTAAGCAATACCCAAATGTCTGCATGAGATTGCAGACAGCCTAAAGCAATAGCTCTGAGACGTGTGAACTATCTACTTCACATCAATAGTATATTGATTCTGAAATGTAAAGGTGATGATTTAAAATGTCACCTTTGTTAATTATTTCATTACTGATCATTTTAGTGGAAATATCCAGCAAATGTACTCATCTCAATCCCAAACTGCCTCTCCTCACTTAGGGGATTTAATATTAAAATAAACTAACAAAGGTTATTGTATTGATGGTAATATCCATCATATTAAATTCAGAAAAACTCCGTTTTTCACATTTACATGGAAGTGCCACAGAATTCATAACCTGCAGCACCAGAATACTAGAAAATTCAGAGACCAGGCCACAGGATTTAAGCACAGCTTGCTGTACAATACAGGTGTTATATAATAAGACAGATCTGACCTATACCTAACCTTGAGGACCAAACTTTTAAAACCTGGTTTCCATTTTTGCTGATGAGATTTTTTTGGATATGATCACTTGTTCATATGAATTATAGCACTTATGGGCCAAGCTTCCAAAAGAGCTCACCCAAATGCTCTCATTGTTGGGAATGGGAGCCGCTGGGTCCTGAGCATTTTGGAATAATTGGCCACTTCTTTTGGTATCTAAATGGGAACTAAAGTCCTTTGAAAAGCCAGTTTCAGCTGTGGGTGCTAAAATGTCTGAAAATCCACCCCGTATGCAGAAGTTCCGATCTGTGTCAATTAGAGCTGACTGAGCAGTTTCATGGGGAATTTCAGAGTATGTCGGAACACACAAAACTGTATTTTAAGGGAAAATTTAATTAAAACTGATGCAATTTTTGAACATTTATTGTAATAGGAACGGTGTTTTCTAACAGGAAACTGCTTCATTGGAATTTTCCTAGCAGCTCTATTACCAAAGGAGAGCTGATGAGGACTATGCTAGGCCTGGCTAAAAATTTTCCTTTGAAACTGCTTTTTGATGGAAAATTTACTTTTTAAAATGAAATATTCTCACAGAAAACAGAAAACTTCAACTTTTTTTGTTGTTGAAAAACTGAAGAACCAGGGAGTTTTTACCCTACAACTGAAAACTTCCCATCTAAAAACTTGAAAATTTCATTTTCTCTGGACATTTTTAACAAAAACATTATTTCTGCTTTTGTCAAAATTTTCCAACAGCTCTCGTCTGTATATGCAAACTCTATTTTTATATGCATAATCAACAGTAAAAAGAAAGTGCAGGCAGATGATTGGTGCACACAAAATTGCAAGTGCACCAACAGAAGCCAGGGTGAGGTCTTTTGAACACCTCTCTCCCAACATGGATAACAATAACTAACAAAAGGAAACATCAGTACCAGGGAATTTATGCACTTCTGAGGTCTTCTCGGTGCCAGTCCTTTTGGAAGACTTATCAAAATACCAGCTTTTCTCTTCATCAAAGACCATAAAAAGCAGGACAAACTCTCGGGTATCTACTGGCCTGTTAATTGCACTGAGGGTTCCCTTTTGACAGATCAAGATTGGTCCAATCAAGCCTGAGTGAATATCTTTCTCCTGGAAGGCAATAAATACAAATTACAAGTAAGAATTAGTGTTTTCCAAAACATATAATTAACAATTTGCATGTTCACAGGGGCTTTCATTTCATGATTTTCCCTTACAAATGTTAACAGTAGCACATAGGAATTGCCAGATTGGATCAGACCCAAAGCCCATGCAGTTCTGTCTCCAACAGTGGCCAATGCCAGATTTTTTCCCCCCACATTTTTAAAATGTGGGGAAAACTTTATGCTGTCAGTCTCTGATCCCCTTCTAGTTCTGCAATATCTTTTTTGAGATGAGTGGTTAGTTCTGCATATACAGTATTCCAGAGGAGACTGTACCACTGATTTACATAACAGTGTTATAATCACTTTGTGTTGTTCCCCATCCTATTCCATATGCATAACATGTTGTGTGCTTTTTTTCGATCACAGCTGCACATTGAGCAGAGGTTTTTATTGACCTATCTCCAGTGATGCGCAGATACTTTTCCTGAATTGATATGGTTAATTTAGAACCATATAAAGTGTAAGCATTTTCTGTCCAATAGGCATTATTTTGTATTTCTCAACACTGATTTAATCTACCATCATCATGTTGCCCATTTAACTAGCTTGGTTAAGTCCCTCTGAAATTCCTCACAGTCTTCTCTGGTTTTAACTATCCTAAAATAAAGATCACCAGTGGATATTGCTACCTCACTATTCATCCCCTTTCCACGTCATTAAAAATGTATTGAACACCACTTGACCAAGTACCCCTTGCTGTTAGCCTTTTGCCATCATGAAAATTGACCATTTAATTCTAGTGTTTATTAACTCTTGTAACCAGTAATTGACAATACTGGGCCTTGCATTGTATGATTAGTTTCTTTCTTCGATAGCCTCTTGTGCGAGACTGTGTCAAGAACCTTTTGGAAGTCTAAATAAAACATGCCATTTGATTTTGCTTTATCCACTATTTTACTGACATAGTCAAAAGATGCTAACAGATCAGTGATACAACTTTCTTTTACAGAAGTCATGCTGGATAGACCCTATCATACAATCATCTTACAAATCTTTTATTCTTCTATTTTTAATGATTATTGCAAGCAACTTACCAGGTACAGAAGTAAGGCTTTATTAATTAATAAAGGCTGGGCAAAGGTCCCATTTTACCAACGAACCCAGACCCAAGATGTATTTGCACATCACATTGCACACATGAGGGCTGAGAGAATCTAACTTTGGGACTGAACAAAAAGTCTATTGAAACTCAGCAGAATGACTTTGGATCAAGAGCTACACTTGGAATAGAGCGCCTGATTGCCCCATTGGCTTGTGCATTTACTAAATTTCATGCAAAGTGATTCGGAAATGCTACTAAATCAGAATTCTCCACCTCCTCATGCCAATCTATTCACATTACACTGACATAAATGATTACATGAGGAACAAGAGAGTGATGAATCAGATTAAAAAAGAACAGGAAGCAATAAAAGAATAGTGTGAAGCCAGTATTTCAACAAGACATAGTACCTATTATTTAACAGATTCTAGTACCCTTTTGCTTAGATTTCCTTACCGGGTTTACATCAGAATAATAGGTCCAGGACCTACAGGCTGGTCCAGGTTGTATGGGTCCAGATCGCTTGGTTGCAAACCATACATAGGTATAGGTGTCATTTGGCTGAACTGCATCATCCTTTTTGAACCAGTCTGGAGACTCATCTTCATAACTGCTTCCCTCAGAGGATTTCTCATAGAAAAGCCCATGGGAATGGAGGGAATATGGCCTAGATGCCATATTTTTAAAATGAACCTAGAAAATAAATAGAGGCAGACTCCTGATTAGCAGCTTTGGGCCTATAGCAAACCTCAGGCATAACACACGCACGAACTGTGTAAGGCACAAATTTAGGATTCAGATTTCTCTACTGATTATGGCAGTGGTCTCCAACCTTTTTACACCCAAAATCACTTTTTAAATGACAGACCAAGCCAAGATCTACCGCCCCACCTCTTCCTTGAAGCCCCGCCCTCTCTATTCTTCTTCTCTCCATCTCTTGCTATCCCCAGTCCTTATACTGCTACTTTAAAAAAAAAATTCCCACCATTCCTCGCAGCTACTCACCTGTGCTGTTGCTCGGTGAGTAGCTGCTCCTCAAATGAGGAAATCTAATGTAAATGTACTGCGCAGGTGCGCAGTTCAGAGAGGGCTCAAGAGCTACTCTTAGAGCCTCCGAGATCTACCGGTAGATCGCGATCTACTGGTTGGTGACCACGGGATTATGGGATAAACTGTGCCTGGCTGGAGATGGGGAGCATTGCTCCAGATACCTCTTTGTGGGGTTCAGTAGTTTCTCCTGTACTCAGCTAGTAGTATATGGGAAGCAGGGTATTGGTTCTGCCTGCTCCTTCCCCCCTTTCCAGAATAGTTCCCAAGAGGAAGCAACTTGGTGCCAATCCCTTGATTCCTGTGAGTACCCCAATTCTAGGCAGGCCTCACATAGAGCGCTAAAGGGGACAGGGAATCTTTATTCCTTCCTACCCCATTGGTGGCTGTGTTAGACGGGGGCGCAAGCTAATTCTACAATACTACTAGATCCCCGTGTACGTTATTCCCACTGAAGTCAGTGGAATCTGCCCAGGCTGTCAGGGCAGGGAGTTTGTCTTTTCTCCCCTCCAGTCAAGAGGAGGGAGTTCCAAGCCTGGGATTGACTTCTGTCTCCTGTTTTATTTGTGATTTTTATACAACTCATCTTTATGGACTAGAAAGCCTTGTCAAAGAAGTGGGAGTGCAGTGAGATCTACCATGTTCCATTCAGTCCATTCCGCTGGAAGGTCAACACATTCCTTATGGTAAATATTCTAATAAGCTGCCTAGGTTTCAGTCCCAAGAGACCGAGACAGCTTCTCCACTGCCTCAAAGATCTCATGTATAGGAACTGTTTCCATTTGTAACATTCCCCTGGTACATCTAGCTATAATTGCTTGTATTTATTATTTGTATTGCTTCCACTTCTTCCTTAGCATTTATGTGATGGCCAGTAAGTACCTTGGCTACCATGCAGGGACTGAAGTCAGAATCTCCAGAGCTAAAAGCATGAATGGCTACAGCTTGAGCTAAAGTTTTATAGCAGGGTGTGGGCATGGGTGGGAGAAGGGGGTGGGGCGCTAAAACAATACAGCAAAGAATTTGTGTGTTACAGGTCCTCAGAGGGAGGCCTGTAGCACTGAGGACCTGTAACACAAATTGACCAATAAGTCACGTTTAAACTAGAACTGGCCAACATTTTTACAAAGTATTTTCAGACAAATGCAAGCATTTCTAGTTTTGTCTGAAATCTCAGGTTTTTATTGAAAACAAATTCAGAAAAAAAATCATGATTTACCTGAGGTTTTTTTTTTAAATAAAAAATTGATGTTCAAAAACCAAAATATTTTGAGAACTAAATATAGACTGAAAAATCTTGCCTTTTTCCACTTTTCGGCAGGAAATTTAGAAAAAATATTTTTTACAAAATGTCCTACTAAAAAAGACTGGCATTTTTCAACCACTTTTAGCTCAGGCCCTTCAGCTCATAAAATACACCAAATACCTGATCCTGTGACTTACTTGAATGACATCATCCACCTCAGCCCTGATAACGGGACCCAGGATACCCAGGTGTTCTTCATACTCCCCTTCAGCCTCCCGAACTGTAAAGGTACTATCCACGTAGCTTCGGAAAATCACTTTTTTATATATGGTGTTGCCCCCATCACGTCTGGTTCGGCTATTCCTCGTTGTGCTGAGGTGAAATGACCCATGAAAGAACATAATGGAATTAGAAAAAAGACAGTTACCTGTTCTGTAATTGGTGTTCTTTGAGATATGTTGCTCATATCCATTCAATGCGTGCCTGCCACATGCACCAGTGTCAGAAGTTTTCCCCTAAGTAGTACCTGTAGAGGCTGGGATTTCCAGTGCCCCCTGGAGTGGTGCACGCATGCTGCACTATATAGGGAGGTGCCTAGGGGTGTCCTATCCCAGTTCCTTCTTGCCGGAACACCAACAGAGGGGAGGAGGATGAAAGGTTGAATGGACGTGAGAAACACATCTCGAAAAAGTTGTCTCAGTCCCACGGACTTGAGTGGTGCTATGATCATTTATATTAGCCGAGTATCTGCCTCACACATTGCAAATCATTTCAGTATTTGAGCTTCAGGATTTTTCCATGTGGAGAAACTACAGAGCTCTCTGACACTTGCAAATACAAATAATGAAGGTGGAGCTAAAGCAGGGGTCTACATAGGAAAAGGTGGGAAGGGGGAATTAGACATGTTTGTCAAGTGGCCCGAAGAGTCAATTTAAAAATACACAATTCAGAGACTGAGTTTGCTGTAATGAAACTGTTTCTGCCTCTCTCCTTGACAATGAAGATTTAGGCCATGCAATTATTTTTGAGAGCAACAATTTTAGAGAGAGAGAAAAAAAAGGTAGATTTTGCACAGACATATGCAATCACTGGTAATTTTGCATGGTTTGATGTGAGCACTGCTTTTTGTGACAACATTTCAAATTTCTAAGAGGTTGAATTTCTCTCAGAAAAGATGGATTACAAATTTCCATTGGTGGGAAATAAAACCACTTTTTCAAAATCAAAGCAAAATGTAAACATCTCAGATTTGGGGTTCATGCACAATAGTCCCATCAGTTCTTGATCTCGACTAAGACTAGCAACAAGGGGGTTAATTTGAATCATCTGTTGGTGGCAGTTTGCAAGATGTGGACACTCGCCTGCTGGGAATTGGACTGAGAACCAAACCCTTCATTCTGTATTGACAATTGAATAAAACTTCAGATGGTAGGAACGATAAAGCTGGAATTTGCAGTGGGGTCTAAGGGCACCCAGCTCTGTTGAAACACCCTTAAGTCACTTTGAAAAATCTCCTCCTAAATCCCTACCCACCCAAACTGGATTAAAACGGGCTACCTAAGAGTTCTCTCTTGACTGAGCCCCAAACATCCCATCCACATATATTTAGATACCTAGCTGAGGTACTGAGGTGGGCTTCATTAACGTAGTGTCTGAGTGCCTCCCAATCTTTAATGCCTTTATCCCCACAAAACGTCTCTAAAATTAAGATAAAGCAGTTCCCTACCTCAGAGAAGGTGAGCTGAGGCACAGAGAATAAATGGCTTGAACGTCTGTGGCAGAGCAGGGAATTAAACCCGAGTCTCCTGAATTTCAGGCTAGTGTCTAAAGCAGTGTTTCTCAACTTTTTTTTAATTTATTTTTTATAAAGTACCCCTTTTAAAAAAAATTATAAGTACCCTAAGTACCTACAGTTTTCAGACACACACAATTTTTTTCTACCATGGCAACACATTTGTATAAACAACTTAATCGTAGCTGGGCGGGTGATGAAATGTTGGGTGTAAAAAGTACAAAAATAATAAAGCGTTGTAAAACTTAGAACAAAGATTCAGTTTTCTCCAAATTTCAGTTATGTTGATGTACCCCTCCCCCAGACGTACCTCGATTAACCCCAAGGGAACTTGTACCACTGGTTGAGAAACACTGCTCTAAAGCACTGCTCCTTACTTCCTCTTCTGCATTATGGACTGAAACTAAACAGCACTTGTGCGATTAAGAAATCCCCTAACTCAGTAGCTTTGCTGAGGGGCAGCTCTCTGAATCAATGGCTTCATATTCAACAACAGGATGTGAGGGAACAAAGAGTAAAAATTTAGCCCAACCTTTTCTTTAATCCTGCATAGTCCCAGATGACCTCTTCTGCTGCGATGTAGTACCTTCTCATGTGCCCCCTGCTGCGTAGATAGTGCACAGCAATGTCATCAGGATTACGAATATTATTCATGTTGAATCTGGGGTCCTTCGTGTACAGGTCATCAAATTCTACATATTCATATTCATATAGGTTATCTTCAATTTCCTCGCTGTCAGAGCCTCCTGGAACATACTCCTTGTAGTCCCCATTTCCATTGGGAAGCCCTATGACGATTGGCTTAAATTGCCTTGGGGTCAGTGTGTCGTTAGTCCTGCTCAGCAAAACTGTGTGATTGGCCTCATTAGACAATGCTGTATTGTTGGCCTGACAAAGAGGTAGGGTGTGGTTGGCCTCACTGGACAACAGCGTGCAATTGAGCTCTCTCTGCACCTTTGGGGGTCTCACACCTCTAGGTGTCATTGAGAGACTACTGTACTTTTGATCATTCTTTTTCCTCCTACGGGTCTTGATAAGAGCCACAGATTTACTCAAGGTGCCATTTACATTTCTCTCTTCTCCTTTCAAATTCGGATGCTTGTGGCTTACATTCAATTTGCCCTTGGTAAAGTGTGCATTGCCTTTGAATTTTCCTTGCTTCTTATTCAGGGATATGATGTCTCCTGTAGGCATTGTAGCATTTCTGGAAGGATTCTGTAACTTATCAGTAGCCTGACCTGAATTTGTCTCCATCCTAGAATTCTCCTTCACAGAGGCCATATTCCACTTTTCATCCATAATTTTAGATGGATACTTCACGCCCCTTGGTATTAGCTTTCCCAACTTGTCCTTTGCTGCTACTGAGCTGTGACCAGGAGTTAAAATATCCGATGCATTATCTAGAGTAAAATTTCTATCTTGCTTGTCTTTGGGTAATTCTAATTCAGAAAGACCGAACAAATTTAATTCATTGTTTTCTGCTCTGTGTCCCTCAGCAAAAGTGACGTTATCTGCATGTTTGGGAAATTCAGTTTTTTCTGTACTGGTTTCTTCCTCCCACTCTTCCTCCTTCACATCCTGGTCCTCAACATATTTATTTGGAAGTTGATCAGTTCCTAACATATCTGAACTGGAGGTATTCTCTGCATGAGCAGAAAGAGGTAGTTGTTCTGAACTGGTGTTGCCAAAAAAGGAAAGGCTTTCATTTTGCTGTACATGACTTAAGAGGGCTTGCATCTTTTTAACAGCATACAGCTTAGTCTGAAACACATCTCGCCTTTCCCGCTTTCTACTAACATTATATTCTCCTCTTGAGCTGTCCTCTTCTTGCAGTTCCCCTGAAGAGAGTATTGCAAATGATGGCGTTATGCTGGTGCCTCTGTCAGATAACAGATCTGCTGCATCTTTGGTTTGGGCTTCTTCCCTGGCTCTCACTAGTTGTCCCATAAGTGTTTCATCATGATTTCCTGACATCTGATTGCGATTTGCTTCATAGTCACTTTGATTTCCAGCTTCAAATGCCAAGTCAGGACTTACTGCTGTTGTGGTAACCGGAAATTCATGTTCTCTTGTTGCCACTGTGTAATTAGTGTAGAGGGACTCAGTCTCAGTTGGGAGAAGAAGAGTGCTTTGAGTTTCCAAGAACTCACCTGTGTCCCTGGTATTGCTATTCTCCATGAATGGGAGCGCTGACCCAGAAGCCCCATCATCACTCCTAGTGCTGGTGCCAAAGTTTTCATCTATGGCCAAAGCAGTAAGATTCTGTATTTCTTCCTGGACCATTGATGTATTCCTAAATGTCCGAAGTCCCAAAAATGAGGCCAGATTATCTTGGTAATCAGAATCATCAGAAGGTTCCTGGTTTCCGTCTAATGTTTCTTCCATTTCCTCTTCAGTTTGGGGAGAAGTTTCAGGCACACTTTTAAGAATCTTCTCAGAGGAGAAATCTAAGAATAAATCTGGGACATCCTCATAATCATCTACATCTTTTTGACATTTGGCATCCCTAAACCTCAGCCTCATGCCATGGTTCATCTCAGGAGAGCCCCAGGATGCAAAGAGCCAGGTACCTGCAGTTCAAAAAAAAGTATGGTACATATTTGTAGAGTTTGACCCCATCTGTTATGACCTTAGACTGTATACTCTCTAGATCAGGGGCCATCTTTTATGTATTAGGCCAACAGCGAGCAATAATTTTTAATGGGGAGGCCATTAAAGATTTTGGCAAATCATCAAGGGCTGCATTTCTGTGGAGGTGGTACAGAGTCTGGGTCGGAGGTTGGGTGCAGAAGGGAGCTTGGGCTAGGGGACTGGGATGCAGGAGGGGGTGTGGGATCTGAGAGGGAGTTTGGGTGAAGGAGGGGGTTATGATCTGGGGTAGGGATTTGGGGTGCAGGGTCCAGGTGGGGATATGGGTGCAGGAAGAATTCTGGCCTGAGGAAGGGGCTTTAGGAGGGGATGTAGGGTCTGGAAGGGAGTTGTGACCTTGGAGAAGGGGGTACAGAGGGTTTGGGTGGTGGCTTAAGGCAGGTAGTTCGGGGACAGAGGCAGGCTCTGTCTGGGAGGTGCTTACCTAGGCGGCTCCCAGCCAGCAGCCCTGCAGGAACCTGAGGCAGCCTGTCTGCAGCAGTCCCAGGCTGGTTGGTTGGCTGCTCCTTGTGGCTCTGCTCCAGGAATGGAGATCGGGGAGAGCGGCTTCACCCATTGCCCCTGCCCCCAGCAAAATTTCTCAGCTCCTATTGGCCAGAAACAGCTAATAGGAGCTGAGAAATTTTGCTGGGAGCTGGGGCAGCATGTGAAGCCTCCCTCCCCAGGGTCCAGAGCAAAGAGCAGCCAACCTTTAAATCGGCTGCAGCTGCCCTGTGCCTAAGGATTGTGGAAAGGCGGCCGCAGGCCGAATCCAGCAGATTGGTGGGCCAAATCCGGCCCACTGGCCATTTCTTGCCCACCCCGTATTAGTCACTACAGCACCTACCACAATATTACTCTTGTCCTTGACTGCGGTTTCTAGACACTACTGTAGTAAAAAATTGAGAATACAACTGACACATAAAATTGAGAGATCTAGATCTCAACTTCCCTAAAATTAAGGGATTCTGATTTTTTGTACAATCCAAGAAGAGATAAGACCAAAAGTAGATGGAAAAAAAAAAGAGGTCAACTGTGAAGTTTAGATAGGCACCCAAACTTTTCAAAATTTGAACAGGGAATTTGGGTGTGGGTCTATCTCTTATATTATGTGTATAAACCTATGCATGAGAGAATACTGACCATGAATAAAATCCTCACAGGAATTTTTAACCATTTCAAAACCAGGTATGTTACAATACTTTAAAAACCCTCTGAGGCTGTGTCCAGACTCAGGGGTTTTTTCGAAAAAAGTAGCCTTTTTTCAAAAAAACCTCACCTGCGTCCAGACTCAAGCCGCGTTCTTTCGAAATTAAATCGAAAGAACGCGGCTTTTCTTTCGATGGCGGTAAACCTCATTTCACGAGGAAGAACGCCTTCTTTCGAAAGTTTCTCTTTCGAAAGAAGGCGATCTTCAATGTAAATAGGGCTTCTTCGAAAGAGAGCATCCAGACTCACTGGATGCTTTCTTTCGAAAAAGCAAGCCGCTTTTTCGAAAGTTCAACGTGCAGTCTAGACGCTCTCTTTCGAAAGAGGCTTGCAGTCTAGACATAGCCTGAATGAGTGAAGGTCTTTAATAGGACAGAGGAATTCCACATTTGGACCTCCAGATTGACCTATATCAGAATAAATGGGCACAATGCACCAAAAATGCCAAACTGAGCATCTGAAGACTAGATTTTGGATGATCTGTGATGGCTCCCTGGTTTGAAAAGCTGTCTCCCTATGAAACTGGGAATACTGATACAGGAATAGAATTTTAATTCTAGAATACTATTCACTGAAATGCTACTGTCTCAGGTTCTACACTTTTTACAGCATGTCCTAGAATAAAACATGGCACTGATTGAGAAAAAATGTCTTTTACCTGAAAAAGGTGCCAGATATAATTTTTGACCTTCTCTATTTTTGAAGTGGCATAGAATTGCATTGTGTTCTTTAAAGTATTTCCAAAGGCAACAATAATGAACATGTTTTACAAGAAGTGGAAAGGACAGTGGAGAGAGGAGAGGAGGTGATCACATATTAAAACAAAACAATAATGGTGGAAAAGTACAAAAGGTTGACTTTGGACATTTCTGTCAAGTTTGATGGAGGTTTCCAGCTTCAATTAAACATTTCTTCTTTTTTTAATTTTTTTTAAAATGCATAGTTATCCTGTGAAACTCACTGCCAGAAGGTATCACTAGAACCAAGAAATTAGTAGGATCAAGAGAAATAGTCATTTATAGGGATAAAGAAAACATTCACAAGTACTTTAAACAGAATTTTTAAAAAATAAGGAATCTAAACCCTTCTACTTTAAGGCATAAACCAATCAATCACAGTCTGGAATTAGGAAGAATCTTCCTTCTCAGGCATGTTATTTCAGAATTGTGCACATTATGGGATTCCTTCCACCTTCCTTTGAAGCATCTGTTACCAGTTACTCTAGAGACAGGATACTAGAACTAGATGGACCACAGGTTTGATCCAGTTTGATAGTTCTGGACCACTAGTCATTTAGGAGTGAAAGAATGTCAGATCATGATGTGTCATGAAGCCATTTTGTTCAGTGACACCAGTAAAATTTGGCCAGAAGCCCATTTTAAACAGCCTACATATTTCACAACAGAATAGAGCAGATCAGAGGGTCCCTGTACCGCATACTTTTTCTGTTGCCAGAGTCAGAGGGAAAAGCAGCTTACTACAGAGAAAAGAATGTGAAGATATTTCTTTCTAAATGCAGAAGGATAAACAGAGTCCCAATATATAGCTTTTAGGGTTTGGCCTGCTGATTTACAAGTGGACTTTTTCTTTTCTGTAGATTATTACAGAGAACTTTAATACTGTGCTTCAAATAACAGTTATACAGCTAATGCCACAGAAAGGATTTTTGGGATTGCTCAAAAGCAAAACAGAATTATCAATAAGAATAGTATATATAACAGCATTGCTATATCATGTGGAACCAGCATACATATGTGTATCAATCACGCTTGCTGTAAATTAAGGAAAATTTAGATAGGCTGAAATTATGTGTTCACTTTACAGAAAGGTTTTCTATTTTTAAGAGCCCTTATGTATTCTAGATACAAAATGTATTAGCAGATCATTAAGCAAACACACCAGCCCTGCTACTTACCAATGTTGTCCATTTCTACAGTGACGGATTCTCCGCTCATGGGGAAAAGATTCAGTACATCTTCATACTTCCCTTGAGTCAAAAAAGAGTGACCAGAAAGGCGTATGGACACAATCTCATCCTGGGAGCCAATACTGGAGACATGCCACTGTACAATTGCATCTTGACAGAATCCCAGGATTTCAGTGCTGTCAGACATATATCCATTGATTGCTTAAAAAAAAAGCATAGAATATGCTATTACTGCACCTTAAAGCCTTTATCAACATGCAAGATGGTGAGGCAAATTCATGCCTTCATTGGAGTGAGATCAGGGATGGAACGGACATCTTTGTCTCCAGAGAGAGAAAGACTGACACCCTAGTGAAACTGGGTGCGATCTAGCCAGCTTCATCTGAAGGGACACCATAAAGCCCTCCAAAATTATATATTAAAATAAAAACATCTTTACTCTTTTCCCAGTCACCCTATATTGGATTCACAGTAAAAGAATTCTAACACATTTTTTAATTATTTGTTTTGTGCATGTCTCTCAGCTAGCTAGCAGTGAAAACCAACTACTAGTCAATTTCACTTGTGTTTACTTTTCACTTTTAGGTTCTGCATTCCTCACTATAGAATACAGGCCTGTGGGGACCATGAGCCATGCATGCTGGGAAGGACGAGAAATGGGCTACCAGTGCTTCTGCAGTAAGAGTTACCCTCTACTGTGGGAAGACGTGTCTTCAGGACATGTGCTCAGATTCACAGGCTAGAGTCGAGCCCTGGACAAAACCTCAGAGGCTAGCCTTGCATCAGCAGTTTCTCTGGCTGCTCTGCTATACTGTGCATTACTGGTCCACATGCTCCCTCCTGATTCCCTTGTGCTATGGCCATGAGGAGGCAGCTTTTCAGCACTAATTTGCACAAAGGCCCTACACATGTTCTCTGTGCAGCCATGCCCCCCACCCCCATCTGTTAAGACTCATTAACCCTTAAAACAGGAGTGGGGAACCTCAGGCCCAGGGGCTGAATGAGGCCCCCTGCTTGCCTGGATGTGGTCTCAGGGCCTTCCCCAGTGTTGGGGACTCCATGCTGGCACTTCATCCCCCTGCTGCCCCACTGTGAGGCTTGGTCTCCCTAGGCTCTGGTGTACAAGAGGAATGTGGAAAGTGTCTTTCCCCTCAGTTCTACGCCAGTGAGGGGTTTTGTTTTTTGCTCCTCACTTGTGTGCAGCCCATGTCTCATTTTATTGTGGGTCAATGGCCCCTGACCCAAAAAAGATTCCTCACTCCTGCCTTACATGTTGCTTAGTGCCAAGCTAATGGTTGCAGCTTGCACCAAACCCAAAAGCACGCAGTAAGAGGCATGCAGCTGCTTGGGTAGCTTCTGGATCAGGGATGGCCCGGTGAGCCTAGGCAGACTAGGCAGTCGCTTAGGGTGCCACCAGCCCAGGTCCCAGCTGATGATGTCATGGGGTGCCCGGGTGCCTGATGATGACATCACAGCCATTGACGGCCGTGCAGCCGGGGGCGCCTATCGCGTCTTTCGCCTGGGGCACCAGCTGCCGCAGCTGGCCTCGGACCGCTCCTGTTCTGGATTCTTCCCAACGTCCCTCCTACTTCCTTCCCCTATCCACTGACTCCAGGGCAAACAGGTGCAACATCACAGACTGTTCCTAGCCACCAACCCAGGAACCTGTAGTGCTGCCCACTATAAACCCCTCACCCCCAGAAATCCTCCCTTCTGCCAGTCTCGACCCAAACAGTTGCCAGACCCTCCTACTCCCCACATCCCATAGTCTACCTCTCTGTCTCCCACCGTCACTGGTACCTCTGCCCCCCACCTCTAGGTGCTGCCTCAATGGATTGCAGTTGGTGGCCCAGAAGCCCAGTCAGAGCTACTGAGATCATTGTCACTTCCCTTGCTCAGCTGACTTTTTCTCGGCTCATGATGATCATGTTTGTGCCTAAGTTGCCCTAATCATGCCAAACCAGGACCAGAACCCTGCTCATGTATGCTTTCCTATCTACCATGGGCCATTTTCTGCCACTCGCACTGCCTTGCACCTCAAAGTAAGCACCCATTAGAGAACTTGTGCTCACGTGAGCTTTTGCCAAGCTGGGCCCAGTTTGCCACTCACTGTGCATTACGTTAGACTTGTAGAACTTGGGATCATCCCTTTTAACGCTGGAGGGGTTGCTACAGTACTGCTTGATGTTATCCTCCAGGTACCAACTCTTGTTTTCATCAAACACGGCGAACACAGCCTGCTGCTCCACATCCGCTTTGTTCTGAAAGACAGACATGGCAGAGTGAACTTTGTGAGCAGCTAACAGATACATAGGGGGGCATATTAAGGGTGTGACGTCACCACCCCTCCAGAGACCACAGTTTCATTCAAGTGAACAGCAGCACAGTCCGGTGGTAAGAGCAATGACCGGGGTTCCAGACTCCTGGATTCCATTCCTACCACTGCATCTCTCACACTGTGTGACACACCTGATCAGCTACTAGCACTGCTGCTATGAGATAGACTCCCCCTCGTGACCCACTTGTTGCTGTCTACACAGGCACCTGAGTCACTGTTTCCACTTGCTCCTGGATGGTGCCTGAGCCACTGTCAAAGTAAATTCTTTCACCCCACAGAGAGGAAGCACAAGAAGAATTTTCCCTTCCAATGCTTCTGGATTCCCAAAGTTCGTGGTTGTCAGACCTAGGTTAAACCTATCAAGAAGCCAGGTCAGAACCTATCTTAGCCTGAATCAGAACCTCCCCAGAGTTTGAAGGTACACAGAGAGGAAGCTTTGGGTGGAGTCCAGAATCAGGATATTGCAATTCTTGCCTGTCTTGGCAAACAAAGCACAGTCACAGAAATCTCTTGCAGCTTGATCTTTCTAACTGAAAGCCCCAGTGAGCAATCTAAATCTGGAGTCATAAATGGACAGCACAGAGCTAAAAACTATCACTGCAAGCAGCCCTTCTAGAAACGCCCCGTGGAATTCAAAAGAAATCAAGCCCCTTCCTTAATTTACGTGTTTTTGACTCCTCCTACAGAATGTGATGGAGAATGATGTCCCGACAAGTGAGTTTTGTAGGGTCATTCAAAGAACTGATGCCAAGCATCCCATGCCTTATTACATTCTATAGGTTTTTAGAGGGAGTGACTTCTACAGGGGCCTACTGATCCAATTCCACTTCAGCTCTAAAGGCCTTTTCTCTAGGGGAACAATCAATGAAGCCAAATTCCCCTGTAGTTCAAACACAACCCCTGGGCAGGGAGCCTGTCTCTTAGAATTTGTAGAACATGATCATACCTGCACACCCCTCTTGTTCAGCGCTTCGCTTTTACAAATGAGAAGTGGGCCAATCAGCCCAGAGGCTATATCCCTGGTTACATCTACGGCACTGTGATATAATCGTGTTATACACTGGGCATCCTGTGCGGTGGGCTGATCGGTTTCCATGACGCTCCAGTTGTACGTGTAGGTATCTCCTGGTTGAACTGCTTTACTCTGGGTGCTGTTGTCTGAAGGAGAAACAAATGAGAGCGAAGCATGAACAGGCATTCCGTCTGTGGCCAGTGTAAATGGGCATCATGCCAATGAAGTCAGTGCACGTTCACCAGCTGACAGCAGTGGATCAGTCATCCCGTCCATAGGACAGTTCGGGGTGGCTATCCCAGGCCCTGCACTTTTGGGGGACCCTGCGGTGGCCACTGCCAACCATCCTATGGACAGGATCCAGGGAGCCTGGTGTAGGGCAGAAGGGGTCATCCCCCCCACACCTTGCAGCCACCTTGGCAGCGATGGCACCTTGGCCTGCTCTGCCTCACCGCCCATCTAGCTCACCGTGCTTGGCTTCTCACCTGCAGCAGGAAGCAATGTGCCCTGACCCCAGGGTGCTTCTCTTTCTGCCGTCATGGAAACTACAAGAATCATTTAACACTGAACGGAGAGAAGGATCAGGCCTAGGCAGGGAAACTCTCCAGCCAGTGAGAAAAGATGATTAGAACTACTGTTAGGCTACATCTACACTGCAGCCTTCTTCTTGTGCAAAAATTTGCAGAGCGTCTACACTGCATGCGCGTTCTTGCGCAAGTAAATTTATAGTAAAGTGTCCGAACAGAGGGCTTCTTGTGCAAGAGTTATTCCTCTCCCCCACGGGGAATAATCCCTCTTGCGCAAGAAGGCAGGGTGGATGGGCAACAGGGGTTTCTTGCACAAGAAACCCCTCTGGCTAAAATGGCCGTCAGAGCTTTCAGGCACAAGAGCGTGTCCACACTGCCATGGACACTCTTGCGCAAAAGCACAGTTCTTGCGCAAAAAGCCTGCAGCGTAGATGTAGCTCTAGGGTAAGATATCACATGTTACAAGCTTCTTAGCGTATTGAGCTTAGCTGGCATGCTTTGTTTTATTTTGCTTAGTAACCTACATTGTTCTGTCTGCTATACATTATGATCACTTAAATGCTACCTCTGTGTCAGTGCTGGAGGAAGGCCCAGCAGGACAGGGCAGGAGGGAGCCCAAAAGGACAGGCAGACAGGCTCAGTCATATTTCAGCACCTCGAGTGACAGTCACAAGGGGATCTCGGTGACCAAACCCATCACACCAACTATTCATATAAAATGATGCGGGTCTATATTAGCTGTTATGGCTCAAGAAAGATCTTAAGAGTCAATATGGAGTCAAGGGGGATCCAGTAGATATAGTATACTTAGATTTTCAGAAAGACTTTGACAAGGTCCCTCACCAAAGGCTCTTGTGTAAATTACATGGCCATGGGATAAGAGGGAAGGTCCTTTCTTAGATTGAGAACTGGTTAAAAGATAGGAAACAAAGGGTAGGAATAAATGGTAAATTTTCAGAATGGAGAGGGATAACTAGTGGTGTCCCCCAAGGGTCAGTCCTGGGACCAATCCTTTTCAACTTATTCATAAATGATCTGGAGAAAGGGGTAAGCAGTGAGGTGGTAAAGTTTGCGGATGATACCAAACTGTTTAGGATAGTCGAGACAGAAGCAGACTATGAGGGACTCCAAAAAGATCTCACCAAACTGAGTGATTGGGCAACAAAATGGCAAATGAAATTTAATGTGGATAAGTGTAAAGTAATGCACATTGGGAAAAATAACCCCAACTATAGATACAGTATGATGGGGGCTAATTTGGCTATGACAAATCAGAAAAGAGATCTTGGAGATATCGTGGATAGTTCTCTGAAAACTTCCACAGTGTGCAGCGGCGGTCAAAAAGGCAAATAGGATATTAGAAATTATTAAGAAAGGGATAGAAAATAAGACACAGAATATCTTACTGCCCCTGTATAAAACTATGGTACGCCCACATCTTGAATACTGTGTACAGATGTGGTCTCCTCACCTCAAAAAAGATATTTTGGCCTTGGAAAGGGTTCAGAAAAGAGCAACTAAAATGATTAGGGGTTTGGAATGGGTCCCATATGAGGAGAGGTTAAAGCAACTGGGACTTTTCAGTTTAGAAAAGAGGAGACTGAGGGAGGATATGATAGAGGTATATAAAATCATGAGTGGTGTGGAGAGGGCGGATAAAGAAAAGTTATTTACTAGTTCCCATAATAGAAGAACTAGAGGACACCAAATGAAATTAATGGGTAGCAGGTTTAAAACTAATAAAAGAAAGTTCTTCTTCACACGGCGTGTAGTCAACCTGTGGAACTCCTTGCCAAAGGAGGCTGTGAAGGCTAGGACTATAATAGAGTTTAAAGAGAAGCTAAATAATTTCATGGAGGTTAGGTCCATAAAAGACTATTAGCCAGGGGATAGAAATGGTGTCCCTGGCATCTGTTTGTCAGAGGCTGGAGAAGGATGGCAGGAGACAAATTGCTTGATCATTGTCTTCGGTCCACCCTCTCTGGGGCACCTGGTGCTGGCCACTGTCGGCAGACAGGCTACTGGGCTAGATGGACCTTTGGTCTGACCCAGTACGGCCATTCTTATGTTCTTATTATCTGAAAACATCTGCTCAATGTGCAGCAGGAATAAAAAAAAATCTAACAATGTTAGGAACCATTAAAAAAAGGGATAGATATTAAAAACAGAATATCATATGGCCACTATATAAATTCATGATGCACCCATACATTGAACTGTGGAATTTTGGTCTCCAAAAAGATATATTAGAGGTGGAAAAGGTGTAGAGAATAGCAACAAAAATGATCAGGAGCATGGAACAACTTCTGGATTAGCAGAAATTAAGAAGACTGCAACTGCCCATCTTATAAAAGGGATAGCTAAGGGAAGGAATATGACTGAAGTCTAGAAAATAGTGTGAAGGAAGCGAATAGGGAAGTGTTAAATACCACTTCACGTAACACAAGAACTAATGGTCACCTCATCAGATTAATAGGCAGCAGTTTTAAAAACAAAAAGAGCAAAGTACTCCTTTGCCCAATGCACCAACCTGGGGAAACTGAGAAAGCCAAAAGTGTAACTGGGCTCCAACTAACAAAAGTTGGAACTATAGGACAGGGAACAGATCAGAGACAGTAGGTCTATTCTGTTCATTCCCCCTGAATCATCTGGTACCAGCCACTGTCAGACAGGATACTGAGTAAATGAATCATTTGTTTGACCTATCATGACTGTTCTTACATTATGCTGAGTGAGTTGTTGGCTGGTGAAAATGGACATTAAACTCGTTAAACTTGAGGACCAAGCTCACACACTATTTTTAAAACAGAAGTGCCACTTAGCATATTTACACTTGCCCTCTATAGATCTCAAAGCACTTTACAAAAGCGGGCACTTATAATCCCCATACTACAGATGGGGAACTGAGGCACAGAGAAGCGACGCAACTTGACCAAAAGCACACAGCCAGTCAGTGACAGGGCTGGGAATGGAACCCAGGTATCCCATTCTTGTGCCCTTAATTACATGGTCTCCTAAAAGCGCAGAGACCCTGCACAAATTAACACTTTTGATATTGTGCAAATGTGACCAGTTTTTGACCTGTGGAATTCAGGGGATCAGTGGCTCCTTCTGCAGCCTTTGAAAGCGTCACTCCATGGAGGTAAATGCTGTAGGGTCGACTGGCCATATTTTTGAACACGATCTAGAGAGATATGGAGATGCAGAAAATATAAGTTCAGCTTTCAGTGACTCCTGGTCTGGGAACATTGCTACAAGTCCTAGTGAGTGTGGAACTTGCAGGGTTTCAGCACTGGAAGAGCTGAGTGAAAGAGACAGTTTTGAAAAGAAAATCTGGGGATATCCATCCAGAAACTCTATTGCAACGGGAGCCCGCTGATTGGGGTTCCTCATGCGCTGCCTGGTCTCTGGAGGCTGATGAGAATGCCATCCTCAAGTGAAGTCCCACGTTACCAGGCACAGGGAGCCATAGGGAGTGCTGAGTGATGGACTGGAATCACTAGGAGCCTTGAGTGATCCCAGCAGTGAAAACTGGACAGGCAAGATAACCACCCCCACCCCCACCCACTCCCTTTACCAGCTTCCAGGAACCGGGCCGGGGACGGGGGTGAGGGGAGAGAGAGTCGCATGGAGCCGGGTGGAGAGAAAGGAAGCTTTTCACCGAACACAACTGCAGAGCTACAAAACCATCCTTTAAGGATTGTGTGGCTTTGGGATGTATCTATCTGGGATGGCGGCAAGTCCAGGAGACACGCCACTATGATACCACAGAACATCTCAACATCATGTGGGGCTGTACGATATGGATTTCTAGCTTCATCTGAGGACTCCCCTCAGATGTCGCTCTTCAGCTTTCAAGGGTGAGCACCCATCTTAGGGCGCGTCTACACAGCAGGATTTAACTCGAAATAAGCTACGCAAATTGAGCTACATCAATTGCATATGTTATTTTAAAACAGCTTATTTCGAAATTGGGAGCATCTACATAGCACTTATTTCAAAATAGATCACTCTTCCTCCGACTTCTGTTACTCCTTGTACAATGAGGGTTACAGGAGTCCGAGTAAAAAGGCCTCCAGCTGGACAGTATTTTGAAATAACTTTGGTATAGCGCTAGTTATTTCAAAACAGTGTTGCAGTGTAGACATACCCTAAGAGAACTAGAGATTATGGGTTCACAAAGTTACAACACAGATCTGAACTTCCCAAAAGTTCAGGTGTATTTGGAGTAGGTGTTATGGACCAACCATTCTAAATATTCTTTACAAAAAGCAAGTGTCCACGTGAAGTTAAGAATTGATAAACCAATCACTCCAACCCAAGAATGGTAGAGATCACAAACAAACTTAAGTATGCTCCCTGGTGCTCACACCTTCAGATACTGCTGCCCTCGATATTACATAATTGACAAAGAATGCAAAATAAGTTGTAAATAAGCCTCACTTATAGTAAATTACATCATTCACAGTACATACAGCCTTTGCATTGGGCTCTCACCACTTGCCTTGATTCTGTCTCGGACTTGAGCTCTGATAATAGGACCCAAAATTCCTGTTTCCTGGGGCCGGGGATTCTCTAGACGCTTGTTAAAGTTGGCATCTGTATATTGCCTGAAAACAGCCTTTTTATACTTCTTCCCAATGAGATTTGAGAAGTTGTCCAAATACTGAGTTTTATAGTGCCTTTAAAAAGAAGAGAAAAGAGAAAAGAAAAAGTATCAGTAAAATCTTCTTAATGGTGAGATCCAATAGATTGCAGAATACTCTCCCACGGGAAATGGCAG